>NC_086099.1:101079811-102291686 GCF_963921235.1 Mobula hypostoma | reverse complement strand
ACACTTGAGTTGAGGATTGTCAGGTGGCTGGAGGCTAGTGGTAGAGACTTGAGGCTAGTCTTGGCAGGAGGCAGAAGGCTGGAGTATTCAGGCTTGAGGTTAGTGGCTAGAGACCTGAGGCTAGGCTAGGCAGGAGGCTGGAGTCTTCAGGCTTGAAGTTAGAGGCTAAAGACCTGAGGCGAGGCTTGGCAGGAGGCTGGAGTCTTCAGGCTTGAGGCTAGGCAGGATGCTGAAGTCTTCAGGCTTGAGGCTTGGCAGGAGACTGAAGACTACAGGCCTGAGGCTAGAGACTAGAGACTTGAGGTAAGGCTTGAAGAGGAGGCAGGAGGCTGGAGTCTTCAGGCTTGAGGCTTGGCAGGAGGCTGGAGTCTTTAGGCTTGAATCTAGAGACTAGACACTTGAGTTGAGGATTGTCAGGTGGCTGGAGGCTAGTGGTAGAGACTTGAGGCTAGTCTTGGCAGGAGGCAGGAGGCTGGAGTATTCAGGCTTGAGGTTAGTAGCTAGAGACCTGAGGCTAGGCTAGGCAGGAGGCTGGAGTCTTCAGGCTTGAAGTTAGAGGCTAAAGACCTGAGGCGAGGCTTGGCAGAGGCTGGAGTCTTCAGGCTTGAGGCTATGCAGGAGGCTGGAGTCTTCAGGCTTGAGGCTAGGCAGGAGGCTGGGGTCTTCAGGCTTGAGGCTAGGCAGGAGGATGGTGTCTTCAGGTTTGATGCTAGGCAAGAGGCACGTGTCTTCAGGCTTGAGACTAGGCAGGAGGTTGGAGTTTTCAGGATTGAGGCTTGGCAGAAGGCTGGAATATTCAGGCTTGAGGCTTGGCAGGAGGCTGGAGTCTTCAGGCTTGAGGCTAGGCAGGAGGCTGGGGTCTTCAGGCTTGAGGCTAGGCAGGAGGGTGGAGTCTTCAGGCTTGAGGTTAGAGGCTAGAGACCTGAGGCGAGGCTTGGCAGGATGCTGGAGTCTTCAGGCTTGAGTCTAGACAGAAGGCTGGGGTCTTCAGGCTTGAGGCTAAGCAAGAGGCTGGTGTCTTCAGGTTTGAGACTAGGCAGGAGGTTGGAGTTTTCAGGATTGAGGCTTGGCAGATGGCTGGAATATTCAGGCTTGAGGCTTGGCAGGAGGCTGGTGTCTTCAGGCTTGAGGCTAGGCAGGAGGCTGGGGTCTTCAGGCTTGAGGCTAGGCAGGAGGCTGGTGTCTTCAGGTTTGATGCTAGGCAAGAGGCAGGTGTCTTCAGGCTTGAGACTAGACAGGAGACTGGAGTCTTCAGGCTTGATGCCAGAGGCTAGAGACATGAGGCGAGGCTTGGTAGGAGGCAGGAGACTGGAGTATTCAGGCTTGAGGCTCGGAAGGAGGCTGGGGTCTTCAGGCTTGAGGCTAGGCAGGAGGCTGGAGACATCAGATTTCAGGCTAGGCAGGAGGCTGGAGTCTTCAGGCTTGAAGTTAGAGGCTAAAGACCTGAGGCGAGGCTTGGCAGAATGCTGGAGTCTTCAATTTTGAGCCTAGGCAGGATGCTGCGGTCTTCAGGCGTGAGTCTAAGCAGGAGGCTGGCGTCTTCAGGTTTGAGGCTAGGCAGGAGGCTGGAGTCTGCAGGCTTGAGGCTAGAGACTAGAGACTTGAGGCTAGTCTTGGCAGGAGGCAGGAGGCTGGAGTATTCAGGCTTGAGGTTAGTGGCTAGAGTCCTGAGGCAAGGCTTGGCAGGTTGCTGGAGTCTTCAGGCTTGAGGCTAGGCAGAAGGCTGGTGTCTTCAGGCTTGAGGCTAAGCAGGAGGCTGTGTCTTCAGGTTTGAGACTAGGCCGGAGGTTGGAGTTTTCAGGATTGAGGCTTGGCAGAAGGCTGGAATATTCAGGCTTGAGCTTGGCAGGAGGATGGAGTCTTCAGGCTTGAGGCTAGGCAGGAGGCTGGGGTCTTCAGGCTTGAGGCTAGGCAGGAGGCTGGTGTCTTCAGGTTTGATGCTAGGCAGGAGACTGGAGTCTTCAGGCTTGATGCTAGAGGCTAGAGAATTGAGGCGAGGCTTGGCAGGAGGCAGGAGGCTGGAGTCTTCAGGCTTGAGGCTCCGAAGGAGGCTGGGGTATTCAGGCTTGAGGCTAGGCAGGAGGATGGAGACATCAGACTTGAAGCTAGGCAGGAGGCTGGAGTCTTCAGGCTTGAAGTTATAGGCTAAAGACCTGAGGCGAGGCTTGGCAGGATGCTGGAGTCTTCAGGCTTGAGGCTTGGAAGGAGGCTGGGGTCTTCAGGCTTGAGGCTAGGCAGGAGGCTGGAGACATCAGACTTGAAGCTAGGGAGGAGGCTGGAGTCTTCAGGCTTGAAGTTAGAGGCCAATGACCTGAGGCGAGGCTTGGAAGGATGCTGGAGTCTTCAGACTTGAGGCTCGGAAGGAGGCTGGGGTCTTCAGGCTTGAGGCTAGGCAGGAGTCTAGGGTCTTCAGGCTTGAGGCTAGGCAGGAGGCTGGAGACATCAGACTTGAAGCTAGGCAGGAAGCTGGAGTCTTCAGGCTTGAAGTTAGAGGCTAAACACCTGAGGCGATGCTTGGCAGGATGCTGGAGTCTTCAGGCTTGAGGCTTGGCAGGAGGCTGGAGTCTTTAGGCTTGAAGCTAGAGACTAGACACTTGAGTTGAGGATTGTCAGGTGGCTGGAGGCTAGAGGCTAGAGACTTGAGGCTAGTCTTGGCAGGAGGCAGGGGGCTGGAGTATTCAGGCATGAGGTTAGTGGCTAGAGACATGAGGCTAGGCTTGGCAGGTTGCTGGAGTCTTCAGGCTTGAGTTTAAGCAGGAGGCTGGTGTCTTCAGGTTAGAGGCTAGGCAGGATGCTGGAGTCTTCAGGCTTGAGCCTAAGCAGGATGCTGCGGTCTTCAGGCGTGAGTCTAAGCAGGAGGCTGGAGTCTTCAAGCTTGAGGCGAGGCAGGATGCTGAAGTCTTCAGGCTTGAGGTTGGCAGGCGACTGAAGACTTCAGGCCTGAGGCTAGAGACTAGAGACTTGAGGTAAGGCTGGAAGAGGAGGCAGGAGGCTGGAGTCTTCAGGCTTGAGGCTTGGCAGTAGGCTGGAGTCTTTAGGTTTGAAGCTAGAGACTAGACACTTGAGTTGAGGATTGTCAGGTGGCTGGAGGCTAGAGGCTAGAGACTTGAGGCTAGTCTTGGCAGGAGGCAGGAGGCTGGAGTATTCAGGCTTGAGGTTAGTGGCTAGAGTTCTGAGGCTAGGCTTGGCAGGTTGCTGGCGTCTTCAGACTTGAGGCTAGGCAGAAGGCTGGGGTCTTCAGGCTTGAGGCTAAGCAGGAGGCTGGTGTCTTCAGGTTTGAGACTAGGCAGGAGGTTGGAGTTTTCAGGATTGAGGCTTGGCAGATGGTTGGAATATTCAGGCTTGAGGCTTGGCAGGAGGCTGGAGTCTTCAGGCTTGAGGCTAGGCAGGAGGCTGGGGTCTTCAGGCTTGAGGCTAGGCAGGAGGCTGGTGTCTTCAGGTTTGATGCTAGGCAAGAGGCAGGTGTCTTCAGGCTTGATGCCAGAGGCTAGAGACATGAGGCGAGGCTTGGTAGGAGGCAGGAGGCTGGAGTATTCAGGCTTGAGGCTAGGCAGGAGGCTGGAGACATCAGACTTCAGGCTAGGCAGGAGGCTGGAGTCTTCAGGCTTGTTGTTAGAGGCTAAAGACCTGAGGCGAGGCTTGGCAGGATGCTGGAGTGTTCAGGCTTGAGCCTAGGCAGGATGCTGCGGTCTTCAGGCGTGAGTCTAAGCAGGAGGCTGGTGTCTTCAGGTTTGAGGCTAAGCAGGAGGCTGGAGTCTGCAGGCTTGAGGCTAGAGACTAGAGGGAAGGCTTGGCAGGAGGCAGGAGGCTGGAGTATTCAGGCTGAGGTTAGTGGCTAGAGTCCTGAGGCTAGGCTTGGCAGGTTGCTGGAGTCTTCAGGCTTGAGGATAGGCAGAAGGCTGGGGTCTTCAGGCTTGAGGCTAAGCAGGAGGCTGGTGTCTTCAGGTTTGAGACTCGGCAGGAGGTTGGAGTTTTCAGGATTGAGGCTTGGCAGATGGTTGGAATATTCAGGCTTGAGGCTTGGCAGGAGGCTGGAGTCTTCAGGCTTGAGGCTAGGCAGGAGGCTGGAGACATCAGACTTCAGGCTAGGCAGGAGGCTGGAGTCTTCAGGCTTGTTGTTAGAGGCTAAAGACCTGAGGCGAGGCTTGGCAGGATGCTGGAGTGTTCAGGCTTGAGCCTATGCAGGATGCTGCGGTCTTCAGGCGTGAGTCTAAGCAGGAGGCTGGTGTCTTCAGGTTTGAGGCTAGGCCGGAGGCTGGAGTCTGCAGGCTTGAGGCTAGAGACTAGAGACTTGAGGGAAGGCTTGGCAGGAGGCAGGAGGCTGGAGTATTCAGGCTGAGGTTAGTGGCTAGAGTCTTGAGGCTAGGCTTGGCAGGTTGCTGGAGTCTTCAGGCTTGAGGATAGGCAGAAGGCTGGGGTCTTCAGGCCTGAGGCTAAGCAGGAGGCTGGTGTCTTCAGGTTTGAGACTAGCCCGGAGGTAGGTGTCTTCAGGCTTGAGACTAGGCAGGAGGTTGGAGTTTTCAGGATTGAGGCTTGGCAGAAGGCTGGAATATTCAGGCTTGAGGCTTGGCAGGAGGATGGAGTCTTCAGGCTTGATGCTAGGCAGGAGGCTGGGGTCTTCAGGCTTGAGGCTAGGCAGGAGGCTGGGGTCTTCAGGTTTGATGCTAGGCAAGAGGCAGGTGTCTTCAGGCTTGAGACTAGGCAGGAGGTTGGAATTTTCAGGATTGAGGCTTGGCAGAAGGCTGGAATATTCAGGCTTGAGGCTTGGCAGTAGGCTGGGTTCTTCAGGCTTGAGGCTAGGCAGGAGGCTGTGGTCTTCAGGCCTGAGGCTAAGCAGGAGGCGGGAGTCTTCAGGTTTGATGCTAGGCAAGAGACTGGAGTCTTCAGGCTTGATGCTAGAGGCTAGAGACATGAGGCGAGGCTTGGTAGGAGGCAGGGGGCTGGAGTATTCAGGCTTGAGGTTCGGAAGGAGGCTGGGGTCTTCAGGCTTGAGGCTAGGCAGGAGGCTGGAGACATCAGACTTGAAGCTAGGCAGGAAGCTGGAGTCTTCAGGCTTGAAGTTAGAGGCTAAAGACCTGAGGCGAGACTTGGCAGGATGCTGGAGTCTTCAGGATTGAGCCTAGGTAGGATGCTGCGGTCTTCAGGCATGAGTCTAAGCAGGAGGCTGGAGTCTTCAAGCTTGAGGCTAGGCAGGATGCTGAAGTCTTCAGGCTTGAGGCTTGGCAGGAGACTGAAGACTTCAGGCCTGAGGCTAGAGACTAGAGACTTGAGGTAAGGCTTGAAGAGGAGGCAGGAGGCTGGAGTCTTCAGGCTTGAGGCTTGGCAGGAGGCTGGAGTCTTTAGGCTTGAAGCTAGAGACTAGACACTTGAGTTGAGGATTGTCAGGTGGCTGGAGGCTAGAGGCTAGAGACTTTAGGCTAGTCTTGGCAGGAGGCAGGAGGCTGGAGTATTCAGGCTTGAGGTTAGTGGCTAGAGACATGAGGCTAGGCTTGGCAGGTTGCTGGAGTCTTCAGGCTTGAGTTTAAGCAGGAGGCTGGTGTCTTCAGGTTAGAGGCTAGGCAGGATGCTGGAGTCTTCAGGCTTGAGCCTAAGCAGGATGCTGCGGTCTTCAGGCATGAGTCTAAGCAGGAGGCTGGAGTCTTCAAGCTTGAGGCTAGGCAGGATGCTGAATTCTTCAGGCTTGAGGTTGGCAGGCGACTGAAGACTTCAGGCCTGAGGCTAGAGACTAGAGACTTGAGGTAAGGCTGGAAGAGGAGGCAGGAGGCTGGAGTCTTCAGGCTTGAGGCTTGGCAGGAGGCTGGAGTCTTTAGGTTTGAAGCTAGAGACTAGACACTTGAGTTGAGGATTGTCAGGTGGCTGGAGGCTAGAGGCTAGAGACTTGAGGCTAGTCTTGGCAGGAGGCAGGAGGCTGGAGTATTCAGGCTTGAGGTTAGTGGCTAGAGTTCTGAGGCTAGGCTTGGCAGGTTGCTGGCGTCTTCAGGCTTGAGGCTAGGCAGAAGGCTGGGGTCTTCAGGCTTGAGGCTAAGCAGGAGGCTGGTGTCTTCAGGTTTGAGACTGGGCAGGAGGTTGGAGTTTTCAGGATTGAGGCTTGGCAGATGGTTGGAATATTCAGGCTTGAGGCTTGGCAGGAGGCTGGAGTCTTCAGGCTTGAGGCTAGGCAGGAGGCTGGGGTCTTCAGGCTTGAGGCTAGGCAGGAGGCTGCTGTCTTCAGGTTTGATGCTAGGCAAGAGGCAGGTTTCTTCAGGCTTGAGATTAGGCAGGAGACTGGAGTCTTCAGGCTTGATGCCAGAGCCTAGAGACATGAGGCGAGGCTTGGTAGGAGGCAGGAGGCTGGAGTATTCAGGCTTGAGGCTCGGAAGGAGGCTGGGGTCTTCAGGCTTGAGGCTAGGCAGGAGGCTGGAGACATCAGACTTCAGGCTAGGCAGGAGGCTGGAGTCTTCAGGCTTGTTGTTAGAGGCTAAAGACCTGAGGCGAGGCTTGGCAGGATGCTGGAGTGTTCAGGCTTGAGCCTAGGCAGGATGCTGCGGTCTTCAGGCGTGAGTCTAAGCAGGAGGCTGGTGTCTTCAGGTTTGAGGCTAAGCAGGAGGCTGCAGTCTGCAGGCTTGAGGCTAGAGACTAGAGACTTGAGGGAAGGCTTGGCAGGAGGCAGGAGGCTGGAGTATTCAGGCTGAGGTTAGTGGCTAGAGTCCTGAGGCTAGGCTTGGCAGGTTGCTGGAGTCTTCAGGCTTGAGGATAGGCAGAAGGCTGGGGTCTTCAGGCTTGAGGCTAAGCAGGAGGCTGGTGTCTTCAGGTTTGAGACTCGGCAGGAGGTTGGAGTTTTCAGGATTGAGGCTTGGCAGATGGTTGGAATATTCAGGCTTGAGGCTTGGCAGGAGGCTGGAGTCTTCAGGCTTGAGGCTAGGCAGGAGGCTGGAGACATCAGACTTCAGGCTAGGCAGGAGGCTGGAGTCTTCAGGCTTGTTGTTAGAGGCTAAAGACCTGAGGCGAGGCTTGGCAGGATGCTGGAGTGTTCAGGCTTGAGCCTATGCAGGATGCTGCGGTCTTCAGGCGTGAGTCTAAGCAGGAGGCTGGTGTCTTCAGGTTTGAGGCTAGGCAGGAGGCTGGAGTCTGCAGGCTTGAGGCTAGAGACTAGAGACTTGAGGGAAGGCTTGGCAGGAGGCAGGAGGCTGGAGTATTCAGGCTGAGGTTAGTGGCTAGAGTCTTGAGGCTAGGCTTGGCAGGTTGCTGGAGTCTTCAGGCTTGAGGATAGGCAGAAGGCTGGGGTCTTCAGGCCTGAGGCTAAGCAGGAGGCTGGTGTCTTCAGGTTTGAGACTAGCCCGGAGGTAGGTGTCTTCAGGCTTGAGACTAGGCAGGAGGTTGGAGTTTTCAGGATTGAGGCTTGGCAGAAGGCTGGAATATTCAGGCTTGAGGCTTGGCAGGAGGATGGAGTCTTCAGGCTTGATGCTAGGCAGGAGGCTGGGGTCTTCAGGCTTGAGGCTAGGCAGGAGGCTGGGGTCTTCAGGTTTGATGCTAGGCAAGAGGCAGGTGTCTTCAGGCTTGAGACTAGGCAGGAGGTTGGAATTTTCAGGATTGAGGCTTGGCAGAAGGCTGGAATATTCAGGCTTGAGGCTTGGCAGTAGGCTGGGTTCTTCAGGCTTGAGGCTAGGCAGGAGGCTGTGGTCTTCAGGCCTGAGGCTAAGCAGGAGGCGGGAGTCTTCAGGTTTGATGCTAGGCAAGAGACTGGAGTCTTCAGGCTTGATGCTAGAGGCTAGAGACATGAGGCGAGGCTTGGTAGGAGGCAGGGGGCTGGAGTATTCAGGCTTGAGGTTCGGAAGGAGGCTGGGGTCTTCAGGCTTGAGGCTAGGCAGGAGGCTGGAGACATCAGACTTGAAGCTAGGCAGGAAGCTGGAGTCTTCAGGCTTGAAGTTAGAGGCTAAAGACCTGAGGCGAGACTTGGCAGGATGCTGGAGTCTTCAGGATTGAGCCTAGGTAGGATGCTGCGGTCTTCAGGCATGAGTCTAAGCAGGAGGCTGGAGTCTTCAAGCTTGAGGCTAGGCAGGATGCTGAAGTCTTCAGGCTTGAGGCTTGGCAGGAGACTGAAGACTTCAGGCCTGAGGCTAGAGACTAGAGACTTGAGGTAAGGCTTGAAGAGGAGGCAGGAGGCTGGAGTCTTCAGGCTTGAGGCTTGGCAGGAGGCTGGAGTCTTTAGGCTTGAAGCTAGAGACTAGACACTTGAGTTGAGGATTGTCAGGTGGCTGGAGGCTAGAGGCTAGAGACTTTAGGCTAGTCTTGGCAGGAGGCAGGAGGCTGGAGTATTCAGGCTTGAGGTTAGTGGCTAGAGACATGAGGCTAGGCTTGGCAGGTTGCTGGAGTCTTCAGGCTTGAGTTTAAGCAGGAGGCTGGTGTCTTCAGGTTAGAGGCTAGGCAGGATGCTGGAGTCTTCAGGCTTGAGCCTAAGCAGGATGCTGCGGTCTTCAGGCATGAGTCTAAGCAGGAGGCTGGAGTCTTCAAGCTTGAGGCTAGGCAGGATGCTGAATTCTTCAGGCTTGAGGTTGGCAGGCGACTGAAGACTTCAGGCCTGAGGCTAGAGACTAGAGACTTGAGGTAAGGCTGGAAGAGGAGGCAGGAGGCTGGAGTCTTCAGGCTTGAGGCTTGGCAGGAGGCTGGAGTCTTTAGGTTTGAAGCTAGAGACTAGACACTTGAGTTGAGGATTGTCAGGTGGCTGGAGGCTAGAGGCTAGAGACTTGAGGCTAGTCTTGGCAGGAGGCAGGAGGCTGGAGTATTCAGGCTTGAGGTTAGTGGCTAGAGTTCTGAGGCTAGGCTTGGCAGGTTGCTGGCGTCTTCAGGCTTGAGGCTAGGCAGAAGGCTGGGGTCTTCAGGCTTGAGGCTAGGCAGAAGGCTGGGGTCTTCAGGCTTGAGGCTAAGCAGGAGGCTGGTGTCTTCAGGTTTGAGACTGGGCAGGAGGTTGGAGTTTTCAGGATTGAGGCTTGGCAGATGGTTGGAATATTCAGGCTTGAGGCTTGGCAGGAGGCTGGAGTCTTCAGGCTTGAGGCTAGGCAGGAGGCTGGGGTCTTCAGGCTTGAGGCTAGGCAGGAGGCTGGTGTCTTCAGGTTTGATGCTAGGCAAGAGGCAGGTTTCTTCAGGCTTGAGATTAGGCAGGAGACTGGAGTCTTCAGGCTTGATGCCAGAGCCTAGAGACATGAGGCGAGGCTTGGTAGGAGGCAGGAGGCTGGAGTATTCAGGCTTGAGGCTCGGAAGGAGGCTGGGGTCTTCAGGCTTGAGGCTAGGCAGGAGGCTGGAGACATCAGACTTCAGGCTAGGCAGGAGGCTGGAGTCTTCAGGCTTGTTGTTAGAGGCTAAAGACCTGAGGCGAGGCTTGGCAGGATGCTGGAGTGTTCAGGCTTGAGCCTAGGCAGGATGCTGCGGTCTTCAGGCGTGAGTCTAAGCAGGAGGCTGGTGTCTTCAGGTTTGAGGCTAAGCAGGAGGCTGGAGTCTGCAGGCTTGAGGCTAGAGACTAGAGACTTGAGGGAAGGCTTGGCAGGAGGCAGGAGGCTGGAGTATTCAGGCTGAGGTTAGTGGCTAGAGTCCTGAGGCTAGGCTTGGCAGGTTGCTGGAGTCTTCAGGCTTGAGGATTGGCAGAAGGCTGGAGTCTTCAGGCTTGAGGCTAAGCAGGAGGCTGGTGTCTTCGGGTTTGAGACTCGGCAGGAGGTTGGAGTTTTCAGGATTGAGGCTTGGCAGATGGTTGGAATATTCAGGCTTGAGGCTTGGCAGGAGGCTGGAGTCTTCAGGCTTGAGGCTAGGCAGGAGGCTGGAGACATCAGACTTCAGGCTAGGCAGGAGGCTGGAGTCTTCAGGCTTGTTGTTAGAGGCTAAAGACCTGAGGCGAGGCTGGGCAGGATGCTGGAGTGTTCAGGCTTGAGCCTATGCAGGATGCTGCGGTCTTCAGGCGTGAGTCTAAGCAGGAGGCTGGTGTCTTCAGGTTTGAGGCTAGGCAGGAGGCTGGAGTCTGCAGGCTTGAGGCTAGAGACTAGAGACTTGAGGGAAGGCTTGGCAGGAGGCAGGAGGCTGGAGTATTCAGGCTGAGGTTAGTGGCTAGAGTCTTGAGGCTAGGCTTGGCAGGTTGCTGGAGTCTTCAGGCTTGAGGATAGGCAGAAGGCTGGGGTCTTCAGGCCTGAGGCTAAGCAGGAGGCTGGTGTCTTCAGGTTTGAGACTAGCCCGGAGGTAGGTGTCTTCAGGCTTGAGACTAGGCAGGAGGTTGGAGTTTTCAGGATTGAGGCTTGGCAGAAGGCTGGAATATTCAGGCTTGAGGCTTGGCAGGAGGATGGAGTCTTCAGGCTTGATGCTAGGCAGGAGGCTGGGGTCTTCAGGCTTGAGGCTAAGCAGGAGGCTGGTGTCTTCAGGTTTGAGACTCGGCAGGAGGTTGGAGTTTTCAGGATTGAGGCTTGGCAGATGGTTGGAATATTCAGGCTTGAGGCTTGGCAGGAGGCTGGAGTCTTCAGGCTTGAGGCTAGGCAGGAGGCTGGAGACATCAGACTTCAGGCTAGGCAGGAGGCTGGAGTCTTCAGGCTTGTTGTTAGAGGCTAAAGACCTGAGGCGAGGCTTGGCAGGATGCTGGAGTGTTCAGGCTTGAGCCTATGCAGGATGCTGCGGTCTTCAGGCGTGAGTCTAAGCAGGAGGCTGGTGTCTTCAGGTTTGAGGCTAGGCAGGAGGCTGGAGTCTGCAGGCTTGAGGCTAGAGACTAGAGACTTGAGGGAAGGCTTGGCAGGAGGCAGGAGGCTGGAGTATTCAGGCTGAGGTTAGTGGCTAGAGTCTTGAGGCTAGGCTTGGCAGGTTGCTGGAGTCTTCAGGCTTGAGGATAGGCAGAAGGCTGGGGTCTTCAGGCCTGAGGCTAAGCAGGAGGCTGGTGTCTTCAGGTTTGAGACTAGCCCGGAGGTAGGTGTCTTCAGGCTTGAGACTAGGCAGGAGGTTGGAGTTTTCAGGATTGAGGCTTGGCAGAAGGCTGGAATATTCAGGCTTGAGGCTTGGCAGGAGGATGGAGTCTTCAGGCTTGATGCTAGGCAGGAGGCTGGGGTCTTCAGGCTTGAGGCTAGGCAGGAGGCTGGGGTCTTCAGGTTTGATGCTAGGCAAGAGGCAGGTGTCTTCAGGCTTGAGACTAGGCAGGAGGTTGGAATTTTCAGGATTGAGGCTTGGCAGAAGGCTGGAATATTCAGGCTTGAGGCTTGGCAGTAGGCTGGGTTCTTCAGGCTTGAGGCTAGGCAGGAGGCTGTGGTCTTCAGGCCTGAGGCTAAGCAGGAGGCGGGAGTCTTCAGGTTTGATGCTAGGCAAGAGACTGGAGTCTTCAGGCTTGATGCTAGAGGCTAGAGACATGAGGCGAGGCTTGGTAGGAGGCAGGGGGCTGGAGTATTCAGGCTTGAGGTTCGGAAGGAGGCTGGGGTCTTCAGGCTTGAGGCTAGGCAGGAGGCTGGAGACATCAGACTTGAAGCTAGGCAGGAAGCTGGAGTCTTCAGGCTTGAAGTTAGAGGCTAAAGACCTGAGGCGAGACTTGGCAGGATGCTGGAGTCTTCAGGATTGAGCCTAGGTAGGATGCTGCGGTCTTCAGGCATGAGTCTAAGCAGGAGGCTGGAGTCTTCAAGCTTGAGGCTAGGCAGGATGCTGAAGTCTTCAGGCTTGAGGCTTGGCAGGAGACTGAAGACTTCAGGCCTGAGGCTAGAGACTAGAGACTTGAGGTAAGGCTTGAAGAGGAGGCAGGAGGCTGGAGTCTTCAGGCTTGAGGCTTGGCAGGAGGCTGGAGTCTTTAGGCTTGAAGCTAGAGACTAGACACTTGAGTTGAGGATTGTCAGGTGGCTGGAGGCTAGAGGCTAGAGACTTTAGGCTAGTCTTGGCAGGAGGCAGGAGGCTGGAGTATTCAGGCTTGAGGTTAGTGGCTAGAGACATGAGGCTAGGCTTGGCAGGTTGCTGGAGTCTTCAGGCTTGAGTTTAAGCAGGAGGCTGGTGTCTTCAGGTTAGAGGCTAGGCAGGATGCTGGAGTCTTCAGGCTTGAGCCTAAGCAGGATGCTGCGGTCTTCAGGCATGAGTCTAAGCAGGAGGCTGGAGTCTTCAAGCTTGAGGCTAGGCAGGATGCTGAATTCTTCAGGCTTGAGGTTGGCAGGCGACTGAAGACTTCAGGCCTGAGGCTAGAGACTAGAGACTTGAGGTAAGGCTGGAAGAGGAGGCAGGAGGCTGGAGTCTTCAGGCTTGAGGCTTGGCAGGAGGCTGGAGTCTTTAGGTTTGAAGCTAGAGACTAGACACTTGAGTTGAGGATTGTCAGGTGGCTGGAGGCTAGAGGCTAGAGACTTGAGGCTAGTCTTGGCAGGAGGCAGGAGGCTGGAGTATTCAGGCTTGAGGTTAGTGGCTAGAGTTCTGAGGCTAGGCTTGGCAGGTTGCTGGCGTCTTCAGGCTTGAGGCTAGGCAGAAGGCTGGGGTCTTCAGGCTTGAGGCTAAGCAGGAGGCTGGTGTCTTCAGGTTTGAGACTGGGCAGGAGGTTGGAGTTTTCAGGATTGAGGCTTGGCAGATGGTTGGAATATTCAGGCTTGAGGCTTGGCAGGAGGCTGGAGTCTTCAGGCTTGAGGCTAGGCAGGAGGCTGGGGTCTTCAGGCTTGAGGCTAGGCAGGAGGCTGGTGTCTTCAGGTTTGATGCTAGGCAAGAGGCAGGTTTCTTCAGGCTTGAGATTAGGCAGGAGACTGGAGTCTTCAGGCTTGATGCCAGAGCCTAGAGACATGAGGCGAGGCTTGGTAGGAGGCAGGAGGCTGGAGTATTCAGGCTTGAGGCTCGGAAGGAGGCTGGGGTCTTCAGGCTTGAGGCTAGGCAGGAGGCTGGAGACATCAGACTTCAGGCTAGGCAGGAGGCTGGAGTCTTCAGGCTTGTTGTTAGAGGCTAAAGACCTGAGGCGAGGCTTGGCAGGATGCTGGAGTGTTCAGGCTTGAGCCTAGGCAGGATGCTGCGGTCTTCAGGCGTGAGTCTAAGCAGGAGGCTGGTGTCTTCAGGTTTGAGGCTAGGCAGGAGGCTGGAGTCTGCAGGCTTGAGGCTAGAGACTAGAGACTTGAGGGAAGGCTTGGCAGGAGGCAGGAGGCTGGAGTATTCAGGCTGAGGTTAGTGGCTAGAGTCCTGAGGCTAGGCTTGGCAGGTTGCTGGAGTCTTCAGGCTTGAGGCTAGGCAGAAGGCTGGGGTCTTCAGGCTTGAGGCTAAGCAGGAGGCTGTGTCTTCAGGTTTGAGACTAGGCCGGAGGTTGGAGTTTTCAGGATTGAGGCTTGGCGGAAGGCTGGAATATTCAGGCTTGAGGCTTGGCAGGAGGATGGAGTATTCAGGCTTGAGGCTAGGCAGGAGGCTGGGGTCTTCAGGCTTGAGGCTAGGCAGGAGGCTGGTGTCTTCAGGTTTGATGCTAGGCAGGAGACTGGAGTCTTCAGGCTTGATGCTGGAGGCTAGAGAATTGAGGCGAGGCTTGGTAGGAGGCAGGAGGCTGGAGTATTCAGGCTTGAGGCTAGGCAGGAGGCTGGAGACATCAGACTTCAGGCTAGGCAGGAGGCTGGGTCTTCAGGCTTGTTGTTAGAGGCTAAAGACCTGAGGCGAGGCTTGGCAGGATGCTGGAGTGTTCAGGCTTGAGCCTAGGCAGGATGCTGCGGTCTTCAGGCGTGAGTCTAAGCAGGAGGCTGGTGTCTTCAGGCTTGAGGCTTGGCAGGAGGCTGGAGTCTTCAGGCTTGAGGCTAGGCAGGAGGCTGGTGTCTTCAGGTTTGATGGTAGGCAAGAGGCAGATGTCTTCAGGCTTGAGATTAGGCAGGAGACTGGAGTCTTCAGGCTTGATGCCAGAGGCTAGAGACATGAGGCGAGGCTTGGTAGGAGGCAGGAGGCTGGAGTATTCAGGCTTGAGGCTAGGCAGGAGGCTGGAGACATCAGACTTCAGGCTAGGCAGGAGGCTGGAGTCTTCAGGCTTGTTGTTAGAGGCTAAAGACCTGAGGCGAGGCTTGGCAGGATGCTGGAGTGTTCAGGCTTGAGCCTAGGCAGGATGCTGCGGTCTTCAGGCGTGAGTCTAAGCAGGAGGCTGGTGTCTTCAGGTTTGAGGCTAGGCAGGAGGCTGGAGTCTGCAGGCTTGAGGCTAGAGACTAGAGACTTGAGGGAGGCTTGGCAGGAGGCTGGGGTATTCAGGCTGAGGTTAGTGGCTAGAGTCCTGAGGCTAGGCTTGGCAGGTTGCTGGAGTCTTCAGGCTTGAGGATAGGCAGAAGGCTGGGGTCTTCAGGCTTGAGGCTAAGCAGGAGGCTGGTGTCTTCAGGTTTGAGACTAGCCCGGAGGTAGGTGTCTTCAGGCTTGAGACTAGGCAGGAGGTTGGAGGTTTCAGGATTGAGGCTTGGCAGAAGGCTGGAATATTCAGGCTTGAGGCTTGGCAGGAGGATGGAGTCTTCAGGCTTGATGCTAGGCAGGAGGCTGGGGTCTTCAGGCTTGAGGCTAGGCAGGAGGCTGGTGTCTTCAGGTTTGATGCTAGGCAAGAGGCAGGTGTCTTCAGGCTTGAGACTAGGCAGGAGGTTGGAGTTTTCAGGATTGAGGCTTGGCAGAAGGCTGGAATATTCAGGCTTGAGGCTTGGCAGGAGGCTGGGTTCTTCAGGCTTGAGGCTAGGCAGGAGGCTGTGGTCTTCAGGCCTGAGGCTAAGCAGGAGGCTGGAGTCTTCAGGTTTGATGCTAGGCAAGAGACTGGAGTCTTCAGGCTTGATGCTAGAGGCTAGAGACATGAGGCGAGGCTTGGTAGGAGGCAGGGGGCTGGAGTATTCAGGCTTGAGGTTCGGAAGGAGGCTGGTGTCTTCAGGCTTGAGGCTAGGCAGGAGGCTAGGGTCTTCAGGCTTGAGGCTAGGCAGGAGGCTGGAGACATCAGACTTGAAGCTAGGCAGGAAGCTGGAGTCTTCAGGCTTGAAGTTAGAGGCTAAAGACCTGAGGCGAGGCTTGGCAGGATGCTGGAGTCTTCAGGCTTGAGCCTAGGCAGGATGCTGCGGTCTTCAGGCGTGAGTTTAAGCAGGAGGCTGGTGTCTTCAGGTTTGAGGCTAGGCAGGAGGCTGGAGTCTTCAGGCTTGAAGTTAGAGGCTAAAGACCTGAGGAGAGTCTTGGCAGGATGCTGGAGTCTTCAGGATTGAGCCTAGGTAGGATGCTGCGGTCTTCAGGCATGAGTCTAAGCAGGAGTCTGGAGTCTTCAAGCTTGAGGCTAGGCAGGATGCTGAAGTCTTCAGGCTTGAGGCTTGGCAGGAGGCTGGTGTCTTCAGGTTTGATGGTAGGCAAGAGGCAGGTGTCTTCAGGTTTGATGGTAGGCAAGAAGCAGGTGTCTTCAGGCTTGAGATTAGGCAGTAGACTGGAGTCTTCAGGCTAGAGACATGAGGCGAGGCTTGGTAGGAGGCAGGAGGCTGGAGTATTCAGGCTTGAGGCTAGGCAGGAGGCTGGAGACATCAGACTTCAGGCTAGGCAGGAGGCTGGAGTCTTCAGGCTTGTTGTTAGAGGCTAAAGACCTGAGGCGAGGCTTGGCAGGATGCTGGAGTGTTCAGGCTTGAGCCTAGGCAGGATGCTGCGGTCTTCAGGCGTGAGTCTAAGCAGGAGGCTGGTGTCTTCAGGTTTGAGGCTAGGCAGGAGGCTGGAGTCTGCAGGCTTGAGGCTAGAGACTAGAGACTTGAGGGAAGGCTTGGCAGGAGGCAGGAGGCTGGAGTATTCAGGCTGAGGTTAGTGGCTAGAGTCCTGAGGCTAGGCTTGGCAGGTTGCTGGAGTCTTCAGGCTTGAGGCTAGGCAGAAGGCTGGGGTCTTCAGGCTTGAGGCTAAGCAGGAGGCTGGTGTCTTCAGGTTTGAGACTAGCCCGGAGGTAGGTGTCTTCAGGCTTGAGACTAGGCAGGAGGTTGGAGTTTTCAGGATTGAGGCTTGGCAGAAGGCTGGAATATTCAGGCTTGAGGCTTGGCAGGAGGATGGAGTCTTCAGGCTTGATGCTAGGCAGGAGGCTGGGGTCTTCAGGCTTGAGGCTAGGCAGGAGGCTGGTGTCTTCAGGTTTGATGCTAGGCAAGAGGCAGGTGTCTTCAGTCTTGAGACTAGGCAGGAGGTTGGACTTTTCAGGATTGAGGCTTGGCAGAAGGCTGGAATATTCAGGCTTGAGGCTTGGCAGTAGGCTGGGTTCTTCAGGCTTGAGGCTAGGCAGGAGGCTGGTGTCTTCAGGTTTGATGCTAGGCAAGAGGCAGGTTTCTTCAGGCTTGAGATTAGGCAGGAGACTGGAGTCTTCAGGCTTGATGCCAGAGGCTAGAGACATGAGGCGAGGCTTGGTAGGAGGCAGGAGGCTGGAGTATTCAGGCTTGAGGCTCGGAAGGAGGCTGGGGTCTTCAGGCTTGAGGCTAGGCAGGAGGCTGGAGACATCAGACTTCAGGCTAGGCAGGAGGCTGGAGTCTTCAGGCTTGTTGTTAGAGGCTAAAGACCTGAGGCGAGGCTTGGCAGGATGCTGGAGTGTTTAGGCTTGAGCCTAGGCAGGATGCTGCGGTCTTCAGGCGTGAGTCTAAGCAGGAGGCTGGTGTCTTCAGGTTTGAGGCCAGGCAGGAGGCTGGAGTCTGCAGGCTTGAGGCTAGAGACTAGAGACTTGAGGGAAGGCTTGGCAGGAGGCAGGAGGCTGGAGTATTCAGGCTGAGGTTAGTGGCTAGAGTCCTGAGGCTAGGCTTGGCAGGTTGCTGGAGTCTTCAGGCTTGAGGCTAGGCAGAAGGCTGGGGTCTTCAGGCTTGAGGCTAAGCAGGAGGCTGTGTCTTCAGGTTTGAGACTAGGCCGGAGGTTGGAGTTTTCAGGATTGAGGCTTGGCGGAAGGCTGGAATATTCAGGCTTGAGGCTTGGCAGGAGGATGGAGTCTTCAGGCTTGAGGCTAGGCAGGAGGCTGGGGTCTTCAGGCTTGAGTCTAGGCAGGAGGCTGGTGTCTTCAGGTTTGATGCTAGGCAGGAGACTGGAGTCTTCAGGCTTGATGCTAGAGGCTAGAGAATTGAGGCGAGGCTTGGCAGGAGGCAGGAGGCTGGAGTCTTCAGGCTTGAGGCTCCGAAGGAGGCTGGGGTATTCAGGCTTGAGGCTAGGCAGGAGGATGGAGACATCAGACTTGAAGCTAGGCAGGAGCCTGGAGTCTTCAGGCTTGAAGTTATAGGCGAAAGACGTGAGGCGAGGCTTGGCAGGATGCTGGAGTCTTCAGGCTTGAGGCTCGGAAGGAGGCTGGGGTCTTCAGGCTTGAGGCTAGGCAGGAGGCTGGAGACATCAGACTTGAAGCTAGGGAGGAGGCTGGAGTCTTCAGGCTTGAAGTTAGAGGCCAATGACCTGAGGCGAGGCTTGGAAGGATGCTGGAGTCTTCAGACTTGAGGCTCGGAAGGAGGCTGGGGTCTTCAGGCTTGAGGCTAGGCAGGAGGCTAGGGTCTTCAGGCTTGAGGCTAGGCAGGAGGCTGGAGACATCAGACTTGAAGCTTGGCAGGAAGCTGGAGTCTTCAGGCTTGAACTTAGAGGCTAAAGACCTGAGGCGATGCTTGGCAGGATGCTGGAGTCTTCAGGCTTGAGCCTAGGCAGGATGCTGCGGTCTTCAGGCGTGAGTTTAAGCAGGAGGCTGGTGTCTTCAGGTTTGAGGCTAGGCAGGAGGCTGGAGTATTCAGGCTTGAAGTTAGAGGCTAAAGACCTGAGGAGAGTCTTGGCAGGATGCTGGAGTCTTCAGGCTTGAGCCTAGGTAGGATGCTGCGGTCTTCAGGCGTGAGTCTAAGCAGGAGGCTGGAGTCTTCAAGCTTGAGGCTAGGCAGGATGCTGAAGTCTTCAGGCTTGAGGCTTGGCAGGAGACTGAAGACTTCAGGCCTGAGGCTAGAGACTAGAGACTTGAGGTAAGGCTTGAAGAGGAGGCAGGAGGCTGGAGTCTTCAGGCTTGAGGCTTGGCAGGAGGCTGGAGTCTTTAGGCTTGAAGCTAGAGACTAGACACTTGAGTTGAGGATTGTCAGGTGGCTGGAGGCTAGAGGCTAGAGACTTGAGGCTAGTCTTGGCAGGAGGCAGGAGGCTGGAGTATTCAGGCATGAGGTTAGTGGCTAGAGACATGAGGCTAGGCTTGGCAGGTTGCTGGAGTCTTCAGGCTTGAGTTTAAGCAGGAGGCTGGTGTCTTCAGGTTAGAGGCTAGGCAGGATGCTGGAGTCTTCAGGCTTGAGCCTAAGCAGGATGCTGCGGTCTTCAGGCATGAGTCTAAGCAGGAGGCTGGAGTCTTCAAGCTTGAGGCTAGGCAGGATGCTGAAGTCTTCAGGCTTGAGGTTGGCAGGCGACTGAAGACTTCAGGCCTGAGGCTAGAGACTAGAGACTTGAGGTAAGGCTGGAAGAGGAGGCAGGAGGCTGGAGTCTTCAGGCTTGAGGCTTGGCAGGAGGCTGGAGTCTTTAGGTTTGAAGCTGGAGACTAGACACTTGAGTTGAGGATTGTCAGGTGGCTGGAGGCTAGAGGCTAGAGACTTGAGGCTAGTCTTGGCAGGAGGCAGGAGGCTGGAGTATTCAGGCTTGAGGTTAGTGGCTAGAGTTCTGAGGCTAGGCTTGGCAGGTTGCTGGAGTCTTCAGGCTTGAGGCTAGGCAGAAGGCTGGGGTCTTCAGGCTTGAGGCTAAGCAGGAGGCTGGTGTCTTCAGGTTTGAGACTCGGCAGGAGGTTGGAGTTTTCAGGATTGAGGCTTGGCAGATGGTTGGAATATTCAGGCTTGAGGCTTGGCAGGAGGCTGGAGTCTTCAGGCTTGAGGCTAGGCAGGAGGCTGGTGTCTTCAGGTTTGATGGTAGGCAAGAGGCAGATGTCTTCAGGCTTGAGATTAGGCAGGAGACTGGAGTCTTCAGGCTTGATGCCAGAGGCTAGAGACATGAGGCGAGGCTTGGTAGGAGGCAGGAGGCTGGAGTATTCAGGCTTGAGGCTAGGCAGGAGGCTGGAGACATCAGACTTCAGGCTAGGCAGGAGGCTGGAGTCTTCAGGCTTGTTGTTAGAGGCTAAAGACCTGAGGCGAGGCTTGGCAGGATGCTGGAGTGTTCAGGCTTGAGCCTAGGCAGGTAGCTGCGGTCTTCAGGCGTGAGTCTAAGCAGGAGGCTGGTGTCTTCAGGTTTGAGGCTAGGCAGGAGGCTGGAGTCTGCAGGCTTGAGGCTAGAGACTAGAGACTTGAGGGAAGGCTTGGCAGGAGGCTGGAGTATTCAGGCTGAGGTTAGTGGCTAGAGTCCTGAGGCTAGGCTTGGCAGGTTGCTGGAGTCTTCAGGCTTGAGGATAGGCAGAAGTCTGGGGTCTTCAGGCTTGAGGCTAAGCAGGAGGCTGGTGTCTTCAGGTTTGAGGCTAGGCAGGAGGCTGGAGTTTTCAGGATTGAGGCTTGGCAGAAGGCTGGAATATTCAGGCTTGAGGTTTGGCAGGAGGATGGAGTCTTCAGGCTTGATGCTAGGCAGGAGGCTGGGGTCTTCAGGCTTGAGGCTAGGCAGGAGGCTGGTGTCTTCAGGTTTGATGCTAGGCAAGAGGCAGGTGTCTTCAGGCTTGAGACTAGGCAGGAGGTTGGAGTTTTCAGGATTGAGGCTTGGCAGAAGGCTGGAATATTCAGGCTTGAGGCTTGGCAGGAGGCTGGGTTCTTCAGGCTTGAGGCTAGGCAGGAGGCTGTGGTCTTCAGGCCTGAGGCTAAGCAGGAGGCTGGAGTCTTCAGGTTTGATGCTAGGCAAGAGACTGGAGTCTTCAGGCTTGATGCTAGAGGCTAGAGACATGAGGCGAGGCTTGGTAGGAGGCAGGGGGCTGGAGTATTCAGGCTTGAGGTTCGGAAGGAGGCTGGTGTCTTCAGGCTTGAGGCTAGGCAGGAGGCTAGGGTCTTCAGGCTTGAGGCTAGGCAGGAGGCTGGAGACATCAGACTTGAAGCTAGGCAGGAAGCTGGAGTCTTCAGGCTTGAAGTTAGAGGCTAAAGACCTGAGGCGAGGCTTGGCAGGATGCTGGAGTCTTCAGGCTTGAGCCTAGGCAGGATGCTGCGGTCTTCAGGCGTGAGTTTAAGCAGGAGGCTGGTGTCTTCAGGTTTGAGGCTAGGCAGGAGGCTGGAGTCTTCAGGCTTGAAGTTAGAGGCTAAAGACCTGAGGAGAGTCTTGGCAGGATGCTGGAGTCTTCAGGATTGAGCCTAGGTAGGATGCTGCGGTCTTCAGGCATGAGTCTAAGCAGGAGTCTGGAGTCTTCAAGCTTGAGGCTAGGCAGGATGCTGAAGTCTTCAGGCTTGAGGCTTGGCAGGAGGCTGGTGTCTTCAGGTTTGATGGTAGGCAAGAGGCAGGTGTCTTCAGGTTTGATGGTAGGCAAGAGGCAGGTGTCTTCAGGCTTGAGATTAGGCGGTAGACTGGAGTCTTCAGGCTAGAGACATGAGGCGAGGCTTGGTAGGAGGCAGGAGGCTGGAGTATTCAGGCTTGAGGCTAGGCAGGAGGCTGGAGACATCAGACTTCAGGCTAGGCAGGAGGCTGGAGTCTTCAGGCTTGTTGTTAGAGGCTAAAGACCTGAGGCGAGGCTTGGCAGGATGCTGGAGTGTTCAGGCTTGAGCCTAGGCAGGATGCTGCGGTCTTCAGGCGTGAGTCTAAGCAGGAGGCTGGTGTCTTCAGGTTTGAGGCTAGGCAGGAGGCTGGAGTCTGCAGGCTTGAGGCTAGAGACTAGAGACTTGAGGGAAGGCTTGGCAGGAGGCAGGAGGCTGGAGTATTCAGGCTGAGGTTAGTGGCTAGAGTCCTGAGGCTAGGCTTGGCAGGTTGCTGGAGTCTTCAGGCTTGAGGATAGGCAGAAGGCTGGGGTCTTCAGGCTTGAGGCTAAGCAGGAGGCTGGTGTCTTCAGGTTTGAGACTAGCCCGGAGGTAGGTGTCTTCAGGCTTGAGACTAGGCAGGAGGTTGGAGTTTTCAGGATTGAGGCTTGGCAGAAGGCTGGAATATTCAGGCTTGAGGCTTGGCAGGAGGATGGAGTCTTCAGGCTTGATGCTAGGCAGGAGGCTGGGGTCTTCAGGCTTGAGGCTAGGCAGGAGGCTGGTGTCTTTAGGTTTGATGCTAGGCAAGAGGCAGGTGTCTTCAGGCTTGAGACTAGGCAGGAGGTTGGATTTTTCAGGATTGAGGCTTGGCAGAAGGCTGGAATATTCAGGCTTGAGGCTTGGCAGTAGGCTGGGTTCTTCAGGTTTGAGGCTAGGCAGGAGGCTGGTGTCTTCAGGTTTGATGCTAGGCAAGAGGCAGGTTTCTTCAGGCTTGAGATTAGGCAGGAGACTGGAGTCTTCAGGCTTGATGCCAGAGGCTAGAGACATGAGGCGAGGCTTTGTAGGAGGCAGGAGGCTGGAGTATTCAGGCTTGAGGCTCGGAAGGAGGCTGGGGTCTTCAGGCTTGAGGCTAGGCAGGAGGCTGGAGACATCAGACTTCAGGCTAGGCAGGAGGCTGGAGTCTTCAGGCTTGTTGTTAGAGGCTAAAGACCTGAGGCGAGGCTTGGCAGGATGCTGGAGTGTTGAGGCTTGAGCCTAGGCAGGATGCTGCGGTCTTCAGGCGTGAGTCTAAGCAGGAGGCTGGTGTCTTCAGGTTTGAGGCTAGGCAGGAGGCTGGAGTCTGCAGGCTTGAGGCTAGAGACTAGAGACTTGAGGGAAGGCTTGGCAGGAGGCAGGAGGCTGGAGTATTCAGGCTGAGGTTAGTGGCTAGAGTCCTGAGGCTAGGCTTGGCAGGTTGCTGGAGTCTTCAGGCTTGAGGCTAGGCAGAAGGCTGGGGTCTTCAGGCTTGAGGCTAAGCAGGAGGCTGTGTCTTCAGGTTTGAGACTAGGCCGGAGGTTGGAGTTTTCAGGATTGAGGCTTGGCGGAAGGCTGGAATATTCAGGCTTGAGGCTTGGCAGGAGGATGGAGTCTTCAGGCTTGAGGCTAGGCAGGAGGCTGGGGTCTTCAGGCTTGAGGCTAGGCAGGAGGCTGGTGTCTTCAGGTTTGATGCTAGGCAGGAGACTGGAGTCTTCAGGCTTGATGCTAGAGGCTAGAGAATTGAGGCGAGGCTTGGCAGGAGGCAGGAGGCTGGAGTCTTCAGGCTTGAGGCTCGGAAGGAGGCTGGGGTATTCAGGCTTGAGGCTAGGCAGGAGGATGGAGACATCAGACTTGAAGCTAGGCAGGAGGCTGGAGTCTTCAGGCTTGAAGTTATAGGCTAAAGACCTGAGGCGAGGCTTGGCAGGATGCTGGAGTCTTCAGGCATGAGGCTCGGAAGGAGGCTGGGGTCTTCAGGCTTGAGGCTAGGCAGGAGGCTGGAGACATCAGACTTGAAGCTAGGGAGGAGGCTGGAGTCTTCAGGCTTGAAGTTAGAGGCCAATGACCTGAGGCGAGGCTTGGAAGGATGCTGGAGTCTTCAGACTTGAGGCTCGGAAGGAGGCTGGGGTCTTCAGGCTTGAGGCTAGGCAGGAGGCTAGGGTCTTCAGGCTTGAGGCTAGGCAGGAGGCTGGAGACATCAGACTTGAAGCTAGGCAGGAAGCTGGAGTCTTCAGGCTTGAAGTTAGAGGCTAAAGACCTGAGGCCTTGCTTGGCAGGATGCTGGAGTCTTCAGGCTTGAGCCTAGGCAGGATGCTGCGGTCTTCAGGCGTGAGTTTAAGCAGGAGGCTGGTGTCTTCAGGTTTGAGGCTAGGCAGGAGGCTGGAGTCTTCAGGCTTGAAGTTAGAGGCTAAAGACCTGAGGAGAGTCTTGGCAGGATGCTGGAGCCTTCAGGCTTGAGCCTAGGTAGGATGCTGCGGTCTTCAGGCGTGAGTCTAAGTAGGAGGCTGGAGTCTTCAAGCTTGAGGCTCGGCAGGATGCTGAAGTCTTCAGGCTTGAGGCTTGGCAGGAGACTGAAGACTTCAGGCCTGAGGCTAGAGACTAGAGACTTGAGGTAAGGCTTGAAGAGGAGGCAGGAGGCTGGAGTCTTCAGGCTTGAGGCTTGGCAGGAGGCTGGAGTCTTTAGGCTTGAAGCTAGAGACTAGACACTTGAGTTGAGGATTGTCAGGTGGCTGGAGGCTAGAGGCCAGAGACTTGAGGCTAGTCTTGGCAGGAGGTAGGAGGCTGGAGTATTCAGGCATGAGGTTAGTGGCTAGAGACATGAGGCTAGGCTTGGCAGGTTGCTGGAGTCTTCAGGCTTGAGTTTAAGCAGGAGGCTGGTGTCTTCAGGTTAGAGGCTAGGCAGGATGCTGGAGTCTTCAGTCTTGAGACTAAGCAGGATGCTGCGGTCTTCAGGCGTGAGTCTAAGCAGGAGGCTGGAGTCTTCAAGCTTGAGGCTAGGCAGGATGCTGAAGTCTTCAGGCTTGAGGTTGGCAGGCGACTGAAGACTTCAGGCCTGAGGCTAGAGACTAGAGACTTGAGGTAAGGCTGGAAGAGGAGGCAGGAGGCTGGAGTCTTCAGGCTTGAGGCTTGGCAGGAGGCTGGAGTCTTTAGGTTTGAAGCTGGAGACTAGACACTTGAGTTGAGGATTGTCAGGTGGCTGGAGGCTAGAGGCTAGAGACTTGAGGCTAGTCTTGGCAGGAGGCAGGAGGCTGGAGTATTCAGGCTTGAGGTTAGTGGCTAGAGTTCTGAGGCTAGGCTTGGCAGGTTGCTGGAGTCTTCAGGCTTGAGGCTAGGCAGAAGGCTGGGGTCTTCAGGCTTGAGGCTAAGCAGGAGGCTGGTGTCTTCAGGTTTGAGACTAGGCAGGAGGTTGGAGTTTTCAGGATTGAGGCTTGGCAGATGGTTGGAATATTCAGGCTTGAGGCTTGGCAGGAGGCTGGAGTCTTCAGGCTTGAGGCTAGGCAGGAGGCTGGTGTCTTCAGGTTTGATGGTAGGCAAGAGGCAGATGTCTTCAGGCTTGAGATTAGGCAGGAGACTGGAGTCTTCAGGCTTGATGCCAGAGGCTAGAGACATGAGGCGAGGCTTGGTAGGAGGCAGGAGGCTGGAGTATTCAGGCTTGAGGCTAGGCAGGAGGCTGGAGACATCAGACTTCAGGCTAGGCAGGAGGCTGAGTCTTCAGGCTTGTTGTTAGAGTCTAAAGACCTGAGGCGAGGCTTGGCAGGATGCTGGAGTGTTCAGGCTTGAGCCGAGGCAGGATGCTGCGGTCTTCAGGCTTGAAGCTAGGCAGGAGGCTGGAGTCTTCAGGCTTGAAGCTAGGCGGGAGGCTGGAGTCTTCAGGCTTGAGGTTAGAGGCTAGAGACCTGAGGCGAGGCTTGGCAGGATGCTGGAGTCTTCAGGCTTGAGGCTAGGCAGGAGGCTGGAGACATCAGACTTGAAGCTAGGCAGGAGGCTGGAGTCTTCAGGCTTGAAGTTAGAGGCTAAAGACCTGAGGCGAGGCTTGGCAGGATGCTGGAGTCTTCAGGCTTGAGGCGAGGCAGGAGGCTGTGGTCATCAGGCCTGAGGCTAAGCAGGAGGCTGCAGTCTTCAGGTTTGATGCTAGGCAGGAGACTGGAGTCTTCAGGCTTGATGCTAGAGGCGCGAGACTTGAGGCGAGGCTTGGCAGGAGGCAGGAGGCTGGAGTCTGCAGGCTTGAGTCTCTGAAGGAGGCTGGGGTCTTCAGGCTTGAGGCTAGGGAGGAGGCTGGAGATATCAGACTTGAAGCTAGGCAGGAGGCTAGAGTCTTCAGGCTTGAAGGTAGAGGCTAAAGACCTGAGGCGAGGCTTGGCAGTATGCTGGAGTCTTCAGGCTTGAGGCTCGGAAGGAGGCTGGGGTCTTCAGGCTTGAGGCTAGGCAGGAGGCTGGAGACATCAGACTTGTAGCTAGGCAGGAGGCTGGAGTCTTCAGGCTTGAAGTTAGAGGCTAAAGACCTGAGGCGAGGCTTGGCAGGATGCTGGAGTCTTCAGGCTTGAGGCGAGGCAGGAGGCTGTGGTCTTCAGGCCTGAGGCTAAGCAGAAGGCTGCAGTCTTCAGGTTTGATGATAGACAGGAGACTGGAGTCTTCAGGCTTGATGCTAGAGGCTCGAGATTTGAGGCGAGGCTTGGCAGGAGGCAGGAGGCTGGAGTCTTCAGGCTTGAGGCTCGGAAGGAGGCTGGGGTCTTCAGGCTTGAGGCTAGGGAGGAGGCTGCAGACATCAGACTTGAAGCTAGGCAGGAGGCTAGAGTCTTCAGGCTTGAAGGTAGAGGCTAAAGACCTGAGGCGAGGCTTGGCAGGATGCTGGAGTCTTCAGGCTTGAGGCTCGGAAGGAGGCTGGGGTCTTCAGGCTTGAGGCTAGGCAGGAGGCTGGAGACATCAGACTTGTAGCTAGGCAGGAGGCTGGAGTCTTCAGGCTTGAAGTTAGAGGCTAAAGACCTGAGGCGAGGCTTGGCAGGATGCTGGAGTCTTCAGGCTTGAGACGAGGCAGGAGGCTGTGGTCTTCAGGCCTGAGGCTAAGCAGGAGGCTGCAGTCTTCAGGTTTGATGATAGACAGGAGACTGGAGTCTTCAGGCTTGATGCTAGAGGCTCGAGACTTGAGGCGAGGCTTGGCAGGAGGCAGGAGGCTGGAGTCTTCAGGCTTGAGGCTCAGAAGGAGGCTGGGGTCTTCAGGCGTGAGGCTAGGCAGGAGGCTGGAGACATCAGACTTGAAGCTTGGCAGGAGGCTGGAGTCTTCAGGCTTGAAGTTAGAGGCTAAAGACCTGAGGCGAGGCTTGGCAGGATGCTGGAGTCTTCAGGCTTGAGGCTCAGAAGGAGGCTGGGGTCTTCAGGGTTGAGGCTAGGCAGGAGGCTGGAGACATCAGACCTGAAGCTAGGCAGGAGGCTGGAGTCTTCAGGCTTGAAGTTAGAGGTTAAAGACCTGAGGCGAGGCTTGGCAGGATGCTGGAGTCTTCAGGCTTGAGGCTCGGAAGGAGGGTGGGGTCTTCAGGGTTGAGGCTAGGCAGGAGGCTGGAGACATCAGACTTGAAGCTAGGCAGGAGGCTGGAGTCCTCAGGCTGGAAGTTAGAGGCTAAAGACCTGTAGCAAGGCTTGGCAGGATGCTGGAGTCTTCAGGCTTGAGGCTCGGAAGGAGGCTGGGGTCTTCAGGGTTGAGGCTAGGCAGGAGGCTGGAGACATCAGACTTGAAGATCGGCAGGAGGCTGGAGTCTTCAGGCTTGAAGTTAGAGGCTAAAGACCTGAGGCGAGGCTTGGCACGATGCTGGAGTCTTCAGACTTGAGCCCAGGCAGGATGCTGCGGTCTTCAGGCGTGAGTTTAAACAGGAGAATGGTGTCTTCAGGTTTGAGGCTAGGCCGGAGGCTGGAGTCTTCAGGCTTGAAGTTAGAGGCTCAAGACCTGAGGCGAGGCTTGGCAGGATGCTGGAGTCTTCAGGCTTGAGCCTAAGCAGGATGCTGTGGTCTTCAGGCGTGAGTCTAAGCAGGAGGCTGGAGTCTTCAGTTTTGATGCTAGGCAAGAGGCAGGTGTCTTCAGGCTTTAGGTTAGGCAGGAGGCTGGGGTCTTCAGGCTTGTGGCTAGGAAGGAGGCTTGGGTCTTCAGGCTTGAAGCTAGGCGGGAGGCTGGAGTCTTCAGGCTTGAGGTTAGAGGCTAGAGACCTGAGGGAAGGCTTGGCAGGAGGCAGGAGGCTGGAGTATACAGGCTTGAGGTTAGTGGCTAGAGTCCTGAGGCTAGGCTTGGCAGGTTGCTGGAGTCTTCAGGCTTGAGGCTAGGCAGAAAGCTGGGGTCTTCAGACTTGAGGCTAAGCAGGAGGCTGGTGTCTTCAGTTTTGATGCTAGGCAAGAGGCAGGTGTCTTCAGGCTTGAGGTTAGGCAGGAGGCTCGGGTCTTCAGGCTTGAGGCTAGGCAGGAGGCTGGAGTCTTCAGGCTTGAAGCTAGGCGGGAGGCTGGAGTCTTCAGGCTTGAGGTTAGAGGCTAGAGACCTGAGGCGAGGCTTGGCAGGATGCTGGAGTCTTCAGGCTTGAGGCTAGGCAGGAGGCTGGAGACATCAGACTTGAAGCTAGGCAGGAGGCTGGAGTCTTCAGGCTTGAAGTTAGAGGCTACAGACCTGAGGCGAGGCTTGGCAGGAAGCTGGAGTCTTCAGGCTTGAGGCGAGGCAGGAGGCTGTGGTCATCAGGCCTGAGGCTAAGCAGGAGGCTGCAGTCTTCAGGTTTGATGCTAGGCAGGAGACTGGAGTCTTCAGGCTTGATGCTAGAGGCTCGAGACTTGAGGCGAGGCTTGGCAGGAGGCAGGAGGCCGGAGTCTTCAGGCTTGAGTCTCTGAAGGAGGCTGGGGTCTTCAGGCTTGAGGCTAGGGAGGAGGCTGGAGACATCAGACTTGAAGCTAGGCAGGAGGCTAGAGTCTTCAGGCTTGAAGGTAGAGGCTAAAGACCTGAGGCGAGGCTTGGCAGGATGCTGGAGTCTTCAGGCTTGAGGCTCGGAAGGAGGCTGGGGTCTTCAGGCTTGAGGCTAGGCAGGAGGCTGGAGAGATCAGACTTGTAGCTAGGCAGGAGGCTGGAGTCTTCAGGCTTGAAGCTAGGCGGGAGGCTGGAGTCTTCAGGCTTGAGGTTAGAGGCTAGAGACCTGAGGCGAGGCTTGGCAGGATGCTGGAGTCTTCAGGCTTGAGGCTAGGCAGGAGGCTGGAGACATCAGACTTGAAGCTAGGCAGGAGGCTGGAGTCTTCAGGCTTGAAGTTAGAGGCTAAAGACCTGAGGCGAGGCTTGGCAGGATGCTGGAGTCTTCAGGCTTGAGGCGAGGCAGGAGGCTGTTGTCTTCAGGCCTGAGGCTAAGCAGGGGGCTGCAGTCTTCAGGTTTGATGCTAGGCAGGAGACTGGAGTCTTCAGGCTTGATGCTAGAGGCTCGAGACTTGAGGCGAGGCTTGGCAGGAGGCTGGAGTCTTCAGGCTTGAGGCTCGGAAGGAGGCTGGGGTCTTCAGGCTTGAGGCTAGGGAGGAGGCTGGAGACATCAGACTTGAAGCTAGGCAGGAGGCTAGAGTCTTCAGGCTTGAAGTTAGAGGCTAAAGACCTGAGGCGAGGCTTGGCAGGATGCTGGAGTCTTCAGGCTTGAGGCTCGGAAGGAGGCTGGGGTCTTCAGGCTTGAGGCTAGGCAGGAGGCTGGAGACATCAGACTTGAAGCTAGGCAGGAGGCTGGAGTCTTCAGGCTTGAAGTTAGAGGCTAAAGACCTGAGGCGAGGCTTGGCAGGATGCTGGAGTCTTCAGGCTTGAGGCGAGGCAGGAGGCTGTGGTCTTCAGGCCTGAGGCTAAGCAGGAGGCTGCAGTCTTCAGGTTTGATGCTAGGCAGGAGACTGGAGTCTTCAGGCTTGATGCTAGAGGCTCGAGACTTGAGGCGAGGCTTGGCAGGAGGCAGGAGGCTGGAGTCTTCAGGCTTGAGGCTCGGAAGGAGGCTGGGGTCTTCAGGCTTGAGGCTAGGCAGGAGGCTGGAGACATCAGACTTGAAGCTAGGCAGGAGGCTAGAGTCTTCAGGCTTGATGTTAGAGGCTAAAGACCTGAGGCGAGGCTTGGCAGGATGCTGGAGTCTTCAGGCTTGAGGCTCGGAAGGAGGCTAGGGTCTTCAGGCTTGAGGCTAGGCAGGAGGCTGGAGACATCAGACTTGAAGCTAGGCAGGAGGCTGGAGTCTTCAGGCTTGAAGTTAGAGGCTAAAGACCTGAGGCGAGGCTTGGCAGGATGCTGGAGTCTTCAGGCTTGAGGCTAGGGAGGAGGCTGGAGACATCAGACTTGAAGCTAGGCCGGAGGCTGGAGTCTTCAGGCTTGAAGTTAGAGGCTAAAGACCTGAGGCGAGGCTTGGCAAGATGCTGGAGTCTTCAGGCTTGAGGCTCGGAAGGAGGCTGGGGTCATCAGGGTTGAGGCTAGGCAGGAGGCTGGAGACATCAGACTTGAAGCTAGGCAGGAGGCTGGAGTCTTCAGGCTTGAAGTTAGAGGCTAAAGACCTGAGGCGAGGCTTGGCAGGATGCTGGAGTCTTCAGGCTTGAGGCGAGGCAGGAGGCTGTGGTCTTCAGGCCTGAGGCTAAGCAGGAGGCTGCAGTCTTCAGGTTTGATGCTAGGCAGGAGACTGGAGTCTTCAGGCTTGATGCTAGAGGCTCGAGACTTGAGGCGAGGCTTGGCAGGAGGCAGGAGGCTGGAGTCTTCAGGCTTGAGGCTCAGAAGGAGGCTGGGGTCTTCAGGCTTGAGGCTAGGCAGGAGGCTGGAGACATCAGACTTGAAGCTAGGCAGGAGGCTGGAGTCTTCAGGCTTGAAGTGAAAGGCTAAAGACCTGAGGCGAGGCTTGGCAGGATGCTGGAGTCTTCAGGCTTGAGGCTCGGAAGGAGGCTGGGGTCTTCAGGCTTGAGGCTAGGCAGGAGGCTGGAGACATCAGACTTGAAGCTAGGCAGGAGGCTGGAGTCTTCAGGCTTGAAGTTAGAGGCTAAAGACCTGAGGCGAGGCATGGCAGGATGCTGGAGTCTTCAGGCTTGAGGCTCGGAAGGAGGCTGGGGTCTTCAGGGTTGAGGCTAGGCAGGAGGCTAGAGACATCAGACCTGAAGCTAGGCAGGAGGCTGGAGTCTTCAGGCTTGAAGTTAGAGGCTAAAGACCTGAGGCGAGGCTTGGCAGGATGCTGGAGTCTTCAGGCTTGAGGCTCGGAAGGAGGCTGGGGTCTTCAGGCTTGAGGCTAGGCAGGAGGCTGGAGACATCAGACTTGAAGCTAGGCAGGAGGCTGGAGTCTTCAGGCTTGAAGTTAGAGGCTAAAGACCTGAGGCGAGGCTTGGCAGGATGCTGGAGTCTTCAGGCTTGAGGCTAGGCAGGAGGCTGGAGACATCAGACTTGAAGCTAGGCAGGAGGCTGGAGACATCAGACTTGAAGCTAGGCAGGAGGCTAGAGTCTTCAGGCTTGAAGTTAGAGGCTAAAGACCTGAGGCGAGGCTTGGCAGGATGCTGGAGTCTTCAGGCTTGAGGCTCGGAAGGAGGCTGGGGTCTTCAGGCTTGAGGCTAGGCAGGAGGCTGGAGTCTTCAAGCTTGAGGCTAGGCAGGATGCTGAAGTCTTCAGGCTTGAGGTTGGCAGGCGACTGAAGACTTCAGGCCTGAGGCTAGAGACTAGAGACTTGAGGTAAGGCTGGAAGAGGAGGCAGGAGGCTGGAGTCTTCAGGCTTGAGGCTTGGCAGGAGGCTGGAGTCTTTAGGTTTGAAGCTGGAGACTAGACACTTGAGTTGAGGATTGTCAGGTGGCTGGAGGCTAGAGGCTAGAGACTTGAGGCTAGTCTTGGCAGGAGGCAGGAGGCTGGAGTATTCAGGCTTGAGGTTAGTGGCTAGAGTTCTGAGGCTAGGCTTGGCAGGTTGCTGGAGTCTTCAGGCTTGAGGCTAGGCAGAAGGCTGGGGTCTTCAGGCTTGAGGCTAAGCAGGAGGCTGGTGTCTTCAGGTTTGAGACTGGGCAGGAGGTTGGAGTTTTCAGGATTGAGGCTTGGCAGATGGTTGGAATATTCAGGCTTGAGGCTTGGCAGGAGGCTGGAGTCTTCAGGCTTGAGGCTAGGCAGGAGGCTGGTGTCTTCAGGTTTGATGGTAGGCAAGAGGCAGATGTCTTCAGGCTTGAGATTAGGCAGGAGACTGGAGTCTTCAGGCTTGATGCCAGAGGCTAGAGTCATGAGGCGAGGCTTGGTAGGAGGCAGGAGGCTGGAGTATTCAGGCTTGAGGCTAGGCAGGAGGCTGGAGACATCAGACTTCAGGCTAGGCAGGAGGCTGGAGACATCAGACTTCAGGCTAGGCAGGAGGCTGGAGTCTTCAGGCTTGTTGTTAGAGGCTAAAGACCTGAGGCGAGGCTTGGCAGGATGCTGGAGTGTTCAGGCTTGAGCCTAGGCAGGATGCTGCGGTCTTCAGGCGTGAGTCTAAGCAGGAGGCTGGTGTCTTCAGGTTTGAGGCTAGGCAGGAGGCTGGAGTCTGCAGGCTTGAGGCTAGAGACTAGAGACTTGAGGGAAGGCTTGGCAGGAGGCTGGAGTATTCAGGCTGAGGTTAGTGGCTAGAGTCCTGAGGCTAGGCTTGGCAGGTTGCTGGAGTCTTCAGGCTTGAGGATAGGCAGAAGGCTGGGGTCTTCAGGCTTGAGGCTAAGCAGGAGGCTGGTGTCTTCAGGTTTGAGACTAGCCCGGAGGTAGGTGTCTTCAGGCTTGAGACTAGGCAGGAGGTTGGAGGTTTCAGGATTGAGGCTTGGCAGAAGGCTGGAATATTCAGGCTTGAGGTTTGGCAGGAGGATGGAGTCTTCAGGCTTGATGCTAGGCAGGAGGCTGGGGTCTTCAGGCTTGAGGCTAGGCAGGAGGCTGGTGTCTTCAGGTTTGATGCTAGGCAAGAGGCAGGTGTCTTCAGGCTTGAGACTAGGCAGGAGGTTGGAGTTTTCAGGATTGAGGCTTGGCAGAAGGCTGGAATATTCAGGCTTGAGGCTTGGCAGGAGGCTGGGTTCTTCAGGCTTGAGGCTAGGCAGGAGGCTGTGGTCTTCAGGCCTGAGGCTAAGCAGGAGGCTGGAGTCTTCAGGTTTGATGCTAGGCAAGAGACTGGAGTCTTCAGGCTTGATGCTAGAGGCTAGAGACATGAGGCGAGGCTTGGTAGGAGGCAGGGGGCTGGAGTATTCAGGCTTGAGGTTCGGAAGGAGGCTGGTGTCTTCAGGCTTGAGGCTAGGCAGGAGGCTAGGGTCTTCAGGCTTGAGGCTAGGCAGGAGGCTGGAGACATCAGACTTGAAGCTAGGCAGGAAGCTGGAGTCTTCAGGCTTGAAGTTAGAGGCTAAAGACCTGAGGCGAGGCTTGGCAGGATGCTGGAGTCTTCAGGCTTGAGCCTAGGCAGGATGCTGCGGTCTTCAGGCGTGAGTTTAAGCAGGAGGCTGGTGTCTTCAGGTTTGAGGCTAGGCAGGAGGCTGGAGTCTTCAGGCTTGAAGTTAGAGGCTAAAGACCTGAGGAGAGTCTTGGCAGGATGCTGGAGTCTTCAGGATTGAGCCTAGGTAGGATGCTGCGGTCTTCAGGCATGAGTCTAAGCAGGAGTCTGGAGTCTTCAAGCTTGAGGCTAGGCAGGATGCTGAAGTCTTCAGGCTTGAGGCTTGGCAGGAGGCTGGTGTCTTCAGGTTTGATGGTAGGCAAGAGGCAGGTGTCTTCAGGTTTGATGGTAGGCAAGAGGCAGGTGTCTTCAGGCTTGAGATTAGGCAGTAGACTGGAGTCTTCAGGCTAGAGACATGAGGCGAGGCTTGGTAGGAGGCAGGAGGCTGGAGTATTCAGGCTTGAGGCTAGGCAGGAGGCTGGAGACATCAGACTTCAGGTTAGGCAGGAGGCTGGAGTCTTCAGGCTTGTTGTTAGAGGCTAAAGACCTGAGGCGAGGGTTGGCAGGATGCTGGAGTGTTCAGGCTTGAGCCTAGGCAGGATGCTGCGGTCTTCAGGCGTGAGTCTAAGCAGGAGGCTGGTGTCTTCAGGTTTGAGGCTAGGCAGGAGGCTGGAGTCTGCAGGCTTGAGGCTAGAGACTAGAGACTTGAGGGAAGGCTTGGCAGGAGGCAGGAGGCTGGAGTATTCAGGCTGAGGTTAGTGGCTAGAGTCCTGAGGCTAGGCTTGGCAGGTTGCTGGAGTCTTCAGGCTTGAGGATAGGCAGAAGGCTGGGGTCTTCAGGCTTGAGGCTAAGCAGGAGGCTGGTGTCTTCAGGTTTGAGACTAGCCCGGAGGTAGGTGTCTTCAGGCTTGAGACTAGGCAGGAGGTTGGAGTTTTCAGGATTGAGGCTTGGCAGAAGGCTGGAATATTCAGGCTTGAGGCTTGGCAGGAGGATGGAGTCTTCAGGCTTGATGCTAGGCAGGAGGCTGGGGTCTTCAGGCTTGAGGCTAGGCAGGAGGCTGGTGTCTTTAGGTTTGATGCTAGGCAAGAGGCAGGTGTCTTCAGGCTTCAGACTAGGCAGGAGGTTGGAGTTTTCAGGATTGAGGCTTGGCAGAAGGCTGGAATATTCAGGCTTGAGGCTTGGCAGTAGGCTGGGTTCTTCAGGTTTGAGGCTAGGCAGGAGGCTGGTGTCTTCAGGTTTGATGCTAGGCAAGAGGCAGGTTTCTTCAGGCTTGAGATTAGGCAGGAGACTGGAGTCTTCAGGCTTGATGCCAGAGGCTAGAGACATGAGGCGAGGCTTTGTAGGAGGCAGGAGGCTGGAGTATTCAGGCTTGAGGCTCGGAAGGAGGCTGGGGTCTTCAGGCTTGAGGCTAGGCAGGAGGCTGGAGACATCAGACTTCAGGCTAGGCAGGAGGCTGGAGTCTTCAGGCTTGTTGTTAGAGGCTAAAGACCTGAGGCGAGGCTTGGCAGGATGCTGGAGTGTTCAGGCTTGAGCCTAGGCAGGATGCTGCGGTCTTCAGGCGTGAGTCTAAGCAGGAGGCTGGTGTCTTCAGGTTTGAGGCTAGGCAGGAGGCTGGAGTCTGCAGGCTTGAGGCTAGAGACTAGAGACTTGAGGGAAGGCTTGGCAGGAGGCAGGAGGCTGGAGTATTCAGGCTTGAGGTTAGTGGCTAGAGACCTGAGGCTAGGCTTGGCAGGTTGCTGGAGTCTTCAGGCTTGAGGCTAGGCAGAAGGCTGGGGTCTTCAGGCTTGAGGCTAAGCAGGAGGCTGGTGTCTTCAGGTTTGAGACTAGGCCGGAGGTTGGAGTTTTCAGGATTGAGGCTTGGCGGAAGGCTGGAATATTCAGGCTTGAGGCTTGGCAGGAGGATGGAGTCTTCAGGCTTGAGGCTAGGCAGGAGGCTGGGGTCTTCAGGCTTGAGGCTAGGCAGGAGGCTGGTGTCTTCAGGTTTGATGCTAGGCAGGAGACTGGAGTCTTCAGGCTTGATGCTAGAGGCTAGAGAATTGAGGCGAGGCTTGGCAGGAGGCAGGAGGCTGGTGTCTTCAGGCTTGAGGCTCCGAAGGAGGCTGGGGTATTCAGGCTTGAGGCTAGGCAGGAGGATGGAGACATCAGACTTGAAGCTAGGCAGGAGGCTGGAGTCTTCAGGCTTGAAGTTATAGGCTAAAGACCTGAGGCGAGGCTTGGCAGGATGCTGGAGTCTTCAGGCTTGAGGCTCGGAAGGAGGCTGGGGTCTTCAGGCTTGAGGCTAGGCAGGAGGCTGGAGACATCAGACTTGAAGCTAGGGAGGAGGCTGGAGTCTTCAGGCTTGAAGTTAGAGGCCAATGACCTGAGGCGAGGCTTGGAAGGATGCTGGAGTCTTCAGACTTGAGGCTCGGAAGGAGGCTGGGGTCTTCAGGCTTGAGGCTAGGCAGGAGGCTAGGGTCTTCAGGCTTGAGGCTAGACAGGAGGCTGGAGACATCAGACTTGAAGCTAGGCAGGAAGCTGGAGTCTTCAGGCTTGAAGTTAGAGGCTAAAGACCTGAGGCCTTGCTTGGCAGGATGCTGGAGTCTTCAGGCTTGAGCCTAGGCAGGATGCTGCGGTCTTCAGGCGTGAGTTTAAGCAGGAGGGTGGTGTCTTCAGGTTTGAGGCTAGGCAGGAGGCTGGAGTCTTCAGGCTTGAAGTTAGAGGCTAAAGACCTGAGGAGAGTCTTGGCAGGATGCTGGAGTCTTCAGGCTTGAGCCTAGGTAGGATGCTGCGGTCTTCAGGCGTGAGTCTAAGTAGGAGGCTGGAGTCTTCAAGCTTGAGGCTCGGCAGGATGCTGAAGTCTTCAGGCTTGAGGCTTGGCAGGAGACTGAAGACTTCAGGCCTGAGGCTAGAGACTAGAGACTTGAGGTAAGGCTTGAAGAGGAGGCAGGAGGCTGGAGTCTTCAGGCTTGAGGCTTGGCAGGAGGCTGGAGTCTTTAGGCTTGAAGCTAGAGACTAGACACTTGAGTTGAGGATTGTCAGGTGGCTGGAGGCTAGAGGCCAGAGACTTGAGGCTAGTCTTGGCAGGAGGCAGGAGGCTGGAGCATTCAGGCATGAGGTTAGTGGCTAGAGACATGAGGCTAGGCTTTGCAGGTTGCTGGAGTCTTCAGGCTTGAGTTTAAGCAGGAGGCTGGTGTCTTCAGGTTAGAGGCTAGGCAGGATGCTGGAGTCTTCAGGCTTGAGCCTAAGCAGGATGCTGCGGTCTTCAGGCGTGAGTCTAAGCAGGAGGCTGGAGTCTTCAAGCTTGAGGCTAGGCAGGATGCTGAAGTCTTCAGGCTTGTGGTTGGCAGGCGACTGAAGACTTCAGGCCTGAGGCTAGAGACTAGAGACTTGAGGTAAGGCTGGAAGAGGAGGCAGGAGGCTGGAGTCTTCAGGCTTGAGGCTTGGCAGGAGGCTGGAGTCTTTAGGTTTGAAGCTGGAGACTAGACACTTGAGTTGAGGATTGTCAGGTGGCTGGAGGCTAGAGGCTAGAGACTTGAGGCTAGTCTTGGCAGGAGGCAGGAGGCTGGAGTATTCAGGCTTGAGGTTAGTGGCTAGAGTTCTGAGGCTAGGCTTGGCAGGTTGCTGGAGTCTTCAGGCTTGAGGCTAGGCAGAAGGCTGGGGTCTTCAGGCTTGAGGCTAAGCAGGAGGCTGGTGTCTTCAGGTTTGAGACTAGGCAGGAGGTTGGAGTTTTCAGGATTGAGGCTTGGCAGATGGTTGGAATATTCAGGCTTGAGGCTTGGCAGGAGGCTGGAGTCTTCAGGCTTGAGGCTAGGCAGGAGGCTGGTGTCTTCAGGTTTGATGGTAGGCAAGAGGCAGATGTCTTCAGGCTTGAGATTAGGCAGGAGACTGGAGTCTTCAGGCTTGATGCCAGAGGCTAGAGACATGAGGCGAGGCTTGGTAGGAGGCAGGAGGCTGGAGTATTCAGGCTTGAGGCTAGGCAGGAGGCTGGAGACATCAGACTTCAGGCTCGGCAGGAGGCTGAGTCTTCAGGCTTGTTGTTAGAGGCTAAAGACCTGAGGCGAGGCTAGGCAGGATGCTGGAGTGTTCAGGCTTGAGCCGAGGCAGGATGCTGCGGTCTTCAGGCTTGAAGCTAGGCAGGAGGCTGGAGTCTTCAGGCTTGAAGCTAGGCGGGAGGCTGGACTCTTCAGGCTTGAGGTTAGAGGCTAGAGACCTGAGGCGAGGCTTGGCAGGATGCTGGAGTCTTCAGGCTTGAGGCTAGGCAGGAGGCTGGAGACATCAGATTTGAAGCTAGGCAGGAGGCTGGAGTCTTCAGGCTTGAAGTTAGAGGCTAAAGACCTGAGGCGAGGCTTGGCAGGATGCTGGAGTCTTCAGGCTTGAGGCGAGGCAGGAGGCTGTGGTCATCAGGCCTGAGGCTAAGCAGGAGGCTGCAGTCTTCAGGTTTGATGCTAGGCAGGAGACTGGAGTCTTCAGGCTTGATGCTAGAGGCGCGAGACTTGAGGCGAGGCTTGGCAGGAGGAAGGAGGCTGGAGTCTGCAGGCTTGAGTCTCTGAAGGAGGCTGGGGTCTTCAGGCTTGAGGCTAGGGAGGAGGCTGGAGACATCAGACTTGAAGCTAGGCAGGAGGCTAGAGTCTTCAGGCTTGAACTGAAAGGCTAAAGACCTGAGGCGAGGCTTGGCAGGATGCTGGAGTCTTCAGGCTTGAGGCTCGGAAGGAGGCTGGGGTCTTCAGGCTTGAGGCTACGCAGGAGGCTGGAGACATCAGACTTGTAGCTAGGCAGGAGGCTGGAGTCTTCAGGCTTGAAGTTAGAGGCTAAAGACCTGAGGCGAGGCTTGGCAGGATGCTGGAGTCTTCAGGCTTGAGATGAGGCAGGAGGCTGTGGTCTTCAGGCCTGAGGCTAAGCAGGAGGCTGCAGTCTTCAGGTTTGATGATAGACAGGAGACTGGAGTCTTCAGGCTTGATGCTAGAGGCTCGAGACTTGAGGCGTGGCTTGGCAGGAGGCAGGAGGCTGGAGTCTTCAGGCTTGAGGCTCAGAAGGAGGCTGGGGTCTTCAGGCGTGAGGCTAGGCAGGAGGCTGGAGACATCAGACTTGAAGCTAGGCAGGAGGCTGGAGTCTTCAGGCTTGAAGTTAGAGGCTAAAGACCTGAGGCGAGGCTTGGCAGGATGCTGGAGTCTTCAGGCTTGAGGCTCAGAAGGAGGCTGGGGTCTTCAGGGTTGAGGCTAGGCAGGAGGCTGGAGACATCAGACCTGAAGCTAGGCAGGAGGCTGGAGTCTTCAGGCTTGAAGTTAGAGGTTAAAGACCTGAGGCGAGGCTTGGCAGGATGCTGGAGTCTTCAGGCTTGAGGCTCGGAAGGAGGGTGGGGTCTTCAGGGTTGAGGCTAGGCAGGAGGCTGGAGACATCAGACTTGAAGCTAGGCAGGAGGCTGGAGTCCTCAGGCTGGAAGATAGAGGCTAAAGACCTGTAGCAAGGCTTGGCAGGATGCTGGAGTCTTCAGGCTTGAGGCTCGGAAGGAGGCTGGGGTCTTCAGGCTTGAGGCTAGGCAGGAGGCTGGAGACATCAGACTTGAAGATCGGCAGGAGGCTGGAGTCTTCAGGCTTGAAGTTAGAGGCTAAAGACCTGAGGCGAGGCTTGGCACGATGCTGGAGTCTTCAGACTTGAGCCCAGGCAGGATGCTGCGGTCTTCAGGCGTGAGTTTAAACAGGAGAATGGTGTCTTCAGGTTTGAGGCTAGGCTGGAGGCTGGAGTCTTCAGGCTTGAAGTTAGAGGCTCAAGACCTGAGGCGAGGCTTGGCAGGATGCTGGAGTCTTCAGGCTTGAGCCTAAGCAGGATGCTGTGGTCTTCAGGCGTGAGTCTAAGCAGGAGGCTGGAGTCTTCAGTTTTGATGCTAGGCAAGAGGCAGGTGTCTTCAGGCTTGAGGTTAGGCAGGAGGCTGGGGTCTTCAGGCTTGAGGCTAGGAAGGAGGCTTGGGTCTTCAGGCTTGAAGCTAGGCGGGAGGCTGGAGTCTTCAGGCTTGAGGTTAGAGGCTAGAGACCTGAGGGAAGGCTTGGCAGGAGGCAGGAGGCTGGAGTATACAGGCTTGAGGTTAGTGGCTAGAGTCCTGAGGCTAGGCTTGGCAGGTTGCTGGAGTCTTCAGGCTTGAGGCTAGGCAGAAAGCTGGGGTCTTCAGACTTGAGGCTAAGCAGGAGGCTGGTGTCTTCAGTTTTGATGCTAGGCAAGAGGCAGGTGTCTTCAGGCTTGAGGTTAGGCAGGAGGCTCGGGTCTTCAGGCTTGAGGGTAGGCAGGAGGCTCGGGTCTTCAGGCTTGAGGGTAGGCAGGAGGCTGGAGTCTTCAGGCTTGAAGCTAGGTGGGAGGCTGGAGTCTTCAGGCTTGAGGTTTGAGGCTAGAGACCTGAGGCGAGGCTTGGCAGGATGCTGGAGTCTTCAGGCTTGAGGCTAGGCAGGAGGCTGGAGACATCAGACTTGAAGCTAGGCAGGAGGCTGGAGTCTTCAGGCTTGAAGTTAGAGGCTACAGACCTGAGGCGAGGCTTGGCAGGAAGCTGGAGTCTTCAGGCTTGAGGCGAGGCAGGAGGCTGTGGTCATCAGGCCTGAGGCTAAGCAGGAGGCTGCAGTCTTCAGGTTTGATGCTAGGCAGGAGACTGGAGTCTTCAGGCTTGATGCTAGAGGCTCGAGACTTGAGGCGAGGCTTGGCAGGAGGCAGGAGGCTGGAGTCTTCAGGCTTGAGTCTCTGAAGGAGGCTGGGGTCTTCAGGCTTGAGGCTAGGGAGGAGGCTGGAGACATCAGACTTGAAGCTAGGCAGGAGGCTAGAGTCTTCAGGCTTGAAGGTAGAGGCTAAAGACCTGAGGCGAGGCTTGGCAGGATGCTGGAGTCTTCAGGCTTGAGGCTCGGAAGGAGGCTGGGGTCTTCAGGCTTGAGGCTAGGCAGGAGGCTGGAGACATCAGACTTGTAGCTAGGCAGGAGGCCGGAGTCTTCAGGCTTGAAGTTAGAGGCTAAAGACCTGAGGCGAGGCTTGGCAGGATGCTGGAGTCTTCAGGCTTGAGGCGAGGCAGGAGGCTGTGGTCTTCAGGCCTGAGGCTAAGCAGAAGGCTGCAGTCTTCAGGTTTGACGATAGACAGGAGACTGGAGTCTTCAGGCTTGATGCTAGAGGCTCGAGACTTGAGGCGAGGCTTGGCAGGAGGCAGGAGGCTGGAGTCTTCAGGCTTGAGGCTCGGAAGGAGGCTGGGGTCTTCAGGCTTGAGGCTAGGCAGGAGGCTGGAGACATCAGACTTGAAGCTAGGCAGGAGGCTGGAGTCTTCAGGCTTGAAGGTAGAGGCTAAAGACCTGAGGCGAGGCTTGGCAGGATGCTGGAGTCTTCAGGCTTGAGGCTCGGAAGGAGGCTGGGGTCTTCAGGCTTGAGGCTACGCAGGAGGCTGGAGACATCAGACTTGAAGCTAGGCAGGAGGCTAGAGTCTTCAGGCTTGAACTGAAAGGCTAAAGACCTGAGGCGAGGCTTGGCAGGATGCTGGAGTCTTCAGGCTTGAGGCTCGGAAGGAGGCTGGGGTCTTCAGGCTTGAGGCTAGGCAGGAGGCTGGAGACATCAGACTTGAAGCTAGGCAGGAGGCTGGAGTCTTCAGGCTTGATGTTAGAGGCTAAAGACCTGAGGCGAGGCTTGGCAGGATGCTGGAGTCTTCAGGCTTGAGACGAGGCAGGAGGCTGTGGTCTTCAGGCCTGAGGCTAAGCAGGAGGCTGCAGTCTTCAGGTTTGATGATAGACAGGAGACTGGAGTCTTCAGGCTTGATGCTAGAGGCTCGAGACTTGAGGCGAGGCTTGGCAGGAGGCAGGAGGCTGGAGTCTTCAGGCTTGAGGCTCAGAAGGAGGCTGGGGTCTTCAGGCGTGAGGCTAGGCAGGAGGCTGGAGACATCAGACTTGAAGCTAGGCAGGAGGCTGGAGTCTTCAGGCTTGAAGTTAGAGGCTAAAGACCTGAGGCGAGGCTTGGCAGGATGCTGGAGTCTTCAGGCTTGAGGCTCAGAAGGAGGCTGGGGTCTTCAGGGTTGAGGCTAGGCAGGAGGCTGGAGACATCAGACCTGAAGCTAGGCAGGAGGCTGGAGTCTTCAGGCTTGAAGTTAGAGGTTAAAGACCTGAGGCGAGGCTTGGCAGGATGCTGGAGTCTTCAGGCTTGAGGCTCGGAAGGAGGGTGGGGTCTTCAGGGTTGAGGCTAGGCAGGAGGCTGGAGACATCAGACTTGAAGCTAGGCAGGAGGCTGGAGTCTTCAGGCTGGAAGTTAGAGGCTAAAGACCTGTAGCAAGGCTTGGCAGGATGCTGGAGTCTTCAGGCTTGAGGCTCGGAAGGAGGCTGGGGTCTTCAGGCTTGAGGCTAGGCAGGAGGCTGGAGACATCAGACTTGAAGATCGGCAGGAGGCTGGAGTCTTCAGGCTTGAAGTTAGAGGCTAAAGACCTGAGGCGAGGCTTGGCACGATGCTGGAGTCTTCAGGCTTGAGCCCAGGCAGGATGCTGCGGTCTTCAGGCGTGAGTTTAAACAGGAGAATGGTGTCTTCAGGTTTGAGGCTAGGCAGGAGGCTGGAGTCTTCAGGCTTGAAGTTAGAGGCTCAAGACCTGAGGCGAGGCTTGGCAGGATGCTGGAGTCTTCAGGCTTGACCCTAAGCAGGATGCTGTGGTCTTCAGGCGTGAGTCTAAGCAGGAGGCTGGAGTCTTCAGTTTTGATGCTAGGCAAGAGGCAGGTGTCTTCAGGCTTGAGGTTAGGCAGGAGGCTGGGGTCTTCAGGCTTGAGGCTAGGAAGGAGGCTTGGGTCTTCAGGCTTGAAGCTAGGCGGGAGGCTGGAGTCTTCAGGGTTGAGGTTAGAGGCTAGAGACCTGAGGGAAGGCTTGGCAGGAGGCAGGAGGCTGGAGTATACAGGCTTGAGGTTAGTGGCTAGAGTCCTGAGGCTAGGCTTGGCAGGTTGCTGGAGTCTTCAGGCTTGAGGCTAGGCAGAAAGCTGGGGTCTTCAGACTTGAGGCTAAGCAGGAGGCTGGTGTCTTCAGTTTTGATGCTAGGCAAGAGGCAGGTGTCTTCAGGCTTGAGGTTAGGCAGGAGGCTCGGGTCTTCAGGCTTGAGGCTAGGCAGGAGGCTGGAGTCTTCAGGCTTGAGGTTAGAGGCTAGAGACCTGAGGCGAGGCTTGGCAGGATGCTGGAGTCTTCAGGCTTGAGGCTAGGCAGGAGGCTGGAGACATCAGACTTGAAGCTAGGCAGGAGGCTGGAGTCTTCAGGCTTGAAGTTAGAGGCTACAGACCTGAGGCGAGGCTTGGCAGGAAGCTGGAGTCTTCAGGCTTGAGGCGAGGCAGGAGGCTGTGGTCATCAGGCCTGAGGCTAAGCAGGAGGCTGCAGTCTTCAGGTTTGATGCTAGGCAGGAGACTGGAGTCTTCAGGCTTGATGCTAGAGGCTCGAGACTTGAGGCGAGGCTTGGCAGGAGGCAGGAAGCTGGAGTCTTCAGGCTTGAGGCTCTGAAGGAGGCTGGGGTCTTCAGGCTTGAGGCTAGGGAGGAGGCTGGAGACATCAGACTTGAAGCTAGGCAGGAGGCTAGAGTCTTCAGGCTTGAAGGTAGAGGCTAAAGACCTGAGGCGAGGCTTGGCAGGATGCTGGAGTCTTCAGGCTTGAGGCTCGGAAGGAGGCTGGGGTCTTCAGGCTTGAGGCTAGGCAGGAGGCTGGAGACATCAGACTTGTAGCTAGGCAGGAGGCTGGAGTCTTCAGGCTTGAAGTTAGAGGCTAAAGACTTGAGGCGAGGCTTGGCAGGATGCTGGAGTCTTCAGGCTTGAGGCGAGGCAGGAGGCTGTGGTCTTCAGGCCTGAGGCTAAGCAGAAGGCTGCAGTCTTCAGGTTTGACGATAGACAGGAGACTGGAGTCTTCAGGCTTGATGCTAGAGGCTCGAGACTTGAGGCGAGGCTTGGCAGGAGGCAGGAGGCTGGAGTCTTCAGGCTTGAGGCTCGGAAGGAGGCTGGGGTCTTCAGGCTTGAGGCTAGGGAGGAGGCTGGAGACATCAGACTTGAAGCTAGGCAGGAGGCTAGAGTCTTCAGGCTTGAAGGTAGAGGCTAAAGACCTGAGGCGAGGCTTGGCAGGATGCTGGAGTCTTCAGGCTTGAGGCTCGGAAGGAGGCTGGGGTCTTCAGGCTTGAGGCTACGCAGGAGGCTGGAGAGATCAGACTTGAAGCTAGGCAGGAGGCTAGAGTCTTCAGGCTTGAACTGAAAGGCTAAAGACCTGAGGCGAGGCTTGGCAGGATGCTGGAGTCTTCAGGCTTGAGGCTCGGAAGGAGGCTGGGGTCTTCAGGCTTGAGGCTAGGCAGGAGGCTGGAGACATCAGACTTGAAGCTAGGCAGGAGGCTGGAGTCTTCAGGCTTGAAGTTAGAGGCTAAAGACCTGAGGCGAGGCTTGGCAGGATGCTGGAGTCTTCAGGCTTGAGGCTCAGAAGGAGGCTGGGGTCTTCAGGGTTGAGGCTAGGCAGGAGGCTGGAGACATCAGACCTGAAGCTAGGCAGGAGGCTGGAGTCTTCAGGCTTGAAGTTAGAGGTTAAAGACCTGAGGCGAGGCTTGGCAGGATGCTGGAGTCTTCAGGCTTGAGGCTCGGAAGGAGGGTGGGGTCTTCAGTGTTGAGGCTAGGCAGGAGGCTGGAGACATCAGACTTGAAGATCGGCAGGAGGCTGGAGTCTTCAGGCTTGAAGTTAGAGGCTAAAGACCTGAGGCGAGGCTTGACACGATGCTGGAGTCTTCAGGCTTGAGCCCAGGCAGGATGCTGCGGTCTTCAGGCGTGAGTTTAAACAGGAGAATGGTGTCTTCAGGTTTGAGGCTAGGCCGGAGGCTGGAGTCTTCAGGCTTGAAGTTAGAGGCTCAAGACCTGAGGCGAGGCTTGGCAGGATGCTGGAGTCTTCAGGCTTGAGCCTAAGCAGGATGCTGTGGTCTTCAGGCGTGAGTCTAAGCAGGAGGCTGGAGTCTTCAGTTTTGATGCTAGGCAAGAGGCAGGCGTCTTCAGGCTTGAGGTTAGGCAGGAGGCTGGGGTCTTCAGGCTTGAGGCTAGGCAGGAGGCTGGAGTCTTCAGGCTTGCAGCTAGGCGGGAGGCTGGAGTCTTCAGGCTTGAGGTTAGAGGCTAGAGACCTGAGGCGAGGCTTGGCAGGATGCTGGAGTCTTCAGGCTTGAGGCTCGGATGGAGGCTGGGGTCTTCAGGCTTGAGGCTAGGCAGGAGGCTGGAGACATCAGACTTGAAGCTAGGCAGGAGGCTGGAGTCTTCAGGCTTGAAGTTAGAGGCTCAAGACCTGAGGCGAGGCTTGGCAGGATGCTGGAGTCTTCAGGCCTGAGCCTAAGCAGGATGCTGTGCTCTTCAGGCGTGAGTCTAAGCAGGAGGCTGGAGTCTTCAGTTTTGATGCTAGGCAAGAGGCAGGTGTCTTCAGGCTTGAGGTTAGGCAGGAGGCTGGGGTCTTCAGGCTTGAGGCTAGGCAGGAGGCTGGAGTCTTCAGGCTTGCAGCTAGGCGGGAGGCTGGAGTCTTCAGGCTTGAGGTTAGAGGCTAGAGACCTGAGGCGAGGCTTGGCAGGATGCTGGAGTCTTCAGGCTTGAGGCTAGGCAGAAAGCTGCCGTCGTCAGGCGTGAGTCTAAGCAGGAGACTGGAGTCTTCAGGCTTGATGCTAGAGGCTCGAGACTTGAGGCGAGGCTTGGCAGGAGGCAGGAGGCTGGAGTCTTCAGGCTTGATGCTAGAGGCTCGAGACTTGAGGCGAGGCTTGGCAGGAGGCAGGAGGCTGGAGTCTTCAGGCTTGAGGCTCGGAAGGAGGCTGGGGTCTTCAGGCTTGAGGCTAGGCAGGAGGCTGGAGACATCAGACTTGAAGCTAGGCAGGAGGCTAGAGTCTTCAGGATTGAAGTGAAAGGCTAAAGACCTGAGGCGAGGCTTGGCAGGATGCTGGAGTCTTCAGGCTTGAGGCTCGGAAGGAGGCTGGGGTCTTCAGGCTTGAGGCTAGGCAGGAGGCTGGAGACATCAGACTTGAAGCTAGGCAGGAGGCTGGAGTCTTCAGGCTTGAAGTTAGAGGCTAAAGACCTGAGGCGTGGCTTGGCAGGATGCTGGAGTCTTCAGGCTTGAGGCTCGGAAGGAGGCTGTGGTCTTCAGGCTTGCAGCGCGGCGGGAGGCTGGAGTCTTCAGGCTTGAGGTTAGAGGCTAGAGACCTGAGGCGAGGCTTGGCAGGATGCTGGAGTCTTCAGGCTTGAGGCTAGGCAGAAAGCTGCGTTCGTCAGGCGTGAGTCTAAGCAGGAGGCTGGAGTCTTCAGTTTTGATGCTAGGCAAGAGGCAGGTGTCTTCAGGCTTGAGGTTAGGCAGGAGGCTGGGGTCTTCAGGCTTGAAGCTAGGCGGGAGGCTGGAGTCTTCAGGCTTGAGGTAAGAGGCTAGAGACCTGAGGGAAGGCTTGGCAGGAGGCAGGGGGCTGGAGTATTCAGGCTTGAGGTTAGTGGCTAGAGTCCTGAGGCTAGGCTTGGCAGGTTGCTGGAGTCTTCAGGCTTGAGGCGAGGCAGGAGGCTGTGGTCTTCAGGCCTGAGGCTAAGCAGGAGGCTGCAGTCTTCAGGTTTGATGCTAGGCAGGAGACTGGAGTCTTCAGGCTTGATGCTAGAGGCTCGAGACTTGAGGCGAGGCTTGGCAGGAGGCAGGAGGCTGGAGTCTTCAGGCTTGAGGCTCGGAAGGAGGCTGGGGTCTTCAGGCTTGAGGCTAGGCAGGAGGCTGGAGACATCAGACTTGAAGCTAGGCAGGAGGCTGGAGTCTTCAGGCTTGAAGTGAAAGGCTAAAGACCTGAGGCGAGGCTTGGCAGGATGCTGGAGTCTTCAGGCTTGAGGCTAGGAAGGAGGCTGGGGTCTTCAGGCTTGAGGCTAGGCAGGAGGCTGGAGACATCAGACTTGAAGCTAGGCAGGAGGCTGGAGTCTTCAGGCTTGAAGTTAGAGGCTAAAGACCTGAGGCGAGGCTTGGCAGGATGCTGGAGTCTTCAGGCTTGAGGCTCGGAAGGAGGCTGTGGTCTTCAGCGTTGAGGCTAGGCAGGAGGCTAGTGACATAAGACCTGAAGCTAGGCAGGAGGCTGGAGTCTTCAGGCTTGAAGTTAGAGGCTAAAGACCTGAGGCGAGGCTTGGCAGGATGCTGGAGTCTTCAGGCTTGAGGCTCGGAAGGAGGCTGGGGTCTTCAGGGTTGAGGCTAGGCAGGAGGCTGGAGACATCAGACTTGAAGCTAGGCAGGAGGCTGGAGTCTTCAGGCTTGAAGTTAGAGGCTAAAGACCTGTAGCAAGGCTTGGCAGGATGCTGGAGTCTTCAGGCTTGAGGCTCGGAAGGAGGCTGGGGTCTTCAGGCTTGAGGCTAGGGAGGAGGCTGGAGACATCAGACTTGAAGCTAGGCAGGAGGCTGGAGTCTTCAGGCTTGAAGGTAGAGGCTAAAGACCTGAGGCGAGGCTTGGCAGGATGCTGGAGTCTTCAGGCTTGAGGCTCGGAAGGAGGCTGGGGTCTTCAGGCTTGAGGCTAGGCAGGAGGCTGGAGACATCAGACTTGAAGCTAGGCAGGAGGCTAGAGTCTTCAGGCTTGAACTGAAAGGCTAAAGACCTGAGGCGAGGCTTGGCAGGATGCTGGAGTCTTCAGGCTTGAGGCTCGGAAGGAGGCTGGGGTCTTCAGGCTTGAGGCTAGGCAGGAGGCTGGAGACATCAGACTTGAAGCTAGGCAGGAGGCTGGAGTCTTCAGGCTTGAAGTTAGAGGCTAAAGACCTGAGACGAGGCTTGGCAGGATGCTGGAGTCTTCAGGCTTGAGGCTCAGAAGGAGGCTGGGGTCTTCAGGGTTGAGGCTAGGCAGGAGGCTGGAGACATCAGACCTGAAGCTAGGCAGGAGGCTGGAGTCTTCAGGCTTGAAGTTAGAGGTTAAAGACCTGAGCAGAGGCTTGGCAGGATGCTGGAGTCTTCAGGCTTGAGGCTCGGAAGGAGGGTGGGGTCTTCAGGGTTGAGGCTAGGCAGGAGGCTGGAGACATCAGACTTGAAGATCGGCAGGAGGCTGGAATCTTCAGGCTTGAAGTTAGAGGCTAAAGACCTGAGGCGAGGCTTGACACGATGCTGGAGTCTTCAGGCTTGAGCCCAGGCAGGATGCTGCGGTCTTCAGGCGTGAGTTTAAACAGGAGAATGGTGTCTTCAGGTTTGAGGCTAGGCCGGAGGCTGGAGTCTTCAGGCTTGAGGCTCGGAAGGAGGCTGGGGTCTTCAGGCTTGAGGCTAGGCAGGAGGCTGGAGACATCAGACTTGAAGCTAGGCAGGAGGCTAGAGTCTTCAGGCTTGAACTGAAAGGCTAAAGACCTGAGGCGAGGCTTGGCAGGATGCTGGAGTCTTCAGGCTTGAGGCTCGGAAGGAGGCTGGGGTCTTCAGGCTTGAGGCTAGGCAGGAGGCTGGAGACATCAGACTTGAAGCTAGGCAGGAGGCTGGAGTCTTCAGGCTTGAAGTTAGAGGCTAAAGACCTGAGACGAGGCTTGGCAGGATGCTGGAGTCTTCAGGCTTGAGGCTCGGAAGGAGGCTGGGGTCTTCAGGCTTGAGGCTAGGCAGGAGGCTGGAGACATCAGACTTGAAGCTAGGCAGGAGGCTGGAGTCTTCAGGCTTGAAGTTAGAGGCTAAAGACCTGAGGCGAGGCTTGGCAGGATGCTGGAGTCTTCAGGCTTGAGGCGAGGCAGGAGGCTGTGGTCTTCAGGCCTGAGGCTAAGCAGAAGGCTGCAGTCTTCAGGTTTGACGATAGACAGGAGACTGGAGTCTTCAGGCTTGATGCTAGAGGCTCGAGACTTGAGGCAAGGCTTGGCAGGAGGCAGGAGGCTGGAGTCTTCAGGCTTGAGGCTCGGAAGGAGGCTGGGGTCTTCAGGCTTGAGGCTAGGGAGGAGGCTGGAGACATCAGACTTGAAGCTAGGCAGGAGGCTAGAGTCTTCAGGCTTGAAGGTAGAGGCTAAAGACCTGAGGCGAGGCTTGGCAGGATGCTGGAGTCTTCAGGCTTGAGGCTCGGAAGGAGGCTGGGGTCTTCAGGCTTGAGGCTAGGCAGGAGGCTGGAGACATCAGACTTGTAGCTCGGCAGGAGGCTGGAGTCTTCAGGCTTGAAGTTAGAGGCTAAAGACCTGAGGCGAGGCTTGGCAGGATGCTGGAGTCTTCAGGCTTGAGGCGAGGCAGGAGGCTGTGGTCTTCAGGCCTGAGGCTAAGCAGGAGGCTGCAGTCTTCAGGTTTGATGATAGACAGGAGACTGGAGTCTTCAGGCTTGATGCTAGAGGCTCGAGACTTGAGGCGAGGCTTGGCAGGAGGCAGGAAGCTGGAGTCTTCAGGCTTGAGGCTCTGAAGGAGGCTGGGGTCTTCAGGCTTGAGGCTACGCAGGAGGCTGGAGACATCAGACTTGAAGCTAGGCAGGAGGCTAGAGTCTTCAGGCTTGAACTGAAAGGCTAAAGACCTGAGGCGAGGCTTGGCAGGATGCTGGAGTCTTCAGGCTTGAGGCTCGGAAGGACGCTGGGGTCTTCAGGCTTGAGGCTAGGCAGGAGGCTGGAGACATCAGACTTGAAGCTAGGCAGGAGGCTGGAGTCTTCAGGCTTGAAGTTAGAGGCTAAAGACCTGAGGCGCGGCTTGGCAGGATGCTGGAGTCTTCAGGCTTGAGGCTCAGAAGGAGGCTGGGGTCTTCAGGGTTGAGGCTAGGCAGGAGGCTGGAGACATCAGACCTGAAGCTAGGCAGGAGGCTGGAGTCTTCAGGCTTGAAGTTAGAGGCTAAAGACCTGAGGCGAGGCTTGGCAGGATGCTGGAGTCTTCAGGCTTGAGGCTCGGAAGGAGGCTGGGGTCTTCAGGGTTGAGGCTAGGCAGGAGGCTGGAGACATCAGACTTGAAGATCGGCAGGAGGCTGGAGTCTTCAGGCTTGAAGTTAGAGGCTAAAGACCTGAGGCGAGTCTTGGCACGATGCTGGAGTCTTCAGGCTTGAGCCCAGGCAGGATGCTGCGGTCTTCAGGCGTGAGTTTAAACAGGAGAATGGTGTCTTCAGGTTTGAGGCTAGGCCGGAGGCTGGAGTCTTCAGGCTTGAAGTTAGAGGCTCAAGACCTGAGGCGAGGCTTGGCAGGATGCTGGAGTCTTCAGGCTTGACCCTAAGCAGGATGCTGTGGTCTTCAGGCGTGAGTCTAAGCAGGAGGCTGGAGTCTTCAGTTTTGATGCTAGGCAAGAGGCAGGTGTCTTCAGGCTTGAGGTTAGGCAGGAGGCTGGGGTCTTCAGGCTTGAGGCTAGGCAGGAGGCTGGAGTCTTCAGGCTTGCAGCTAGGCGGGAGGCTGGAGTCTTCAGGCTTGAGGTTAGAGGCTAGAGACCTGAGGCGAGGCTTGGCAAGATGCTGGAGTCTTCAGGCTTGAGGCTCGGAAGGAGGCTGGGGTCATCAGGGTTGAGGCTAGGCAGGAGGCTGGAGACATCAGACTTGAAGCTAGGCAGGAGGCTGGAGTCTTCAGGCTTGAAGTGAAAGGCTAAAGACCTGAGGCGAGGCTTGGCAGGATGCTGGAGTCTTCAGGCTTGAGGCTCGGCAGGAGGCTGGGGTCTTCAGGCTTGAGGCTAGGCAGGAGGCTGGAGACATCAGACTTGAAGCTAGGCAGGAGGCTGGAGTCTTCAGGCTTGAAGTTAGAGGCTAAAGACCTGAGGCGAGGCTTGGCAGGATGCTGGAGTCTTCAGGCTTGAGGCTCGGAAGGAGGCTGGGGTCTTCAGGGTTGAGGCTAGGCAGGAGGCCAGAGACATCAGACCTGAAGCTAGGCAGGAGGCTGGAGTCTTCAGGCTTGAAGTTAGAGGCTAAAGACCTGAGGCGAGGCTTGGCAGGATGCTGGAGTCTTCAGGCTTGAGGCTCGGAAGGAGGCTGGGGTCTTCAGGCTTGAGGCTAGGCAGGAGGCTGGAGACATCAGACTTGAAGCTAGGCAGGAGGCTGGAGTCTTCAGGCTTGAAGTTAGAGGCTAAAGACCTGAGGCGAGGCTTGGCAGGATGCTGGAGTCTTCAGCTTGAGGCGAGGCAGGAGGCTGTGGTCATCAGGCCTGAGGCTAAGCAGGAGGCTGCAGTCTTCAGGTTTGATGCTAGGCAGGAGTCTGGAGTCTTCAGGCTTGATGCTAGAGGCTCGAGACTTGAGGCGAGGCTTGGCAGGAGGCAGGAAGCTGGAGTCTTCAGGCTTGAGGCTCTGAAGGAGGCTGGGGTCTTCAGGCTTGAGGCTAGGGAGGAGGCTGGAGACATCAGACCTGAAGCTAGGCAGGAGGCTAGAGTCTTCAGGCTTGAAGGTAGAGGCTAAAGACCTGAGGCGAGGCTTGGCAGGATGCTGGAGTCTTCAGGCTTGAGGCTCGGAAGGAGGCTGGGGTCTTCAGGCTTGAGGCTAGGCAGGAGGCTGGAGACATCAGACTTGAAGCTAGGCAGGAGGCTGCAGTCTTCAGGCTTGAAGTCAGAGGCTAAAGACCTGAGGCGAGGCTTGGCAGGATGCTGGAGTCTTCAGGCTTGAGGCTCGGAAGGAGTCTGGGGTCTTCAGGCTTGAGGCTAGGCAGGAGGCTGGAGACATCAGACTTGAAGCTAGGCAGGAGGCTGGAGTCTTCAGGCTTGAAGTTAGAGGCTAAAGACCTGAGGCGAGGCTTGGCAGGATGCTGGAGTCTTCAGGCTTGAGGCTCGGAAGGAGGCTGGGGTCTTCAGGCTTGAGGCTAGGCAGGAGGCTGGAGACATCAGACTTGAAGCTAGGCAGGAGGCTGGAGTCTTCAGGCTTGAAGATAGAGGCTAAAGACCTGAGGCGAGGCTTGGCAGGATGCTGGAGTCTTCAGGCTTGAGGCTCGGAAGGAGGCTGGGGTCTTCAGGCTTGAGGCTAGGCAGGAGGCTGGAGACATCAGACTTGAAGCTAGGCAGGAGGCTGGAGTCTTCAGGCTTGAACTGAAAGGCTAAAGACCTGAGGCGAGGCTTGGCAGGAGGCTGGAGTCTTCAGGCTTGAGGCTCGGAAGGAGGCTGGGGTCTTCAGGCTTGAGGCTAGGCAGGAGGCTGGAGACATCAGACTTGAAGCTAGGCAGGAGGCTGGAGTCTTCAGGCTTGAAGTTAGAGGCTAAAGACCTGAGGCGAGGCTTGGCAGGATGCTGGAGTCTTCAGGCTTGAGGCTCGGAAGGAGGCTGGGGTCTTCAGGCTTGAGGCTAGGCAGGAGGCTGGAGACATCAGACTTGAGGCTAGGCAGGAGGCTGGAGTCTTCAGGCTTGAAGTTAGAGGCTAAAGACCTGAGGCGAGGCTTGGCAGGATGCTGGAGTCTTCAGGCTTGAGGCGAGGCAGGAGGCTGTGGTCTTCAGGCCTGAGGCTAAGCAGGAGGCTGCAGTCTTCAGGTTTGAGGCTAGGCAGGAGGCTGGAGTCTTCAGGCTTGAGGCTAGAGGCTAGAGACTTGAGGCAAGGCTTGGCAGGAGGCAGGAGGCTGGAGTCTTCAGGCTTGAGGCTCGGAAGGAGGCTGGGGTCTTCAGGCTTGAGGCTAGGCAGGAGGCTGGAGACATCAGACTTGAAGCTAGGCAGGAGGCTGGAGTCTTCAGGCTTGAAGTTAGAGGCTAAAGACCTGAGGCGAGGCTTGGCAGGATGCTGGAGTCTTCAGGCTTGAGGCTCGGAAGGAGGCTGGGGTCTTCAGGCTTGAGGCTAGGCAGGAGGCTGGAGACATCAGACTTGTAGCTAGGCAGGAGGCTGGAGTCTTCAGGCTTGAAGTTAGAGGCTAAAGACCTGAGGCGAGGCTTGGCAGGATGCTGGAGTCTTCAGGCTTGAGGCTAGGCAGGAGGCTGTGGTCTTCAGGCCTGAGGCTAAGCAGGAGGCTGGAGTCTTCAGGTTTGATGCTAGGCAGGAGACTGGAGTCTTCAGGCTTGATGCTAGAGGCTAGAGACTTGAGGCGAGGCTTGGCAGGAGGCAGGAGGCTGGAGTCTTCAGGCTTGAGGCTCGGAAGGAGGCTGGGGTCTTCAGGCTTGAGGCTAGGCAGGAGGCTGGAGACATCAGGCTTGAAGCTAGGCAGGAGGCTGGAGTCTTCAGTCTTGAGACTGAGAGGCTAGAGACCTGAGGCGAGGCTTGGCAGGAGGCTGGAGTCTTCAGGCTTGAGGCTCGGCAGGAGGCTGGAGTCTTCAGGCTTGAGGCTAGGCAGGAGGCTGGAGTCTTCAGGCTTGAGGCTAGGCAGGAGGCTGGAGTCTTCAGGCTTGAAGTTAGAGGCTAAAGACCTGAGGCGAGGCTTGGCAGGATGCTGGAGTCTTCAGGCTTGAGGCTAGGCAGGAGGCTGGTGTCTTCAGGTTTGAGGCTAGGCAGGAGGCTGGAGTCTTCAGGCTTGAGGCTAGGCAGGAGGCTGGAGTCTTCAGGCTTGAGGCTAGGCAGGAGGCTGCGGTCTACAGGCTTGAGGCTAAACAGGAGGTTGGAGTCTTCAGGCTTGAGGCTAGGCAGGAGGCTGGGGTCTTCAGGTTTGGAGCTAAGCAGGAGGCTGGTGTCTTCAGATTTGATGCTAGGCAAGAGGCAGGTGTCTTCAGGCTTGAGACTATGCAGGAGGCTGGAGTTTTCAGGATTGAGGCTTGGCAGGAGGCTGGAGTCTTCAGGCTTGAGGCTAGGCAGGAGGCTGGGGTCTTCAGGCTTGAGGCTAGGCAGGAGGCTGGGGTCTTCAGGCATGAGGCTAGGCAGGAGGCTGGAGTCTTCAGGCTTGAAGTTAGAGGCTAGAGACCTGAGGCGAGGCTTGGCAGGAGACTGGAGTCTTCAGGCTTGAGCCTAGGCAGGATGCTGCGGTCTTCTGGCGTGAGGCTAAGCAGGAGGCGGGAGTCTTCAGGTTTGAGGCTAGGCAGGAGGCTGGAGATATCAGACTTGAGGCTAGGCAGGAGGCTGGGGTCTTCAGGCTTGAGGCTTGGCAGAAGGCTTGAATATTCAGGTTTGAGGCTTGGCAGAAGGCTGGAGTCTTTAGGCTTGAGGCTAGAGACTAGACACTTGAGTTGGGGATTGTCAGGTGGCTGAAGGCTAGAGGCTTGAGACTTGAGGCAAGACTTGGCAGGAGGCAGGAGGCTGGGATCTTCAGGCTTGAGGCTAAGCAGGAGGCTGGTGTCTTCAGGTTTGTTGCTAGGCTAGAGGCTGGTGTCTTCACGCTTGAGAGTAGGCAGGAGGCTGGAGTTTTCAGGATTGAGTCTTGGCAGAAGGCTGGAATATTCAGGGTTGAGGCTTGGCAGGAGGCTGGAGTCTTCAGACTTGAGGCTAGGCAGGAGGCTGGAAACATCAGACTTGAGGCTAGGCAGGAGGCTGGAGTCTTCAGTCTTCAGGCTAGAGGCTAGAGACCTGAGGCGAGGCTTGGCAGGAGGCTGGAGTCTTCAGTCGAGGCAAAAGACTAGACACTTGATTTGAGGCTTGGCAGGAGGCTGGAGGCTAGAGGCTAGAGACGAGGCAAGAGTTAGCAGGAGGCAGGAGACTGGAGTCTTCAGACTTGTGGCTAGGCAGGAGGATGGGGTCTGCAGGCTTGAGGCTAAGCAGGAGGTTGGAGTCTTCAGGCTTGAGGCTTGGCAGGAGGCTGGAATCTTCAGGCTTTAGGCTAGGCAGGAGGCTGGAGTCTTCAGGCTTGAGGCTAGGCAGGAGGCTGGGGTCTGCAGGCTTGAGGCTAAGCAGGAGGTTGGAGTCTTCAGGCTTGAGGCTAGGCAGGAGGATGGAATCTTCAGGCTTGAGGCTTGGCAGGAGGCTGGAGTCTTCAGGCTTAAGGCTAGAGGCTAGAGACCTGAGGTGATGCTTGGCAGGAGGATGGAGTCTTCAGGCTTGAGGCTAGGCAGGAGAATGGGGTCTTCAGGTATGAGGCTAGGCAGGAGGCTGGAATCTTCCAGATTGAGGCTTGGCAGGAGGCTGGAGTCTTCAGGCTTGTGGCTAAGCAGGAGGCTGGAGTCTTCAGGTTTGAGGCTATTCAGGAGGCTGGTGTCATCAGGCTTGAGACTAAAGGTTTGAGACTTGAGGCGAGTCTTTGCAGGAGGCAGGAGGCTAGAGGCTAGAGACTTGAGGTGAGACTTGGCAGTAGGCAGGATGCTGCAGTCTTCAGGCTTGAGGTTAGAGGGTAGAGACCCGAGGCTTCAGGTTTGAGGCTAGAGGCTAGAGACTTGAGGTGAGGCTTGGCAGGAGGGAGGAGGCTAGAGGCTAGAGAGTTGAGGTGAGGCTTGGCAGGAGGCAGGAGGCTAGAGGCTAGAGACTTGCGGCAAGGCTTGGCAGGAGGCAGGAGGCTAGAGGCTAGAGAATTGAGGCAAGGCTTGGCAGGAGGCAGGAGGCTGGAGTTTTCAGGATGGAGGCTTGGCAGAAGGCTGGAGTCTTCAGGCTTGAGGCTAGAGACTAGACTCTTGAGTTGAGGATTGGCAGGTGGCTGGAGGCTACAGGCTAGAGACTTGAGGCAAGTCTTGGCAGGAGGCAGGAGGCTGGAATCTTCAGACTTGAGGTTAGAGGCTAGAGACCTGAGGCTAGGCTTGGCAGGTTGCTCTAGTCTTCGGGCTTGAGGCTAGGCAGGAGGCTGGAGTCTTCAGGCTTGAGTCTAGGCAGGAGGCTGGGGTCTACAGGCTTGAGGCTAAGCAGGAGGTTGGAGTATTCAGGATTGAGGCTTTGCAGGAGTATGAAATCTTCAGGCTTGTGGCTAGACGCTAGAGACCTGAGGTGATGCTTGGCAGGAGGATGGAGTCTTCAGGCTTGAGACTAGGCATGAGGATGGGGTCTTCAGGCTTGAGGCTCGGCAGGAGGCTGGAATCTTCCAGATTGAGGCTTGGCAGGAGGCTGGGGCCTTCAGGCTTGAGGCTAGGCGGGATGTTGGTGTCTTCAGGCTTGAGACTAGAGGTTTGAGACTTGAGGCACGTTTTGCAGGAGGCGGGAGGCTAGAGGCTAGAGAATGGAGGTGAGGCTTGGCAGTAGGCCGGAGGTTGGAGTCTTCAGGCTTGAGGTTAGAGGCTAGAGACCTGAGGCAAGGCTTGTCAGGATGCTAGAGTCTTCAGGCTTGAGGCTAGGCAGGAGGCTGGAGTCTTCAGGATTGAGGCTTGGCAGGAGGCTGGAATGTTCAGGCTTGAGGCCTGAGACTAGAGACTTGAGGCCAGGCTTGGCAGTAGGCAGGAGGCTAGAGTTTTCATGATTGAGGCTTGGCAGAAGGCTGGAATATTCATGCTTGAGTCTTGGCAGGAGGCTGGTGACTTCAGGTTTGATGCTAGACAAGAGGCAGGTGTCTTCAGTCTTGAGACTAGGCAGGAGGCTGGGGTTTTCAGGATTGAGGCTTGGCAGGAGGTTGGAACCTTCAGGCTTTAGTCTAGAGGCTAGAGACCTGAGGCAAGGGTTGGCAGGAGGCTGGAGTCTTCAGGCTTGAGGCTAGGCAGGAGGCTGGAGTCTTCAGGCTTGAGGCTAGGCAGGAGGCTGGAGTCTTCAGGATTGAGCCTTGGCAGGACGATGGAATCTTCAGGCTTGAGGCTTGGCAGGAGGATGGAGTCTTCAGTCTTGAGGCTAGAGGCTAGAGACCTGAGGTGATGCTTGGCAGAAGGATGGAGTCTTCCAGATTGAGGCTTGGCAGGGGGCTGGAATCTTCATGCTTGAGGCTTGGCAGGAGGCTGGTGTTTTCAGGCTTGAGGCTAGAAGCTAGAGACTTGAGGCGAGGCTTGGCAGGAGGCAGGAGGCTGGAGTCTTCAGGCGAGGCTAGAGGCTGGAGACCTGAGGCGATGCTTGGCAGGAAGCTGGAGTCTTCAGACTTGAGTCTAGGCAGGAGGCTGGTGTCTTCAGGCTTGAGTCTAGGCAGGAGGCTGGAGTCTTTAGGATTGAGGCTTGGCAGTAGGCTGGAATATTCAGGCTTGAGGCTTGGCAAGAGGTTGGAATCTTCAGGCTTGAGGCTAGAGACTAGAGACTTGAGGCGAGGCTTGACAGGAGGCAGGAAACTGGAGTCTTCAGGCTTGAGTCTAGACAGGAGGCTGATGTCTTCAGGTTTGAGGCTAAGCAGGAGGCTGGAGTCTTCAGGCTTGAGGCTAGGCAGGATGATGGAGTATTCAGGCTTGAGGCTAGAGGCTAGAGACTTGAGGCGAGGCGTGGCAGGAGGCAGGAGTCTAGAGGCTAGAGACCTGAGGTGAGGCTTGGCAGGAGGCTGGAGTCTTCAGGCTTGAGTCTAGGCAGGAGGCCGGAGTCTTTAGGCTTGAGGCTGGAGGCTAGAGGCTTGGCAGGAGGCTGTAGGCTAGAGGCTTGGCTGGAGGCCGGAGGCTAGAGGCTCGTCCTGGGCAGGGCGCGGATCACCACCCGACAGAGGCAAGGGACAGGAAGGGACAGAACCAATCGCAAGATGGCCTGGCTTACCCAATGGAGGCAAGGGTTAGGAAGGGACAGAACCAACCGTAGGTAACGGCAATGCGGCCTGACTTACCCGACAGAGGCAAGGGACAGGAAGGGACAGAACCAACCGCAGGTATGGGAAGACGGCCTGACTTACCCGGCGGAGGCAAGGGACAGGAGGGGACAGAACCAACCGCAGGTAATGGCAAGATGGCCTGACTTATCCGACGGAGGGAAGGGACAGGAAGGGAGCTAGGTATGGGGTGGCTCCAGGACAAGACAGCAAGACAAGGCAAGGCTTCAGGCAATGCAAGGCAAGACAGAACTTCAGGCAAGGCGAGAGTTACCGGCAAGACAAGGCAGGGCTTCATGCATTGCAAGGCGAAACGAGAACTTCAGGTGAGGTGAGAGTTACTGGCAAGGCTTCAGGCGAGGAAACAGAAGGTAGAGGAAGGGATACAAGGAGTAAGGTGAAGAACAATCCAGCAGCCACGCCCTGGTCTCTGAAGGTATTTATGCATCCAGCCCTAATGAGCATCAGCTGCCTCAATTAGAGCTCAACAGGAACAGAATCAGGGTAGACAGGAAAACCTGGAGCAAGGGTCGATGGACCGGACCGTGAACCAGAATACGGACCTCATGGACTGGACCATGACATGGAAGGCAGGCTGCAATCATTCAAGAAGAAAGTTCACTGATATCTTTCCAAGGACAATTAGGAATGGCGATAAAGCTGGATTTTTCCACATTACAAGTGTAGAAGCCCATTGAAAGGCTACATAGATTTGATGTTAGAAATAACGGGCAATTTAATAAAAACTGGTGTTCACTAAACCAGTGAAAATTGACCTACCTGAGTGTGAATTGGGTTGTGATCTTACCTTCTTGGTTGACCAGAAACACAGAAACTGATTAGTAGTAAAATTAGATTTTGATAACAGAATGGTAGTTACAGAAAGATTTAATTGAGTAATAGACTAGGTCATAAGAACAGAATAAAATTATTATTCGCAAGTCTAACATAGTTAATGGTATATCCAAGTTCCTATTAGAATGGCAGCACATTTTCTCTGTAACTGTAGTACTATATTCTGCACTTCCTTCTCCTTTGGTACTACCTTGATGTACTTATGTGCAGATGGCATACAAACAAAGCTTTTTGCTATATCCTGGCACATGTAACTGTAGTAAGTGAATTACCAGTAGATCTGGGACTCCACAAGGGTCCAAATCTGTTTATACAGAAGAATATAAGACCATAAGGTATAGGAGCAGAATTAGGCCATTTAGCCCATTGAGTCTGCTCCACCATTCAATCATGGCTGATCCTTTCTTTCCTTCCTCAGCGCCACTCCCCAGCCTTCTCCCCATAACCTTTGATGACATGGCCAATCAAGAACCTATCAAGTTCTGCTTTAAATACACCCAATGACTGGCCTCCACAGCTGCCTGTGGTAAAAAATTCCAGAAATTCGTTACCCTCTGGCTAAAGAAATTTCTCCACATCTCTGTTTTAAATGATCCTCTATTGTGAGGCTGTGCCCTTTTTTCCTAGACTCTCATACCATGGGAAGCATCCTTTCCACATCTACTCTATCAAGGCATTTCACTTGAAAAATTTTGATGAGATCCGCCCCTCATCCTTCTAACTTCCTCATATGATAACTTTTTCAATCCCGGAATCATCCTTGTGAAACTCCTCTGAACCCACACCAAAGTCAGCACATCTTTCCTTTGATAAGGCACCCACAACTGTTCACAATAGTCATGGTGAGGCCTCACCAGTGCCTTGTCAAGCTCCAGCATCACATCCATGCTCTTGTATTCTAGACCTTTTGAAATGAATGCTAACATTGCATTTGCCTTCTTCACTACTAACTCTACCTGCAAGTTAACCTTTAGAGTATTTTGCACAAGGACTCCCAGGTCCCTTTGCATCTCCAATTTTTGGATGTTCTCCCTGTTTAGAAAAAAGTCTGCACATTTATTTCTACTACCAAAGTGCATGACCGTGCATTTTCCAACATAGTATTTCATTTGCCACTTTCTTTCTCATTCTCCTAGTCTGTCTGTTCTTCTGCAGCCTTCCTGTTTCCTCAACACTACCTGTCCTCCACCAATCTTTGTATTATCTGCAAACTTGGTTACAAAGCCATCTATTCTATCATCTATGTCATTGATATACAGCATAAAAAGAAGCGGTCCCAACACCAACCCCTGTGGAACACCACTAGTCACTGGCAGCCAACCAGAAAAGGATTCTTTTATTTCTACTTGCTGCCTCCTACCAATCAGCTAATGCTCTAACCATGCTAGTAACTTTCCTGTAATACTATGGGCTCTTAACTTGGTAAGCAGCCTCATACGTGGCACCTTGCAAAGGCCTTCCGAAAGTCCAAATATACAACATCCACTACATCCCCCTTATCTATCCTACTTGTAATCTCCTCAAAGAATTCCAACAGGTTCGTCAGGCAGGATTTTCCCTGATGGAAACCAGGCTGACTTTGTCCTATCTTGTCCTGTGTCACCAAGTATTCCATCACCTCATCCTTAACAATTGACTCCAAATTCCTCCCAACCACTGTGATTAGGCTAACTGGCCCATAATTTCCTTTCTGCTGCCTTCCTCCTTTCTTAAACAGTGGAGTGACATTTGCAAATTTTCAGTCCTCTGGCACCATGCTGGAGTCCAATAATTATTGAAAGATTATTGCTAATGCCTCCACTATTTCTACTACTGCCTCTTTCAGAACCCTAGGGTGCAGTTCATCTGGTCCGGGTTACTTATATACCTTTAGGTCTTTCACCTTCTCCCTTATAATAGTAATTACACCCATTTCTCTTCCCTCACTCCCTTCAACACCTGGCACACTTCTACTGTCTTCTACAGTGAAGACTGATACAAAATACTCATTTAGTTCATCTGCCATCTCCTTATTCCCCCATTCTTATTTCTTCTGCCTCATTTTCTGGCAGTCCTGTATCCATTTTCATCTCTCTTTTATTTTTTATATACTTGAAGAAGCCTTTTCTATCCACCTTGATATTGTTTGCTAACTTGCTTTCATATTTCATCTTTTCCCTCCTATGATTATTTTAGTTGTGTTCTGTTGATTTTTAAAAGCTCCCCAATCCTCTGTCTTCCCACCAATTTTTGCTTTGGTGTATGCCCTCTCTTTTGCTTTTACATTAGTTTTGACTTCCCTTGTCAGCCACGGTTGAACTATTTTGCCATTTGAGTATTTCTTTGTTTTTGGAATACATCTATCCTGCACCTTCCTCATTCTGCCCAGAAACTCAAGCCATTGCTGCTCTTCTGTCATCCCTGTCAGCATCTCCTTCCAATTTGGCCAACTCCTCTCATACCACTGTAATTTCCTTTAATCCAATGAAATCCAATGAAATACTGCTACTTTCTCCCTAATCAAATTTCAAGTTGAATTCAATCATATTGAGGTGACTGGCTCCGGTGGGTTCCTTTACTTTAAGTTCCCCAATTGCCCTCAGTTCATTACTTAGCACCTAATCCTTATCTAATTATGCTCCTAATCGCACATCAATAAAAGATGTAAAGTTGGCCAGCAATTTTTGAGGGAGAGTAGCTCTCCTTGGCACCACAGGTAGGATAGTCATTGTTGGGAGTTCGCTACTACCAAAGTTGTGTTGATGGGCCAAGAGAACTCCTCAGCCAGGTTCATTTGCTAAAACTTGAAACTGGAGACCCTTTCCACTACCTCACCATTTATGAATCATGGGGCTTGTTCAGGGCCTCCTACTTCCCTGAGTTCAATTATTATTTCTTTTGTTGTCCTGATGTTGAGTGATAGCTTGTGGTTCCTACACCAAGTAGACTGTTTCAGCACTTCCTCTCTACATGCAGATTCATTATTGTTTGTGATTAGGCCAATCATAGTTGTGTTGTCTATACCTTTAATGCAGCTTGTACTATACAGGAGAACTATTAGTCAAAATTTGACGTCGGTGTTTAATTTTAAGGTTTGATATAAAAGAGGAAACTTTAGAGCTTACATACTTGATAGCAAGAGACATGGATGCCAGTAGTGGAGCACTTGGAACTTCAGATACTCAAGGGTCTAGACTAAAGGAATGCAGATATATTACAGAGATGGAAAGGATAGGGTTTTGAAAGAAAGTTGAATTGATGGCTGCAGAGATCAGGAATGAGGCCACAGATATACGTATTTGTAAGTGGGGTTGAGAATCTTAAAATTGAATTGAAATTGGATTTAATTGGAACCAATATAAGCCAATGAGAAAGGAGGAGAGGACGATACATGTTTAGACACAGGCAACAGAGTTTGTAGTGCCCTCTGAATTATGGAGCACACATTGTGGGAGCCAGACTCAGAGCTGCACTAGAAATCAAACTGAGAGATTAATCTCAGATGAATGATTGAGGTAGAGGGGAAACAAGTTGCTTGGGTTACAGGTACCTTGTATTAGAATTACAAGGTAACCCGAAATATGAGGGTGCAAAGCCAATTCAGAGTGAGGTCGAGGCGAAGTGGTCAGAGTGAGATATGGGCGAGATGGAGTCAGCACATGTGAAGCAGAGGAGATTTGGAGCCCGTCCACCTAAACTGAGAGTGAGGTTTGAGCAAACTAAGTCCAGGCCGATTTGGAAAATTTGGGTACGGGCTGGATCGTGGCAGCGGGATCCAGACCCAGGGTATATTGATGCAACAGAGCCTGGGTTCTAGTGTGAGGGATGACGCAATGTTTGGATAACTTAAACTTCAGGATGGATGGATCGAAAAAGGAGGGTGTCCTGACTGGAGGCAATAGTCGGACTGGTTCTGTTCACTGCTCCGCGGTGTTTACTCCACTCTCCATGGCAATGAGGCTGTTGCCTGTTTCCGCTGCTCCGGGCTTTGTGTCTGAGCTCTGTGACGCTTTGCTTTGCTGTATAATGAACTGATACTGAGCCTTGGCCTGCTCCCGCTGCTCCGGGATTTGTGTCTATGCACTCAACTTTGTTCTGAAAGCTCGTGCTTGCTTTTACTGTTTTCACAATTTGTGCCTCTCTTCTCTCTTTCTGCACATTGTGTGTTTGTTGGCTTTTATTTAATGCGTTCTTTTGGATTTCTTGTTTTGTGACTGCCTGTAAGGAGATTAATCTCATGGTTGTAAAATGTATGCAAACTCTGATAATAAATGTACTTTGAGCTTTGAGATATTGCTGAGACAAGCACAATATAATCTAGTTTCTCAGCATATACTCTATATGACCTCTGAATGTCATTAATATATGTTTTCATACTGGATAATTGTAGTGTCATTTGCTTCACAGGTAATTGTTGCACCTCAGCTTCTTGTAAAATATCGCTGGAAGTTATTATGTGTAACATTAGTATCATAGCTGTTAATGTTTGGTGTAGAATTCCTTTGGGTATAATGTTATTTTAACGAAGTAGTTAATTCATAAAATGAATTTCACACAAAGGTGTTAACAAGTTTGGTACTAATTTACTGTTGTGATAAATCAAGAGTGTTCTGTGGCTCTGAAATACTGTAATTCTCAGGATTTTTTTTACACCAGCTTGCTAGAAAGGTCATTAAATGGGAGTCTACTATAAGCCTGGGGTAAGTTATTTAAATAACTATATTGTTTCTGAAAGTATCTTTGACATACATAAATAACACAGGGTTTAGCTAATGAGAAAGAAAAAAATAACATGAATTCAAGCAAACCGATGAAGATACAGAAATCTATTTTCCTTAAATGGTGCCAGATCCGATAAGAATGACGTGCCTCTTGCACATTTCAAACAAGCGTGACAGTTAACCTCTTTGCCCTTCATCAAATGTATTTGCACTTTCATCAAAATTAAGGGCTAGCTGTATCTCAACATGCAAGGCATCAACTGTATTGAATTCTGATCTACATTGTAAATGTATCCTGTTTCAGTTTAACTTTATTTCACGTATGATCACTTTTCTTAGCTGAGATTATTTACAGATGCCTACTAAAACTGTATGGCTTTTACAGGAAGTACCTGTTCCACAAGGATTTAAGTGAGGTTGTGACTAAAGCAGCCCATGTGGGATTGCTGAGCTCCACTCTCCATCTGCTAAGCTGATAGAGAGACATATTGACCACAGCTTCAGAAAATGCTAAATTTTATCTGTCCAATGATAGACCGCATTGACAGATGCTGAAAGCTGTAATATTTGAAAAGAATAAACACATGGTTGCTGTAATGGAAGGATTTTCCTTGGAGGAATGAAACCATTACCTAAAAGCAGATTATACTTGAGAGGGTCAGTAAAGTCAAGAGGACATTAATGTGAAGCATCCAGAAATCATCATAAATATGTAATTACACCAGCTTTGTTAGATGATTAGTAACCATGGGCTGGGAGAGTAGGGTTTTATAAATGAAATATCAGGACAAATATTCCAATTTATAAAGTTTGTGTCTAAATGCTTAAAGCAGGATAACATTTTAAAAATGTGGCATGAATATTTTAGTATAACTTCATAGAATAGAATGTTTAACCAATGTGTTTTGTTGTTTAAGTTCAAGTTTAATTGTCATTCAACCATACATGTGAATACAGCTGAGTGAAACAGCATTCCTCTGGGGCCAAGTGCAAAACAGTACCAGCAGTCTCACACAGCACAAGACATGCTCGGCAGATATAATTATGATAGCAGTAAAACATACAGTTATAAAACGTACAAAAAAAAAGATAGCCCAAGTCCCTGATTGTTCTGTCCTGTAGATTGATGGTACATGGATATTGTCCTGGAGCCATGTTTCTGCATCAGCAAGCCCAAAGCATTTCCTCATCCTGAGCAAGTGCAGCAGCAGAAGAATGCAATCCAGCTTGTCTTCCACCGAGTAAACACTGGAGGTAAGCACCAAAGGAATGGGCCACCCGCCTAGCCGAGCACAGAGCTGATCAGCACACAGCCAGCTCTAGCATCTCCTTTCCTGGCAGATGCAACAGGAGACTTCGAGGCATGAAGATCTGGTCCGAGCAACAACTGAGGCCACGCTGTTTCCTGCTGTCGATCTTGCCAATGAATCAGTGAACTGGACTCGCAATATTCTACATTTCCAATGTGCTGCATGGTCTTGTGATCATAATAATATCGTCTAGCCCAATCAATTCCACCATTTGTTGGACTGCACACTGCATCCGCGCACTGCCCCTGATGCCTCCTTCCCTGGGAGGCTGAAGCAGGCTGCAACACAGTGCACAACAAGTCCAGCTCTACCATTTTTGAGTAACTTGTCAGTGTATAGATCGACAGTACCTGACGTTCTAGATAACCAGCAGTGTCTTGCGGTCATAAAAATGACATAAAGGATGAACAATTACACCTTCGTTTTGATCCAGAGAGGCTGCTGCAACAGAGTGTATCGTCATCGTACCAGAAAGGGTAAATTTTCAAAATTGAATTGTGATGATCACAGGTGGACATGAAAATCATGTTATATTATTTACATAGTTATAACTGTGTTGCCTGGAATTCTCGTAGTTACTATTTTATTTTAATCAAGTTGTTAATTTGTCAAATAAACTTCACATTACTGTGTTAACAATCCTTTGCTAACTTAGTAATAAATCAAGGTTTATGACTCTGAAATTCTGTGATTCTCAAAATTTCAGATTTTTGTATCCAACTTGTCACATAGGGAGGAGAGACGTGGTCACTACACTGTGTATCAGGGTAGGGGTGTTGTGGCCGGGGTGGGATGGAATGCTTCTTTGGAACTGAGCACCCCAGAAGAAATGGCTTTTCTTTCAACTTGCTGAACAGTACAACAAAAAATGGATTTGTGTTTCTTTTTAAATGTCATTTCTTGGCTATAATTAGCCAGATTGAGAAGTTGGCTTCCTGTTGAGCTGTTGGAGAGTGCAGGAAGAGTTATGTTGTCATACTGAACAGAAACAAGCCCCTTAGCCAAATTTGTCCAGGCTGAGCAAAATTCCCATCTAAACTCGCCTTGGTTACCTCCATTGAACCCATACCTTTAGGATTGGAAGATACTTTTGGGAGCTGGGATGAGTCATGAGGGGTGGAGTAACATTAGGTGATACTGGAATTTTGGGAAGTTAGGGAAGTTATAGTAAAGAGTGGAAAAATGTGCCTGGAGAGACTGGAAGATTCGTGAAGGGGAGATTGAAAGGGTTGACAGGTGATCAGGTGACTTGCTGTTTGAGAAGAATGGAAGACTGAAGAGTTCAGAAGAGTTAGCAGGGATAAAGGAAAAGGTAGAGAGTCAATTAGCAAAGAGAAATCAAACAGTTGACATCCCCCATATGACCAAATCTCAGTAGCTTTTGATGGTTAAAATTTCTCCTACGGCGGCTGTTTCTACATAATCTTCTGTTCAAGAAAATAATTTGTTGGCCAATGAGGAAATTGGGGGAATGGAAACTAATGGGATTGTTCTACTGGAAGTGATATAAATTCAATGGACTAAATGGCTTCCTCTGTACCTAAACATTTCTGACTATAGACACAAATATCACTTCTCCCACATTCTCAGGAACTCAGCCTGGATTCTACCAGTCACCTGCGCACTAGGAGCAACTTAGTCACCAATGAATCAACCAGCATTTCTGGTGCAGTGTAGCCAATGTTAGATGTTTGCCCAGGAAGTGACTTCACTTCCCATCAGATACACTAAACGCTTTAAATTCCTGGGTGTTACTGTTTCTGAGGACCTGTCCTGGGCCCAGCGCCTAAGTGCAATTGCAAAGAAAGCACGGCAGCACCTCTACTTCCTGAGGAGTCTGTGAAGACTTGGCACGGCTTCTAAAACTTTGATAAGCTTCTATAGGTGTGTAGTGAGGAGTATATTGTTTAGTGGAGAGAATATTGATGGCTGCATCATGGCCTGATATGGAAACACCAATGCCTTTGAATGGAAAATCCTACAAGCGCCTGTGAATTTTACGGTTTAAGACAAAATTTTACAAATAATACCAGCAGGTGCAAATTCCCAATATAGAACAAACAATACTGTGATACAATTGGTAGAGTTACAACCTTACTGATCTAGTGATGTGGGTTCAGTCCAGACCTTTACTGTTGGCTGTTTTTCCTGTGACTTGGTGGATTTACTCTGGGTGCTTCAGTTTCCTCTCATTGTGTGTGTGTTGATGCATTAAGCTGGCTACTGTAAATTGCCCTGTTGTGCAATTGAATGGTTGAATCTTGGGGGAGTTAATGGGAATGTGGGGAGAATCATGTTGGAATTATGTTGCATTTGTGTGTGTGATTGATGAGTGTGATTTATAAAAAGCCATAATTTCTATTTCCATGCTGCATGACTCTGTGACTTCCATTGTTGCAGTATCAATATGAGGTTTGTTAGGGATAAAACCCTTTGATAACATTCTGCTAAATTTCAGAAACACAGTAGTACTCCAAAACAGTTACTAGCGTTATTCATGAATGACAAGGTACTTAAGTTCTATTGGGGTGCTATTAACTTCCAACAATCCTCAGAGAGGAATCACACTGGAACATGAATGTAGACTTTTGCTAAATGCTTATAACAAAGAAATTACTGTTTTGGCTCTCATTAGCTTTCTGCTTCCCCTCAGCAAATTCATCAAGCTGCTTCCAAGTAATTTTAATGACCCAGAAAACTATCAGTGCAAACTCTGATATGCCAGAACAATAGGGGTCCTTGCCTGCCAGTGGAACAATCTAAAATGTGGTCTGCAGGAAGCAAAAGCCACAAGCAAGTCATCTTTCTACTTCCTTAAAGCATCTTCAGTTGGCTTGTAGATTTTATGTGCCAAAGGTTGGAAACACAAAATAAAGAAAGTCAATGTAACCCCTTTAATTTAAACAATTGAGACAAGTTTGAAGCTGCTTATTTATTACGGGGAAAGATATATCTAATTCGGTTTCATATGGTGGCACAGTGTTCATGTGACATCAGAGACTGTATTATGGGCTACAGATGGTGAATACTTATTCTGGAAAAAAAAAGCCTGCTCTATTATTAAAATACATTTGATTGCAAACTAAGATTGTTCATTGCATAATGACAGGATTTTACTATCACTTGCATTGATGGGAACATAATCTGTAGAAAACGTATTATGCAATAACATCATTGCCTTCCTGCAATGGCATTTGCAATTCATTATTAAACAGCTTCTAAAAAATTGACTTGCTATATTTACCCTGGAACAAGATTCAATCTGCCACCATGTTTAATGCTACATTTTTCATTATCTGGGAAGCATATGTTGAAACTGCTACAGATGATGAAGTTAGCTGCTGGGCACAGCAATCATCAACATTTCCCGTCTTTGTTTTAATAAGAGGAACGGGCAATTCTTTTTGACCTTTGTGAAGGGCTATGTAGAGAAAAAGGCTGGTGCCAGTGATGGTAGCTTGTAACAGTTCATAACAAGCAAAGCTGTATTTTTTATGGATAAAGTCGATTCAGTCATTTATCTGGTATTTATATTCAACAGGACTCTGTGGAGTATAGCAGATTATAGTTGTGGGAATTTAATTCACTTTCTATCTAAAGATAGGGAAGCATATGTCAAAATATTGGTTTATGAAATGACAATATTCATTCCTGGTTAGAATATTTATTTATCGCTGTTGCCCAGCTCGGCTGTGCTTTCCAGAGTTGTTAAATGATTTACAGAATTATTTTGAATTTGGACGGTTTACAATAACTAGCTGATCTTTTACTATTTATAATGATTTGATTAATATTATGTTGAGGATTTTGTCATTACCTGAACCTGAATCTAATTGGTGTTTGATACAGTGCCACATTATTCAAATGACATCAGGGGATGCATTATGGACCACAGATGGTGAATAAATATTCTGGGAAAAAAACTGCTCAGTTGTTAAAATATTCAAATATAATTGATTGGAGACTAAGATTGTTTGCTGCATAATGAAAGGATTTTGCTATCACTTGCATTTCTGAGGGCCCATGTGGTGCGATGGTTTAGGTGCTAGATTTGCAACCCTTTACCACCAATGGCATTTTTCCATGAGAAGTTCCATTTAACTAGGCCCCTTACTGCAGTGTGCAGGTGCTAAATGAGGTGAGATGGATGTATCGACGGAAAGGGCCATTGGGATTAGAATTAATATTTTTTGTCTTCCTAATTCTACTGATGATACACTTCCACATGAATTTAGTTGTTTATGGTTTATACCCTTGGCTAATCCAAACATAAAATCCATTTGTGACAAATGAGGTTAAACTGTCAAGATGAAGGAAGCCCAATGTTGTTCTCTCAGTTCTGATCTGATTCTTCTAGTTTTGTCATAATGCAGAGGCTGTAGGGAAAACAAATTCCATTTTGTAGAATTATGATGACCATATAAAGGTCATTCTGTATTCAGTGTCTCCTTGCAAAGACTGTGTGAAAGTCATAATAAGGACTCTTTAGGGCTCTGAAGGCTGCTACTAGCCAGAGAATACGGTCTGTCACTCACACCAGTATGCCTTGCTTCATGCAGTGATACTTAAAACTGATACACTGTTGTTGGAATACTCCTGAGAAAGCAGCTAACAATACAATCAGGCAGTGACCAAGTACACTCTAAACAGAAAATGTTGGAAGAACCCAGTGAGCCAGGCATCACCTTTTAATTTAATGTGATATTCTCACTACCATTTCCTCATCAGCCACCACTGCCAGTAATGGCTCATCTCACTGCAGACAAAATCACTGTGGTGTTTACCTCCATATAACTAATCAATGCATTCATGAAGGGATTAGAGACATGACACATTGTAACATAAATTAAACTTTTCATTTGTTGTAATGGTATAAGTTTATTTACTCTGCATAATTTACTTTGTTATGTTTCAGTGAGTGCTTTGTTCCTTTCATTATTGTTTGACGTTTCCCATTATTCAGGGCATGAAGAACAGTCAAAACTTAAATGATGGAACATCCATTCCTCTGAATTGGCAAGGATTGGGAAGCTGAGAAACTATCAGAAACCAAAGTTGAGATAATCAGTAATTTGATGGTCAATTTAATTCTTGCAGCCATTGGGCCATATTTTTTTCTTCAGTTTGATCAGGTACTGTATTTACCAACATTGCCTCTGAGTATTGCTCAGCCATGCACATCCCCCTATGTGGTGCCTTGCAGTTTGAGAGGATGTCCTGGGTTGACGCTTGTCAAGTTAGAGAGTTATTGACAGTATGTGTGGCAAACTGCTGCAGGACTACTCCTACCACTACTACGTCGACTCAGGCCTGGGGGGCCGGTGTCGTGCACGACGCAGTTGCAGGACAGACTTGGTAAATACACTTTATTTAAAAAGAAGTAATTGTTTGATGGTGCCTGTTCCTTTGTTCTACAACATTTTGCTTGATTCTTGCAGGAACACATTCCCAGCCTCCAGTTTGGCAAGTTTCAACTAAAGTTGTTGGCAACCCTGAGATCGCTCCCATTATATTCTAATAAGATCACTGATACTGTTGGTGAAGAAGGCAGAAATCCACTTGGATTTCTAACAGCAATCATGACCAAAGAGGAAAAAAAAATCTGCACATAATACTTTAAATTTGATTGAATATGACCTTCAGAAAATAACTTCAACATTCTTCATATATTGGGCTCAGGATTTAGATATGTACTCAGATGGTCTGACCATTTAATACATCCTGTGTTTCACCATGAAGCCCTGGTCTCCTCTTTTATTTCAGGCCATGCGTGTTTTGGTTCTCAAGGTCCATCTATTCTCCAAGGAAACTTTAAGAAAAAAATATAGTTTCTGCTATGTTATGTTAATGCCAAGGCTTAGCAATATGTGCTGGAGGGGAAGAAGCACCTCATGCAGTGCTGTTTACAACACAACCCATAATTAATGTAGCGAATGTAATTAGCGATTTAAATAATACTCAGCAGTATTGTTTACAGGCGCTGCAATGTATTAAGAGAAAAATCTGCAGCAATATATGGAGTGACCTTGCTCACGAATCATGTGTTTGTTAGTTTTTAAAAATGAAATGTAGAGTCTGTGCCTTGGGCTGCTTCTCCAAAGAAAGAATAAAAATAAAGGCAAGCACAACATGGAAGAAATCTGTATTTTATTTCTTTTTTTAACAGAAGAGCCCCTTTAAAAACATTCAGTTGTCTAATATACTTTATACTTTCATATAGAGAAAAATATATATTTGCAAGATGAATTATAATAAGGATGTCAGCATTCCTTTTCCATATCAGCAACCCTGAGACTGATTGAGCCACATTATAGCTAAGAGTGTCTCATTTGTGCAAAACCATGTGATGCTAGTGACATGATACAGTAGATCCCAACTCATTGCTCTTCATCCATACCTATTCCTAACGGAGACATCCTCTCACCCAATAATTACTTTTGAGATTTTGAAGTCAACATGAATAAACATATGGGACCAATGCATAGCAGTTAGTAATCGACTATCATCCATTTTACAAAGGTCTGACCTACCCCATTACATACCATGTGGTGTAATGTTCAACAATAACTCGTTTACATGATGCTTCATAAAGGCATTGTCCATTAAGATGAGAGAGCAGGCCTTATAAGTGGGTATTAAGGAAGATGAGTAAACATTCAGTGAAAAGCATCTTAAAGTAGGGCATAATAAACTCGAGAAATTTTGCAGATGCTGGAAATCCATACAAATAGAAAATGCTGGAGGAACTCAGCAGGTCAGGCAGCTCCTATGGAAATTAATAAACAGTCGAAGTTTCAGGCCAAGATCCTTTTTCAGAACTAGAAAGATCCTTTTTCAGAACTAGAAAGGTCCTTTTTTAGAACTAGAAAGGAAGGGGGAAACACCAGAATAAAAAGGTGGGGGGAGAGGTAGTAGGGAAGGTGGGTAGATATTCAACAAGAAATGGGGAAGGGATTGTTAACCTTAAAGCTTAGTTAGTTATACATTCAGCCATCAATAGTGAGAGGACTGTGGGCTGAGAGGCTACAGAGTTGGGAAGGAACAGCAGTATGGGAGTGAATTCACAATAGAAAAAAGGCTCTCATCTTTTGAGAGCACAGCCAGGGAAGATGCAAAATTATGGATGTATATTTTGTTTATATAGCGTTATATCTGGTGTATATTGAAAAATCTGAAAAAATTTGGTTCAAGTCAAGTTGTTTTGAAATGCAGATAAACAATTATTTATTTAATGAGAAAAGTACATTCAGCGACAGTGAGAGTGGGAATACGATGAGGTGGAGGATAAATGCGTGGCTGAGGGATTGGAGCAGGAGGCAGGGGACAGGGATTCAAGTTTTTGGATCATTGGGACCTCTTTTGGCGCAGGCGTGACCTGTACAAAAAGGACGGGTTACACTTGAATCCTAGGGGGAACCAATATCCTGGCAGGGAGATTAGCGGGGGCTACTGAGGTGACTTTAAACTAGAATGGTTGGGGGGTGGGAATCAAATTAAAGAGGCTAGGCGTGAGGAGGTTAGTTCACAACAGGGGGATGGGAACCAGTGCAGAGAGACAGAGGGGTGTAAAGTGAGCGTAGAAGCAAAAAGTAGTAAGGAGAAAAGTAAAAGTGACGGGCCGACAAATCCAGGGCAAGCATTAAAAAGGGCCACTTTTCAACATAATTGTATAAGGGCTAAGAGAGTTGTAAAAGAGCGCCTGAAGGCTTTATGTGTCAATGCAAGGAGCATTCGTAATAAGGTGGATGAATTGAAAGTGCAGATTGTTATTAATGATTATGATATAGTTGGGATCACAGAGACATGGCTCCAGGGTGACCAGGGATGGGAGCTCAACGTTCAGGGATATTCAATATTCAGGAGGGATAGACATGAAGGAAGGGGAGGTGGGGTGGCGTTGCTGGTTAAAGAAGAGATTAACGCAATAGAAAGGAAGGACATAAGCCGGGAAGATGTGGAATCGATATGGGTAGAACTGCGTAACACTAAGGGGCAGAAGACGCTGGTGGGAGTTGTGTACAGGCCACCTAACAGTAGTAGTGAGGTCGGAGATGGTATTAAACAGGAAATTAGAAATGTGTGCAATAAAAGAACAGCAGTTATAATGGGTGACTTCAATCTACATGTAGACTGGGTGAACCAAATTGGTAAAGGTGCTGAGGAAGAGGATTTCTTGGAATGTATGCGGGATGGTTTTTTGAACCAACATGTCGAGGAACCAACTAGAGAGCAGGCTATTCTGGACTGGGTTTTGAGCAATGAGGAAGGGTTAATTAGCGATCTTGTCGTGAGAGGCCCCTTGGGTAAGAGTGACCACAATATGGTGGAATTCTTCATTAATGTGGAGAGTGACATAGTTAATTCAGAAACAAAGGTTCTGAACTTAAAGAGGGGTAACTTTGAAGGTATGAGACGTGAATTAGCTAAGATAGACTGGCAAATGACACTTAAAGGATTGACGGTGGATATGCAATGGCAAGCATTTAAAGGTTGCATGGATGAACTACAACAATTGTTCATCCCAGTTTGGCAAAAGAATAAATCAAGGAAGGTAGTGCACCCGTGGCTGACAAGAGAAATTAGGGATAGTATCAATTCCAAAGAAGTAGCATACAAATTAGCCAGAGAAAGTGGCTCACCTGAGGACTGGGAGAAATTCAGAGTTCAGCAGAGGAGGACAAAGGGCTTAATTAGGAAGGGGAAAAAAGATTATGAGAGAAAACTGGCGGGGAACATAAAAATGGACTGTAAAAGCTTTTATAGATATGTAAAAAGGAAAAGACTGGTAAAGACAAATGTAGGTCCCCTGCAGACAGAAACAGGTGAATTGATTATGGGGAGCAAGGACATGGCAGACCAATTGAGTAATTACTTTGGTTCTGTCTTCACTAAGGAGGACATAAATAATCTTCCAGAAATAGTAGGGGACAGAGGGTCCAGTGAGATGGAGGAACTGAGTGAAATACATGTTAGTAGGGAAGTGGTGTTAGGTAAATTGAAGGGATTGAAGGCAGATAAATCCCCAGGGCCAGATGGTCTGCATCCTAGAGTGCTTAAGGAAGTAGCCCAAGAAATAGTGGATGCATTCGTGATAATTTTTCAAAACTCGTTAGATTCTGGACTAGTTCCTGAGGATTGGAGGGTGGCTAATGTAACCCCACTTTTTAAAAAAGGAGGGAGAGAGAAACCGGGGAATTATAGACCGGTTAGCCTAACGTCGGTGGTGGGGAAACTGCTGGAGTCAGTTATCAAAGATGTGATAACAGCACATTTGGAAAGCGGTGAAATGATCGGACAAAGTCAGCATGGATTTGTGAAAGGAAAATCATGTCTGACGAATCTCATAGAATTTTTTGAGGATGTAACTAGTAGAGTGGATAGGGGAGAACCAGTGGATGTGGTATATTTGGATTTTCAAAAGGCTTTTGACAAGGTCCCACACATAAGATTAGTGTGCAAACTTAAAGCACACGGTATTGGGGGTAAGGTATTGGTGTGGGTGGAGAATTGGTTAGCAGACAGGAAGCAAAGAGTGGGAATAAACGGGACCTTTTCAGAATGGCAGGCGGTGACTAGCGGGGTACCACAAGGCTCAGTGCTGGGACCCCAGTTGTTTACAATATATATTAATGACTTGGATGAGGGAATTAAATACAGCATCTCCAAGTTTGCGGATGACACGAAGCTGGGTGGCAGTGTTAGCAGTGAGGAGGATGCTAAGAGGATGCAGAGTGACTTGGATAGGTTGGGTGAGTGGGCAAACTTATGGCAGATGCAATTTAATGTGGATAAATGTGAAGTTATCCACTTTGGTGGCAAAAATAGGAAAACAGATTATTATCTGAATGGTGGCCGATTAGGAAAAGGGGAGGTGCAACGAGACCTGGGTGTCATTATACACCAGTCATTGAAAGTGGGCATGCAGGTACAGCAGGCGGTGAAAAAGGCGAATGGTATGATGGCATTTATAGCAAGAGGATTCGAGTACAGGAGCAGGGAGGTACTACTGCAGTTGTACAAGGCCTTGGTGAGACCACACCTGGAGTATTGTGTGCAGTTTTGGTCCCCTAATCTGAGGAAAGACATCTTTGCCATAGAGGGAGTACAAAGAAGGTTCACCAGATTGATTCCTGGGATGGCAGGACTTTCATATGAAGAAATACTGGATGAACTGAGCTTGTAGTCGTTGGAATTTAGAAGATTGAGGGGGGATCTGATTGAAACGTATAAGATCCTAAAGGGATTGGACAGGCTAGATGCAGGAAGATTGTTCCCGATGTTGGGGAAGTCCAGAACGAGGGGTCACAGTTTGAGGATAAAGGGGAAGCCATTTAGGACCGAAATTAGGAAAAACTTCTTCACACAGAGAGTGGTGAATCTGTGGAATTCTCTGCCACAGGAAACTGTTGAGGCCAGTTCATTGGCTATGTTTAAGAGGGAGTTAGATATGGCCCTTGTGGCTACAGGGGTCAGGGGGTATGGAGGGAAGGCTGGGGCGGGGTTCAGAGTTGGATGATCAGCCATGATCATAATAAATGGCGGTGCAGGCTCGAAGGGCCGAATGGCCTACTCCTGCACCTATTTTCTATGTTTCTATGTTTCTATAATATTTTGAAGAGTATTGTTATGGTTAGGATTTATGAACACAGACTTACTCTGTCAAAGCCGTTCATGCTTGTAGTTTGGACATTAATCAAGCAATAACAAATGGCATTGTTCCATGAATTCTACTGGAAAACTTGTGTTGGTGAATTGATGTGCTGCTGAATTACTGTATGGTTGAATGGGTTTTAATATTTCTGTATTTATCTATGGAACTAATCTCCTTAAAAGAAAAAATAAAAGATGTACGTGCTTGGATTCAGTAATTATTGCAACAGATGAATGTTAAAGAAAGTACCCAGTTATGTAACTGAATACTATTGGAAGCATGGAACAACATTAGACAAGATCATACTGACACAGACATGTGACTTTCTTCTCTGACACTGAGCTCAGCTCTGTTTATGATTCTTTACCTTTACATAAGCCACTTTACCTATTCTTCTGAGTAGGATCACTATTTGGATTAAACAAGTAACTGCAGGTAAATGGCTTGCTTTTGTTTATTTCGACTTATATAATTAATTAAATCAGTTCAATGTACCTTTAAATAAAATATATCCTTATATTTTTTAAATCATTTCAAAACCATTTTAAATATCTCTGCCTGAAGCTTTGTACCATTTTGTCCTTTGTACCATTTCCATGGAAATGAAGCCTGAAGCTTAATTTAAGCTTTGTTCAGTCAAGAGATTAAAGTAGGGACAAACTTCTGCAGGTGTATGGCAACATGAATTTATCTCCCAGGACCCTGAGCTAGTCAGTAGTTAGGAGGTATGGTCAGTGACAAGAAACATGTATTAATAGCAAACAGTAAAACATTATGAAAAATTGTTGATATTCATCATAATCAAGGATTATTTCAGGGTGGTGATCTGTGAAAATGGATACTGTCCAGATGGAAGGGATGATTTCCTGACCAGATGACTCTGGAAAGCCATGACAATTGCAGAAAATGGCTGATTTAGAAAGTGGTCTAAAATAATGGAAAGTTGTATCAACACTTGTCATGCAGTTATTGCTGTATGATTAATCAGGAGACAATATGGTAAGAGACTTCTACCAGTAAAGGCCGCCTCCACTACCTAAATGTAGCTTTTCAAAACATGGTGATCATTACTGGTAGTTTTTAGGTGTCTAAGATTTCCAAATTAACATCTTGGTACACTTACTGGGGAAAGCAGCAAGTGTTCGTAAAAGAGCAAGCTAGCTTTAGGCAGTGGAGGTGAGAGTTACTGGTACAAGTCACTCTCTATATAGTCTGCTGTGTATACGTACAGCGAATGAACAGTCTGGCTAGTGCAGGTTTGTCTACTGAAATCATTATAAGAAACATACTGCATGAAGGTGACTATGATGACCAGGCCAGGTTAAATCATGCTTGCATTAGGATTAACTGGATTTATCAGCTTTTGCCATTAGCATTTTTCAATTAAAGATCCCCATATCAAACAAGAAAATTAACCCCATGGGAAGCTTAAATGTTAAGTAAAATTCCATCACAAATTTTTCTCCAATAAAATTAGCTCTGTCATTCCATAGTCAGAAGCAAGGTAAAAGAAAGACAGTCTGTCTCTCCCTATTTAGTACTAGGGTCAAAGAAAGAAAATTAAGTGTTACAGATTGTTCCAAAGAATATTTATGATGTTTGGAAGTCTAATCAGTCATATATACTGTGGAGACATCAATGTTTACATAATATGAAAATGCAAATTTTGTGATGCACATGGCTCGAATGTATTTAAACCAGAGCTTCTATTAATTCCAAAGAACAGTTAGTTATAGAGCTAACAAGTAGTGACATGGATATAAATGCAGGAGAAAAAGAAAAGTATATTTATCAGAAATTCCTCTCGCTATTGTTTTAGCATGGATGATGGCTGAATTAATGTCTTTGCAAAACTGCTGGAGAGGGAAAGGTCAGATTTATGCATTAAATGCTTCCCAAAAGCATCTCACAATACATTTCAAACCATGATAACTTATTACAAAGTATACAATATTTAAAGTTTGTTATGCTGAAGAACACTTAGCTAAATAAATTTCAGCTTGCTTCAAGCCCAAGATGGCATGTTCATCATCATCCAGTAATTTAATGACTTGACATGACCTATGCTCCAGTAATCAGTCTACACTCATTGAAGCTGTAGTGAGAGTCATTTTTCAAACACCTTCAATTCATCATTTTATATGATAGTTTTGGACAATCAGCTGCAAATATTTTACTTTGTCCAACTATTACAAGCTATTTGTATAAAAAATCAAAAGAACATAGAGTAAATCTGTTATGTTTTTCACAAAAAATCTATTATCTATAATGCCTTGAAATCAAAGCAACAACATAGATAATTTCTGTACTTTATTAACCATACATTAATTTATGTCTCTGGGTATTAAAAATTCTGTTTTTACACTACTTATCTTAATTTAACTATTTAATATACATATATATACTTAATGTAACTCAGTTTTTTCTGTATTTATCACATATTGCATTGTACTGCTGAGGCAAAGTTAATAAATTTCATGACATATGCCAGTGATATTAAACCTGATTCTGATTCTGATTCTGATAATAGGTGACACCATAATGAATGCAGCTCTTCAGATCATTGGATTGGATTCAATGCTGAAAAATCTGCAATTACCTAATTAATTATTTCTCTGATTTGCATGAAACAATCATGAGAATTTGGTGCAAATACAGTAGTTCCAAGTTACAGACAGCTTCCCAGTTTTAATATAGTGTAGCTTGTTTCGTTACCTTGAGAATTTTAAATTCTTATATTATTTTGGATATTTCAGAATGACAGTGCTTGACAGTTTTGGCAACTGGCTGAGCTGGAGGGCGCAACTAGATGTCAAGAGATTTTGTCTGCTGCTGCTTCCCGGATTTTCAACTTGCTACGGTACCACAGTATCTGTTTATGCAAGGTCAAACAACAGTGGTGAGCCTCTTCAGTGAGGATCTGACTGGTTTGGGAGTGCAATTTGATGCCAGGTGATTCGCACACGCTAAGTGGGGACTTCTTTCCTGAGTAAACATCAAAGATGGATGACAATCTAAGAACTGCTAATTCTAAACCTGATGAAGAGGCATTAAAACATGGGCTGATCATTTTCAAGAATCAGTGGGGATGTTGTACTTTTTAAAGGAACTTCCTCTTTTCCTCTGTTTGTTAACTTCTTCCCATGTCAGACCTTGAAATAAAGTTCATGTTACTGGATTCTGCAGTCAAGCATATGAGTGGTGTGGCCTTCCTAAGGAGCCAACTGAACGTGACTAGGGCCTCAGTGATGAGGTTGTTGATCTGGAAAAGGACATTGATTTTGAACAGTTTATCCTCTTGGTGGGTTTGGAGGGTTTTGAAGAAGATTTTGATAGTTCTGGACCAGGGAATTCCAAGAGTCATTTTGAGCACCTCCTTGGATCATTTCCTATGTCCTCCTGTGATAGATCTTGGAATAGTCTTCCTTTTGGGATTCTGCTGTGGGGCTCATGCCATGACAATAATTTGTACTTTCCCCACTCTCAGTGCTCCTACACCTGTTCATCCTTCCCAACCACAACATCTCTTTATGCGAGAGCCAGAGTAAGTGTGTCAGGGATCACACTGCATCACTAAGTTCCTGAGTATTTGTTTCAATGGAAACAATTACATGTAAAATAGATTTAGCTTTATGACTACTATTTGCATTAATTGTCACATCATGCAACACAGAGTTCATTTAAATAAAACACTGTCACCTTATGATTTTGTTATTTCCAAACCTTTAAAGATATTCTGCACACTATCTGACTGAAGGATATTTTGCTGAAGTCTATCAATATTCTTTATAAAAAGAAATGCTGGAAGTATTTGTGCATCTTATAACTGCTAGCCCAGGATTAGAGAATTTGTTAGACTTTTCAATTATTAAACAAATATATATTTGCCTAGATATGACACTTGTGCAAGCATTTATTTTATAACCTTTATTCCTTCATTGCTCTCCGAAAATTTTTTTTATTTGAAATGAAATATTTAGCTGTTGAGGGGCTGCTGTCCTCTGTTAAAGGGGATATAAATGCAAAAACAAAATTCAGCAGTTGCTGAAATCTGAAGTTATGTTATCCAATATCTATGGAGAGAAAAGTATTTCACATTTCAGGATGACAATTTCTCATTAGTTGAAGAATGGTGCAAGTAGTCTGTAATGATGCCAATGGAGAAGCCATCAGCTATTATCCTATTATCCTGGAGAACCTCATAGAAGAAATACAGTGAAAAAGAGTGATCATAGTTAATATCGTAGACCATTGACCCATGAAGAGAAAGGAAATAGAGGCCAGATGCTTAAGATGCTCTTCCTGAAAGTGCAGAATCCTTGCAGACACCTTACTGACTCCCTGTTGTTTTGCATCCTCAGAGAAATGGTATACAGCAACGTTTAGTATTTTTTTTTGTGATGGAAAGCATAGTGACAACAGAACACAGAATGTCTTCACTTCAACTTGTAAACTCTATTGCCAAATGCAAATAACAGTGTTGTGTGCTGGAGGGAAGGTACCAGCCATTCTCTGGGGTTTCATTTATGTGGATTTTGGATCAGCCTCTCCACTCACCTAAAGATCCACCAGTAGATAAACCCTTAAGAGAACATTATTCTCAACTACTATTTCAGCTACTGCTACCAGCCATTGACTTGTGCTCAGGATGCCATGGTGTTAGCGCCCAACATGCATTGCCCTAACGGGATAAAACCGTGTATGATCCGAGGGAAAGACCAAGGAGAGGGACTGCTCTCAAAGGTGCTTATTCATGGAATCTGGAAAGACCTGGGTGCTATAGATATTGGGGTCAATTTGGGTGAAGGAAATAGCCAAAAATGCAAAGTACATATCCTTATTTATAATGGTCCTTTTTCACACTTGCCATTATATTGATTGCTAAGGATACTCTTTCTTGATGACAATTAATCGATTATTATATAACTTGATCCACAATTACATCAAAGTTTGTGGTTATTTGTTGTTATATCTTATAGTCTTTTCAAACCCCAAAAAAGAATATTTTTCAACCTTGGAAGATCAGCCTAAGTGTACAGGTGCTTCAGGAGTGTAAATGTTTGCTCTTGATTAGAACTGCTTCCTTTAACTTTAGATTTACATGCTGCCTTTTATTTTGTGCCAATGAAAATCTATTATAAATGCAGACATGAAAAAAAAATCAGTTGGATATTGAACATTGAGTTTTCCAGTATTAGGTAATCCTCCCCATTTTCTCTTTCATTGGCTGCATCTATCATTCACTCTCCACTCTCCCATGCTCCATCCGCACACCACCCACCTGATGCAAACTACCCATCTTGTTTTTTTTAAGCCCTTCTCAGTCCACTAAATCTCTTTGGACTTCCATCTCAACCCTCACCTTCTTCTCTTTTGTACTGGCCATCTCCCCTCTCCACCGTCAGTCCTGATGCAGGGATTCAGCCTAAAATGTTTTCTTCTTACAGTTGCAGCTCATACTGCTGAGTTGTGTCTGTAGGTTGTTCATCACTCACTCAGGCCTCTGTTTGGAAAGTTAATTTAAGTTGCATGTCTTTTGTCTCACTGTGTTATTTTACTTGTCATTTTGACTCAATGATATCCTGTTGCTATTTCATGTCTTTTTATGTGTAACCTGTTGCAGATGACCAAGATAAGGGAATACACTGTAGTTCTCCCAACTAACCACGTTATCTTATTTTAAATCATGTTTTACATTTAAATTAAGATTTTGTACATGGGATCATATAAATATTTTTATATGATAGCAGTATGATGATTAAGCTATCCAGTGGTTTTAATCTACATAGGAATGCATGTATCTATGTTTGAATATGTTATATTTTGGAGAAAATGTGAATTTTCTTTTCTTTGTTCTACAAGTGTTTTCCAAGTTAATATGGGAGTATTTCACACCAAAGTGCTTGGTATCTTGCAGCAGACTTTGTCATATTCAATGCAGTTCATGTTGGAAACTGATATGAACAGCCAGAGCCTCCTAAGATGAAGCAATGAAGTGGCAGTTGTGGATTGGGTCAGACTGCTTTCTGGCAAAGGTGTACATAGTAAGTGAAAGGCCTTCATAAGTGAAATTTTGAGAGTTCAAAGCTTGTATGTGCCTCTCAAAAAAAAAGGTAAATATAACAAGCGTAGAGAACCTTGGTTTACAATAGACATTTAAGCCCTGGTTCAGAAAAAAAAAGATACATAGCAGGTACAGGCAGTTAGGGGAAAAAAATGAGGTGCTTATGGAGTATAACAAATGCCAGAGAACACTTAAGAGAGAATCAGGAAGGCTAAAAGAAAGCATGAGGTTGCTCTAGCAGACAAGGTGAAGGAAAATCCAAAAGGATTCTACAGATATGTTAAGACCCAAAAGATTGCAAAGGACAAAATTGGTCTTCTGGAAGATCAGAATGTTAATCCACGTGTGGAGCCAAAAGAGGTGGGGGAGATTTTAAATATTTTTAGTATCCGAATGTACTCAGGAGAAGGACAGAGAGTCTATAGAAGTGAGGCAAAGCAGCATCAACTTCATGGACCCTATATACAGATTACAGATGTACTGTCCTGAGGCAAATCAGGGTGGATAAATCCCCAGGGCCAGACAAGGTGGTCCCTCAGACCCTATGTGAGACAAGTGTAGAAATTGCTGGGGACTTAGCAGAGATATTTAAATCATCCTTAGCAACAGGAGAGGTGCTGGGAGATTGGAGGACAGCCAATGTTTAACCAAAAAATTATAGGCCAGGGATCCTGACATCAGTAGTCAGAAAGTTATTGGAATGTATTCTAAGGACTGGATATATAAGGTGGAAATGGACCGATTCAATTAGTCAGCATGGCTTTGTGCATGATAGGTCATGTTTAAACAATCTAATAGAGACTGAGAAGAGATATGATAGAGTCATACAAAATTATGAGGGGTATAGATAGGGTAGATGCAAGCAGGCTTTTTCCACTGAGGTTGGGTGGGACTACAAACAGAGATCATGGATTAAGGGTGAAAGGTGAATTTAAGGGGGACGTGTGGGGCATCTTCTTCACTCAGAGTGTCATGAGAGTATGGAATGAGCTGCCCGTACAAGTGGTGCATGTGAGCTCAATTTCAATGTTTCAGAGGAGTTTGGATAGGTACATGGATTGTAGGAGTATGGAGGGCTATGGTCCCAGAGCAGGTTGATGGGAGTAGGCAGATTAAATGGTTTGTTATAGACTAAATGGGCTGAAGGGCCTGTTTCTGTGCTGTACCTTTCTACGATCATACGGGGAATGTGAGCTGGTAGAAAACAAAGCAATTATAGGCTGTCACTATACCCATTGCCCAGCTTTTAATAGAACCATAGAACCATTACAGCACAGAAACAGGCCTATTGGCCCTTCTTGGCTGTGCCGAACCATTTTTCTGCCTATCCCATTGACCTGCAACTGGACCATATCCTTCCATACACCTCTCATCCATGTACCTGTCTAAGTTTTTCTTAAATGTTAAAAGCGAGCCCACATTTACCACTTCATCTGACAGCTCATTCCACACTCCCACCACTCTCTGTGTGAAGAACCCCCCCCCCCATGTTCCCTTTCAACTTTTCGCCCTTCACAGTTAACCCATGTCCTCTGGTTTTTTTGATCCCCTAGCCTCAGTGCAAAAACCCTGCTTGCATTCACTCTATCTATACCTATCATAATTTTATATACTTCTATCAAATCTCCCCTCATTCTTCTACACTCCAGGGAATAAAGTCCTAACCTATTCAACCTTTCTCTGTAACTGAGTTTCTCAAATCCCGGCAACATCCTTGTAAACCTCTGCACTCTTTCAAACCTTATTAATATCCTTCCTGTAATTTGGTGACCAAAACTGCTCACATTATTCTAAATTTGGTCTCACCAATGCCTTATACAACCTCACCATAACATTCCAACTCTTATACTCAATACTTTGATTCATAAAGGCCAATGTACCAAAAGCTCTCTTTACGACCCTATCTACCTGTGATACCACTCTTAGGGAATTTTGTATCTGTATTCCCAGATCCCTCTGTTCTACTGCACTCCTCAGTGCCTTACTATTTACCTTGTATGTTCTACCTTGGTTTGTCCTTCCAAAGGGCAATACCTCACACTTGATGTATTAAACTCCATCTGCCATTTTTCAGCCCATTTTTCCAGCTGGTCCAAATCCCTCTGAAAGTTTGAAAATCTTCCTCACTGTCCACTACACTTCCAATCTTTGTATCATCAGCAAATTTGCTGATCCAGTTTACCACGTTAGCATAGTTTATGGTAACTGTGTCCAAATGGGAGATGATATAGAACAAGGATGTGTTGTCATTGGAGAGAGTCCAGAGGAGGTTCATGAGGATGATTCTAAGAATGAAGGGGATAACATATGAGGAGTGTTTGGCAGCTTTGGGCCTGCACACACTGGAATTTAGAATAATGTGGAGGGGGGGGGGTACCTCATTAAAACCTACCGAATGTTGAAAGGACTAGATAGAGTGGATGTGGAGAGATGTTTCCTGTGGTGGGGGCATCCAGAACTAGAGGGCACAGCCTCAAAACTGAGGGGTGAACTTTTAGAACAGAAGTAAGGAGGCCTTTTTTTTAGCCAGAGAGTAGTGAATCTGTGGTGACTGCAGTGGAGGCCAAGTCCGTGTGTATACTTAAGGCGGAAGTTGATCATTTCCTGATCGGTCAGAGCAAGAAGACAAGTGTATGGGGTTGAATGGGATCCGGGATCAGACATGATGTAATGTTTGAGCAGACTCAATGGGTCGAATGGCCTAATTCTGCTACTATGTTTTATGGTCAAATTAAACAATACTCTTTTTGTATTTTAAGCCTCCTGCTGCAATAATCAGAAATTGATACGCAGCACATCTCTGATCCTGTAGGGGAATTTATTGGCATGCTGAAGTCTTGGAGTGAGGACTAACTTTGCACACTTGTGTAAGGGAGCCCTAAAACTGAGCTTTCTTACAAATCATGAGACATAGAAACATAGTAACATAGAAAACCTACAGCACCATACAGGCCCTTCAGCCCACAAAGCTGTGCCGAACATGTCCTTATCTTAGAACTACCTAGGCTTTACCCATAGCCCTCTATTTTTCTAAGCTCCATGTAGCCATCCAGGAGTCTCTTAAGAGACCCCATCATTTCCACCTCCATCATCGCTGCTGGCAGCCCATTCCACGCACTCACCACTCTCTGGGTTAAAAAAGCTTACCCTCGACATCTCCTCTGTGCCTACTTCCAAGCATCTTAAAACTATGCCTTCTCGTGCTAGCCATTTCAGCCCTGGGGAAAAGCCTTTGACTATCCACGCGATCAATGCCTCTTATTATCTTGTACACCTCTGTCAAGTCAGCTCTCATCCTCCGTCGCTCCAAGGAAAAAAAGGCTGAGTTCACTCTACCTATTCTCATAAGGCATGCTCCCCAATCCAGGCAGCATCCTTGTAGATCTCCTCTGCACCCTTTCTATGGTTTCCAAGTCCTTCCTATAGTGAGGCGACCAGAATTGAGTGCAGTACTCCAAGTAGGGTCTGACCAGGGTCTTATATAGCTGCATCATTACCTCTCGGCTCTTAAACTAAATCCCACGATTGATGAAGGCCAGTGCACCGTATGCCTTCTTAACCACACAGTCAACCTGCGTAGTAGCTTTGAGTGTCTTATGGACTTGGACCCCAAGATCCCTCTGATCCTCCACACTGCCAAGAGTCTTACCATTAATACTATATTCTGTCATCATATTTGACCTACCAAAATGAACTGCCTCACGTTTATCTTGGTTGAACTCCATCTGCCACCTCTCAGCCCAGTTTTGCATCCTATCAATGTCCCATTGTAACCTCTAACAGCCCTCCACACTATCCATAACACACCCAACCTTTGTGTCATCAGAAAATTTACTAACCCATCTCTCCACTTCTTCATCCAGGTCATTTACAAAAATCACGAAGAATAGGGGTCCCAGAACAGATCCCTGGTCACCGGCCTCCATGCAGAATATGACCCGTCTACAACCACTCTTTGCCTTCTGTGGGCAAGCTAGTTCTGGATCCACAAAACAGTGCCCCCTTGGATCCCATGCCTCCTTACCTTCTCAATAAGCCTTGCATGGGGTACCTTAACAAATGTTTTGCTAAAATCCATATACACTACATCTACGACTCTACCTTCATCAATGTGCTTAGTCACATCCTCAAAAAATTCAATCAAGCTCATAAGGCATGACCTGCCTTTGACAAAGCCATGCTGACTATTCCTAATCATATTATGCCTCTCCAAATGTTCATAAATCCTGCATCTCAGGATCTTCTCCATCAACTCACCAACCGCTGAAGTAAGATTCACTGGTCTATAATTTCCTGGGATATCTCTACTCCCTTTCTTGAATAAGGGAACAACATCCACAACCCTTCAATCCTCTGGAACCTCTCCCATCCTCATTGATAATGCAAAGATCATTGCCAGAGGCTCTGCAATCTCGTCCCTTGCTTCCCACTGTAGCCTGGGGTGCATCTCGTCCGGTCCTGGTGACTTATCCAGCTTGATGCTTTCCAAAAGCTCCAGAACATCCTCTTTCTTAATATCTACATTCTCAAGCTTTTCAGTCCACTGCAAGTCATCCCTACAATCGCCAAGATCCTTTTCTGTAGTGAATACTGAAGCAAAGTATTCATTAAGTACCTCTGCTATTTCCTCCGGTTCCATACACACTTTTCCACTGTCACACTTGATTGGTCCTATTCTGTCACGTCTTATCCTCTTGCTCATCACATATTTGTAGAATGCCTTGGGGTTTTCCTTAATCCTGTCTGCCAAGGCCTTCTCATGGTCCCTGCTGGCTCTCCTAATTTCATTCTTAAGCTCCTTTCTGCAAGCCTTACAATGTTCTAGATTCATATCATTACCTAGTTTTCTGAACCTTTCGTAAGTTCTTCTTGACTAGATTTACAACAGCCTTTGTGCACCATGGATCTTGTACCGTACCATCCTTTCCATGTCTCAATGAAACGTACCTACTCAGAATGCCACGCAAATATCCCCTGAACATCTGCTACATTTCTTCCGTACGTTTCCCTGAGAATATCTGTTTCCAATTTATGCTTCCAAGTTCTTGCCTAATAGCCTCATCGTTTCCCTTACTCCAATTAAATGTTTCCTTAACTTGTCTGTTCCTATCCCTCTCCAATGCTATAGTAAAGGAGATAGCATTGTGATCACTATCTCCAAAATGCTCTCCCACTGAGGGACTTGACACCTGACCAAGTTCATTTCCCAATACCAGATCAAGTACAGCCTCTCCTCTTGTAGGCTTATCTACATTTTTTTTTCAAGTAACCTTCCTGAACGCACCTAACAAACTCCACCCCATCTAAACCCCTCACTCTAGGGAGATGCCAATCAATATTTAGGAACTTAAAATCTCCTACCACAGCAACCCTGTTACTATTACTCTTTTCCAGAATCTGTCTCCCTATCTGCTGCTCGATGATAGCCACTGATGACAATTAAGAACCAAGAAAACAGGATGGGGGGGGGGGAGTTGCAGAGTAAAATGGAGGAATGTTTGTCATCTTCATTATTTGAAAACAATACTGATAATAAGTTTCACTGACTTTAGATGCACCCTGCAGATTTCTCTCTCATCACAAAAACATTTTGACCAGCTGAGCACTTCCAGCACTCTCTTTCATTGTGGAAATCCCAAAGCTGCAGTCATTTTTGAGTTTAACAGTTCAAATATATTATTTTGTTTTCTCTCCACTCCATTTGCATTCATCTCCTTCTATTCCCATGTCCTCCCTCCTGGTCATCTATACTGAACCAGCCTTCATAGCTTCTCAGGTGATATCACCAGCTGTGTCACTCAGTTTCTTTTGGTCTCCACTCTGTTGCAGCCATTCTTTGTTCCCTCCACCCTTTTCCCTTCCCTGTGACATAAAGTAAGTTGGATTTCTCATCTTCTACTTCTGGTGAGAAGGCATTGGCCTGAATTATTACTTCTGTTTCTCTTTCCATAGGTGTTATTTGACCTGTTGAGTGCTTCCAGCAGTTTCTGCTCTCATTCCAGATTTCCAGCGTGTGCAGTTCTTTGCTTTTCCAACTATTCTTTCTCAAGAAGTCAATACATAACCACTAATCTAGCACATGAGAAAGGACATTCAATATACTGTAGTTCCAGTTGTTATGAGGACAGTTCAGCACCCTGCACTTAGGTTATCCAAGCCAACCATGGAGTGACACGGGCCTTACTGTGTTAGTGCTGTAATCCCTGATGGGGAATCCCATGCAATGTTGCCAGTCGTGCTATAGAGGATAGTAAGGACCTTCCATGAATGTCATCCAATGCAGGCATTGTTGTGTAGAGAGACATGGGATAATGAGAAATCTCCAACACAATTGTAAAATAGATCCCTTGTCAGCTGATTTTATTAGTGCACTTTTTAATAATGGGGTCTTCTGACCTCTGCAGGTTTCATCCATGTTGTTTGCACTTCTTGAAAATCCAGGCAGCTGGAAACAGTTCCCTGCATCCTTTCCACAGAGAAATCTATGTAGGAAATTCCAGCAGCAAATATGATATCTGTCATTTCAGCTTTGCATCATTGGACAACAAACAAGATGATGTCTGCCACGGTGATATCTGTAACAAATAATGAGGCAAAATCTCCCTGTGATTCTTGTGAAGAACCAATGGTTGTAAAACAATGACCTAATTTAAACTCCAATTACTACGAAGACCCGTTGCAATCATAAAGTTGTTATCACCTTCACAGCTACAATAAATACTACCCCTGATGTTAACCAGTCTTCAGAAGTTGGTTCCTCTTAGCTGTCCGGTGATATCATAGACATACCTTTGGCCTGCCTTCTAGCACCTGTTTATGTTTATGATATATAACTCTCTTCACACTCACATTTCTCCCTACATTCCAATTTCTACCTGTCATCTCAAAAGTTTATCAAAACTACCACCAGCTGCCTTTGGTACATAGGAACCTGGAGTACCTAGAGGAAAACCACCTCACCACAGAGAGAATGTTTAAACTCTGTAGCAGCTGCATCAGAGTCATGATGAAACAGGGTTACTGGAGTTGTGAGGCAACTCTACTGACTGTGCTGGGACTGTGCTGCATTAATCATCGAAAGTGGCTTCACTTTGGCGATCTTGCAAATCCCCAAGTGTAAGTAGAATGCTCATCTACACCTGGAGTTTGTGTGATAGCAAGACAGCTTCATAATCCCTAATGTACACCTCCACCTGGAAATGTTAAGCCCAATACATCTTTCCAGGCCATGCAGTTCAACTAAGAAATCAAAATCTGTTCAAAATTTTCCATTTCTTCGGCTGCAACGCATAAAGAGGTAGTAATAATCCAAATTACAAGCAGATAAATATTGCTAAAATACAGACTGGCAAAAGATACAAGTTAGAGCTGCCAGTAATACTCAAGAGTGCTTGGTAATCAAGTACTACGCGGATGTTGTGAGTCACAGTGCTAAAAAGTGGATTTAGGAAGAAACCTAGTAATTATCATCATTGAACCTGAATGAGCTCTCTGAGGCAGTACAGACTCGTTCACCTCAGGTTCACTTATTTTACTTGACAAGGAAACTGCCAGAGAAGGTACCCTATCCAATCACAGAAAATTCTGGATGAGACCAAATGTAAGGGGAATCCTATGTTTTTGTTGGGTCATTGTAGAAAGAAATGTGTTCATTGTTCACCTTTAGAAAAACTGTCATCTAAGGTTAGCAAGTTCCACAGTGCAGATCGAGGGTATGAGGCACCGGGCTTATAAAGAAGATCTCAAAGACACTTATCTAATAGGTGTGATAGCCCAATAAATATTGTCCCTGGTTGAGCAAAGTTTGAACTTTTCATTCATTCTCACTCTAGGAATACAAGTTTGTTGATTCAAATTTATACCAAATCAATATTTTTATACTTTTATGTTGATTCCATTAAGGAGGACTTTGAGGAATAGGTAACGTCACAAAGAAGGCAAGTCAATGGCTATACTTCATTTGGAATTGAAGGAGATTTGAAAGACCCACGCAAGTTTCTATGGATATATGGTGGAGAGTATTTTGACAGGTTGCTTCATCATCTGGTTCTACAGTCGTGCCACTGAGGGACTTGCTCTATTTTGTTTTCTTTGCGACTGTGTGTTTTTCTGAGATTTAAATCATATGTGTTATTTGTGCTAGGTGATATGTGCAGTTGTGTGCTGTGTGCTGTTGGTAACGTGTTTTGCATCTTGCCCTGGAGGAACACTGTTTTGTTTGACTATATTTATGTATGGTTGTATGATAATTAAACTTCAGCTTGAGCTTGAACTTGCTTTGGAGGATTAATGTGTAGGATTGAAAAAATCTGAAGAGCATCAGAGACTCAGCCAGCTTCGTCACAATCACAACCCTCCTGCTATTGAGGACATCTTCATCTTCGAGAAGGCAGCATCATCTATAAGGACCCATACCATCTGGGCAATGCTCTCTCTGCATTACTGTCATCAGAGAAGTAAGACCCACACTCAGCATTTTAGGAATAGCTTCTTCCCACTGCCATCAGATTTCTGAATAGTTCATTAACCTATACGCACTCACATATTCGAGTCCTGAATACATTCTGGGAAAAGAAATTCCGATGGTGGAGGAGTACAAATACTTGGGTGTTCACCTTGATTGGAAAGGCAACACCAAGGCTGTTTACAAGAAGGGGATGAGCAGACTCTATTTTCTAAGGAAGCTGAGATCCTTCAATGTGTGCACCAGGATGTTAGAAATCTTTTACTTGTCTTGTAGTGAGTGCAGTCTTCTTTGCGGCTTTATCTTGGGTCATTAAAAAGGCTGGATCCATCCTTGGCTACAGCACAGATTCTTTTGAGTTAGTGATGGAGAGGAGGTCACTAAACAAACTGTTATCCATTACGGATAATCAGATACTTCCTCTCCATGACCTACTGAATAAGCAGCAGAGCATCCTTTCAAGCAGGCTTGTTCAACTCTACTGTCACAAGGTTCATCACAGAAAATCTTTCCTACCAAATGTAATGAGCATATACAACAATTCATCTCTGTGCAACAGCAGAACACACATCATAGTACAATAGTCACTGTTTTATTACATTGTATTTCATATGTAAGGGGTTTCTTCTTTTATGTTACTGTGAAGGCTAACAAAATGGCTTCTTTGTTATGTTATAATTAAAATGGCTTTTCTGTTATAATAACTGTGATGTAAGGAGTTCTCTCTCTCTCTCTGCTTGTTTGGGTTATACTATTGATAAGAGAGAGAACGAACCAATTGGGATAGATGTTATTCTTCCTTTTGTGTCTGTAAGCTATTGTTTTTTGTGGGCTTTGGGGCAGAAGGCGATGGGAACAGGGAGAGGAGATGTGATGCTGTAAGCTGGGTGATGGGATGGACCCTGAGCGGGAGTCCGAGGCCCAGGGTCTTCGGCGAGGAGAGGAGACGAAGACAGATTCGTGTGGAGCGTCTGGTCGATCACCGTGGTTGGTCCCAGGCGGCGTGTCGAGGGGGTCAGGGGGATCGAATGGTGGAAAGAAGACTCTGTTAATTGAGCTCCAAATATTGTGCACGAAGTGGTTGAACTTTGATAAGTTTGGCACCTTTTATTTTCCTTTTATATCTCTATTAATTACATAGTTCCAGCAAGATCTATAAAGTGTAATCATTTAATCCCATATGGTGTATTGTCTGTTCTTTGGTGGGATGGGGTAAATCACACAGCATCCACACAAACTTGATTACCCAGTGTGGCGGGGCCGAAGCCTGCTCCCCCTAGACAAAAGTGAGTTGAGCGAGCCTGAGGCTTACCGGTGGCTACATTTGGGGGCTTTGTCCGAGGATTTGTTTCAGTGGTGTGCAGGGGCGGCGCTAAGGTGGTGCGAGCTGGTGCTATAGCACCAGCAGAAATCACAATAGCACCACCATAGCACCACCAAAAATTAACTGAAATTTGTCCACTCTACACTTCTGCTTATTCGTTCGTTGTCAATGTCTTGCCATTGCTGTCCTCAGATCAGTTAAGCTTATCTAAGCTCACTTAAGGTGGTGATGTCACTCACTCTCACTCACGCAAGAGATTGATAGTACACATTCAGGTGCAGATCCATGGTTTTGCAAGACTAACGGATGCCCCACACACACACACACACACACACACACACACACACACGCTCACTTTGTGCTTTTACAAGCTAGCGTGGGCCTGGCACGTGCATTATTTTGGCCGGCGTGAAAAATGGATCGAGTTTTAGTGAGAAAACGACTTCATCCAGAGGAATCAGTGGTGTCTCAGCCTGAACCTGTCTTAATTGAAAGTGACATGCAGAAAGAAGTAAGTGGGGATGGGGACGACAGCAGTTCATTGAAGGAGTGTGAGGGCGAAGTAGAGGAACAAGAAATGGAGCGGGATTCGGAAGAGAACATGGATGAAGCTGCTGTTAGTGCTAGTGGGAATACTGTTAGCGATGTTAGCCAGCAGCCTGAGGAAGGACCCCGTCGGCCAGCATTGAAAAAGCATCCTTCACTGCTCACAACAGTTTGGCAATCAGCAAAGGAGTTTTACTCGTGGCTGGTTTGACTGGCTGGAATATTCAATCACGAAAGATATTACGTTCTGCTTCGCATGCAGGCATTTCCTTTGTGGAGGATATGGTTTCCATTCTGAGTCTACCTTCACTGTCGCCGGTTACCGCAATTGGCGGAAAGCTACAACAGCTTTCATAACCCACCGTGTAAGTGCAACTCATAAGTTTGCTATGGAGGCATGGTCCGAATTCAGACTGAGAAAACAAGACGGTTCAAGATTGGGAAATATGCTTGACAAAGGACATGCAAAGATTGTCCAAGAAAGTCGTGAGTATATGAGAGCAGTGGTTGAGTCTCTATGCTTTACTGCATGCCAAGGCATTCCCCAGCGAGGACACAGAGAGGATGATGAATCTGGCAATAGGGGAAACTTTGTTGAGTTGCTCAGTGTAATTGGACAGTTTGATAAGACTGTAGCTAAAAAAAAAGAGGACAATCCTGGAAATGCAAAAAAGAACAAGCACCCATCACGATATCCAAAATGAAATTATGGGTATCATGGCAGATATGGTCAGATGTCAAACAAGTGCAAAAATCAAGGAGGCTGGATATTTTGCCATCATGCTGGATGAAAGTAAAGACTTGAGTAAAAAGGAGCAAATATCAGTGGTGGTGTGGTATTTGAATAACGAAACAGTGCTTGAAGAATTCTTGCACTTCACTCCAGCAGAATGGTTGGACGCAGAGTCGCTTCTTAAAAACATTAAACAGACACTCGCCCAGTGTGTTATTGATAAGAACACGTGTATAGGTCAGTGTTATGTCGGGGCGGCAGTGATGTCCGGGTGCAATAACGGGGTACAAGAGAGGTTCAGGAAAGAGGTCCCGCAGGCATTATGTATACACTGCCATGCTCACAGACTTAACCTTGTTTTAGTGGATGTTGTGAGCAATGTACAACAAGCGGGCGGGTGAGTTTTTTGAAACTGTGCAGCTGCTTTACAACTTATTTTCAAACTCTGTTGCCCACGATCTTTTCACGAAGAAACAGGGAGAATTGGAATCAATTGCACAGCCTGTGGAGTTGAAGAAATTGTCAGATACATGCTGGGCATGGCACTATACAGCTTTGTGGCCTGTAAGGAAATCACTCCCTGCCATTCTAGCTACACTACAAGATATTATGGGTCAACCAAATGCATGGAGGAAAACGGAGGCCAGAGCTGTAAATGGACTGATTGATGAGCAGTTTCCTTTACTTCTCAATCTGTTTGAGAATTTATTCCGAGTCACCAAGTTCATGTCAGACCAGCTACAATCTCCCAGTTTGGAGCTTTCATCCGTTGTGGACTTGGTTCAGTCTATTATCAATGCACTCTCAGCAAAACGGGGAGAGGAATCATGGAGTGAAATTCAGGCAAGAGCTCAGGACCTGTGTGTTAAGGCCGGTATACAGAGCAGACCACATGAAAGGAGACAGGCCCAGCCACCCCACCGTCTACATGATTTTGTTGTTGAGGCCTAAACTGAACGCACACCTGTCACATCCTCTGATGACCTTCACAACCACTGTTTCTATCCAGTTATAGACAGACCGGTGCAGGAAGCAAGGATTTACATTCTTGGACCACTGGGTTATGTTTCAGGGTAAGGATGAATTGTACAAAAGGGACGGGTTGCACCTTGGTAAGTGGAGCACCAGTATTCTGGCAGGCAGGTTTGCCTCTGCAACACAGGTGTGTTTAAACTAAACAGTGGGGAGGGGGGAGGGGACGAACTGGAAATATAAGGATGGAGATAAAGGGAAAGTGAGAATAAGAAAAGTTAAGAATGACAGCAGAATCAACAGAGCAGAAAGCTCAAGAAGGGATCGTACAGTATGTCCAAGTGAAATAGGAATTGATATGGGAGGTGAGGGGAGTAACGAATTAAAAGTATTATATATGAATGCACGGAGTATAAGAAGTAAAGTAGATGAGCTTGAGACACAGTTGGAAATTGGTAAGTACGATGTTGTGAGAATAACAGAGACATGGCTGCAAGAGGACCAGGGCTGGGAAATGAATACTCAGGGATATACATCCTATCGAAAGGACAGACAGGTTGGCAGAGGAGGTGGGGTGGCTCTGTTGGTGAGGAATGAAATTCAGTCACTTGCGAGGGGGACATAGAATCAGGAGATGTAGAGTCAGTATGGATAGAACTGAGAAATTCTAAGGGTAGAAAGACCCTAATGAGAGTTATCTACCGGCCCCCAAACAGTAGTCTGGATGTAGGGCGTAAGTTGAAACAAGAGTTAAAATTGGCATGTCACAAAAGTAATGCTACAGTTGTTATGGGGGATTTCAACATGCAGGTAGACTGGAGGAATCGGGTTGGTACTGAACCCGAAGAAAGGGAGTTTGTGGAGTCCCTCCGAGATGGATTCTTAGAACAGCTTGTACTGGAGCCTATCAGAGAGAACGCAATTCTAGATTTAGTGTTGTGCAATGAACTGGATTTGATCAGGGACCTCGAGGTAAAGGAGCCACTAAGAGGTAGTGACCATAATTTAATAAGTTTTAATCTACAATTTGAGAGGGAGAAGGGAAACTCGGAAGTGTCAGTATTACAGTTGAACAAAAGGAACTATGGTGCTATGAGGGAGGAGCTGGCCAAAGTTCAATGGCACAATACCCTAGCAGGGATGACAGTGGAACAGCAATGGCAAGTGTTTCTGGGAATAATGCGGAAGGTGCAGGATCAGTTCATTCCCAAGAGGAAGAAAGATCCTAAGGGGAGTAAGGGGAGTAAGGGGAGTAAGGGGAGGCCGTGGCTGACAAGGGAAGTAATGGACAGTATAAAAATAAAAGAGAAGAAGTATAATGTAGCAAAGACGAGAGGGAAGCCGGAGGATTGGGAAACTTTTAAAGAGCAACAGAAGGTAACTAAAAAGGCAATACGCGGAGAAAAAATGAGGTACGAAGGTAAACTAGCCAAGAATATAAAGGAGGATAGTAAAAGCTTCTTTAGGTATGTGAAAAGGGAAAAAATAGTTAAAACCAAAATTGGGCCCTTGAAGACAGAAACGGCTGAATTTATTATGGGGAATAAGGAAATGGCAGACAAGTTGAACAGGTACTTTGGATCTGTCTTCACTAGGGAAGACACAAACTATCTCGCAGATATAATAGTGGCCAAAGGACCTAGGGTAATGAATGAACTGAAGGAAATTTATATTAGGCAGGAAATGGTGTTGGATAGACTGTTGGGTCTGAAGGCTGATAAGTCCCCGGGACCTGATGGTCTGCATCCCAGGGTACTTAAGGAGGTGGCTTTAGAAATCATGGATGCATTGGTAATCATTTTCCAATGTTCTATACATTCAGGATCAGTTCCTGTGGATTGGAGGTGGCTAATGTTGTCCCTCTCTTCAAGACTGGTTAGCCTGACATCGGTGGTGGGAAAGATGCTGGAGTCAATTATAAAAGATGAAATTACGACACATCTGGATAGCAGTAACAGGATCGGTCTGAGTCAGCATGGATTTACAAAGGGGAAATCATGCTTGACTAATCTTCAGGAATTTTTTGAGGATGTAACTATGAAAATGGACAAGTGAGAGCCAGTGGATGTAGTGTACCTGGACTTTCAGAAAGCCTTTGATAAAGTCCCACATAGGAGATTAGTGGGCAAAATTAGGGCACATGGTATTGGGAGCAGAGTACTCACATGGATTGAAAATTGGCTCGCTGACAGAAAACAAAGAGTAGCGATTAACGGGTCCCTTTCGGAATGGCAGGCAGTGACCAGTGGGATACCGCAGGGTTCAGTGCTGCGACCGCAGCTGTTTACAATGTATATTAATGATTTAGATGAGGGAATTAAAAGTAACATTAGCAAATTTGCGGATGACACAAAGCTGGGTGGCAGTGTGAAATGTGAGGAGGATGTTATGAGAATGCAGGGTGACTTGGACAGGCTGGGTGAGTGGGCAGATGCATGGCAGATGCAGTTTAATGTGGATAAATGTGAGGTTATCCACTTTGGTGGTAAGAACAGGAAGGCAGATTATTATCTAAATGGAGTCAAGTTAGGAAAAGGGGAAGGACAGCGAGATCTAGGTGTTCTTGTACATCAGTCACTGAAAGCAAGCATGCAAGTACAGCAGGCAGTGAAGAAAGCTAATGGCATGCTGGCCTTCATAACAAGGGGAATTGAGTATAAGAGCAAAGAGGTCCTTCTGCAGCTGTACAGGGCCCTGGTGAGACCACACCTGGAGTACTGTGTGCAGTTTTGGTCTCCAGATTTGAGGAAAGACATTCTTGCTATTTAGGGAGTGCGGCGTAGGTTCACAAGGTTAATTCCCGGGATGGCGGGACTGTCATATATCGAAAGATTGGAGCAACTGGGTTTGTATAGTCTGGAATTTAGAAGGCTGAGAGGGGATCTTATTGAAACATATAAGATTATTAAGGGATTGGACACGCTGGAGGCAGGAAGCATGTTCCCGCTGATGGGTAAGTCCAGAACCAAAGGCCACAGTTTAAGAATAAGGGGTAGGCCATTTAGAACGGAGTTGAGGAAAAACTTTTTCACCCTGAGAGTGGTGGATATATGGAATGCTCTGCCCCAGAAGGCTGTGGAGGCCAAGTATCTGGATGCTTTCAAGAAAGAGATGGATAGAGCTCTTAAAGATAGCAGAATCAAAGGTTATGGGGATAAGGCAGGAACTGGATACTGATTGTGGATGATCAGCCATGATCACAGTGAATGGTGGTGCTGGCTCGAAGGGCCGAATGGCCTACTCCTGCACCTATTGTTTATTGTCTATTGACTTCCGACTGAAATGAAAAGATGGGTCTTAATTGAGATTGGGGGTGTCCTGACTGAAGTCTCAGCATTGAGTCCCAAACACAAGTTCTTCCTGGACAAGAATTGTCTTTGGCCAATGGCCCAATACTATGGAGTGACTGAAGTGAAACTGACTGCAGAGCTACATCAGGTTCGGTGTCTGTTGGAAACAAAACAAAAGCAAGGACAGACAGTGAATGACACAGTGGAATTTCTAGTCTAATGAGACCCTACTGAGATGCATTTATAGATTTATACAAACTAATCTGCATATCACTGACTCTGTCTGTGACATCTGCCTCATGCAAATGGAGTTTCTCTTGCCTCAGACGCCTCAAAAACTACTTAAGGATTAGCAGCGGCGATGCTCGGAACAGCAACTTGGCCCTGTTGGCCATAAACAGCTGGAGGACCAAAGCACTTGACATCCAGAAAATCATTGATGCTTTCGCCACCAATCACAACAACAGACGGATTGTGCTTCTCTGAAAACATTCATGGTGAGTGCAGTTGTTATTTTTAATTTGGGCCAAAACAAATGCTGATTATTATTATTATTATTATTATTATTATCATTTTGTGGTGGATACCCCATAGCCCTTATGTTTCCTGCAAATCCTAAAATATTACATTTACTGCTATTAAGCTTGCTTAATTTTTGCTTAGACTTCCAAGCAGTGATTCTGTTGATTTTTGTTTTAAATTCAGTAACCGAATTAATTGAGGTATTGCATGGTGTGGTAAACCATGTATATATGTTGTAACTGGGTTACCTGTCTGGACACACCCCTCTGCTGACTGCCCCTGTGGCTCCTCCCACAGAGTCCTGTATAAAGGTGTTCGCCTTGCCCCTCCCCCTCAGTCCGGGGGCAGACACTCACTGTGGAGGTCGTATTGTACAGCGAATAAAAGCCTTTCAGTATTTTACCAAACCTCAGTCTTTTGGAGTAATTGAAGGTGCTTCAATTTTATTCGCTGTACATTTTAAAACATGGAACAGTCCCTGAGACCAGAAAAATTAGACCTCAATCCGCAAACACCTGACGCTGGAAACGCTTTCGAACTCTGGCTGGCCTGCTTCGAAGCGTACCTAGAGGAGATTAAAGCAACCGACCCCATAGCGAAGCGCAGAGTTCTACTCTCCAGGGTCAGTCCACGGGGTTATTCGCTGATCAGAGACCAGCCGAACTACGACGGCGCAATAAACGCACTCAAAAGACAATACCTGCGGCCGATAAACAGCGTCTATGCTCGGCACCGTTTAGCGACACGGCAACAACGGTCCGGGGAATCGAGTGCTGAGTTTGTCCAGGCCCTACGGATGCTCGTGCGAGCCTGCAATTGCCAGGAGCTGACGGCGGCGCAGCATGCAGATCTCCTAGTGAGGGACGCCTTCGTCACGGGGACCAGGTCAGTGTACGTGCGCCAGCGTCTGCTGGAAAAAGCCGATCTTACCCTAAGTTCGGCGATGGAGCTGGCTGATACGTTGGAGGCCGCTCTGCATAACTCCGAGGCTCTCCAGGCACGCGATCCCCCGATGGCCTCGTGACTGCCACAGACCCCGCAACCTGCCGGCGAGTTGACCTCGGCTGCCGCCAGTCGTGAGTCCGCGAAGTGCTACTTCTGCGGACTGGAGAAGCACCCCCGGAAACGCTGCCCGGCCCGACAAGCTACCTGTTCCAGCTGCGGAAAGAAGGACCACTTCACCAAGGTCTGTAAGTCAAAACCGCGAGCGGGATCGAGCAGCGCCGCGTGCGAGACGTGGGGGGTGCCATCGTGCCTGCCGCCATATTCCCTGCACGCCACCACCACGTGCGAGACATTGGGGGCGGTCATCTTGGTCGGCGCCACCTCCCACCGCCTACGACCAACAGGTGCTCATGGGGCACCCCACAACGCCGGACCAAGACAGCGACCCCACCCTGGCTTCCGTGACCCTCGACCAAAGCGCTCCCCACCAGCTCGCAAGGTCAATGATGGACATCCTGGTGGAGGGGCACAGGACAAGCTGCCTGTTTGACACAGGCAGCACGGAGAGTTTTATCCACCCGGCCACGGTGCAGCATTGTGGACTCATGATACAGCCGGTAAGTCGGAGGGTCACCATGGCCTCCAGGTCACATACAACAGACATCCGGGGGGGGTTGTGTAGCGACACTAGTGGTGCAGGGCACAGAATATCGGGACTTTACATTACTGGTCTTGCCTCAACTGTGTGCCCCTGTGCTGTTGGGGTTGGACTTCCAGAGCCACCTGAAAAGCGTGACAATGAAGTATGATGGGCCCCTTCCGCCACTCACTGTCGTAAATCCCCAGTTTTGTAGAGATATGTCACGTACCCCGCTACTGACCACACACACACACCGACCCGCACAACCCACCCAACACCATGCCAACTGCCACACTACCGACACCATTTGCGGCCTCTCCACCCTCAGGATCATCCCCACCGCTGTTCGCCAACCTGACCCCCGACTGTAAACCTGTGGCAACTAAAAGCAGGAGGTACAGCGCGGGGGACAGAGCTTTCATTAAGTCGGAGGTGCAGCGGCTGCTCAGGGAGGGGGTCATTGAGGCAAGCACAAGTCCTCGGAGGGCGCAGGTGGTCGTTGTTCGGAACGGGGAGAAGAATAGGATGGTCGTGGACTATAGCCAGACCATCAATAGGTTCACGCAGCTCGACGCGTACCCTCTACTCCGCATCGCGGGTATAGTCAATCAGATAGCACAGTACAAGGTGTACTCGACCATAGACCTAAAATCCGCTTACCATCAGCTCCCCATCCATCAGGAGGACCGCCCTTACACTGCCTTCGAGGCGGACGGCAGGCTTTATCAATTCCTGCGCGTCCCCTTTGGTGTCACAAATGGTGTATCTGTCTTCCAGAGGGCAATGGACCGCATGGTGGACCAGTGCCAACTGAAGGCCACGTTCCCATATCTGGATAACATCACCATCTGCGGTCAGGACCAGCAGGATCACGACAATAACCTCCAAAAATTTCTCCAAGCGGCCAAATCTTTCAACCTCACCTATAACAAGGACAAGTGTGTATTTGGGACCACCCGACTTGCTATCTTTGGGTGTGTCGTGGAGAATGGAGTCATTGGCCCTGACCCCGACCGTATGCGCCCCTTGTTGGAACTCCCTCTTCCCAATACCCTCAGAGCCCTCAAAAGGTGCCTGGGCTTCTTTTCATATTACGCCCAATGGGTCCCTAACTATGCAGACAAGGCCCGCCCCCTGGTCATGTCCACCACATTCCCCCTCTCTGCCGAGGCCCACGTGGCCTTCAACCGCAAAAAAGGGGACTGTCAAAGCAGCGATGCATGCGGTGGATGAGGCCATTCCCTTCCAAGTAGAGAGTGACGCCTCCGACTTTGCGCTGGCTGCTACCCTCAACCAGGCAGGAAGACCAGTGGCGTTCTTCTCCCGTACCCTTCAAGGCCCTGAAATTCGGCACTCTGCGGTAGAGAAAGAGGCCCAGGCCATAGTGGAAGCTATAAGGCACTGGAGGCACTATCTTGCCGGCAAAAGGTTCACCCTGCTAACTGACCAGCGCTCAGTCGCATTCATGTTTAATAATCAGCAGCGGAGCAAAATCAAAAATGATAAACTTCTGAGGTGGAGAATCGAACTGTCCACCTACAACTATGACATCATGTACAGGCCTGGGAAGCTCAACAAGCCCTCCGATGCCCTATCCCAGGGAACATGCGCCAGTGCGCAGATCAACCGGCTATACGCCCTACATGTAGACCTTTGCCACCCGGGAGTCACCCGGTTTTTCCACTTCGTGAAAGCCCGGAACCTGCCTTACTCCCTTGAGGAGATCAGGTTGATGACCAGGGACTGCCAAGTCTGCGCAGAGTGCAAACTGCACTTCTACCGACCCGAAAAGGCACCACTCGTCAAGGCCACACGCCCCTTTGAGCAACTGAGTGTTGACTTTAAGGGCCCCCTTCCCTCCATCGACTGCAATGTGTACTTTCTTAACGTAATTAACGAGTACTCGCGGTTCCCCTTCGCCATCCCCTGCCCCAACACCACTACCACGTCAGTTATAAAAGCCCTGCGCAAGCTCTTCACTCTGTTCGGATACCCATGCTATATCCACAGTGACAGAGGGTCCTCGTTTATGAGTGACGAGCTGCGCCAATATCTACTGGCTAGGGGAATTGCAACCAGTAGGATCACGAGCTATAATCCCCGGGGGAATGGACAGGTGGAGAAGGAGAATGGCACAGTGCGGAAAGCCACACTCTTAGCCCTCAGGTCAAAGGGACTGCCAGTCTCCCGCTGGCAGGAGGTCCTTCCCAAGGCACTCCACTCCATCTGCTCCCTGTTATGCACAGCCACCAATGCCACCCCTCATGAGCGGCTCTTTTCTCTTCCCAGAAAATCGACCACTGGAACCACCCTACCATCTTGGCTGACATCCCCGGGGCCAGTGCTGCTCCGGAAACATGCGAGGAGCAATAAATACTCCCCGATGGTCAAGAGGGTCCACTTACTTCATGCGAACCCCCAGTATGCCTACGTGGTTTTACCTGATGGGCGGGAGGACACGGTCTCCATCCGCGACCTGGCGCCCACAGGAGCTCCGGGCCCCTACCCTGAACACTCTGTGGTGACTATTGACCCCGTACCCACCAATGTATGTACCTACGAGACACTGTGCACCCCAAACCCTATACAGACACCACACGACACTCCCATACCGGGTGCGACGCATACGCACGAGGGATTACCGACGCCTAACGTGCTGGCACCTGAAGTCAGGCCGGAGCCAGCAAAACCGCCATCGCCGGTGCAATCACCACTGGTGCTACGTCGATCACAGCAACGGACTCGACCGCCTGATAGACTTAACCTGTAAATATACTTCTTGTAAATACTGTCAGTCACTTCACCCCGCGTGACTCTTTTTAATAAAAGGAGGGGTGAATGTGGTAAACCATGTACATATGTTGTAACTCGGTTACCTGTCTGGACACACACCTCTGCTGACTGTCCCTGTGGCTCCCCCCACAGAGTCCTGTATAAAGGTGTTCGCCTTGCCCCTCTCCCTCAGTCCGGGAGCAGACACTCACTGTGGAGGTCGTATTGTACAGCGAATAAAAGCCTTTCAGTATTTTACCAAACCTCAGTCTTTTGGAGTAATTGAAGGTGCTTCACATGGTCAGAGTACGATTTGTCCAACTCCTGGTAAAGCCTTGCATCTGTTGTTTGCGTTATTTGACTTTAATAACGGTGTATCTTTTGGCATTTTCTGTCTATGTAATGTGGATAGCAATGGATATTGTGGGTTAGTGCTGTGTTTTTCAGTTGAAAAGCACGCATTTGGCACTGATTGCGGGATTTATGCGTGATTCACGTTGTGTGCTGTGGTTCGGATACTCTGTTGGTTTGTTTGTTTATGCTCGGTGTAGCCCAGGTTGTCTCCGATGCTGTTGACACTGTAACAGTTCACTTCTATATTAGATCTATCAATTGCTGTTGCTTGTGAATCAACAGAGGCATTTATAGTAAGCACATAATGCTTGAAACTGACTTTTGAACACCACGCGCCTGGCCTTGCAAATACATATTACCATACAGTACATCCCTCAGCACCATCACTGAATAATTCAGCTCCACTGTAGCACCAGCAAGGAAAAATCTCTGGCGCCGCCACTGGTGGTGTGCTGTGTGATTGCCCTGTTTAAATCAGTGCTGCTGTGTCTCTGTGGGATTGCAGTTAGTAATGTGTGTCTCTGTGGAATTGCTGGTTATTACTGCATGCGTGTTGGGTGGGGTGGCTGTTGGTACCCCGGAGGTCTTTATTCGAGTTCAGACTAGTGCTGACGGGTTGGTGGTGGGACTGCCAGTGTCTATTGGTGCCCCAGGGTGAGGCGGGGCCATGGGCTGTCCATACTGTTAGGAGAGAGAGGAAAGAATGGTCTGATTCGGAGGTAGTGTCTGCGAATAAATGTTCCAATTATGGCAGGCTTTTAGGATATTGTCCATTGCTAAAGGGGTGGAGGCGTACGAGACGTGGGTGGAGCAGATCTCTCAGTTGTTAGATGGGTGGCAGTGCTCGGTTGAGGGAGAGCAACAGGGATTGGTTGAAAGTTTGAGTAGATGGCTGGTGACGGTGTTAGAACTGTCAGGATCAATTACTCTGTAGTGACAGCTGCCAGTTATCTGAAAGCGGGGGAAAATGCGTCTGGTTCGACGGGAAGTAAATTGCAGAGCCTGAGGGGCTTTCCATACCTGTGTCAGGAGATTGGGGAAAAGCTTTCAGTGTATCTTCTCTGGCTAGGAGGGCAGCTAAATTGCTTGCGGTGCCAGGGGGATCATTTAAGGGTATCAGCCCCTCCCTCAGTTGTTCAGCTGATCAGAGAGGTGTTGGGAAACAGTGGAGGCCCAGTGGGGGAACAGCTTGGGGTCTCTCGGGGAGCACGTTCCCAACAATGTACCAAGGAACTTCCGAAAGGAAATGACCCTATTCTTCAAGGCTTAGAGGGACCACGCTCCCATGTGTCGTTACGGATAGAGGGAAGCGATGCTCAAGCCATCCTTGACACCAGGGCGCAGGTCAAGTTGTTGTACAGTTCGTTTTACAACCGGTTTCTGAAGCATTTACCCTTGACAACATTAAGGGCACTGGAGATTTGGGGTACCAGTGCCAGTGATTACCCAGAAGACGATTATTGGTCAGTGAAACTGGAGTTCTTGGGGGCATTGTCTGTGCACCCAGCATTTCGAGCTGCTTGTGAGGACGTGTGTAGCTGCCTTCGGCCGGTACTGAATTTAAACGAGAGTTGATTGTGGTACGGCCTGGGGGAAGTATCTGAGGGTGAGATCCTCTTAGTAGATGCTCTGAAATACCATAAGGGAGGGGAGTTGACCGCTGAAGCCACCTCGGTGAGAGAGAGGTCGCGGCGACTGGCCGCTGCAGCTGTGGAAGGCATAGGCAGCGTGTGTGGATTATAGAACTCCAAACAGGCGCACTGTCATTGACCAGAATACGGCCCTGAGGGCTGAAGATGCTATGGTCTGTTTGTGTGGTGCTACGTGGTTTAATGTGCTGGATCTGAGGAGTGGATGTTGCCAGATCCCGATGAGTGAGGCCTACAAGGAGACGATGTCCGTTATAGGTCCCCTAGGATTCTTCCGATCAGAAAAAATGCCACGCGGCATATCCGGAGCCCCTGCAACCTTCCCGTGAGGCATGAGGAAGACCATGGGGGATGCGGAGTTGTTTGGAGTTTTGCTGTATGTGGATAACCACCTAGGGTTTGGATTCGCCTTGGGGGTCTATGATGTGAGGTGAGTGCCGGAGCCCGGGACAACCATTGAAGACTTGGAGTTCACGCTCGTCAAAGTGGAGACGGGGAAACAGAATTCTGAGCCGAAACTGCAGTCATGTACTGATGAATTACTCCAGAGAGACAAAACCATGACCAACCTTTGAAAGGATCTGCAGAAACTCAAGAAATCGATCCAGAGCAGATTAGAAGAAGCTGGTGGTGTAATTGCGTCCCAGATGGAGATGGACATGAAGCGTGAGTCAGAACTGCTGAGACTGGGGCGGGAGTTGGAGGAGTCAGAGAAGAAGCTGACGTCTCGATTGCAGGAGACTGAAGAGGCTGCAGAGGCAGCCCAGGCTAAGAGCTTCAGTTTGGAGAAAATCAAACAGCAGCTACCGATCGAGGAAATGAAGAAGAATACGGATTCAAAGGATGATGTGCTGGATGTGTGGTACATACTGCCTTTCGCGATCTTCCCCTTGATTGAGGAAGAGACTTTTGGTCCTTCTCCCACTGAGTCAGGTGTAATGGGGAGGGCTAGCTGTGGGCAGCCTGGGTTACTGCAGGACCCTGAAGCAAAAAAAGTGGTGCCCCGGACACGGGACAGGGGGCTCCGAGTTGCATTGGGGGCATGAGTGAGAGATTGAGAGAGGAGTTGGCAAGCAGACCTGAGGTATCCCCAGTAGTGTCCGAGCCTGAAGGGTTTAGGTGAGGGGGTACGGAGGTCTGGAAGGATTAGGAAACTCCCAGATAGGTTGGCCTATGTAGCGCCTGTGGAACAGGGCGTAAGGTCCACTGTTTGGGGAGCCATGTGACTGTTTGTACCTGAATTAGGTTTCTGTGTCTGCAGGAAGGATTGGCGAGTTATTTAGAAGTCATGAGGACATGACTTCATTTGGTGGGGGGAGAGTGTATGGGGTTTCTTCTTTTATGTTACTGCGAAGGCCAACAAAATGGCTTCTTTGCTATGTTATAATTAAAATGGCTTTTCTATTATAACAACTGCGATGTAAGGAGTTCTCTCTCTCTCTGCTTGTTTGGGTTGTATTATTGATAAGAGGAGGAACGAACCAATTGGGAAAGATATTATTCTTTCTTGTGTGTCTGTAAGCTATTGTTTGTGCGGGCATTGGGGAGAAGGCGGATGGGGACAGGGAGAGGAGACGCGATGCTGTAAGCTGGCCAATGGGACGGACCCTGAGCGGGAGTCCAAGGCCCAGGGTCTTCGGCGAGGAGAGGAGACGAAGAAGGACTCATGTGGAGCATCTGGTTGACCACCGTGGTTGGTCCCAGGCGGCGGGTCGAGGGGGTCAGAGGGGATCGAATGGGGCAAAGAAGACCCCGTTAATTGAGCTCCAACTGTGTGCAACGAAGTGGTTGAACTTTGATAAGTTTGGCGCCTTTATTTTCCTTTTATATTTTATCTCTATTAATTACATAGTTCCAGCAAGATCTATAAAGTGTAATCATTTAATCGCATATGGTGTATTGTCTGTTATTTGGCGGGGTGGGGTAAATCAAACAGCATCCCCACAAACTTGATTACCCAGTTTGGCGGGGCAGAAAGCTGCTTCCCCTAGACCAAAGCGAGCTGAGCGAGCCTGAGGCTGACCAGAGGCTACATGTACATTATTACTGCACAGCATTGCACATTGGTAAATTATTATTGTGTATATCATTATTCTGTACTTTATTATTAATATTATTATTATATTTATTATTATTGTGAAGTATGTTTTTAAATGTTGCTGCTCAACAAAATCATTTCCCACTTGGGATCAATGAAGTACTTATTCTTCTTCTTCTTCTTCTTACCTTGCCATTTCTCTTTTGCACCCTGCATTTATTTAGTTGGTTAGTTAATTGTTTGTTTATTTATTGTAACCTTTAGCAATTTTTATGTCTTGCACTGTAGTGCTGCCACAAAGTAACAAATTTCATGACATGTCAATGGTAATAAACATGACTCTGATTTCTGAGAACAATTGCTGTAATTCCTTGTTTTAACTGTTCATTTGCCAACATCAGAAATTAAGCTCAGTTTTAAACCATGCCAATATTGAGCTGCAGCATTCTTTCTACCAAAGCTTGCACCTTTATCAGTGTGCTTATCGAGGTTTTACTGTGAAAACAGGATGTACTTGTTTGTGTGTAATGCACTGGTTAAAATCTTTACTGCTGTGCTGAAGGTATTTCATTTTAGCAGTTCTGTATGAGCAGTCATGTTTGGATATGAGCTAAAGATAAGGGGCTATATTGTCAAATTCGGAATGTTGCGTCAGCCAATTAGGATGGTAGGATTGGGAAAAGGTTCTAGAGAACGCTGGGGGGAGAGGTTTTGTGATGAGCATTGGTGTGAGTCAAAGTCTTTTTGGCAGGAGCTGGGAACGGACAGGAGGGAAGATGGCTGAGGATGCTGTCATGCAAACTATGTGTCCAGTGCACGAGTTAAACACTTCAAGATGAGCTCCAACTTTTGGACTGGGTTAACTGTAAGGGGCGCTTTTAATTTTTTTTCTTTTTCCTGCTGTTTTATAAAGCTGAAGTCTGTAAAAGTGCTTTCTTTATAAATGTATGCAGTGTACAATCTGTTATTTCTTGCTGATGGCTAATTGCACGAGGACAGTATTTACACAGTATTCACACAGATCGGGGTTCAGGTGTTCGAGACATTCCCACTTCCCGGTTTTGGTGGGACCCAAGTCATACTGACCCTAGACATATGGAGTTTGAGATAGGTGATTTTCTCACCACTGAGTAGAGTGTATGTTTGCAAAGGGCTACCGAGCCACAATTCTCGAGGTTTCATGTAAAAAATGCCCATTAATACACAGAGGATGAATAGGGTGGGCTGGGAGGTCAGAAAGCCAATATTCTAATCAGTGGGTCTTGGAGAATCAGCCCTATGACATCTACTGAAGTTGGCTTCCAAAACCCAATGGAAGTGCAGCAGCATCATAAAGTGACAGAACATCTATTTGCATTATGTATGTTTTAACAGTAGCCATCACAATTTTAATAAGAAATCATCTACCTGCATCTCAATGTGCATTATTGTTGCAGAAAATATTAACTGTACCAAATGGAAGGTTTACTGTGCTTAATTATTAATAATGAAAGGTCAGAGATAATGGACAAGATAATTATAGTCACTAGTCAAGCAAGGGAGAGGAAAATCATATCATTAGTCTTATTGAAGATGATGTTACCTTTGTAATTTTTTTCACAATGAATGTTACAACGTAGTCAAAACTTATTTCTAAATGTAAACACAACACATTCTAAACACAACTATTATCATTATGTTGATAATATTCCATAGGAAATTCTCCCTAAAAGCCAATGTAAAATAAGCATCCAAGATGAACACTAATGGTCTCATTAGAGCAAAAGATCCATATTGCCCACTAACACAGTTCTAACATACAACTAGGTATAACTGATAATTATCACAAATATTACGAACACACACTGCTTCTTCATTATCCACAAGGAGAAAGGATAGGTTTGCATTTGGTAATACAAAGGAGCTAATTTTTACTTAAAAAGGCAACTCATCAAATTGTGTTTATTTCATCACTCATTCCTTATCAACACTTCCCATAGCTGAAAGTGTATAAGTTCCGTTGTGGTATGACCTTTTTAAGCTATTTCCTGAGGTCTGAGCTCCAAGGAAGTTCCCATTTAATATTGGGAACTTCTCTGGTCCTGTAATAGAGTGAATTTACACAAGGGAGTCAAATGATACAAGTTTAGAACAGTTACTAATAAATTTCAAGGTTTTCTAAGCTTTTGGAAGTAGCATTTGCGATATCACTAAAACCACTTTAATGTTTGAAAAATAGAGCGGGTAAATTTCATGCCCTTGGTGTGAATTATTATTTTTATTATGTCACTCACCCTGCCAATTCCCTTCTGTCACATTTCTCAGACTTATCATTGCATCATGTTGCTCTTTATTTGTGGTGGCCCGCATGAAAACAAATCATAGCTGCTACACAAATTGGAGATATACAAGGGGTGATTGATAAGTTCGTGGCCTAGGGTAGATGGAGTCAATTTTAGAAAACCTAGCACATTTATTTTTCAACATAGTCCCCTCCTACATTTACACACTTAGTCCAGCGGTCGTGGAGCATACGGAGCTTGGACCTCCAGAAAGTGTCCACAGCAGAGGTGATTGACATGTTCGCGGTCTAAGGTAGAAGGAGGAGAGTTATTAGCTTCAAACTTCCTGCATAATCACTCAAAGTGTTGAACTGCATGTGCATGTAATGAGAGCTGTATAACTCATCTGCTTCTACCTTAGGCCACAAACTTATCAATCACCCCTGCTGTAGACCACCCGGAGGTCCAAGACGCCGATTTCTACAAAGAAGGGATCCAAATGCTCCACAACCACTGGAATAAATGTGTAAATGTAGGAGGGGATGATGTTGAAAAATAAATGTGCTAGGTTTTCTAAAATTGACTCCTTCTACCTTAGGCATGAACTTATCAATCACCCCTCATAGCTTCCATGAAATAAAGGGAATGTATTTGACTGCCATTATACTAAGCAATTAAGAAACAAAATGCTCATTATATGTATTTCCAAGGGAAAAAAAGAACCTAAATAGATTATCTATGCTATTTTAATAATGCATAACACAAGCAAAATGGTGGGGAAACTTAGCAAGTCATGCTGTATATATAGAGAAGAATAATGGTCGAGTTGAGATCCTTTACCAGGACTGAAAAGGAAGGGGGCAGAAGTCAAAATAAGAAGATCGAAGGAGGAGGGATGAAGTAAATAGCTGGGAGGTAATAGGTGGAAGAGATCATGGGCTGAAGAAGAAGGAAACTGATAGGAGAGAATAGTTGACCATGTAAGAAAAGGAAGGGAAGCACCAGGAGATGATGAGTAGGTGAAGAGAAGGGGTGAGAAGGGAACTAGAATGGGATATGGAAAAAGAGAGTAGTGGAGGGGTAAGAAATTATTAGAAGGTAGAGAAATTGATGTTCATTCCATCAGGTTTGAGGCTTCCCAAATGCAATATGAGATGTTGCTCCTCCAACCTGAGTCCGACCTCTTGATGGCAGTAGAGGAGGCCAAGGACCAACCTGTTGGAATGGGAACGGGAAGTTGAATTGAAATGTTGGCCATTGGGAAATCTCGCTTTTGCAAAAGATAGAGTGCAGGTGCTTGACAAAGCAGTACCTGAATGAACGTCAGGTCTCACCACATACAGGAGACTGCAATGGGAGCTCTGGATACTATAGATTACTCCAACATACTCTCATATGAAGTGGAAAGACTGTTTGGGGCCCTGCATGGTGGTGAGGAAGGAGGTAAAGGGGCAGATGTACAACTTGTTATGCATGCAGGAATAAGTACCAAGAGAGAGACCAATGAGGAGGGACAAGTGGACAAGGTAGTCACACAGAGAGAAATCCCTATGGAAAGCAGAGATTGGTGGATGGAAGGTGGCGGTAGGATCCCATTGTGGAAAGTGGAGGTTACGGAGAATGATGTGCAGGATATAAAGGCTTGTGGGATGGTAGATAAGGACAAGGAGAACAGTATCCCTATATTGGCAGTAGAAGAATGGGGTGAGGGCAGATTTATAAGAAATGGAGGAGAAACACATGAGGCCAGCATTGATGGTGGTAGAATGGAAACCCCATTCTTTGCAAAAAGAAAACATTTCATACATTCTAGAATGGAGAGTCTCATCCTGAGCACAGATGCAGTGGCGATGCAGTGGAGATGGAGGAACTAAGAAAAGGGAATAGTATTTCTACAAGTGATTGGTTGGGAAGAGGTATAGATATGAGTCAGTAGATAGTCTGTCTTCAGTAATGGAGATGGAGGGGAAAGAGGTATCAGAGTTGAACCAGGTAAAAGTGAGGTTTGGAGCTGGAGTCAAAGTTGATCAATTTGATGAGCTCAGCACAAATGCAGCTGTCAATGTAGAATAGAAAGAGTTATGGAGTGTTACCAGTATAGGCTTGGAACATAGACTATTTCACATAGCTGACAAAAAGGGAGACATAGCTGTGGCCCATGTGGGTGCCCACAGCTACATCTTGGGAGGAGCAGAAAGAGCTATTATTGGAGTTGAGGACCGTTTTGCCAGATGGAGGAAGGTGGTGTTGGAGAGGAACTAATTAGGATGTGTTGTCCAGGAAGAAGCGGAGGCCATCAAAGCCTTCCTGAAAGCAAATAGAAGTGTATAGGAACCAGGCATCCATAGTGGAAATGAGGCAATCAAGGTCAGGGAACTTAAAGTTATTGATGTGATCAGGAATGTGTGAAGTGTCGCAGATGTAGGTAGGAAGGGTCTGAGCCAAAAAGGGCAAAATAGACTCAAGATATGCCAATGTGAGTTCAGTTCAATGGGGCAGGAGCAGGTAAAAACTATAGGCCTTCCAGGAAGTCAAGTTTGTGTATCTTGGCTAGGGTCTCAGTCTGAAATGTCAACTGTTTATTCCCCTTCCTAGATGCTGTCTGACTTGCTGAGTATTCTAGTAATTTGAGTGTGCTGTTCAGTATTTCCAGCCTCTGCAGAATCTCTTGGGTTTAAGTTTTAATGCTGTTCTTGGTTTGGATTCCCTGTGTATGCTGGCTATCCAAATTCAAACTAATAACTATAGTTCTCTAATTCCAATGTCAGAACTCGTTTCCACTCAAGTAATGAAGTGAAACCATACCCAAATCTGACCTCCTGGCCTCCTGAAACTGGAACCAAAATTGACAATACAATAATGAGAGAAGGCATCAAACTATGTTACTATTTGCATAAATATTTCAGGTTTTTCTGAGGAATGCAGGCAATACAGCATGTGTCGCCAAATTTGAATGAGCCAAGTGTTTTCTGAAAATTCAGGATTTATTGGTGGATTCCTTATGCAGCTTAATGGTACAGGAGCACTTTGCTTCATTTTCCCAGTACACAAGCTGGAGAATATTTATCCAAGAAGAATTCAAGACATAATTTTAATATTCTTTCATATTTCAATCATCTAGTGATATTTAATCTGGGAGCTTGTCTTATCGATCTGACAGAACACTTTTGCTAGGGGTTTATTCTGTTCCTGCAGTAGGAGGGGATTCACACTGAAGCACAGAATATTGTCCATCAGGAGTAGATCAGATTCAGTAAGGTAACTGCCACTGGATAGATAATCTGTGCAAGTTTCCTGATTAGGTGAGTGGCCAGCATGAGCAACCGGTCACTGCCTGGAAATTCTGGCAAATGTTCTTCAGCAGAGGAAAGTCAAAGGGAGAAAGAGAATGCAATACAAGCCAGAAATTAGACCTTGCAGCCCAATGGGTTCAACGACTCATAGAGATGCATACTGATAGAAATAGTTTAAAGCAACCTTTAATATTTTAATGGAAGATTATTAAAATGTATAACACGAAGAGTAATTCACCAAAGAGAGAACTGGGTTAAAATGATTATTTGTGTGTTAAAGCCAATCTAGATTGATTATAATCTGTTCAGAAATCCTCATATTGCATATTGTGGTTGAAATGTCAGCACACTCCTACCAAGGCCATCTGTGCAGTAGGATGAAGGGTTTCATTGCCACCTGCAAATAGTTTTCAGGTCATTGAGACCCACATTTTCTCCTTCAAATAAATGAAGGAAAGTATTTCAAAGGACCCCTATTGACAGGTAACTGGTACCAAATGTTATTCTCTTCAGAGGTCAGCAGATCACGTCCCTGAATATTTCAGCGTGTATAAAGGACATCTGGACATCTGTCTTCTGTCACAGCATGTAGTAGACATTAGTTAAACAGTCTCAATTAAATATCAAAGTGCAAATGCTACAAGGAAATCCTCAGGATAAATAATTCAGGCCACAATGAAGGCAAGAGCTGTAAGAATTAAAGGTATACATCTTAGAAAACATTTTTTGTAAATATTATGATTTGGGTAATAAATCTAAAATAAATTCACGGAGCAGAAAATCAATTCTTAACAGAGAATATACTAGAATGAAGAATAAGATTCCTTCTTGTTCCACATATTTTCTCTCTTTTTTTTAGAGCTTTTGTTACAAGAACTATTACTTCTTAAAATTGCTGAACTGAAAGTTCGCTTGCATCATACACTGGGGTGCTCTCTTCAGTTACCCGATGAGATAACCATAGCCTTTGGCCAGGGGCAGATGTCGTCCAGCCTTCATATAGGGTTTCGATCCATTACCACTGCACTCTCTAGTTGGTGTGTCAGCAACGGTGGCCAAGTTACTGCCCATCTGCTGCTGACTTCCAGCTCAACTCCCTCAGCAACAGTACTTCCATGAAATGGGCAAACTGTGATTACTTACACAAGAAAGTCTGCAGATGCTGGAAATCCAAAGCAAGGCACAGAAAACACTGGAGAAACTCAGCAGGTCAGGCGGCATCTATGGAAATGAATGAACAGCCAACGCTTCAGATTGAGACCCTTCTTCAGGAAGGGAGAAGATGTCTGAATTATAAGATACAGGGAGGGGAAGGACGATAGCTGAAAGGTGAAAGGTGCAGCCAGGTGAGTGGGAAAGGTAAAGGACTGGAGAGGAAGGAATCTGATAGGAGAGGAGAGTGGACTATAGAAGGAGGAGGGGACCCAGGTGGAGGTGATAGGCAGGTGAGAAGAGGTAAAAGGCCAGAGTGAAGAATAGAAGAAGTGGGCAGGGGGGTTTCTGATCTCTTCACTAATTAATTAGTTTTGTCATTTTGTAGCAATGGAAATTGCAATTTGCACATCGCACATTGCAACTCTCAAAAAAGTAGCAGATATTCCATACAACAAAAGTAATTTTTTTTACAACACACATCAAAGTTGCTGGTGAACGCAGCAGGCCAAGCAGCATCTATAGGAAGAGGCGCAGTCGACGTTTCAGGCCGAGACCCTTCGTCAGGACTAACTGAAGGAAGAGTGAGTAAGGGATTTGAAAGCTGGAGGGGGAGGGGGAGATGCAAAATGATAGGAGAAGACAGGAGGGGGAGGGATAGAGCCTAGAGCTGGACAGGTGATAGGCAAAAGGGGATACGAGAGGATCATGGGACAGGAGGTCCGGGAAGAAAGACAAGGGGAGGGGGACCCAGAGGATGGGCAAGAGGTATATTCAGAGGGACAGAGGGAGAAAAAGGAGAGTGAGAGAAAGAATGTGTGCATAAAAATGAGTAACAGATGGGGTACGAGGGGGAGGTGGGGCCTAGCGGAAGTTAGAGAAGTCAATGTTCATGCCATCAGGTTGGAGGCTACCCAGACGGAATATAAGGTGTTGTTCCTCCAACCTGAGTGTGGCTTCATCTTTACAGTAGAGGAGGCCGTGGATAGACATGTCAGAATGGGAATGGGATGTGGAATTAAAATGTGTGGCCACTGGGAGATCCTGCTTTCTCTGGCGGACAGAGCGTAGATGTTCAGCAAAGCGGTCTCCCAGTCTGCGTCGGGTCTCACCAATATATAAAAGGCCACATCGGGAGCACCGGATGCAGTATATCACCCCAGTCGACTCACAGGTGAAGTGATGCCTCACCTGGAAGGACTGTTTGGGGCTCTGAATGGTGGTAAGGGAGGAAGTGTAAGGGAATGTGTAGCACTTGTTCCGCTTACACGGATAAGTGCCAGAAGGGAGATCAGTGGGGAGGGATGGGGGGGACGAATGGACAAGGGAGTTGTGTAGGGAGCGATCCCTGCGGAATGCAGAGAGAGGGGGGGAGGGAAAGATGTGCTTAGTGGTGGGATCCCGTTGGAGGTGGCGGAAGTTACGGAGAATAATATGTTGGACCCGGAGGCTGGTGGGGTGGTAGGTGAGGACCAGGGGAACCCTATTCCTAGTGGGGTGGTGGGAGGATGGAGTGAGAGCAGATGTACATGAAATGGGGGAGATGCGTTTAAGAGCAGAGTTGATAGTGGAGGAAGGGAAGCCCCTTTCTTTAAAAAATGAAGACATCTCCCTCGTCCTAGAATGAAAAGCCTCATCCTGAGAGCAGATGCGGCGGAGACGGAGGAATTGCGAGAAGGGGATGGCGTTTTTGCAAGAGACAGGGTGAGAAGAGGAATAGTCCAGATAGCTGTGAGAGTCAGTAGGCTTATAGTAGACATCAGTGGATAAGCTGTCTCCAGAGACAGAGACAGAAAGATCTAGAAAGGGGAGGGAGGTGTCGGAAATGGACCAGGTAAACTTGAGGGCAGGGTGAAAGTTGGAGGCAAAGTTAATAAAGTCAACGAGTTCTGCATGCGTGCAGGAAGCAGCGCCAATGCAGTCGTCGATGTAGCGAAGGAAAAGTGGGGGACAGATACCAGAATAGGCACGGAACATAGATTGTTCCACAAACCCAACAAAAAGGCAGGCATAGCTAGGACCCATACGGGTGCCCATAGCTACACCTTTAGTTTGGAGGAAATGGGAGGAGCAAAAAGAGAAATTATTAAGAGTAAGGACTAATTCCGCTAGACGGAGCAGAGTGGTGGTAGAGGGGAACTGATTAGGTCTGGAATCCAAAAAGAAGCGTAGAGCTTTGAGACCTTCCTGATGGGGGATGGAAGTATATAAGGACTGGACATCCATGGTGAAAATAAAGCAGTGGGGGCCAGGGAACTTAAAATCATCGAAAAGTTTAAGAGCGTGAGAAGTGTCACGAACATAGGTCGGAAGGGATTGAACAAGGGGTGATAAAACAGCTTATCCACTGATGTCTACTATAAGCCTACTGACTCTCACAGCTATCTGGACTATTCCTCTTCTCACTCTGTCTCTTGCAAAAACGCCATCCCCTTCTCGCAATTCCTCCGTCTCCGCCGCATCTGCTCTCAGGATGAGGCTTTTCATTCTAGGACGAGGGAGATGTCTTCATTTTTTAAAGAAAGGGGCTTCCCTTCCTCCACTATCAACTCTGCTCTTAAACGCATCTCCCCCATTTCACGTACATCTGCTCTCACTCCATCCTCCCACCACCCCACTAGGAATAGGGTTCCCCTAGTCCTCACCTACCACCCCACCAGCCTCCAGGTCCAACATATTATTCTCTGTAACTTCCGCCACCTCCAACGGGATCCCACCACTAAGCACATCTTTCCCTCCCCCCCTCTCTCTGCATTCCGCAGGGATCGCTCCCTACACAACTCCCTTGTCCATTCGTCCCCCCCATCCCTCCCCACTGATCTCCCTCCTGGCACTTATCCGTGTAAGCGGAACAAGTGCTACACATTCCCTTACACTTCCTCCCTTACCACCATTCAGAGCCCCAAACAGTCCTTCCAGGTGAGGCATCACTTCACCTGTGAGTCGACTGGGGTGATATACTGCATCCGGTGCTCCCGATGTGGCCTTTTATATATTGGTGAGACCCGACGCAGACTGGGAGACCGCTTTGCTGAACATCTACGCTCTGTCCGCCAGAGAAAGCAGGATCTCCCAGTGGCCACACATTTTAATTCCACATCCCATTCCCATTCTGACATGTCTATCCACGGCCTCCTCTACTGTAAAAATGAAGCCACACTCAGGTTGGAGGAACAACACCTTATATTCCGTCTGGGTAGCCTCCAACCTGATGGCATGAACATTGACTTCTCTAACTTCCGCTAGGCCCCACCTCCCCGTCGTACCCCATCTGTTACTCATTTTTATGCACACATTCTTTCTCTCACTCTCCTTTTTCTCCCTCTGTCCCTCTGAATATACCTCTTGCCCATCCTCTGGGTCACCACCCCCCCCCGTCTTTCTTCCCGGACCTCCTGTCCCATGATCCTCTCGTATCCCCTTTTGCCTATCACCTGTCCAGCTCTCGGCTCTATCCCTCCCCCTCCTGTCTTCTCCTATCATTTTGGATCTCCCCCTCCCCCTCCAACTTTCAAATCCCTTACTCACTCTTCCTTCAGTTAGTCCTGACGAAGGGTCTGGGCCTGAAACGTCGACTGCGCCTCTTCCTATAGATGCTGCTTGGCCTGCTGCGTTCACCAGCAACTTTGATGTGTGTTGCTTGAATTTCCAGCATCTGCAGAATTCCTGTTGTTTTAATTTTTTTTACTGTGCTTTAATATGTGCCTTGCCCCTTCCCAAAAAAAAAATCAAATAAAAAAGGAGATTTTTTTGGAGGTATTGTGGGATTTTCATTTTCAACAGTTCAATAGTTACCATGGTGACCCTGTCAGTTGATCATTTCTTCTTCTTCTACATAAGTGGGAACAGAAGCTAGTCTAATGTGTTGGTGAGGATTATGCATTGCTGTTGAAATAGTTATGCCCCGAATCCTCTGGCCGTTCTCTCTACAGAAAGCCCTCCAAGGGATTGACAGAGTATCACACTCTGAACAGATTAGATTTTGGTATTAGAATGATATTAAGGTGTAAAGTAGTCTGCATGGAAACAATGAAAAGTGATCTACAGGGCAGACCCTTTCAACAATACCTATATGACACAATTATTCCTGGCAAGTAAATGTAACTCTCACTTCGGCTAGCAACTTAACCTAGGGGGTGATAACCCCCGGCCCAGCCAAACTTAAGAAATCTTGTTTGGGTGGATGCTGCGCGATATGGCCCCTGTTACAAATCAGTACCCCGAAATAACAAACAGTACACAATATGCGATTAAACAATTAAGCTTTATAATTCTTATGTTGACTGTATGGTTAGTAAAGAAATGAAAAAAAAAGAAAAATAAAGGGCCCAATCTTATTAAACAGTCAGCGCAAAGTTAGGGCTCACTGATAAGTCGATCATTCACTGTCGACCTCCTCCGATCGTCGCTGCCCTTCGGACCCTCGCTCTAAGTCCACCCCATCCAGCGGTCTACCAACTCTCTGCATTTGCGTCTTCTCTCCTCATCTCTCTCCGGCAAAAGCCTGAGAAAAAATCTCCTTCTAGATTCATAAGACAGAGCAACAAAACCCTGATTGGTTAACATAAATACCACAGTCCTGTTATCTCCAGCCATAACCCAAACATTGCTGCTACAGGGAAACCGTTATCTCAGCAGTGAACATTACAGAGAAGCCATTTCATTAGCCTTAGCAGTGAAACATTACAGAGAAGCCATTACAACGCGTTACATAAAGATCTCCTTTATTGATATTTTTCCAACAGATCATTGTCATTTAACTTGACAGTAATACATCATTGTCTATGCACCTCCATTCTGTAAGGGTGTGTTAGCATATTTTTATTAAAATCTTTTTCCTTATAGGAATAAACACTGATAAATAGAAAACAGTCTCAAGAATGGAGAGTGTGGTTTTGGGGGCCACCACAGCTTTAACAATCTCATTTACAGTATGCTGAAAAATACCTTTTCTTTATTTCACTCTTTTGAGTTTCCTGACCAGTGTTTCAGAAACACCGCCTCTGGAAGTTGCAAATCAACGAACATGTTCATTCATTTAAGTGACCTCCCCCTTGCTCCCAGTGGTCTGCTAGAACCTCTGCTTTTAGAAGCACATCTCCTTTGCAACAGACTCCAAAACATTTGGATGGAAAGCTGGAGTGTTTCCCATACCAATTCAGCAGCTCCAACAGCAGCAACAGCTCTTTTGAGAACTCCCCTCGAGGCGGCTAGCTAAATTATATCTTTGACATGCAGCCAACCAGAACAGAGGTCTCTGTCCAATTCCAATAATGAATGGCCTGTCAGAGAGTGAGCAACAATGCCAGTACCCAAACTGTCACAGCTCAGAGGAGCAAGGCCGAGAAACTCAATGGCAAAATATTTTGGCAAAAGTTTCCAGTAAACTACAAGACCATAAGGTATAGGAGCAGAATTAGTCCATTTGGCCTATTGAGTCTGTTCTACCATTCAATCATGGCTTATTTATTTTCATTCTCAACCCCATACTCCTGTCTTCCCATTGTAACCTTTAACACCTTCACCAACAAAAACCTGTCAAGCATTAAATACTCCCAATGATTTGGCCTTCATAGCAATCTGTGGCAATTAATTTCACAGATTCACCACTTATGGCTAAAGAACTTTTTTTTTGCATCTCTGTTCTAAAGGACTTAACATATGAGTTGTAAAGTCTGAAATTTGGTTTCTGATTTTTTTTCCATGAATCAGGCACCAGAACACACAGACAGAGCAGACATGCAGTAATGTGCCATTGCTCCCTGATATCAATAACTACCTGAAAGAACATTCTGTGGATGCAGATGGCAGATATAGATACTGATTCCTCAGCACAGGTGAGATCTATTTCATCTAAAACAGTGAGGACCTGATAAGCTGACAGACTCCTTCTATCCAATCCACCTTCACAGTGTATTGCTTCAGGAAAAATAGTAGTATCATCAAAGATGTCTGCCAGATGACCATTCCCTTTTCTCTCTTTACCTTTTAGGATAACATACAGGAGCTTGAAAGCCCAAATAACTGGACTTGCGAAGAGCATCTATCAGATTCCTGAACCAACCATCTCTTTCACACTCTCTTCCCAGTGGTAGTCTATTTCACCATTGCCACTTTAGTTTATTTTGCAATATTTTAGATTGCACTACAACCCTTGTACTATTCTGTTGTTATGGATTTGTTGTCGTGTCTCTTGTTGAATTTATTATTGCCATTTACACTGTTTATTCTATGAGCTTCAAAGAATTTCATTGTACCATGGTGTACACAAAGGCAAAGAGTGGAATAGAGGGGGCCTTTCCTGGCTGGCTGCCGGTGACTAATGGTGTTCCGCAGGGATTAATGACAATGATTTGGATGATGGAATTGAGGGATTTGTAGCCAGGTTTGTGGATGATACAAAGATAGGTGGAGGGGTAGGCAGTGTTGGGGTTAGCAGGGAGTCTGTGGTAGAACTTAGAAGAAGAAGCAGATGGAATGTAGTGCAGAGAAACGCATGATCATGCACTTTGATAGGATGAATAAAGGAGCAGACTACTTCCTAAATAAGGAGCAAATTCAGATATCGGAGATGCAACAGAATTTGGGGGTCCTATGCAGGTTTCCCTAAATTAGTGCTCACCAACCAGTTGATCTTTGAGACTTTCCCAGTAGATCCCAAAAAAAAAGAAAAATAAATGCACAAATACGGTTGTAATGTGAGTATTATAAAAATAAGGTATACTAATTAGGATAATGGTAATATAGCAATCCTGCTGCTACTGAAAGCTGTTTGTAAAGAGAGATTGTTTCCGGGTTGTGGGGTTTTAGTTCCGTTCTTTCTGCCCAGTGCACATATCTGTATAGCTCCCCTGCCATGCACCATGGTAGAAAATACCGGAAGTAAAACCCTGCAACCTGGAAGCAACCTCTCTTTACAAACAGCTTTCCGTAGCGGGGGTATTGCTATATTACCATTATCCTAACTTTTATTAACTTATCTTTATAATGCTCACATTACAACACTTCTCCCCTTTTAAATTCCAACATTCCCCATATGTAAATAACTGGGAAACAAAAAAACAGTGGTGTCATTATCTTGCGTACCTCTGAAACTGATACTAATGTCTCAGTAACAATTTACCAATAAAAAACACCTGAAAAACGTGGCAGATTCAACATTCAGTCTAACAAAGGAAACTGTCCATTCAAATATTCAGTCTGTCAGGAGGTTTGTGAGGGCGCTGTGCTGCAACAGATGAAAATTATGAAATCTAAGTACAGGAGCTGTCTTACTGACAGACACCTCACAGTCTCAAACTGGCTGTCTGTAGTTATGAGCCAAATTTCAGGGAACTAGCAGAAAGTATTCAGCCCCAGTCATTGCACGGAGTGCAACAGTCAATTTTTATTTATTTATTTTTCATGTTGAAATAAAGTTAAATAATGAAACATAGAATTAAAGGTGTTGTAATGTGAGCATTACAAAAATAAGTATTACTAATTATGATAATGGAAATATAGCAATACTCCTGCTACGGAAAGCTGTTTATAAAGAGATGTTGTTTCTGGGTTGCGGGGCTTTACTTCCGGCCTTTTAGTGACTAACCGATTTAATAGGTTGATCTTGTCTTTCACTAAGGCTGAGGTAGGGGACCTTGGGCTTGAAAAGGTTGGTGACCATTACCCTAAAAGTTAACTTGTAAATTGAGCCAGTGATAAAGGAAGGCAAATGCATTCATTTCGAGAGGGCTAATATACAAAAGCAAGGATGTAATGCTGAAGCTTTATAAGGCATTGATCAGACTGTATTTGGAGTATTGTGAGTAGTTCTGGGTCCTTTCTCAAAGAAAGAATGTGCTAGAACTGAAGAGGGACCAGAGGAGGTTCACGAGAATGATACCAAGAATGAAGGAGTTAAGGTATGAGAAGCTTTTGATGGTTCTGGGCCTATACTCCCCGAAGTTCAGAAAAATGTGGTGGGATTGCATTGAATCATATCAAATATTGAAAAGCCTGGATGGAATGGAACTGGAAAGGACGTTTTCAATAGTGGTATAGTCTAAGAACAGAGGCCACAGCCTCAGAGTACAAGGATATCCCTTCAGAACAGATTTGAGAAGGAACTTATTTAGTCAGAGAATGGTGTATTTGTGGAATTCATTGCCACAGAAGGCAGATGTTGATAGATTTTTGCTTAGTCAGGATGTTAAGAGTTATAGGAGAAGGCAGGAGAATGGAACTGAGAGTGAAAATAAATCAGCCAAGATTGAATACCAGAGTAGACATGATGGTAAAATAGTGTAATTTTGCTTCTATATCTTAAATATTATATTAGGGAAAAATGACTTGCCCTGGTCCTAGCATGTAAATGCAATTATGAAGAAAGCATGGCAGCATCTCTACTTCCATTGGAGTTTGTGAAGATTCAGAATGACATCTGAAACTTTGACAAACTTCTATAGATGTGTAGTGGAGAGTATACTGACTGGCTGCATCACAGCCTAGTATGGAAACACCAATGCCCTTGAACAGAAGATCCTACAAAAAGTAATGGACTCAGCCCAGCCCATCATGGGTAAAGCTCTCTCAGCCATTGAGCACACCTACATGAAACTGTCGTAAGCTAGCAGCATCCATCATCAGGGATCCCCACCACCCAGGCCATGCTCTCTTCTCACTGCTGCCATCAGGAAGAAGGTCTCTCACCACCAGGCTGAAGAACAGTTATTATCCATCAACCATCCGGCTCTTGAATGAGAGGGGATAACCTCACTCTACTTCACTTGCCCTGTCATTGAACTGTTCCCACAAACAATGAGCTCACTTTCAAGGACTCTTCATCTCATGTTCTCGTTATTTATTGCTATTTATTTATATGCGCATTTGCAGAGTTTATTGTCTTCTGCACTCTGGTTGAATGCCCCTCCTGGGTGGCCTTTCGTTGATTCTCTTATGGTTACTATTAACATAGAAACATAGAAATCTACAGTACATTACAAGCCCTTTGGCCCAAAGTTGTGCCGACCATGTAGTCTATTCTAGAAACTGCCTAGAATTTCCCTACTGCATAGCCCTCTATTTTTCTAAGCTCTATATACCTATCTAAGAGTCTCTTAAAAGACCCTGTTGCATCTGCCTCTACCACCGTCGCTGGCAGTGCACTCCACGCAGCCCCCACTCTCTGTGTAAAAAACTTACCCCTGACATCCCCCTTGTACTTAAGCTCCAAGCAGCTTAAAATTATACCCCCTCATGCTAGCAATTCAGCCCTGGGGAAAAACCTCTGGATGTTCACACGATCAATGACTGTCATCATCTTATACACCTCTATCAGGTCATCTCTCAACCTCGGTCACTCCAAGGAGAAAAGGGCAAGTTCACTCACCCTATTCTCATAAGGTATGCTCTCCAATCCAGGCAGCATCCTTGCAAATCTCCCCTGCACTCTCTCTATAGTATCTACATCCTTCCTGTAGTGAGGTGACCAGAACTGAACACAGCACTCCAAGTGGGTCTAACTAAGGTCTTACGTTGTTGTGACATTACCCCATGGCTCTTGAACTCAATCCCATGGCTGATGACCACCATATGCTTTAACAACATTACCGACCTGCAGAGCAGCTTTGAATGTCCTATGGACGTGGTTCCCAAAGTCTTGATGATCTCCCACACTGCCAATAGTCTTACCATTAATATTACATTCTGTCTTCAAGTCTAACCTATTGAAATGAACCACTTCATACTTATCTGTGTTGAACTCCATGTGCCACTTCTCAACCCAGTTCTGCATCCTATCGATGTTGCGCTGTAACCTCTGACAACTATCCAGAATATCCACAACACCCCCAACCTTTGTGGCATCAGCAAACTTACTAAACCCACCCTTCTCCTTCTTCATCCAGGTCATTTATAAAAATTATAAAGAGGAGGGGTCCCGGAACAGATCCCTGCAGAACACCACTGGTCGCTGTCCTCCATGCAGAGTATGAACCATCTACAACCACCTTTTGCCTTCTGTGGGCAAGCCAATTCTGGATCCACAAAGCAAGGTCTCCTTGGATCTCATGCCTCATTACTTTCTGAATGAGCTTTGCATGCGGAACCTTATCAAATGCCTTACTGAAATCCATATATACTACATCCATTGCTGTACCTTCATCAATGTGTTTTGTTAAATCCTCAGAGAATTCAATCAGGTTAGAAAGGTATGACCTGCCCTTGATAAAGCCATGCTGACTATCCCTAATCAGATTATGACTCTCCAAATGCTCATAAATCCTGTCTCTCAGGATCTTCTCCAACAACTTGCCCACCACTGAAGTCAGAGTCACTGGCCTATAATTTCCTAGGTTATCTCTACTCCCTTTCTTGAACAAGGGAACAACATTTGCAAACTTCCAATCCTCTGGTACTTCTCCAATCCCTATTGATGATGCAAAGATCATCGCCAGAGACTCAGCGATCTCCTCGCTTCTCACAGTAGCCTGGTGTATATCTCGTCCAGTCCTGGTGACTTATCTAACTGAATACCTCTCAAAAGCTCTAGCACAATTTCTTTCTTAATGTCTATACACTCAAGTGTTTCAGTCCGCTGTAAGTCATCTCCACAATTACCAACGGCCTTTTCATTGTTGCACACTGAATGGAAGTTCCTCCTCTGGCTCCATGCACATGTTTCCACTCTTGCTCCTGATTGGTCCTATTCTCACAAGACTCATCCTCTTGTTCTTCACATACTTGTCGAATGCCTTGGTGTTTTTCTTAATTCTGTTCACCAAGGCCTTCTCATGGCCCCTTTTAGCTCTCCTAATTTAAGTCTTGAGCTCCTTCCTGGTACGCTTGTAATTTTCTAGAGCTCTAACAGCACCTAGTTTCTTGATCCTTTTGTAAGCTTTTCTTTTCTTCTTAACTAGATTTTCTACATCCTTTGTATACCATGGTTCTTTTACCCTACCAACCTTTCCCTGTCTCAATGGAACATACTTATGCAGAGCACCATGCACATGTTCCCTGAATATTTGTCACATTTCTGCCATGCATTTCCCTGAGAACTTCTGCTCCCAATTTAAGCTCCCATGTTCTTGCCTAATAGCATCATTCCCCCTACCCCAATGAAATGTTTTCCCAATTTGTCTGCTCCTATCCCTCTCCAGCGCCATGGTAAAGGAGATAGAGTTGTGATCACTATCTCCAAAATTGAATTAATTGACTTTATTTCTTGCATCCTTCACATACGTGAGGAGTAAAAATCTTTACGTTACGTCTCCATCTAAATGTGCAATGCCTAATCATAGTAATTTATAATACTGTAATTTATAATAAATAGAACAGTCAATGTAACATAGAAATTCATCAAATCAGCATGAGTTAATCAGTTTGATGGCCTGGTGAATAAAGCTGTCCGGAGCCTGTTGGTCCTGGATTTTTTGCTGCGGTACTGTTTCCCAGATGGTAGCAGCTGGAAGAGATTGTGGTTAGGGTGACTCATGTCCCCAATCATCCTTCGGGCCCTTTTTCTACACCTGTCTTTGTAAATGTCCTGAATTCTCTTCCATCGGGAGATCTGACACCTGATCAGGTTCATTTCCCAATACCAGATCAAGTACAGCCTCTCTTCTAGCTGGCTTATCACCATATTAGGTCACGAAACGTTCCTGAACACACCTAAAAAGCTCCACCCCATCTAAACTCCTTGCTCTAAGGAGATGCCAGTCAATATTAGGAAAGTCAAAATCTCCCATCCCAATAACCCTATTGTTATTACACTGCTCCAGAATCTGCCTCCCAGTCTGCTCCTCGATGTCTGTATTATTATTGGGGGGGTCTATAAAAACACCCAGTAGAGTTATTGCCTCCTTCCTGTTTCTGACTTCCACCCACAATGATTCAGTCAACCATCTCTCCATAACTTCCTTCTTTTCTGCAGCCGTGATAATATCCCTGATTAGCAATGCCACTCCCCGACTTCTTTTGCCTCCCTCCCTGTTCTTTTAGAAACATCTAAAGCCCAGAACACTCAGCAGCCATTCCTGCCTCAGAGACATCCAGGTCTGTGTAATGATCACAACATCATAGTTCCACATAGTGATCCACACTCTAAGTTCATCGTCTTGTTTATTCTATAGATTTGTTGAGTATGCCCACAAGAAAATGAATCTCAATGTTCAATATGTTGGCATATACTGCATGTACAGACCGTGTGATGTTTGCTCATTGCGGCCAAAAAGTCTTATTCAAAAGGTTCAAAGGAACATCTAAACAAGCCTGATGCATTTTGGAAACAAGTCCTGTGGACTGATGAAGTTAAAATAAAACTTTTTGGCTGCAATGAGCAAAGGTATGTTTGGAGAAAAAAGGGTGCAGAATTTCATGAAAAGAACACCTCTCCAACTGTTAAGCATGGGGGTGGATCAATCATGCTTTGGACTTGTGTTGCAGCCAGCAGCACGGGGAATATTTACTGGTTGAGGGAAGAATGAATTCAATTAAATACCAGCAAATTCTGGAAGCAAACATCACACCATCTGTAAAAAAGCCGAAGATGAAAAGAGGATGGCTTCTATAACAGGATAATGAACTTAAACACACCTCATAACCTACTATGGACTACCTCATGAGATGCAAGCTGAAGGTTTTGCCATGGCCCTCACAGTCCCTTGACCTAAACATCATCGAGAATCTGTGGATAGACCTCAAAAGAGTCATGCATGCAAGATGGCCCAAGAATCTCACAGAACTAGAAGACTTTTGCAAGGAAGAATGGGCGAAAATCCCCCAAACAAGAATTGAAAGACGCCTAGCTGGCTACAAAAAGCGTTTAAAAGCTGTGATACTTGCCAAAGGGGGTGTTACTAAGTACTGCCATGCAGGGTGCCCTTTGCTTCGGGCCCTTTTCCTTTTTTGTTATTTTGAAACTGTAAAAGATGGAATAAAAATGTTTTCTTGCTTAAAATATTATAGAAATGTGTCGTCTTTAACTTTATGCCTTTTGGAAATCAGCTCATCTTTTACTCGCTTAGCTATTCACAGTAACAGAAATATTGACCAGGGGTGCCCAAACATTTGCATGCAACTGTATAAGGAGATTATCTTTCATTAATAAGCAGGGTTGGTGAAACCACATTGGAAGTTTTATGTACAGGTCCGCCAGCCTATGAATGCTAGACTTATATATAGCATTTACATATGAATAAACATTTGGGAGGTTGACTGGTGGATTTTTCATTGGCTGTGGGGCTGGACGTCTGCTGCCATGGGGGAATTTGATTTGTCCTGCATTTTTGACTTGGAAATTGTTTGAGTTTCAAACAGTTTATATGCATCAAACACTGTCACAAATTTGGGAGGACCTGCCATCTATTTTTCTCATTTTGGGAAGAATGTGATGCATTGGAAAAAGATTTGAAAAGGGTTATTACACATTGAATCACCAGGAAGCTTCGACGTGCCAGGATTGTATTTGCAGGAGTTCAGAAAAGTGTACTTATTTATATCTGATTTTCAGAGCACTGGTCATGATGTTCACTTAAGTGGGAAAATCTTAAACTAGGGATTACTTTTCAGAACTAAGAGGTGGCTGATTTATGACAGAGATGATGCAAAAAAAATCTGAGTGGATCACTTGTCCCTGAAGTTTTCATCCTCAAGGAATTTTAGAAGAGAATCTTTGAATATTTTAGTAGGTAGATTCTAGATAAACTAGGTTACGAGGAGTAAATGGGAGTACAGACCTAAAGCAAAAATGAGTAGTGACCTAATTAAACAAAGAAGCAGGTTGAAAGATCAGGCGGCTGACTGCTGACCCTGATCAACATGTGTCTATGACTGTATAACTCTTGCCAGACCCTGATCCAGGTGTTTCTATGACTGTGACCTACTACTGCTCTGATCCACCTGTTTCTATGACTGATTGACTCCTGCCTGACCCTGATTCACATGTTTCTATGACTGTATGACCCTCGCCTGACCCTGATCAACATGTTTCTATGACTGTATGACCCTTGCCTGACCCTACTTTATGTGTTTCTATGACTATGACCTACTACTGCCTCGATTCATGTGTGTCTATGACTGAATGACCCTTGCCTAACCCTGATCCATGTGTGTCTATGACTGTATGACCCTTGCCTGACCCTGATCCACCTGTTTCTATGACTGTACGACCCTTGCCTGACCCTGATCAACATGATTCTATGACTATATGATCCTCGCCTGACCCTGATCCATGTGTGTCTATGACTGTATGATGCTTGCCTGACCCTGATCCATGTGTGTCTCTGACTGTATGACCCTCGTCTGACCCTGATCCACGTGCTTCTATGACTGTATGACCCTTGCCTGACCCTGATCCACCTGTTTCTATGACGGTACGACCCTCACCTGACCCTGATCCACCTGTTTCTATGACTGTACGACCCTCGCCTGACCCTGATCCATATGTTTCTATGACTGCATGATCCTCGCCTGACCCTGATCCATGTGTGTCTATGACTGTATGACACTTGCCTGACCCTGATCCATGTGTGTCTCTGACTGTATGACCCTTGTCTGACCCTGATCCATGTGTGTCTATGACTGTATGACCCTCATCTGACCCTGATCCACGTGCTTCTATGACTGTATGACCCTTGCCTGACCCTGATCCACATGTTTCTATGACTGCATGACCCTTGCCTGACCCTGATTCACATGTTTCTATGACAGTATGACCCTCGACTAACACTGATCCACATGTTTCGATGACTGTAGGACCCTTGCCTGACCCTGATCCTTCCCTGACCCTGATCAACATGCTTCTATGACTGTATGACGCTTGCCTGAACCTGATTCATGTGTGACTATGACTGTATGACCCTCGACTGACTCTGCTTTATGTGTTTCTATGACTGTGAACTACTACTGCCTTGATTCATCTGTTTTTATGACTGTATGACCCTTGCCTAACCCTGAACCATGTGTCTATGACTGTATGACCCTTGCCAGACCCTGATCAACATGTGCCTATGACTGTATGACCCTCGCCTGACTTTGCTTTACGTGTTTTCATGACTGAAACCTACTACTGCCTCTATTCATGTGTTTCTATGAGAGTATGATCCTTGTCTGACCCTCATCAACATGTTTCTATGACTGTATGACACTTGCCTGACCCTGATTCACATGTTTCTATGACTGTATGTCCCTTGCCTGACCCTTATCAACAGATTTCTGTGATTGTATGACCCTTGCCTGACCCTGATCAACATGTTTCTATGACTGCATGACCGTTGCCTGACTCTGATCAACATGTGTTTCTATGACTGTATGACCCTCGCCTGACCCTGATCAACATGTTTCTGTGACTGTATAACCCTTGCCTTACCCTGATCCACATGTTTCTATGACTGTATGACCCTTGCCTTACCCTGATCAACATGTTTCTATGATTCTGTGACCCTTGTGTGACCCTGATTCATGTGTCTATGATTCTGTGACCTTGCCTGACCCTGATTCATGTGTCTACGATTGTATGACCCTTGACTTCCCCTCATCCACAGGTTTCTATGACTATATGACCCTTGCCTGACCCTGATCAACATATTTCTATGACTGCATGACCGTTGCCTGACTCTGATCAACATGTGTTTCTATGACTGTATGGCCCTTGCCTGACCTGATTCACATGTTTCTATGACTGTATGTCCTTGCCTGACGTTGATCAACTTGTTTCTCTGAATGTATGACCCTTGCCTGACCCTGATCCACGTTTCGATGACTGTATCATCCTTGTCTGACCCTGATCAACAAGATTCTATGACTGTATGACCCTTGCCTGACCCTGATTCATGTGTTTCTATGACTGTATGACCCTTGCCTGACCCTGATTCACGTGTTTCTATGACTGTATGACCCTTGCCTGACCTTGATTCACATTTTTCTATGACTGTATGACCCTTGCCTGAACTTGATCAACATGTTTCTCTGACTGTCTGACTCTTGCCTGACCCTGATCAGCATGTGTGTCTACGACTGTATGACCCTTGCCTGACCCTGATTCACATGTTTCTATGACTGTATGACCCTTGCCTGAACTTGATCTACATGTTTCTCTGAATGTATGACCCTTGCCTGACCCTGATCCACATGTTTCAATGACCGTATGATCCTTGTCTGACCCTGATCAACATGTTTCTATGACTGTATGACCCTTGCCTGACCCTGATCAACATGTGTGTCTGTGACTATATGAACCTTGCCTAACCCTGATCAACATGTTTCTATGACTACATGACCGTTGCCTGACTCTTATCAACATGTGCTTCTATGACTGTATGCCCCTTGCCTGACGTTGATCAATATGTTTCTCTGAATGTATGACCCTTGCTTGACCCTGATCCACGTTTCGATGACTGTATCATCCTTGTCTGACCCTGATCAACATGTTTCTATGACTGTATGACCCTTGCCTGACCCTGATTCACATGTTTCTATGAGCGTATGACTCTTGCTGACCCTGATCCACATGATTCTATGACTGTATGACCCTTGCCTGACCCTGATCAACATGTTTCTATGACTGTATGACCCTTGCCTGACTCTGATTCACATGTTTCTATGACTGTATGTTCCTTGCCTGACCCTGATCAACATGTTTCTTTGACCGTATTACCCTTGCCTGACCCTGATCCACGTGTTTCTATGACTGTATGACCCTTGCCTGACCCCTATCCACATGTTTCGATGACTGTATGACCCTTGCCTGGCTCTGATTCATGTGTGTGTGTGACTGTATGACCCTCGCCTGACCCTGCTTTATGTGTTTCTATGACTGTGACCTACTACTGCCTCGATTCATGTGTTTCTATGACTGTATGACTCTTGCCTGACCCTGATCAACATTTTTCTATGACTGTATGACCCTTGCTTGACCCTGATCGACTTGTTTCTATGACTGTATGACCCTTGCCTGAACGTGATTCACATGTTTCTATGACTGTATGACCCTTGCCTGACCCTGATCAACATGTTTCTATGATTGTATGACACTTGCGTGCCATTGAGTTTCCCAGTAGTTTCCCTCAGCATTAGTAATGCAAACTTTCAGAAATGGCAAACACTTTCGAAATAACGTGAAAATGGGTCAGATTTTTAGCTGCTCAGCATTCTGCAATTGAATGAGATTAGCACTATATGTACCAATCTAATTCAAATTATTTTTGCTACAAACATCTTCCACCCTCAGATTTACTATCAACGATTGGCATGGTTTTGTTTGAGATGTGTATATCAAAGTTTCTAATCCCTTCATTCCACACTGCAGTTCTGAATGGAGTGCTTCTAATTTGCAGACTGAGTCCACAATCCCATCAAAGGAAAATGTTTCTATCTACCCTTACAATTCCTTATTATCTGAAATACCTCAATCATTACTCCTAAATTCTGCAATATCATGCCATCTTGTAATTTCTCTCCTTATAATTATTCATTCATCATCCTGGCAAATTTCTGCTATATCCCATCATATTCTTTTGAAGCTGTGTTACTTCCAACTGTTTCTATATGTTGTTATCAAAGCAGTGCTTATATGGCCGAGAAATTATTTTTGGAAAATTTCATTCCTTCAAATGAAAAGACCAGCATTTTGTTAACCTTCATAATTGTTTTCAGTACTTTCCCAGTGATGTTAGTGATTCATAGATCTTCTAAACTCTTTGGACAGACAGCTGAAGAGGGTCTCTCTCAAACCATTGGTCTTGGAGTGTGAATAGCTTTCAGAACATGGGAGGAGTTGTTTTGGCAGCTTCAGGGAATAACGATCAGCCAACCGTCCAGGTCACAGGAATTGTGGGGCTGAGAAGTTGAAAAAAAGAGATAAGGCAAGATGGTACTATTATGTATTTAATATTTCAGTAATCTTGTGTATATATTGTTTGCTTAAGCATTCATTTGTTTAAATCATTAATTATGAGTTATATGTAAAAATACATTAATTGCCTACGTCACCATGCTACCACATGATATGGAAGTGCCTGGTTAGAAATAAACTCAAACTACACCAGTATTTTTGGACCTCCATGAATTTCTTTGAATTAATTTAACATTTTGAAGTTACAAAACATAACATTGGTGACAAGAACTTTGAAATGAACCCGATACGGCTACCGACCTGTTGGATTGCAACAAGGTTTTTGAAGTAATAAAAACAGCTTAGCGCAGCCCAGCACATGGAGAGGCAGTCTTCTGTAGGAAAGATGTGTTCGAGCTTTTTAAGTCAGAAAACGAAAGACTTCAGGGTCCATAAAGAATGAGTACCGAATGATAATAATCATAAAAGAGATCAGAAATGTTTGGTTGCTTTGGAAAAATTGACGGGTTTGATTACACAATAGGTAATAGTTCATATATACTGAAATATTGGAACAACATTATGAAGCAAATGAAATAACCAATGAGAAGCAAATGCCAATTTTACATTAGGTTTAAAGGTATACAGTTTGCTTCAATGATTGACTGCTCCAATCAAACCATCAGAAATAAGCTTTGCTAATGTAAAAGTGATGCAGGAACACTTAGAACAAAGCCATTGTTGCTTGCAGAATGCTCTAGGTTTCATAAGTGGAATCAAAGAAGGGGAGATCATTTTGCATCAGCCTTCACTATGGAACACATTAGCGGTATGGTGGAAGTTCCAGATGTCAGGGGGCATGAAGCATGTGAAGTTACCATTACTAGAAAGAAGGTTCTTGGGAAACTGAAAGGTCTGAAGGTAGATAAGTCACCTGAACCAGATGGTCTACACCCCAGGGTTCTGAAACAGGTGGCTGAGGAGATTGTGGAGGCATTAGTAATGATCTTTCAAGAAACACTAGGTTCCACAATGGTTCCAGAAGACTGTAAAATTGCAAATGTCATTCCAATCTTTAAGAAGGGAGAGAGGCAGAAGAAAGAAAACTATAGGTCAGTTAGTCTGACCTCAGTGGTTGGGAAGGTGTTACAGTTGATTATTAAGGCTGAGGTCTCAGGTACTTAGAGGCACATAATAAAACAGGTTGTGTTTGGCTGCTTTCCTCAAGGGAAAATCTTGCCTGACAAATCTGTTGGAATTCTTTGAAGAAGTAACAAACAGGACTGACAAAGGAGAATTGGTGGATGATTTGTATTTGGATTTTCAGAAGGCCTTTGACAAGGTGCCACACATGAGGCTGCTAAACAAGCTGCAAGCCCAAGATATTACAGGAAAGAATCTGGGATGGATAAAGCAGTGGCTGATTGGCAGGAGGCAAAGAGTGGGAGTAAAGGGAGCCTTTTCTGGCTGGCTGCCAGTGATTAGTGGAGTTCCACAGGGGTCTGTTTTGAGGCAGATTCATTTTTCATTATATGTCAATGATTTGGATGCTGAAGTTGATGGCTTTGTTGCAATGTTTGCATCCAGTATAAAGACGGGTGGAAGGACAGGTAGTTTTGAGGAAGTAGAGAGTCTACAGAAGAACTTAGACAGATTCGGAGAATGGGCAAAGAAATGGCAGATGCAATACAGTGTCAGGAAGTGTATGATCATGCACTTTGGTAGAAGAAATGAAAGGATTGACAATTTTCTAAACGGAGAGAAAATACAAAAAAACTGAGGTGCAAAGGGACTTGGGAGTCCTTGTGCAGGATTTCCTAAAGGTTAATCTGCAAGTTGAGTCTGTGGTGAAGAAGGCAAATGCAATGTTAGCATTCATTTCAAGAGGACTTGAATATAATATAAGGGTGTAATGATAAAGCACTGGTGAGGCCTCACTTGGAGTATTGTGAGCAGGTTTAGGCCCCTTTTCTTAGAAAGGATGTGTTAAAACTGGGAAGGTTTCAAAGGAGGTTCACAAAAATAATTCCAGGATTGAATAGCTTGTCATATGTAGAAAGTCTGATGACTCTGGACCTGTATTCACTAGAATTCAGAAGCATGAGGACTGACCTCATTGAAACCTATCGAATGCTGAAAGGTCTTGATAGAGTGGATGTGGAGATTGATCTTTCCTACAATGGGAGAGTCTAAGGCCAGAGGCACAGCCTCAGAACAGAGGGGTGTCCTTTTAGAATGGAGATGAGAAGGAATTTCTTTAGCCAGAGAGTGGTGAACCTGTGCAATTCTTTACCCCAGGCAGCTGTGAAGACCAAGCCTTTATGTATATTTGTGGCAGAGGCTGATAGATTCTTGATTTTGTCAGGGCATGAAGGGATACAGGGAGAAAGCAGGAGATTGGGGCTGAGAGGAAAATTGGATCAGCCATGATGAAATAGTGGAGCAGACATGATGGGCCAGATGGTCTTATTCTGCTCCTATATCTTCTGGTCTTGTGGTCTTACTTGAGGATAGGTGGCTGAACTGAAGACATTGTCTGAGCATTGTCAGTTCAGTAATGGGTTTAATGATGCACTGACAGATCATTTAGTTTTTGGAACCTTACAAGAAAGTATTCAAAAATGGATCCTAACTGAAGCACAAACAAGAGAAAATCTGCAGATGCTGAAAATCCAAGCAATACACAGAAAATGCTGGAGGAACTCAACAGACCAGGCAGCATCTATGGAAAAAAGTACAGTCGACATTTCAAATGTCGACTGTACTTTTTTTTCTATAGATGCTGCCTGGCCTGCTGGGTTTCTCCAGTATTTTGGGTGTGCTTCTCCTAACTGAAGCACAGCTTACATTCAAAGCAGCAGTGGAAATCGCTGTATCAATGGAAACTGCAGACAGATGTAATTGAGCTGCAGTCAGGAATGAAAGTGAGCGTGAACAAAATCATAGCATGTAAACAGAAACCAGCCAGGCTGAACAAATTGTCTTACCATTGTGGCAGGGGCTCACACACACCAGACCAATGCAGGTTTAAAGGTGAAACTTGCAGAAAGCACAACAAACTAGGTCACACACAAAGAGTGTTGGACAGACAAAAGTAAATAGACAGCACAGTAAAGGAAAAAAGATAATAAGTCAAGTTGCAGTTTCAAGAAGAGTACTAATGTGCATACTGTTGATGAAAAATCTGATAATGATGAGAGTGATGCAGAGCTGGGTACTCTTGAAATTTATAATGTAAAAATTATTGATAGACGAGCAATGTAGCTTACTCCAGAAGCCAACAGCAAATTAATTGAAATGGAACAGTGGTTCAGCTGTTTCAGTCATTCCACCAAATGAATTTGAGAGGCATTTCACAGAAACTAAACTGAAACCTGCAGATATCCAACTAAGAACTTTTATTGGAGAAAAGAGTACTCCTTTGGAAATGACATTTGTGAAATACAACAACCAACAAGCCACATTGTGTGCTTGTATGTGGTAAAAACAGAAGGACCAGCATTGTGGGGGCATGATTAGTTGAGACAACTACAATTTGATTGGAGATCATCTACTATTTGCATGCTAAATCCTCTGCAATGAAACTAATTGAAAGCAAATTTAAAAAAGTACTGGATGATGTCATATCTGTCTCCATGTTGAACACTATGAATTGTTCCCCAATGGAGGGCAAAGATTCACTGATGCCAACATCTGTGCCCCTGGTTGGAAAGCATACTGGACCAAGGAAGAAAAATGCTGCTTAGAGGAAGCATAAAAATGACGAGAACAGTGGTCCGACTGTAACAGCTTTGGTAGGCAACATATCTAACAAAGCCTCTGATATGTTAGTCAGACAGCTACTCATGAAATATGGCTTGCTTTTAAGCTGGAGGAGAGTCAATAACCTCAGGAAAGCTGCAAGTATTCGGCTTTTGTGAGTATAAAAAACTAGAATCTACTCTGTGTGCATTAACGTTATTGCATGAACTTCAAGTAGGAGACAAAAAAGCTGCTTGTAAAAGTAAATGCAAAGACCAAAGACCAGCTGGATGAATGGAAGGTCATAAAGAAAGGAGTCAATGGAGATATGAAAACAGGGAATTCATCACATGATGTTGTGGATGTGGAAACCAAGAGGAGAGAACATGAAGGAAGCAATAGAAGGAATAATAAGAGAATACTCCAGTGAATTAAATGCATCTTCCCAAGATCAAGATGCACATCGTACCCAGAACATCTTCAGGGAGCAGTGTCTCAGAAAGGCAGCGTCCATTATTAAGGACATCTACCACCCAGGTCATGCCCTTTTCTCACTGTTACCATCAGGTAGGAGGTACAGAGGCCTGAAGGTACACACTCAGTGATTCAGGAACAGCTTCTTCCCCTCCGCCATCTGATTCCTAAATGGACATTGAACCCTTGAACACTACCTCACTTTTTATATTTACACTATTTCTGTTTTTTGCACGTTTTAAAATCTATTCAACATACGTATACTGTAACTGATTTACTTATTTATTTATTATTATTATTTTTTTTCTCTTCTATATTATGTATTACATTGAACTACTGCTGCTAAGTTAACAAATTTCATGTCACATGCCGGTGATAATAAACCTGATTCTGATTCTGAAGGAAGAGATTGAGAGAAAGAATATGAACATGAAAGAGAAACATGAGAAAGAGAAAGGAAGATCCAGAGAGAGAAAAGGAGAAGGAAGGTGTCCAGAGCTGTCAGAACCACTACTGCATTCTCAGAGTCAACTCCTACAGCCACTATGAATGAGGCCCCAGAACTTGAGAATTTCTTCACAGCCACATGTCTCACTTATCAAGCAAAGTTACATCCCTTGTCAGGAAAGATGTTATCCCACAAAAGTAAGAAATCCTCCACGGTGATTACATTTTTAGACCTGAATGGGGAAACTTAAAATTTACTATGCTGTGGATGTCTGTATAGAGTAGTTGTATTACATTATATCATATACTGTGTATATGCTTGAGATACTTTCTCTATTGAGTTGTATTGAGTTGAAGTTTATAGCTAAGCAGGAAGGTGTGTTGTGTATTTAATATTTTAGTCATATTTGAGTAATCTTATATATTGTTTGATTAAGCAATTTTGTTTGTTTAAATCATTAATAATGAATTATCTGTAAAAATAAATTAATTGCCTAAGTCATCATGCTACCGTATAATACAGACATGTCTCGCTTAAAGTAAACTTGAACCACACCTGTACTTTTGGACTCCTGTGTGTTATGGTCTGGTCCGTGAATTCTACATTCCACTTCACGGTCCGGTCCTTATTCCGGGTTTTCCTGTTTTCTCCCTTGTTCTGTTGGGTGCCTTAATTGAGGCACCTGATTCTCGTTGTGGGCTGGCACATGAATACCTCTCAAACCAAGGATTCCCTGATGGACTGTTCCCTTCCCCTTCCTTCTGAAGCCTAGCTTGCATCCCCATCAAGTTCCACTGCCGGAGTGAGACAGGAGCCTTGCCACGCCAAGATAAGGAACTATTTATCATTGAGTTTGGAACTACCTCTTTGTGTCCCCATGTTTAGCGTCCGTGTCAAAGAAGAGTCCTGGCCCTAGGTCCTGTTCCCAAGGAGGAGTCCTGACTCTGTGTAAAGCCCCGGCCCTAAGTCCTGTTCCCAAAGAGGGGTCCCGGCTCTGCGTTCTGTGTTCCTGTGTTCCAAGTTCCAGGCGCCGTGTTCCAGTCCTGTTCAAATCAAGGCTTTGTGTTCTCGTCCAGTCCAGGAGTCCCTCGGCAGTTTACCTCAGCGAGTATCCTCTGCAGTCATCTTGGCTCTGCATCCAAGGAAGGGTCCCGGCTCTGTGTCCTGCGTCCAAGGAAGGGTCCCGGCTCTATGTCCTGCATCCAAGGAGGGGTCCCGGCTCTGTGTCCTGCGTCCAAGGAAGGGTCCCAGCCCTGCATCCTAGAAAGGGTCCCAGCGCTGCATCCTAGGATGGTCCCTGCCCTGCGCTCCAAGAAGGAGTCCTGGCTCTGTACCCAAGGGTTTAACCAAGCCGAGACTAGCCTTGTCCAAGAGCCACACCCAGCCCGGTGCTGGAGTTCCCTTGTCCTGTGCTGGGGTACCTCATCCTGTCCTGTATCCACATCCTGTCCTTGCCAAGATCCTAGACCTGAGGCCTTGCCTAGACCTGGGTTCCGGTCCCTAGTCAAGACCCAGGTTCCGGGTCCTTGTCCAGACTCTGGTTCCAGAGTTCCGAGTTCCTAGTCCAGGCTCCTTGTTCCTAGTTCCCCGTCCGGGTCCCGTGTTTCTAGTCCAAGTATTGCCCAGGCCCTGAACCCTAGTCTCATCCGGGGCCTGTGTCAATGTCCAGCGTCGTTTCTTCCTGACTCATCTTGCTATCTCGATAATCCTAGTCCTGTTCCTAGTACTTCAGTGTCCGTGTCTTGCATTTGGGTCTGTCTTCAGTGCCCCTTATAACACTGTGATTTTCTTGGAATTAATTTAACATTTTGAATTTAGAAAATGTAGCAGCTCAAGGCCTGGTGCCAGATAAATAACTTCTTCCTCCATGTCAACAAGGCAAAGGAAATGATTATCAACTTCAGGAGAACTTGCACCACTCACATACCTTTTTGTATTGGTGGCGGAGCAGTGGAAGCTATGAGCCATTTCAAACGCCTGTGAGTGCACATCTCACACAACCTCTCCTGGTGGCAGAACACATCTTATATAATCAGGAAAGCACATCAATGCCTCTACTTTATAAGGAAGGTGAAGAGAGCTGGACTATGCACATCTATAATCATGACCTTCTACAGATGTGCAGTAGAGACCGACAGGAAGGCTCTACAACATGTAGACAAAGCTGCCCAACGCCTCACAAGCACCAACCTACCTGCCATCAAAGACCTACAGTATATACAGAGAGGTGCCATAAAAGGCCAGTGACACCATAAAGGATCCCTGCTCATGGACTGCTTGTCCCGCTCCCATCAGGGAGGAGGCTGTGTACTATAGCATCCATGTCAGAACATCCAGACTCAGAGACAGAGTCTTTCCTCAAGCAGTAAGGGTGATCAACACCATCTTCCACTAACCCACCTCACCACCACGACTTCATCATTTCCTGTCAGAGTCACCTCATGTACGGTTCCTAACATCACTTTATGGACACTCACTCAATCTATGTATATGAGCTATCTTATGTATCTATTTTTATTGTGTTTATTTATTATTGTGTTCTTTATCTTATTGTGTTTTTTTGTGCTGCATTGGATCTGGAGTAATTATTGTTTGTTCTTCTTTACACTTGTATACTTGAATCTTTACCAGCTAGAGCAGGGCAGCATCAGTGTGCAGTTATAAACTTGCTGACAAATTACAGCCAGTGTTTCTGGGACATCTGCCCCTGCTCTGAGATCCTGAATCTGGTCATACTCATGCTGGCCTTAAAATATTTCTTAGGCTCTTGAATTCAAAGTGATCAAATCCCTGAAATGGAGTTAATATTTTTATTTTAATGAAGGATGCTGAATAAGTTAATAAAGTTTCTCTCCTGTATTATTTTCTAATCAAAGATTGCATTTACTTGGAATGCATGAAAGGAAATCTAATTGTGGGATTTCTACAACTGCTGGGTCTTTGGTTCAAACTGCGCATTTCACAACAGCTGCACCCTGATTGTAACTGGCGAGAAAACAACAACAAGGACTGCTTCCCAGCACCTAACCCTCTGAGAGATTGAGGAGACCCAGAGAGCAAACGTGCTGAAATATTCCCACCTGAGTTCAACACTTGTACATTGCTTTGTTAATGCTTGATCACCTTTCCATCCACCTATTTGTCACACACACAGTTCAGTTAAATCTGTCCTGCATCTTGCAATGCTGGAGAAGGCGACATGGCAGCTGGATTGTACGACTGACTTATGAAGGACTGTACAGCTGGGTTTTTCCTGAGCCTCACTTCAAACATTCTGTGCTTTTGCTGTAAACAATCAGAAGAGCTTTTGACAGAGTAATTGGGGAGAAACTTTTTCCACTTGCAGAGAGCACAGATTTAATGTAACTGGCCAATGAGTCACGCACATGAGGAAATCTTTGTGGTTAATGTGTTTGTTCCAACCTGGAATGCAGTGGCTGAGCCAACGGTGGTGATGGTGTTTGGCTCCATTCACAAACCTGGGAGAAGGTATGGAGATCCTGAGATGTCCAGTCGTCAGGATTCCCCTCTCGGTCACACCAGTGTAGTCCAAAGGAGAGCTTATGAAGCAATATGTTTGCCACCAGCTTGGCTGACATCCAGCTGCCTTAGGGGCTCTGCTCTGGATTTGTTGTCTGGGTTTACTCCCATGGCCTTACTCTCTCCCGAGGCTGCCCACAAGGCAGTGGGGCTACTTACCCACAGCCGGGGATCTGGTTTATGAGCACCAGGGCGTGTCCATGCACCAGTGGGCCTGTGTGCTATGTGTGCAGGGGCCAGACCTCCTCCCCGTCCTCTGTAGTTCAGCCTGAGTCCGAAAGGAGTTCAGTTTCCGTGTGTCGCCAGGAGGAGGCACTACAGGAGGCCTGCTGTTGAAGAGACGGTGTACTGGCAGGGAGAGACTTACACATTCAGCTCTCCTTTTCGCAAGACTGCTAGTCAATGGTGAAAGCTGATAGTGAGAGCGACAAGCACTACCCACTACACTAACATACTGGATGTATCACATCAACCACTTGGACACCAGTGGTGAGCCAGATTTATTGGTAATTTTCAAAAGGGAATTAAAGAGAAATACTTGGTAGGTGTAATGCTGCTGGGCTTCAGGGAAATTGTGGGGGAGTGGGACTAATTGTATAACTCTTCCTGCAGTCTCTTTCTGGGCTATATGATTCAATTACATGTAAGGACTTTAAAATGCTAATAATGGCTTTGAATAAAGTGATGAATAAATAATAGCCCTTCGTTGCTTCTCCTTGAACATCCTTTTCTTTTTTTCTTCATCTGTTATGAAGTGTCAGGAAACAGGATCAAGTGGGCCAAATATCTATACTCCCAAGGAAATATCAGTCAACATTTCAGGCCGGATCTCTTCGTCAGGACTGAAGAGGGAGGGGGCGAGGGCCCTATAAAGAAGGTGGAGGGAGGGTGGGAAGGAGAAGGCTGGTAGGTTCCAGGTGAAAAACCAGTAAAGGGAAAGATAAAGTGGTGGGGGGAGGGAAAGCAGGGAGGGGACAGGCAGGAAAGGTCAAGAAGAAATAGGGGAAAACACAATGGGTAGTAGAAGGAGGCGGAACCAAGAGGGAGGTGGTAGGCAGCTGGGGGAGGGGGCAGAGTGAAATAGGGATAGGGGAAGGGAGGGGGGTGGAATTACCGGAAGTTGGAGAATTCAATGTTCATACCAAGGGGCTGGAGACTACCTAGGCGGCATATGAGGTGTTGCTCCTCCAACCTGAGTTTAACCTCATCATGGCAGTAGAGGAGGCCATGTATGGACATATCCGAATGAGAATGTGAAGCAGAGTTGAAGTGGGTGGCTACTGGGAGATCCTGTCTGTTGTGGCAGACAGAGCAGATGTGCTCGACGAAGCGGTCCCCCAATTTGCATCGGGTTTCACCGATGTAGAGGAGGCCACACTGGGAGCACCGGATGCAATAGATGACCCCAACAGACTCACAAGTGAAGTGTTGCCTCACCTGGTAGGACTGCTTGGAGCCCTGAATGTCACAATGGGGTGCTGGCAGCGGACCCAAATGCAAGACACAGACACAGACAAGGAACAGGACTTGACTAGAGTAGGGACGTAACAGGATGCCAACAAGGAACAGGGACAAGAACACAGACTAGGGCTTGGACCCCGAGCCAGAGACTGGACAAGGACCCAGAACCTGGGTCTTGTCTCGGGATTGGGCCCCAGAACCAGGCATGAACATGACATGACTGCAGGACTGGAGGCTAGGGTCTTGAGGCTTGAGGCTTGGAGACAGGCTTGGGGTCTTGAGTCTTGAGGCTTGAGGCTGGGATCTTGGTCTTGAGGCTTGAGGCTTGTGGCTGGGGTATGGACTCCCAGCTAGAGACTGGGCAAGGACCCAGAACCTGGGACTTGACTCGGGCTTGGACTCCAGAACTAGGCGAGGACAAGACAAGGCTACTGGACTGAACATGGCTTGGGTGAGGGACAGGTAAAGGCAAATGGACAGGACTCGGATAGGACTGGACTAGGTACAGACTGGACAAGGGCTTTCAGGAGCACGGAGCCTTGGACTAGAAGAGACAGGAGCATGGAACATAGAGCTGGGACCCAATCCTTAAGAACAGGACGTAGGGCCGGGACTCACACACATAACACAGAGCCGGGACCCCTCCTTGGGAACAGGACGTAGGGCCGGGACTCATACACAGAACACTGAACATGAAGAGACAGATCCCAACACATGGTGGTGGCAAACAGCCGGACCCACCTAGCGAAGGCGAGGACACAGAGACAGTTCCCAACCCTAGGTAGCGGCAAACGGCTGGACCTACCTAGCGAAGGTGTGGATACAGAGAGACAATTCCACACAACAAAAGACAGTTCCTTATCTAGACCTAACAAGGCTCCGGTCTTGCTCTGGTGGTAAAACTTCAGTGGTACAGGCAGGGTATCCAGGCTAGGTGAGCAGGCAGAGTCAGGCGAGGTATCCAGGCAGTGAGCCAGGCGAGGTATCCAGGCAGAGAGTCAGGCAAGGGGGGAAAAGACAGGGAGGGGAACAGGACAGCCCAGCAGGGAATCCCTGGTTTGCAGAGGCATTTATGTCTCAGCCCCAAAACGAGAAACATGTGACCACAACAGAAACTGGGGAAAACCAGATATCCCGGAACAAGGAACCATGGACCGGAACATGGACTTCATGGACCAGACCATGACACTGAATGGTGGCAAAAGAGGAGGTGTAGGGACAGGTGTAGCATTTACACTTACAGGGATAAGTGCCAGGTGGGAGATCCGTGGGGAGGGACCGATCCCTGCGGAAAGTGGTGAGGGGTGGGGAGGGAAAGATGTGGTTAGTGGTGGGGTCCTGTTGAAGGTGGCGGAAGTTGCGGAGGATAATGTGCTGGATCCGGAGGCTAGTGGGGTGGTAGGTGAGGATAAGGGGAACTCTGTCCCTGTTGTGGTGGCGGGAGGATGGTTGCGGGCTGAAGTGCGGGAAATGGAGGAGAAGAGGGTGAGGGCATCATTGATGATGGCAGAAGGGAAACCATGATCCTTAAAGAAAGAGGACATTTGAGATGTCCTGGAATGGAAAGCCTCATCCTGGGAGCAGATGCAGCGGAAACGGAAGAACTGGGAATAAGGAATGGCATTTTTGCATGTGGCAGGGTGGGAAGAGGTATAGTCGAGGTAGTTATGAGAGTCAGTGGGCTTGTAGAAGATGTCAGTGGACAGTCTGTCTCCAGAGATGGAGACCGAGAGATCGAGAAAGGGGAGAGATGTGTCCGAGATTGACCAAGTGAATTTGAGGGCTGGGTGGAAGTTTGAAGTAAAGTTGATGAAATTGACGAGCTCAGCATGGGTGCAGGAAGCAGCACCAATATAGTTGTCAAAGTAGCGAAGGAAAAATTGGGGAGCAGTACCAGAATAGGTTTGGAGCACAGACTGTTCCACATAAACAACGAAGAGGCAGGCATAGCTGGGGCCCATACGAGGGCCCATAGCTACGCCTTTGGTCTGAAGGAAGTGGGAAGAGCCAAAAGAGAAGTTATAAAGTATGAGTACCAGTTCTGCCAACCGGAGGAGAGTAGTGGTGGTGGGGAACTGGTGAGGTCTGTTGTCCAGAAAGTAGCAGAGGGCTTTGAAGCCTTCTTGATGGAGAATGGAGGTGTATAAGGACTGGACATCCATAGTGAAAATGAAGCAGCCAGGACTGGGGAACTGGAAGTTATTGAAGAGGTGGAGGGCATGGGATGTATCCCAGATGTAGGTGGGGAGGGACTGAACTACGGGTGACAAAATGGAATCCAGGTAGGCAGATACAAGTTCGGTGGGACAGGAGCAGGCAGAAACTATGGGTCGACAGGGACAGTCAGGCTTGTGGATCTTGAGGAGAAGGTAAAACTGAGCCGTACGGGGTGTGGGAATAATGAGTTTAGCGACTGAGGTTGGAAGGTCTCCGGAGTTGATAAGGGCGGTGATGGTACAGGAGATAATGGTTTGATGTTTTTTGGTGGAGTCCTGTTCCAGGGGTAAGTAAGAGGAGGCGTCAGAGAGCTGTCGTTTGGCCTCAGTGATGTAGAGGTCCATCCGCCAGACTACTACGGCACCACCTTTGTCAGCGGGTTTAGAAAACATATAAACATAGAAAATAGGTGCAGGAGTAGGCCATTCAGCCCTTCGAGACTGCACCACCATTTATTATGATCATGGCTGATCATCCAACTCAGAACCCTGCACCAGCCTTCCCTCCATAACCCCTGATTCCCATAGCCACAAGGGCCATATCTAACTCCCTCTTAAATATAGCCAATGAACTGGCCTCAACTGTTTCCTGTGGCAGAGAATTCCACAGATTCACCACTCTCTGTGTGAAGAAGTTTTTCCTAATCTCGGTCCTAAAAGGCTTCCCCTTTATCCTCAAACTGTGACCCCTCGTTCTGGACTTCCCCAACATCGGGAACAATCTTCCTGCATCTAGCCTGTCCAATCCCTTTAGGATTTTATACGTTTCAATCAGATCCCCCCTCAATCTTCTAAATTCCAATGAGTACAAGCCCAGTTCATCCAGTCTTTCTTCATATGAAAGCCCTGCCATCCCAGGAATCAATCTGGTGAACCTTCTTTGTACGCCCTCTATGGCAAGGATGTCTTTCCTCAGATTAGGGGACCAAAACTGCACACAATACTCCAGGTGTGGTCTCACCAAGACCTTGTACAACTGCAGTAGTACCTCCCTGCTCCTGTACTCGAATCCTCTCGCTATAAATGCCAGCATACCATTCGCCTTTTTCACCGCCTGCTGTACCTGCATGCCCACTTTCAATGACTGGTGTATAATGACACCCAGGTCTCGTTGCACCTCCCCTTCTCCTAATCGGCCACCATTCAGATAATAAGCTGTTTTCCTATTTTTGCCACCAAAGTGGATAACTTCACATTTATCCACATTAAATTGCATCTGCCATGAATTTGCCCACTCACCCAACCTATCCAAGTCACCCTGCATCCTCTTAGCATCCTCCTCACAGCTAACACTGCCACCCAGCTTCGTGTCATCCGCAAACTTGGAGATGCTGCATTTAATTCCCTCATCCAAGTCATTAATATATATCGTAAACAACTGGGGTCCCAGCACTGAGCCTTGCGGTACCCCACTAGTCACTGCCTGCCATTCTGAAAAGGTCCCGTTTATTCCCACTCTTTGCTTCCTGTCTGCTAACCAATTCTTATTCCACATCAATACCTTACCCCCAATACCGTGTGCTTTAAGTTTGCACACTAATCTCCTGTGTGGGACCTTGTCAAAAGCATTTTGAAAATCCAAATATACCACATCCACTGGTTCTCCCCTATCCACTCTACTAGTTACATCCTCAAAAAATTCTATGAGATTCGTCAGACATGATTTTCCTTTCACAAATCCATGCTGACTTTGTCCGATCATTTCACCGCTTTCCAAATGTACTGTTATCACATCTTTGATAACTGACTCCAGCAGTTTCCCCACCACCGACGTTAGGCTAACCGGTCTATAATTCCCTGGTTTCTCTCTCCCTCCTTTTTTAAAAACTGGAGTTACATTAGCCACCCTCCAATCCTCAGGAACTAGTCCAGAATCTAACGAGTTTTGAAAAATTATCGCTAATGCATCCACTATTTCTTGGGCTACTTCCTTAAGCACTCTGGGATGCAGACCATCTGGCCCTGGGGATTTATCTGCCTTTAATCCCTTCAATTTACCCAACACCACTTCCCTACTAACATGTATTTCGCTCAGTTCCTCCATCTCACTGGACCCTCTGTCCCCTACTATTTCTGGAAGATTATTTATGTCCTCCTTAGTGAAGACAGAACCAAAGTAATTACTCAATTGGTCTGCCATGTCCTTGCTCCCCATAATCAATTCACCTGTTTCTGTCTGCAGGGGACCTACATTTGTCTTAACCAATCTTTTTCTTTTCACATATCTATAAAAGCTTTTACAGTCAGTTTTTATGTTCCCTGCCAGTTTTCTCTCATAATCTTTTTTCCCCTTCCTAATTAAGCCCTTTGTCCTCCTCTGCTGAACTCTGAATTTCTCCCAGTCCTCAGGTGAGCCACTTTTTCTGGCTAATTTGTATACTTCTTCTTTGGAATTGATACTATCCCTAATTTCTCTTGTCAGCCACGGGTGCACTACCTTTCTTGATTTATTCTTTTGCCAAACTGGGATGAACAATTGTTGTAGGTCATCCATGCAATCTTTAAATGCTTGCCATTGCATATCCACCGTCAATCCTTTAAGTGTCATTTGCCAGTCTATCTTAGCTAATTCACGTCTCATACCTTCAAAGTTACCCCTCTTTAAGTTCAGAACCTTTGTTTCTGAATTAACTATGTCACTCTCCATCTTAATGAAGAATTCCACCATATTATGGTCACTGTTACCCAGGGGGTCTCTCACAACAAGATTTCTAATTAACCCTTCCTCATTGCTCAAAACCCAGTCTAGAATAGCCTGCTCCCTAGTTGGTTCCTTGACATGTTGGTTCAAAAAAACCATCCCGCATACATTCCAAGAAATCCTCTTCCTCAGCACCTTTACCAATTTGGTTCACCCAATCTACATGTAGATTGAAGTCACCCATTATAACTGCTGTTCCTTTATTGCACACATTTCTAATTTCCTGTTTAATACCATCTCCGACCTCACTACTATTGTTAGGTGGCCTGTACACAACTCCCACCAACATTTTCTGCCCCTTAGTGTTATGCAGCTCTACCCATATCGATTCCACATCTTCCCGGCTTATGTCCTTCCTTTCTATTGTGTTAATCTCATCTTTAACCAGCAACGCCACCCCACCTCCTTTTCTTTCATGTCTATCCCTCCTGAATATTGAATATCCCTGAACGTTGAGCTCCCATCCTTGGTCACCCTGGAGCCATGTCTCTGTGATCCCAACTATATCATAATCATTAATAACAATCTGCACTTTCAATTCATCCACCTTGTTACGAATGCTCCTGGCATTGACACACAAAGCCTTCAGATGTTCTTTTACAACTCTCTTAGCCCTTATACAATTATGTTGAAAAGTGGCCCTTTTTGATGCTTGCCCTGGATTTGTCGGCCTGTCACTTTTACTTTTCTCCTTACTACTTTTTGCTTCTACCCTCACTTTACACCCCTCTGTCTCTCTGCACTGGTTCCCATCCCCCTGTTGTGAACTAACCTCCTCTCGCCTAGCCTCTTTAATTTGATTCCCACCCCCCAACCATTCTAGTTTAAAGTCACCTCAGTAGCCCTCGCTAATCTCCCTGCCAGGATATTGGTCCCCCCAGGATTCAAGTGTAACCCATCCTTTTTGATGGGAGGTTGGGATTAGTGCGGAGAGAGTGGAGGGCAGTGCGTTCAGAGGGAATGAGGTTGGAACAGGAGAGAGGAGTGGTGAAGATGAGACGGTTGATGTCTCGGCGACAGTTGGAGATAAAAAGATCGAGTGCAGGTAGAAGGCCCGGGCGGGGTGTCCAGGAGGAGGAGGGTTGAAGACAGGAGAGGGGGTCATCAGTAGGGGAGGGGAATCCTTGTCAAAGAAGTAGGCTCGAAGACATAGGTGATGGAAGAAGAGTTCAGCATCATGGTGGGCACTGAACTCACTGAGGTGTGGACGGAGGGGGACAAAAGTGAGGCCCTTGCTAAGGACAGAACGTTCTTCTCCTGTTTTCTCCATATATAACTTGCGCATGCGCGTACGTGCCAATTTTTTTCCACAAATCGGTTTTGCCCTCATTTTCCTGACTTTACTGTACATACATTATTTCTACTTTATATAGGCTATGTATTTATCATATCATTCCTGCTTTTACTATATGTTAGTGTTATTTTTGGTTTTATGTGTTATTTGGTATGATTTGGTAGGTTTTTTTTGGGTCTGGGAACGCTCAAAAAATTTTCCCATATAAATTAATGGTAATTGCTTCTTCGCTTTATGCCATTTTGGCACGAAAGGTTTCATAGGAACGCTCTTCCTTAGTGGGGGAAATACGTGACAAGGGCGGTCCCGTATGGGACAAATCGATTTAGCCCAATATACGGTATGTCTCAGCAAATACGGGATAGTTGGCAACCGTATGTTCAAGTTCAACAGTGTGTGAAAGGGAATGAGGAAAGGTGCAGCTGACTCATATCGTTTCCCCACAGCCTGATAGCACATGCTCTGCGGCCAGGTGGGTGGGGACCACTGCTCTTATGTTTGTTAAGTCATCAATCAACAAAGTTTTACTCTATAATCTGTGAACACTGAGTCACAGAAGGAATACAGGTAGCATTGAAGGATGCCTATGAAATTGGGCAAGGCTCCATTTCTCCTGCCCTCTCCCTTGGCCTTCGAGCATAGAGTACAGAACAGTTACAGCACAGGGAGAGGCCCTTCAACCTGCAATGTCTGTGTCAAACATGATGCTGAATTAAACTAATTCTCATCTGCCTGATCATGATCCATATCCCTCCATTCCCTACATATTAATATGTCTGTCTAACAGCCTCTTAAATGCCATTATCACATCCACTTCCCCCACTCCCCCCAGCATCCTATTCCAGGGATCTACCACTCTTAAAAAACTTGCCCCACACATCTCCTTTCAGCTTTTTCTTCTTCCCTTCAATGAATGTTCTTTACTAATTATAAGTTCTACCCCTGGAGAAAGATTCTGTTTGTCTACTCTATCTAATGCCTCTCATAATCATATAGACTTCCACCAAGTCCCTCTTCACCCTCCGATGCTCCAGAGAAAACAAGCTAAATTGTCCAACCTCTCCTTATAGTCCATGCCTTCTAATCCAGGTGACATCCAACCATTAAAACAACCAATCGTCATTTCATTATAGTACAAAAACAGAATTTTATGACTGGTGAGTTGACACTGAGGCCTATGCATCAAAAAAATGGAGCGAGAGAGAGAGAGAGAGCACTCAATAACAGAGGGATATACAATATGCGAACTTCATTAGAAATTGTTTTGGCATGCTGCAAAGCATTCAGCTTTTCAGCTCCGGAAGCCAAAAAGATCTTGCATTATGAACCAGTAGTAAGCAATTTATATTCCTGTGTTATATTGTCTTAATAATGCTTAAGATGGTGCTTATTTATTTTCATTACCAGTCAATAAAATGCAAATTATGCTTTTTGTAAACATTCAGTAAATATAACAGACAATATTCTTTTTCACAGGTATTAAAGTTGACAAATTTGCGTACTTCTCTGGTTTTGAATCTTGATCTTAATTTTCTACAGGAATGTTTCAATTTCTTTGTCCAACATTAGTTACATAATTAAATAAAAGTAATCTTTCATTTTTATCTAACCAGTGATTTAGTTTTTTTTCAGAGTTTTTCCACCCAAATGTACCAATGATCTTATACGTTAGAAAGTGAATTCCACAACTGTATCCAGCCCAAAGTTTGCAGACCCAGCTGTTTCCTGCTGTCAAACCTCCCAAGGACTAAAACCATCACCTGTTCTCTTTCAACATCTGTTTAACTGCACTGACGGCCACTTATGTGATCAATTAGCATCCTTAATCCCTTGGGAACATATTATCGCTGCTCTGTAGCTGTGAATGACTTTGCAAACCACAGTCCGTGAATAAAGTTTTAATATTTTGTTTGAGAACAATTGAAACAGACATTACTTATTTCAGTGATCACAGCACAATCCTAATGTCAATGAATTTCATATTAATCATGTGTTTGCTTTTTGGATAACCATGATTTCATAATATGACAAAAGGTCATTAGGACCGTTAACAATAGAAATACTGACTCAATATCCAGCTGGCCACGGGCCTGAATCCGAGAGTGATCTGTCACTCAGAATTAACTGTCATAGTTACCCTATTACTTCATCTGCCGTTTGATTGAATGGTTAAATAAGGCTGCAGGAAGGTTAGGCTACTTGTGGAAGTTAAAGAAAATTTTAGAAGTTATAGACATGGAGAAGCACAAGGACACAGCTGACAGAGCAACTGCTTCATAGCATCAGAAACACAGTTCAGTCCTGACTTCAGATGCAGTTTATGTAAAGTTTGGATATTCTCTCCCTGATCAAATACTTCTTCCAGGTGTCTACAAATTCTTAAGATGTATCATTTAAATAGCTGCTTTAAGCTATCCCTAAAGTACAGGTGAGTGGTGGAATCTGCAGAGAGTTGAGGGAAATGTGGGGAGGACAGGTGGGATCAATATGGTATTTGTAGAATACAAGTGTGTAGCCTATGGTCTGCATGGACTCTGTGGGATGGCGGGTGTATTTCCATGCTGCAGCTTTCTGTGCCTCTAGATCTGAAATAAAAACATAAAACATACACAAAATGCTGGAGGAACTCAGCATGTTAGGCAACATCTAGTGAGATGAATAAACAATTGATGTTTTGGGCCTATCAAACTCTTAACCTGTTAAGGCATTGGGAAGATGAAGTGAGACCAAGAAAAGAGAGATCAAGAAAAGGGAGGGACGAGCCATTTCTCGATCTTTCTGTCTCCATCTGCGGAGACAAACTGTCTACCAACATCTTTTATAAATCTGCCAATTCTCACAGCTAACGACTATACTTCTATCCACCCTGTCTCCTGTAAAAAAATTTATTCACTTTTATCAGTTCCTTTATCTCCACGGCATGTGTTCCAGGATGCAGCTTTCAAAGATATCCTCCTTCAAACAATCGGGTTTCCCTTTCTCCACCATTGATGCTGTCCTCATCCTCACTTGCATCTCCTCCATTCCTTGGACATCCATACTCACCTCATCAACCCATCGCCTTAACAGTGATAGAATTCCTCTTGCCCTAACCAACTACCCCATAAGGCTCCACATTCAATAAGTCATCCTTTGCAACTTCCACCATCTCCAAAGGGACGCCATAACAAAATACATCTTTACTTTCCCCCCATTCTCCACTCTCTGCAGGGATTGCTCCCCTGTGATTCCCTTGTACATTTGTCCCTCCCCACCAATCTTCCACCTGTCATCTTATCCTTGCAAGTGGCCAAAGTGCTACACCTGCCTGTTCACCTCCTCCCTCACCTCTCTTCAGGGCCCCAAACAGTCCTTCCAAGTGAGGCTTCAGTTCACCTGTGAATCTGTTGGGATGATCTATTGTATGTGGTACTCTCGATATGGCCTCCTCTACATTGGTGAAAACTGTCATAAATTGGGGTACTGCTTTGTCGAGCACTTCAGCTCCATCTGCCAAAAGCAGAATTTCTTGGTGGCCTACCATTTTCCATTCCTGTTCTGACATGTTGGTCCACGGCCTGCTCTTGTGCCATGATGAGGCCACTGTTGGGGTGGAGAATCAACCCCTCATATTCCGCCTATGTAGCCTCCAACCTGATGGCACCAACACCAATTCCTCCTTTCAGTAAATTTTTTACCCTCTCCCTCCCTGTTCTATTTTCTACTTTAGCTTCTTAAATCTCATCTGCCTATCACCTCCCTCTGGTTTCCCTCATTCTCCCACTTCCTTCCCCTATCTGATTCCTTCCTCTCCAGCCCATTGCATTTCCCACCCACCTGGCTTCACCTGTCACCTTCTAGCTATCCTCCTTCCCCACCCCTACCTTTTTATTCTGGTGTCTTTCCCATTCCTTTCCAGTCCTGAAGAAGGGTCATGCCCTGAAACGTTGACTGTTTATTCATTTCCATAGATGTTGCCTGACCTGCTGAGTTTTGTGTATATTACTTTGGATTTTCAGCATCTGCAGAATTTCAAGTTTAAAAACAGAAAATGTTGTTTTTACTTCGGATTCAAAAACTAATCGAGTCAGTCAGCATCAGTAGAAGGAGAAACATTTTCTGGACCTGAAATGTAAACTGTTTTCTCCTTACAGTTATTATGAAAGTAAAATTTTGGACTGGGGAAAAACATTGAGGCACATTCTGTGTTGCACTGTAATTTTCTGATTGGCTCCTGAAACAATTATGAACCTGTGTAGGTAAATTAAATATTTAAATTGTATTTTAATATGTGTACCTTTGAAACATTATAAAACCTGGTCATACCTCTTTGCACTTTAATGTAAAAATGCTTGAAGAATGGCAAATTTTGAAGTCCGCTTGCTACTGGTTATTTTCGAATGGTTTGTTTCTAGGATGGGTGACTGTGTAAAACAAAAGGCATGTTAGACAAGAAGATACAATATGAGCAACTTAGATATTATTTTGTACTATAGCTTCCCTGAATCTTCAGTCGTTTTTTCTGCTTAAGGCCTAAATTATTTCTGCACATTGACAGATAGTGGCTGGAGTAGTTGCCAGCCACACATAATGTTTCACCAAGCGCAGGTACAATACCGTTTGTGCAAGGATAAGGAAAGATCAGTGCCAGCTGGAAAAGGGGCTGGCATTTGCATTCCTTTTGCCTGACTTTGTCAAATTCCACATCTCTCTACACACAAAATGAATCCACTTAACTATACAGATGAGACCTACTGAAAGCAGATGTTAGCTTGCATGCTGGGGATATTTTTTCAAAGATCCATCCAAACAAAATTAAAAAAAAAACGATATTTTAGAAATGAACTCCCAATCCCTTTTGAAGCAGGAGTCCATATTTGGCTCACTAGAAAGCATGTCTTTCTTTCCAAGACCTTTGCCAATGTTTCTCTGTGACCAGCTGCCAGGGAGTTTACAGGAAAAGCGCAGTTTAATTCACTCTCAGATATTCCCTCCTCTCCTTCTGGGAAGATGCTTCTAATCAAAAGATCCTTCTCTGTGGCCCACTGTGTGATGGGTGCCTCTGCTGTGAATATGTAGCCTTTATTCTGGAGTGCCGCATATCAATAATATGTATGCTAATATTTATGCATATTATGATGCTTTCAGAAGTAAGCACCCATCAAATTTCTATTGTGCCAAAACTGGGAGAAAAACAACATTGGCCAAAATCGTGCTGACTGATAAGCAATGATTCCAAAGAAAACTGTTAGCTGCCAGCTGCTGGTGCCTCAGCATAATTTGGACTCACTCCTCTGCCCGGAAAATGACAGAGGTCTAAGGCTTACAGGAGGGCAGATGCTAGCATCTCTGGCTGTCTGTTCCATTGCTGCACTCTCTGCTGAGTTCAGCAGTGGGGTAGTGACCTGCTGAATAAAGAGTCTGGATGCACTTTGCATCTGGTCCTCAGCTTTAAGCCAGAAAGGGATGGTTTTGGAAAAAAATCACCCCTGTAATTTGAATGCTGTTGCTGATGCTATGGGAAAAGGTAAATGAGAGATGAAAAATTAAAATTAAAATTAAAAATGAAAACAAATAAATTTAACTAAAACCACATAAACCTCTAACAAATACTTAGAACATTGAAATAAAGTTAAATAAGTCAAGCACTTACCTTTTCCACAGGATTTCCAGTGGCTCGTGTGGACTAACCTCCCTGGTGTAGAGCTAAGGGATAGATGGGAAATTTATGAACTCTTTTGTTTTTGTATCAGTGCTCCACCTCTGGATTCAATGGGCAAGTCCAGGAATGGGAGTGGATAGTCAAATGAAACAGCAGGTGATCACCAATTCCTGTCAGACCTCTGAACTTGGTCACATGCCTGGAAGTCAAAGAAATAATTAGATGGCTACAGGTTGCCCTTGTCAGTCAGACTGATCTGGTTTAACATATCCCAAAACATGTTTAGCAAACTGGCAAAAATTATATATTTGCATTTCTACATCTCTCTCTTTTGAAATAACTGCCTCCCACTCCTAATCTTCTAGGTCCCTTTGTTTGAGAGCCTCTTACTGAATGGAAACACCTTGACATCTATCCTCGGGACTTGGCTTTCAACAATATCACCAACCATTCTTCTAAACTCAATAGAACAGATATTAATTTATTTAGCCACTCACTACAGGACAAGTATCTCACCCCAGTGAACTTCTTTTGAATTTGCTCCAATGCTACTATAACCTATCTTAAATAAGAGATCAAAACCCCTGCATAAGGAGCATAGACCTGCATCATACTCCAAGTGCAGCCTCACCAGCACCCTGTACTTTTGTAATAATACCTCATCATTTCTAAACTGCAATCATCATGCAATAAAATTGGACGTCTTGCACATTACCTAAACTCCAGGTACTTAATATAAATCACATATTTATACGGCGCCTTGTCAAATGTCTTAGACAGGCCAATCCACTATATCTACATTTTCCCCATTATCATTTCTGCTTGCTATATCCTCAAAATGTTCTAGCAACTTTTCCAAAAAGGTTTTTTCTGTTCATAAATTCATGTTGATTTGGTCTGGGTTGCTTTTCTCTCTGTTTCATGGATGTCTGTGAAGAGTAAGGATTTCAGGTTGTATACTGTATACATTCTCCGGTATTAAATTGAACCATTGATTATATTAAGTTTCTCTAATTGACTAGCTACTTGTTCCTTGATTATAAACTTCATTATCTTGCCAAGAACATAATGTTAAGTTAACAGGCCTATAATTACCCCCTTTTTTCTGGTCTTTGTTTTTGAGCAATGGATTTGTATTTGTGGTTTTCCAGTCTGCTTATGCTTCCAGCAAATCAGAGAGTTTTGAAAAATTTAGTCAATGACTTCACCATCTCTGCAGCTGTTTCCTTGGATGCTAGCCAATGGGACCTGGTGTGTTGTCTGCCTTGAATCCTATTAGTTCCTTTTCCCAATACATTATCCTTCATGATAGTGATGGTTACAATTCTAATCTATTGGGTATCTTTGGGACATTTACAGTGAACTCCAATACGAAGATTGAAGCAATGCATTGATTTTACTTTTTTGCCTCTTTCTTTTTTTCCCGTTACTAAACCCCAGATGCAACCTCAGGAGCCCCAAATTTAACTTATCTACCCTTATTTTATGTATTTCTGAACCATACAGATGTTGAATCCCCTTCATAAAACGTGACTATTCCACTAAGTGTCATTGTTACAAGAATGCACACTATCTGACTTCCTGTCCAACTGAACCACACTGCTGACCAGGTATAGATACACAGTGTGTCAATATAAGACTCAGCTTGTTCTAACATTTAAGTTATCTTTATTTGTACCTCTGTTACATTTCAGCAGTGAAGTATAAGGGTTCTTATAGGTGCCTTGAAAAAAATGGGAAAGTTCCCTCAACTCCTCGGAATATCTGGACAATAACCACACAAAATGGAAAAGGATTATTTGGAATGCTCTTGAGAATGTTGAGTCTCAAAAAACATCCCAAATAATCCTTATCCACTTTAGGGACACAGATTTCCTGCTTTAATAACCAAAAGAGCACAAATCTACAATGTCACACACCTCCTGCTCCAATTGCAGTTCTCTCATTGGCTTAATTATTCATTTTAGAACCCACAGAACTAGAGTGGAACCAAGACAAGATCAATCATATAGGACTGGTAAAGAAGACAAGTAAATTAAGCATTTATAGACTTTATATATCTACAACTTGGCTTTCTTTTTTTATAAAGTAACAGCCGTACTTCTACTCTTTTCCGAGCCCTTACAAGATCTTACGTGTTTGGGTGTTGAATCAACTTTCTGATACTTTAGTTCTGGTTTTGGACTCAGTGAATGGACAGCTTCCTTGTTGGAACATTCTGTACATACTTCAATTCAATTCAACACGGGTCTTCCTTGTATTATCTACTCTTTCCATTATATTCTCTGGAAGATTCTAATCATTCATATTTAATGCTTAGATCTCCCTTTGGCTTCCAACTTCAGTGTTCTTATGTGATTCCCATATGACATTCTGCTCCTGTAGTAAATAATACAACTGTAAAGCGAAGCCTTTCTTGGAGTATTGTGAGCAGTTTTGGTCACCTTATCTAAGAAAGGATGTGCTGACATCAGAGAGGGTTCAAAGGAGGTCCATGAAAATGATTCCAGGATCAAAAGACTTGTCATATGAAGAGAGTTTGATGGCTCTGGGCCTCTACTCACTGGAATTCAGAAGAATGAAAGGGTGACTTCATTAAAACCTATCAAATGTTGAAAGATATCGATAGAGTGGATGTGGAGATGTTTCCTATGGTGGGCGAGTCTAAGACCAGAGGACACAGCCTCAAAATAGAGGGGCATCGTTTTAGGAAGGAGACGAGGAGGACTTCCTTTAGCCAGAGAGTGGTAAATCTGTGGAATTTGTTGGCACAGGCAGCTGTGAAGGTCAAGGCATTGAGTATATTTAAGGTAGAGTTTGATAGATTCTTGAATAGTCAGGGCATGAAGGGATACAGGGAGAAGGTAGGAGATTAGTGCTGAGAGGGAAAATGGATCAGCCATGGATCAAATGGTAGAGCAGACTCATTGGGCTAAATATCTTATGGTAATGTCTTCAAAAGTTTTAATGCTTTTGCTTCCTAATAGTTTGATAGTTTCATAGTTTGACTCCTAACATCACCATTCATGACTTATAATCTGTTTCTAGAGTAAAGAAACTTTGTGGTAAAACCAGATCAAACTTCTTCATTCTTATTTCATGTGCTTCCATTATGATCAGGTATGATTGTATGTATTACCTTGTAGGTCAAAACTGATTTTTTTTTAAGTTCATCATTCATCTTGAGGTTTATCAATACCCCTACACCATAATTTGATACATCATGTTTCAAATTCAACTGAGGTGTTGTATTTTAATGAACATGTGCACTTGCTAATCTTTTCTTGCTTTCTGCTTAAGCATGATGCAGAACCTTGCTTGGCAGTCATACATTTTTCAACTATGATCTGAGCATCATGCAGTATCTGGAAGAAAACAGATTTGACATTGCACCATCTTCAGGAACAAACTTATACATGGTATATTTTGGGCTTTACTTTTTTGTCAGTGATCTTTACTTTTTCCTTCACCAAATACAGAGCATATGCATCAACTGTAAACAAAGGTAAATAACTTATTGCTTAATTTACATTGTGGTCACATAAACTCCTGAACATTTACTGCAAAATGAAAAGATTTCCTTCAGTACTGATGGCTATCAATGCATTCTCTTTGCTACGCAAGCAATTAAATCACTCCTTCCAAAATGACATGAAAACCTTGGATCAATATGTTAACTTCAGGTGTGTGACTGAAGTTTATTTTATACATTACCATTAGATAATACGTCATGTGTGTGTCAATGTTCATTTAATCAAAGTTCAAAGTACAATTATTATAAAAGTATATTTACTATATACAACCCTGAGATTCATCTTCTTGCGGGCAGCCACAAACCTAAGAAACACAATAAAATTCATGAAAAACCCCCATACCACGAACATGAACCAAAGAATTCCTGAAGGTAAGTCCACAGCCGCGGATCCGGGATCAATGCTGATTCTTGCAGGCCACAGCCACAGAGCCAAGTTCAGTGCTGAGGTGAATGCCGATGGCTACAGGACACAGCTGCAGAGTCAGTTCAGTGCTGAAGTAAGTGAAGCCTCACGGAGTAGTGAGCTGATCACCAGTCTGTCCTTTGCCTTTGGCCTCGGTGCCTTAATCTTTTTAATCTGGCTTGACGCTTAAATTGGCCAAGCATCGGTCTATTTTCCATTCTCGGGCTTGGGCTCGGGCCTCACCACTATAATCTGACCCGCAGTTTCAGTCCAGCCCCAAGTTAGCTCCAGCAATGGCCTGTCTGTGCCTGCATTCTTGAGAGTGCAGTTCAACGAATCCTTCAGGGTATCACAAAAACACCATGTTGTACAGATAGTTCAAAAGCACGTCTCCCAAAGGGAAGTGTGTGTGTGACATTGGAGAGGTGCAATTTGGTGAATCTCTCTGAGCCTGCTAACTTTGTGTATAAGTATTGTTAGTTATCTATGCCTTGATTTAGTGTGCTATTGTAGGCTCAACAAAGCTGCATATTTTAGGCATAACAACTATAGATTTTTTTTGCACCATTTTAGTGTAGTTTGACTTTGAAGCACCAGTGCTGAAAACATTTTTCCAATTCTTTCCATTAAAGCTGACCTGTTTGCTATGATGATGGGGATTATTCCTTCTGGTCGTTGAGTTGTACTCTGATCTACGTTCCTTCATGTGTGTGAAATCACACCAGAGCTGTCTCCCAGTATAATGAGACTTCCATCAGTGATATCTTGAACCTGCTTGAGTGTCCTGATTCATAATTGGGTAGCCTGTGACAATGTGAATAAACCTGATACAGGCAACACTTTAACCTCTGTTTGCTTGAAACTATTACTCTGTGATGCACATGGTACAACACTATTTTCTAATTAACTGGATGAAGTTCCAAATTATGAAGTCTATGTTTCTCTGTGTTAAATTGCTATTGAAATTGATTTTGTTGCTTGTTTTGACCTTGTATCTGTAGGTTGTCAAAAAGTGTAATTTTGTTGGCAACAGAAGCTCTTAACTCTTTCAAGCTGGCAAGAATGTGGAGTGATGGCCATGGCAGTGATACTGACTGACTGAACTTTTGTCACCAAACCACTTTCAATTTGGTTACGTTTCCTTGAACTTTGCTATTACTGTCAAAATGGGAACAGAATTGTCCCCATTCTTGGATACTGTTTTCATCAGCCAGCAATGTTACAAACTGACAGGTTGTGTATGTTCATCAACACTGCTCATGACCTTCCGTCCGACATGCAAACCTTTGCTTAAGGTACAATTAGGAAGGCATCAAAATTGCAATGCTAGGATAAAGGCTATCATAAAAATAACATTGCCTCACCCTGCTTTTCATTTCTTATCCCAAACTTATAGCTTTCAGCAATTTCAAATGACTTTAAATTAAAGTAATCTTCCAGGTTCTGATCAACGATTTTAAAGACAAACTTTGACACATTTCAAAACGTGCGTTTTTGTGGTTGATCATCATTCATTTAGGATTTTCACAATGATAGCTTCTCCTTCAATCTTCACAATATTGCTGGGTTTAAAGAAGATGTCAACCTGGTTAACAGATGTGCTGAAAGCATCTTTAGTTTCATCATATATGCAAGATCTTTGAATATAGCCATATTGCCCCATTACTATCGAATAGTGACAGAGTTCAACTTAGAACATGCAAAGTCAAGTTTATTGTCATATACACAAGCACATGTACTTTCTTACACATATCATCATATCAGAGCAGTCACAAGCAAAAAGTACATTAAACATAAATTTTCCAAAATGTTTACGAAAAAAAACAATACAACAAAAGAGGTTTATTTTAGCATAAAGTGATCAAAGTGGTCGTAATATTTCTAAACTGTAGTGATTAAGATTCTGTTGGTCGGATCAAGAACTAAATGGTTGAATGGAAGTAGCTGTGGTGTGGCGTTTCAGTTTCTATAGATGGGGCAGAGTTTGTTAAGTGTGTCCAGGACGGATTCCTGTCACAGTATGTGGACAGGCCGACTAGGAGGAATGCCATACTAGATCTAGTACTAGGTAATGAACCGGGTCAGGTCACAGATCTCTCAGTGGGTGAGCATAAGGGGGACAGTGCCCACCGCTCCCTGGATCATGGAAAAGGATAGAATCAGAGAGGACAAGACAATTTTTAATTGGGGAAGGGCAAATTATGAGGCTATAAAGCTAGAACTTGTGGGTGTGAATTGGGATGATGTTTTTGCAGGAAAATATACTATGGACATGTGGTGGATGTTTAGAGATCTCTTGCAGGATGTTAGGGATAAATTTGTCCCAGTGAGAAAGATAAAGAATGGTAGGGTGAAGGAACCATGGGAGACAAGTGAGGTGAAGTGAAAAATCTAGTCAGGTGGAAGAAGGCAGCATACATGAGGTTTAGGAAGCAAGGATCAGATGGGTCTAGTGAGGAATATAGGGAAGCAAGAAAGGAGCTTAAGAAGGGGCTGAGAAGAGCAAGAAGGGGGCATGAGCAGGCCTTGGTGAGTAGGGTAAAGGAAAAACCCAAGGCATTTTTCAATTATGTGAAGAACAAAAGGATGACAGGAGTGAAGGTAGGAAGATGTGCCTGGAGGCTGTGGAAATGAGCAAGGTCCTCAATGAATACTTCTCTTTGGTATTCACCAAAGAGAGGGAACTTGATGATATTAAGGGAGAGGAGGTGTTGGAGTTGTTAAAATACATTAGGACGGATAAGTCCCCGGAGCCTGACGGAATATTCCCCAGGCTGCTCCATGAGGCGAGGGAAGAGATTACTGAGCCTCTGGCTAGGATCTTTATGTCCTCGTTGTCCATGGGAATGGTACCAGAGGATTGGAGGGAGGCGAATGTTGTCCCCTTGTTCAAAAAAGGTAGGAGGGATACCAGGTAATTATAGACCAGTGAGCCTTATGTCTGTGGTGGGAAAGCTGTTGGAAAAGATTCTTAGAGATAGGATCTATGGGTATTTAGAGAATCATGGTCTGATCAGAGACAGTCAGCATGACTTTGTGAAGGGAAGATCGTGTCTAACAAGCCTGATAGAGTTCTTTTAGGATGTGACCAGGCATATAGATGAGGGTAGTGCAGTGGATGTGATCTATATGGATTTTAGTAAGGCATTTGACAAGGTTCCACATGGTAGGCTTATTGAGAAAGTCAGAAGGCATGGGATCCGGGGAAGTTTGGCCAGGTGGATTCAGAATTGGCTTTCCTGCAGAAGGCAGAGGGTCGTGGTGGAGAGAGTACATCCAGATTGGAGGATTGTGACTAGTGGTGTCCCACAAGGATCTGTTCTGGGACCTTTACTTTTCGTGATTTTTATTAACGACCTGGATGTGGGGATGGAAGGGTGGGTTGGAAAGTTTGCAGATGACACAAAGGTTGGTGGTGTTGTAGATAGTGTAGAGGATTATCAAAGATTGCAGAGAGACATTGATAGGATGCAGAAGTGGGCTGAGAAGTGGCAGATGGAGTTCAACCCGGAGAAGTGTGAGGTGGTACACTTTGGAAGGACAAACTCCAAGGCAGAATACAAAGTAAATGGCAGGATACTTGGTAGTGTGGAGGAGCAGAGGGATCTGGGGGTACATGTCCACAGATTCTTGAAAGTTGCCTCACAGGTAGATAGGGTAGTTAAGAAAGCTTATGGAGTGTTAGCTTTCATAAGTCAAGGGATAGAGTTTAAGAGTTGCGATGTAATGATGCAGCTCTGTAAAACTCTGGTTAGGCCACACTTGGAGTACTGTGTCCAGTTCTGGTCACCTCACTATAGGAAGGATGTGGAAGCATTGGAAAGGGTACAGAGGAGATCTACCAGGATGCTGCCTGGTTTAGAGAGTATGGATTATGATCAGAGGTTAAGGGAGTTAGGGCTTTGCTCTTTGGAGGGAAGGAGGATGAGAGGAGAGATGATAGAGGTGCACAAGATAATGAAAGGAATAGATAGAGTGGATAGCCAGCACCTCTTCCCCAGGGCACCACTGCTCAATACAAGAGGAAATGGCTTTAAGGTAAGAGGTGGGAAGTTCAAGGGGGATATTAGAGGAAGGTTTTTCACTCAGAGAGTAGTTGGTGCCTGGAATACACTGCCTGAGTCAGTGGTGGAGGTAGATACACTTGTGAAGTTTAAGAGACTACTAAACAGCTATATGGAGGAATTTAAGGTGGGGGGTTATATGGGAGGCAGGGTTTGAGGGTTGGCACAACCTTGTGGGTCAAAGGGCCTGTAATGTGCTGTACTATTCTATGTTCTATGTTCTATACCTCCTGACTGATAATAACAGTGGCACGGCCTGGACTGTGGGAATCTTTGATGATGGATGTTGCCTTCTTGAAGTAATGCACTAATGGTGAGTAGGTATGTGCCTGTGATGTATTGGGATGAGTCAACTATCCTCCATAGCTTTATACATTCATATGCATTCAAATTACCATGCTAAACCTGTTAGGAAGCTTTCGACAGTATAACTGCGGAAGTTTGCCGAAGTATTCAGAATCAGGTTTATTATCACTGACATATATTGCAAAATGTGTTGTTTTGTGGCAGTAGTACAGTGCAATACAGTAAATAGCTATAGATTAGAATAAGAAATATGAATAAATAAACCTTGCAAAAGAGTAAAATAGTGAAGTAGCATCCTTGGGTTCATGGACCATTCTGAGATCAGATGGCAGAGGGAAAGAAGCTGCTTCTAAAATATTGAGGTTTCAGTACCTCCTCCCTAACGGTAGTACTGAAAAGAAGGTATTCTCTAGATGGTGAGGATCATTAATGATGAATGGCAGCTTTTTGAGACACTGGCTTTTGAAGACGTCCTTAATGTTGGGTGGGGTGGGGGGGGGGGGTAAGAACTTGTGCCCATAATGGAGCTGCTTGAGTCTATAACCCTCTGCAGCATTTTTTTGATCCTGTGCATTGGAGCATTTAATCTCCCACAAAAATACAGACACTGATCCATCTTCACTGTGATTCCATCCATGTGCTAGGCCTTGAGCAGGTCATTCAATATATTAATACCCAGAAATCTAAAGATTTAATGATATGTCACTGTCTCTACTCTTTTCTCTTGTGACGTATCATGAAATGTACTCTTACTGGTGCACACAAACAGAGGTTTTGCCTTAGAAAAACAAGATTCTATGCAGCAAAAAGACAGTTGGAGCTCAAGCACTCATAAATCTCACTATGAACAATTATCATTTTCATTCAAGAACGCTGTCTAAGATCCCAACTTGGACAACAATATTTAATATCTTCATAAATTCATTAAGGTATAAGTTTACGTTTATTTTAAACAGGAGAAAGTCTGTACGTGCTGGCAACCCAAAGCAACACACACACACACACACAAAATGCTGGAGAAACTCAGCAGGTCAGGCAGTCGACATTTCAGGCCAAGACCCTTCTTGAGAACTGAAAAGGAAGGAAGGAAGATGCCAGGAGATCAGGGATGGGAAGGAGACTCGCTGGAAGATGATAGGTGAAGCCAAGAGGCCAGGTGTTGTTTACTTGCAAGGTAGGTAAATATATGTTGGGTTTTCAAGCTCCTTCTAAAGACTGAATGATTTAGTCATTATCATTGTAACAATGCAGACAGATGACAGAGTACTCTTATCCAACATAAACACACAGAGAAATGTGTTGAGCAGCAGAGAAGTCTCCATGTCACATTTGTTGATCTAACCAAAGCACTTGACACTGTTGGCAGAGATGGCCTGTGGAAGATCCCACCAAAATTTGGTTACCCCCCACGCCTAACCAACATTATCCATCAGTTTCACAAAGGCATGGAAGGCCACATCAACACATGTGGTGAGTTGTCAGACCCATTTTCCATCAGCAACGGCGTAAAACGGGGTAGCGTTCTGGCTGCTACTCTGTTTGGACTATTCTTTGCTGCTGTTCTTCAGGATGCCACATCGGATCTGAAGTCAGGGGTCTTCCTACAAATGAGGGCTGATGGTGGGCTCCTCAACCTCACAAGATTGAGAGCAAAAACAAATGTCAGAGACATTGTGGCGCATGAGATACAGTTTGCTGATGACTGTGCACTGGTTGCACACTCTCTCAAAGATTTACAGGAGATCACCAGTTGCTTTGCCAGTGCAGCCAGAAGCTTCAGACTGACAATCAGCCTGAAAAAGATGGAAGTTTTGTACCAACCAGCTGTCCTGATTGATGACACTCGTCTCAATGCTGTCAACAAGTTTTGCTGCCTGGGCAGCATAATAACATCCTCAGCTTCCCTGGATGTAGATTCAATCAAGAACCAGAAAAGCCTGCTTTGCATTTGGTCAGCTGAAAGACTGAGTTTGGTCGCAGAACATCAGGTTGGCCACTAAGAGCAAGGTATACAGGGCCATTGTCATATCAACCTTGTTATATGGATGTGAGACATGGCGCCCATATCAGAGACACTTGCGCCAGCTTGACCAACTGCAGCAGCGTCACCTACGTTCTCTGATGAAGATCACCTGGCGAGACAAGGTCTCCAAGACCGAGGTCCTCTCTCGAGCCAGAATGCCAGCAGTTTCAACCTTGGTGATGTCAGCCCAACTGCGCTGGGCAGGGCATGTTGCCAGAATGTCTGACGGAAGACTGCCCAAGGACACCTAGTATGGTCAAGTGTCCAGTGGTACCCGAAAGCGAGGAGGCCAGTGACTACGGTATAAGGATGTTCTGCACAGGAGCCTCAAGAAAGCTGACATTGCCCCATCAACATGGGAGGATCCGGCTCAAGATCGCTCACAGTGGAGGGACGCCATCAGAAAAGGTGTGGACGCTGCTGAGAACAAGCTCAATGAGGCAACAGAGGAAAGGCACAGGAAGCGCCACAACAGAGCTTCTGCCCCTGCTGCCCCTCCAGGCCTCACCTGCCAAATATGTGGCAAGCAGTGCCTGTCAAGGATCGGCCTGTACAGACACTCCAGGACGCACATGTCAAACCCTACTAACTGACTGAAAGGAACCAAAGAAGGAAGAAGGAAGAAGGATCCAACAGGCTTATTATGGTGCATACATATCCATAAGAACAACACATCCCAGGATGCAGATACACTACATAAACAGAAATCATTATTAAAGTTTGCTTAATCAGAACTACTTCCAATTATTGTGCGATAACATTGGAGCCAAGTACTTCTGGCTGAAGTACTGAATGGGATGGTTGTGGAATGTATGACTGTCACACCTCACTATCAGGTGTGGGTAAGCGTACCCGACAAAGGTCACCAGTTGGAAAAAACACAGATGGTAAGCCACAAAAGCACATTAGGGCAAGGGTTTATTTTAGTGCCAGTGGAGAAAGTGCGAAAGTTGTGAAGAAAATATTTACAAGTAGACAAATGGAAAAAAAACATGTATATAGAAAAACTTACAAATATACATAGGCTTTCTCCATAATGTACTTTGTCTTTAACTTTCCAACATAACTATTCACCAACCATCAAATCCAACTCCACCTGGCCTAGAAGGACCAGGAAATTCTACTGTTGGTCTGGGGGAAGGGGGGATAATCATGTGACCATACCATAATAATTATTATTTCAGATGCAGAATTGGAACATTTTAAACAGGGCTTCTAACATCCTGCAGTTTTATTTCACAACAAATGTCCTAGTTAAACCCATAGATCAGTGCCCACATGCTCAGATGAATATAAAAGAATAATTGCTCCCCACCAATGCTGTTGCCTGTGTAGGGTGTGGTCTGTCTTCTCCCACTAACCCAGGCATTATTTTAGGACACCCCAAACTGTCCCTCGGGTCTTTTGGGGGCTGTTCTGTTGTCTACAACCTGATGTAACGGTGTGAGTGAAAATAAATGAAACTGCTGGAATGCTTGTGTCTAGAATCCTTATTTTTATGAGTTATAAACCAGTAGAGCAGGTTAACTGAAGAGATTGTTTTACTGTTGCGGTGTATAAATAGTGACCTCTCAACAGCTGCAGAACAGGAGGGCAAAGTGTGTGAACTACTGAGGAAACTAGACCAGGGACAGAATGAGGAGGAGTGACTAACTGGACAAAGGGGCAGAGTTAGAGGGAGAATTAGCATTCCCAACCTGTTTTGTCACAGTGACCTCTTCAAGGTTCACAAACTCATCAGGAGATTCCTTAAATTCCACATTACTGAGCAACTCCCATACATGTAGAAACATCATTTTAAATCTGGAGGGCCATACAGACTTCTGCTTGCAACAAAGACACAATTATGTTCCATTTGTAAAGTGACTGTTCTAAAACATCAAGGATCCAAGTTGCCATTCTAACCTTACCTCTTGGGTCCCTTTTAAACCTTTACCTTCACACTTTAAACATATGCCCTCTTGTTTTAGACTCTCATATTCTAGGGGGGAGTGGGAAGGCTGTGACTAAATACCTTATTTAAGATTATTAAACTTCGTTTTGCCACTCCTCGGCCTTCTGCGCTCCACAGTTTCTCGTCATGATTAATGCCCTGCAGTGCTGGTAACATTTTCATGAACCCTTTCTGCACCCTTTCCAGCTCAATGGCATCCTTAACATTGGTGAGTGACCATAACAGCACATATTTCTCCAAAATACAGTCTCATCAGCGTTTTCTGCCCCTGCTACGTGACATCCCATCTCCTATAGTCAGTGCCCTGACTAATGAAGGCAAGTATGCCAAAAGCCTTCTTCAACACACTGGTTAACTGTGTCTCCGTTTTCATTGAGCTATGTACCTGTACTCCCAAGGCGCTCTGTTCTACAACAGTTTCCTGGACCCTACAGTTTACTATGTAAACCCTCCTCTGATTAAACTTACCAAAGCTCAACGCTGCACACTTGTCCAACTTAAATTTCACCTGTCATCTATGGTCCACTTCCACAGCTGATCTGGATCCTGTTGTAATCTTGGATAATCCACTTCACCTCCAACTATACCTCTAATTTTGGTATCATCTGCAAGTTTACCTAACTATGCCCACTACATTCTCATCCAAATCATTAATATAGATGGCAAACAACAGTGGCCCAATATTCTCATCTTCTCCCAGGAAGACAATAAGGGCTTTCCACGCCCTTACATTCAACTTTACACCAGGTTCTGCAGTCAATCAAAAATCATCCAGAATGTTCTGCCACCTTCAATGAGATTCTAGCATCAGACACATCTTCCCTTCATTTCTACTTGGTTTTCCAAATAGGCTCTTCCATCTATGATTCCCTGGACTACACTTCCAGGGAAGTGTAGTCTCGCAATACTCCCCCAGAGATACAGTACAATGCACATCTCTTACACCTTCCCCTCACCGTCCACAACTTCAGCAATCCATAATTCCCTTGCATTTCTCCCAATGGGTGCTTACCAATGAGGGTACTGAAGAAACCAAATGTAGATTGGGTGATCAGTTTGCAGAATATCCCCATTCCATCTGCAAAGGTGACCCTGAGCTTCTATCCATCTGTCAGTACAATCACCTGTTGCAATCCCACTCTGACCTTCCAGTCTTTGGTGTTCTACATAGCCCCAATGTCATTCAATGAAGTTTTGAGAATCAACATCTTATTTACCATCTGGATAGCTCCCAGTCTACATGAAATTACTTAATTTAGCAATTTTAGGTATCCACATTTTGATGCCTTCCATGTATATGGCTGTATCTTTTTAGTTCAATTTGCTTTCTTTTTTCTTTGTCAGTATCTAACAACAAAGTAGCTATTACTTTGATTAATTTGATCTGCACTCTATTGTAGACATTGACTCTTTTCTCTCCACCCCTTCATCTGCCTCTACAACTTAAGACATACTTGTTCTTTCACTTTCTTGGTTCTGAGGAATAGCCTCTAATGTGGAACATTAATTCTGTATCTCCACAAATCTTAGTTAAAATGCAAAGTGCTCCCAGCATTTCAGCTTTTGTTCTGGATTTTCAGTATCTGCATCTTTTTGGTCCTATGAATTCTGTATTGTTTTTGGAAAAATCTGTACAATTAATAATTTTATTTCGTAGTATTTCTATTTAGTGAGTTTTGAATTAATAGCTAATAGACCTTCCATTGTACAGCACATATGGTTACAGCCTTTTATTTTAAATGATAAAAATAACAGTCTGCTTTGTACCTACAAAAATTCACTTACTCATATATTTTATCTGTGTCCCATTCTGCCTTTCCTCATTTCAGCTCTGACTGCAAAAAACAGCTTTTCACATCTAACATGTGGTAGGAAAGTGAATCCTTAATTCTGGGCAGTATTATCTGGCAAAAAATTTATAGCCCAGAATTGTCAAATGATCAAATTGTGCCTGAATAACTTCCCATTTTCATGGTCCCTATGTTGAGTGAATAGATAAGCAGCAGACAGACACACTGATTTGTCTGAGGTAAGGCACAGGGAATGTAACATATGTGAAATTAGCAGAAAGCAAGCATAGTTTCTTAGCAAATGTGCTGTCAGGTTGCAACTTTATTTTTCCTTTCAGATTTCCCCTTTGTTTTGCCTTTAATGATGAACCAAACGGCTAGTGCACAGGATAATGAAGTATATTGCATGCCAAACACAGAGTCAAGCCAGCAAATGTAATTTCCTCGTGTGAGAATAAATCATTTTTTGAAGGTTTTACTGGAAACTCTCCTGGATATTCAAATCTGCTGTTTTGTTTGAAGCAATCAGAATGGCCAGTGGAGCTGTAATTCGACAGAAGGTTAAGGCAGGTGACCTACAGAGATATGATCCTGTTTACTGGGGATATTGCTAGAAGATTACTCTCAGGGGTCTTATTAGTCCAGATGATTAAAAACAAAGCTTGATATCCAACACTGGTATGGTTACTGAATAATTGCTTGACAGAGAGGATTGTTTAATTTAGCATTTAGACTTATACTTTAAGGATAATGTCTTACCGTAATTCAAACAATAGACTCTTACCAGATTATGGTTTTATAATAAGTATTAAACAATATCAAAATCATAATAAAAGCATCAGAAATCATGCATGGACAGCTATATGTGGATTAGGATCATACTGATCCTTCTAAACTCCGATTTACTTCTATCATCACTATAGGATTAATGCATAAAAAATGTGGGCTGTCTGCCTGATATCAGCAGGTATTACTGAAAACTCACTGGAGGCCTGCAGAAATAATATGGCCTACTTTCACTCGCCTGTGATTGCCATAAGCCACTTGCTGATATGCTACGATTAATCTGATAGGAACATTTTAACAGTAGGAAAATTAAATGAAACACTATATTGCAAAGATCTCAGACCGGGAGACAATTCTATTTTTTTATAAATCTCTTGAAGCTGAAAAGTTTTCATTATCATTTAAATATAAAGCTCATAAACTTATGGAAGGACAGAGAATCAGGGAGAAACCCACTGCTGGTTGGAGTCATACCTCACACAAAAGAAGACAATTGTGGCGGATGAAGTCAATCATCTCAGCCACAGTACTTCTCCGTAGGGTTCCTCAGGGTAGTGATCTAGGCCCAATCATCTTTAGCTGCTTTGTTATCAATGACCTTCTTTCAGTCACAGCGTCAGGCGTTGAGACGTTTACTAATAATTGCACAATGTTCAGCACCATTTGCAACTCCTCAGATAATGGTGCAGTCCACAACTTAATGCAAGAAAACCTGGACAACAACCAGGCCTGGGTAGATAGGTGCCAAATAACAGTCATACCATCAATGTGCTAGGCAGTAATGATATGCAACAAGAGAAATCCAGCCGTCACCCACTGACATTTGATAGCATTGTCATTGTGCAATCAACCTCTGTCATTATCCTGTGGGCTACCATGTACCAAATACTGAACTGGAGTAGCCATATACACAAGATCGCTCCAAGAGAGGCTAGGAATCTTGTGGTGAGTAACTTGCATACTAATTCCCCAAAGCCCATCCACCATCCACAAGGCTCAAGCCAAGTGGGTGACGGAATACTCTCCACTTGCTTGAATGAGTGTATCTTTAATAACACTCAAGATGGTCAAGCCCCTACAAAATACAGCAGCCTGCTTGATAGGCACCCAATCCACAACCATTCTCTCACTCCACCTTTGATGCACAGTAGCATCTGATTTGGGATGCACTACAGCAGCACAGCAAGACTCCTCAGACTCCTACCAAACCCCTGATCTCTACCAGCTTGAAGGTAAACAGTAGCAAAATCATGGAAACACTATCACCTGGAAGTTGCCCTCCAAACTTTACTCCATTATAAATTGGAAATATACCACTGTTTATTCACCATCACTGGGGCGAAATCCTGGAATTGTCTCCCTAACAGCATTGTGACTATACCCACAGCTCAAGGGCTGCAGCAGTCCAAGGAGGCACCTACTTTCTCAAGGGCAACTAGGGATAGACAAGTAAATGCTAGTTTAGCTTGCAAAGGCCACATCTCTTGAACAAATAAAAATAATAAATATGCTAACTAGATTGCTCCTAAAAGAAGTCATACATAAATGCTGCATTGTTTATTGAGGAGGTAGTAAATTCCATGGATGACATGAAAGTTGGCAGTGGTGCATGGAAGGTTGCATAAGGGTGTAGAAAGACGTGGCACAGATGGGAACTTGGGCAATGTTGGTAGATGGATATTCATCCTGACAAGTGTGAGGCATTTCAATGTGCGAAATCAGACAGAGGTGAGACATACTGTACTGTAAGATGCTAAGGAATGCTGATGTGTACAATGACTTAGGAAGCCAAGTCCACAATTTCCTGGCAACAAGGGTAGATAAGGTGGTGAAGAAGGCATATTGTATGCATTCCTTCATAGTTTGGGGCATAGAATGTAAAAGTTGAGGCATAATTTTGCAACTTTACAAAATACTGGTTAGGCTGCACTTGTTTGATATGTGAAGTTCTTGGGAATGTGGTTGTACTGGAGAGAAGCACTAGAGAAGATATTTGCTGGGATATCTATTGGATTTAAGGACTTTAGATGTTGGGAGAGATGTGTCAGACTGGATTTATTTTCCTTGAGAGAAGGATGCTGATAGGTGACCTGATTTTATAAGGCATAGACGGAGCCAATTGTTAGTATCTTCTTCCTGTTGTAGGGGGTATCAAAACCAATTTGGTGTAGGTTTAAAGTTAGAAGAAGGGGTATTGAAGGGGATATGAAGATAAAGCTCTTGCGTAAACAGTGGTTGATATTTGGAACTCATTGTCAGTGTAGTCAGATACAAATCACTATAGTTGAGATCCATTTAGAATGACACTTAAAGAAGCAAGGCATAGAAACATAGTCCTATTATTTACAAATATCACTAGTGTACTTAGCCGGAAAGGTTGATATGATTGCAATGGTCTGATGGGCTTGTTTCTATGCAGTACAGCTCTACTGCTGACTTCTGATTGTTCAGATAAAATGGGATAAAAGCTGCCTTACCAATTTCGTACTTTGCATTAAATGAAAATATGATTTAATAATAAGTTTTTGTTCACACATGGAAAATTTCTTAATGACTTGAGGACAAGGGCTCTATCTGCTGGTGTTCAGCTATATTGGTTAGCAGAATTCTTGGACTATGCTACTCTCTAATAGGACAATATCTGGGGCAGTGAATTGGCACCAGTACCTGTGATAAAGAGAAGGAGAACAGAAAAAGTATCTAATGTTCCTATTTATGGACTGGTATTTCTGCTGGTTATGGCATATACTCATCTGTCAGACTATAACAACATAAGGAATAATTATGATGCTTTCAACATCTGAATGACCTGCAGTAGACTCACTCATGTAGAATGGCCAATTGAGTCAGTAATCGGTGATGACTGCCAGTCATGGAACTACACACCTGGGAATGAGAGGCATCGGTACTTAATTGATCAGCAGGATTGGATCACTTACTCAGTGTCTCCTGCATAACTTTGCATTGTACTGAAGTCGTGGTGCTCCAACGTTACCAACTCTCTGACCTCCATGTAATTGTAAGTTCCTCTCCTAGTTTTCTATATGGTCACTGCCTTGAGTTATTTATGCTTTGATATCACTGTTGTAAGTTTTAACTTTAATTCCCAATTTCCTAAAGTTTCTACACAGGTTATTAATATTATAAAACAACAGCATGAGATACGTTAGTGATATTTGCTTACTGTATAGTGTTCAGTTAACAGGACACTAGCCTCCTCAATTTAGCATGAGGTCAGATCTATATCCTCGATTAAGCTTTATCTTAATACCAAGATAAGCCACTGATGCTGATTGCTATGATGATTGTAAAACTGTAAAGGTTTGGAGTTAGTTGCAGCTAGCTTTCAACCTTTCATAAGGAAGTAAAGGTTATATGTTGAGGATACATGAACTTGTTCAACATCTACCGACAAGAGTGTTTCTATTGCCCTTAAAATAGCCTTCCATAGGTCAAACCTGATCTTGTTGTAGAGTTCTGGATCACCAGCCTTGATTGCCACAGATCTAGCTCTCAGTACATTACGAATCTCCTGGTTCATCCACACACATCTTGATGAAGATGATGACAACTGTGGCATATTCCTAAAATTGAATCCCCGAATATTGTCCAATCTACCCACTCAAAGCAGTCCTGTAAGTGGTCCTCTACCTCGACCATACCTTCTTGGTCCTCACCACTGATCCTGTGGTCTTTAGTCTCCGTTTATACACTGGGAGAAGAAGTACAGCCAAGTGATTGGACTTTCCAAAGTGCGAGTGTGGGTATGGGATGGCACAGTGAGCATTTTTTAAAGGTGGTAAAACAGTGGTCAAGCGTGTCGACTCCTCTGGTTCCACAGGTGATATGCTGATGGTATTTGTTCAGGAACATCTTCAAGCTGGCCTGCTTGAAGTCTCCGACAATGATAGGGAAGGCATCAGAGTGCATTGTTTCATGCCTGCTGATTATGTTCTCAGTTCCTCCAGTGTCTGCCTGATGTTAGCTTGCATGAGGTTACCACTACCTGCTAATTTAATTGGAGGTGCCATTGATCAACCTCAGTGGCTAAGGGACATTATGAAATATGATATCAGTTGACAGGATCAGAGATCAAAGGTGGACAGCCTTCTTTCTAGCCTTCTCTCTCTCTCTGCTTGATTCTTTCACTTAGACATTCAGTGTAACAACTCAGCAGTGCAATATTTGCCATTTCTTTTAGACATTGATCTCTATTATTTCCTCTTTTTCAAAGTCCTTCAGTAGTCCTTGTTACCACATAGTTGGTGGACCCTCCCAATGCATTGTCATCAGCTTATCGTGCACTTATCCATTCCCGCTATCTGTTGGTTGGATGCTTCAAGATGATTTGCAGTGTTCCCTATAAAATGCTCCCTGCTGACTCTTTCTGTGCTCATTGTTAATGTCTAAGACGGTACTGTTGAACTCCGTCTGAATCTTGTGTTTCTCTATCAACCTTGATTTGCCCTGGGTCAGTTTCAGTTTTACAAAGATTGTGCAATGATAGTGCACAATCCTCTAACGTAATCAGTCCTGGTGTCTGCCTGAGCAATTCCTTTCCCCTGTACCCTTTGAAATGTTTCTTTTTTGAAAATGCATATGCTTCTCTTTCCAAAAGATGACTCCACTTTATTTTCATTTGTGCATTCTTCAATGTCGTAAAAGATCTGTTTAAATGAAACATTCTCTTACACTCTCCATGTTTCAATAATGATTTTGAATGTTTGTCCTTGAGTTCCTGGCTCACTGCCCAGTAGGAGATGTTATTCTCAATAACCTTTATCATTTTGCTTATCTATCAGATTTCCTCTTAAATTTCTTTGTTTAATGATAATCACCCACATCTCCCCTCTGTTCGCTTTAGAAGTAATGTTTCTCATTCCTGGTATCACAGGAGACTCCTTGTGGCCTTAATATCCCTCCTAAAATGTGGAAAACCAAATTGGATAAATAACCTGCTGCTGATAAATTTGTTCAGCTCCATCATAATTTTTTGTATTCACTATAATCCTTTACAATTCCATGGAGTTTATTCACAAACTTACCATCTTGTTTTCTATTTGAAATTATGTATCTACTGCTTTATTAATCAATTTTGAATTTCTTCATTTGGCAGATGTGTCCACTTACCATTTTTCTGTCAAATCTATTTAAGCTGTTCGCCAAGGATTTTTTTTTAAATACAATGATCTTAATACTTCAAATGGAATAATTTGGAGGAAGTATGTTATTATCTTAATGAAACTGGAGATAAATCACCAAAGCATGAATTAGGTCTCCCACCATTTATTGTTCACCAATATAAATTTTACACTTATCCCTTTGGCAGAAAGAAATGTCAACCTTTCTGTACCTGTACAATCCTAATTGTTAACTTATACTTTTCAGTTTGATGTAGTGTGTTTCAGTCACAGTGGTCAGTGGCTGTTCTTCTGCCAGTTTTGTGACTGTCAACATTTTAAGTCTTGTAAAACACTCAGAATTAAAGACTTTACTGGTATCTTAAAATGAGCACAAGAAATGTCAAGGTTGCCTTTCTACAGAGAACTTAACAATGGTTTGGGGCAGTGAAGAGGAAGAAGCTTTGAGGCAATGACCAGAAGACATTGCTCAGCTTGCCTCAGTGACTGGAGGTTAAGGTTTCAGCACCCCTGAAGGTCACCTGTCAGATGATTGCCAAACTCTTAGTTGATTAGGATAAGATCACTCCCGTGGTCTGATCAGAACCAAACTCATAATTTCAATCCCTTCTATTCAGATGGCTATTCTCTCCATGCAGCCCACCTCTGTGTCCTTCTTTGTCATTTCCTCCTGGAAATCATCAAGCCTTACGTCAGTACTAATATATTCAAGCTTATTTGACTTTTTAATAAGTTCCTTCTGATTACCATTACACAACCAGGAACATTGGAACGCTGAGTGAACTTGGTAAAGGAACACAAGGAGGTCAAAATTCTTGAGCTGGCACAAGGCCTAAGCTGTTCAAAGACCCTCTCACCAGTTTTAGATGTGGCAAAATTTCCCCTTGAACACGATGTCAATATGTTGACGTGTCTTCCTTTATTAAGACACCATCCAACTGATAACAAGTCTTGCTGTGTTTCGCCAACATAAATAATTAGAATGGAGACTATAGAGCGGCAGGAGGCTTTGGCATCAGGCAGGAGCTGTACTTGATATGGAAGCTCAAGTAAAGGGGGCCATCTGTTCACTGTGGGTGGATACAAAAAACAAGTTAACATATTGTTAGTAACATAATGGAATATAAGATAGATAATTCAGCTTCATTTTTAGAGACTTTTCATGCAAAAACAAAAGCAGACAAATACAGATGAATGTATCTTCCTTTCAGAAATTCCTCACATTTTCTCTCGAGGCTTCTGTCTTTTTACAACAATCTGAACATCATCAACAAACTACAACTATATACATCTTAAAACCTCTTGACAATCCAGAGGGAAACAGAATTATTAACCCATCCAGGCATGGAATCAGGCTTTTCGACAAAAAAATCTGTTTTATAAACATCTTTTGTTGTCCCTATTTTGGAAAACTCTTTTAAAGAGGAAGTTGAGACAGCCTAGCAGATTTGTTTTTTCTTTATTCTCCCCTTGGGGAAAATTCATTTAATATGTTAGACAAATGTAAAACTCTTGCTTTAGGGTGGACTGCATTACATCAGTGTTTGTTCTGCCGGGAAAATACTGCAACAAGTATTTGTACTTACTGTTAGAGCCAAGAAATTGCAATGTTCATCAGAAATACAGCTGGTAGATCAACTATTAAGCATTAACTGACTAGAAGAGAGTCTTGTGGCTTTTGTTTCTTTTATTTATATATGCCATTAGGGCAAAAATAACTTCTATTTCTGACCATCTCTTCATCTCTCAGGGGATGAGTCAAGGCACATTACAAAGCAGTGGTCAAAACTTGACAGTGAAAATAGAAGATGGTAATCAGAAGCAGGCACTACAGTCCCACCTCCATTCAATATGATTATGTTAGGAAAGAGAAGAAAGGAGAAGATGATGAATCTTCTAAGGAAATTTTGGTAAGAGAAAAATGTGGCTGAAAGTAGAAAGAGTGGTGAACCAAAAAGAAAGCAATGTTGGAAGACAGCATGATGAGGTTAACTTGTATAAGAATCTGCCAGAAAAGATATGAATCCTTTCTTTTCTTTTCAAATCTTTTTATTGTTATATTATACAAAAAAAATAACATGAGTACATTGAAGTAACAACACTTACAATGTCTCAACAAAGACATTATCTTAAAGATTGAAAAAAAAATTTTTGATAACAAAAAAAGCCTACTAAACAGAAAAGTGAGAAAAAAAAGAACCCATTAGGTGTACAACCCCGGAGTCATGGATCATACAAAAAGTTTCTAAAAATAAACATCAAACCGCCAGCAAGAAAAGAAAATATACCGAAAAAATTTACCATTAGATTGTGGAAAAATTCTATCAATTAGCTCAAATGATAATAACGATCAAACAAACCCCATCTTTTCTCAAAATCAAATAAAGGTTCAAAGGTTTGACTTCTAATTTTCTCCAAACTAAGACATAGCATCACTTGAGAGAACCATTGTGACAAAGTGGGAGCTGATGTATCCTTCCACTTCAACAAAATGGCCCTCCTAGCTATCAATGTAACAAATGCAATAACATGTTGGTCAGACACAGAAATACCACGAATATTTAAAAGATATGAATCCTAATGCCTTATCATCTGAGGAGTTCAGCCGATGATGCAATTAGTAGCAAAAGGTATGTAGCTAATGCACATTGTTGAATCAGATGTAAGATTGTTGGATCTCGCTGTGCATTGACCCAGTGCCTGGCAACTAATTCAGTTGGCTGCCTGCAGGCAAGTACTCCTAGTGATAAAAATGGGTGTAGAAGTACTAGAAGATGGATAATTCATGTGTTTGCAATCTCTAACAATCAAGGGAAAAGGAAAATTCCCATTGAACCACAAATAGGAGCAGCAGATTACCCATTAAGAGGCAAAAAGAAAGAGAAGTTTAGAGAGAAAATCAAAACGGAATGGAAATTGTAGTTTTCAGAAGGTTCTATACTCAGCAATCAATGTGAGTAATTTCATAACTGAGCACTAAACATAGAACAGTACAGCAGGAGCACAGGCTCTTTGGCCCATGATGTCTATACTGACTATGATGGCAATCTGAACCAAATTCATCTGCTTACACATGGTCTATCCCTCCATCCTTTGTCGTTTCATATGCCTCTTAAATGTTGCTACCTAATCTGCTTCCACCTCTTCCCCTGACAGTACATTCAAGACATCTAACACCCTATGTGTAAACCATCTTGCCTCCAAAACCTCCTTTAAACTTTCCCCGTTTCACCTTAAAACTATGTCCTCAGGTATGTGACACTTAACACTTTTACAAATATAAACACTGGCAACTTGTAAGGACATTTAAAAGAACATGGATAGGGTGGTTAATAACATATCAATAGCTACTTTTGTTAGAGGTACAGAGGCTAATCAGAAAATTGGACTGGATTTCTGGTAAGGCAGAAAGCAAATAGAATCGATCTCAACTTGCTCTTCCGATTAGTCAAGTATGGACTGAACAACTGTTAATTGATGTAACTATGGGGAAATCTATTTTCCAGCGCACAACATTGGATGTAAGATAGGTGCTGTTTGCATCAGAATTCAAATTAATTTGACATATGACTTTTAGTCAGGATTCAGGAGGATAATATTTGATTATGAGCAATATGGCAGCTTTATACACTAAATATAATCGATTGAGCACTTGAATAGTGTGGGCCAGAGTCTGTAAAAATCAGTTGTGAATTCTAGTTTTCCTAATTGCCTAGTTACAATTTGGACCTCAAATAACCCTTAGAATCCCATAACGCAGAATATAAGACCTCAAAAATTTGGAGCAGGGATTGATCTTTCAGCCTTGAGGCTCCTTGGTCTTTGGATAAGATCACATGCGACCTGATCTTCAGTCTTAAATACATTTTTAGCCTGATCCTCATAATACAAAAGGATTTAGGCCCTATTTTGACTTTTCAAGGGAATTGTCCTCAATTCTCATGGTCCTTCAGGAGAAAGTAGACTCTTCAAGAAAGGAGACAGTCAAGTGTGGTTTTAAACTGGTTTTCTTTGAATGGGGGTGGAGAGAAAGTGCTAGATGAGAAAGAGATGTAATTTTTTTCAGGTATAGTGAATCTAATTAAAAGAATGAAATTGAATCATGTAAGAATGAGTTCCAGGGTCGTGAGCTGGCAGTATTCCATATTTACGATGTTGCTGTGGAAAATCTGCGTGCAAGAGGATGATCTCTCTCCCTCTTTCTGTGGTCACGTGATTGTTTTTGGGAGAGTTTTGGCATGCTGTACTGAAGTCAAGACGAATAACAAGAAAGTCTGAGATAACTGATCAGTACGAGTGGCAACATATTTACTCATTATAGTGAATTCACACTGTATCTGGAATGTTGCAGAAGGAAAACTAGATTGAGATAAATCCATGACTTATGCAATCTAGGCAGGATTTACATTCCCTGCACCAACAAATATAAACAAAAAGCTCTTTTAAAATTTAAGAACTTGAAAGATTTGCCAGAGTATTCAGGTGGTTTTATTCTTAATGGAGTGAAAGCAACTCACTTCAGATGTTGGAAGCCTGCACTAGAGATGCAGAGGTTTTGCTGTCTGCTTGCTATACAGAATCTACTCTCTCCATGGCATTACAGGGGGTGCAAAGAAAAGAGCCACCAGGGCTGTCACAGAGGCTACTGTGTGAGCCTTCAGATGGCTATGGATCAAGAGGTGTGACCTGCGGACAAATGCTTCTGGGACACCAGCCTGCGCTTGATCAATCCTTGATGGGACGTCTGGTGAGAGAGTCTGATGCTGAAAGACCCAAAACACCCAATGACCACAGGTTACGTCACTGTTGATGTGTACTAGTGCATCCTAAGATGTGTCTGAGCATCATGTGGAAAAAACCAAAGGGATAGAATCCCAAGAATGCAAAATCAGAACATAATGCTATATTCTTAATAGAGTTTGTCTTTGAGACCTATCATGAATTCAAAGTTCAAAGTAAATTTATTATCGAAATACATATATGTCAGCATGTACTACCTAAAGATTGATTTTCTTATAGACACTCACATTAGAACAAAATAATACAATAGAATGAATGGAAAACTGCATACGATGTGCAAAAGACAACAAACCGTGCAAAAAAATAAAACAAGTAGTAAATAAATAATACTGAGAATACGAGTTGTAGAGTCCTTGAAAGCGAGTCCTTAACTTGTGAATCAGTACAGATTTGATGTGAGTAAAGTTATCCACACTGCTTCAGGAGCTTGATAGTTGAAGGAAATGGTTGGAGAAAAATGGATCCTTCTCAGACTGGCAAGCTGTGCATAGTGAGGTAGCACAGGCGTTGGCACTTGGGACCTGGCTTTTTACAAACCATATCAACAGATTGGCTAAGGAGATGAAATGTCACATTTCCATTTTTGCTTGATGATAATAAAGTCACTGAAAGCCAACATGCAGGTGCAGCAAGTGATTATGTGTGCAAATAGCACATTAGCTTTCATTACAAAAAGCATTGATTATAGGACTAAGGAAGTCTCATTACAATTGCATTGGATATTTGTGAGACTACATGAAGAAACTGAGAAAGGATGCCCTTGCCATAGGTGGAGTGCATAGATGATTGACTAGACTGGTTTTAAGAATAACAGGTTTGCTAAATGTGGAGAATTTGAGAAGCCTGGAGTTGTATTCACTAAAACTTCGAAGTATATGATGAGATCTCATTAGGTGGCTTTGGAAGTTCATTCAAAACAGATATTGATGGATTTCTGCACATTGTTAGATGGCAGAGTTTCTTATGTGATACACCAATGTTCAGACAGATATCCAGAATATGTTGTATAACAGTAATGGTGAAAATTATTGTTATCTACTATAATTTATATTAAAAGCTTGGCATGAGGAATCTAAGATATGTTTAAACAGTCAGTGAGTACCTAGTTGAACGAAGAAGTTATCAAGCCATCATTACTTGTCTTAATGCAACCTGCATTGCAAGTTTGCAAATTTGATGGAAATTACATATGTTAAAAGCTGCCAAGGACACTTGTGCAGCACAAACAGGGACATAGGAACAGGAACATCAGTAAGTTCAGAAGCTCCATTCCGCAAACAAGTTTAGCATTACATGGGTGCAAAAAGCACAACTTCAGACTATCTTTGCACTGACAGCAATTCATCATGTGCCTGCTCTATTAAAGATGGTAAAGTGCTATACTAGACATGTCAGAAACAGGGCACAAAAAAAGCAATGTGTAAATCCAAGCCCACAACAGTTAATTAGGCAAAAGCAATCCTTGAGAGAATTTTCACAATCTCTGCACAGAATTGGCTAAAGTGACTCATGTATGTAATTTAATAATGTGGTTGTGCACATGATGCAAGATTGCTGGCTGGGTGTCATTATCTACAATGAAGGAATTAGCCAATGTTCTGAAGATATGCGTGTCTCCTGTTCATATTTACAGCAGTTCATTATTTCTACCTTTGTAGTATCATCTACAATCACCTTACAATAGATTGGGAAAATAGTAAACTATAAAATTAGTTTAATATTCCCACAAATATCAAGGTATAGTATAATGTAAAACTTGACTTGCATACCATCCATACATATAAAACATAGAAACGTAGAAAACCTACAGCACAATACAGGCTCTTCGGCCCACAAAATTCTGCCGAACATGTCCTTACCTTACAAATTACTAGGTTTATCTATAACCCTCTATTTTACTAAGCTCCATGTACCTATCTAAATGTCTCCTAAAAGACCCTATCGTATCCGCCTCCACCACCATTGCCGGCAGTCTATTCCACGTACTCACCACTCTCTGAGTAAAAAACTTACCCCTGACATCTCCTCTGTACCTACTCCCCAGCACCTTAAACCTGTGTCCTCTTGTGGCAACCATTTCAGCCCTGGGAAAAAGCCTCTGACTATCCACACGATCAATGCCTCTCATCATCATATACACATCTATCAGGTCACCTCTCGTCCTCCATCGCTCCAAGAAGGCCGAGTTCACTCAACCTATTGTCATAAGGCATGCTCCCAATCCAGGCAACATCCTTGTAGATCTCCTCTGCACCCTTTCTATGGTTTCCACGTCCTTCCTGTAGTGAGGCGACCAGAACTGAGCACAATACTCCAAGTGGGGTCTGACCAGGGTCCTATTTAGCTGCAACATTACCTCTCAGCTCCTAAATTCAATTCCACGATTGCTGAAGGCCAATACACTGTATGCCTTCTTAACCACAGAGTCAACCTGTGCAGCTGCTTTGAGCATCCTACGGACTCGAACCCCAAGAACCCTCTGATCCTCCACACTGCCAAGAGTCTTACCATTAATACTATATTCTGCCATCGTATTTGACCTACCAAAATGAACCACCTCACACATATCTGGGTTGAACTCCATCTGCCACTTGTCAGCACAGATTTACATCCGTCCCGCTGTAACCTCTGACAGCCTTTCACACTATCACAACACCTCCAACTTTTGTGTCATCAGCAAACTTATTAACCCACTCCTCCACTTCCTCATCCAGATCATTTATAAAAATCACGAAGAGTAAGGGTCCCAGAACAGATCCCTGAGGCACGCCACTGGTGACTGACCTCCATGCAGAATATGACCCGTCTACAACCACTCTTTGCCTTCTGTGGGCAAGCCAGTTCTGGGTCCACAAAGCAATGTCCCCTTGGATCCCATGCCTCTTTACTTTTTCAAAAAGCCTTGCATGGGGTATCTTATCAAATGCCTTGCTGAAATCCATATACTCTACATCTACTGCTCCTCCTTCATCGATGTGTTTAGTCACATCCTCAAAAAATTCAATCAGGCTGGTAAGGCATGACCTGCGCTTGACAAAGCCATGCTGACTATTCCTGGACATATTATGCCTCTCCAAATGTTCATAAATCCTGCCTCTCAGGATCTTCTCCATCAACTTACCAACCACTGAGGTAAGACTCACTGGTTTATAATTTCCTGGGCTATCTCTACTCCCTGAATAAAGGAACAACATTTGCAACTCTCCAATCCTCCGGAACCTCTCCTGTCCCCATTGATGATGCAAAGATCATCGCCAGAGGCTCAGCAATCTCTTCCCTAGCTTCCCACAGTAGCCTGTGGTACATCTCATCCGGTCCCGCGACTTATCCAACTTGATGCTTTCCAAAAATTCCAGCACATTCTCTTTCTTAATATCTACATTCTCAAGCTTTTCAGTCTGCTGCAAGTCATCACTACAATCACCAAGATCCTTTTTCCTAGTGAATACTGAAGTAAAGTATTTATTAAATACCTCTGCTATTTCCTTCGGTTCCATACGCACTTTTCCACTGTCACACTTGATAGGTCCTATTCTTTCACATCTTATCCTCTTGCTCTTCACATACTTGTAGAAGGCCTTGGAGTTTTCCTTAATCCTGCCTGTCAAGGCCTTCTCATGGCCCCTTCTGGCTCTCCTAATTTCTTTCTTAAACTCCTTTCTATTAACCTTATAATCTGGTAGATCTCTAACATTACCTAGCTCTCTGAACCTTTTGTAAGCTTTTCTTTTCTTCTTGACTAGATTTTTTACAGCCTTTGTACACCATGGTTCCTGTACTCTACCATAACTTCCCTGTCTCATTGGAATGTACCTATACAGAACTCCACACAAATATTCCTTGAATCCATTGCCACATTTCTTCCATACTTTTCCCTGACCAGGATCTGTTTCCAATTTAAGCCTCCAATTTCCTGCCTGATAGCCTCATAATTCCCCTTACTCCACTTAAATGCTTTTTTAACTTGTCTGTTCCTTTCTCTCTCCAATGTTATTGTAAAGGAGACAGAATTATGATCACTATCTCCAAAATGCACTCCCACTGAGAGATCGGACACCTGACCAGATTCATTTCCCAATACCAAATCAAGGACAGCCTCTCCTGCTGTAGGCTTATCTACATATTGTGTCAGGTAACCTTCTTGAACACACCTAACAAACTCCACCCCACCTAATCCCCTTGCTCTTGGGAGATGCCAATCGATATTTGGGAAATTAAAATCTCCCATCACAACAACCAATGAACTCTCACAGCCACCTGGACTATACCTCGTCTCACCCTGCTACTTGTAAAAACAAAATATACTGCAGATGCTGGGGTCAAAGCAAAACTCACAGCAAGCTGGAGGAACTCAGCAGGTCGGGCAGCACCCGTGGAAACGATCAGTCAACATTTTGGTCCGGAATCCTTTGTCAGGACTGAAGAGGGAAGGGGCAGAGGCCCTATAAAGAAGGTGGGGGAAGGGTGGGAAGGAAAAGGCAGGTAGGTGTCAGGTGAAAAACCAGTAAGGGGAAAGATAAAGGGGTGGGGGAAGGGATGCAGGGAGGGGATAGGCAGGAAAGGTGATGAAGGAATAGGGGAAAACACAATGGGTAGTAGAAGGAGGTGGAACCATGAGGGAGGTAGTAGGCAGCTGGGGGAGGGGGCAGAGTGACATAGGGATAGGGGAAGGGAGGGGGAGGGAATTACCAGAAATTGGAGAATTCAATGTTCATACCAAGGGGCTGGAGACTACCCAGACAGTATATGAGGTGTTGCTCCTCCAACCTGAGTTTAGGCTCATCACGGCAGTAGAGGAGGCCATGTATGGACATATCCGAATGGGAATGTGAAGCAGAGTTGAAGTGGGTGGCAACTGGGATTCAGCTTCCACCACCTTCAATAGGACCCCACCACTAAGCACATCTTTCCCTCTCCACCCCTCTCCGCTTTCCGCAGGGATTGTTCCCTCCATGACTCCCTGGTCCACACGTCCCTTCCCACAGATCTCCCACCCAGCACTTATCTCTGCAAGCGTAAGTGCTACACCTGTTCCTACATCTCCTCTCTCACCACTATTCAGGGCCCCAAACAGTCCTTCCAGGTGAGGTAACACTTCACTTGTGAGTCTGTTGGGTTCATCTATTGCATCCGGTTCTCCCGATGCGGCCTCCTCTACATTGGTGAGACGCGATGCAGATTGGGGGACCGCTTCGTCGAGCACCTCCGCCCTGTTCACCACAACAGAAAGGATCTCCCGGTTTCCACCCACTTCAACTCTGCTGCACATTCCCATTCGGATATGTCCATACATGGCCTCCTCTATTGCTATGATGAGGCTAAACTCAGGTTGGAGGAGCCACACATCATTTACCGTCTAGGTAGTCTCCAGCCCCTTGGTATGAACATAGAATTCTCCAACTTCTGGTAATTCCCTCCCCCTCCCTTCCCCTATTCCACTCTGCCCCCTCCCCCAGCTGCCTATCACCTCCCTCATGGTTCTGCCTCCATCTACTACTCATTGTGCTTTCCCCTATTCCTTCTTCACCTTTCCTGCCTATCCCCTCCCTGCTTCCCCTTCCCCACCCCTTTATCTTTCTCCTTACTGGTTTTTCACCTGGAACCTACCAGCCTTCTCCATCCCACCCACCCCCCACCTTCTTTATAGGGCCTCTGCCCCTTCCTTCTTCAGTCTTGACGAAGGGTTCCGGCCCGAAACATTGACTGATCGTTTCCACAGATGCTGCTGACCTGCTGAGTTCCTTCAGGTTGTTGTGAGTGTTACTTGTTAAAACACCATCCCCTCCTCTCAATTCCTCCATCTCCACCGCATCTGCTCTCAGAATGATGCTTTTCATTCTAGAATGAAGGAGATGTCCTCCTTTTTCAAAGAAAGGGGTTTACCTTCCTCCACCATTAACGCTGCCCTCAACCGCATCTCTTCAATTTCACACACATCTGCTCTTACCCCATCCCCCCACCACGCTACCAAGGATAGAGTTCCTCTTGTCTTCACCTACCGCCCCACCAGCCTCCGCGTCCAGCACATGATTCTCTGAAACTTCCGCCACCTCCAAATGGATTCCACCACCAAACACATCTATCCCTCCCCACCCCCGCCACCACTTTCTGCTTTCTGTAGGGATCGGTCCCTATGTGACTCCCTTCTCCATTCGTCCCTCCCCACTGATCTTCCTCCTGGCACTTATTCTTGCAAGCGGGGCAAGTGCCATACCTGACCCTACACCTCCTCCCGCTCTCTGTCATTGAGGGCCCCAAACAGTCCTTCCACATGAGGTGACACTTCACCTGTGAGTTTGTTGGGATCATATACTGTGTCCGTCGTAGATTGGGAGACCGCTTCGCCAAGCATCTACACTCCGTCCGCCAGAAAAGTGAGATGTCCCAGTGAACACCCATTTTATTTTCACTTCTCATTCCCATTTCAGTATGTCCATCCAGGGCCTTCTCCACTGTCAGAATAAGGCCACACTGAGGTTGGAGGAACAACACCTTGTAGTCCATTTGGGTAGCCTCCAACCTGACGGCACGAACATCGATTTCTCAAACATCCAGTAATGCCTCCACCTCCGTCTTCATAATTTCCCATCCCCTTGTTCCTCTCTCATGTTATCTCCTTGCCTGCCCACTGCCTTCCTCTGGTGCTCCTCCCCCCAACCCCTCCTTTTTTTTTTCTTCCATGGCCTTCTGTCTCTTTCATCAATCAACTTCCTAGATCTTTGTTTCATCCTTCCCCCTCCAGGTTTCACCTATTGCCTGGCGTTTCTCTCTCCCTCCCCACCTCCATCTTTCAAATCTACTCAGTTTTTTCTTCCTCCAGTCCTGCGAACTTAGTCCTGACGAAGGGTCTCGGCCTGAAACGTCGACTGCACCTCTTCCTACAGATGCTGCCTGGCCTGCTGGGTTCACCAGCAACTTTGATGTGTGTTGCATGTATCCAGACAGGAAGATTTCTATGCTGCATTGCCAACTGCTTGTGAAGATCAAAAGGGACATGCCAATTTTTTTCAGCCTCAAGGAGTAGAGGTGTTGTTGAGCTTTCTTGGCCATGGTGTCAATGTGTTTGGACCAGGAGAGGGTATTGGTGATGCTGACTTCTAAGAACTTGAAACTCTCAACCCTTTTGACCTCAGAACTGTTGGTGTAAACAGGAGCATGTGCACTGTGCCCATCCTTCTGAAAAGTCAGTGACCAGCTTTTTTGTTCTGCTGATATCGAGGACAATGTTGTTGTCATGAGATGATGTTAGGTTCTCTACCTCCTTCTTGTACCCTGACTCATCATTACTTGACATACAGCTCACTATGGTGGTATTATCTTCAAACTTGTGGATTGGGTTGGAGCAGAATTTGGTCACACAGTCTAAATGTACGGGGAGTAGAGCAGATGGCTGAGAATGTAGTCTTGTAGAGCACCAGTGTTGTGAATAATCTCTGAGGAGGCGTTGCTGCCTCTCCTTACTGATTGTAATCTGTTCAAAGTTCAAAGTAAATTTATTATCAAAGTACATATATGTTAGCATATACAATCCTGACATTCAATTTCTTGCGGGCATACACAATAAATCCCTAATAGGGAAAAAAAAGGAAATTACCTTTTAAACTCACGAGCGAGCATAGGCCATCAACTTTTTTTGCTGTTGATGTTTCTGTAGCAGGCAATTTCTTTTTTACGAGGTCGAGTTGCTAGCTCAACGCTCAACCCAGCAGGGATGGAAAGCATGCCTGGGGAGCCAGCTGGGTTCGAACTTGGGAGCTTTCGCTCCGAAGTCTGGCGCTGATGCCACTACGCCACCAGCTGGCTCTAATAGGATAATAACCGTAATAGAATCAATGAAAGATCGCACCAACATGGACATTCAACCAGTGTGCAAAAGACACAAACTGTACAAATACAAAAAGAAAGAAATAATAATGAATAAATAAGCAATAAATATCAAGAACATGAGATGAAGAATCCTTGTGTCATAAGGAGGTAGCTAGGAACGGACCCAAGTGCAAGATGCAGACACTGAAGTACTAGGGACAGGACTAGGATACAGAGTGAGGGCAAGGACATGGACACGAAAACCGGGAACCCAGAACAGGACTGGACAAGAGAGCTAGGAGCCCGGGCTTGGACTCCGAGCCAGAGACTGGACAAGGACCCAGTACCTGGGTCTTGCCTCTGGCTCGGACCCCAGAACGAGGCAAGGATGAGGCTTGGCTGGCAGGCAGGACGAGGCTGGAGTCGTCAGGCTTGAGGCTTGAGACTAGAGGCGAGGCTTGGCAGGAGGCAGGAGGCTGGAGTCTTCAGGCTTGAGGCTAGAGGCTAGAGACTTGAGGTGAGGCTTGGCAAGAAGCAGGAGGCTGGAGTCTTCAGGCTTGAGGCTACAGGCTAGAGACTTGAGGCAAGGCTTGGCAGGAGGCTGGAGGCAGGAGACTTGAAGCTCCTCCTGGGCAGGGTGCGGATCTCCACCCAACGGAGGCAAGGGACAGGAAGGGACAAAACCAACTGCAGGGTAATGGCAAGACAGCCTGACTTACCCGACAGAAGCAAGGGATAGGTAGGGAGATAGGTACAGGATGGCTCCAGGACAAGACCGCAGGCAAGATGAGGCGAGAGTTACCAGCAAGACAAGGCATGGCTTCACGCAATAAAAGGCAAAACGAGAACTTCAGGCGAGGCGAGAGTTACCGGCAAGACAAGGCAGGGATTCAGGCCAGGAAGCAGAAGGCAGGGTAAGGGATACAAGGAGTAAGGACAAGAACAATCCAGCCGCCACGCCCTGATCTCTGAAGGTATTTATGCAGCCAGCCCCAACGAGCATCAGCTGCCTCAATTAGAGCTCAACAAGAACAGAAACAGGGTAGATAGGAAAACCTGGAGCAAGGGTCGATGGACCGGACTGTGAACCGGAAAACCGACTTCACGGACCGGACCATGACTGTACTCCCCCCTCTATGGGAGCCTCCTGGCAACCAAACCGAGTATCCAGACTATGGATGACCCGGGCAGGTGGGAGGGCATTTAACAGAAAGGAACCCCGGGTGGCAAGAGGTAAATGACAGTGTCTGTGTCGCTGGGTCCGTGGTTGGCTGGAATGTTCTGTCATAAGGAGGTGGGTGGGAACGGATCCAAGTGTAAGACACAGACACTGAAGCACTAAGGACAGGACAAGGATACAGGGTGAGGGTAAGGACATGGACATGTAAACCAGGAACCCAGAACAGGACTGGACAAGAGAGCTAGGAGCCCGGGCTTGGACTCCGAGCCAGAGACTGGACAAGGACCCAGTACCTCGGTCTTGCCTCTGGCTCGGACCCCAGAACGAAGCAAGGACGAGGCTTGGCTGGCAGGCAGGACGAGGCTGGAGTCTTCAGGCTTGAGGCTAGAGACTAGAGGCGAGGCTTGGCAGGAGGCAGAAGGCTGGAGTCTTCAGGCTTGAGGCTAGAGACTTGAGGCGGGGCTTGGCAAGAGGCTGGAGGCAGGAGACTTGAGGCAAGGTTTGACAGGAGGCTGGAGGCAAGAGACTTGAGGTGAGGCATGGCAGGAGGCTGGAGGACCCAGACTTGAGGCAAGGCTTGGCAGGAGGCTGGAGGCAGGAGACTTGAAGCTCCTACTGGGCAGGGCATGGATCTCCACCCAATGGAGGCAAGGGACAGGAAGGGACAGAACCAACCGCAAGTAACGGCAAGACAGCCTGGCTTACCTGACAGAGGCAAGGGTTAGGAAGGGACAGAACCAACCTTAGGTAACGACAATACGGCCTGGCTTGCCCGACGGAGGCAAGGGTTAGGAAGGGACAGAACCAACCATGGGTAACGGCAATATGGCCTGGCTTACCCAATGGAGGCAAGGGACAGGAAGGGACAGAACCAACCACAGGGTAATGGCAAGATGGCCTGACTTACTCGGCAGAGGCAAGGGACAGGAAGGGAGATAGGTACGGGGTGGCTCCAGGACAAGACTGCAGGTGAGGTGAGGCGAGAGTTTCCAGCAAGGCAAGGCAAGGCTTCAGGCAATGCAAGGCGAAATGAGAACTTCAGGCGAGGCGAGAGTTACTGGCAAGACAAGGCAAGGCTTCAGACGAGGAAACAGAAGGCAGGGAAAGGGATACAAGGAGGAAGGACAAGAACAATCCAGCTGCCACGCCCTGGTCTCTGAAGGTATTTATGCAGCCAGCCCCAACGAGCATCAGCTGCCTCATTTAGAGCTCAACAAGAACAGAAACAGGGTAGATTGGAAAACCTGGAGTAAGGGTCGATGGACCGGGCGATGAACCGGAAAACGGACTTCATGGACCGGACCATGACACCTTAAAAGTGAGGCCATAGGTTGTGGGAACATTTCAATAATGAGGCTAATGAAGTTATCCCCTTTGGTTCAAGTGCCTAAAGGTTGAGTGGTAATAACTGTTCCTGAACGTAGTTGTGGGAGTTCTGAGGCTCTTGTACCAGCTTCTTGATGGCAGCAGTGAGAAGAGAGCGTGACCTGGTATGTGGAAGTCCCTGGTGATGGATGTTACTTTCCTGCGATGATGCTCTATGTAGAAAGGACTTTTCCTGTGATAGAATGGGCCATATCCACTACTTATTGTAGGATTTTCTGTTCAATAGTATCGATGTTTCCATACCTGACCATGGTAGTCAATATCCTCTCCACTACAAATCTATAGAAGTTTGTTGAAGTTTGAAGTGTCCTGTGAATCTTCGCAAACACCTAAATAAGCAGAGGTGCTGCCATGCTTTCTTCATAATTATACATGTTCTGGGCCCAGAACAGATTCTCCAAAATAATGTCACCAAGGAATTTAAATTTGCTGACCCGCTCCACTTCAAATCCTCCAATGAGGACTGGTTCACGGACCTCAGGTTTCTGGCTCTTGAGGTCAATAATTAGCTCCTTGGTCTTGCTGCCATTGAGTGAGAAGTTGTTGCTGTGGCACCACTCAGTCAGATTTTCAATCTCCCTCCTACATGCTGATTCGTCATCACAAAATGTGGTCTGGGCATGGAACTGTAGGCATTCTTTGTCTTATTATAACAGTGGATTAGTGTGTTGGGACCTCTGGTGCTACTAATTATATGTTGCTGGTATTTGGGCAGGGTTTTCTTAAACATGCCTGGTTGAAATCCCTGACTATGATTTGAAATATGTCGGGATGGACTTTCTTATTTGGAGACGGTATCATGCAGTATCTCAAGTGGTGGATTATAGACACTCACTGGTGGTACGTGAACTGTGGTCAGGATTATGGAGAACTCCCTAGTTAAATAGAATGGGTGACATTTGGCCATTAGGTCTTCAAGTCAAGAGTACATGAGTTTGATAAAACTGCCACGTTAGAGTACCGCCAAGTGTTTATCATGAAACACACACCTCCACCTTTTCCCTTTTCTGAATTAGCAGTTCAATCCATTCTGTAAACTGAGAAGCCTTCTGGTCTGATCACTGTATCTGGAATGCTGGGAGAAAGCTATGTCTCACTCAGACATGGAACACAACAATCTCTCATTTCCTTCTGATACCGCAATCTTGCTCTCCGGTTGTCAGTTTAATTCTCCAGCGACTGCACATTTGTTAATAAGATACTGGGTAGAGGGGGAATTGTCTCTTAGTTTCAATCCCCCCTCCTGCCTTGCTTCTGGCAATAGCGGCTCTGTGGAGCTAATCCATCTTCTGACCCTGGAGAGATTTGATGGAGAACCGGGTTCTTGCCATGGCTTCCTCATTCAATGCTCATTGGTGCTCGAAGTTCTGCCATTGGTGTATGGAAAAGTGGCCTTTATTATCTCTCTCCTGACTGGGACAGCCCTCACCTGGGCCATCGGGCATTGGGAATGAAGTTCAGAGATTTGAGCAAAATTTGAAGGAATCATGGCCACCATAAGAAAGGTATTTTATCATCGCACCATCTGAAACAGAGCCTCAGATATTCTGGTGAAGCTTTATCAGGGAAGTTGGTCAGTGGGCGACTACACTTTTGGGTTCTGAACTTTGTCACAAGAGAGTGGTTGGAAGGGGGAAGCCTTAGCCGCTCTGTACCACCACAGATTCTGGGACAAACTAAAGATTGCCCTCTCTATGGAAGCCAACAGGGGACTTAGAGGTCCTCACCAACTGGTTTATCTGCCTTGACAATGGTTTGGAAGAGCGTAAGAGTGACTACATTACCAGGCTGAAGACGGCTAGCCTAAGCTCAGCCTCAATCCTTTGCAGTTCCAACCCCTGATCTCGGACCACCCTGTCTCCTGCTCAGGACTGTTGAGGCCATGCAGACTGGTTGCAAGAGGCTCTCCACTGATAAGAGGTCCCACTGTCGGAATCGAGGCTGCTGAGATTACTGCAGGGAAGCAGGTCACCTGCGCGATGAATGTCCGAAGCTCCAGACGCCTGGAAAGCTGCTAAGACCATCCAGTAACACACACAAAATGCTGAAGGAACTCAGCAGGCCAGGCAGCATCTATGAAAAAGACTAAAGTCAACATTTTGGGCCGACTGTACTATTTTCCAGAGATGATGCCTGACCTGTTGAGTTCCTCCAACACTTTGTGTCTGTTGCTCAGATTTCCAGCATCTGTAGTTGTTCTCTTGTTTGTGATTGGAAGACTATCCAGTATTAGGGGGACTGTGAGGGTAGCAGCCACTATTCCCAATCCCATGGATTCTGGTTTCATGCTGAAGGCAGAGTTCACCCAGGTTAGGAACTTGGGGCATGTGAAGGTTTTTGTGGACTCTGGGCAGCGGCTAATTTTCTGGACTTAGGATCCGTCTGTGAGCTCGATGTACCACCACTAGATTTAATCCAGTCCATGCCCACAACTGTCTTGGACGGCTGCCTGCTAGGCTCTGGGCAGACTTGAGTACCATTCTCTGTCCCAGCATAAGCATTCCATGGACTGGAGAGAGCAGAGAATCATTGCTTGGTCCTGTCATTGTAAGAGGGTATGTTCGCAGTCTGGTGTTTTGACCCCTAGACTCTCCCAAAACCAATGACTAGCAAACAAACAGATTTCAGTTCAAGGAAACCCAAAGCCTAAGGAATCCAGCCCCCAGACCCTTGGAGCCTGTTCCCACAGACACAAAGACCATCTGTAACATCTCGTTTCCATCACTTGAGGATACAACCAAGTATAGTGAACTGGGAGGTTGGTCAAACCACCTCTGCCATCTAAGAAGCCTCAGGAGTCATTCTTGAAGAACGGTTCAAAAGAACTTGCTACACTCAGGTCAGTCATAGTTCCTTCTGTGTACAACGACGGAAGCGGTCTTCAGCAAGGGAAAGGCCTTAACTCCTCCACCACACTGACCCTATGACCGTGCTATAGATCTTCTGCCTGGTACTTGTCCTCTGCGTGGTTGATTCTGTGCTCTCTGGTGCAGAGAGAAGTGTAGGGGAAGGATATTTAAAAGAAGCTCTTGCTATGGATTAATTCAGCCCTCCACCTCACCAGCTGGCATAGGCTTCTTCTTTGTACAAAAAAGAAGGTTGGGAGCCTACGGTCATGTATTGATTGCAGAGGATAAAACCGCCTGAAGTCAAGAATCATTATCCACTTCCACTCATGAATTCTGCCTTTGAGATTCTCCACGGGGCAAGAGTATTCATGGAATGTGTACAACCTGGTCTATATAAAGGAAGGCGATAAGTTGAAGAATGCATTCAATAGACCAACAGGGCACTCTGAGTACCTGGTTTTGCCTTTCAGCCTTGTGAACAGTCCGGCAGTTTTTCAGGCCTTTATAGACAACGTGTTCTGGGATACTCTCCACACATAAGTCTTTGTCTACTTGAATGACATCCTAATCTTCTCGAAGTCCATCGAGGAGCACATCGCTCACATCAGGGGCATTTTAAAGATGTTTCTACACCACGTACTTTGTCAAGCTGGAGAAGCTCAAATTTCACACGACAAACTTTTTATTTTTGTGTTTCATCATCTCCAGCAGCAATCTCAAAATGGACCCTGTGAAGATCCAGACAGTCAGAGATTAGCCACAACCATCCAGGGTCAAAACAAGTCTAATGATTCCTAGGGTTTGCAAACTTCTATCAGAAGTTCATCAGGAAACTTAGCTCATTGGCAGTGCTGCAGACGGCACTAACTAAGAAATGCACAGGCTCTTGCCTGGACTTCTGAAGAGGAGGCTGCTTTTGCTGAGCTTCAACGGCAGTTTACATCAGCTCCCATCTTGGTTTCTCCTAGCCCAGACCTTCCCTTCCTCGTGGAGATGGACGCCTCATACACCTTAGTGGGTGCAGTGTTAGCTCAATGACCACCTTCAGAAGATAGACTGTATTTGTGTGCATTGTTCTCCAGGTGACATTCCAGAGAAAAATTATGACCTTGGGAATCGAGAGCTTCTTGCAGTTAATTCAGCTTTGGAGGAATGTTGTCACTGATTAGAGGGGGCCAAGAACCTTTTTATCATTTGGACTGACAACAAGAACCTGACTTATGTTAAGGAGGCCAAGGGGCTGAATATCAGGCAGGCCAGGTAGTCTTATTTCTTTAACTGCTTTAATTTCATCCTGACCTATCGACTGGGATCAAAGAACCAGAAACCAGATGCCTTGTCCCATCAGTCTGACGAACCAGAATGAGAGAAGCAGCCTACCATTGGGGAATCAACACTCTAGTTTGCAAGGCCCAGACACAAGGGGAGATTCCTAAAAACAGTCCTCCGGGTCAACTATTCATCTCAAGTTCTGCCTGGCCTCATGTGCTCCAAGGGGGATATTTAGCAAGAATCACCCTTCACCCAGGGATTGCCAGGACCCTTGACTTTATCAGAAGAAGGTATTGGTGGCCCAGAATGATGAATGAGGTTCAGAATTTCGTGCAGACATGCAAGCTGGGCACTCAGAGCAAGGAGCCCTGTATCTGACCTCAAGGCTGCTCCACTGCCTACCTGTTCTGGAAATACCATAGGCACATGTCTCCATGGACTTTGTCACAGGTCTTTCACCATCCAAGGGTATGGCGTCATCTTGGTAATTATCAATTGAGTTTTGAAGGCCTGCTAGTTCCTTGCCTTGGAGAAGCTACCATCTGCGGTGGAGATGGCCGTAATTGTCCTGGACCAGGTCTACAGGATCCATGGATTCCCAATGGACATTGTCTCAGATCATTGTCCACAATTTACATCACATTTTTGGAGGGAGTTCTATAAGCTGGTTAGGGAAAAGCAAGTCTTTCTTCTGGGTTTCACCCACAGTCTAACAGCCAGAGGGTGCGGACCAACCAAGATTTAGAAGATATTCTAAGATGCCTGACCTCAGAAAAACCTGATGTGTGGTGAAACTATTTGATGTGGGCAGAGGTCACCCGCAATACCTTACAGCATTCAGCGCATGGGATGTCACCGTTGGAGTGCCAGTTTGGTTATCCTCCACCTCTCTTTCTGGGACAGGTTGGTAGCCCTGCGGCTGAGGATCTCATCCAAAGCTGCAAGCAAGAATGGAGTAGGGCAAGAGAGATATTGATGGCTTCTACCCAGAAGGCAGAAACCGAGGCAAACTGAAGGAGAAAACAAGGACCTACGTTACAGCCTGGGCAACAGGTCCGGCTGTCCACTCATGATTTGCCTCTCTGGATGGAGTCTAGAAAGTTGGTGCCCAAGTTCATTGGACCCTTCAAAGTCTTGATGAATGTAAACCCACTGGCTTACACCTTGCATGTCCACAAGACCCTAAAGATCAACCCCACCTTTCACATCTCTAAAGTAAAATATGCCTGCACCAGACCCTTAGCCCCACCATCAACCCTGCCAGCCATCACCCAGGTTTATCAACGGGGAACAGGTCTTCATGGCGAAATGACTTGTGGACTCGCGTACTGTTTGGGGTGTTCAGCAATATCTCTTGGACCGGAAAGGATTTGGACCTGAAGAGAGGTGCTGGTTACCTGAAAGAGGCATTGAATCTGGCTGTCATCCATTACTACCATCACTGTCTCTCTGAGCAGCCAGGGCCATCAGGATTCGGCTTTAGGGGAGGGGGTCCTGTTTAGAGACACTGCACCAACTGCGCCAGCTTCCGGGATTTGGGTGCTCTAACTCTCTGGAGTATACAGCCCCTTTTAGGGTTCAGGATAGTCCCACTAATTGACAATTATGTTTCAGCTGCCAAGAATTGAGTATATAAAGAGCACCTGAACTGAGGTTCGGTACTCAATCGTAAGCCTACTAGTGATATAGTCTACTGTTTGTTTTGTGCTCAGTTCTCGATCCTTGCTTCAGATTCTCCAGCATTTGGCTCCAAACCATCCTCGTCAAGGTCTCTCGTCACATACTGTGTTCAACAGCGTCAACTTGTCATCTCAGTCAGGAAGTCAATGATCCATTTGCAGAGGGAGGTATTGAGTGCTAGGTTTAAGAGATCGCAGATGAGTTTGCTTGGAATTATGGTATTGCAGGTGGAACTACAGCCAGTAAACAATGGTCTAATGTAGGTATCTTCACTGTCCTGATGCTCCAGAGATGCGAATAGGGGCAGGGACATGATAGACCTGTTATGCGTGGTAGGTGATTTGCAGTGGGTCAAGGTTATCTGGGGGGCTGGAGTCAATCTGTACCATGACCAGTCTCTCAAAGTATTGAACAGGGAAAATGCAGAACCTTGCTGGTCATAACCAGCCTCTCAAAAATGGTGGATGTCAGAGAAGCTGGGCAATAGTTATAACCTCATTTTTCTTAGGTACTGGAAAGATCGTCATCTTCTTAAAGCAGGTGGTAACCTCAGATTGAAGCTAGGAGGGATTAAAAATGTCTGCAAATACTGCCATCAGCTGATCAGCACAGGACACAACAAGTGGAACAATCCAAGCCAGATGCTTTACATGGGTTCACTCTCTGGAAGACTGAATGCCACAATGACTATGGGTTCAAGCGCAATGGAGGTTGTTCGGGTGGGTAGTGACATTCCAGTCGCTTTCTATTCAAAACATGCATAGCATGCATTAAGCTCACCGGGAAGGGATGTGCTATTGTTAGCAATGCTGCCTGACTTTGTTTGTAGCCCAGCCGACAGCTGGACTGAGAATCAATGTTGGACTACCATTGTCTCTAGGCATTCCTCATAGCTTTAAAGAGGTTACATCTCCATTGCCTGTAAAGGTTGGTCTCACATGATTTACATGCTGCAATCCTAGACTTCAGTAAGGAGTGGATCTCCTGGCTTATTCATGACATCTGGTTTGGGACAAACACTCAGATTGCCCTCCTTAGTACACAGAGGACAACGGACTTTATTTCCTCAATTTACAGTCTTTGCATAATTTTATATGATTAATTATATTCATCCTAAGTCCCAGCCGTACTTAATGGGGGCATTCCAGCATGATATCTAGGGTCTGGTCATCAATGAGATCCCAACTTCTAGTACTTCAATGCAGTTGTCTAATTGAGTATAAGCAGACACACAGTGTGAGTATTGATCGGCTCCAGGGAATTCTGGCCCACTGTGCCTCAGCATATATCGCCAAAGTCAAATTTATTGCAAATAAACTTGCATTGCTATTTTAATAGAAAATTAATAGAATGCACAATGATATTTCTGTGTTGAATGATATGTTAAGCTATAAGCAAGGAACAATAAGAATGTCAAATACTGGAGGAGATAGGTTTAAGACAGGGAAAGTTTAAAGAATTGTGATGCAAATTGATCATGCAGAGAGTGATAGGTGCCAAGAAAAAGCTGTCAGGGAGGTGGTGAAAGCAGATATGGTAGCAACATTTAAGGAGCATTTAGATGGGCACATGAAACAGGCAGAAAGGACATAGAATATGTGCAGGCAGATGGGATTAGTTTAAATTGGCATCATGGGTGGCACAGTCATCATAAGCCAAAGGACCCGGTTTCTGGGCTGTGTTGTTCTATGTTCTAAAATGTCTGGGTTAACACCACCAGTAACACAACTCTCTGTGTTTGTCTACATCTTCATTGACATGCATATTCTACTCTCCCTAGGTAATTGCAGTCTAACTGTGATCCCTTCCAGAAGGCAGTCCCCTGCAAACTGTAAAATGGTCCAATCTGTTGTGTGTTATACAACAGCTGTAAATGCACCAGATGTTCTAGCTTTTCCAAAGAAAATCTACCAGTACTCTAACAATGTTAATATTTTATTCATTAATATAGTAATTTACATCTCCAGCTTTACATAATTGTCATTCTTTTACATGCTGTTTTAAAACATCATTAACTTATAATTAGTATTCAATGCCCATGGTATTCTATGAGTCACAGAGGGTTTGGAATGGCCAGGGACCTGCATCATTTCAGATTTTAACAGCGTTATTTTATTTGATTTCTGTATACATAGGAGCTCTCTGTCTGCTGTTGATAATGTCATCCCTCTGTCTGCTTGGAGGTCTATGATTCACTAGTGCATCAGTGCGATTCTGTTGCACAAACATGACTAAATTTTCGCTCTGTTAACTTAAAATATATCCAAAGTAAAATATTGCATATAATAATGGTTAATCATAAATACTTTACTTTCAAGACATAAAAGCATGAAGTAGGTAAAAATATATTTTTCTCTGCACACTAGGTGTTCGACAGTCTTCATGGGTTCTATTGGGTTTATTTGCTTTGTGGCTGCCCATCAGGAGACAATTCCCAAGGTTGTATAAAGTATACATACTTCAATAATAAATGTACTTTGAACTTTATTGACACATTACTCTTTTTTTCCTATTATCAGACAGAATATATCTGTGTGCAAGACATTGTGGGATGAGACCAAGAAACAAGACCACAGGAATATGGATCAGTCAACTTTCCATCAGTAATATGAAAATTAATGGACTCTTCACAGAGGAGTAGCAGAAAAGATCTATAAACATGAACTATATTAAATAGTAAAAACTAATTTTGAAAAGGAAGAATGGGATAGCAGCGGCTGGGCTGCAGGGCTTGTGGGTAAATGGTGATTAAAGTGGATTTCAGGTTAATCAGATTGCTGTAGGACCTGAATGAATCATTTCTACTTCTTGGGTTACTACAGGAGGCATGGGAGGACATTGCTTCTGCTTTGGTGTTGGACTTTGCATCCTCACTGGCAACAGGAGTAGTACTGGATGACTGGAGGGTGACAAATAATATTACTTTGTTCAAGAAAGAGAGGAGGGATAGTTCTGAGAATTATAGACCAGTGAGTCTGCCACCAGTGGTGAGCAATCTATTGGTGAGGATTCTTAGGGACATGATTTATGATCATTTGGAGTAGCATAGTCTGATTAGAGACAATAAGCATGGCTTTGTGACGGATAGATCATGCCTCAAGGGCCTGACTGAATTCTTTGATGAAGTAACAAAACAAATTGATGAAGATAGAGCAGCGTTATATGATTTTAGTAAAGTGACCAACAAGGTTCCATATGGTAGTCTCATTCCGAAAGTCACGAGGCATAAGATTCAGGGAAACTTGCCAGCATGGATTTAGCATTGGCTTCCCACAGAAGGCAGAGGGCAGAAGTAGATGGAACGTATTCTGCTTGGAAGTTGGTGACCGGAAATGTTCTACAGGATCTGTTCTGGGACTGCTGTTCTATGTGATTTTTATAAATGAGTTGGATGAAGAAATTAAAGACCTGGTTAGTAAGTTTGCAGATGACAGGAAGGTTGGTGGTGTTGTGGATAGCGTATTTGGACAGAAAGAATGACAGTTAGTGAACAGCAATGGAGGAGGCCATTTTGTGAGGCTGCCCTTGTAGCCACCATTTTGCAAACTGTTTGAACTGATTTCTTGCTCTGGAATAATTTAATCAGAGCAATCAAATGTGGAGATAAGGAGTTTTCTGCTAATGACCTGTCAAACCTGAGACCATTCTCAGACAATAAGCTATTTATTATGTAAAATGGCAGGCTTGCAGGAGGATCAATTTGTAATCTCATTAGGTTCAGTGTCGAGGCTGAGGGGAAAGGCCATAGAACAATACTGGTTGCAGTCTTAGAACAGAGCCTGTAAGAAGATGACCCAGGTCAGTCAGGTGAACTCAAACCAACAAGATTGAAGTGGTGAGGAAAAAGTATAAAAATAAGAGGCTTTGAATGCAAAGCAGTGATGACTCTCCAAAGACCAACCATCCCATCGCAGATGTGGAGGACTCCCACGTCAGACACGTGGAGATTATAGATCAGGACCAAGGGGAACAGCTGGCCAGCATTGACTCCTTTCCCAGGTATTACCTTTTCTGTTCTTTGACTGTTCTTGGAGGATCAGGAAAACTTAGTAGATGCACACATAGGTATTCTGTTGTATAAATTCATCTGTTTGAGAACTGAGCCAATAAAGGTACTAGTCAGTAAATACAGATGCTCTGTACCTAACTGATCATTATTACTAAGGCGTAAATGCTTTTAACAGTGTCAAGGGTTGTCGAAGGTTGAGCTGGGATATTGACAGGATTCAGGGCTGTGCTGAGAAGTGGCAGGTGGAGTTCAATCTGGAAAAGTGTGAAGTGAGACACTTGGAAGATCTAACTTGAAAGTGGAGTACAAGGTTGAAAGCAAGATTCTTAGCAGTTTGGAGGAACAGAGGGATCTTAGAGTCCACTTCCATAAATCACTCAAAATTGCTGCACAAGTTGATATGGTGGCTAAGAAGGTGTATGGTTTGTTGGCGTTCAAGGAATGAGTTTATGAGCTGTAAGATAATATTGCAGCTCTATAAAACTCTAGTTAGAGTGCACTTTGGAGTATTGTGTTCTGTTCTAGTCTCCTCATTATAGGAAGGCTATGGAAGCTTTAGAAAGGAGATTTACCAGGATGCTGCCTGGATTAAAGAGTATGTATTATGAGAATAGGTTGAGCAAGCTAGAACTTTATTCTTTGGAATGAAGGAGAATAAAAGGTGAAGTGTATAAGATAATAAAAGGCATAAATAGAATGGACAACCAGAGACTTTATTTTCCCCAGAGCAGAAATGGCTAAAGTGAGGGGGCATAATTTTAAGGCATTTGGAGGAAAGTATAAAGGGGTACGTCAGAGGTACATTTTTTACCCAGGGAGTGGCACGTGTGTGGAATAAGCTGCTAGGGGTGGAGCTAGAGTCAGATACATCTGGAGCATTTAAGAAAGATAGGAACATTGATAAAAGTAAATTGGAGGGATATGTCGGAGGGTAGAGTTAGACTAATCTTAGATAAGGTAAACAGGCTGGCACAATAATGTGGACCGAATGGCCTGTACTATGTTGTATTTATGTTCTGTGTATTATGTTCCATGTGTCATTGTCCATAGGAGTCAAGAATCTGAATGGGAACCATAATGGGATAGTTATCCATCCTCTGTCACAAGTAATACACATACAATACAATAAAAATTGTGCTTGTTAACTCTGTTTCCAAACATCAGTTCTCTTGAATTTCTTGGAACCGAGTTTTGGAGCAGAATACAATACATCACAGGATAAACTTTTGCAACAGAAGATTTTTATTTATCCTATTGATCCAAGAGCATAAGAAATAGAAATAGGGGTGACAATTTCTATTTCTATCTCTTGTACCTCCTCCAATATTTAATAAAATCATGGCTGATTTTTTTTTAAACTACACTACTTTCTTGCACTATGCCTCAAAATCCTCGGCTTTGCCTGCTGTTGGCGACCGAGGTTGAGGTTGAATCATTCGGACAGAGGTGGCGCTCAGTACTCGGTGTTGGAGAGCTGATGAGAGCTCGAAGTTTTCAGATGACTCAGACTCGGACTGTGGTCGGCATGGCAGGGAGAGTTCTTCCTTCTCCCGTCTGCGTGAGATGTGGGACATTTGAGAGACTTTGAACTTTTACTGTGCTCATGGACTTCTTCATCAAGTTATGGTATTGTTGCACTGTTGTAGCTATATGTTATAATTATGTTGTTTTGTTAGTTTTTTCACTCTTGGTTTGTCCTGTGTTTTGTGATATCACACCGGAAGAAATATTGTATCATTTCTTAATGCATGCATTACTAAATGACAATAAAAGAGGACTACGTGTCTTCATAATCTAATCTAATTTCCTTTATATCCAAAAGACTACTGATCTCTTTTAGCATTGAGTATACTAAAAGACTGAGCCTTCACAGCCTCCTTTAGATGAGAACTTCAACAATTCATTATCCACTGGATGAAGAAATTCCTTCTCATCTTACTCCAGAATGACTGACCCTTTATTATGAGATAATGGCATTGCAAACCAAGGGAACCAGGAGTCTTCTTAATGCTTTTTTTATAAGACCATAAGACAAAGGAGCAGAAGTAGGCCATTCGGCCCATCGAGTCTGCTCCGCCATTTTATCATGAGCTGATCCATTTTATCCTATTTAGTCCCACTGCCCCGCCTTTTCACCATAACCTTTGATGCCCTGGCTACTCAGATACCTATCAATCTCTGCCTTAAATACACCCAATGACTTGGCCTCCACTGCTGCCCGTGGCAACAAATTCCATAGATTCACCACCCTCTGACTAAAAAAATTTTTTCGCATTTCTGTTCTGAAAGGGCGCCTTTCAATCCTGAAGTCATGCCTTCTCGTACTAGACTCCCCCATCATGGGAAACAACTTTGCCACATCCACTCTATCCATGCCTTTTAACATTCGAAATGTTTCTATGAGGTCTCCCCTCATTCTTCTAAACTCCAAGGAATACAGTCCAAGAGCGGACAAACGTTCCTCATATGTTAACCCTCTCATTCCCGGAATCATTCTAGTGAATCTTCTCTGTACCCTCTCCAACGTCAGCACATCCTTTCTTAAATAAGGAGACCAAAACTGCCCACAATTCTCCAAGTGAGGTCTCACCAGCACCTTATAGAGCCTCAACATCACATCCCTGCTCCTATACTCTATTCCTCTAGAAATGAATGCCAACATTGCATTCGCCTTCTTCACTACCGACTCAACCTGGAGGTTAACTTTAAGGGAATCCTGTACGAGGACTCCCAAGTCCCGTTGCATCTCAGAACTTTGAATTCTTTCCCCATTTAAATAATAGTCTGCCCGTTTATTTTTTCTGCCAAAGTGCATAACCATACACTTTCCAACATTGTACTTCATTTGCCACTTCTCTGCCCATTCTTCCAATCTATCCAAGTCTCTCTGCAGACTCTCTGTTTCATCAGCACTACCGGCCTCTCCACCTATCTTCGTATCGTCAGCAAACTTAGCCACAAAGCCATCTATTCCATAATCCAAATCGTTGACGTACAATGTAAAAAGAAGCGGCCCCAACACTGATCCCTGTGGAACACCACTGGTAACCGGCAGCCAACCAGAATAGGATCCCTTTATTCCCACTCTCTGTTTCCTGCCAATCAGCCAACACTCTATCCACGTATGTAACTTTCCTGTAATTCCATGGGCTTTTATCTTGTTAAGCAGCCTCATGTGTGGCACCTTGTCAAAAGCCTTCTGAAAATCCAAATATACAACATCCACTGCATCTCCCTTGTCTAGCCTACTGGTAATTTCCTCAAAAAATTGTAATAGGTTTGTCAGGCAGGATTTTCCTTTAAGGAATCCATGCTGAGTTTTGCCTATCTTGTCATATGCCTCCAGGTACTCTGTAACCTCATCCTTGACAATCGACTCCAACAACTTCCCAACCACCGACATCAAGCTAACAGGTCTATAATTTCCTTTTTGCTTTCTTGCCCCCTTCTTAAATAGCGGAGTGGCATTTGCAATCTTCCAGTCCTCCGGAACCATGCCAGAATCTATCGACTTTTGAAAGATCATCGCTAATGCCTCCGCAATCTCCACAGCTACTTCCTTCAGAACATGAGGGTGCATTCCATCTGGTCCAGGAGATTTATTGACCTTTAGCCTATTCAGCTTCCTGAGTACTTTCTCTGTCGTAATTTTATGTGATACCAGCTTGGGTGTTTATCTGATGAACTATTGTTGCGCTCCATCTGTAACAGGGATTTACAACCTGGGTCAACAGTCCTCCTGCTTAATGTATTGGCCCGTGGCACAAAAAAAGTTGGGAATCCCTGTTCTATAGTAAGTACACTCTACTAAGGAAATCAGTCCTATCCACTATCTTTTTCAGAGTGCTCATTAAAGGACTAACTATTATTTCAGTGGAGTCCTGCACTCAGATCCTCTTACTGTAACTGCCAATACACAATGATCATCATTAACTTTTAATCTGAAGGTAGGCTCTGACTGAGATAAGCAGCCTGATTCCTGATTACTGTCTGTTTCTACCATGGGTAAAAAGGCACAGGGTGAAGATTTGAAGTACAGAGGCTGCTGGATCTTGATTTCTTTTCAAACTCCAGCTAAATTTTATTTTTTCTTTTTCTGGATGGAGCACATGAAAGAAAATTTGGCAGGGAGATTCGCAAACAGAAAGTTAGAATCATAATCAGAATCAGGTGAAATATCATTGACATATGCTGTGAAATGTGTTGTTTTGCAAGAGCAGTACAGCAAAATTAGTGAAGTAGTGTTCATGGGTTGGTTCATAGTCTGTTCAGAAATTTGTTTCCGGAGGGGAAGAAGCTGTTGCTAAAATGTTGAGCGTGCATCTTCGGGCTCCTGTACCTCTTTTTTAATGGTAGCAGTAAGAAGAAAGGCATCTTGGGTGATGTGGGTCATGATGGATGCAGAAAGGCATTATTATGGTATTAGCTATTCACTAACAACACAACTAATTTTGCCCCACTCTGAAATGGAAAATTCACCAGAAAATCTTTTTTTTTAATTGTTGGATGCTAAGACCAAGAACATCTTGAACATTGCATTGCCATCTCACTGATTCTGCCTTGTACTAATTCTATTTAAGTACATTTGCTTTAACTGGAGTAAAAACTGTGCTTGAACAATAAAAGCATAAAAGAGAGCACAGGATTCATAGCAAATGTATTGTCTTAGGTTTCTCATGGTATTGCATTTACTACATGAGAAACAATCACCTGGACATAAGTGCACATAATGCCTGCAGTTTTCTGGGTGGGTGACTGCTGAGCTATTAATGATTACATATTCTTTCTTCAGCTGAGCTCCAATACTGCCATAGTTGAAATATCGTGGGAGCAATGGTGCTTGTTCTTTGTTGTACTAGTACTCCTTTGCAACTTCAGGAAAGGTTTGGCTCCTTGCTGAAGGTGATGACTGGTGACTTTGGGTAATCAAAGACTTGATAAAAAACCAAATACATTTCTGTAGGTTACCTCCTACTATCTGTGGAGGAAACCTCTGCCTGTTATTTGTACCTATGCAACTCATTGTTGAGCCATAATGTTTTCCATGTGAAATATCAACTCCATTTTACACTCTTTTACATTGGGAGATGATCCACTTTGACTTCTTTAGAAGAAGCCTTTAGAGCTTTCCTTGTAAGTGGGTTTAATATATGTGTTTGGCACCAGAACTGATTGTCAGAAACAGCTACATCTAATGGAGAAACAGTTGCAAATATTTAATCCCTAAAGTTATCCATCACAATATTGATACATGCTGTAAATAGATGCAAAATCCATCTCTTTTACAAATATCTAACAAAGAATCTTGGCAGTATTTGGTGAGGCCTAGGGAGGCATGGTTTGTACACGTCTAATATCTCAAAGGAAGGGAAATCATCTCTTTGTTTGCTGACAGTGCCCCAACACTATTTTGCATTATGAGTTATAGAGTCATAGAGTACTAAAGCACAGAAACAGGTTCTTTGGCACACCTAGTTCATGCCAACCTGGTTTCCTGCTAGTCCAGTCTCCCTGCATATCCCTCCAAACCCTTGCGTCCATGTACCTGTCTAAACCTCGCTAAATATTACAACTGAACCAGCATCTATCACTTCTGCTGGCAGCTAGTTCCATGTTTACAACATGGAGGGGAGGAGAAGATGGCAGCGCAATGCAGCGCTCGTGGCTGCTCCAAAATGATATTGTATTTGTAAATAGGATGCCGTGCACAATCCTGATTTGATGGAGACAGAAGTGAGAAGCACAGAGGAACATCTGGAGAAACTTCTGAAATGCCCGCTTCACTGCTGCTGCTACTGTGCGATTGAGAATCTCCGGAGGGGAAGGCCCCAAATCCTCAGCTTTGCCTATTGCCTGTTGCTGGGGCAGGCTCAGCAGATATGTACTCGGTGCTTGGTGTCAGAGGGCTGGTCAGAGGCTCGAACTTTTCCAACGGACTCAAGAGTCAGCTGTGGTTGGTGCTTCCAGGGTGCTGCGTCGGGAAGTTTGCGGCACTGGAAGCTCATGGCAGGGAGAGTTTTTCTTCCTTCTACCATCTGCGTGAGATAATGGGACTTTCGAGAGACTTTGAGACTTTTTTTACCATGCCCATGGTCTGTTCTTCTATCAAGTTACAGTATTGCTTTGCACTGTTGTAACTATATGTTATAATTATGTGGTTTTTGTCAGTTTTTTTAGTCTTGGTTTGTCTCGTGTTTCTGTGATATCATTCTGGAGGAACATTGTATCATTTCTTAATGCATGCATTACTAAATGACAATAAAAGAGGACTGCGTGTCCTCATAATCTAATCTAACCTAATCCTCTGAGTGAAGATGCCCCTCAGATTCCCCTTAATTACTTTGCCTTTCAACCTTAAGGTTGTTATAGCTGGTGGTGGTAATGGGGACAAGCTCACACTATCTATTAAGTGCTCCTAATGCCGTGTACCTCAAATAGTCTCTGCCAACAAGTCCATCTCTTGGCCTTCACATGTGATTAGATACTAAGCCCAGTGGAAGCGTTTCTACTGGCAGGAAAAGTGGCAAAGGCGTGTTATTGCACCTTAAAACCAGTCGCTTCGGGCAGATGGGGCTTGTCAGCCATGGCTGGAAGCTCATCTAGGAGAAGCAAAACTCTGATCTCAAACCTCCGCTGACTTGTGGGTATAAGAACTCATGGGGAACACTTGGGGAGTAAACCCCAAGGGAAAAATCTGGAGCTGAAGTCCCTAAGACAGACTTCACCTTTCACTCTAAACCTACGAACTCTAGTTCTTTTTTTGTAGCTTATTTTTTATTGAAGTTCATCATTAAACAAACATTTCCATAAGATGTATTTCAGATATTGTACATATATATCATATATGTCACAAATCTCCACATAATATTTATCTGAATTATACACCTATAGAAAAGAGAGGAAAGAAAGAACAAGCAAAAGGAGAAAACTATGTACAAGTAGGGAGTGATCTTTTTCTTACAACATATTCATTGATTTGTGAGAATAAATTCAGGCCTATGAGGTATTTGTAGTTGAACCATTTTTCCCAGTATGAATCAAATTGTTCCAACTTATGATTAACAGATGCTGTTATCTTCTCCATTTTGTAAATGTCCATTGTAATTTCCATCCATGCGTTTAAAGTTGGGCTCTTCTGTGATAACCATTTTCTGGTAAGAGTCTTTTTAACAGCCACCAGGAGAATATTCATTAAATATTTATCTCTTTTTAACCATTCTTGAGGTACATACCCAAAATATATGGTCTTACTTTCTATGGGTATTTTACATTTAAAAATGTCTTGTAGGGCATTGTGTATCCTGCTCCAATAGTCTTTGATAACGGGGCAATCCCAGAAAATATGATAATGGTTTGCATTTTGATTTCCACTATTTCTCCAGCAAACAGTGGGGTTACTATCATACTAGGATTTCTGAGAGGGTGTAATAAAATATCTTATCAAGTTTTTCCATCCAAACTCCCTCCATTTCTGTGAACTGGTACACTTCTGTTGATACCTCCAAATTATTGTCCATTCTTCCTCAGATATAATTATTCCTCCTTCCTTCTCCCATTTTGATTTAATGTATGAAGTCAAATGTGTTTTAAGATTTGACAAACTCTTATACATGCTTGAAATGATTCTACTACTGTTACCTGAATTATATGCTTTTCTAAATAGCTCTATCAAACATGTACTTGCCTTGGTTACATTTTTAACCTCCTATTAACATACTGTCGCATCTGTAGATATCGATGAAAGTCTTGTTTTTCTAATGAGTGTTTCTCTTTAAACATTTCAAAACTGAACAGTATTTCTTCTTTCATTATATTGCAAAGAACTGTTATTGCTTTAGCTGTCCAGTCCTTAAATCTAGCATCCAGTTTATTTGGTGTAAAATCTGAGTCATATGCACACCATTTAAGAACTGCAATCTCTCCCTCTAGTTTGTATTCTTTAATAATAGTTTTCCATATTTTAAGAGTCCATTTCACCCATGGATTATCAATAGTATTTATGCACCTTTGTAGGATGTTATCAGCCAAAATTGCCTGTATGGGGTTGGGAAGTATCCCCTTCTCGGTGTTTTTCTATTGAGTGTCATATGATGGGTTGCACCAACATATCACAGCTCTCAACTATGCTGCAAAATAATAATCTCTAAGAGAAGGTAGGCACCATCCCCCTTTTTTCCTTGGTGAATTGCAAAGTTTTGAGATGAACTCTAGGCCTTTTACCTTGCCATATATATCTTGATAACATTTTGTTCCATTCATTGAATTGATTCTGATTAATCTCTATTGGTAGGGTCTGAAAGAGATATAATAGACTGGGCACTATATTCATTTTAATAGATTCAATCCTTGAACTGAGACTAAAAAAAGGAATTAGGTTCCATCTTGTTATTTCTTCCTTAATTTTTTATATATAGGCTGATAATTGCATTCTGATAATTTTGACAAATCTTTTGGCATAATGATACCCAAATTTTTGAAAAACTCTGTTTGCCATGCCCAGGGATATCTACTTTCAATTTCTCTTGGTGGGCTGTAGTTTTATGAAAGTAATTGGATTTTATCTGTGTTGATCTTATATCCTGATAATTGACCATATTGTTCAAAGGATTGCATCAATTTAGGTAAAGAGTACATTGGTTGCCCTAGATAGATCAAAATGTCATCCGTGTAACAGGCCAATTTATGCTCTGTCCCTTTAATATTAATTCCCCTGATATCTTCATTTGTCTGATGTATTGAGCTAATGGTTCCAAATATAATGCGAAGAGTAGCAGTGACCATGCACAACCCTGTCTCGTGCCCCTTTCTAGAGTAAAACTATTTGATAAACATCCATTGATTTTAATCCTAGCAGTAGGGTTGTCATATAGTGCCGGTATAGTTTTAATAATTGTGTCATGGAAACCAAATCTATGTAAAACTCTGTAAAGAAAATTCCAATTAACTGAATCGAATTCCTTTTCAGCATCCACGATTATCACTATTGCTTCGATTTTATTTTTTTGTGTATGATCCATGATGTGAAGCATCCTTCGTATATTGTCTTGTGATTGGCATTGTTGTATAAAACCTGTCTGATCCTTATGTATCAGTATGGGTAGAAAATCTTCTAATCGTTTGGCTATGATGGAGGTAAATAATCTATAATCTACATTAAGAATGGATATTGTTTTAAATGACCCACATTCCATTTTATCCTTGCCTTCTTTCGGTATAGCTGAGATTATCGCTTCCTTCCAGCTGGGTGGCATTTTACCTCTTTTTAGAGACCAGTTCAGTGTGGGGAGTAAGACAAGAATTAACTCATTTTTAAATTCTTTGTAGCACTCTGCCATATACCCATCTGAACCTGGTGACTTGCTTAATTTAAGCCTACTAATTGCAGCTTTTAGTTCAACTTTAGTTATGTTAGCAGTCATCATTCTATTTTGTTCTTCGCTTAAAGTGGGTAGAGAATTCAGGAAAGTGTCAATTTGGGTTATGCTTCCCCCTGGAACTTTGGAATATAGAGTTTTGTAAAATACTTCAAAAGCTTCTTGAATTTCACTTAGCTTATTTTTTTTTATCATTTTTGTTCTTGCATCCCTAATTCTATGAATTGTATTTTTTGCTCTTTTTCTTCAGGTTCCATGCCAGCATTTTCATAGACTTAGATCCACTTTCATAATGTCTCTGTTTCAGAAACATTAAATTTTTCCTGATTTCTTGCGTAGCCAAACTATTACAGGTTTCCCCCGCCATCTGAAGGTAGAGCGTTCCTATGAAATGGTTCGTAAGCCAAAATGTCATAAAGTGAAGAAGCAATTACCATTTATTCATATGGGAAAATTTTGTGAGCGTTCGCAGACCCAAAAATAATCTACCAAGTCATGCCAAATAACACACAAAACCTAAAATAACAGTAGCATATAGGAAATGCAGGAATGATATGATAAATGCACAGCCTATATAAAGTAGAAATATTTCTCCACAACGATTGCCTGCACAGATCTCCGTAGCGAAAATCTCACGCAAATGCTCTCGGCAGAAAATCTCATGCAAGCGCTGTTGGCATAAATGCGCTCTCCAGTAACCTTTAAACTATGAAGCTGCCAAATCTACCAAATAACATGTAAAAATACACGGCCTATATAAAGTAGAAAGAATGTATGTACAGTATGGTATCACTTACCGGAATTGTGAAAACAGCGCCTAGCACACTGATGATGGTGTGTTAGTCTGCGTCGTCGCAGGCTGGGTGGTGCAGTGGCCCCCACCCTCTGGGCTGCCGACCCGATACATTGCCGCGAAGAACGCAGCGGTAGCTGGGAGGCACACAGCAAATCGTTAAAAAAAATGAAATAAACATGCTAATTAATTAGGTGCTGCCTGGCACGTAAATGTCGGCGCAGATCAGAGGCGATTACCGATTGCATCGCCTCTGATCTGGGCCGACAATTACGTGCTAGACGGCACCTAATTAATTAGCATGTTTATTTCGGCTTTTTTCTTAAAGATGTGCTGTGTGACTCTCGGCTACTGCTGCGTTCTTCGCGAATCAGTACAGTATCTGTCTGGGGCCCAGGTGTTGGGGTGGTGGGACACGGGGGTGTCATCTCATCATTGATCAGGGCAGGCAGCTCATCTTCTCCTATGACTGCCCGCCTCGATGTCGAAGGTCGAGGTTCGTCGTCTGCTGTGGCTGATGGGGAAGGCTTGCTTGACTGCAGAGCCTCGCACAGTTTTCTATCATACAGTTGTTTGTAAGCACTCAAACCATCCTGCAAATATGCCCTAAACCTACGTATCCTTTCAAAATTAAAGTCGTACTTTATCATTGCAGCGAAAATCTCACGCAGTTGCTTCACTTTTTGCATTCTGTTGCATTCGGTTTTGATTGTTATCCTTTCCTCTTCCAATTGCATCAGTTCTTCATCTATCAGTTCTTGGTCATGGGATGCCAAAACCTCTTCAACATCATCTTCGTCAACTTCCACAAGCCAAACTCACTTTGTCCTTGCTTTGTTCACCACGATCAAAACGCTTAATTATGTCTAGTTTTACGCTAATTGTAACACCCTTACACTTTCAGGCTTTTCTGGCACCTTAGAACTCATCTTGCTAACGGATGCTCAGTGCAACGTGTTAAAGCAATGCCGTTCCGAATCCGGGGGAGAGCGGCTGCTCGGGGCACGCGCTGCCTTTTATCGCGCGCTGACTTTTTCATGCGCTGATTTTTTATCGCGCACTGCCTTTCTTCATAACAGTGAAAACACCTTCTGAAAGTGAAAACAGGGTACTAATGTAGGTCTTTCGTAACAGTGAGGTTTCATAAAGTGAACGTTCGAAAAGCGGGGGACACCTATAATTTCATTCCTAATCTTAAAAATTTCCTCTAATGCATCCTGTGCCAAATTCAATTTGTGTTTTTTTTCTCGTTCCTTCAGCTTATTTTGTAATTCCTCTAATGTTTTATTCCTTGTATGAAGATATCACTATAATTTTCTCTCTTAAGATAGCCTTCATAGTATCCCATAGAATGGGAGGTGAAACTTTTCCATTATCATTGAATTCTAAGTAAAGACCAATTTCTTTTTTAATTTGTTCCTTAAAGTAGGGATCATTGAGTAGACTTGAATTTAATTTCCAAATAGTATTCTTTGGTTGTCGGTCAAAATCAACAGATAAATATACAGGTGCATGGTCACTTACATCTATTGTCCCAATTCCACAGGTGTTGATTTTGTCTTTGTTTTTTCTAAATGTTATGAAATAGTCTATTCTTGTATATACAGAATGGGGGGCAGAATAATGAGTGTAATCCCTTCTGTTGGGGAAAAGTTCCCTCCATATATCAATTAAGCCACCATCCTCAAAAAGTGTATTAACTCTCTTATGTAAGGATTTTGTTTCATTGGTTTTTCTATTGGAAGAGTCTGACTTTTCTTGTAATTGTAAATTTAATTCTCCCCCACATATCAGGAGGCTTTCTGTTTCTGTTACATTAATATTAGCAATTTTCTGAAAGATACCAATATCACTTCCTGGGGGTGCGTATATGTTCAATACTGAAACTGAATTTCCATCTATATTCCCCCTTACCAGAATATATCTGCCCTTCTTATCTCCCATTTGGAATACTTTTTCAAAATTTTGCTTGCCTGAGATAAGAATAGCAACTCCTCTCCTATGTCCTGATTTATATGAGGAGAAAAAGAAATTAGTGAAGCCCAATCTCTTTAGTTTTCCATGCTCAATATCACTTAAGTGAGTTTCTTGTAAATATACTACATGGGCTTGTTCTTTTTTTCATTTTGGATAGAATTTTACTGTGCTTGACTGGATTTAACAGCCCATTGACATTAAAAGAAATGAATTTTACTTTGTCCTTAGCCATGTGTATTTTTCTGTCAATATATCATTGAAATTAGCAGAATAAAACTTAATCGATCTACTCCCTGAACAAATAAGAACCAAGAAAAGCGAATAATTAAAAAAAGGCAACGAAGGTGTGATTCCAAGGCTGAGGTCTTTAGTAGACGACCCTGGGTTGAGCTAGAGGAAACGTCTAGCCGTGGGGGACAGCCCCTCCTGCCTGTGAGCTGGGGCCCCTATTACAGTACCCATAAAAGTAAGTGAACAAGTCTATGTCCATTACACAGAAAAGATTTTCGTGTGTATTCCCCCCATATATATATTCTTATTTGGGGGGGGGGGGGAAAGGAGTGAATGAATGAATAAAAATATGAGTAATATAAAATCCATATTAAAATAAGTATTTCTTGAAATAGGTATAGCACCGTCTATTTTTGCTTCCGCTTATCTTGTCAACACTTTTAGAGTTAGCCAAACCTTATGGCTCTTCTGGAGGGGATGAGGGTTGTCTTCAGAAAACTCACAGTCTCTTCCTGATATTCTCTCGCCCTCCTCCTGTCCCCTGCTTTCTCGGTTCTCTTACTATTTCCGAAGCAGATCGGGATAACTGCTCAGCCAGACTTTCCCTCGGTTTGATCACACTGATGGGCAGCCCTTTGTTCCTCATGTCTGTAGTCACCTCTTCCACTGTCTGATACAGTTGCATACCATCTTCATAAAGCACCCTCAGTTTAGCAGGGTACAGAGCTTGGAATCTAATCTTTCCTTGCTTTAATATTCACTTTACTGCAGAGTATTCCTTACGTTTCTGCAGGACCGCCGGGTGGTAACCTTAATCGAAATATATTAATTTCCAGTCCAAAAACACCTCTTCTTACCCCAGGCACTTCATAGAATCTCCGCCTTGGTATTGTATCAAAGAGATCTAATTACTATTGATCATGGCTTATCTTCTCTGTCTCCAGTAGGCCTTGGGATGAGCGCACGATGCGCCCTCTCAATTTCAAGCTCCACAGTGGAGGGAGTCTCTAGCGTGGGACGCAGCAACTTTCCTACAAACTCCATCATAGACAAACCCTCGGCTCCTTCGGGAACATTGTATATCCTGATATTTTTCCGTCATGATCTTCCTTCCTGGTCAATCAATTTACTCTCTTGTTGATTTAACATTTTTATCTTCTTACGTAGTATCCATTCCACGTTTTGCACGTGATCTTCCACCTTCTCAATTCGAGTCCCTGCCACCGTTATTTTCTGATTGACGTTGGCGAGCTCTGACTTGATATCATTGAGTTGCTGTTTTATATCTTCTTGGAATTCCCATATCTCTTCCAGAATTTTTATCATATTTGCCGCTTCGCCTGAACGAGGCCCATCGTCAGCCTCGCGAGCATGCGTTCAGGTAGGAGAGCCGTGTGTTGCACCTCTCTTGTCCATAGGCTCCGCAGTGATGCTTTTTTAATCTCCATTCTCTTTCCCCATTCTTGCCCCCCTTGCCAATTCAAATATTTTCACAAGATCTTATATTTGATGGATTAACAGGGCAATATATGCGTTTTTCTGGAGGAGCTGTTGATTTAAGCTGCCATTCTGGATGATGGTGTCACCGGAACTCTCTGAACTCTAGTTCTAATGTCACCAAACATGAGGGGAAGAAGTCTGCAAGCATTCACCTTATATACACCTCTCATAATTTTCTATACCTCATCCTGCTCCACTCCAGGGAGTAAAATCCTAACTTGTTCCGTCTTTCTCTATAGCTCAGGCCCTCCAGTCCATCAACATCCTTGTAATTATTGCTCTGTACTCTTTCAGTCTTACTGATACCTTTCATGTAGGTAGGTGACCAGAACTGCACCCAGTACTCCAAGTTCAGCCTCACCAACATCTTGCACAACTTCAGCATAACGTCCCAGCTGCTGGACTACACAGTTCCTTGAAAATGACATCACAAGTGGATAAGATCATAAAGAGATATTGTGGCACATTGCACTAGTGTCTCACAAAGTCTCAGGGATCCATGACCTCACTTCTCTTTTGTCTCTTTTCGATAATTTCTAGTCTGACTTTAGTGTAAACATGGATGCAAACGATTCATTTAAAATCTCTTTCAGCTTCATGTGTAGTTCTTGCTTCCCAGGTATGTTCCATGTTTCAAGGACAGATAACTTCAGACTCTGAAGAGATATAATTCAGAGGAGCATCACTAGGACTGGACATTGCTAATGTGTGACTGCACCTACAGAAAAAAATTGCATCTAAAAGCAGCACTGCTTGTTTTGCAAAACTGCTGACTGGCCTGCTGAATATTTTCAGCACTTTATACTTTGATAATATGCAATCAGTGGCCATTTTATTAGTCACAGGAGGTTCGTGCTCTTCTGCTGCTGTACCCATTGACTTCAAGATTAAACATATACAATCAGAGATGCTCTTCTGCACACCGCTGTGGTAATGCATAGTTGTCTGAGTTACTGTCAGCTTGAACCAGTCTGGTCATTCTTCCCTGACCTCCTCTATTAACAAGGTGTTACAACCACAGAATTCTGCTCAATTGATATTTATTGTTTTTCACACAATTCTCTGTAAACTCTAGAGACTGTTGTGCATGAAAATCCCAGGAGATCAGCAGTTTCTAAGATACTCAAACCACCTTTTCTGGCACCAATAATTATTCCATGGTCAGACTCATTTAGATCGTGTTTCTTCCCCATTTTGCCTAAACAACAACTGAATCTCTTGACCATCTCTGCACACTTTTATGCACTGAGTTGCTGCCTTATGATTGGCTGATTAGATATTTGCATTAATGAGCAGGTGTGCCTAATAAAGTGGACACTGAGTGTATAATTTAATAGTTTACTAAATATACATCATGTTGTTAGTTAGCTTGCTGGCCACCACATCTCATAGATTCTCTGCATTTTCGAGACCTCAATCGCTCTTTGCCATTCACTTGTGAGTCTTGTGATTTCCTGTCCTCCTTCATACCATGCAGACATTCTTAGAAAAAACACTGAGCTCTGCTCCCAAGTAATCTTTAAAGTGCTACAGTCTTTAAACCTTTCATTAGTGAGCCACTTGCCCTCTCTGCAGTAGCCCTCTCTCTCTCACTCCCCCCTTCATTAACACCCTCCACCCACCCAATCTACAGCACTCTGAAAAACGTTTACCAAGTGGTATTCAGAATCATAACATGCCTTGTTTCTAAATAAATTTTTGCCCAATTGATAAACCAGGATCTTCAGGATTAGCAGTTGGGTTGAATATGAGTCAAGTAAACTACCATCTTGATCACACTAAAGCAGCGTGGAAAGTTTTGTTTAAGTTTAAAAAATAGGAATTACCGTTCTTGTTCAATTCAAGTTTTACAATGTCAAAAGAAAGGTGCTCAGTTCCTTATTCTGATCGATGCTAAGCAACCACAAAGCTGAGGAATGTGAGTGAAATTTTGGACAAACAGATTCTGCATTGCAATTATGTGCAATTTTGGTTGATGCCCTCTGTTACAATGGTACTATTGCAGAAAGCTGTAAACTATGGGTGATGAATATATAATTGCTCATTGCATCGACTGCAAGTGGTTAAATTTCTCTAGTTATTGTTGAATTTTTTTCTAGAAGCTCTTATTTAAATTATAATTCTTCTTTGAATAAAAAAGCTAATCCCTGAAATAACAAAACTCAAGCCATTGAATAAACTTTCTATTGATATTATTTAATAATTTTCTTTAAAAAACTCAGTTTGTGGCATATTTTGGAACATGTAGAAATCCAGCCTAAACAAAGAATTTATCTCCTTTTTAGATAAAATTGAGTAATGTGCGTAATTCACATTTGCCTGCATTAAGGATTTACTGAAGTCTCAGGAAGTAATAAACTTCATTGTTTTGGTGCTCTTATCACCACATTAACCCAGAGTTCTTACCAATGCAAAGTCTCCCAACCTTTTCAGCAATTGGATTGGGAAGATCTTGATTCATTATTCCTGAGGCAGACTCCAGTACTACCCAAATTCCAGCCAGCTCAACAGAACCAGGCAGATTGCTCTTAAAGAACATGGGCTTTACCCTGTATCCATGGCTGATATTCTAATGCATAGGAACACTCTATAATATCCATAATCACGGGAATATCAGGACATGCTACTCAAAGTACAACAGATGATTCACTGACTCCAGAAAACATGCCATGGAGGGAAGATGGAGAGCCTTGAAGCATGGTGTCAGAACAGCATCCTTTCCTTTAATACCAGCAAAACAATAGAGTTAACCAGCGACTTCAAGAAGCAGCGTGTTGTTCCTGCTCCTGTTGATGCTGAGGTACAGATGATTAAGATTTATTAACATTCACACTCAGGATTAAAGAGGCTAAAATTCATGGATGTTTTTCAGAGTTGGACCGCAACCAACCACTATGTGGGAGTGCACGAACAGAGCTACCCTTTCAATCAGGTCCGCACAGAAGATTAAAAAGGAAGTACTTTGCAGCAGTTTTTTGCTGTTGGACTGCAATGAATCACTGAGTGTGATTCATTAGAAAGGGCGAATAAAAACAACACAAGCGCAAGCAGAACGGCCATACTTGGACTGGCCTTTGGTGTGAGTGGGTCAGTGTTTGGAGCGGCTTTGGCTCATCAGACTTCAGTGAGATTGGGCTTGGATGACCAGTATCTGGTAAGTTTCTCTTTTTGTTCTTGCTTGTTCATTCCTCATCTGTGAGGGCATAGTCGATGAGTAAGAATGGCTCCAGGGGCAGTGTTTTGTTCTGTGTGTGAAATGTGGGAATTCTGGGAGACCTCCAGTTTTCCGGATAGCCATATCTGCACCAGGTGCACTGAGCAGCAGTTCCTCAGAGGACGTATTAAGGAACTGGAGCTGCAGCTCAGTCACCTTTGGCTCATAGGGGAGAATAATGAGGTGATGGATGGGGGTTACATGGTAGGAGTCACCCTTAGGTTGTAGGGTAACTGGGTGACTGTCAGGAGAAGGAAGGGAAATGCACAGCCAGTGCAGATCACCCCTGTGGCCGTTCCCCTCAATAAGTGTACTACTGTAGATACTGTTGAAGGGGACGACTAGTGGGGGGAGCTGCAGTAACCTGGTCTGGTGCTGTGGCTCAGAAGAGAAGATCTTGGGTGTGAAGAGGACTGAAGTGTGTGATAGGAGATTCCTTAATTAGAAGAACGGAGATGAGATTCTGTGGGCACAATAGAGACACCCGGATGGTATATTCCCTCCTTGTTACCAGTGTCAAAGATGTCTCGAATCAGGTCCACAGCTTTTTAAAGAGGGAGCATGAACAGCCAGAGTCTTGATACATATTGGGGTCCTGTAGGGAGCTAGGTAGAAAGCTGAGAAACTCCAGGGTAGTAACCTCTGGATTGTTGCCCATGCCATGTGCCAGTGAAGGATGATTTGGCAGATAAATGCGTGACTGAGGAACTGATGCAGGGGGCAGGGGTTCAGATTTCTGGATCATTGGGATCACTTCTGTGGAAGGTATGGCCTGTAAAAAAGGGATGAGTTACACCTGAAACTGAGGGGGACAAATATCCTTGCAAGCATGTTTTCTAGAGTTGTTCAGGAGGGTTTAAACTAATTTGGCAGGGGGGTGTGGGATCCAGAGTGATAGGGCTGAGGATGAGGTAGTTGGTTTACAAATAGGCAGTGTATAGTGAGAGTGCCAACATGGAGAGGCTGATGATTGGGCAAAATTGCAGTCAACAGGATGAGTTGCAATGTAAAAGGTGGACAGAACCAAAAAGGGTGAATAAGGACTGAAGGTGTTATATTTGAATGTGCGCTATATACAGAATAAGGTAGATAAACATAGCACAGGTACAGATTGGCAAGTGTGATGCGGAGGTCACTGAATCGTGGCTGAAGGAAGATTATATCTGGGAACTTAACGTCCAATGAAACACATTTGTATCAAAAGAACAGGCAAGTAGGCAGAGGGGTTGGCATGGCTGTGTTGGTGAAAAAATGAAATTAACTCATTAGAAAGAGGTGACACGAGGAAATCTGCAGATGCTGGAAATTCAAGCAACACACACAAAAAGTGCTGGTGAACACAGCAGGCCAGACAGCATCTAGTAGTAGTCTAGTAGTCCTGACGAAGGGTCCCAGCCTGAAACTTCGACTGTACCTCTTCTTATAGATGCTGCCTGGCCAGAAAGAGGTGACATAGGGTCAGAAGGTGTGGAATTGTTTTGGGTAGAGCTAAGGAAATTTAAGGGTAAAAAAGACCCTGATGGGAATTGTATATGGACACCCAAACAGTAGAAAAGGACATGGAATACAAATTACAAGGGAGATGGAAAATACATGCCAAAAGGGCAATGTTACAATAGTCATGGGGGATTTCAATATGCAAGTAGATTAGGAAAATCAGGTTGGTGCCAGATCAGAAGAGAGGGAATTTCTAGAATGCCTTCCAGATGGATTGTTAGAGCAGCTCATGGTTGAGCCCACTAGGGGATCAGCTATTCTGGATTCAGTGTGGTGCAATGAACTACAAACGTAGATTGATTAGAAAGCTTAGGGTAAAGGAACCTTTAGAAAACAGTGATCATAATATGATAGAATTCACACTACACTTTGAGAAAGTCAGGTGTATCAGTACTACAGTGGAGTAAAGATAATTACAGATGCATGAAAGAGGAGCTGTCCAAAATTGATTGGAACAGCAATATCTGGAACTACTGGAAGCAAATTGGAAGGTGCTGGATTTATACAACCCAAAGGTGAAGAAGTATTCTAAAGGCAAGATGACACAAACATGGGTGACAAGAAAAGTCAAAGCCAACATAAAAGCCAAAGAGAGGGCATATAATTGCAAAAATTATATGGGAAGTTTGAAGATTGGGAAGCTTTTAAAAACCTACAGAAGGAAACTAAACAAGTCATTAAGAAAGAAAAGATGGAATACAAAGGTCAGCTAGCCAATAATATTAAAGAAGGTGCCAAAAGTTTCTTCAGATACATAAAGTGTAAAAGAAGGGTAAGAGTGGATATTGGAGCACTGGAAAAATGGTGGTAATGGGGGACAAGGAAATGGCCGATGAACTGAATAAATATTTTACATCAATCTTCACTTTGGAAGACATCAGCAGTATGCAGGAATTTCGAGAGTGTCAGGGGACAGAAGTGTGTGAAATTACCATTACTATGGAGAAAGTTCTTGGGAAACGGCAAAGTCTGAAGGTAGATAAGTCACCTGGACCAGATGGTGTACACCCCAGGTTCTGAAATAAGTGGCTGAAGAGATCGTGGAGGCATTAGTTGTGATGGTTCAAGAATCAATTGATTCTGGTATGGTTCCAAAGGATTGGAAAATTGCAAATGTTTTCAAAAAGGGAGAGAGGCAGAAGAAAGGAAATCATAGGCCAGTTAGTCTGATGTCAGTGGTTTGGAAGATTTTGGAATCAACTGTTAAGGATCTGGTTTCAGGGTACTTTGAGGCACATGATAAAGTAGGTCATAGTCAGCATGGTTCCTTTAAGGGAAAATGTTGCCTAACAAATCTGTTGGAATTCTTTGAAGAAATAACAATTAGGATAGACAAAGAAGAATCAGTGGATGTTACCTGCTTGGATTTTCAGAAGACCTTTGACAAGGTGTCACACATAAGGCTGCTTAACAAGTTAGCAGCCCATGGTATTTCAGGGAAGATGCTAGCATGGCTAATGCAGTGGCTGATTGGCAGGAGCCTAAGGGTGGGTATAAATGGAGCCTTTTCAGTTTGGCTGCTGTTGAATAATGGTGTTCCACAGTGGTTTGCTTTGGGATCACTTATTATTACACTAGATGTCAATGTCATGAATGATGGAATTGATGGCTTTGTGGCAAAGATTGCAGATGATATGAAGATAGGTGGAGGGTCAGGTATTCTGAGGAAGTAGAGAGGCTACAGAAGAACTGGGACAGATTAATAAAATGGACAAAAATTTGACATACGGAATACAGCATCGGGAAGTGGGTGGTCATGAAATTTATTAGAAGAAATAAAGCAGTAGACCTTTTCCAAATGGAGAGAAAATTCAAAAATCTAATGTGCAAAGGGACTTGGAACTCCTTGTGCAGGATTCCCAAAAGTTTAATTTGCAGATGATTTGGTGATGAGGAAGGCAAGTGCAATGTTAGCATTCATTTCAAGAGGACTGGAATAGACATTAAGAAAGAGGATGTGCTGGAGCTTTTGGAAAGCATCAAGTTGGATAAGTTTCTGGGACCGGATGAGTTGCACCCAAGGCTACTGTGGGAAGCAAGGGAGGAGATTGCTAAACCTCTGGCAATGATCTTTGCATCATCAATGGGACAGGCAAGGTTCCTGAGAATTGACGCGTTGCAGATGTTGTTCCTTTATTCAAGAAAGGGAGCAGAGATAGCCTAGGAAATTATAGACCAGTGAGTCTTACTTCAGTGGTTGGTAAGCTGATGGAAAAGATACTGAGAGGCAGGACTTATGAACATTTGGAGAAGCATAATATGATTAGGAATAGTCAGAATGTCTTTGTCAAATGCAGGTCGTGCCTTACGAGCCTGAATGAATTTTTTGAGGATGTGACTAAGCACGATGATGAAGGTAGAGCAGTAGATGTAGTGTATATGGATTTCAGCAAGACATTTGATAAGGTACCCCATGCAATGCTTATTGAGAAAGTAAGGAGGCATGGGATCCAAGGGGACCTGCTTTGTGGATCCAGAATTAGCTTGCCCACAGAAGACAAAGAGTGGTAGTAGATGTGTCATATACTTTATGGAGGCTGGTAACCAATGGTGTGCCTCAGGAATCTGTTCTGGGATTCCTTCTCTTCATGATTTTTATAAATGACCTGGATGAGGAAGTGGAGGGATGGGTTAGTAAATTTGCTGATGACACAAAGGTTGGGAGTGTTGTGGATAATGCGGAGGGCTGTCAGAAATTACAGTGGGACATCGATAGTTTGCAGAACTGGGCTGAGAAGTGGCAGATGGAATTCAACCCAGATAAGTGCGAGGTGGTTCATTTTGGTAGGTCAAATATGATTGCAGAATATAGTATTAATGGTAAGACTCTTGGCAGTGTGGAGGATCGGAGGGATCTTGGGTCTGTGTCCATAGGACAATCAAAGCTGCTGCGCAGGTTGACTGTGTGGTTAAGGAGGCATACGGTTCATTGGCCTTCATCAACCATGGGATTAAGTTCAAGAGCCAAGAGGTAATGTTGCAGCAATATAGGACCCTGGGCAGACCCCCCCTTGGAGTACTGTGCTCAGTTCTGGTCACCTGACTACAGGAAGGATGTGGAAACCATAGAAAGGGTGCAGAGGAGATTTACAAGGATGTTGCCTGGATTGGGGAGCATGCCTTATGGGAATAGATTGAGTGAACTCAGCCTTTTCTCCTTAGAGCGACTGAGGATGAGAAGTGACCTGATAGAGGTGTACAAGATGATGAGAGACATTGATCGTGTGGATAGTGTGACAAGAATACACATAGATAAAATTGTTAGCTGTCCTGTGCTGGCACCAGTGGGATCAGCAGTTGGTCTGCCACCTGTCTTCAGGAGAGAGAGAGATAAGGAAAATAATGGAGCAGCATTTGGAGATGTTAATGAAGGGATGAGAGAGCTGTCAAGAGCGGCTCCTCCTTTGAACCCTGAACTGTTTGAAGTGATGGACAGGCGATACCCCAGCAGGGGGATAAAAAGGGACAGGTTCGCTAAGGCAGGACACACGACACCCGAGGTAACGAGACCCTGGAAGCGGTGCGTCTCTCACAAGTCGGTGGGAAGTTGTAGAAGGCCGGTTGCGGGACCAGGCCATAGACGCACAGGGTGGAAAGGCACGATCGGCGGGAACCTGGTGTGTGTCCACCCTTGCCTGGGTGCCGGGTTCACCGCAGAGAAACGATCGTATCTGGGAACGGAGGGGTCACGGTCGGTGACCTCAGATGACATCACAAAGGACTCGCCCGAAAGCTGACTGCGAAGGTCTGTGTGTGGAAGCCGTTTTGAATATTCATTCATTTTTTTCTCTCTCTCCTTCCCTCCACTGTCTGCGAACTGAACTGAACTAAATTGAACTGAACTTTGCGTCACTTTGAAACTGGTCATTTACCCCTAGACAACGATAGAGCTTGATTGATCCTGTTATCTTAATTCTGTGTACATGTGTGTTTATCATTGCTGAACTGTTGTATTTATTATCCTTTTGATTAGAGTACTGTGTTGCTTGTTTCTTTAATAAAACTTTCTTAGTTCTAGTAATCCAGACTCCAACTGAGTGATCCATTTCTGCTGGTTTGGCAACCAAGTTACGGGGTACATAACAATAGTTAGAGGCTTTTTCCCAGGGCTGAAATGGCTAATGCGAGAGGGCATAGTTTTAAGATGCTTGGAAGTAGGTACAGATGAGATGTCAGGGGTAAGCTTTTTATGCAGAGAGTGGTGAGGGTGTGGAATGGGCTGCTGGTGATGGTGGTGGAGGTGGATACGATAGAGTCTTTTAAGAGACTCCTGGATAGGTGCATGGAGCTTAGAAAAATAGAGGGCTATGGGTAACCCTAGGTAATTTCTAAAGTAAGTACATGTTCGGCACAGCATTGCGGGCCAAAGGGCCTGTATTGTACTGTAGGTTTTCTATGTTCCTATGTTTCTATAAGAGCAAGAATGTAATATTAACACTTTATAAGACACTGGTGAGTCTTCACTTGGAATTTTGTGAGCAGTTTTGGGTCCCTTATCTTACAAAGAACTTGCTGATATTGGAGAGGGTTCAAAGGAAGTTCACAAAATGATTCTGAGATTGAAAGGTTTATCATATGAAGAGCATTTGATGGGTCTAGGCCTGTATTCACTGGAATCCAGAAGATTGAGGGGTGAACTTATTGAAACCTATTAAATGTTGAAAGACCTTGATAGAGTAGATGTGGAGAGGATGTTTCCTATGGTGGGGGAGTCTAAGGCCAGAGGACACAGCCTCAAAATAGAGGGATGCCCTTTTAGAATGGAGATGAGGAGGAATTTCTTTAGCCAGAGAGTGGTGAATCTGTGGAATTCTTTGCCACATGCTGCTGTGGAAGCCAAGTCATTGGGTATATTTAAGGTTGGAAGATAGTTTCTTGATTAGTCAGGGCATGAAGGGATACAGGGACAAGGCAGGAGTTTGAAGCTGAAACAGAAAATGGATCAGCCATGATGAAATGGTGGAGTGGATTTGATGGGACTTTTTAAAAAATTTATTCATTTACAGGATGTAGGCATCGCCAGCTAAGCCAGCATTTATTCCCCATCCTTGTTGCACTTGAGAAGGTGGTGATGAGCTGCTTTCTTGACACGTTGTAGTCCTGAGGTCTAGGTACACCCACAGTGCTGTTAGAGAGGGAATTCCTTGATTTTTGTCCCAGTGACAATGAAGGAACAGCGATATATTTCCAAGTCAGGATGGTGAGTGACCTGGAGGGGGATTTCCAAGTGGTGGTGTTCCCAGGTATCTGTTGTTCATGTCCTTCTAGATGGTAGTGGTCGTGGGTCTGGAAGGTGCTGCCTTCGGAACTTTGGTGTTATTGCAGCGCATCTTGTAGATAGTACACACTGCTGCACCTGTTCATCGATGGTGGAGGGATTGGATGCTTGTGGAAGGGGTACCAATCAAGTGGGCTGCCTTGTACTGGGTGGTGTCAAGCTTCTTGAGTGCTGATGGAGCCACATTCATCCAAAAGAGTGGCCAGTATTCGATTGCACTGTTGACCTGAGCCTTGTAGATGGAGGACATGCTTTAGTGAGGCAGGAGGTGAATTACACGTTGCAGGATTCCTAGCTTTTGACCTGCTCTGGTAACCATGGTGTTTATACAGTTAGACTAGTTCCTTTTTCTGTCTATGGTAACCCCCAGGATGTTGATGGTAGGGGATTCAGTGATGGTGATGCCACTGAATGTCAAGGGATGATGGTTAGAGCCTCCCTTGTTGGAGATGGTCATTGCCTGGCACTTGTGTGGCTCGAATGTTACTTGTCACTTGTCAGCCCAAACCTGGATATTGTCCAGGTCCTGCTACATTTGGGTATGACCTGTTTCATTATCTGAGGAGTCACAAATGGTGCAGAATATTGTGCAGTCATCTGCAAACACCCCACCTCTGACCTTATGACGGAAGAAAGATCATTAATGAAGCAGCTGAAGATGGTTGGCCCTAGGACACTTACCTGAGGAACCCCTGCAGTGATGACTTGATGTTGAGGTGATTGACCTCCAATCACCACAACCATCTTCCTTTGTGTCAGGTATGATTCTAATCCGCAGAGGTTTTTCCCTCTAATTCCCATTGACTCCTTTTTAGCTAGGGTGCCTTGATGCCATACTCGATCAAATGCTGCCTTGATATTGAGGGCTATCACTCTCACCTCACCTCTGGTATTCAGCTCTTAAGTCCATGTTTGGACCAAGGAGGAACTGAATGGCCTTGATGAAACCCAAACTGGTCATCCGTAATTAGGTTATTGCTGAGCAGGTGCTGCATGATAGCACTGTTGATGACCCCTTCTATTACTTGGCTGTCGGCCTAATTCTACTCCTAGTTCTTATGGTCTTATGATCCAAGAGCTTCAAGTTCCTCAGTGTAGCTACCACCAATAGCTTGACCTAGCTCAACCACATAGACCTACAGTCAAGGAAATGCACCAGTACCTTTCATGTTTGTAGTTATTTAACACAGAAGCTGGGATGCCATTCAGTGCACTACATTGCTTGGAAGACATTAAGCTTCGTGAGTATTGTTGGAGCTGCATTCATCCAGCCAAGCGAAGTGTATTCCATCATGGTATTGACTTGAGCCTTGTAAATGAAACATCAGGATTTGAATCACTTGCTGTAGGAAACTTACGGTCTGACCTGTTCTTTAGCCTTGAAGACTCTCAGCCTCACTCACAATGGGTATTTGTGAATGTTTTCTTACTAAATTTTAGGTTAACAATGATGTTGGAATTGGTGATGCCATACTGTGATGTAAGACATTCATCATTTGTTCCAGGTTGAAGTGACCACTTCCCTTCAAATTAGAACTGTATTTCTTTGTATATTCCCTCCACAGGAATATGCTGGCAATCACAATTGACTTGATTGTGATTAGAATTAGGCATTTTGTTGATTTTGAGAAAAGGTGGGGTTCATTTGCTCGTTATTATCATTTGAGTTAATTGACAGATTTGCTCCACGATCTAATTGTAAATTTCTGGTATTTTTTTTTCTTGCTGGCGGTTTGATGTTTATCTTTAGAAGCTTTTTGTATGACGCGTGGCTCTAGGTTTGTACACCAAATAGTTTTTTTTATTATCACCAAAATTTTTCAATCTTTAAAATAATGTTTTTTTTCCTTGAGACATTGTAAGCGTTGCTTACTTCGATGTACTCATGTTATTTTTGAATAATATAATAATAAAAAAGATTTTTTTAAAAAAAGAAAAAGAATTAGGCATTTAATTATTGGGGATGTGAGAGACATTGAAAATGCTGTAGCAAGGGGCTTTGCAAAAAATCCAGAAGAAAAGCTCAGGTAGCTGTGGAATATCAATGAAGACTCCAGGCCTAAGAAAATCTGCAGATGCTGGAAACCCATAGCAACACATAGAAAATGCTGGAGGAACTCAGCAGGTCATGCAGCATCTATGGAAAAGAGTAAACAGTTGATGTTTCGGGTGGAGGCCCTTCAGGACTGGAAATGAAGAGAAAAAGTCAGAGTAATAAGGTTGGAGAGGGGAGCAATAAGTACAAGATGGCAGGTGATTGCTGAAACAGGAAGAGGGGAGGGGATGTAGTAAAGAACTGGGAAGTTGATTAGTGTAAGAGATAAAGGGATGGAAGAGGGGGAATCTGATAGGATAGGATAGAAGACCATGGAGGAAAGGGAAGAGGGAGGAGCATTAGAAGGAGTTGATGGGCAAGTAAGCAGATAGGTGAAAGAGGGAAACAGAAATAGGTATTGTGAAGGTGAGGGGCATTACTGGAAGTTTGAGAAATAGTTGTTCATGCCATCAAGTTGGAGGCTATCCAGATGGAACATAATGTGTTGCTCTTCTAACCTGAGTGTGGCCTCATCACGACATTGGAGGATGCCATGGATTGACATGTCAGAATGGGAATGGGAAGTAGAATTGAAATGGGTTCGTTCTAGCACATGCCCTCTAATCCAGGCAGCATCCTGGTAAATCTCTTCTGAAATTGAGACTCCAGGCCACACACATCATCAGCTGGAAATCCACTTTCCCTTCTGCATTTGCTCATTCACTATGTTGGAGCTGTCCTCACAAGGGCACAGTCATGTACTCTCATTAGTAGGTCCAAAAGTGGTTCTTGAAATTCCTCCAAAGCAGTTAGGGATGACCAATGAGTATCGTTCACCTACTATTGCCCACCGCATATGATTAATGACAAACAGTGAGAAACCAAAATCCCCCACTGGTAGCATCATTCTCTTGCAGTAATCACTTGCTTATAGATCATCTCCATGTCCCCTAATGTATGGATGATTTAAAAGAAAGGAACTGTGCATTCCAAGAAGTCAACATTTTTACACATCCAGTCAAGTGCAAAACAGAACAAATCATTGCCTACTCTCTCAGGTGCACATTTCTTCTTTCTCTCTCTTCTGGGTGCTGCTTGTCTAATGTTCACACCTTTATGCAGCGGTCTCCCGGTGATTCCAGCCAAGCTGTAGCATGCCTGCACCTACTCCTAAATCTAAGAAGATAGGTAGGTTGTCTAACATTGGTTTGAATGGTCTCATCGTGCAGAATGGTAGCTTGGGCTGCCTGTCCATAATTGAGGAGCAATATTGTGGTAGAAGTAGTGGAAATACAGCTGCTATTATCTTAAGAGTAGATAGCAGAGTGCAATCCAACAGCTACTGCCACTCACCAGGGTAAGACATCTGCTGGATTCATAATTTTGTAGCAACACAAAGGGAGATCCATCAGGTCCCAGCTGCTTCCGCAGAAGCATTCCTAATAGTCTCATTCCCTGTCTCCTTCTTTCCCAGTGCTCCCACAGCTCACTCTTTTGCACACATTCCCATCAATTCCCTGTTACCTGAGCTGTTGCTGATGGGGAGGCCAAGTCACTGATGTATGTAAGAATAAGGTAGATTGATTTCAAGACACAAAAAAACATTAATGGTTATGGAAAAATTGTGGGACTGTAACATTGAGAAATTGGTAGACAGTATCTTTTTCCCAGGTTTGAAATGTCTAATACCTGAGGAAATGCATTTAAAGTGAGAGGGTGTAAGTTTGAAGGAGATGTGAGGGCTAAGTTTAACTAAGTAACTTTAGTTGGGTATGTTGCTTTTTTAGTACTAAGAGTTAAGTGACTGCTGGTGTTATTCAGCTATGGAACTGCCTTGCATATTTTGCAGCCAGCCTATGCTGTTGCACTGTTGAAAATTGCTCAGGGGTCTGGGTAGCACCTGAAGTTTGCTTCCAGCAAGGGCACCCATTCAGTACAATGTCTCCACATGTGAAATGTGTACATAGAAGCCCTACCAAGAAAAAGCCTGTAGGATCACATGTTCTTGTAATTGCTTAATACGAAACATTACTGACCAGGATCCTACCTGAAAATCCTTTGGATCCAATTCGGGCAAAATAAATACAACTATTTGCAATACCATTTGCTTAGACACCGTTTGGAACATATAGAACATAGAACATAGAATAGTACAGCACATTACAGGCCCTTCAGCCCACAATGTTGTGCCGACCGTCAAACCCTGCCTCCCATATAACCCCCTACCTTAAATTCCTCCATATACTTCAGAACTTGGGAAGGAATTGGTTACACTTTTAAAAATAAGAGGAATACCATTAAGTGTTATTGAAGATTTGTGGGATTCCCACAAGAATCAATGTTTGGATCATAATTCCTTCTGCAGTAATTCACATAAATCATCTGTTTACTGGTACTTGTGGAAGCCCCACTACATCAGCTGGTTTTACTAAAACAGGGATGGAAACAGAAAAAAAGCAGTGTTAGATTTGACAGAGGATTTAAATTAGTTGTGTCAACACATTAAACAAATAGAGATAATGTATATCTTCAGATCTGTATTGTTCCAAATGAGTGTTCAGCGTTCCACTGTGCCTTTTTGTTGCACTTAATTTGAGCAAATTAAAGATGGCTACAACATTACAGTAAATATACCCTTGAGACTAATATATTTAAACCATGCAGTGTAAACTATGTAATTGTAAATAGGTTAAAAATATATGCGAGATAAGTAACCAATAAATTGAATTAAATTAGTTCAGGAAGATTGAGACACATATTCTGATAGTTACTGTTTTCACTGTTCAAACAGAATGGTTAGCAATTAGAAAACTAGGGAAATAAAGATGCATGAGGGCATAGCAACCCACACAGTCTCATAATTCTATTTGTAATTGATCAATGCCTGTGGCTAGGAATGGACAACAACTGCAGTGGCAGCATTTTTTATACCTGGAGGTATAGGAGCAGAAACAGGCCATTTGGCCGATCGATTCTTTTCTGCCATTTCACAATGGCTAATCCATTTCCCTCTCAACCCCAATCACCTGCCTTCTATCAGTATCATCTGCAAACTTGGACATAAACCCTCTGATTCTGTCATCCGAATCATTGACAAATAATGTAAACACATATCCTAGTGGCAGCCAATTAGAAGAGGCGAGCTATATCCCTTCTCTTTGCCTCCTGCCAATCAGCCAGCACTTTATCCATGCTAGTATTTGTGGGCCCTTAACTTGTCAAAGGTCTTCTGAGAATCCATGTACACAACATCCACCAATTTCCTTTTATATATCCTGCTTGTTATTTCTTCAAAGAATTCTAACAGATTTGTCTGGCAAGATTTCGCCTTATGGAAACCATGCTGACTTCAGAATTTTTTACATTGTGCCTCCAAGTTCCCTGAAACAACATCCTTAACAACTGACTCCAACATCTTCCAAACTACTGAGGTCAGACCAACTGGCCTATAATTTCCTTTCTTCTGCTTCTCTCCCTTTTAGAAGAGTGGGGTGACATTTGCAATTTTCCAGTCATCCAGAACCATCCCAGAATCTATTGATTCTTTAAAGATTCAAATGCCTCCACAGTTTCTTCAGCCACCTCTTTCAGAACCCTGGGGTGTAGACCTTCTGCTCTAGATGACTTGTATACCCTCAGGTCTTTAGTGTTTCACAAGCACCTGATAATGGCAACTTCACTCACTTCTGCCTCCCAACACTCTCAAACCTCTGGCGCACTGCTAGTGTCTTCCACAGTGAAGACTGATGCAAAATACTTATTCAGATTGTTTGACATTTCCTTGACCCCCAATACTGCTTTTCCAGGATCATTTTCTAGTGGTCCGATATCCACTCTCACCTCTTTTACTCTTTATACTGCATATCTGAAGAAACTTTTGTTATCCCCTTTAAGATTATTGGCTAGTCTACCTTCATATTCTATCTTTTCCCTCTTCAACTTTTTTTAGTGTCTTTCTCTCGGTGGTGGGGGAGAAATTGTTGCAAATTCTCAAGTCAGAGAATTTGGAAGAAAGCAATGCAACAAATTTTATCATCACAAATCAGCAAGCTGTTTTGTTCATGTCTCTCCTCTCTGTGAAATGGGAACACATCTCTTTCCCTTTATTAGGGAGAGAAAGAGCCTGTGGTATGTCAAATTCCCAGGTGAATCAGTAGCTTTTGTTGTGCTGCAGATGCTCTTTCTTGGTGACTTTGCTACAGCTTGCTTTGTGGGTGGAGAATGCTGATTTTTTTTTTGCAGAAGTGGATGGGGATGTGCAAGGTTGTGGCTTTACTGGTGCTTGTGCATGGCAGGAGGAGAGTAGGGGATTCTGGGGTTCTGCTGTTTTTGCTGTCATTCATTCTTTGGGACACTCCTGTTTTTGTGGATGTCTGTGAAGAACAAGAATTTCAGGATGTTTATTGCATACATTTCTCTGATATTAAATGGAGCTATTGAACTATTGTTGGTTTTTAAAAGCTTTCTAATGCTCTAACATTCCACTAATTTTTGCTGTATTATGTGCTCTCCTTTATGTTGGCATTGACTTCCCTTGTCAGCCAAGGTTGTGTCATCCTCCCTTTAGAATACTACTTCTTGTTTGGGATGTATCTAACCAGCACCTTCTGAATTTCTCTTAGAAATTCCAGCCATTGCTGCTCTTGTTACAAGGATCTACCTCTTAGTAGTAATGATCAGGGAGGCAAGAGAGAATCTGTAATTATCAACAAGTACCTTTATTGTCTCAATGGAAGAGCATGTGAATTTGCACAACTGAATACCTGAGTGCACACCTGTTAAGTTTTCCTGACTCTCCATAAGCAGTCAAAGAATAGAAAAGGTAATAGCAGTAAAAAGGACTCTCTGGTGGCCATGTGTTCCTCATGGTCCCATTCCAAATTTCCATATGTCATCGGGCACTCCACATTCACGATGGTGGGTGTAGTAACAGTTATTGCTGCCAGCGCACCAGAAGCATCTGCTTTTATTGTTCTATATTTATTCCTTATGAATTCACATATTGCATTTCAGAGTTATTGGCTACAGGATATCTGACTGACCTTTAGATTATGAAGACATGCAGTCCTCTTTTATTGTCATTTAGTAATGCATGCATTAAGAAATGATACAATATTTCCTCCAGTGTGATATCACAAAACACAGGACAGACCAAGACTGAAAAAACTGACAAAACCAAATAATTATAACATACAGTTACAACAGTGCAACAAAACCATAACACATTCCTATTGGCTCTAATCCAAGCCAGCATCCATTTATTGCCCTTCTTCTGCTAGTGACAACTGGTAATTTATGGCTCTTTGTTCTCTTTGACTCTGACTGGTTTAAACCGGTCAAACCAGGTGACCCAGACCCTGAGTACAATGAGATTACTTCTGTAAATCTGCCATTGTACACAATACACAATTTACCTTAGAATGATCTCGGGTTTAGCAGATTACATGGAGCATCACAGTGTTGATTTTAAAACACAGATCTAGACAATCATCTTCAGTTCTCAAAATAGAGGATGCAGAACAGCTTCACAAAATGGCAGTTTCTTTCTTCTTCAAGCACATGGCAAGAAGAAAGACAATTGGTCTGTCTGCTCCTACTGTCCTTGATTCATTTCAATTCACCGATTGTATACTGTAGTTCATTCTGACCAACAGTCTGTCGTCATGCTTGCCAGCATCCCCATCCATTCAACTTAGGAAAACTGTCATGTGTGACAGACTTCCTCAGTCCTAATGAAGGGTCTTGGCCCAGAATGTTGACTGCTTACTGTCTTCAATAGACGTTGCTTGGCCTGCTGAGTTCCTCCAGCATTTTGTGTGTGGTGCTTGGATTTCCAGCATCTGCAGATTTTTCTCTTATGTGAATTTCCACAAAAGAATCTAATGTTTACAATCTGAACTTTCATATTATATACATAACAATTAAACACATATGCTCAGAATCAGATGAAGTAGAAAATAGGTTGGCTATGATAAAGGGTAGAAGAGATTCAATCTGGCAATTGCTGACATACAGTGTATGCACAAACTAGCTAAGTGATGACTGTATTGTTGACATTGGCATCAATCAGAGATTACTCAAAAAAAAACTCAGCAAGTTGATTTTGAAATGCAGTTTGGATTCTATTCAACCACATAGTTCCAGATCTCATTGCAATCTTTATCCAAATATAGAGCAAAGAGCTCTATTCTAGATGTTAGATGTAAGTAATACTCTTGATTGTAAAGTAGTAGTTAACTAATTGTGGCAATAAGAAAGCCCAAGAAGATTAAACTGTGCAAGAAACATCAATTAACTTAAATATTGTATCAGGAAGCAGAAGTGTAAAACAGTTGACTCTGAGAATAACTGTTTCTGCAAGACTCATATGTATTGTATACATTCACATATTTTAAAATTATAACAGTTATCAAATTATAATGATGACGAATTAAAGTACATTAACTAAAAAATAATGTCCTTGACATCATTTCACATTAATCTAAACCTTTTAGCATTGCCAGAGTTCACTTGTTTAGAATGTAAAATGATATAAAAGGTTGAACACTTCCAAGAGGACGAGCTGAAAATAGATTTTATCATATAATGGGATTTTTTTCATATTGGTGGTAGTTGTCTGTCCTGTTGGGTCTGAGCTTTCATTGATTCTGTTATGTTTCATGTACTTGCTGTGGTTGCCTGCAAGAAAATGAATCGCGGGGTGTATATAGTGACATATACTGTACGTACTTCGATAATAAATTTACGAGGGGTGATTGATAAGTTTGTGGCCTAAGGTAGAAGAAGGTGAGTTTTACAGCTCTCGTGACATGCACATGCAGTTCAACTCTGAGTGATTATGCAAAAAGTTTGAAGTTAATAACTCATCTCCTTCCACCTTAGGCCACGAACATATCAATCACCCCTGATGTTAATAACTGATGAGTTATTAACTTCAAACTTTCTGCATGATCACTCAAAGAGTTGAATTGCATGTGCATGTAACAAGAGCCGTATAACTCATCTCCATCCACTTTAGGCCACAAACTTATCAATCACTCCTGCTGTGCACACTTTCTGGAGGCCCAAGATCCGTATGCTCCACGACCGCTGAACTAAGGAGGAGGAGAAGATGGTGGCACGACGGCAGCACGCGCGGCCTCTCCGGTGAATGATATCTGTAATTTGTCAAGTAGGGTACTGTGCACAATTCTCATTTGATGGAGACAGACGTGAGAGTACGGAGGAACATCTGGAGAAACTTCTGAAATGCCTGCTTTGCTGCCGTTGCTACCGTGTGGTAATCGGAATCTCCAGAGCAGAAGGCCCCGAGCCCTCAGCTTTGCTTGTTTCAGCTGCCGGGGCGAGGTCGAAGGCGCTCGGCAGAGGATGGCACTCGGGAGGCTGTATTGGAGGGGCTGGTCGGAGGCTCGAAGTTTTCGGATGGACAGACTCAGTGTCGGCTGTGGTCGGCTGCTTCCAAGGCATCGGCAAGTTGACGGTGCCTGCTGGTTTATGGCAGGGAATTTCTCCCTTTTGCCGCCTACTATCGGGGACTCAGGAGTCGATCGACTCGGGGACTTCGAGACTTTTTTTGCCGTGCCCATGGTTTGTTCTTCATCAAATTATGGTATTGCTTTGCACTGTTGTAACTATATGTTATAATTATGTGGTTCAGTCAGTGTTAGTCTTTGGTTTGTCCTGTTTTCTGTGATATCACTCTGGGGAAACATTGCATCATTTCTTAATGCATGTATGCATTTCTAAATGACAATAAAAGAGGACTGAGTGTTCTCATAATCTAATCTAATCTAATCTAAGTGTGTAAATGTAGGAGGGGACTATGTTGAAAAATAAATGTGCTAGGTTTTCTAAAATTGACTCCTTCTACCTTAGGTCACAAATTTATCAATCACCCCTTGTACTTTGAACTTTTAAACTTGTCTTTCAAGCTAATTAAATTGTATAGTCCTCATAACAATAAGATAGCCTTTGTTTTGACTTTACTTTGTGCAAGTTAGCATAAAAAATTATATCTCTTAGCTGTTTCATTATTATTTCTGATGTGAATAAAAATCAATTCTTAAAATTCAAAATAAAGTATAACAAAATCTTGATGATACATTCCGCTGTGACATTTTGTGCCAATTACATATAATTTTTCTCAGTGCTTATTTGAGCGAATGAAGCAGTTGACCTTCTGCACAGAGCTTACTGGAGTACTTTTCCATTTCTTAGTGTGGCAGCCCTAACAATGAATATAACATTATATTATGCATGTAGAACATGATGCCAGTTGAATTACTGGGTCCATGAACATGTCATGCAATTCAAGACTGCAAGTCAAGGACATGTGCTACAAAATTTAAAGCTATATATGTATTATTGGCAGGAAATTTGTTGGAGATGCTGTACCCCTGGAAGGTCTTCATATGTCACAAAGTTTTACAATTTTTGGAGCATTCTATCCAAAGTTTATGGGTTCCAAATATATTTTCTCCAGTTATTTTCATTAGTTATAAAACAAGCCCTAACCTATCCAACTGAAATGTTAAATCTATTTCTCCATACATTGGAGCTGCCTGAGGAGAGTTTTCCTAATTCTTGTTTTTCTTTAAAACTTCTAATATTTGGCAAAAAATGCTTCATTTGATCATAAATCAGTTTTCTTTTAATGACGTAGCATGGAGGCCCTCCGTTGGTCAGGGTTGACCATAGATGTTGCATCGCAGCTGTCTTCATGATAAGCAAGCCAGAGCAGTACAATATAGAGAGCAAGTTGTTAACCATGTAGCAAGCTCCCTCTCTCCATGCAACTGATGAATCCAATGGAACAGCACAGATCGATACAGTTTGGCACCAGTGGCGTAGCAGGAGTTGCCATTCAGAGTTGAACTCAACATAGAACTGCCTTAGGGACTCCAGCTTCATATTTTTCCTCTGTGTTTACTCCTGAAGCCTTCACCATGAATGGGTAGAGCTGCAAGGCAGTGGAATTCCCCTTCTCCCAGATGAGCTGCCAGCCTCAGCTAATGAGCCCCATCTGCCTGAAGATGTCAGTAACTTATCTTTGTCCCTTCTCTTGACAGTAGGAACAGTCCGGGCTTAGTAACTAAGCTACTTGTGAAGATCAGGAGCTGGACGTGGTTGCCAAAAGCTATTTGAAACACATGCCAGTGGGAGTATTTAGTATGTAGTGGGAGGTTACCCCCACTATCACTCTCAGCTATATCAACCATCAGGAACCAATGATGATGTAGCATAAAGATGTGGATAATATATAATGTACATTTCATGCTTTAACATAAAGCAGAGGTATGTAAAGTCATAGCAACTGCAATAAAAAAAATCTGACCCATTATTATTGAATAGTGATGCTCAATTTCTCAAAGGTGTTTTAATTTCATACCTGAATGTTGAGGTCTCATAAACTGCATATATGGTTTATTTTCTATTTTTACTAACCTAGATTTCTTTTTATTATGCAAGATGTTTTAGTAGGTTGATTCTCACTGCAATTTTAAAGGTAATTTAAGAAATGTTACATTTAAAGTGTGTCAAACTCTCACTTTCCATATGAATTATTATTACTTTTGCTTCATTTCTGAAAACTACTGATGTCTGTGTAAGTAAATCAATATCTTTCCAGTCATTAATCAAGTTTAATAGGGCAATAAATGTTGCAAAAATAGTGCGGTAAAATTCTGTAGCAGCTGATTAGTCTTAAGCACTCATTATGCTAATTCATTATTAAAACCTTGGATACATTACTAATTTTAAAATTAAATAAGTTTATGATGAAGTCACTACCCAAATCAGCCACAATATGATATCCTTTTGATACATTTATCATAGGTAAGATTTCAAAAGAATAGAAAGAGTTTAAACTTTGCTTAATAATGTTTCTCTGTCCAGATTTGATCATTTTCATGCCCTCTGACTGGCAGGGGGGGATAAAACAGTTTCCATATCTCCCTGTTCTACATCCTCCAGAATCAAACTTCTCAAAATTAGGGGCAGGTCGTTCAGGGTTTATATCAGAAAGTGCTTCTTCACACACAAGCTGGTGGAACTCAGGAACCTTCTCCTAGAAAAAATGCCAAAGCTATGCTGCTGAAAAATCTGAGAGTATGTGTCACCAAGCAGGGCCAATGTTAATTAGTGAACCGAGGTCAGACGAAGCTATAATGTTCATCCATAATCAAACCAATCACAGACGAAGCCTGCTAACTTATTTGGCCCTCTCTTATTCTACTATCGTAGGAGGCACATTGGACATTGAGAAAGCTCATTTCTCAAAAGAAGCAAACCATGTTATAGAAGGAGCAGGCAGTCTGATACAGATTGATGAGACTTTATGGACAATACAAGTGGTGATTAGGAACTAATAGCTGCACACCTGTACAGATGCTATGCATTGTTGTGAAGCTTTGACAAGCTCTTCCATATTTTATCAATCATATATCAGCCTACAGTAGTAACAAAAATTGGGTAATTTTTGAATCGGGCGGCTTGCAGGTAATGCATACTGTGCTGAACTGTACTGAAATATGCTTTTTGTGATTTATATTCTGTGTTTTCGAATTTTTTTGTTGCCATTTGTGCAATTTTTTGCAAGTGGGTGAAGAATGGTTTGATGTTTTTCTTTGGGTGGGTTGGTTCTGTAGTTTGTTTTCTGATTGTCTGTGGGAAGACAAATTTCAGGGTTGAATACTGCATACATACTTCAATAATAAATGCACTTTGAATCCTTGAATATGTTGAATCCTTGAATATCCTTGAATCCTCGAATATAATAAATGCACTTTGGAAAGAGAAACTGAGTTAGTGTTTCAAATTTAAAAAACCTTCATCATGAGCATTTGACAAACATTCTGCAACCTGAAATATTAGCTTTTTCTCATTCCACAGAATCTGTCCGACTTTCTAGCACGTTCTGTTTTTATTTCAGATTTCCAGAGCCAGCAAGTTTGATTTCAATTTACTTATTAGTTATCATTGCTCTAATCATTTAATCTAGTGTCAGGTTTGTTTGTTAATGTTCCTGTAAAGCATGTTTGGACAATTTACCAAATATGCTTTATAAATGTAGGGTTTTAAAAAAGGAGGGAGAGAGAAACCGGGGAATTATAGACCGGTTAGCCTAACGTCGGTGGTGGGGAAACTGCTGGAGTCAGTTATCAAAGATGTGATAACAGCACATTTGGAAAGCGGTGAAATGATCGGATAAAGTCAGCATGGATTTGTGAAAGGAAAATCATGTCTGACGAATCTCACAGAATTTTTTGAGGATGTAACTAGTAGAGTGGATAGGGGAGAACCAGTGGATGTGGTATATTTGGATTTTCAAAAGGCTTTTGACAAGGTCCCACACAGGAGATTAGTGTGCACACTTAAAGCACACGGTATTGGGGGTAAGGTATTGGTGTGGGTGGAGAATTGGTTAGCAGACAGGAAGCAAAGGTTGGGAATAAACGGGACCTTTTCAGAATGGCAGGCGGTGACTAGTGGGGTACCGCAAGGCTCAGTGCTGGGACCCCAGTTGTTTACAATATATATTAATGACTTGGATGAGGGAATTAAATGCAGCATCTCCAAGTTTGCGGATGACACGAAGCTGGGTGGCAGTGTTAGCTGTGAGGAGGATGCTAAGAGGATGCAGGGTGACTTGGATAGGTTGGGTGAGTGGGCAAATTCATGGCAGATGCAATTTAATGTGGATAAATGTGAAGTTATCCACTTTGGTGGCAAAAATAGGAAAACAGATTATTATCTGAATGGTGGCCGATTAGGAAAAGGGGAGGTGCAACGAGACCTGGGTGTCATTATACACCAGTCATTGAAAGTGGGCATGCAGGTACAGCAGGCGGTGAAAAAGGCGAATGGTATGCTGGCATTTATAGCGAGAGGATTCGAGTACAGGAGCAGGGAGGTACTACTGAAGTTGTACAAGGCCTTGGTGAGACCACACCTGGAGTATTGTGTGCAGTTTTGGTCCCCTTATCTGAGGAAAGACATCCTTGCCAAAGAGGGAGTACAAAGGAGGTTCACCAGATTGATTCCTGGGATGGCAGGACTTTCATATGAAGAAAGACTGGATGAACTGGGCTTGTACTCGTTGGAATTTAGAAGATTGAGGGGGGATCTGATTGAAACGTATAAAATCCTAAAGGGATTGGACAGGCTAGATGCAGGAAGATTGTTCCCGATGTTGGGGAAGTCCAGAACGAGGGGTCACAGTTTGAGGATAAAGGGGAAGCCTTTTAGGACCGAGATTAGGAAAAACTTCTTCACACAGAGAGTGGTGAATCTGTGGAATTCTCTGCCACAGGAAACAGTTGAGGCCAGTTCATTGGCTATGTTTAAGAGGGAGTTAGATATGGCCCTTGTGGCTACAGGGGTCAGGGGGTATGGAGGGAAGGCTGGGGCGGGGTTCTGAGTTGGATGATCAGCCATGATCATAATAAATGGCGGTGCAGGCTCGAAGGGCCGAATGACCTACTCCTGCACCTATTTTCTATGTTTCTATGTTTCTATGTAAATACAGGCCATCTTTCAGGAAGATCAAGAATGAGATGCATGGAGGCTTCTTGAGTTCCTATGTAGACCATTCCCAGGATTACATGCTGCGATGTATATCAACTGCAGATGGATGAACCAGCAACTCAGTGAGACATGATGTGGTCTGCCCAAATCACACTAGTAACCTAGAACAAAGTAACACAGTCCAGGGTCTGTGACCATATTCTGGACCATAGGTCAAGGGACACATTGAAACTGCAGATTGCTGCTGCAAAGACTTTGTGGAAAGATCCTTTAAGATCCTTGTTAATATCCTCCTGATGTTGCATACTAAGTGACTGGAACCTATGGAAAGTACCATGTACCATTTGCTAAAGGTTTGCAAATAAATAACTGATACTATACTATACTAAAATTAAGGATTTACATGACTTGGATGTTGACCAGAATGTCTGCATTATATAACAAGATGTTAAAGGATCTGAATTTTTTTTATGAACAGGGTGTATTTTGGAATTTAAAAAAGGAACAACTCCAATCCTCCATTCAACGGCATCTGGAATTTCTAGTGGAAGCTAAGCTGAAGATAATACAGGATCAGTAATTTAAAATGTTTGAAATTAAATGTGCACCTTTTATAAACTGAAAATATAAAATTGCATCAATTCTTCTGTTTCTGTTTCTACCCTCTAATGGAACTAATTCACAGGCATCAAATTTTGGGTGCCGTGCTATGTGTGATTCTTTTCAGTGATTCACAGATGGGGCTGCTCCATCTATTTCGAGCCACAATTTGTTTCTCACTATGTAAATATATTGACAAATTCCCAGTGAAGCAAGCAGATCTCTGGGCATGTAATGTTTTATTTCCATCTACCTGTGGCAAGATACTTTAGAAATCATAAGCCTGGAATCCTTATCCTTTTCAAGCCAAATAAATCGGCTGGAAATTTAAACTGTCAGCTGTCAGATATTGTAACCTCAATCCTCCCCTTTGCGTTGGGCAGGGTCACAGTTAAACTAATGGGAGATATTGTTTACTAGTACAATCTTACATCGTTCATTGGGATGGAAGTGCCTGAAGGAGAACCCAATGCTCAATCTCTCAATCTATTTTCCACTTGAAGGAGTATTAATTGAAAGAATTCCAGTGAAATAACTTTAAAATCCTCAAATTTTGCAGAAACTCTTCTAATAGTTAAGAATTAAAAGGGAAGAAAGGAATTATTCTTCAATAAAAACAAATAGAATGTGTACAAATATGTTTACTTGGACTTAAGTTTTGACTAAGGATTTTTTAGGATTTCTCCTATCATAACATAGTATTTGGATGTACGGGAGGAGAAGATGGCGGCACGACACAGCGCACGTAGCCTCTCCGGTGAAATGATATCGTATCTGTTAATTAGGGTGCTTGCACAATTCTGATTTGATGGAGACAGCCGTGAGAGCGCGGAGGAACATCTGGAGTAAGTTCTGAAATGCCCGGTTCGCTGCTGATGCTACTGTGCGATCGAGAATCTCTGGCGGGAAGGCCCCAAAATCCTCAGCTTTGCCTGCTGCTGGCAGCCGGAGCTGGGGTCGAAGAGTTCGGCAGAGATGGTCCTTGGTGCTCGATGTTGGAGGGCTGGTTGGAGCTCGAAGTTTTCGGACACTCAGAGTCAGACTGTGGTTGGGTATGGCAGGGAGAGTTTTCTTCCTTCTCCTGTCTGCGTGAGATGTGGGACTTTCGAGAGACTTTGAACTTTTTGCTGTGCTCATGGCCTGTTCTTCATCAAGTTACAGTATTGCTTGCACTGCTGTAACTACATGTTATAATTATGTGGTTTTTGTCAGTTTTTCAGTCTTGGTTTGTCTTGTGTTTCTGTGATATCACACCGGAGGAATATTGTATCATTTCTTAATGCATGCATTACTAAAGGACAATAAAAGAGGACTGCATGTCCTCATAATCTAATAATAATCTAATGAGCACAGGTAGTCAGATCATTTACCTGTTGATGAGGTTATGGCACTGAAGGGATTGCAGAAATATACCTGAAGCCTGACAGAATTTACCATCAATAGTTCTCACTTCGTTGTATATAAAATATTAGTGTGGGGCACATTTTGTTAAATTGGACCAATATCTGAGCTCAATCATAACTCTTGCATTCATGTTTTGATACATTTATCTGCAACAGTAGATTTAGCCATGCATAACATCTTAATGTTCTTCTTACAAATATCCGATTGCACAACAATGCAATTTATAACCAAATAACTTGAGCTTCTGAGCCTTTTACCAGAAAATGCTTTGATGAGATCTTTGATTCCTTGAAGAATCAGCGAGGGGTTAAATTCTAATCTGTCTGTTCAAATAGATAATACAGATGTTAAATCGGGCCTTAAGCTTATTGGAGCCACTGCTACCTTCTTCCTCTTCTTCCTAGGGTTCTTTGGGTAGCTTGTGTTGCAGTCCTTCTGTTTATACAAGACTTTTGTGCACTCCCAATGCATGAGCTCAACATTCTCAGTATCATCGTGTGCTCTTTCTCCATATTGAGCAAATATGGACCAGAATTCCCAACAGCTAATGGGAATATTATAATTTTCTAGGATGCTTTGAGCATTTGTTTGAATTGTTTCTTCCATCTGCTTGTTAATATTTTTCTTGGAATGAAGTATCTGTGTTAGGATTCAAAGGCTGTTTTTAATATTCAAGTGCTTAAGATGCCTGCTATTGCTACACCAGATCTCAAAAGGGTATGGGGGTTTAGGAATCATTGCTTCCAGGTAGTCCAAGATTTTAAGCCAGGTCTAACCTGTCTACTAACAACACTGAATAACAAAAACATCGGGGGGATGCTGAATTTATAGCAAGAGTCTTTGCAAAACACTCACCTTTGTACCAATTGCCCCTGTTGGCTTCATTTTTGATGCCATTTTATGAGATTTTTTTTACATAGATATGTCCCATAGGAAATAGTTCAATGGGATTCCACACAATTGTATGGAAGAGCTGACAACTAAGAAAGTACTTTGGTAATGCAATTGCTGCTGTAGTAAACTGAAGATGTGACTTCTGCTGAGACCTTGTCTTCTTCATGGCAGCACAGCAGCACAGCTAGTGGAGCCACTTCATCACAGTGCCAAGGACGTGGATTCAATCCTGACCTCGGGTGTAGTCTGTGTGGAGTTTATAGATTCTCACCGGGACCGCATCGGTTTCTCCTGAGTGCTCAGATTTCCTCACGTATCCCAAAGGCAGGCCGGTGAGTGGATTGATTAGCCACTTCAAAATTACCCCCAGTGTGCCAGTGGTAGAATGAGGAAAGGCAGAGTGAGAAACATAGAAATATAGAAAACCTACAGCACAATACAGGTCCTTCGGCCCACAAAGCTGTACTGAACATGACCTTACCCTAGAAATTACCTAGGGTTACCCATAGCCCTCTATTTTTCTAAGCTCCATGTACCTGTCCAGGAGTCTCTTAAAAGAGCCTGTGGTATCTACCTCCACCACTGTCCCCAGCAGCCCATTCCATGCACTCACCAATCTATGCGTAAAAAAATTACCCTTGACATCTCCTCTGTACCTACTTCCAAGCACCTTAAAACTGTGCTCTCTCGTTCTAGCCATTTCAGCCCTGGGAAAAAGCCTCTGGCTATCCACATGATCAGTGCCTCTCATCATTTTATACACCTCTATCAGGTCACCTCTCATCCTCCGTCGCTCCAAGGAAAAAAAGCCGAGTTCACTCAAACTATTCTCATAAGGCATGCTCCCCAATCCAGGCAACATCCTTGTAAATCTCCTCTGCACCCTTTCTATAGTTTCCACATCCTTCCTGTAGTGAGGCGACCAAAACTGAGCACAATACTTCAAGTGGGGTCTGCCCAGGGTCCTTTATAGCTCCAACATTACCTCTCGGCTCCTAAACTCAATCCCACGACTGATGAAGGCCAATGCACCATATGCTTTCATAACCACAGAGTCAACCTGCGCAGCAGCTTTGAGTGTCTTATGGACTTGGACCCCACACTGCCTCTGATCATCCACACTGCCAAGAATCTTACCATTGATACTATATTCTGCCATCATATTTGACCTACCAAAATGAACCATCTCACACTTATCTGGGTTGAATTCCATCTGCCACTTCTCAGCCCAGTTTTGCATCCTATCAATGTCCCACTGTACCTCTGACAGCCCTCGACACTATCCACAACACCTCCAACCTTTGTGTCATCAGCAAATTTACTAACCCATCCCTCCACTTCCTCATCCAGGTCATTTATAAAAATAACAGAGAGTAGGTGTCCCAGAACAGATTCCTGAGGCACACCACTGGTCACCAGCTTCCATGCAGAATATGAACTATCGACAACCACTCTTTGCCTTCTGTGGGCAAGCCAGTTCTGGATCCACAAAACAATGTCCCCTTGGATCCCATACCTCCTTACTTTCTCAATAAGCCTTGCATGGTGTACCTTGTCAAATGCCTTGCTGAAATCCATGTACACTACATCTACTACTCTACCTTCGTCAATGAGTTTAGTCACATCCTCAAAAATTCAGTCAGGCTCATAAGGCACAACCTGCCTTTGAGAAAGCCATGCTGACTATTCCTAATCATATTATGCCTCTCCAAACGTTCATAAATCCTGCCTCTCGGGATCTTCTCCATCAACTTAACAACCACTGAAGTAAGACTTGCTGGTCTATAATTTCCTGGGCTATCTCTGCTCCCTTTCTTGAATAAGGGAACAACATCTGCAACCCTCCAATCCTCCGGAACCTCTCCCATACCCACTCTCAAAATGGAGTCACATCCCCTCTCTCAAAATGGAGTCATATCCCCACTCTCAAAATGGAGTCACATCAGTGAGAAGCAGCAGCCAAAGCAGAAAAAGAGCCAAGAACAAGCCAATTTTTTAAATGATTCAGGAAGCTTTATATTTGAAAGCCTGAACATCCTCTTTACTGTATTATTTTTAAACATTAAACATTAAATAATCATTTTTCCTCATGATCTAATAAAATTTATAAAACCAACCTAAATTTTAAACGGACAATTTTAAAGTAAGTTTGTTGCAAGTAAGACTTTGTTCTTTCTGTAGCTAGATGCATGGTGAGTCTTTCTCAACAACTCTTTCTTTTTCTTCCAGAAAATCAGTGGAGAATAGACTACCTATGGGAAGGGCAAACCATCCCTAAAACAACGTTTACATTCAACTTAATAATTGGTTTGGCCACTGAAGAAGAACACTTCTGAAGGATAGTACTTATATTGTACAATTTAGAAAGTTCAAGTTCTCATATATGATGGAATAAACCCTTGCTATGCGGTCTCCTACTGGTGTCAAGATGTCATAGACAGAGTAAGTTGGGGAAGTGTTTGTGAGAGAAAAGGTGTGGTGATTGGAGGAGAGATCATGTGAAGAGGCAAAGATTGCCAGTTGTTGTCAGGCCAGCACATGAAGGCACTTCTCAATCTCCAGCCAGCTAATAGGCCTGACAGGGCCCCACACCCTACGGCCAGCCCCCGATGGTGGAATTCATTGCTGAGTGATGCATCTAGGATGTACTCGGATGGCACCCAAGACATCTCCTCCAGCAACCAGTCAACCAGGTTGAATCCATCAACCAGCAAAATGCATATACGAGGCCATCTTTACCATCCTAGGTTCTGGAAGTACAGTCACAGGTGGGTTGAGTGGTCAGCTGGCGATGAGCTTGAGGAAGGACGTGTGCAAGATTGGTGTGATCCTGGCAGGTGGTGGCAGCTGGAGACAGTAAGTGACTGGATTGATACAATGGGTGATCTTGGAGAGACCATTGAACCAGGGCGATAGCTTGCAGGAGTCAGTGCGTAGGAGCAGATGTCGAGTGGACAGTCAGACATATTCTCCAGGCCGGAATAGTCTGGCTGGGCGCTGATGGTGGTTGGCCTGGTGGCAGTAGGCTATGTTGATGACTAGAATAGCCCTCCATGCCCTGTTTTTACATTAACTTAATTTGCTTTTATACTCTACACTTCTATTTATGATCCTAGGATCCTATAACTTCACTAAATACTTTCACTTTTAAACACTTACCCATACATACAACAGATCTCCAAACTATTGGCATGAGCTCTCTATCTTCTGGTAAATTGTTCCCCTCCCCTTTCTGGCTCCCCTCTTACCCCTTCTCTTCACCTCACCTGCCTATTATATCCCTCTGGTGTCCCTCCTCTTTCCCATTCTCCATGGTCCAGTCTCCTTTCCTATAATATTCCTTCTTCTTTGGCACTTTATCTCTTCCACCCATCACCTCAGAGCTTCTCACTTCAAACTTTCTCCCTCACTCACCCATCTTCCCCCTTACTTGGTTTCACCTATCACCTGCCAGCTTGTGCTCTTTCCACTCCCCCTTCCTGATTTCTTCCCGCTTCCTCTCCAGTCCTGATGAATGGTCTCAGCTTGAAACATTGACTCTTTATTCCTTTCCATCTCTGCTGTGTGACCTGTTGCGTACCTCAAGCATTTCGTGTATCTTCCCCTTAAGAACTTAGTTTTCTTTGCTTTTATTGTTAATACTAATATTGCTAAATGCCCATCCCCCACATGAGTCATCTGTTGTCGGCCCCCAACCAACACATATTCCACTCTCCCCTCCTACCCCTCCTCACAGTCCCCCACCCTGCTCTCATGACTATACCCCCTTCTCCACCATGGTGGGCTTCACAGCTGAACAGGTGAGAAGACAGCTGAAACGTCTCAACCCAAGCAAGGCTGCAGGGCCGGATGGTGTCAGTACCAGGGTGCTCAAAGCCTGTGACCCTCAGCTATGTGGATTATTCGCCATGTATTCAACCTGAACCTGAGGCTCCGGAGGGTTCCTGTGCTGTGGAAGACGTCTTGCTTTGTCCCTGTGCCGAAGATGCCACGCCCCAGCAGCCTCTATGACCACAGACCGGTGGCATTGACCTCCCACATCATGAAGACCCTGGAGAGACTTGTTCTGGAGCTGCTCTGGCATATAGTCAGGCCACACTTAGATCCCCTCCACTTCGCCTACCAGCCCCGACTAGGAGTTGAGGATGCCATCGTCTACCTGCTGAAACGTGTCTACGCCCACCTGGACAAGCCAGCAAGCACTGTGAGAGTCATGCTTTTTGACTTCTCCAGTGCGTTCAACACCATCCACCCTGCTCTGCCGAGGGAGAAGCTGACAGCAATGCAGGTGAACGCTCCTCTGGTGTCATGGATTCTTGATTACCTGACTGGCAGAACACAGTACCTGTGCTTGCAACACTGTGTGTCCAACAGAGTGATCAGCAGCACTGGGGCTCCACAGGGGACTGTCTTGTCTCCCTTTCTCTTCACCATTTACACCTTGGACTTCAACTACAGCACAGAGTCTTGTCATCTTCAGAAGTTTTCTGATGACTCTGCCATAGTTGGATGCATCAGCAAGAGAGATGAGGCTGAGTACAGGGCTACAGTAGGAAACTTTGTCACATGGTGTGAGCAGAATTATCTGCAGCTTAATGTGAAAAAGACTAAGGAGCTAGTGGTAGACCTGAGGAGAGCTAAGGTACTGGCGACCCCTATTTCCATCCAGGGGGTCAGTGTGGACATGGTGGAGGATTACAAATACCTGGGGATACGAATTGACAATAAACTGGACTGGTCAAAGAACACTGAGGCTGTCTACAAGAAGGGTCAGAGCCGTCTCTATTTCTTGAGGAGAATGACGTCCTTTAACATCTGCCGGACGATACTAAGGATGTTCTACGAGTCTGTGGTGGCCAGTGCTATCATGTTTGCTGTTGTGTGCTGGGGCAGCAGACTGAGGGTAGCAGACACCAACAGAATCAACAAACTCATTCGTAAGGCCAGTGATGTTGTGGGGATGGAACTGGACTCTCTCACGGTGGTGTCTGAAAAGAGGATGCTGTCCAAGTTGCATGCCATCTTGGACAATGTCTCCCATCCACTACATAATGTACTGGTTGGGCACAGGAGTACATTCAGCCAGAGAGTCATGCCACCGAGATGCAACACAGAGCGTCATAGGAAGTCATTCCTGCCTGTGGCCATCAAATTTTACAACTCCTCCCTTGGAGGGTCAGACACCCTGAGTCAATAGGCTGGTCCTGGACTTATTTCCTGGCATAATTTATATATTACTATTTAACTATTTATGGTTTTATTACTATTAATTATTTATGGAGCAACTGTAATGAAAATCCAATTTCCCCCGGGATCAATAAAGTATGACTATGACTATGACTACAGATCAGTAAAGTTGTATGAACTATCTTAACCATTAAATTACTGAAATCATTTGCTTCTGAAAATTGACTGATTGTGCCCTTATTTCAATATCATTGCTTAATTCATCTTATTGTGGATTGTATGTAGAGAAATCATACCTAGAGTGTTATGCAAATAGTGTTTTACTATATTGTTAAAGCATTTGTTATACTCTGCCTCTAAAATTCATGTTGGCCTTTATTTGCAAGGATGTTGCAATATAGTGACAATGAAGTCTTGTCAATACAGAATGTTCTGTTTTGCAGAGACTGCACTCAGAGTACTGTGACTTTTTTATCTCAGGATAAACAGTCTTGTCTTATTTGGAATAATAAGATTACATTCACTGGATTTTAGAAGAGTAATGGGCATATCAGGAAACGCTGGAAGAGTTTGCAGGATAAATATTGAATCATTTTCCATGGCTGCAGAGACCAGATCAAGCAGAGCAAGTTTTAGGATTAGGCATCAGATGTTTAACACTGAGGATTTTTTCACCGTTGTTCTCTACCATTGAGAACTGTTGGAGCTAAATCATTAGTCTGTTCTAGGCTGAGATAAAATGCTTTACAATGTAGTGGCATAAAGGGAGATGGGTATCTGGCAGGTAGAAATGGAGTCAAATAGAAACGAGGTAGGAGATCACCCATGACCCTATCGAACACTGCAGGAAGCTTCTACTTACACACACCGGCAGATTCAACACGGAGGAATGTGAGGCAAGATATTTTTAGGTCACTGTCTTTATTTGAATCAGCAGCAAAATTTTGGTCCTGCATTGCGGCTACAACTGCATAGGTTTCCTGTGACTGGTGTCTGCACTGTCTCACTTAATGACTAACTCTTTCAAGGCACGGCTGGGATGCTGATGTCTGAGAGAAGGAAGGAAGAGATGTAGGAATGAGAGTTTCAAAGAATGAAAGCTGAGGACTTCAAGTTCCTGGAGGAACACAATGTGTACAATGGGGAAGACTTGGCAGAAAGTGCTGGCTGAAATGCCAGCTTATTTGTTTCTAGCATGCAAACAAGAACTCCAGATTTGTCAATTGCAAGCAGTCATAAACATCTTCAACATAATCCCCCCCCCACCCCGCAATCTTAACTGTGTTTTACAGGAGCACCATTGAGACCGTCCTGACAGGTTGCATCTCCATCTGATATGGGAGCAACCAAGAATCAGACCAGAAGTCCTCACAAAGGACTGTGAGAACATCTGAGAGAATCATAGGGGTCTCCTTCCCATCCATCGGGGGCATTTATCAGGGAGCGTTGCATACGCAGGGCCGTTAGTATTAGTAAGAATCTCACCCATCCATCCAGCATCCTCTTTGACTTTCTACCAGCAGGCAGGAGACTGTGATGCATAAAAACAAGAATGGTCAGGATGAGAAAGTTTCTTCCTCCAGCCCAATAGTCTTCTGAACTCCTGGCCGCATCGTATTCAAAATGTCACTTGTTAATCTGTTCTGTACCTTCCAATATTTAATATTCATGCAATATTTAATATTTAATATTATTATGTGCTATGTGTGTATGTGTACTAATGTGCTTTATACCCTGGTTCAAAGAAACACTGCCTCATTTCTATATACATTATTGTGTTATATATGTATATAGTTAAATGACAATAAACTTGAATTGACTTGAAATTACTTCATAAAAATACAAGAAATAAAAAAATTCTCCTCAGTTATTTGCACATAGGAGTGCAATTTTGAAATGCCCTTAGAAGATAAGGGCTGCATGATCTGATCCATCTTCCCTCGCCCCCTCTGCTTATCTGACTCTCTCCTCCCTCTCCTGTCATTGTGGCAAGGCCCTCAAAGAGTCCATGTTTCTTGCCCTTAAAGAGTGTGAAGGCTCCAACAAAAAATTTTGTACGCATCAAAGGTTGAAAGGTCAAATTTAATGTCAGAGAAATGTATACAATATACAGTCGGCCCTCCGTATCCATGGGGGTTTGGTTCCAGGACACGCCGCAGACACTAAATTCTGCGGATGCTCAAGTCCTGGGTATAAAATGGTGTAGTGTTTGCATATAACCTACACACATCCTCCCATATAATTTAAATCATCTCTAGATTACTTATAATGCCTAATGCAATGTAAATGCAATGTAAATAGTTGTTATACTGTATTATTTAGGGAATAATGACAAGAAAAAAAGTTCTGTACATGTTCAGTACAGGCGCATCCATTGTAGCTCTCCTGGGAACGCTGATGCTGCCTCGGCACCAGCCGATGCCGGTTCTCCCGTGATCTTTAAGTTCTTGAGGCTGTAGCGCTTTACACAGCTAGCCAGCCAACCATTACTAGCCTTAAACTCCTTCCTCTCGCTCACAACACAAGTAGCGAAGGAGCGAGTCATGAGGCAAACAATTCTCAAACAATGAGTAATACCGTTAATCATCTCTAGATTACAGTACTTATAATACCTAATACAGTGGAAGTGCTATGTAAATAGTTGGTACACTGTATTGTTTCGGGAATAAGGAGACTTTGGAGGAGGATCAATAAAATACTAATATCAGGATCTGTGCTCAGACAATGAGTGCCGGGCTTTTTATTGATCCCAATCCACAGTTGGTTGAATCCGCGGATGCGGAGGGCCAACTGTACATCCTGAAATGTTTTTTCTTCGCAAACATCCACAAAAACAGAAAAGTGCCCCAAAGAACGAGCTACAATTAAACATGAGGGGACAACACCAAAGTCCCCTCCCTCATGTAAGCGTTGGTGAGCAACAATCACCCCTCCCTCCCCCAGCAAAAAAAAGCGCACCCGCTACCAAACACAAGCATGAGCTAAGCGATAGCAAAGACACTGACGAAAGTTACCCCAAAGGCTTCATATTTCATCCGCATTCGACAGCCCACAGATTCTCTCTCCTTGGCAAATTTAAACTTCTTCATCATCTGCACAATTACAATTTGGTAACCATAAGACCTGAAAAAAACATCAAGGGCACTGTGTATGAAGGAGCATAGGTGATTCCTCTCTGCTGCCAAATGTTGATCTTCATATCAATGCTGAATGCCATGTGTTTGCTTCATTGACTCAAGTTTAGTGTTGGCATCATTTGCAGTGCACAAATACTCACATCATCCTTTGACTGGTGATTATACTCATGACATGTGCTATCTTGGGGTTGCCAGATGTCACAAGTTGCCCTACAATTGTGCACTTGTGGTTAGTGCTAGAAATTGGAGGCATTTCTTTGCCTGGAGGCCAGAGGAAAATAACAAGCAAGAGACCGATTTCTTTATGCACATTTTAATTTGAACCATTTACCTTACACCAAATGATAGAGTTTCACAAGTACAGAATATTCTAGAAGAAAACCTAGACCAATAAAATGACATATTTAAAACTTGGGTGTGAACAGTATGTGAATCATGGGTAGAACATTGTGTTACTGAACACAAGTTACTTTTTAAAGCGATTCCTACTGAGTGAATAAAATCATTTAAAACATCTCCGGAGTTTCAGTTTTCGAGCTCTTAGAATGAATTCAGAGATTTGAAATTCAACTTTGTTATTTTAACTTGTAGGTTTAGATGAAAATCTCTTTCTAACTATTAAATAATGCAGCAAATTACAGGTGGGTCAATAAAATTTCTTCTGAACAAACATGCAACAAATTTACACTGTAGAATTTTATTATCATTCCTACTCTCTGGTTTCGCACCGCTATACATAAAAGTTCAAAAACGGTGACTTCACAAACTGAGTCTTAATCTAAACAAATGACCAACTTCAATTAATTTTTAAATCAAATGGCCAACCTCCTTGTGTCTCGTATCCTGACAAGTACAAATTAATAATTCTATAAAACTTAATAGATAATAAAAATGTGTCATAATATGAAGCCAACCTTCTTTCTTACCATTACATTTTATGCGACAGAAAACATCCTCGCTGCGTTCAATTATAAGCAAGTGGTAAAACATGTTAGTATCAAATAAAAATGATCAGGAATGTAACTTTAATTATACACAGTTCCATGTATGCACATATTACTTTAAGGAACCAACAATTTACTTATTAAAACCATAGCATGTACTGCAGATCCATGGGGAACTCAGCACACCCCCACAGCCACACTTTTCTGGCCAGGAGCAAGGAAGTCATTACAGCATGTACTGGAAGATTTAATAGGTATCATAATTTATCATGTAAACTGAAAAGTGTTTCTTAATTAAGCGCACACATTAATGAATTTTTTAATTTGATCCCTGTTAAGTACCTTGCTATGCAAATTGCAATATTCTGCACATTAGTTATCTACTATTGCCCTTGGCTATTTACAACCCCATACAAGAGAAATTTCAAGGTAAGATTCCTTCAACCCTTTCCACCCCACAGCCTCATTCAGTTCAGGTTTGTTCAGTCTATCCAGAGCAGACTTAAAATGCTTAACAGACTTCTTATTACATTTTCTTCAAGATTCAAAGTGCCATATTTAAGAATAGGCAAATAATTTTATAGTTGTAATGTAGTTATGCTTCTTGAAAGAAAGATTTGTATTTGGCAAAGCAATTTTCATATCCCTTTCATTCACTAAAGTGTAAAGTGCTGTACAGCAAATGAAATACCTGGGAAGTGTAGCAGAGTGGGAAGTGCACCAGCAATCTTTTGTACGGTAACATTTCATAAACACAAAGTAATGGTAAAAAAACAAGAAACACTGACTCAGCAGGTCAAGTTGCCAGAACTGTTGTGCATCTCCTGCATTTTTGTTGACAGACATGTGAATCTGGAGCAGGCTACTCAGCTCTTTGATTCTGGTCGGCCATTTAATACGATCCTGGCTGATCTGATCGTAACCTCATCATGATCAACTTGCAGTAAGCTCTTTCATCTCTTTACTTACCAAATGTTGATCTATCTTTGCTTAAACATATTCAAACACTCTTCTTCCACTACCCTTTAGGGAAAATGGTTCAGGGCACTTTATGGCCTGCCTTACTTACTTTTGACAGTGACTCAGCTCTAGATTCTCCCACCAAAGGAAACACCCACCCTTGCAAAACCCCTCATCATCTTACTTGCTTCAAATAATTCCCCTGTTACTCTTCCAAACACCAGTTTATACAACCCCAGCCTGTCCAAGCTTGGCTCATTCTAGGTATTAGTCCAAATTATTAATATCCTTCCTTACACAAGGAAAACAATACTGCAAATAGTACTTACTCCAAATACGGTTCCACCAATGTCTTTTATGATTCTGATTGTGATTTATTTATCACATATACATCAAAACATACAACGAAATGCATTGTTTGCGTTAACAACCACACAATCTCGGGATGTGCAGGAGACAGTCCACAAGTGTCAACACACATTCCAATATAGTGTGCCCACAATACTCAGCAGAACACAGAACACAGAACACAACAAACAACAGAATAACGACAGAAAAACAAACCCCTTCCCTCTGTCCATCCTCCACACATGAACAGTCCAGATTCCAGACTTCAGCCATGCCTCCAGGCTTCAGCCATCGGGCTTCAAATTCCATTCTTCTGATTGAATCTGAGGCTCCAATCTTCGGTATCGATGATGAGACCCCAAACACCAGATGAGCTCCAGACTCGAAATCTAGGCATATGGACTGATCAGCCTTCTTGGCACCTGCTCACACAGAGGCTTCACTGCTGGCCTTCCAACATGAGTGGAGACCTGGACTACAGATGTACTTCATTGCAGGTCTTTGAATGTGGAGCAGAGGATGTCCTTTGTCCTAACATCAAACACAGAATGCAGAGCATGGAATGGAGGCCTGACCTCTAACTCCTTCACATCTCTGTCCCTAAACACTAATCTGATTTCTAATTTCCCCACTTCACTGTCCCTAAACCCAAAACCGACCCTAACTCTTTTATCTGTCCCCTAAACCATCCTAATTAGCTTAGAAATCAACTGAGGCTGGTTAAACATATGATCGAAAACATAATGTCATTATTGTTGTATTCAACAGGGACAGTCTGTTAGGTTTTCTGATTACTTGCCCTTTTGCAGGTTGTGTTCTATTGGGTTCATCTGCCCATTCGGTGAATTTGGAATATTTTGTGGTGACAACATTGGTGAGGGTAAGTTGTCTGATGGTTGAGGTCTCACAAGTATTTGAAGGGCAGGGATCTGAAATAATTAGAACACACTTATTATATATTTATAATTGACTCTATAAATCCACCCATTATCTTTTTACAGGGCTAGAGTTGCCAAACCATTGATTACATCCTTCTCATGATATAGTCATCTTCAACTGACTTCTGTATTGATCCTAGATCCAGCTATTTTAGGAGAACTTTGGAATTCTATTAAGGAACACCTTCAGAAAAGATAAGAGGATCTGGTTATTGCTGAGAAATTACAGAAGGATGTTCAATAGTATGAGACTTGGTGCCTACAGGTGAAAAGTACTTTGTTAGAAGGTATCACCATTTCCTCCTATTACCACAGTTACTTCTAGCATTGAATGCAATGTCAGAGCACTGTATCCACTTCTGTTAGCTTATCAATGGAAACATCCCAAACGCTGAATCAGATTGCTAAGTCACTTTGGCACTTGAAGCAGACTCAGACTCAGGTTAATATCACCAGCAAATGTCATGAAATTAGCTTTATTTATTTAGCAATACAACATGGAATCGGCTCCTCAACCCATGCCTCCCCAGAAACCCCACAACTCCAATTACCCCTAACCTGATCACAGAACAATTTTCAATGACCACTTAATCTACTTGGTACATCTTTGGACCATGGAAGGAAACTGGAGAACCTGGGGAAAACACACTCATTCCATGGGGAGGATGTAGAAAGACCAAAATTGAACTCCAAATTTTGGAACACCTTGAGTTGCGATAGCTCACGCTAGCCGTGGCACCCTTGCAGCAGTAGTACATTGCAATACATAATAATACAAAAAGAGAGAAAGAAAAAAATGGTGGGGTAGTGTACAGTAGTTCATTGTCCATTCAGAAATCTAATGGCAGAGGGGAAGAAGCTGTTCCTGAAATGTTGAGTGTGTGTCTTCAGGCTCCTGAACCTCTTCTTTGATGGTAGCAATGAGAAGAGGTCATGTCCTGAGTGATGGGGTCCTTAATGATGGATGCCACCTTTTTGAGGCATCGCCTTTGGAAGACGTCCTTGAAGCTGGGGAAGCTAGTGCCTGTGATGGAGATGGCTGAGTTTACAACTTTCTACAGCTTTTTCTAATCCTGTGCAGTGGTCCCTCAATATGTTGAACAGAGATAAGATCTTCAGAGATGTTTATGCCCAAGAGCTTGATGCTGCTCACCCTTTCCGCTGCTGAGCCCTCGATTAGGACTGACATGTGTTCCCTTGGCTTCCCCTTCCTCAAGTCTACAACCAATTCCTTGGTCTTACTTAAGCTGAGTGCAAGATTTTTGTTACAACACAACTCAACCAACTGATCTGTCTCACTCCTGTATGCTTACTCATCACCATTTGAAATTCTGCAAAGCGTAGTTGTTTCATCAGCAAATTTATAGGTGGAGTTTGAGCTTGGCCTCGTCACACAGTCATGGCTATAGAGACAGTAGAACATTGTGCTTAGCACTCATTTTTGGGCTGTGCCAGTGTGGATTGCCAGTGAGGAGGAGATGTCATTTCTGATCCACACTGACTGTGGTCTCCTTGTGAAGGTCAAGGGTTCAGTTGCAGAGGGAGGTACAGAGGGCCAGGTTTTAGAGTTTATTGATTAGAGCTTAGGGTATGATTGTGTTGTACACTGAGCTGTAATCAATAAACAGTAGCCTGACGTAGGTATTGCTATTGTCCAACTGATCCAAAGACAAGTGGAGAGCCAATGAGATTGCATCTGTTGTAGACCTATTGTGGTGATTGGCAAATTGCAGTGGGTCCACATCCTTGCTTAGGCTGGAGTTGATTCTGGCCATGACCAACCTCTCAAAGTAGATGTGAATGCAAATGGGCAATATTCACTAAGGCAGCTCATCGTGCTTTTCCTGGGCACCTGCATGATTGTCGCCCTTTTGGAGCATATGTGGATGGCTATTTTTCTAGCAAAGCACTAAGTTGCAGTGCTGAAGGCACTACCTACTGCTTTGTCTCTAGGAGTGTGGCTAGTCTGATGTTTTCTTTTCTCTCAACTTATACTCCCTCTGAGTATAGGGAGTATAAGTAACAGAAGAGTCAACCAAGTGTAAGTGTGCTGAAAAAAATTGCCCAAATTTGAATTCCAGTCATTCTGGCAGTAACACTTCCACTGGAAAAAATTAATTCACGTTTCCTTCCTTATACTTTATCTTAAATTAATAAAAAATTCAAACTCTATAACAATTATGTCAATTGCATAGTTAGATTCAGTCACATCCAAGCAAGAGATTTAGGTGTGTGGTGCAAACTGTATCTACACTATTATCATACAGTGTTATTTACAAACTGGGAATAACAATTTTACATAACCGATGTCAGCAGAAATTAAAATGCCAATCCTTCTAGCAATCTGAGCAATTTTAAATCTCTGGTTGAAATCAAAATGGTCTGACTTGGAACAATAGTAAATTATATACTGTTATATTATTGAATTTTCATTTCATTTGTTGTAATTTTTTTTTAAATTACCAATCACCTGCCTCTCATGAAACGACTGAGTCCTCCCATTTTTAAGTATAATGCAACAACACAGAACCCATGTTATCCATTTCAAAATAATTCATGAAAAATGCAGGTTTGTTTTCAGATTTCTTTACATTATTGCTAGTTCATGCGAATTCATCTTCATTTTGATTATGTGCTTCTAATTATATGATTAAATAGTTCAAAGTCCAATGTTCAAAGTAATTTTATTTTCAAAGTACATATATGTCCCCATATTCAACCCCAAGATTCATCTTCTTGGAGGCATTCACAGTAAATCCAAGAAACACAGTAGAATCAATGAAAGACTACACCCAACAGGGCAGACAAACAACTAATTTGCAAAAAGCAACGAACTATGCAAATAGAAAAGAAAAAAATAATGAAAATGGATAATTAAGCAATAAATATCAAGTACATGAGATGAAGAGTCCCTGAAAGTGAATCCATAGGTTCTGGGAACAGTTCAGTGATGGGGCACCTGAAGGTGAGTGAAGTTGTCCCACTGGTTCAAGAGCCGGATGGTCGAGGGGTAATAACTGTTCCTGAACCTGATGGTGTGAGTCCTTAGGCTCCCATACCTTCTCCCTGATGACTTAGCACCCTACTCTACTTGCCTTACACTTATGACTCAGTGATTAAGCACAGCTCCAAAGCCATTTTCAAGTTTGCTGAGGACACCACTGTTGTTGGTCGAATCAAATGTGGTGATGAATCAGCATATAGGAGAGGAATTGAAAAACTGGCTGAGTGGTGCCACAACAATAATCTCTTGCTCAATGTCAGTAAGACGAAAGAGCGAGATGTCCATGAGCCAGCCCTCTTCGGAGGATCGGAGGTGGAGAGGGTCGATAACTTCAAACTTCTCATTGTTATCACTTCGGAGGACCTGTCCTGGGCCTAACACTTAAGTACAAAGAAAGCACGGCAGCATCTCTACTTCCTTAGGAGTTTGTGAAGATTCGGCATGACATCTAAAACTTGACAAACTTCTTTCGATGGGTAGTGGAGAATATATTGACTGGCTGCATCATAGACTAGTATGGAAACCCTTGAACAGAAAACCATGCAAAAAGTAGTGAATACAGCCACGACCATCATAGGCAAAGCTCTCCCCACAATTGGGCACATCTATTCAGAGCATTGTCACAGGAAAGCAGCATTCTTCGTCAGGCAGGACATGCTCGCTTCTCGCTGTTAACATCAAGAAGAAGGTACAGCAGACTCAGGACTCACACCACCAGGTTCAGGAACAGTTACTACCCCTCAACCATCAGGCTCTTTAACCACAGGGAAAAACTTCACTCAACTTCACTTGCCCCATCATTGAATTGTTCCCACAACCAATTGACTTCCTTTCAAGGAATTTTCATCTCATGTTCTTGATATTTATTGCTTATTTATTTATTTATTTATTATTATTATTTCTTTCTTTTAGTATTCACACATTTTGTTGTCTTTTTCACACTGATTGAATGCACAGTTGGTGTGGCCATTGATTCTATTATAGTGATTATTCTATAATAGATTTATTGAGTATTTTTCTTGTTATCTTCTTCTTGGGTCCTTAGTGCCCAGCAGAGCACAGGCTATCGATAACCTCTTGTCTCCATCATCCTCTGTTTTGAGCCATTTTTTCGAGGGTGGACCAAGAGTGTCCTCATCGTCTTACTTCGGCCTCGATGTCTTTCCTCCATCTGTTCTTTGGACATCCTTTTGACCTCTCTCCTTGGAGATTCCATTTTATTGCCCTCCTGATGACATTGTTGGTTGGCTTCCTCAAAGTGTGGCCAATCCGCCTCCATTTCCGTTTGCATACATGTATCTCTATGGATTTCCAGTTGGTATGTCTCACAGTGTCTGGTTGGTGACTTTGTCAATTCATCCGATGTTTAGGATCCTTCTCAGGCACTGGTTGATGAAAGCCTGCAGTTTTTGTAGGATCTTCTTTGTTGCTCTCCAGATTTTAGTGCCCTGTACGAGCCATATGGCTCTATTTTAACATTTGAGTTGAAGATTCTGATTTTGTTTTTCTTTGATATGACTCTGGTTGTCCACATTATTGAGTATGCCCACTAGAAATTGAATCTCAGGGTTGTGTATGATGACATACTGTATATGGATTATAAATTTACTTCGGTCTTCAGTAGCATGCTCTCTTTTGACAATACTGCATGTTCTATAAACTTGAGTGTGAAAATACCAGGTTAGTGGGATTCAGCAAATTGCCATTGCTGTGGGCTTGGGTTTGGTTGATTTCATCTTCGGGTTTTGAAAGAGTTGCCTACTGTTACTACATTGATTGTAATTTCCCAAAACTTCTGAGAGGAAGATACATTTCAACTGAAATACAACCAACAGAAAGTGAAAGAGAAGACAGGAAACAACCAGGAGGTTAGCTTAGCATCCATCAAAGGGTAAAACATTAGAAGTCATTATTGATGTCACTATAGGAGAGCATAAAATATGGTCTTTAGAGAAAGGCAAAATGGCTCTGTGAAAGTGAAATCATAATTCATGAACTTGTTGAAGTTTCTTGAATGTAGAGCTAACAAATGTATCATACTAGATGTTAGGTAGAGATGGGATTGTTGCAATTTTTCAAGGAATCTTAGAGCATATCTTCAAAATTTATTAGTTCTATAAGGTACTTTCCTATAACAACTTACTGAGTTCCAATGAAAATTTTGAAAAGGTATAACATAATGTTATTTTTAAATATGAAAGATAGTTAGTTCTTTCAGCTGAAGATATAAAGATTAGTTCATCATCCACATATCATCACTGTTTCGGGCAGAAGTTCCCACTTGCTTCAAAAAGGCAACAATTATACCAGTGCCTTAGAAGAATAATGTAGGCTGCCTTAATGACTACCGGCCAGTAGTACTCACATTGACAGTGATGAAATGTTTTGAGAGATTGGTTATGACTAGACTGAACTCCTGCCTCAGCAAGGAACTGGACCCATTGCAATTTGCCTATCGCCATTATAGGTCAACGGCAGATACAATCTCAATGGCTCTCCATGCGGCTTTAGCCTATCTAGACAACACAAAAACCTATGTCAGGATGCTGTTCAGTGACTAGAGCTCAGCATTTAATACCATCATTCCCAAAATCCTGATTAAGAAGTTGCAGAACCTGGGCCTCTGTACCTCTGTCTGCAATTGGACCCTTGACTTCATAACCGGAAGACCACAGTCTGTGCGGAATGGTGATAACATAATCCTTCACACTGACGATCAACACTGGCGCACCTCAGGGGTGTGTGCTCAGTCCACTGCTCTACTCTCTGTATACACATGACTGTGTGGCTAGGCATAGCTCAAATACCATCTACAGATTTGCTGACGATACAACCATTGTTGGTAGAATCTCAGGTGGTGATGAGAGGGCATATGGGAGTGAAATATAATAACTAGTGGAATAGTGCCACAGCAACAACCTGGCACTCAAAGTCAGTAAGACAAAAGAGCTGATTGTGGACTTCAGGAAGGGTAAGACGAAGGAACACATACCAATCCTCATAGAGGGATCAGAAGTGGAGAGAGTGAGCAGCTTCAAGATCTCTGAGGATCTGACCTGGTCCCAAAATATCGATGTAGTTATAAAGAAGGCAAGACAGCGGCTTGAAGAGATTTGGCATGTCAACAAATACACTCAAAAACTTCTATAGTTGTACTGTGGAGAGCATTCTGACAGGCTGCATCACTGTCTGGTATGGAGGGGCTACTGCACAGGACCGAAAGAAGCTGCAGAAGGTTGTAAATATAGTCAGCTCCATCTTGGGCACTAGCCTAAAAAGTACCCAGGACATGTTGAAGGAGTTGTGCTCAGAAAGGCAGCATCCATTATTAAAGACCTCCAGCACCCAAGGCATGCCCTTTTCTCACTGTTCCCATCAGGTAGGAGGTACAGAAGCCTGAAGGCACACACTCAGTGATTCAGGAACAGCTTCTTCCCCTCTGCCATCCAATTCCTAAATGGATATTGAAGCTTTGGACACTACCTTACTTTTTTAATATACAGAATTTCTGTTTTTGTACATTTTTAAAAATCTATTCAATATACGTTTGACAGGGTCCTGAATTACCCCTGTGAACTGTGCTTTTGAAGAGAGAGAGAGAAAGTTGTTCAACACCAGACACCTTGTTATTAAGAGAGAGAGAGAGACGAAGACTGCTTGGAGATGGTGTTATGGTTTCTCTGCAGCATATTTACACTTTGCAAGGACACTGGCAGCTTCCAAGTTCTTACAGAGAGAGAAGGGAAGAGCTGCTTGATGGACAGCTGGTGTTCAGCACGGTGAGATAAATAGAAGGTCAGCTGTTAGACCTACAGACACATGGTTTTGGACACTGAATGAGCTTTGTGGTGCCCCCAGAAAAGGTGGGGATTGATCAGGTGGATCGATCAGTTGCTCTCACAGTGTGAAAAAGTTGTGACTGGTGGGGAGTTAATTGTGTGTCCGACCCTAGCCCGGGTTGATAATTCCACCACAAAAGAACGGTCCCCTTTGTTGTAGTCACAGTTGGTGACTTCGAAAGGATTTCGGAGAACAACAGGAAGATCAACGGCGTCAGCTCACCTGAAGACTCAAATCTCTCCCTCTCTCTCTCTCCATCATTACTGAACTCAATACCGTGAACTGAACTGAACTTTACTCATCATTGTAAGACTATCTATTTACCCCTAGACTTGAAGAAGCTTGGTTTTCATATACTTCCACACTTATTTATATGTAATCATTGCTAACCTGTTTGATATATATTCACATTTATATTACTGTATTGCATAGTTACTAATAAATACCATTAGTTAATAGCAATACCAGACTCCAAAGTGTTTTCTATTTCTGCTGGTTCTTTAACCCGTCACGGGGTACCTGACATACGTAATTGATTGACTTGTTTATTTATTATTATGTTTTATTTTATTTTATTATTATTATTTTTTCTCTTTCTGCTAGATTATGTATTGCGTTGAACTGCTGCTGCTAAGTTAACAAGTTTCATCTCACATGCCAGTGATAATAAACCTGATTCTGATTCTGATTAACCTACCTCTAGTCACCAGTAATATAGATCTCACACAGGATAAAATAAAACCATTAGTATAAACCTTATTTGGAGATATTCCCTTTCAACCCCGGAAGACAATAAAGCATGTCTCAGGTAATAGGTTCACTTGTCGCACTCATCCATTTACCTGCCTCAACCTATCATATTCATTCCTTTCATGAGCTTAAACTACTCACTTCTCCACACTTTGACAAAATGCAGAACTACATACACACCACCAATCACAGCAGTAAGTTTTACAGGCATCCAATCCAATTCTGTATTTGTTTTACTTTGTCTTAATGGCCTCTAGTTCTATGGTGTAACTGCTGTGAGACAGCTGTCGGTCCTTTCCTTTCCAGTGTTTATTTGTAACTTGGGCAAGACAAGCTTTCTCAAAGGTAGTCACACCTTCTCGAACATGTCTTCACTAGCTGGCCCTGTTCCAAGCTACTGGTGAGGCAATCTGCTGAATACAAGCTCGGCACAGTGGATTCTCTGTTGAATCTTGACATCTATGTATCCCCTCTGAGTTACAAAGGGAAGAAAAGTATTCCAGGTTTTCCAGTTCCTCACTGCCAATTCAGATCTTCCATGCTGGGTCTACTGATTGACCAGGAATATGCTAATGGAGAATGATTACTTTATTGGTGTTCAGTGTTATCCCTAGGGTGTTGTAACCTTCAGAGAGACAGTTGAATTCTCTTTGAATTTGGTCTGCCTTTGAGTGTACAATATAGTGTAATTATCTCCAGACTAGAATTCAATTATTGTTGTATTTGTTGACATAGCATAGTAATGGAGGCTGAAGAGGTTTGCTATCGGTCCAGTATTGGATGCTAACACTCTGTTGTGGGTGGTCTTTGTTTCTACCTGCTGAAGAAATGAAGATGGGGGTGGATGCCAGCATATAAGCTTGTTTTACACCAGTTTGGATAGCAAAAGACTCAGGTGCTAATGAAAGCAGTAATCTGGTCATGTATGAAACTTACTATGGGACAGCCAAATTTGACATGACTTTCTGCAGAGCCTCACATATGAAAGAGTAAAAGGCTTTGACTGGGTGATAAAAAGGACCAAATATTTTCCTAGATACTTTTCTTAGCTATTAAAATATGCATTGTGAAGCCACTGTTTACTCTGGGTGAACTTATTCTACAAGAGGGAACAGAACACAATGATTGAGAGGAAGACAATGTCTCTATAGTTGTTACAGTCAACCTATCTCCCTTTCTAAAACTGTTGACAATGTCAAAGTTGTACCAGTCAGTGGGGGATTTCTTCAGTGTGACAGAATTTACGAAGCAGCAAATGCAGCTTGTTAGTTATGTTTCTTCCTTCACTTCCCATATTTCAGCTGGCGTACCTGATTCTTAATTTCTCACTGTCCTGCTATGTAGTCACGGTGGCGAAGCGCAGCCACACACCCATGCCGAATTTAAATGTGCTTAGCTCCAAATTTAATATCTGGGAAGAGTCAAAGGACATGATTCAGTTTAAATAATACAATGGCTAAATATTTGACAAATACCCTTCAATGTATTAACATCATTGCAGTATCTTCACTCCATGTGAAGATCAAAGATACACTCAAAAGCAACAAGAGACAAGAGATCCCTATATCTCAAGAAAGAATTAAAATCAGCTTTATCAGCAGTTAAATTTATTCCAAAGTAGGATTTGCTTTAAACTCATTTGTTCCATGCTTGCTCTCACTTTTGCAAATCCATCTTTTTTAAGTATTACATAAAATAAATGTGATAATTTAATAATAATGAAGATCTGATGGAAATTAATGAAGCTACTTATGTAAGAAGCTGAACTCACATTTTGCTAATGGTGAAAAATGAAGCCCATCTCAAGATTTACCTTTACTTTTAATTGATTTTCATCAGGCATTTAGATAATGGAGTTGCTCTCTGGTGGCACTGTGACAAAATGTGCCATCTGCTTTGCTGCTGAGTCATGCAGGCTGGAAAGGCCCACTTGTCCTTGGTCAGTTGTACAAAACTTGCAGAATTCAGTGCATTGGGTTATAGCTCCACTGAATTGAATTTCATACACTGACTACATTGTGCAGCTGGTAGTATATTGAGGATTTTGTGCAGGTGACTGAGAATGAATTTGACCTCTAGGTTCTGATTGGCTCAGTTAGCCAATCCATACAGAGAAGACTGTTGATGGGGTGCTAGCAACATCATGTTTGTAAACTAGGGAGATATCAGTCAGGGTTGCTGGTTCTAATCCTCTCCAGTTCCCTAAATGAAAAAGATTAAGCTACTCATTTATGGGTTTTAGATAAATTCAAGAATTTATCTAAATAAATAAATGAACCAAGTGCTTCACAGGAGTATCATGATACAATACTTCATATAATGCGTTCAAGTTAAAGGAGAATCCTGCTAGAGGTGGAGAGTTTCAGAAAGCCAAGGGTACAGCAGAACTTAAGTCCTAGACAGCTGAAGACATAATTTTAAACAATGAAGTGTAGGAAAGTAAGGAGACACAAAAGGCTAGAATTGGAGTAGCACAGTGATCTTACAGGATAACAAGTCTGGAGGGAGGTTACAGAGATGAAGTGGAGAGACCATGGAGATATTTGACAGCAGTGGGGATTTTAAAACTGAGGCATTAGTGTAAGAAAAGTCAGTGTAAAGAGCTGTAGGTAGTTCCCAGGACTGTGGTACCAATGAGTACTAAGTAACAGAGGAGCACTCACTTGCTAGGCACACCTCTGTGAATTCTCACAAAATGCTGGAGCAACTGGTCTCGGCCCGAAACATCAACTGTACTTTTTTTTTCCCATAGATGCTGCCTGGCCTGCTGAGTTCCTCCAGCATTTTGTGTGTTTTTCATGGATTTCCAGCATCTCCAGATTTTCTCTTGTTTGCCTCTGTGAATTCTGATTATTTGAATTAATCTTGGTGAGAAATGAGCAAAAACCCTGGCCAGTGCTGTTTACCCAATTCTTTCTGGTACCTGGTTGATCTTCCAACTAAATCACGGAAGAAAATTGATCTCTATTAACACACATAAAAGATGCTGGTGAATGCAGCAGGCCAGACAGCATCTCTAGGAAGAGGTACAGTCGACGTTTCAGGCAAAGACCCTTCGTCGAACTCCTGAACCGTCGACTGTGCATCTTCCTAGAGATGCTGCCTGACCTGCTGCGTTCACCAACAACTTTTATGTGTGTTGCTTGAAATTCCAGCATCTGCAGATTTCTCTTGTTTAGATCCCTATTAGTTAGGATAACTTATGAGAAATAACCTCTTGAAAAGGATTCTGTAGAGCTATACCACCCACTGGGTTATAGCCTTGATATGTTCAGAGAGCATGGAATTACGATAACAGAGGTTCTAATATATCCTTTATTAATCGCCAAGAACTACTCCATTGGCTTTACTTGTTAAGCATCATGAATTGTCCAGCATTTACCGAGTAAACACCGAAAGGGTAATTTCACAAATCATGTGCCTGATCAGTTTGAAACTTACAAATGACAGCCTTCACTGGAATATTAGTTTACACTCTAGCCGATCTAGAACAGAAAACTTCCCAAATATTCTTGGCAGTTTAACATGATACCATTTCTCCCGATTCTGTGTGAGTTAACATTTTACTTGTCGCCTGTTATGCCTTCAGTATTGTTAACTAATTCACACTACAGAAGGCAGCTTCTGTCGCCAAGACTTTGCACCTTATGATTTGAAGAGATACTCATACAAATTCTGCAGGCAAAATAATCTGCTGTTGCACAAACAATTCCTTTCTTGTAAACCTCCTTTACTGGATCATACATAAAATTCATGTCAGAATGCTCCATATCAAGTGACAGGTTTTGATAAAAACAGCGAAGGAGAAATTATATTTTTAGTTGATAGTGCTAAACTAGCTCAAAAAAAGCTAATCAGATAAGCCAATGAACCAATACTTTTTGAAATGTCTTTATAGAACCTGTGATAAAGTACCTGAAAAAAAATAAACAAGTTCTGCATCTCGACAAAATTTAAATCCAGCCTTTATGTGAATTTCCCAAGTGACAGCTACAAGTTTGTTTCAGTCACTGAATACCAACACAATAATTTTCACATTTTTAAATATAATTCATGGAAGCAAAGGAACCTCTTTGTGTCGACGATCAGTCAGATGAAACTGAATGAATGAACTAAACCAATTTATGGAGAGGGAAACAGAACTAACGTTTCAAGCCAATGATTGTTTATCAGAATCCTGACAATACATGAAGCACAGGATTATAGGTGAAAATTGCGAAATTGTCCAGTCTTGGTTTGGCTATTTAACGCAATTTCACCTCTTAAGAGATAAGATGGATAATCCATTCACATGACTGGATAAACTATCACTCATTTAATTAACTTTTCTAATTAAAAGCAAGAGTTCTCTCTACTACCAAGAGTACTACAGGAATGTGCTAGCGATACATTGGCCCTGACCAGCTGTGAATCAAAATAATGTCATGCCAAAATACACTATGTCATTAAAAGAGGCACAGTGCCAGTACATTAGACATCAAGTATTCCAATAAACGTACCAGAGATGATAACATACAGCTGATTATATAAAAGGCTTTGTGTGCACCTGCATATACACGATTGGCTTCACCCAATTAACCAAGGTTAGATCATTTACATATATTGCATACCCCAGGCAAATCTCTCATGACAATCAATTATACTCCCTACAGCTGCAATTTTTAAAATTAAAAACTTCCTTCAGCCATTCAGCAATGCTTCAGCAGGATTTGAGATTCAAGTGTCAATTTCCTTTTGCTCCTTAGCACAGTTAGGTATCGTGCTGGAATTTTAACAGTGAGCCCAATGTCAGGATACTGGGATGAGAGTCATGGGCAGCGAGAACAGAAATGTAGAGGCAGGGGAGAAAATCAGCCCTTTCTCATCTTCTAGATAAGATATTTTTATTATTCCTTTATTCTTTCCGTCTCTACCGTGCCTTTTGATATGGGTCTTGGCTGCGGTTCCCACTATGAGTTCTATTATAGGTTGAGGAACAGCACTTTATCATTCAGTTAGGTCTCTACTGCCTTCTGGCCTCAGAAATTCCAGGCTATTCCCACTGCAGCTATCTTTTCAGATGCAGCTTCTGGTAATGATTTTGCTGACATTATTTCCAAGTCCTTCAGCCCCTGCTTTTCTTTTTCAGTTGTCCCATTAGAAAACTCTTTTACTTTGTCTATTATCTTTTTTTAAACTCACTTCCTCTCTTCCATTCAGTTTTACACTTTCCCTTCCATTTCATTTTTCTCTCTCTGCATTTGCTTAAAAACTGTGCAGTTTCGCAGTTTTGATAAAAATCAATGACCTGAGAAATTAAAATGTTTCTCTATAGTCTCAGATACCATCAGGACCTGCTGGAATCTAATTCCCAGCACCTGAAACATTAGTAACAACACATACAAAATCCTGGAGGAACTCAGAACGTCAGGCAGCATCTATGGAAATGAATAGCCAGTCAATTCTTTGGGCCAAGACCCTTCTTCAGGACTGAGAAGGGAGGGGGAAGATGCTGGAATAAAAAGGTGGAAGAAGGGAAGGAGGATAGCTAGAAGGTGATAGGTGAAGCCAGGGGGGTGGGTAAGGTAAACGTCTGGAGAAGAAGGAATCTGATAGGAGAGGAGAGTGGAATATCAGTATCATTGCAACCTTGTTTGGAGGAGGAGAGATCATGGTGCAAGTACATAGAGCTTAGCCAATACCTGTTCTGGCCATCCACATTCTGACAGTGATAGAGTGAAGAATAAAATTGTGGAAGTTGCGACAAGGCAAGTCTTAAAGAATGTCCATGCAAAAATAGATTGCAGATAGAGTGCAGACAGCCCAGGCCAAACAAAAAGGTCTTTAAAGAGCATAGCATCTCTTTGCGCCAATGAAGAAGAAGAGGGGCACAAATTAGACTGGGCGCCAGTGAAAGTCATGGCACAAGCGAACATGCGACATGCAAGAGAATTCCTAGAAGTATGGATTTCCGCAAAGAATTCTGTAAATAAACAACTCAATCCAACAATTATTTTTACTTCAAAGAATCATCGGTTGTTAACTTGTAGTTTCTTTTGACTTTTAACACCTGCTTTGTGAGCGGTAACTGATCATGCAAATAAGGGATCTGAACCTACGTGTTTACCAAATGGTCAATATCCGTAGCTTCTGCATAAAAGTAACGTTTTTCTGTTCTGACTTCAAAATAGTGTGATGCATTGGGCCATGCTGATCTCCTTGTGCACAAGTAAAATAAAATATGCCTGAGCAACAACTGGGAGTTTTCAGAGTCCAGTTAATCAGTGATGACAGAGTCAAAGCTCAACCATCACCATTGACAATAGCAGCGCACATATTTACACAACAATTGGATTGAGAGCAGGAGCAGGTTTACTATCATTGATATATGTCATGAAATTTGTTGTTTTGTAGCAGCAGTACAGTACAATACATAATAATTATTATAAATTACAATCAGAATATATAAGTAGTGCAAAAAGGTAGTAAAAGGGTGAGGTAGTGTTCATGAGTTAATGGGCCACTCAGAGGGGGGGAAGAAGCTATTCCTGAAATGTTGAGTCAGTCTGCTATATTCCAATAATTTATCTCAGCTTCTCAACCAGAAATATTGTACTTGAGTGATGTTTGCGCAAAGTATCCTGAGACTTAAAGAGGTGGCATTCACTTCATGTACAGATGGCCCCCGCTTTTCGAACATTCGCTTTACAAAACCTCACTGTTACAAAAGACCTACATTAGTTACCTGTTTTCGCTAACAGAAAGTGTTTTCACTGTTACGAAAAAAACAGCGCAAGGAAAAAGCAGCGTGCGAAAAAAGCAGTCGCTCCTCCCCCGGATTTGGAACTGCATTCTAGCCAGCATTGCTTAAACACGTGCCTGTGAGCATCCGTTTGCAGGATGAGTTCTAAGGTATCAGAAAAGCCTAAAAGAGCTTGTAAGGGTGTTACACTTAGCGTAAAACTAGACATAATTAAGCGTTTTGATCGTGGTGAACAAAGTAAGGACAAAGTGAGTTTGGCTTGTGGAAGTTGACGAAGATGATGTTGAAGAGGTTTTGGCATCCCATTACCAAGAACTGATAGATGAAGAGATGATGCAATTGGAAGAGGAAAGGATAATGATCGAAACCGAAAGCAGTAGCGAACGGACCAAAAGTGAAGTCGTCCAGGAACTGAACGTAAAGCAACTGCGTGAGATTTTCGCTGCAATGATAAAGTACGACTATAATTTTGAAAGTGTACGTCGGTTTAGGGCATATTTGCAAGATGGTTTGAGTGCTTACAAAGAACTGTATGATAGAAAAATGCGTGAGGCTAAGCAGTCATGCAAGCCTTCCACATCAGCCACAGTAAGTGATGAACCTCGACCTTTGACATCGAGGCAGGCAGACATAGAAGAAGATGACCTGCCTCCCTGATGGAAACAGACAACGATGAGTGCCCCTGGGCAACGGACCGATACATTGCTGCGGAGAATGCAGCGGTATCCGGGTCGCAGAGAATGCAGCGGTAGCACAACTTTAAGAAAAAAGCCGAAATAAACAAGCTAATTAATTAGGTGCCGCCCGGCATGTAAATGTCAGCCCAGATCAGAGCCGATTTGCATCGCCTCTGATCTGGGCCGAAATTTACGTGCCGGGTGGCACCTAATTAATTAGCTTGTTTATTTCGGCTTTTTTCTTAAAGATGTGCTAGGTGTGTCACGGCTACCGCTGCACCACTGCGTTCTTCGGGGATCGGTATCGGTTCGCTGCCTGGAGGGTGGGGGTCACTGCACCACCCCAACCTCCGACGACTCAGGCTAACACACCATCATCAGTGTGCTCGGTACTGTCTTCCTGATTCCCTTAAGTGATACTACACTGTACATACATTATTTCTACTTTATATAGGCTGTGTATTTTTATGCGTTATTTGGTATGATTTGGCAGCTTCATAGTTTAAAGGTTACTGGAGTGTGTTTTTGCCGAGAGTGCTTGCGCCGTGTTTCTGCCGAGAGCGCGTGCGTGAGATTTTCGCTACGGAGAACAGTGCAGCAATGATTGTAGAGAAGTATTTCTACTTTATATAGGCTGTGTATTTATCATATCATTCCTGCTTTTACTATATGTTAAGGTTATTTTAGGTTTTATGTGTTATTTGGCATGATTTGGTAGGTTATTTTTGGGTCTGCGAACGCTCACAAATTTTTCCCATATAAATAAATGGTAATTGCTTCTTTGCTTAACAACTTTCCAGCTTACAAACTGTTTCATAGGAACGCTCTACCTTCGGATGGCGGGGGGAACCTATACCTCTTCCTCTGCATCTCTGTTATCTGAATGTTGCTATCTTTTCTTCAGTGGAACTGCTGCATTTTTTTATTCAGATTCCCCAATTTCTTTATCCTCCCTACGAGGAGCAGTAGTTCTTAGATCCAGAAAACCCCGCCCTGCCCCGTGCAGAGACTGGGGTAATTAGATTAGGTTAGATTATGAGGACACGCAGTCCTCTTTTATTGTCATTTAGTAATGCATGCATTAAGAAATGATACAATGTTCCTCCAGTATGGTATCACAGAAACACAAGACAAACCAAGACTAAAAAAACTGACAAAACCACATAATTATAACATATAGTTACAACAGTGCAAAACAATAACGTAATTTGATAAAGAACAGACCATGGACACGGTAAAAAAAAGTCTCAAAGTCTCTCGAAAGTCTCAGTATCTCATGCAGACGGTAGAAAGGAGAAACTCTCCCTGCCACGAACCTCCAGCGCCGCAAACTTGCCGACGCAGCACCCTGGAAGCACCCGACCACAGCCGACTCTTGAGTCCGTCCGAAAACTTTGAGCCTCTGACCAGCTCTCTGACACCGAGCACCGAGCACCATCTCTGCTGAGCGCTTCGACCCCAGCCCTGGCAATAGGCAAAGCCGAGGATCCAAGGCCTTCCCATCCGGAGATTCTGGATCACACAGTAGCAGCAGCAGCGAAGCAGGCATTTCAGAAGTTTCTCCAGATTTCCCCTATGCTTCTCACGTCTGCCTCCTTCAAATCAGGATTGTGCACGGCTCCTACTTAACAAATACGATATCATTTTGGAGCGGCCGCACGCGCTGCATCACGCTGCCATCTTCTCCTCCCCTTAGTCACTGTTCAATTGGAACAGAAACCCTACAGGATGTGTTTAGAAACTGAGCGTCCTTCTGTGTACTGGATGACTGACCTCATCATTTACAATACAGTTAGCTCCACAATCTCGGAAATTCAGAGTATGTAGAAATCTCATTGTAATCAATAAGCAAGTGTATGGTTGTCACCTACTAACTGCTGCTACGACACATGGCAAACATACAGCAGGGAGATGGTGGCGGTAAGGAGCAAGTTAAATGAGAGGGGGAGGGAGAGATGGACAGAGAGGGGGGCAGGGGGGAGAAAGAGAAAGAAATTAATTGTGTTTTCCTTGGAACATAAAATGACAAAAGTAAATATGTTCCGCTGATTGTATTGCAATGACTGAAGGCCTTTGTGTAGCATTTTAAGAATTATAATTGTCATCCCTTGTGTATCCGCACAGTAGTGAAAAAGGTCAGCGTAGCGGCATTGTGAATTTAAAGTACTTGATAGTTTAACTTGATAATTAATATAGCAGTAAATCAGTAAAACACTAGCATGCAGTTAACCTCTATTATTCTATTAGCTGTCATTTTGGAGAATGCTATTTCCTTTGATTTGAACTTTTATAAAATGGATTTGATACCCTGATACATGGGCATAATAACATGTCAAAGAGAAGGATTACAAAAGGTAATAATCCTATACTAAATCATAATGATTTGTTGAAAACTACAAAAGAGTCTTTTTGAACAGTTGAATATCATATAATATTACAAAATGCCAGTCGTGTGATTCTGATAATTAAGGCTGATTGCTTGTTTTGAAGACTATTCTAATTGCAAAATTATTATGAATAACAGCATTTTGAACACAAGAAATTCTGCAGATGCTAAAAATCCAAAGCAACATACACAAAATATTGGAGGAACTCAGCAGGTCAGGCAGCATCAATGTTTTGGGCTGAAACCCTACCTCGAGACGGAAAAGGAAGAGGGAAGATGCCCGAATAAAAAGGTTGGATGAGGGGAAGGAGGCTAGCAAAAAGGTGATATTTAATACTAGGTGAGTGGGAAAGATAAAGGCCTAGAAAGAAAGGAATCTAATAGGAGAGGAGAGTGGACCATAAGAGAAAGAGAAGGAGGAGAACACGGGAGAGGTGATAGTAAGGAGAGAAGGAGTAAGTAGCAGTGTGGGGAATAGAAAAAGAGGGGAAGGGAAAGAATTTTTTTACCTGAAGGAGCAATTTATATTCACACCATCAAACTGGAGGCTACCCAGATGGAATATAAGGTGTTGCTTTTCCACCATGAGGGTGGCCTCATCGTAGCACAAGAGGAGGCCATGGAACAATATTTTAGAATAAGGATGGGAATGGGGATTAAAATATTTGGCCATTGGGAAGTTCTGCTTTTGACAGATGGAGTGGAGTTGCTCTGTGAAGTGCTCCCTAATTTACGATAGTTCTCACCAACGTAGTGGAGGCTGCATCGGGAGTCCGGACACAATAGAGATTGCTACGTAAGCTTGAACATGTGGGCATTAACAACAGCCTTCTACATTGTTTAAACATGTTCCTTACCAACAGACAGCAATGTGTGCTTCTTGAGGCGGCAGAGTCCCCTGAATCTCCAGTAACATCCAGAATGCCCCAGGGGACCATGCGGGGACCCTCACTTTTTCTCATTTACATCAATGATTTGCCAAATATAGTCATCCAAGTCAGACTTTTTGCAGATGACTGCATAACCTACTGTGAGATTAAAAAATGACCAAGATGCTCAGCTGCTGCATAATGATATTGATTCGTTATGTCAATGGGAGTCTCAATGGCAAATGTCCTTCAACTCATCTAAATGATATGCTATGCATGTCAGTCACAAAGTTAAACCAACCAACACGACGTATAACATGAACGGACAGATTCTTGAAACAGTCACCTACCACCCATATCCTGGTGTTGAAATTAGCAAGGATCATACCTGGGCATGCCACATCAATCAGATTACAGCCAAAGCAAATAAAATGCTGGGTATCCTGAGAAGAAACCTCCACTCAAGTAGTAAATCCGTCAAGGACATGGCATACAAGACACTCGTCCGTCCAAAGCTTGAGGGTTGTGTGGCCATATGGGATCCCCATCAAGCTAACAATAAGAAGTCCATCGAAAAAATCCAATGCCGTGCTGCTCGCTTTGTGTTAAACGATTACAGCAGGAAAGCCAGTCTCACCAACATGCTCTGTATGTCACATTGGCGGGGGCATTGGGAGCAAGGGTGGACCCAAATGCGAGACACATCTTGTGAAGTTAATTAGATTTAGTTTATTGTTTGATACCAGGAGAGCAAGGCAGGAGCAGGAGTAACGAACTGGACAAGGACTCAGGACTACGACTGGGCTGGGACCAAGGGTCTGGGCTTGGACTCAGAATCGGATCCCAGAACTAGAGGAGGCATGAAGAGGATAGGGTATGGATTCTGAGCCCGAAACTGGGCAAGGACCCAGTACCTGGGTCTTGCCTCGGGCTCGGACCCCAGAACCAGGCATGGACATAACATGGGCTAGGGAGAGGAGGAACATGGAAAATAGAGCTTTGGTCTCGGGAGAGCAGGTACATGGAACCATGGACACATACACAAAACACAGAGTCGGGACCCCTCCTTGGGTACAGGACATAAGGCCGGGACTCACACACAGAACAGAGAGCCGGGATCCCTCCTTGGGCACAGGACATAGGGCCAGGACTCATGAACCTCCGCGGGGCAATGGCAAGACAGCCTGACTTACCCCACGGAGGCGAGGACAAGACAAGACAAGACATGACCCCCCGCGGAGCAATGGCAAGACAGCCTGACTTACCCCACGGAGGCGAGGACAAGACAAGACAAACACCAAAGAACAACACAGTTCCTATCAAGCTCCAGCGATAGAACTAGACAGAAGTTCAGGCGAGGGCTGCAGACGACCAGGACTTGACTAGGTACTCGGATGCCGCCAGGGCCAGGACTTGGACTTGGACGTGGTACTTGGATGCCGCTGGAGCCAGGACTTCCACGTGGTACTTGGATGCCGCCGGAGCCAGGACTTCCACGTGGTACTTGGATGCCGCCGGAGCCAGGACTTCCACGTGGTACTTGGATGCCGCTGGAACCAGGGCGTGGTACTTGGAACCCCCGGGTAGTGGCGAGCTCTAGACTTGGCCCAGGAACAGTAGACAGCGGCTCCTGATTCTCTCCGATGGTTTAACTGATGGACCCACCTCGGTGAGGAAACTTTGCAGGCTCACTTTGGCGAGGTAACTGGACAGGGTTGCTCCGGTGAGAAGAGGCGAATTACCGGCACTTGCCTCAGCAGAGACTAGGCTTGCTCCGGCCAGATGACATCGGCACACCGTACCTTTGACGACTTTGCAGATGCTCCCGCGCCGAACAGCTGAAAGCCGGAGACTATAAACTACCGGTTCAGCTGAGCGTTAATTGCCTCTAATCACCAAAGCCGAGGGACACGGGAGAACAGGGAATCAACGGTCCAGATCGTAACATAAACAAGGTAAATTTAAAGGGACCCCGATCTGGACCATGTCACTCTAACCTTAAATGGGAACCACTTGAAAACCGACGTATTAAGCTACGGTTAATTTTCATTTTCAAAGAAGTTCACAACATCACTCCATCAAACATCCAAATTCATCACAGGGTCAGTTCAACTCGACAGCAAACTGGACCTCACATATTGGAAACTCCTTCATTCAATAAGAGTTGCTACCAGTACTCCCTCTACCCAAGATCAATGAGTGGAATCTTCTGCTGCCAGACCTGCGCAGTATTTCTGACATTAATATTTTTAAAGGTAGACTCAATCAAATCGATTTAGGGGATCTAGTCAAAAAAGTTTACTTTACAATTTAACTCCCACGCCGTTCACACCGACTGCGTGTTATAACAGGCGTCCAGCAGTGCTTGCGCAGTACCAAGCAGAAGCAGTAAGATGACCTCAGCAGATTCGCAGGTAAAGTGTTGCCTCACCTGGAAGGACTGTCTGGGATCCTGAATAGAGGTGAGGGAAGAAGTGAATAGGCAGGTGTAACATTTCTGTTGCTTGCAGAGATAAGTTACAAGAGATCTGTTACTGGGCAATCGAGAATTTTCCGGAGGGAAGGCCCCAAAATCCTCGGCTTTGCCTGCTGCTGGTGACCAAGGCTGAGGTCGAATCGTTCAGATAGAGATGGTGCTTGGTACTCGGTGTCGAAGGGCTGATCGGAGGCTCAAAGTTTTTGGACGATTCAGAGTCGGACTGTGGTCAGGCATGGCAGGGAGAGTTTTCTTCCTTCTCCCATCTGTGTGAGATGTGGAACATTCAAGAGACTTTGAACTTTTTTACTATGCCATGGCCTGTTCTTCATCAAGTTACGGTATTGTCGCACTGTTGTAACTATATGTTATAATTATGCGGTTTTTGTTAGTTTTTCAGTCTTTGTCCTGTGTTTTGTGATATCACACCGGAGGAATATTGTATCATTTCTTAATGCATGCATTACTAAATGACAATAAAAGAGGACTGTGTGTCCTCATAATCTAATAACCTAATAAGTGCTAGGAGGAGGATTAGTGGGGAGTGACGAATGGACAAAGGAATCACAGAGCAAGCAACCCCTATGGAAAGCAGTGGGAGCAGGGAGGTATGTGTATATAACCTTTTAATTTTATTTTTAGAAAGAAATGAAAATCAAAAGAATCTCTCAAGAAGTTCGCACATCAAAAGGGGGATCAAATAAATATTTTTCATTTTTTCTCAAACTAATGCCACAATATTGTGGCAAAAAATTAAAATATGGATTGTCAAAACACTGTTTCATCCACCAAGCTTGTTCTCTCCACATACAAGATTCTACGCAGCGATGGTGGGGGGCAAACAGAGGTAAAATTGCAATGGTTGCCATTCAGGTGACTTTTATCATTTCAAGGGGGGAATATAGCTACACTCATTTATGGGACCATTCATGAATCACTAGTTGGACAAATCAGGAAGGGTCTTTCCACTGTGGGGTAGAACAAAGGTGAGAGAAAAATAGCTTAGGAATTGGATTGTGCTTGTTTTAATGTTTTAAAACTTGTACCTAACTGGATCCCTCTCTCTGCTCATTTGGTTTCCTCCTCAGAAGCTACACTGAGCTGTAACCTCATGGATTTTAATGGGAACAGTATTATTTTAACACGGCTTCACATGTCACAATCAGAAAAGGTTATTGACCCCTTAAAGCATTATTCTTATGGTAGACATCAGCAGCACACACATACTGCTGAGCGGGAGATGGGAAGGCTGCATATGACAGTGCCTTTCCAATCATGCATATCTCTGCCTCCTCCCCAAGGTTTGGTTTCCTGGAGAGTCACCTACCACAACAAGCCCAACGCTTGCATTACCAGTGGGACAAACACATCACTTTTTCATTATTTCCTCTACATTGTACCAAAAAGCACAATTTGGAGTGTGTGTGAGCAATTTACAGTGAGTTTTGGAGCTGCTTTCTGAAATGCCCTGATGCCAGCAGAATGTTCCACTAAACAGAGCAACAACACAGCCACTGTGTTTCTAATTTCCATAAGGCCATTCCATAATAATTAATATGTGGAGCTTCAAACTACAGCTTATGGCATTATGAAATGAAACTTGCACTACCTGATATTTGACTTCAATAGATATAAGCCAGGAAAACATCAGGCACCCAAAGTGGATCATGGTGGAAGGCAGCTGATCCAATTTCATGGTTGGCATGATTTCACCCAGAAATGATCACTAACTTGTTACTCTGTGAAAAGTCAACATTGGATCACAAAGCACTGTGAAAACAATATGATGCAATCCAATTCCTAGGTTAATAATCTTTACAGATTCGTCAATTCCAATAAAGGATGTGAGAATAAAATCTTGGACTAGGTGGAAAAATTAAGGAACAACTGGAAGCTGCCCAGAAAAGAAGACATGAAAATAGACCCTTGCCTGCTGTTCAGAGTGGTGAAATTTGTTCTCTGTAAAACCCACTGCCCACTCTAAATTAACAAATAACAGGAATATCAATCCAGTTTAACGTTTTATTTAACTTATTCCGAGGCTTTGGGTGACCTTGGTCATCTGAGATCGATGTTCCTGAAGAAGGTTCTCGGCCTGAAAGATCGATTGTTTATTCTTTTCCTTAGCTGCTGCCTGACCTGCTGAGTTCCTCCAGCATTCTGTGTGTGTTGTTCTGGATTTCCAGCATCTGCAGATTTTCTCATGTTTATGAGAAAGATGTTGATGGCTTTGTTAAAAAAATATTTCAGGAACTGGGTAACTGTATGTCATTTCAAAGATGTTTACATAGCAACCATATAAAATGAAATATAAAATATAATATAAAATAGACATATACTGGTTTAACCATTCATGCATTTGATTAATTACTTAGATGTCCATGATGCAATAACAACTTTTTGAGCATGATTATTGTGACAACATATCCAAAGTACTTTAAGGATTGTTATAACATAAAATTTGACACCAAACTACATCAGGGAAAATTAGGCTGATGATTGAGAGCTTGATTAAAATTGTAACATCTCCTCTGATAAAAGCTATGTAGGAAGCTGCTAGGGGTCGGAATGAAATTCTGAAACTAAGGGCTTGTCATTTCAAACCTCGGCTGCCAGTGGCAGAGTGATTACGTTTAAGGAAGATTAAGGGACTAGATGTAGAGAAAGGCAGCTATCAATGTGATTTCTTGGCCTTGAGGATATTATGGAAATAGACAGAGATTTGAAAACAGACTAATAATTTTTAAATTGAGACATCGTTTAAATGAGTGCCAATCTGTGATGGAGATGATAGGTGAACTTGATTTGGAGTGTGTGAGGGCAAAAGAAGCAAAGTTTTGGCTGGCCACAAGTTTGTGTAGCACAATATGGGGTGGGGGGCACACAGGAGTCTATTGAAATCATGAGGTCTAGAGGTAGCAAAGACAGGGACGAAAGATTCAGCGATGAATGACTGAAGCAGGAGCATAGTTCAGCGGTGTTACAGAGGCTTAAATCTCTACACAGTAATGGCAGTGATATGTAACCCAAAGCTAATCTCGAGGTCACATCGCATATCATGGATGTAAACAGTGACAATCTGACTCTCTCAGAAAAATACTGGGCAAAATGAATAAAATTTATAGATTCAGTAATACAATCTATATATGAATTTTTGGTTGTTAATTGGTGGCATTTCAAAATATTGCAGATGCAGGAAATCTGAAATAAAAATTTAAAATGCTGCAAACACACAGCAAAGCAGACAGCATCTGCAGAAAAAGAGACCACGATCCAGATCATATACCATTAATGCTAAACATGTGATTGGTAGTATATGTACTTGAAGCTGTGATTTGACTGAAGTCTAAAGTGCAGACTTCATTGTTTCATATATTTTATGCATGAGATTGAAGATCTATCTAACGCTGCTCTTATATATTGCCAGCAATGCCTGAAAATAACCAGCTTCTATTCTCAGATATTTTCAGGTGTCCTTGAGTTTTGGTGGTGTTGATCCTTACAAATGGGCTTCATTTTATGCCAACACATTGGGTTAAAATGAGAGGACCGATTCCTCCACCTTCCTTTACTATTCTATCTCCCTCACAGTTTATGCACCATTTTCTTTGAAGGATTGCTAAATATTTTATATAAATGTATACAGTTTCCCCTTACATGGAATAACAATAATGCAAACATGATTTGAAGGCTATCCAGTGGTAACAACAGTGAACAAGCCAGTTAATGAGAACAACTAGGCTCAAATGATCCAATTAACCTTTAAAATAAGTTGTAGAATTTTGCTAGTAGTCATGTCTGAGAAAAGAAAACAGCAAAAATAACAGTTTTAGTTATGCTTCTATAATAGATAGATTTTACAAATGCATGGTAGTGGTATTTAGAAGAAAATGCTGAGACATATTTCATAAAGTTGACACATGGTGCATTAATTTTCTCTGTAAGAAAATATATGAAAAATTTTAAAACTTACAGTTTGAGATGTATCAAAACTTCTGTTTTATCATTAGAACAAATTCATAACAATCCAGAGCATAATAATAACAGCAGGCGGGGGAGCAATATAGTGAAATAACTTTACAACTAAAGACAAACATCAAGCAATTTTCCTGGCTTTTGCTAAAACTCTGATAACCACCACGGAGGAAGATTTGTGATAAAAAAAATATATTAATAGAGGGGTGCTATGGCTTTAGGCCATTGAATAAACTTAAAATAGGATCAAATGAAAAACACTCACAAGCCCATTTGATTCCAAACCAACACTCAAAAAATGCTGGAGGAAATCAGCAGGCCAGGCAGCATCTATGGAAATGAATAAAAGTTGCTGCTGAGGGCTGAAGCCCCTCCTCAGGACTGGAAAGGAAAGGGGAAGATGCCAGAACAAAAATGAGGGGTTGGGGGTGGCAGGGAGGAGGTGATAGGAGAGGTAAGTGGGCTATAGGAGAAAGGGAAGAAAGAGGGGCACCAGGTGCAGGTGATAAGCAGATGAGGCCATAGTGGAGTAGGAGAAGAGGGAATGGGGAGGGGAAAATACCAGAAGGAGCGATCCACCCTGAAAGTACTTCTAAACTCAAGGGATAACCACAGGCACCTGCATGGGCCCCAGCTATGGCCTGCCATTTCATTGGTTATGTAGTTCAAACTCAAGGGGTAGCCATGAATAGACACCCACATGGAGCCCAGTTATGGCCTGCCTTTTCTTTGGCTACGTGGAACAGTCCATGTTCCAAGCCTTCATTTTAATGCTTCCCATCTCTTCCTGTGCTACATCAGCAACTGCATTGGTGCTGCTTCATACATCCATGCTGAGCTCATCAATTTCATCAACTTTGCTTTCAACTTCCACGCTGCTCTTAAATTCACTCGCTCCACTTCTGACACCTCTCTCTCCTCTCTCGATATCTCTGTCTCCAGCTCTGGAGGTAAACTGTCTACTGACATCTTTTGTTAACCTATCAATTCCCACAGCTATCTTGACTATACCTCTTCCCACCCTGTCTCCTGTAAAAATGCAATTCCCTTTTCCCGGTTCCTTCATCTCTGCCGCATCAGTTCCCAGGGTGAGGATTTCCCTTCCAGGACATCAGATGAGTCTTCCTTCTTCAAAGAACAGGGGTTCCCTTCCTCCACCATTGATACTGCCATCACCAGCATCTACTCCATTTCCCAGACATCTGCACTCAGCCCCTCCTTCCCACAGCTTTAACAGGGATAGAGTCCCTCTTGTCCTCACCTACCATCCCATGAGCCTCCTATCCAACACATCATTCTCCGCAACTTCCACCATCTCTTCTTCATTCATCCCTCCTCACTATTCTCTTTCCTGGCACATATCCCTGCAAGTGTCAGAAATACTACACCTACCAATCTTCTCCTCCCTAACCTCCATTCAGGGCCCTAAACAGTCCTTCCTGGTGAGGTAACACTTCGCCTGGTGCTCCCGATGCGGCATTCTCTAACTGGTGAGACCCAACGTAAATTGGGAGCACCTCTGCTCCATCCACCAAAAACAGAATTTCCAAGTGGCCAACTTTTAATTCCTAGCAAAGCACACAAAGTGTTACCAGGTTCGGACCTGGCCTAAGTACGGAGTGAAAGACACTGAAGCAGGTCAACAGTACACAAATTTTAATGTGAACAATGTTCAAGGGAATATAAACAATAAATGCTCGGCCAAATAGGGCCGCTAACTAAAACTCTCAAATGGGAAATGAAGCCTACACTGCGGCTGAAAAGAACATCTAAACATTAAGCGAATACCGCTGGTCTTCAGTCAGTTGACTTAAAAGTCCAATTTCTCAGAGAAGGCCGAAAGCAAACAGGCAGCGAAGCATTGCTGTGCTCTGTCCAAGTCTCGACAAGCACTATGATGACAAGTATTGAGTTAAGCACTTTCACGATTAAATAATAATTAGGTGACATGTGCAAATTCACAAGTGCAATTGCCGTAACAACTGAACTGCTAAATCCATGGTTGTGACACAAAGTGCTGGAGAAGCTTAGCAGGCCAGGCAGCATCTATGGAAAAGAATAAACAATCAACATTTTGGTCTGAGACCCTTTATCAGGACATTGTTTTTAATTCCTATCCCATTTCCATTCCGATATGTTGGTCCATGGCCTCCTCTTTTGCCACAACAAGGCCATTCTCAGGGTAGAGGAGCAATACCACATATCTGTCTTGCTAGCCTCCAACCTTCCTTTCAGTAAATTGTTTTGTTCCCTCCCTCTTCCCTCTTCTTCTACTCCCCACTCTGGTCTCTTACTTCTTCTCTTCACCTGCCTATCACCTCCCCCTGGTACCCGTTCTTCTTCCCTTTCTCTCATGGTCCATTCTCCTTTCCTATCAGATTCTTTCTTCTCTAGCCCTTTATCTTTCCCACCCACCTGGCTTCACATATCACCTTCTAGCTAGTCCTCCTTCACCACCCCCCACCAACATTTTTATTCTAGCATCTTACCCCTTCCTTTCCCCAGACCGTCAACTTCATTCAGTTCCAAAGTTGCTGCCTGACCTGAGCTCTTGCAACATTTTGTGCGTGTTGCTCAGGATTTCCAGCATCTGCAGAATCTCTAGTGTTTCCTATTTAATTCCAGTCAACCAGGATACTGACATTATGATCTCCTCTTTAGAGTGTGTGTTTTATATTGAATTTGGTCTAGCACTTTTAATCTACAATTTTGGTAATCCATATTTTGCTTGTTGGTCTCCCTCTTCCTGAATGTTCTTAATGTTTGATATTTTCAGGCTTACCAGGATGTTCCTTGTTACTGCCCTCTGTACAGCTTCTGAACTTGGGAGAATTCTTTGTATTGTGCATGGAGAAAGCTGGACCATTGCACTGGACAGTTTCAGCTTGACTGTCATAAATTTAAATCAAAACTAATTTGATAATATGATTCAAAATCTTGTTTGCTTTGCTGATCACAGCCTTATACCATTTAGACATTAGATGGAATGTGTTGGAGCATGTAACTAATATCTAATAGGCACAGCTCTTGAATTTCATTGCTGCCATTACATCTTACTAATGAAAATACATTGTTAGATGTTGACACATAGAGATTATTGGACTAAGTATGATCTGTATTTCAGGCAGAGCTAAAATTTCACAGGTAATGTTTGCACATAAATGCTTAATGCTAATTCAATGGCTAATTAGTGAATACTTATATAAAATAATATAAAATAAAATAATATAATATTATTGTGTGTGCATCAAGTATTTCCTTGGGGATCTCATAATTTTGGTATAGATTGTCTCCCAACTTAATAAGGTAATAAACTTCCAAATGGGAAGAATAATCTCATATCTCTTGTTTGGAAGTAATTGAGAGTTGGAAAGAATAAAAATTGCAAATGAGTTAATTGCATTGAATGTTTCTGAATTGTAAAAAAAATAATTAAATTGTTCATGGACTGGTGAGTGTTTTGGCACATTAGGTAGTTATATTCTGTCAGCCAAGTAAAGTTCTTGTTAAGCTAATGTTCCCAATTTATGCTTCTAATAATACTAATTTCTTGTCAAAAAAGTTAAGTCACATAAATGCAATAAATTAAACATAATCATCATGGCAAAACTTGCTGTGCATTAAATGAGACAAGAAGCCCACCAAGCCAGCAATGATATAATCCCTTGTACACCTGTACCACCAGATAGTTACTGTATTTTGCTTTGTTATGCACTACCGCGATCTTATCCTCCCGTAAATTGGAGAAAGAACTGAAAACAATAACATCTTGTAATGCATTACTCAATCTAAAGATATGAACGTGATCTTCCTACACCAACAATTAAATTGTTGAATTAAAATACAATTCAATTTGCATATTCATAAGTGGCAGGATTTAAGAATTAACATCGTCAGAGCAAAGACTTGCATGTTGTGAGCATCGTGCATTCAAGTGTAGAGGTCAGTCTGCCTTCTGTTGACTGTGCCTGATTTCGTGATGTGTGCTCCCACTGTGTGGGGTTCTGCTAGCAGGCTTAGCATGTAATATCTACCCCATATGCTATTAATACTGCCCTTGCATTTTAGAAACAGCTCCACATTGAGGCTTAAAGCCTCAGCTTCAGTTAGGCAATTTTAGCTGATGAAAGCCCAATATATGTGACTACTACCCCAGAAAACTCCCCAAGAAAGCGCAGAATGACTCACAGAAATTCTACTAATATTCAGATTGCTTATCATAGCTCTGTCATGGATGAATAATTCTAGCCATCCACTGCTGGTCCCAAGCCTGGTACAGGGAGGGGTAGTGTCACACTGCACCCATCTCTGCCAATTCATTATGATGAAGGTCCAAGGAGAGAACCAGCTGGGCTACAAACCTTGCTAGTCACAAGCAGGGCCTGAGTCAATATAACCCAAACTGGTGGAAAGCCAGCATCCACAGAGGTCACCCTCAGTTGATGGAGCAAGCAAGAGAGGGAAGAGATTAACATTAATATTACTTACCATAATTTGGATGTCAGTTGGAACGATAATGAATGATCACCTGTTTTCTCTGATCAGAGAACAATGCAGAGTTTACAGCGTAATTGATGTAACACACTCAAAATGCTGGAGGAAATCATCAGGCCAGGCTGCATCTATGGAAAAGGGTGAACAGATGACATTTCAGGCTGAAACCCTTCATCAGGCCTGGAAAGGAAGGGGAGAAGTCAGCCAAAGTCAACTGCCTACTCTTTTCCATAGATGCTGCCTGACCTGCTGAGTTCCTCCAGATTTTTATGTGTGTCGTCCTGGATTTCTAGCATCTGCAGATTTTCTCATGTTTGTGATTTACAACTCCACTACAAAGTGTCTTCAAGGGATGCCTACCTCGAAGAACTTTAAATCTTCCCTTTGACGGGAGTTCAGTGAAATCTTCTATCACTGCTCTCCCTCTGTAATCTCTGCTGCCCTCTGACTTGTTGATCATGTTCTCACCTAAACCCACTACCACAGCCATGTATCTTTCTTGGGAACTTGTTTTCGCTGCCATCTTGTGCCACATGGCTTCCAGATCCATTTTCAGGCTTCTCGGTTTGGATCCACTAAGGACCACGGGTACTCACATTCAGTTGACTGCTTATCCCTTTGCATTCTATGTACCACTCTTTCTGATGTGTGGAGATCTTGGTGGCCCTGTCCCAGTTGCCGCCACAGCTCCGGGATTATCTTTCCTCTGCCCTGACTTCTCCCCTTCCTTTCTAGTCCTGATGAAAGATCTCAGCCCAAAACTTCGACTGTTTACTCCTTTCCATAGATGCTGCCGAGCTGGCTGAGTTACTCCAGCATTTTGTGTGTGTTACTTTGGATTTCCAGCATCTGTACATTTTCCCATGTTAGTGTAACTGATGTAGCAGTCTTACACTGTGTTAACCTTTATAACTGTGTAATTACCTGCAAATGTTAAATAGCCATTTATGTGTTATGAATGAGACTGCAGCTTCTAGGCATCTTGCTAGGGATTTGTTGGAGGGGTTTCTTATGAAAGAATCCAGGATGAAGTCAGTGTTAGCAGCTCACAGAACTGGATGTGTTTCCTGAGGGATTAAAAGCCAACATGGTGATGTAGAGGCGCAGTCGACATTTCAGGCCGAGACCCTTCGTCAGGACTAACTGAAGGAAGAGTGAGTAAGGGATTTGAAAGCTGGAGGGGGAGGGGGAGATGCAAAATGATAGGAGAAGACAGGAGGGGGAGGGATAGAGCTGAGAGCTGGACAGGTGATAGGCAAAAGGGGATACGAGAGGATCATGGGACAGGAGGTCCGGGAAGAAAGACAGGTGGGGGGGGGTGACCCAGAGGATGGGCAAGAGGTATATTCAGAGGGACAGAGGGAGAAAAAGGAGAGTGAGAGAAAGAATGTGTGCATAAAAATGAGTAACAGATGGGGTACGAGGGGGAGGTGGGGCCTAGCGGAAGTTAGAGAAGTCAATGTTCATGCCATCAGGTTGGAGGCTACCCAGACGAAATATAAGGTGTTGTTCCTCCAACCTGAGTGTGGCTTCATCTTTACAGTAGAGGAGGCCGTGGATAGACATGTCAGAATGGGAATGGGATGTGGAATTAAAATGTGTGGCCACTGGGAGATCCTGCTTTCTCTGGCGGACAGAGCGTAGACGTTCAGCAAAGCGGTCTCCCAGTCTGCGTCGGGTCTCACCAATATATAAAAGGCCACATCGGGAGCACCGGACGCAGTATATCACCCCAGTCGACTCACAGGTGAAGTGATGCCTCACCTGGAAGGACTGTTTGGGGCTCTGAATGGTGGTAAGGGAGGAAGTGTAAGGGCATGTGTAGCACTTGTTCCGCTTACGTATTATTCTCCGTAACTTCCGCCACCTCCAACGGGATCCCACCACTAAGCACATCTTTCCCTCCCCCCCTCTCTCTGCATTCCGCAGGGATCGCTCCCTACACAACTCCCTTGTCCATTCGTCCCCCCCATCCCTCCCCACTGATCTCCCTCCTGGCACTTATCCGTGTAAGCGGAACAAGTGCTACACATGCCCTTACACTTCCTCCCTTACCACCATTCAGGGCCCCAAACAGTCCTTCCAGGTGAGGCATCACTTCACCTGTGAGTCGACTGGGGTGATATACTGCGTCCGGTGCTCCCGATGTGGCCTTTTATATATTGGTGAGACCCGACGCAGACTAGGAGACCGCTTTGCTGAACATCTACGCTCTGTCCGCCAGAGAAAGCAGGATCTCCCAGTGGCCACACATTTTAATTCCACATCCCATTCCCATTCTGACATGTCTATCCACGGCCTCCTCTACTGTAAAGATGAAGCCACACTCAGGTTGGAGAAACAACACCTTATATTCCGTCTGGGTAGCCTCCAACCTGATGGCATGAACATTGACTTCTCTAACTTCCGCTAGGCCCCACCTCCACCTCGTACCCCATCTGTTACTCATTTTTATGCACGCATTCTTTCTCTCACTCTCCTTTTTCTCCCTCTGTCCCTCTGAATATACCTCTTGCCCATCCTCTGGGTCACCCCCCCCCCGTCTTTCTTCCCGGACCTCCTGTCCCATGATCCTCTCGTATCCCCTTTTGCCTATCACCTGTCCAGCTCTCGGCTCTATCCCTCCCCCTCCTGTCTTCTCCTATCATTTTGCATCTCCCCCTCCCCCTCCAGCTTTCAAATCCCTTACTCACTCTTCCTTCAGTTAGTCCTGACGAAGGGTCTCAGCCTGAAACGTCGACTGCGCCTCTTCCTATAGATGCTGCTTGGCCTGCTGCGTTCACCAGCAACTTTGATGTGTGTTGCTTGAATTTCCAGCATCTGCAGAATTCCTGTTGTTATGGTGATGTAGAGCAGTCTTTTAAAATGTTGAGAATCAGGGATCATTTGATATCGGTGTCAATGCTGAACCTGAAGATGCATGCACAAAATTAACAAGCCTCAAGTGAGGCCTGAAATTTTTGTCAGCATGAGTAATGGATGACAGGAGCAGTCTTCCAGCAAAAGCTGTTAATGTCATCTCAATTGTCTCCTTTAAAAAACTAAGCTGGGAAGCTATCTAGTTAGGAACAGGATTGAAGGTTCTATTGATAAGTGTAGACACGAATGATCAAATGCTCCATGGAATACAATGCTCTCTGTGCTGTTGGGATCATGCAAATTTCATCTATGTAAGGAAACACATTGAATAAGGAAGGCTGTGAAGTACGATGGATCGGCTGAATTTTAGCTCAATTATCTAAGGAGGTCAGGGAACAATTCTGTAGTTCCTTTCTTAAGAGACAAAATGAGGCTAGGAGTCACTGAGCAATCAACTGCATTGGCAAAATAAGTGTGTTCAAAATCAGACAAATCCATGTATTATTGTCATCAACCGATACTTTGAGCTGCAGATAAGGGTAAAAATATATATTTAAATAAAACCTTTCATAACCTAAGGATGTCTCACACTCATTTATCGCAATATGATTATTATTTGACATGTGGTTACTGTTATAATGTAGAAATATGTCACATCCATTTCTCTTCCTTCATTTCCTCACGGGCTTCATGATGGCACAATGGTTGTCACCAAAGTCCTAAACTCAGGAAAATCGTGTCCACCAGTAATGGCAGCATTGGGCAACAAATGATTCAGTGATACCTAAATGAGACTCCAGGATTAAAACATAATTTTAGACCAGCTATATCAATGCATTCTTAATATCTCCTCACTTTTGATTTCAAGACTAGGTTAAAACTAAAGTTATGGCATTCATTTTAGTATAGAAGGAAAAATCACTGTGGGTTTTGTGTTTTTTTTTGACTGACAAGAACCAAAGCAAAACTTTTATATAGAACATGCAATTAGCAAATAAATTTGCAGTTTGAATTGGAATCAAATTAACTTGGGGGTGTTAACTCACAGAAATTATGAGTTTAAATTCTGATTTGAAGAGGCAAAATACTAAGTTTTAAAGCATTTTTTCTACTTTTGGGAATATCAAGATTGTAACATAAAAGTGCATTTGGTAGAGGATGTTGGTAGATATTGTTCATGATGGTATGGGTGAATTAAATAATACCTGAGCGTGGTACTAAAGATGGTGAGCTATGGCCCTTGAAGATGCACTCACTGAGTTAGATAGATCACAACATCACCCCAGCCAGCAACTTGAGGCTTCAATCTCGGAAATAACTATTATGTCAGTTTTTTGCTACTACCTTTGGGGTTGCTGTCCAAGTTGCATGCCATCTTGAACAATGTCTCCCATCCACTACATAATATACTGGTTGGGCACAGGAGTACATTCAGCCAGAGACTCATTCCACCGAGGTGCAACACAGAGCGTCATAGGAAGTCATTCCTGCCTGTGGCCATCAAACTTTACAACTCCTCCCTTAGAGGGTCAGACACCCTGAGCCAATAGGCTGGTCCTGGACTTATTTCCTGGCATAATTTACAAATTACTGTTTAACTATTTACGGTTTTATTACTATTTAATTATTTATGGTGCAACTGTAACGAAAACCAATTTCCCCCAGGATCAATAAAGTATGACTATGACTATGACTATGACTTTGGAAGGTTTGTCTGGAGGGTGATCTGGACCGCATGTGTAGTGTAACCTTTCTCTGCCTCTTTTGTTCCTCTACCAAGGACTTAGTTGCAATGACGATATAGCTTGGTGTCTGTATTCTTCTATATTCTGTCATTATTTTCTTGATCAGAAAATAATTGTGCAATAATTATCACAACCTGCTGCAATTATAAAGCACCACCTCTTAGGGGATACAGACTACCTTTAGGTATGTAAACTAGCAATGAGTATGACTAGATATCATGGTACATTCTCCAAAGCTGAATGTACAGCCATTCTTCGGGGCAGCTTGCCCTAGCTTTGTATTGTTGATAGACAGCCTCAAAGTAGCAAACTGCCTATATTGGAAACAATAGCCTAGAATTAGTAACATATTGCAATCCCCATGCTAATTACAGGAGGCATTTTGAATTTCGAACTTTTTCCATTCTATAATGCAAATTTTCCTTCAAAAATCTCAAATAACTTACAGGTAAGTTTGAAACCTAGTCCAACATTTCCTGTTTAATGGATTTTGAAATAAAAAGATCCAGCTTCAATAAATTAGAGATTGAAGATTTTAACTATTATCTCTGGGAAATGAATTTAATCTGCAGTTATCTATCTTTGATTTGAATAGATATCACAATCCTTTTCTGGGTGTATTTGTGATAGGAGATTCATTTATTCAGTGGACAGACAAAAGATGCTGTGGTTGGTGTGATGCCTCCCTAGTGCCAGGGTCCAGGATGTCTGCAGATGATTCTCAAGGGGGGGAGGGTGAGTAAACAAAGTCCGTGGTGCACATTGGCACTAATGATGTAGGTGGAAAGAGGAAAGCGATCCTTCGCAGTGAGTACCGGGGGCTAGGGAAGAGGCTGAAGAGCCAAACCCCCACGTTGGTAACCTCAGAATTGCTCCCAGTACCACGAGCTAGTCAGCAATAGGACTATAGTACATATAAATGAGTTGCTGAAAATATTGTGGAGGAGGTAAGATTTCCGATTTCTGGGTCATTGGGATTACAGGAGAAGGTATGACCTGTACAAAAAGGATGTGATGAGTTACACCTAAACCCAAGGGGGACAAATATCTTTGTGGGCAGGTTTGTTAGGGCAGTTGGGGAGGGTTAGAACTAATTTAGAAGAGGAATGAGAACTGGAGTGATAGGGCAGAAGATGGGGAATTCATATACAAGTCGATGCTTTCAAGCCGAGTCTCTGAAGAAGGACAGGCAGGTGATAGGGTAAAATTGCAGACAGTGAAATTACCTAAAGTGTAACATGGGGGAAAATTTGAAAAGGGTGAGGAATACAGGATTAAAGGTGCTATACTTGAATGCATGCAGTATACGGAATAAGGTAGATGAGATTGTAGCGCAGTGAGAGACTAGCAGGTATAGATGTCATTGTGGGCATCACTGAGTTGTGGTTGAAAGAAGGTCATAGTTGGGAGCTTAGCACCCAAGGATACACATGGCATCGAAAGTACAAGCAGGTTGGCAGAGTGGGGTAAGTGACACTGTTGGTAAAAAATCAGATCAAATCCTTAGAAAGAAGTGACATAGGATCGGAAGATGTAGAATCCTTGTGGGTAGAGAAGAACTTGCAAGGGTAAAAAGACCCTGACGGCATTCCACAAATTCTGAGCAGTTATTCAGAATTACGGGCCTCCAAACAGTGGCCGGTATGAGGGATATTACAACAAGAGATATAAAAGGCATGTAATAAGGGCAAGTACGATAGTCATGGGGGATCCAAATATGCAGATAGATTGGGAAAATCATTTTGGTGCTGGATCCCAAGAGAGGAAATTTGCGGAATGCCTAAAATATGGCTTTTTAGAACAGCTTGTGATTGACCCCCACTAGGGAAAAGGCTATTCTAGATTAAATGTTAGGTATAAGGTGAAGGAATCCTTAGGATGTGATCATATGATAGAATTCACCCTGCGGTTTGAGAGGGAGAAGATAAAGCTGGTTGCATCAGTATTACCGTAGAGTAAAGGGAATCACAGAGGCATGAGGGAGGAGGTGGCCAAACTTGACTCAAAGAGGACACTATCTAGGATGGCATCAGAACAGGAATGGCTGGAGTTTCAGGGGGTAATTTGGAAGGCACAGTATAGGTACATCCCAAAGATGCAGTGGTATTCTAAAGGGAAGAAGAGGCAACCATGACTGTTAGGGGGAAGTCAAAGACAGTATAAAAACAAAAGAGAGGGCATATAACATAAAAAAAAATTAGTGGGAAGTTAGTGGATTGGCAAACTTTTAAAAATCAACATAAGACAACTAAAAAATCCAGGACAGAAAAGCTGAAATATGAAGTAAACTAACCAACAATATAAAAGAGGATACCAGAAGTCTTTTTTCAGATATACAAAGAGTAAAAGAGAGGCGTTAGTGAATATCAGACCTCTGGAGAGGTAGTAATGGGGTAACAAATAAATGGTGGATGAACTTACAAGTTTGTTTGTGTCAGCCTTCACTGTGGAAGACACTAGCAGTATGCCAGAAATTCAGGAGCGTCAGTGTGTAAGAAGTGAGTGTAGTTGTTTTTACTAAGGAGAAGGTGCTTGGGCAGCTGAAAGGCCTGAAGGTAGATAAGTCGCTTGGGCCAGATGGAATACACTCAGGGTTTTGAAAAAGGGTACTGAAGAGATTGTGGAGACATTAGTAATGATCTTTAAAGAATCATTAGGTTCTAGAATGGTTTCAGACAACTGGAAATTTGCAGATGTCACTCTACGCTTTAAGAAGGGAAAGAGGCAAAAGAAAGGAAATTATAGGCCATTTAGCCTGACTTCAGTAGCTGGGTTGATGCTGGAGTCCATTATGAAGGATGAGGTTTCAGGGTACTTGGAGGTACGTGATGAAATAGGCCAATGTCTGCATGGTTTCCTTGAGGGGAAATCATGCCTAACAAATCCGTTTGAATTCATTGAGGAAATAACAAGCAGGATTGACAAAGGAAAGTCGGTTGATACTGTATACTTGGATTTTCAGAAGGGCTTTGACAAGATGCCACACATGAGGCCATTTAACGAGGTAGGAGCCTATGGTATTACAGGAAAGATAGTAACATGGATAGAGAATTGGCTGACTGGCAGGAAGCAAGGAGGCCTTTTGTGGTAGCTGCTGGTGACCAGTGCTTTTCCACAGGGGTCGGTATTGCGACAGTTTCTTTTCACATTACATGTCAAGAATTTGGATGATGGAATTGATGACTTTGTGGCCAGTATTGCAGATGATACAAAGATAGATGGAGGGGTAGGTATTGGTGAGGAAGCAGTGAGTCTGCAGAAGGACTTAGACAGATTCGGAAAATGGCCAAAGGAGTAGCAGATGAAATTTGGCGCAGGGAGATGTATGGTTATGAGCTTTGGTAGAATGAATAAAAGCATAGACTATCTTCTAAATGGGAAGAAATTTCAAAAATCAGAGTCCTCATGCATGATTCCTTAAAGGTTAACTTGCAGGTTGAATCCCTATCAAGGAATGCAAGTGCAATGTTAACATTCATTTCAATAGGACTAGAATATAAGAGCAAGGACGTAATGATGAGACATTATGCAGCATTGTTTAGACCACACATGGAGTGTTGTGAGTATTTTTAGGTGCCTTATCTAAGAAAAGATGTGCTGACTTTGTAGAGGGTCAAAAAGAGGTTCATGAGAATGATTCTGGGAATGAAAGGGTTTCTATATAAGGAGTGTTTGATGGCTGTGGGCTTGTACTTACTGGAGTTTAGAAAAATGAGGGAAGATCTCATTGAAACTTACCAAATATTGAAAGGCATGGATAGCATGGATGTGAAGAGGATGTTTCCTATAGAGGGTGATTCTAGAACTGAAGGACACAGCCTCAGAATATAAGGACCTCCCATTTGAACAGAGGTGAGGAGGAATTTCTTTAGCTAGAGGTGGTGACTCTGTGGAATTCATTGCCATAGTCAGCTGTGGAGGCTGTCACTGGAGTGGAGAATGATAATTTCTTGATTAGTCAGGGCGTCAAAGGTTACGGGGAGAAGTCAAGAGAATGTTGTTGAGAGGGATAATAAATCAGCCGTTACAGAATGGCAGAGCAGACTCAATGGGCTAAGTGGCCTACTTCTGCTCCAATGTCTTATATCTTATGGCCTGTTTCTATGGAATTTTCAAATATGTAAATTATGCATTACTTCTGCCCAGCAGTCAAGTGTTTGAAAAGACTGAAGTACAGTAATTGGAGAAACAACATTCCAGGAATCAGGTTTGTTATCACTGATATATATCTCATGAATTTGCCTGTTTTGCAGCAGCAGTATAGTGCATAACAAAAAAATTACAATGAATTACAAAAATAAATACATAGTGAAAAGACAAATTATGAGGTAGTGTTTAAAAATCACTACCTCTGTGATTTCCCCCTCAGGAGGGGAAGAAGCTGTTTCTAAAACATTGATTATGGATCCTGTCCTTCCTAGTAATGGTAGTAACTTGAAGAGGGCATATCCTGAAAGGTGAGGGTTTTTGATGCTGGCTGCCAACGTTTTGAGGCATCGGCTCATGAAGATGTCTTCGATGGTGGAGAAGGTTGTGCCCAAGATGTCGATGACTGGGTCTGCAACACTCTGCAGCCTCTCACTATCATATGTGTAAGGCCTTCAGTAAGATTTCTACTGCCTTGCTGTGAGGCATTTTTGTTTTAGCAGTTTTCTGTAAAAGCAGTGTGCCCTATTGGCAAGAGTGTTTTGGCTTTGGCTAAACATAAGGAGCCATGTTGTTCAATTTAGAAATGCAATGTCAGCCAATTGGGGCTCCCTTGGTACGTGTCATAACTATCTGCCTAGGAAAACATTGGAAAGGGGTGGGAGGCGATTCCTGAAGGACAGTAGTCCTTCAGAAAATTTTGTGCCAGAGCTGCAGGACGGGGCACAAGGGAAGATGTCTCAGAATGTCATTTGAAGGAGAGTTCCCACTATAAAAAGTGCTTTGTACAAATGAATGGCTTCAAGGAAGAAGGACCAATACTGGTGAGAGAGACACTTTGTTCAAGATGGTCTTCGAGGGAAGTTCAGGCTGTGGCTGGTGCTTTCATGCAGACCATGGATTCCACAACTACATAAAGCTACAATGATGCTAGAAAATTGGGGAACCCTTTAAAACTTTCTCTATTTCTGCATAAGTATGACCTAAAATGCGATCGGATCTTCACGAGTCCTAAAACTAGATAATGTGACGGGGTCCTGAATTACCCCTATGAACTGTGCTTTGGAAAAGAGAGAGAGAGAGTTATTTAACACCAACATGTTGTTTTGAAAAGAGAGAGAGAGAGATGAAGTCTGCTCACAGGTTGTTTATACTTTCTCCAAGGATATTTGCCTGCTTGTACATTTCTTACACAAAGAAAGGAAGGAGGAGTTATTTGAGTGACAGTTGATGCTCAACACGGGAAGATAAAATAGAACGTCAGATGATAGACCTCAAACACATGTTTTGGACACTGAATGAGCTTTGTTGAGCTCACAGAAAAAGTGGGTTTTTGGGGGATCGATCAGGCAGATTGATCAGTGGCTCTTGCAGTGAAAAGGAAAGGGGTTGACTGGTGGGGAGTTGTCCATGTGTCCACCCTTGCCTGGGTGATAGCTCCATCACCCCTTTGTTGAAGTCACAGTCAGTGACTTTTAAAGGGTTTCGGAGGACAACGAGTAGATCAACAGCGTCAGCTCACCTGAAGACTCAAATCTCTCCCTCTGTCTCTCTCCATCACTACTCAACTCAATACCACAAACTGAACTGAACTGAACTTTACTTATCATCGTAAAACTGTATCTTTTTAGTCGTAGACTTGAAGAAGCTTGATTTTCATATATTTCCACACTTACTGATATACTTATATATAATCATTGCTAACCTGTTTGATGTATCTACATTTATATTACTATATTGCGTAGTTACTAATAAATATTATTAGTTAATAGCAATACTGGACTCCAAACTGTTTTCTATTTCTGCTGGTTCTTTATTCCCGTCACGGGGTACGTGACAATAACGAGTACCCAATTAAATAAATAACACAAAAAACATTATACTTGTTTATTTATTTATTGAAAAAATGATCCAATATTACACATATTTGTTGGAAAAAGTGTGTGAACCTCTGGGAGTATCATTTCGTTTAAAAGGGAAATTAGAATTAGGTGGTTCAATCAATGGGATGACAATCAGGTGTGAGTTGGGAGGCCCTGCCCTATTTAAAGAGCATAAACTTGGGTCCTCACTATCAAAGTCTGATCTTCACCACACAGGTTTTTGGAAGTGTACCATGCCTCAAACGAAGGAAATTTCTGAGGACATCAGAATGAAAAGTTGTTGATGGAAAAGGATATAAAACCATTTGTAAAGAGTTTGGGGCCCACCAATCCACAGTCAGGCAGATGGTGTACAAATGGAGGAAATTCAACACTGTTGTTACTCTCCAAGGACTGGTCAACCAACAAAAATCACTCCGAGAGCAGATTGGTCACAAGGAACCCTAGGGTAACATCTAAGGAGCTACGGGCCTCTCTTGCATTGGTTAAATTCAGTATTCATGAATCTACTACCAGGCAAACACTGAGCAACAATGGTGTGCATGGCAGGATTGCAAGGAGAAAGCCACTACTCTCCAAGAACATTGCTGCCTGTCTAACATTCGCTAAAGACCACATGGACAAGCCAGAAAGCTACTGGAAGAATGTTCTGAGGATGGATGTGTCCAAAATAGAACTTTATGCCTTAAACGAGAAGCATTATGATTGGTGAAAAGAAAGCACTGCATTCCAGCACAAGAACCCCATCTGTGAAACATGGTGGTGGCAGTGTCATGGTTTGAGCTTGCCTTTGCTGCTTTGGGACCAGGACAGCATGCCGTCATTGATGGAACTATGAATTCTGAATTGGACTAGAAAGTTCTACAGGAAAATGCATCCATCCGTGAACTGAAGCTCAAGAGAAAGTGGGTCATACAGCAAGACAACGACCCTAAACACACAAATAGGTCTACTCAATGCAGAAGAAATTTCACATTTTGGAATGGCCGAGTCTAAGTCCTGACCTTAATCCTAGAGAAATGTTTTGAAAGGACCTGAAGCAAGCAGTTATTGCAAGGAAGCCCACCAACATCTCAGAGTTGAAGCAGTTTTGTAAGGAGGAATGGCCTAAAATTCCTCCAAGCCGATGTGCAGGACTAGTCAAGTTACTGGAAACGTTTGGTTGAAGTTATTGCTGTACAAGTGGGATCACACCAGAGTGAGCTAACAAGCCAAGTCTGTATACAAGCCCCAGTAAGAGGGTTACATTTGTAGGGTGCTCCTCTGTGAATCAGATGCTGTGTGAATGCTGTTTGAGGATTGATTAAGCAGTTTATTTGTAAACCAGCGTTTAAGCTAGTTTATGTGGAAAGTGAGCTGTATCATAATTAGGGTACTTTATTATGGATGCCACTAAGATTAAGGTTTGATGCGATTCGAAGAGGATATCCATAAGTAATGCCTGTGTTCTGAATAGGATGGATATTAGAAATCCCAATGAACTGCTACTTCGAGTGCTGTGTTCTGTAAAAATTATTGGGGAAAGTTATGCTGATTGAACGACGCTTTGACCAATCGGCTGGTAAGCATGTGGTGTTAGTGACTTGACTGAAGTCGTACTGCCCAATAAGATAAGGAAGTCTGGAGAGGCAGGGCCATGGGCTCCATATTTTTAGAGAAGGGGTGAATATAGCTGAGTGTAAAGATGTTAAAAACAAATTGCATGTAGCTGAAGGTGAAGACTTTACGGACAAGTTGTTCTTGGTTCTGTGGAGTGAGGGAAAGGAGTTGTCTGAGGTGAGAGGTCTAGTAAGTCCTTCAGTTGTTGATTTCAGTTCTGAGCTGGTTTTGGCTATTACATCACTGGCTGATAAATGTAAAAGTGTAACTGCAGAGAACCAAAATTATCGTAGGCTGAGAATGTTCTTTGGAGTTAAGGCCACACCCGATGGGGAAGAAGAATATGAGGCTTGTTCTGAGCAGATATCTCAGTTACTGGATGAAAGGCAGTGCTGAGATAATATGAAAAAACGGTTTTTAATTGGTCTAATACCTTCAGTAGCCTCATCTCGTGCTCTTCCGGGGGACCCAAACACTGTGAGATCATCCAAGTACACCAGTACCTCAAGCAGGTTCATGTCCCCAACAGTCTTCTGCAATGACACTTTGAAAAATAGCTGGTGCTCCTGATAAGCCCTGAGGCATCCTTTCAGATTGAAAGAATCCAAGTGGACATATGAACACTGTTTTCTCTTTATCAGCTTTACTCACAGGTATCAGATAATACCTACTCCTTAAATCCTTTGCACTGAACCATTTTGCCACACTCAGGCAGGCCAGAGCTGAGGAACAAAGTTTTATACAGGGTCATGTCTCCTCCAGACTGGCCTTGGTATTCGCAGTGGGTTTTGCCTGAGCAGCATTGGAGTATTTTGTTGAAGTCACTTCATGATGATTCAAGTCATTTGGAGTTTGACAAGACCTAGGTATTGGTTCTATTGGCCCAAACAAAGCCTGAAGTTGAAGAGTACAGTAAATCGTGCATCCGATGTATTCGGGAGAAGACACTGCCTATGAGAGTTGCTCTATTATTTCATTTACAAACTTTAATTAGTGTGTATGAATTTCCTCTCCATAGAGACTGATTTCAGAAACCCTGCGAATGTCATGGTCATCACGGATCACTACACCAGATATGCTCAAGTCTCCCCCACAAAGGATCAGAGACCATCCACAGTTGCCAAGGTGATATGGGAGAAGTACTTTGTTCCTTATGGCCTCCCAAGATGTTTACACAGTGATTAGGGAAGGGGTTTTGAGAGTCGGCTCATACATGAATTACTGAGCGTGCTTGGAGTTGAGAATTCAAGGACCACACCATATCACCCTCAGGGTGGTTCTCAGCCTGAAATGTTGACTTTGCTAGACATGCTTGGAACCTTGGGTGCCAACAGAAAGAACAAATGTAGTCACACTGCTATAACTGCATACAGAATGAAAATACTGGCTACATGCCATGCTACTTGATGGTCGGATGCAAAGAGAGATTATCTGTAGGTCTCTGTTTTGGAGCCAGCAGTGAAGACCTGCCACAGAAGACATATCCCAAGTACATGTCTGACATGAGGAAAGAACTGCAAAAGGCTTATGAGCTAGCATCAGTTTCTGCTTCCAGGTAAAACCAAGGAAACAAGAGGAGATGGGTTCTCTCAACTGAAACCTAGAGACGGAGTTTTAAGAAGAAATTTGGGGCTACAAGGGAAGCATAAGTTGGCCGACGACTGTGAGTCTACGCCTCAGGTAGTGGACAGTCAGATGCCAAATTTGCCAGTTTTCTGGGTGAATCCAGAGGATAGAAATGGTCTGGTCAAAATTCTCCATCGGAATCTGCTTCTACCCCTAGGGCAGGAAGTACGTGTTGATCCAGAGTGTAGGAAAACTCTGCACAGAAGAAGGAGGACAGGAAGGCAACCAGCTGACAACAGTGTGATCTCACTGGAAAGACATGAAGAAGAACCAACCACTGAGTATTAACAGACTCAGAGGATGAGGAAATGGGAGTATGATATGCTTTACTTTATTGAAACTCTCCAAGGATTGATGAAGAGATGTCTGAATCTCCCAGCCCTGACTCAGACATAGCAGGGAGGACTACCAGTGGACAGTCAGGCATGATAATTGACAGTGGGGGGAAACTGGGCTGCAATATAATTGGGGATGAAGCTGAGTTCAGTCAGGTGGCCAGGGGGACTTGAGTTGCCAGAAGGTACAAGTGATAGATGAAGAGGAGACATCCCCTCATTGACAGGAACAGTCACAAGGAATGGCTGAAGCCGAAGATGAGATAAGGGGGTCTTATCGTCTAGAAAACCCCAGATAGGCTGGCATATGATGCACCAGGGAAACAGAGTGTTGTGTCCATCCCAATAGTGAGATATGTTACTTCCATTTACAAGTGGATTCGGGGTCCTGATATCAGGCCAATATTCCTGATAGAGCCAATTCATTCAAATTGGTCTTCAAGGCAAGTTCGGGCTGTACCGGGTGCTTTCACACAGACAGTGGGTTCCGCATGTACGCAAAGCTATACACCCCCGATTACTCCAGAATTGAGCTCCAATGTTTATGTGAACATTGGACTGGTTTAGATGTAATGGGCCCTTTTATTTATCTGTAACTGTAAATTTGGTAAATATATTTCTTGATAATTTTATGGCCAAGTACGATCTATTAATTTTCTGGTAACTGATAACTTTGTATGGAGCAGTATTTACACAGCATTTGCTACAATCAATGTTCCTTAATTGGAACATTCTAACCTCCCCGTTTGGTTGAACCTCAAACCATACCAACCCTAGATGTGTATTGTTTATGAGAGGTGGCCTTCTCACTACTGAGTCATGTGGCTGTTAGCAGAGTTGGCTAGTGAGCCAAGTCCGTATACGAGCCCCAGTGAGAGAGTTACATTTGCACTAGAGGTGTCATTCCAGGCTGGGATGCAACAAGTCAGAATTGTCTCCACCCTACAGCTGTAGAAATTTGCAAGTGTCAAATCTCCTCAAATTCCAAATGAAGTAGAGCCATTGTCATGATAGCATGACGGCATTGGACCAACACAGTTCCTATGAGATGTTGATGCTCAGGAACTCGAAGGTGCTTACCATTTCCACCACTGACCCCTCGTTGAGAAATGAGCAATGTTGAACAATAGAGATAGGTCTAGTGGCTGAAGTACTGGAAAATTTGATTTTTTATAGCTGAACTCCAAGAATTCTTACAATCCATTAAATATAACCAAGGCAAGGACTCAAAGATGTTTGGTGTGTTTGGATAAGAGTATACAATCGATTGGTCTAGAACATGGGTTCCCAACTTTTTTTTTATGCCATGAACCCCTATCATAAACCATGTGGACCCAGGTTGGAAACCCCTGGCCTCAAATAATTCATCAAAGTACTTCTGCACTATCATTGCATAAACTTGTTCCTAATACTGTGGGTGTATTTGTCACATTTGATATTAACAAATTTATGTAAACTTGTTCTTGTGTTAATGCATCTTAGACATAGACATAGAAAGACATAGAAAACCTACAGCACAGTACAGGCCCTTTGGCTCACAATGCTGTGCTGAGCATTGTTACATACCCCGTAACTGGGTTACCAAACCAGCAGAAATGGAACACATGTTGGAGTCTGTGATTACTAGGAACTAATAAAGTTTTATTAAAGAATAAGTAATACAGTACACTAATTGCAAGGATATAAATGTAACAGATTAGCAATGATAGTATACACATATACACAGAAATAGGGTAATAGGAATCAACCAAGCTCTATTGCAGTCTAGGGGTAAAATGATCAGTCTTAAGTGAAGCAGAGTTCAGTGCAGTCTAGTGCAGTTCGAAGTAATCGCTGTTGTTGTACCGTTGGAGAGAGAGAGAGAGAGAGTGAGAGATGTAGTTGGTTTCAGGCAAACCTCTTCGATGCCTTCTGATCCAGCTGTGGTCACCGACTGTGACCCCTCGTTCCGGATGCGATTGTTCTTCCGTGGTGAACCCGGCACCCAGGCAAGGGTGGACACACACCAGGTTCCCACTGATCGTACCTTTACACCCTGTGAGCCTCTGACCGATTCCTCCAAACTCCCACCACCTTGTGGGGCACACTGCTCTTTCCAGGGTCTCGTGGCGTGTGTCCCGTGCCTTAGCAAACCTGCTATTTTTATCCCCCTGCTGGGGTATCACCTGTCCATCAAACTTCAAACAGTCCAGGTTCAAAGCAAACGGCCTGTCGCAGACGCCAACATCGGAATTGTGTTTCTTGCTCGTTAATTTCTCTCTTCTCTCTTATTAGCATTTTGAATGTTTCTCCATCGTCTTCCGTTATCTCTCTCATTAGCATCATCCGTGCTGCAGCTCTGCTTGGTGTCACACATGACAACATGTACTTATTTTAGAAATTACCTAGGGTTACTCATAGCCCTTTATTTTTCTAAGCTCCATGTACCTATCCAGGAGTCTCTTAAAAGATCCTGTCATATCCGCCTCCACCACCGTAGCTGGCAGTCGATTCCACGCACTCACCACTCTCTGCGTAAAAAAAAACTTACCTCTGACATCTTCTCTGTACCTAGTTCCAAGCACCATAAAACTGTGTCCTCATGTGTTATCCACTTCTGCCCTGGGAAAAATCCTCTGACTATCCACACGATCAATGCCTCTCATCAAATTATACACCGCTATTAGGTCACCTCTCAGCCTCCGTTGCTCCAAGGAGAAAAGGCTGAGTTCACTCAACCTATTCTCATAAGGCATGCTCCCCAATCCAGGCAACATCCTTGTAAATCTCCTCTGCACCCTTTCTATAGTTTCCACATCCTTCCTGTAGTGAGGTGACCAGAAATGAGCACAGTACTCCAAGTGGGGTCTGACCAGGGTCCTGTACAGCTGTAACATTACCTCTCAGCTCTCGAACTCAATCCCACAGTTAATGAAGACAAATGCACCATATGCCGTATTAACCACACAGTCAACCTACGCAGCAGCTTTGAGTACGCTATGGACTCGGACCCCAAGATCCCTCCGATCCTCCACACTGCCAAGGATCTTACATTAATACTATATTCTGCCATCATATTTGACTGACCAAAATGAACCACCTCACACTTATCTGGGTAGTACTTCATCCACCACTTCTCAGCCCAGTTTTGCATCCTATTGATGTCCTGCTGTACCTTCTGACAGCCCTCCACACTATTCACAACACCCCCAACCTTCGTGTCATCAGCAAATTTACTAACCCATCCCTCCACTTCCTCATCCAGGTCATTTATAAAAATCACGAAGTGTAGGGGTCCCAGAACAGATCCCTGAGGCACACCACTGGTCACTGACCTCCATGCATAATTCGACCCATCTACAACCATTCTTTGCCTTCTGTGGGCAAGCCAGTTCTGGATCCACAAAGCAATGTCCCCTTGGATCCCGCACCTCCTTGCTTTCTCAATAAGTCTTGCATGGGGTACCTTATCAAATGCCTTGTTGAAATCCATATACACTACATCTACTACTCTACCTTCATCAATGTGTTTAGTCACATCCTCAAAAAATTCATTCAGGCTTGTAAGGTATGAGCTGCCTTTGACAAAGCTATGCTGACTGTTCCTAATCATATTGTGCCTCTCCAAACATTCATAAATCCTGCCTCTCTGGATCTTTTCCATCAATTTACCAAACACTGAAGTAAGTGTTGCACACTTGGACACAAAAAGGACTTCCAGGTGTGCAGAAGTTTAAAATAACATCTTTACTTTTCTTTCTAGTGGAGGCGTGGACACAAGCAAGGTAGCAAGCGAGGCTTCAAGCAAAGGTAGCAGGCGAGGGCTACAGAAGGAAGGGAAAGGGAAGGGAACAGTCCAGCCTCAGGGTAACAGCAAAAACAGCCTGGCTTACCCAATAGAGACAGGGACAGGAAGGGACAGATCCAACTGCAGGGTAACAGCAAAGACAGCCTGGCTTACGCAACAGAGACAAGGACAGGATACTGACAAGACAAACCAAAGCAATAAAAATAATATGAACATAATATAAGAAAATTAGGGGGTGCCCAGTGTCCATTAATATGCTCCACATTACTCTGGGTCCCACACTCTCCCCTCCAAAATGAATGTCGTCCCGACATTATAGATTTCCCGGAGTACTCACGTCTTCAACTGGTGAATTATAGTAGTAGGTTATAAAGGTGTCAGTCTTTTGGGATACTTTCTGTACAGCAACAGTCTTTGTCATGACATGCATCTCCCTCTTTATATCATGTGTCAGCAACAGACATCACTGGCCAGGTGATATCTTAAGTGCTACTCCGCTACTTATGCGGGATATGTATCTCGGACTGAAGGTTTTGACCCTATGTCTACCCCATGACCCATTACACAGAACTACATTTACTACTGTAGGCCTCACACATGTCCCAGTGTCCTTCTATGTGTCAGTGGTCTGTATTCCGGTACTCTCCTTTTTAACTAACGTAAATCAATGTGCTATACTACATGAATTTTACATTTTTACTCTAGCCTAACCTGCTACTATGAACTCTTCTCCTACTTGTTAAACTGTCACAACAATAAACTTAACATGTGACTATGAACTTGTGTCTTTCACTTTTAACTGTAACATCACGTGTGCATGTGTACGACTGATGGTTGACCTAATGTGTTGTATGTGAGTGCCTTGGGTGGATTTCTTTGTCGAAGAGGATGCTTTCTTGTGGGAGCTGACCGCTGCTCAGGATCCCTTTCGTCTGCTTCATCAGATGATGACGCCTGCTCAGAGCTCATCTCGTCTGCTTCATCAGATGACGCCTCTCGCTCAGTCCTTGCAGTTTCCTCATCCTCCGTCTCTGGTTCCATCCTGTCTTCCTCACCCTCATCTGGATACACATCTTCCTGGCTGCCTTGCTCCAGTTCCCTGTCAGCTGCCTGTGGTTGGAGCTCAGCTGCTTCCACTCTCAGCTGGCATCTGAACGGGTCGAATGACTCTGCTGGTCATGCGCTGATGAATCTCCAGTTACTCTCATCCTGCAGAGCTTGACTGTTTAGCTGGAGCTGTGAGTATTTCCTGCCAAGCTCATTTCTTCAGCTGTTCTCTGGCTGGTTTGTGCTGTGTAGTCTGTTCCTTCCACATTACCAGTGTTTTCAGTATTTTCTCTCATTTGCTCAACTGATTCCAGCATTGTCCTTAGATAACACTTCACAACATCCTCCTCTTCATCATTAATTGCGTTGTCCGTAGATTCAGTAATTCGTCTGATTAACGTTCGCCTTGTAGTAACATTTTCACATGGGATCTTAGCTTCCACACACACCTCTTTGAGCTGATCCAGTTGCAAAAGCCATAGTCTCTGAGACAAGGTCTCTGCCAACTCGTCCAGATCCATTGTGTGTGATGTGGCCACGCCCCCGAAGCTGTGCGCTCCTGCTGTCAATCAAAGGCGATCCGTATCCTTGTTGTTGCCACACTGAGCACGACATTAATCATCCCAGCGGTGCCTCCAATATTTGTTGCACACTTGGACACAAAAAGGACTTCCAGGCGTGCCGAAGTTCAAAATAACATCTTTACTTTTCTTTCTAGCGGAGGCATGGGCACAAGCAAGGTAGCAGGCGAGGCTTCAGGCAAAGGTAGCAGGCAAGTCTTCAGAAGGAAGGGGAAGGGACAGGAACAGTCCAGCCTCAGGGTAACAGCTAAAACAGCCTGGCTTACCCAACAGAGACAAGGACAGGAAGGGACAGATCCATCTGCAGGGTAACAGCAAAGACAGCCCGACTTACCCCACAGAGGCGAGGACAGGAGACTGACAAGACAAACCAAAGCAATAAAAATAATATGAACATAATATAAGAAAATTAGGGAGGGTGTCCAGTGTCCATTAATATGCTCCACATTGCTGTGGGTCCCACATAAAACTCACTGGTCTATAATTTCCTAGGCTATCTCTACTTCCTTTTTTGAATAATGGAACAACATCCGCAACCCTCCAATCCTTGGAAACCTCTCCCATCCCCATTGATGACAAAGATCATTGCCAGAGGCTCAGCAATTTTCCAGCATATAATCCCCTCCCAATTTTAATTGTGAGGATCTCATTCACTTATTGAGATGAAAATTGAATATTACTTAATGAAAGTGGATTTGTGAAGAGGGATAACTGAGGCCGGTTGGGGGAAAAGAAAAAATTTGGTAAAATTATTTTAGTGTTTAAGCATGTGGCTATAAGACTGTAAAAGATGTTGAAATGTGTAACTTTTTCTCTCATTTTTGTCAGGAATCATGCAGCTATTTTACTTTTTCATTCTGCTAAAAGAAAGAAAGACTGCTGCTGTATAAATTAAGACATGATTGATCTTGACTTTATTGTGCAAGCAATAATGAGGCACATGGCATTCCCCATTGTGTAGTGTAACTTGTACAGAAACTTCAGCAAAGGCATTGAGTAGTTAAATAGAAAAACTCCATTAGTTTTTAATCAGAGCTGGATTTATTTTTATTATATAGATTAAGTATTTATATCTTTCTCTTTACTTTTTATTTCCTTCTATCTTAAACTTGCCTTTCTTCCCCATTATTTAGTTTTATTGTTCTATTTTTCAGTCCTCAGTTCAGATTCTAAGCTGTTCACCTACAATTGTCCAGTTTGATTGTCTAAAGTGCACAATGTTTTGACCTGAAACATAACTCTGTTTCTCAACTCACTTTTGCTACCTGACCTGCTGAGGCCAGAATTTTCTGTTTCCAGCATCTCCTGTTTTTGATTTGCAAAGAGTTGCTTGAAAGGAAGGCAGGAGATTTAGGTTTTGAACATACAGTATAAACCTCTGAGAAGGACAAATCTAATGAACCGCAAGGTGTTCTCCTTCTGTGGTCTCATTTATGGCTTGTTTTAATTTAGGCATTGCTAGAAAGTTTATATTACCAACTCTTGAGAAGGCAGTATATGATTATTACAATATGTATTTAACAGTTTTTCACTCCCTGTCCCATCAACAAGATAGAAAGGCAGAAAGCCATACCATGGGACTACAGAACTGTTAGCCCGTCAAGGACCTTTCCAACAGTCAGTAGACAAATGCAGGAAAGTCAAATGTAAACTACGCAAAAGCAACTTAATACAGTAATTAATAATTAAAAGGCCTGCAGGTGCAAGATATATGACATTAAAGATGCCAGAAACACTCAGAAGGTCAGTCAGGATACGTGGAAAAAGGGTTAGAATTTCAATTCAAAGACCTTTCATTAGACTTGGAAAAGAGGGAAAAGAAGAATAAGAAGGTTGAGAGGTGCAGAGGAATGAAAGAGACAACTGAAATTAACTAATATGGAAGGAGGATGGGAACCAGTATGACAGAGCTGAAGATGAGCCAGCAGGTTTACAAGTAGATGATGTTATATGTAATATGAATGTAAGGAAGGGCAAGCCAATGATTGAGTACAATCGCAGACAGAGCAAAGAGTTAAGTTGTACCACAGAAGCAAAATTCAAAAGGGCAGTGAAAACAAAACTGAAGGTGCTGTACTTAAATGCACGTAGCATCTGGAATAAGGCAGACAAACTCGTGGCACAATTAGAGATAGGTCAGTATGACGTTGTGGGCATCAGTAAGTCGTGGCTGAAAGGATATAGTTGGGAGTTTAACATTAAATCATATACTTTGTATCAAAAGGACAAGCAGGAAGGCATAGGCGATGGTATGTCTCTGTTGGTGAGAGATGGAATTACATCTTAAGAACGAGGTGACTTAGGGTCAGAGAATGTTGAATCTTTGTGGGTGGAATTAAGAAACTGCATAGGTAAAAAAAAAATGATTATGGGAGTCATATATAGGCCTCCAAATAGTAGCCAAGAAGTGGAGTTGAGTTTGCAAAGGGAGCTGAAAAGGGCATGTAATAATGGTAATGACACATTATAGTGGGGGACCTCAATATGCAAGGTGGTTGTGAAAACCAGGTTGGTGTTGGATCGCAAGAGAGGGAATTTGTTGAATGCCTATGAGATGGCTTTTCAGAGCACCTCCTAGGGGAAAGGCTATCTTAGATTGGATGTTGTGTAATAACCCAGATTTTATTAGTTACCTTAAAGTAAAGGAACCCCTAGAAGGCAGAGATCATAATATGATTGAATTCATACTGCAATTTGAGAGGGAGAAGCATAAGTCAGATGTATCAGTATCACAATGGAATGAAGCGAATTACAGAGACATGAGAGAGGAGCTTGCCCAGGTGGATTGGAAGGTGGGCATGATGGCACAGCAGAAATGGCTGAACTTTCTAGGAATATTTCACAAGGTGCATGATAGATGTATCCCACAGAAGAAGTTCTCATATGGCAGGGGTAGGCAATTGTGGCTGACATGGGAATTAAAGAACTGTATTATAGCCAAGGAAAGGGCATACAAGTTAGCAAAAGTGAGTGGGAAGCTGGATGATTGGGAAGCTTTTAAAATCCAACAAAAGGCAATTAAAAAGCTTTAAGAAGGGAAAAGATGAAATATGAGAGTAAACTAGCCAATAATATAAAGCAGGATACTAAAAGTTTTTTCAGTTCTATATAGACTAAAAGAGAGGTGAGAATTGATATTGGATCACTGGAAAATGATGCTTGTGAGGCAGTAATGAGGGATAAAGAAATAGTAGATGAGCTTAATGGATACTTTGCATCTGACTTTATTGTGAAAGACACTAGCCATATGCCAGAGGTCTATGGGTGTCAGGAGCAGGAGTGAGTGTTATTGCTAGAAAAGTGCTAGACAAGTTGAAAGGTCTTAAGGTGGATAAGTCACCTAGACCAGATGGGCTACATCCCTTTGTCCTGAAAGAGGTTGCTGAAGAGATAACCGATGCATTGGTCATGATCTTTCAAGAACCACTTGATTCTGGCATAAACCTGAAGGACTGGAAAATTGCAAATTTCTCTCCACTCTTTAAGAGGGAGGAAGATAAGAGAAAGGAAATTATAGGCCAGTTAGTTTAACCTCAATGGTTGGAAAAGTGTTGGAGTCCATTATTAAGGACAAGGTTTTGGGGCACTTGGAGACTAATGATAAAATGAGTCAAAGTCAGCATGGTTTCTGTCAAGGGAAATCTTGCCTGACAAATCCGTTAGAATTCTTCGAGGAAGTAACAAGCAGGGTGGACAAAGACGAGGCAGTGGATGTCACTCATTTAGATTTTCAGAAGGCATTTGATGAGGTGCCTCACATGAGGCTTTTTAACAAGGTAAAATCTTATGGTGTTATAGGAAACATACTGGCATGGATAGAGGAATGCCTAACAGACAGGAGGCAGCAAGTGGGAAAAAAGCGGACATTTTCTGGTTGGCTACCAGTGACTAGTGGTGTCCCCTGGGGGTCAGTATTGGGACTGATATTTTTCACATCGTTTGTCAGTGATTTGGATAATAGAATTGATGGCTTTGTGGCAAAATTTGCAGATCAGATGGAGATAGGTGGAGGCGTAGGTAGTGCTGAGGAAGCAATGCAATTGCAGCAGGACTTGGGCAAATTGGAAGAATGGGCAAAAAAGTGGCAGATGGAATACAGTGTTGGGAAATGTATGATAATGCATTTTGGTAAAAGGAGCAATAGTGCAGACTATTATGTAAATGGGGAGAAAATTCAAACATCAGAAGTGCAGAGGGCCTTAAGAGTCCTCGTACAAGCCTCCCAGAAGGTTAATCTACAGGTTGAGTATGGTAAAGAAGGCAAATACAATATTGGCATTTATTTCAAGGGGAATCGAATATAAAAACAAGGAGGTAATGCTGAGGTTTTATAATCAGAATCAGGTTTATTATCACTGGCATGTTTCGTGAAATTTGCTAACTTAGCAGCAGCAGTTCAATGCAATACGTTGTCTTATGGTCTTATGGAATTATCTGTGGTAGCCTGACGGTCAGTGTTGCTGTAGGGGTACATAGAAAAGATCATCCAGATAATTTATTAATGGGAGATGGTGCAATGTGAAAAAAGTGAACAAAAGATATAAGGTGAGGAGAGTTAAGAATAAACATACACATGAAAGAATGTGTAACAGTGTGAAATGTAGGGCTGTCTTTAGCATTCATATTGTACTAATTGTGAAGAGAAAACTAAGCCTGTATTGCAGATGGATAACTTACAATCCAAGTGACCAGTTTTGAAAAAACACATCAGCCGAAATTGGAGAATTTGATACGGAGTCTGGAAGTCTGCAATGTACCAAAGTAGGAGATCAATTCACTTTTCCCAGCAATGAGAACTTACATGGGCATCCAATCAAAAGTCTAAAGTAGCTTAGTAACTTAAACGTGTATATATATACATATGCATGTGTATGAACTAGTGCAATGAAAAACTTTCCTGCAGTACCACCACAGGTACATTGCATCATATAAACAGTATTCACAAGAAAAAAAAAACAGATTGAACATAAATGATGCACAATTTTTACAAGAAAAAATACAATTAAGAAAACAAATCCACTTTGATACAAAGTGATCACCATAGTCACAGTTTTGCGTAACTGTAGCAATTAGAGCTATGCTGGTTGGTTCAAGAACTGAGTGGTTATAAGAATATGGCTGTTCTTGAACGTGGTGATGTGGGTCTTCAGGCTTCTGTAACTTCTGCTAATGGTAGCTGTGAGATGATGGCATGTTCCAGATGGTGGGCATTTGGATGTTGGATATTGCCTTCTTGAGGCAGTGCTGATAAGACCATGATTAGTGGGAGCAGAATCAGGCCATTTGACCCATAGAGTCTGCTCTGCCATGCCTGATTTATTTTTGCCTCCCAACCCTATTATCCTATCTTCTGCCTGTAATACTTAACACCCTTACTAATCAAGCACCTATCAGTCCCCACTTTAAATATCTCAATGATTTGGCCTCCATACTCCTGTCTGGCAGTAAATTTTGCAGATTCACTGCCCCCTGACTAAACAACTTCATCTGTTTTTCGGTTCTAAACACAAGTCCTATTATTCCAAACCTGTGCTCTCTGGTCCTAGACTCTCCCACCAGCCTACGGTTGCCTTTTGTGGGAAATTAGCATCAATTTTGTTTCAGTCCTCCTTGGGTGCCCTCCTTTGAGTCTTGAGAAAAAGGAGAAGGGTGAGATGAAATATATTATCAATTCAACTCAACTCAATTCAAGTTTAATTGTCATTCAACCATACATGAATACCGATGACTACTACCAAATGAGACAGCATTACTCCAGGGCCAAGGTACAAAACGCAGTACCAACAGTCACACACAGCACAAAGTGCACATAGCACATACAAGAGAGCAAGCACATAACGATATCAGTAAACTACAGCCACGCAATAAAAAAGTCCAGACTCGAGGCGCAAAAATCTGCAGTCGACCACAATAGAACTTGTCTTCTGCCAAGCAAGTGAAAGGAGAATATGTTAAGTCAGGTGAGTTCTTTGGCTAGATTACTATACAATCCAGATATATTGGCTACAATAGAAAAATATTGCATTTTCAGCCACATATTCCTCTTGGATTGATCAGGAGCTGGGCAATATGTTCAGTAGGCTCAAAATATTTCCTCCAAGCTCACTTGACGTGCTTGGATCACTTTTTAGAACAAGTAAAACAAGTTGAGGAAACAACGTGCTTTGGAAACAACAAGCTGTGTGTTTTGATTAATGTAATGAAAGATAATAGATCTTCCAAATGAACCCTTTGCATTCTTCCAGCTTAGTGCATTTGATATTCACAGTGTGGTCTCTTCTACATTTGAGAAAATAAATATGAATTTGGTGAGCACTTTGCAGGACACATAAATATCCCAAAACCAGGGAGTTGTGTATGGTACAATTTTGAGCAGTGCTGTTCTGAAACATTTCAGAAATATTCATTATCTTGAGAGCAAATACATGAAGTTATAAAGAAAGTCCATAGAGTTTTTTCACTTTAGGCAGCTACTTTTCTTTTTCTTTCTCATTCTCCATATACTGTATATACCTTCTGGTTCCATTTTGTCTTTCTTTTACCTCTTCCATCCTAGCAACTGACTTTTAATGTAATTTTTACTTTGGCAACTTTAGTCTGATCTCTATCATAGATACTCTCTTTGCTCTTTCCACTCCTTTGCTTCTCTGCACCTTAAAATATCATTTCCTCATTCATCCAGTTCAATGCAGGCACATGACTTGAAGCACAGGCTATTTTCATCTCCCCGTTGATCTACTAGACCCACTGAGTACTTGCAGGAGTTCCTGTTCCTTGTTCATATTTTCAGCATCTGTAGTTGTTTTTGCTCTGAAGTCTTTCAGGTGTAGTGTTAGAATGATGTAAATAGCACCAGGTGCTCAAGCAACACCTTGTCTCCTTCATAGTCAAGGATTGGCAGCCAAGAAATTGTTTCAAGAACTTAATGACATCCTCATAGAATTAAAGTTGTAAATTTTATGAAAGCAAATGTCCTCTGTTCTTGTGTCACTGTTGCAAAGTGTTAAAGAAGTGAGAGCTAACCAATATCACATACTACGTTGGCTATCCTGTGGCAAAGTATGAAACATAGTGTATGAACTGTAATGTGATCTTGAAGACTTCCTGTCTCATATCCTTTTAGGAATTACAATTGCCTAACAAGCTTGCATGTCTGGCAGATATATTTGATTTCAGTCACCCAAATCTGTCTATGCTGGGAAGTTTATCCAATGTGTTTGAAATGGCAGGGAATATCACAGCTTTTAAAAAGTTTAAAATCTGGAAAGAAAGACTTGGATGCGATTACTTTGACATGTTCCCATCTCTTACATTGACGTCTTCTGATCAGATGGAAAATGTTGACTGCATGCTTCAAAGTGAAGTATTATCATCTGATCTAAATTGAACTCCCCAAAACTCTCAGCAACTCCCTCTGACTCTGATCTACAAGAAGGAAATCAGTGTATCTGTGGCTTATTCTTATCTGCAGACACCAAGACCTCACCGTTGTTAATATTAGAAAACAAGTTACTGAAGTTGTCACATGAATGTACTTGAAGATACAATTTGGAAAACTAATTTTACCTGCTTTCTGGATTAAACTCACACTGAATATCTAGACCTCACCATTGTGTATGTAATATTCTAGTTATGTTTGAGTAGTCTTGTATATACATTGGTTGATTAAGCATGCTTGTTTGTTTAAATAATTAATTGCAAGTTATTTGTAAAAATGTGCTAATTACATATGTCATCACACTACCACATGATACAGATGCCCGTTGCTTAAAGTAAACTCAAAGTTACACATGCATTTTCGGACTCCTATGCCTTCCTTCAAATCAGTTTAATGTTTTGAAGTTACAAACCATAATGTTGGTGATGAGGTATTTTTAAAACAACCCCAAGTCGGCAACTGACCTGTTAAATGGAATGAGACATTTGAAACTAAAAAAAGCCCAGAACAGTCAAATTTAAAAGAAACAGTCTAGTGTGTGCAGAGACATCAAGTCTTAAAAGAAGGCCATAAAGGGAAGAATTCAGGGTTCATAAAGATGAGTTCAAGGTAATAGTAATCATTTTTAAAAAATCAGAAATGGCTGGATACATCACAAAGATTGACAAATTTGATTACTTAACGTGTAATTGGCTCATGTATACTGAACTATTGGAACAGTGTTTTGAAGCAAATGAAATAACCAACGAGAAGCAAGTGACAAACAAGAGAAAATCTGCAGATGCTGGAAATCCAAGCAACACACACAAAATGCTGGAGAAATTCAGCAGGCCAGACAGCATCTATGGAAAAAAAGTACAATCAATGTTTTGTGTGTGTTAATGAGAAGCAAGTGCCAATGTTGCTGAATTCATTAAATTCATTAGGTTTAGAGCATACAGTTTGCTGCAAAGTTTGATGCTCTAACCAAACTATCAAAAATTGAGATTTGCTACTATTGCAAAAGTGATGCAGGAATACTTAGTACCGAAGCCATTGTTGATTGTGGAATGTTTTAGGTTTTGTAAGTGGAATCAAAAGGAAGAGAAATCCATTTCATTGAACATAGCTGAATTGAAGAGATCATCATTGTCCGTTTGGTAATAGGCTGAATGATACATTAAGAGATTGCTTAGTTTGTGGAGTCTTGCAATAAGGTATTCAAGAACAGCTCCTAACTGAAGCACAAGCACAGTTTACATTTAAAAGAACAGTGGAAATCACTGTTTCAATGGAGACACAACTGAGTTGCAGTCAGGAATGAAAGTGAGCATTAACAAATTTGCATTGCCTAAAATGAAACGAGCCAGGCTGAACAAATTGTTTTCCTGTTGTGGCAGGGGCTCAAATACACCAAACAAATGCAAATTTAAAAGCAAAACTTTCAGAAAATGCAACAAAATAAGACACGTGCAAAGAGCATGTCAGGCAGACAAAAATATATGGACTGCTCAGGGAAGAGAAAAGACTAAAAAGTCAAGTTGCAGTTTCAAAAAGAGCACTAATCTGCATGCTGTTGATAAAAAATCTGATAATGTTGAGAGTGACACAGGCGAGCCTCGACTTGAAAGTTATAATATGGAAACTAACTGGAGTCAAGCAAGATTGCTTTTACCAGAAGTGAAGGAAAAATTAATTAAAATGGAATTGGACACTGGTTTGGCTGTTTCAGTCATTCCATGAAATGAGTATGAATGGCATTTCAAACATACCAAACTGAAGCCTGCAGATATCTATATAAATATAAGTTAGACCTGCATTCCTGGGCTTCCGTGTCTTCCTTTGAATTAGTTTTCATGTTCTGACGTTACAAAACATAACACTTACACACAGCTCTTCATTCTCATTCTATTCTACTTAACTTTACAAAAGTGAATTTTAAGATCATAAAATTGCACAATGTGGGAGCACCTTTAGGACATTCAGCCATCTTGTCTTCTCTGCCATTCAATCATGGCTGATTTATTTTCCCTCTCAACTATATTATGGAATTTCTCCCCATAATCTTTGACAACCTTAATAATCAGGAATCTGTTGGTCTCTCCTTCAAATATACCCAATGACTTGGTCTCCACAGCTGTCACTGGCAATGAATTCCACAGATTCATCATCCTCTGGTGAAAGGAATTCCTTCACATCTCTGTTAAAAAGCAATGCACCTGTATATTGAAGCTGTGTTGTCTGGTACTACAAGAAACATCCTCTCTACGTCCGCTCTTTCTAATATTCTTTCAATGTTGGGAAGGTTTCAATGAGAACCACCCCACCACCCCCATTCTTCTAAACCCCAATGAATGCAGTGAGTACAGGCCCAGAGCAAGTAGACTGTCCTCTTACGTTAATCCTTTCATTCCTGGGATCATTCTTGTAAACTTCCTCTAGACCCTCTTTAATGTCAGCACATTCTTTCTTAGATATGAGGCCAAAAACAGCTCACAATACTCTAGATGTGATCTGACCAATGCTGTATAAAGCTTCAGCATTATTTCCTTACTTTCATATTCTAATCCTCTCGAAATAAATACTAATATTGCATTTGCCTTCCTTACTACCAGCTAGGCTTGCAAGATAAACTTTAGGGAATCCTGTACTAGTATTTCCAAGTCCATTTGCACCTCCAATAACTGAATTTGCTCCCAATTTAGAAAATAGTCCAGACCTGTATTCTTTCAACCAAAGTGCATGAGCATATACTTCCCTTCACTGTACTTCCATCTACCACTTCTTTGCCCATACTCCAAATCTGTCCAAGTCCTTCTACTGAGTCCCTGCTCTCTAAACACTACCAGCCCTCCACCTAGTCACAGACCCAACATATACCCCTGTGGAACACCATTAGTCTCCAGTAGCCAACCAGAAAGGCCTCCTTTATCTCCACTCTTTGTCTTCCTGCAGTCAGTCAATCTTATATCCATGCTATTAGCTTTTTTGTAATACTATGGGCTCTTGTCTTGTTTAGCAGCCTCATGTGCAGCACCTTGTCAAAGGCCTTCTGAAAATCTACATATGCAGCATCCACTGATTCTCCTTTGACTATCCTGCCTGTTCTTTTCTCAAAGAATTCCAACAGATTTGTCAGGTTTGATTTTCAGCAATGACTGCTGAACAACTGTCATCAAATGTTAAAACAGAGGAAGCTTTGGAGAATTGTTCTGAGCCTAACATTCATCTGAATCAAAAAGCTTGCATCAACATTGCAGGCACGAAAATCTCATTAGGAAAAAGATAACTGAATCATTTTTTCCCATTAATTATCTGTAATGTACAAATATACAATAATCCAGAGAATGTTTGATCTTGTTATTATGCCCTGAATTATATTTTGTTAAAATGATTTTTGGTTAGCTATTTACAGAGTAGGGTATGTACAGAGTAAAGCACGTACCCAGAATTCTACCAGTTAGATATTTATTTATTAACATGCAGGATGGAATAAACTCTTCAAGCTGCACTGCCCAGCAACTCCCTAGCCTAATCACAGGACAATTTATAATGACCAATTAACATACTAACCAGACTGTGGACTGTGGGAGGAAACCAGAGCACCCGGAGAAAACCCACACAGTCCATGGGAAGGGAGGATGTACTCCGTATAGATGATGACGGAGATGAACTTTGAACTCTGACAATTGCTACTCTACTGTGGCGTCCGCAGGTACAGCCTATGCTTTTAAAAATGACCATGGTCACTACTTCAACAGGGAAAAAATATTCACTGTGTTAAATATTTTGAGTTTCAGATAATGAAAATTAATAAGTTCCCATTGTGTGTACCTTCATTTAATTTCAAGCTTATATGCATAAATCCAGCACTAAAGAAAACAACAAGGAGCAATGGGATGTTAGAAGTTGTCTATGTTGGTTTAGGAAGATGGCTAACCAATCCCTGTATCAAAATGTTTTAGAACACCTGGTCCAATGCACTTCTTATAGGCTTGGATTCACCTAAAACCATGATGCACAGATCTTAAATTGGATCAGGTCCTGTAAAACATTGCCTCTCTACTTGCTGATCTCCATCTGAAATCATCTGAAACATTAATTCTGTTTCTCTCTCTGCCAGTGCTATCTGACCCGCAGAGCATTTCCAATATCTTCTCTTCTTTTGTCAAATCTCCAGCACTTGCAGAATTTTCTTTTTGCTTTCTAACTTACTCCTGCTTTGCTCCTGCTTGTGCTTCAAATGGATGTTAAATGTCCAGGATCTTCAATTCTTTGTTATTTTATTACAATTAAATTTACTCCACTTCTCCTCAAAGAACAATTGTTTTGAACAAGCTCTACTGCTCCCTCTGAAGGGATTTCTATTTTGTCTCTTTTACTTGATTCACACTCACTGATTTTTGTTTCCTTTCTTCTGTTTGGTGAGGTCTGACAAAAAAACTCACTTCCAAGGCCATTTCTGAAGGGTCGTTGACCTAAAACATTAAATTTGTTTCTCTCTCTGCAGATGCTGCCTAGCCTTATGAATATTAATACCAATGTCCTTTTTTCTCTTTAAGATTTTCAGTGCATGGGTTTTTTTGCTTTTCCATATATTTTTTCTTTTGGTTATGCATTATATCAATTCTGAATTCTTGATCCTTGCTCAAAGATCTCCATAACTTTGCTTTTATGACCATGACCATGCTCCAATTCTCAAATTTTGTGTGCTTGTCTACTTTGGTAGGAGTATCGTCAGCTGATAAGGCCCTGAGCTGTGGAATTTCCTTCATTAAATCTCCTACTCTCAAACTCTCATTCCTCTTTTAAGATGCTCCTTTGAACATATCTCCTCAGCCTTATAATAACCCATGTACATTACTGTGCATTAGGCACATATGTATGGCTAGGCTGCCGAAGACTTTTACACCATACTATAGTAATTTCATGTATCGCACTCTACTGTTGAATACAAAAAAAAAATCACGGCATATGTGAGTGATGATAAACCTGATTTTGATATGGGTCTCTAGTGTGGACTGAGGGTGGGAAGGGGACAAGGAGAGCAGAATTATGGTTGGGAAAGGGGGAAAAGGGGGAAGGGAGAGAAGAGGGAGCAGGAAATACCAGAGAGACATTTTGTAATGATCAATAAATCAATTGTTTGGAATCAAATGACCTTACCTGGTGTTTCAGGGCTGGTTGTGTCTGCACTCTCGCCACTTCATGCTTCTGGCACTCCTTTTCCGCCGCCAGTCCCACACTCCTCAGTGGCACTCCACCCTTACCGTTCCCACCACCCATTGCTCCCGCTGAACTTACAAACTTGCAAACTTGCTCGCTGCTCTACGTTGACAAATACAGCACTGTTCAATAACAACTCCTTTGCAATTTCTTAGATTGGAAGTGATGACATGTAGTATAACATTCAAATCAATGAAACAAGATAGCTCCCACAATGCCACTGCCTTCATAAACACAAGAGAGTCTGCAACTGCTGGAAATCCAAAACAAGGCACACAGAATGCTGAAGGAACTCAGTAGGACAGGCACCATCAATTGACTGAAGAAACAGTCAATATTTCGGACCGAGACCCTTCTTCAGCACCTACCTCTTTGATTAGAGGGAGTTGGAACAAATAAAATCCCAGCTTTACTCAATCCAACTAGAGAAATATAAATAAAGTATAAGAAGGGGTTTACATAATTATAAGCAACACGCACAAAATGCTGGTAGAACGCAGCAGGACTGACGAAGGGTCTCGGCCTGAAACGTCGACTGTACCTCTTCCTATAGATGCTGCCTGGCCTGCTGCGTTCACCAGCATTTTGTGTGTGATGCTTGAATTTCCAGCATCTGCAGATTTCCTCGTGTTTGCGTTACATAATTATAAATTTTGTCGATAAGACACCGTAACACACGTGATGTTCTTACACTATAAATTGTAAAAAACTAACTTCCCATTGGTAATGATTTACCAGAGAATTTAGAACAAATAAATGTGTCCTTTTTCTCCATTATTGAAATAAGATGAGTAGCTCCTGTGCCACTTCATGTATTTTGGTTCCAGCAAAGCAATTGCCAGAACAAGATGATCATCCACACCCGTGTTTTCAGTATTACTGCCTGAACACACATGTACTTTTTGGCAGTGGGCTGCATTATTTCAAGGCAGTGAAGGATTGGAAGCATACGGTGTTTCATCTACTCCTTCCATTTCACAGCTAGAATCTGCCCAAGCCTAAACCGGTCCATCTGTCCCTTTGAGAGTTTCACCAGAAATACTGGCATTTCTTTGTGCTTCCAGTAATTGCCAACTCCATTATTTCGCCTTGATTCAAGCTCTTTGAGTAAGCCCAGGCATGGAAAATGCAATCACTGCAAATCTTGTACCCTTTATCAAGCAATCGTTAACTCAAATGTGCAAGCCTATTTTTTAAATCTTTTCGTGTTTATTCCAAAATGTGGTTCAAAGCCCCAAACAAAGCCATTTGTAGACCTCACTGCTCCTATACCTCCTGGCTTTCCTTTGTAATTTGTCTGCTAGGTGCATGCAGTAATGAAGTCCTTATCATTATGCACACATTGCCTTACTGACAGCTACTTTCTGTTCAGGTATATTAACTTCTTGACCCTGCTCATCGGATGGTCATAGCAAAGAAAAAGCATGAGCAATGAATCATGCCCTCCCTCCTTCTCTGCTTATAATTATCATTATCTTAAGACATCAGCCTAGCAATAAGATGAACTCCATGATGATCAATTAGAAAGTATAGTTCTGCAAGGGAAGTCTTTTGAAATATTATATTACTAAAGTAATAAATTCAGCAAATTGAAAGATGTTTCTACTAAAAGGGTCCTATTGAGAAATAATTTCCAAAATACAGCAGCGTTAACTTTTACTTCATTCTATGAGATTTTTCCACTGACGACGCTTAAATAAAACTCTATCAGAAATATTGAAAAGACTGACAGCTGACAATCACATGCAACAAGATATTATCTCAAAAGTATGAAAATTGTTAAATTTTTTTCAATGCCTTTTATGCTTTTGGTACTAAAATCCAAACTTCTCAGAAAGTATGTCTCAAAGATGCATTTACCATTATGAAAGTCTTTTACAAGGAGAGAGATAGTTATGTTTTGCAAAGAGATAGTTATGTCTTAGTATTTTCATGATTGACACACTACTTTTTGTATGAAAGGTATTTTAGTACAGTAACAGGTCCAACTGGTCCCTGCCAAACAAGACGTCCCATCCAGGCTAGTCCCATTTGCCAGTGTTTGACCCATAAACCTCTAAACCTATCCAACTGATGTACTATATCTGTCCATCTGCCTTTTTAAAAATTTTATTATACCTACTTTAACTACTTCCTCTGGTAGCTGATTCTACATAGATGCCACGTTTTGTGCAAAGAAGTTGCCCTAAAATTCCTCTTAAACCTTTCCCCTCTCACCCTAAACTCACGGCCTCTAATTCTTTTGAGATGTAGTTATGGTACAGTATCTGCAAATTATTAGGTGTCTCCATAGAAGTGTTACAGGTTCTGGCAAATTGGAAGAGGGTGAATGTCATGCCACTGTTCAAAAAAGGATGTAGGCAAAAGGCAGGTAACTACGGGCCAGTTAGTTTAACATCTATAGTTGGAAAAATGCTTGAATCTATCATTAAAGCTATCACACTCACGTCCCCATCTACATCAACGGAGCTGTAGTGGAGCATGTGTCAAGCTTCAAATTCCTTGGTGTCCACATATCTGAGGATCTCACCTGGTCCCTGAACTCCTCCATCTTGATCAAAAAGGCACAACAGCACCTTTATTTCCTGCTGAGCATCAAGAAAGCTCACCTCTGTCCCAGGATACTGACAGACTTTTACCGCTGTACCATTGAGAGCATACTCACCAACTACATCTCAATGTGGTATGGCAATTGTCCCGTATCGAACCGTAAAGCACTCCAGTGTGTGGTGAAAACTGCCCAGCGGATTATTGGCACCACCATTGAGAACATCAACCATAAAAGCTGCCTGGGCAGGGCGAAAAGCATTATTAAGGATGCATCTCACCCTAACCATGGACTTTTTACTCTCCTCCCATCCGGTAGGCGCTACAGGAGCCTCCGCTCCCGCACCAGCAGGCACAGGAAGAGCTTCTTCCCTGAGGCTGTGACCCTGCTGAACCTCAGATCACAGCGCTAAGCAGTTTTGCACCCATGTTGTACTATCTCAGTACTTTTATATTTGTGTGCTGTAGCACTTACTTTTTATTCGCAGTTATTTTGTAAATAACACTATTCTTTGCATTTCTGGTTAGATGCTAACTGCATTTCATTGGCTTTGTATCTGTACTCCGCAAAATGTCAATAAAGTTGAATCTAATCTAATCTAATCTAAAGAAGAAATAGCAAGGCATCTGGAAAGCAATTGATCCATCTGGCAGACACAGCATGGATTCAGCGAATGCAGGTCTTGTTTGACAAACTTACTGGAGTTCTTTGTGGATATAACAAGTGCAGTGGATAGAGGGAACAGCTGGGCAATATTTACTTGGACTTCCAGAAGGCAATCGATAAAGTGCCACATAAAAGACCTATCCATAAGGTAAGGATGCATAGCATTGGGGTGATGTATTAGCATGGATAGGGGATTGGTTAACTTTAACTAATCGAAATCAGAGAGTGGGATACATGGGTGTTATTCTGGTTAGCAATCGGTGGTGAGTGGTGTGCTACAGGGGTTGGTGCTGGGCCCACAACTGTTCACAGTATACACTAATGATCTGGAAGAGGGGACCAAGTGTAGTGTATCTAAGTTTGCTGATAATACTAATCTGAGTGGAAAAACAAATTGTGCAGAAAATACAGACAATCTGCAGAGAGATATAGATAGCTTAAGTGAGTGGACAAGGGTCTGGCAGATGGAATACAATGTTAGCAAATGCAAGGTCATCCACTTTGGAAGGAAAAGTGGAAGAGCAGATTAATATTTAAATGGGAAAACATTGCAGCATGCTGCTGTGCAGAGGAACTTGGGAGTGTGTGTGCATGAATCAAAAAAGGTTGGTTTGCAGGTGCAGCAGGCTATTAAGAAGGCAAATGGAACGTTGGCCTTCATTGCTAGAGGGACTGAATTAAAGAGCAGGGAGGTTATGCTGCAACTGTACAGGGTACTGGTGAGGCCACACCTGGAGTACTGCGTGCAGTTCTGGTCTCCTTACTTGAGGAAGGATATACTGGCTTTGGAGGCAGAGCAGAGGACATTCACCAGGTTGATTCCAGAGAACAGGGGGTTAGACTATGAGGAGAGATTGAGCCGCCTGGGAATTTACTTGCTGGAATTCAGCAGAATGAAAGGAGATCTTATAGAAACATATAAAATTATGAAAGGGATAGGTAAGATAGAGGCAGGAATGTTGTTTCCACTGATAGGTGAGACTAGAACTAGGGGACATAGCCTCAAGATTTTGGGGAGTAGATTCAGGACAGAGATGAGGAGGAACTGCTTTTCCCAGTGGGTGGTGAATCTGTGGAATTCTCTGCCCAATAAAGTAGTGGAGGCTACCTCGGTAAATACATTTGAGACAGGTTGGTTAGATTTTTGCATAGTAGGGGAATTAAGGGTTATGGGGAAAAGGGAGGTAGGTGGAGATGAGTCCATGGCCAGATCAGCCATGATCTTATTGAATGGTGGAGCAGGCTCGACAGGCTAAATGGCCCACTCCTGCTCCTACTTCTTACATTCTTATGAACATCATGCATTCTCTGCAGAAGATGGATTCATGCCCACCACTGAGCACAGATAAACAACTTCTTTGCCTCTGCAGGTCACATGGATAGAGCCATTTGCTCTATAATGTATATGTGATAGGCAGTAGACTCGTACACTCAGTTCAAACCCCATCCTCATTCCATTCTTAAAGCATTTTAAATGATTATCCCAAATCTGCTTTTAAAGAAAACAGAGAACTTTTACATTTATGGAACACCTTTCACAAGATCATAACCTCCCTAAGCAATTAATTGCCATTAAAGTTCTCCCTCAGCATGGTAATTACTGTAGGACACAAAGTAACCAATGTATATAAATATTCTAGAGCAGCAATGAACTATTAATTACATATTGATTAAGGGATAGATTTTCACAGGACAATTGGAAGAAAATCCTCTGCTCTCTATAACCTAAATTGTATACACCCTTACTTTCTACTTAAATATTGTCATGGAGATTTTGCTAGTAATCTATAGTCAATGGAAAAGGCAGGTTTTGGTTTTGTCTTGTATCAGTCTCCAGAACACTATAGTACTCCTTCAGTAGTGCAGTATCAGTCTTCTTTAGATGTGTCTGAAATGAAATTAGGACACTCTACCAATTCAAAGATAAACCAGCGAGCAACTGAGTTAATGGTGTCACTTTGAAAGAAGCATAAAGCAACCTGCTGGTAGATTTCAGTGAGCTGAGAAGCATCTGTTGGAGAATTGTAATTTCTGAAATTTCAGGTCAAAACACTTCATCGAAGCTGAGGCAGGGTTTCAACCCAAAACTTTAACAGTTTCTTTCTTCCCACAGATGCTGCTCAACATACTGAGTTCATTCAGTTGTTTCAGACTGCAACACAGCATCCCTACCTAGTCCTTTTTGTCTGTACTTGCAGTAGTCGGCATCCTGAAACATGTTTTTATCCCTGTGTGATTGAAAAAAAAACATGGAAATATGCTTTCAGTATGGCCATATTTGAGACTGGAACACAGATGGGCATCATAGTATGAGTTTCAAAGAACACATGTCTGTGTTCTGTACCCTGAGCTCTTGGATATCCTAGTGAGAACATCTAGAATTAAAGCCTTTGTGTGCCAAGAAGACTTGAATTTTACACTTGTCATTTCCTGTCTCTATGCAGTTACCTGATATCAAGAAACAACACAAATGGGAAAGTTTTGACATTTGTATTTTCCCATCAGAAATAAATTATAAACTTATTTATAAATAAATAAGGCAACATGCACATAGTGCTGGAGGAACTCAGCAGGCCAGGCAGCATCTATGGAAAAAAAGTCCTGATGAGGCATCTCGGCCTGAAATGGCGACTGTTTACTTTTTTCCATAGATGCTGCCTGACCTGCTGAGTTCCTCCAGTATTTTGTGTGTGTTTCTTTGGATTCCCAGCATCTGTAGACTTTCTCGTGTTTGTTAGGAATATATACAGTAATTCCATTGAGACTCTTGTCAGATGTGACTTTATAAGAGTAACACCATTGCAATTAGTCAAGTTGTGTTTGACCACCCAGACACAATCCAAAGCTGTTACTTTGTATCAAACACCAGACACAAAGACCAGGCAAGATATGGGGTAAGAGTTATAAGCCCTCTTTGCTTAAACCATTCAGGGAGGAATTCGCAAAACGGTGTTCAGCCAAAGGAGAAGAGGCAACTACAGTTGATATTAGTGAGGTTTTATTTTAAAAGTAATACTTCCCAGCTACAAAGACATGGCAGTCAAGGAGGTGTGATGTGATCAATCATCAGAAGTCACACCTCATCAAATTCTCAGTCAGTTAAACGAGAGAGTCATTAAGTGTGTGGTACAGAGCTTTTGGCATAGAGAATAGAGAGGGGGAGGTGGCTGGTATTGGGATTGTACTGTCAGCTGTTAACATTAAGGTTACTGAAATCACTCAATCACAAGTGAAGGTGTATCATCACTTGAGATTTCATCCTTTCTACCTATATCCCTGTAATTTTTCCTTCTAAAAATATTTCCAATCCATTTTACCCCATCCTTTCAACAATGAATTTCAGAATGTTTTATGCTACATAAATTAAAACCTATGTCTCAAGTCTGGTTCTTTTGTCAATTATCAAGACCATAGGAACATAGGGCATAGGCGCAGAGTTAGGCCTATCGGCCCACTGAGTTGGCTTCACCATTTTATCAAGGCTGATCCATTTTCTTCTCAACCCCATTCTCCAGCCTTCTTACCATAATCTTTCACACCCTGACTAATCAAGAAACTATCAACGTCTTCCTCAAATTCACCCCGTATCCTGGCCTCCATAGCCACCTGTGGCAACGAATTCTGCAGATTCACCACCCTCTGGCTAAAGAAATTCCTTCTCATCTCTGTTCTAAATGGACATCCCTCTATTTTGAGGCTGTGCCCTCTGGTCCTAGGCTCCCTCTCCAAAGGAAACATCCTCTTCACATCCACTCTATCCAGGCCTTTCAACATTTGATAAGTTTCAATGAGATCCCCCCCCATTCTTCTAAATTCCATTGAGTACAGGCCCGGAACCTTCAATCATTGCTCATATAATAAGCTTTGTATTCCCAGAATCATCCTTGTGAACCTTCTCTGAACCCTCTCTGATATCAGCACATCCTTTCTTAAATAAGGGGCCCAAAGCTGCTCACAATTCTCCGTGAGGCCTCACCTGCGTCTTATACAGGCTCAAATGTTGCACTTCACTGGATCCTCAGCACATAAATAGGGTATTCAAACCAAATGGGTTTACATAGCTGTTCACAGCACACCCAACCAAGATTCTATTCTGCCTTTTAATTCAATTGCACTGTAAGTGATCCCCAATAGTTGATTTGCATGGTATCTACCCTTACTTTCCTTTGTCAGTATTTTAAATGATTTGAGTATCTAAAACCCCAGATTCATCTGCTCTTCTATTCCATTTATTTTTACCACCTCTTGAACTCACCAGTGAATAACACCTCCATTCAAGCCTTAAGGATGTAAACTTATACACGATGATCTATTCACTTTAGATAATACCATTATGTAAGATCCAAATAGGTGGTATTGTTGATAGAACTAGAATATTCAGTCTGGCAAGCCCATCTAGTGTTTCTGTCAAGGTATCCAGGAGGTTCATGTTGCACCAGAACATTAAGCTTGATTTGGTACTCTTCTCTAAGTTGTCCAATCCCAGTCCTAAGTGCAATATTTCTGCATTAAGCCCTCATCCATTACCAACTTGCAAATATCTAACATGCATCCACCTGAAGGGAACGCTGATACACTAATACCATTGTTAACATTATACTTGATAACATCCAGGCTTAAACATTGATCACTTTGTTAGCTTCCTCCTGTACCTAATAAAGTGGCCACTAAGTTTATGTTCATGACCTTCTGCTGCTTCAGCCCATATACTTCAAGGTTCGATGTGCTGAACTCTTTTGCACACCACAGTTATAGCGCATGATTATTTGAGTTATCGTCGCTTTCCCCTCAGCTTGTACCAGTCTGACCATTCATCTCTGACTTCTTTCATTTACAAGGCAGTTTTTTCCTACAGTACTGCCACTCACTGGATTTTTATAAAAGTGTTTTCTGCATGATTCTCTGGAAACTCTAAAGACTGCTGTGCATGAAAATTCTAGGAGATCACCAGTTTTGTAAGATACTCAGACCACCTATTTGAGCACCAACAATTATCCCACGGTCAAAGTCACTTAGATCACATTTCTTCCCCATTCAGATGTTTCATCTGAACAACAACTGAACCTCTTGACCATTTCTGCATGCTTGTATGCGTTGAGTTGCTGCCTCATGATTGGCTGATTAGATATTTGCTTTAACGAGCAAGTACCTAATAAAATGTCCACTGAGTGCACCTTTCTGTCTGACTGAGATTATGTCATGCTCTCTAGAATCATATAGTCCAGCCACTTTTCTCTTAAGTGACTAGCCCATTGTGATCTCAGATGTCTTGCTTTCACTCTGATTCTATAAACTCTGAAATAAAGCCTATGAAAGAACCATCGGCTCTTCCACAGTTGGGCTGCTTGAGGTGCTTGACAGAGAAGCTTGTGAGGTGGAATGCTTCTTCTACCCTTACAGTAGTTTTCTGTGTGTTCCTGTCGAGGTTTCCATTACCATCCCAATTGCTCCTTCTCCACTTTGGATGATCATTGACCAGGAGTTCCCAGGACTCAGTGGGGATACTGCATTTTTTCAAGAAAGCTTTGACCACATCCTTCAATCCTTCCCTCTATGTGCAGTTAATATCTTCCTATGACTGAATTTCAAAAAAAAACTTTGGCAACTTAAATGAAATGGCCTGCCCAATGGAGCTGACTGTGTGTTGTTAGGTCCTCAATGCTGATGATGTCTGTGTTATCTTTTCAATAACACTTATGGCTACCAGGCTAAATCAACAATCCTCTGACAACAGAATCTTCTACTATGACCTATAATTACAGACTCAAGCAATTCTACCTTGACAAATTTAAAAGTTTTAGTTACTTTCTTGGATGTGAAGTGCAATAATAGAACACTTGGCACCTGAGCCTATTTGAAATCTCAAGTATTTGCATGATTCTTATTAAGTGTAAGATTCGCCTTTGTCTAAACTGTAAGCACTTACTTCATTGACAACAAAAGCTGTTGTTCTTCTCATCAGTTGTTCTGGCAAATCGTTCTTTTCCACAGTACTTCTTCACAGTTCTCTTGATCTTTCTCCACATTATATACGTTACTAAAACAGGATGCATTCATCCCCCTGGAATCATATTTCCTCCCACAGTTACAACATACTTGCATCATTGAGGTTTCTTTGGTGTGAGCTTGCAGTCTTTCCTTGCCACTCTGGAGACCTCTTTCAAATGCTCTTTTCACATTCAGTACTGTTGATTCACTAATTGCGTTAAGTCCAACTTCCAAGGTTTCTGGCACTTGACAAACTGCATTAGCTTTCTTTAAGAACAGTTCATTTTCTAAAAGAATCCTTCTTGCTCTGTTGGTTCTACAGTTCCAAATATTAGTTTGTTGTTGAGAAGTGTTTCTTCTGATGTAATCACATGAAACTACCAGCATTGGAGAGTTTCTAGAGCACTTTCTAGAACTGATCATGAACATGGTTTCTCCAATCAACCTTACATCTCTCAAAAGAAATATACTTGTGACTAGCAGGAATCAGAAAATCCTTTCAACTCGAAAACCATTCTTCATTAATGGCCCTCTTTGGCCCAAGATAACCAAGAGGAGGATTTAACTTCAAGAGTTCCTATCCCTATCACTGTAAGCAGGTATCCTATCGGGGCTCAATCCATTGCTACAAAATAACTCAACCAATCTAAGTCAAATCTACTTCATTCTTCTGCAACATTTCCATCATTCGTTTTGGGAGCTTGGAGTGATAGGAAATCAATTCCTGATATCATTCATGCACATATTTATGTTTCAAATAACACAACCAGCTCCAAGGTTGTCATCAAAGAAAATGCCATTTGCTTGAAACAAATAATTCATCTTGCTACCGTGCTATGAAGAAAGGTCTCAGCCCAAAATGTCAACTGTTTATTCATTTCCATAGTTGTTGCCTGACCAGTGAGTTCCTCCAGCATTTTGAATGTGTTGCTTTGGATTTCCAGTATCTCATGTTTACCATCATACATTTATTCCTCTTTGATTATATTCAGCATGAGATATGTAATAAAAGAAAAATAATTACTTGGGATGTGATAAAGTAACAATATTAAACCAACATTGATGCTTTGCTGCTTTTACACTGAGATCGAAAAGCTTTTTGGAACATAAATAATCAGATCTTTTGATCTTATTGACTACAGAAGCTGTATTTATTTAGTGAGATTACATATCCCTTACACCCACCACCACTGGTTCCCAGAAGCGTTTACTGGGAAGATTACTTCAAGCTGTTTCAATTGAAATATAGTCCTGGAGTCATTTAGCTTGGGGCCTACTGAGATGTGAACTTCAAAAATTAAGCTCACATGGTTTTTTTTTTATTATTTGGGAAAAATATTATGTCCTCAGCTGACATTGTACAGACAGCCAATTTCCTATTTAAATAAGTTGCATCCAATCCAATACAGAAATGTTGCCAAATTTACTCTTCCTTGCTTCTCCTGTTCATTCATTTCACCTCCCATATATTTATGGTCCTCACTCCTCTCCCCTCCCTTCCTAATCTGCTTTATTCTGACTCAATCTATTTCTCTTTCCTTTGTTCTCAGCTTTTCCACTCCCTTCCTCCCCACTTCCACATCTCCTCTCTTCCCCCAGCACCAACAACAGATCAATATCAGGGCCTGACTTCACCAAATCTCACCATAGTTGCAACTCACGCTGTTCCTCAGTATGACGTATTCCATCCATAAGTTCTCCCAGAAGATCAAAGTTTGTTGGGGCAAGATGACCGCCCACATAACTATGAACTCCTCCTCTTCTGGGATTGCATCTTTATGCTCAGGTCAAGAAATTATAAAGAGAATCTACTACTTTGCCCTTGAACCATAGATGATGGCTGATATTACATTTAAAAATCGGACATCTCATTCATTTTGTGACTGTCACCAATTCTGGTCTTCCTTCTCATAATTGGATGATATGAGATCTGTTATTCAATTTCTCTCAACTATTACTGATTAGTTTTTAGTACATCATATTCATCTGGATTCAACTACACTGGATTTTGCTTCCTGAATACTTTTGGGTGTATCGTATAGATTTTGGGCTACTGATCATGAAAATCACCATGAAATTTCCCTATCATGCACCATGTTTTAAAATCATCTATGTGTGTTATTTCAATTCATAATTCGTCAATTAAAATATTGCCCACGGTGTAAGATGAAAAGTTTTCTATCTTGTCCAGGCATGCCTGGGCATGCTTAGGCAGGGAGGATGCTGCATGACAGGGCAGGTTTTAGAAAGACTGCAAATTTCCATGAAGGATTTTGATATCTGGGACAGATGTTTCCCAGAATAACTGGTGCCAAGATTAAGGAAGGCATTTTTCTTTGTCCACAAATCAAACAGGTCATCAATGACAGGCAATTTGAAGAACATCTCGTGGGACTGGAGAAAAACACATGGAAGGCATTCAAAAATGTTGTTGTTGAAACTTTTCTTAGCAACTACCGAGCACCAAATATTCTGCATCTACTTGACAACCCGTTTCAGGCATAAAAAACCATGAAGTGCATATGTTACTGAAGATTCATTTTCTGCATTTCTATTTAGACTTCTTCCCTGCAAATCTTGGTGTTATCAGTGACAAACGTGGTGAAAGGTTTCACCAGGACATTGCAGTCACAGAGATATGGCATCAATATAACTGGAATCCATCAATGCTGGCTGATTATTGTTGGACACTTAAGTGCCTCAGACACTGAATACAAATGAAAATCATCAACGAAACATAATTAGTTTTGTTGAACTATTGCAAAGTGTCAGCACCATCATGCAGCTAAATGCATTATATTCAACAAAAGTTAACTTCTTGTTTCTCCAAGTTCCTACATGATACAAGTAGTCTGAAATTATATTTGTGTTCAGCTTCAAGCAGTTTATCATAAACCAAAAATATTTCTGAGGAAACAACACTTTCAAAAATTATTGTTGTCCAGTGTAAAGCTTAATGGTGACATAAAACTTGGAGATGCAATAAAATGTGAGGAGGTTAAGAACAGAGATAGATAGAGGGTGAATTGGGCAGAAACACAGTAAATATATACTTTAATGAAGACAACTATGAAGTGATTAATTTTGAAATGAATTATCGGTGCAGGAAATATAAATAAAATAAATTTTTTAAAGAGTGGAATAGATAGATGTGAGGGTGTATATACCAAATTCTTTTTGATGAGACAGAACATGTTAAGATGGCTTGTTGAAAAGTAGGGTTGCTGAATCCAATGTTGTGGAATCTCTACAAGGACGGAAGTGATGTGGGGTGTGAATTGTTGGTCAAGGTTGAGAGGTAGAAAAGGTATTAGGGAAGGTCAAAATATGAAGGGGATTCAAGTCCACGGGACTTAGAACATAAGAACATTACAGCACAGTACAGGCCCTTCATCCTGCAATGTTGTGCTGACTTTGTAATTTTCTCCAAGATCAATGTAATGCTTTCACCAATGTGCGTATCTAAGAGTCTCATAAATCTCCCGAATGTATCCACATAATCCCTAGCAGTGCATTCAATATACCCATCATCCTCTGTGTAACTAGCCTACCTCTGGCAACCCCCTGATACCTTACTCCAAAAATTTAGGTCTCGGCTGATAGCAAAGAGGCTTGGAGTTGCAACCAGTTGTTAGAGGGAAGGAGAGTCCATAGTTAGACATGATGTGCAAAGATAGAGTTGAGACCAAAATAAAAATCTTAAATTGACTTACAAATGAAAAGATCCATGAGGCAGATTGCATGGCCTCAGACCGAGTCAGGCTGATTCCCTTTAAGTAGCACTCAACAGGTTCCACCTTGTAAAGGTCTACTGCTACATGAGTGGCCTCAGAATTCATGACCCACATGCACTAATGCATGTTACTCACATGACATTAGAACATGAAGTATTGCTGCTTGGGAATTTCTGCATGCCTCTGTACACAGAAACATCGTATAGATGCAGGACCCTGAACCAAGATGGCATTCGGCAAAAAGTGCAGAATGTACCCTATTGTGTTATTATACCATACTAGGTTAGGTGATTTGCCTTATACATATTTATTTGCAAAATGCAGAGAAGCAATACACTATGCAGAACTGTGTTAACATTGGGGAACAAAGATGAAGACTTGGTGATTTGATCATGGGGTACCCTGGTTCTGTCTACAAGTGTGGCCCCAAGCAGCTGTTACTTTAAGTCTCCATTTGCAGTCCGATCTCTCAGATCCCAGCATCCTCCACTATTGCATTGAAGCTGGAGTTTTGGAGCCACACCTTAGCTTGCAAGTAAACACATTACGGTCTTGAACTCGACAATGAGTTCAACGGTTTCAGTTGATTTATGTATGATCTGTGCTGATGAAGATCATGGAGGAGATGTTTTTGCCAATCCAAAATGACTGAGAAGCGAGGAAATCAAGGATCCAATTGCATAAGGAGGTATTGAGACCAAAGCCTTGAACCTTATTGATTAGCTTTGAGGGAATAATGGCAATGAATGCTGAGCTGTAGTTGATAAAAAGCATTCTGATGTACATATCCTTGTTGTCCAGGGTTGAGTGAAGAGCAATGAGATGGCATCTGCTGTGGACCCATTGCACCATTTGGCAAAATGGAGTGGATCCAAGTTGCTTCTCAGGCAGGAGTTGACATGCTTCATCACCAGCCTCTCAAAACACCTCATCACTGTGGATGTAAGTGCTACTGGACAATAGTCATTGAGGTAGGTTACCACATTCTTCTTGGGCTCTGGTATAAATGAAGTCTGCTTGAATCAGGTGGGTACCTCAGACTGCTCAAGTGAGAGATTAAAGATCTTAATGATCACTCCACCCAATTGATCAGCATAGGTCTTTTGTACTCCTTCCAGAGCTGTCAGTCTGTCAAGGACTATAATCACTAAGTTACGGGCCATAGCTATGCCAAATAGCTGATGGATTATTCATCATGTTTATTGTTTCAAATTATTTCTGTTAAAGAACAATAGCAGTCTCTTGTTACACATTATTGGTGTCATACATTACTGGTGTAGATTTGGAATTTCGACTCTGCAATCCATTGCATTGAATTGGATAGCTCAAGTTCCAAAATTACACCAGTAATGTATGTAATTGGAGGGCTCCCAGATATGACCTGTGATCAACATAAAAGGAAAGGAGTTCACCTCCATCCTCTGCTGAGTTTCCCAGAGTTGCTCATAGGATTATTGAATCATACAAGATGACACAGGCCATTCAGCCCAACTTGTTCATGTTAACCAGTGGGCACTACCTCCAGCACTTGGTCCAAAGTCCTCTATGTCTAAGCAGTTCAAGTATTTATCTCAACACATCTTTTTGCTGTCAGTGACCCACTTCAACCACTCTGTCTGACAGTACATTAGAGGTACTTACAAAGAAGGTCCCTTTACCCTGCGTTTATATCTTCTGTTTTTATGTGTCTATGTGATGTGGAAAAGTTCCCACAGTCTACCCTATGTAGTTTTTATTTTTCTCTGATATGTGGAAAAGTTCCTGTAGTCAATCCTATCTATATTCCTTCTACGTTAACATACCTTAATCATGTTCCCTCTTAACCTCCTCCACTATCGGGAAAACAGACCAAACCTCTTTAGTCTGCCCAGATAACTGGAGTTTTGAAGTGTTGTAAGCACTTTTGGGCCCCTTATAAGAATATAAAAATATAAGGAGTGGGAGAGGAGTAGGCCATCTGGCCCATAGAGCCTGCTCCGCCATTCAATAAAGTCATGGCTGATTTGAACATGGACTCTGCTCCACCTACCTGTGTTTCCCCCATAACCCTTAATTCTCTTACTATGCAAAAATTAATCCAACCTTGCCTTAAATATATTAAAGCCTCCACTGCTTTATTGGGCAGAGAATTCCACAGATTCATCACTCTTGGGAAAAGCAGTTCCTTCTCATCTCCGTCCTAAGTTTACTCCCCTGAATCATGAGGCTATGTTCCCAAGATGTCCTATCAGTAGAAACAACATTCCTACCTTTATCTAATCTATCCCTTTTATAATTTTATATGCTTCTGTAAGACCTCCTCTCATCCTTCTGAATTCCAGCGAGTGCAGTCCCAGGCGACTCATTTTCTCCTTATAGTCTAACCCCCTCATCCCTAGTGAACCTCCTCTGCCCTGCCTCCATTATCAGTGGTGACTTTGGAGACGGTTCAAAGAAGATTCACGAAAATGATTCCAGGATTGAAAGGCTTGCCAATATGAGGAACGTTTGATGCTCTGGGTCTCTACTCACTGGAATTGAAAAGAATGTTGAAAGGTCTCAGTAGAGTGGATGTGGAGAGGATGTTTCCTATGGTGGGAGTCTAAAACCAGAGAACACAGACTTAGTACAAAGACATCCTTTTAGAACAGAGATGAGGAGGAATTTCTTTAGCCAGAGAGTGGTGAAACTGTGGATTTTGTTGCCATAGGTGGCTAAGACGGAGGCCGATAGATTCTTGATCAGTCAGGACATGAAAGGATACAGGGAGAAAGCAGGAGATTGGAGCTGAGAGAGAAAATGAATCAGACAAGAAAAAATGGAGGAGCAGATTCGATGAGCCAAAAGGCCCAGTTCTGCTCCTGTATCTTATGTTCTTACGGTCTATAACTGTACTGCTCTGGGTGTCAAATGTAGGATATCCAGGAGAATACCAGCCTCCACAATGGCCACATCTGCACCAGGTGCATCAAGATACAGCTCCTTAGAGATAGTGTTAGGGAACTGGAGCTGCAGCTTGATGACCTTCTGCTTGTTAGGGAAAGTGAAGCGGTGATAGACAGGAGCTACAGGGAGGTAGTCACCCCAAGGCTATAGGAGACAGATAAATGGTTGACTGTCAGGAGAGGGAATGGAGAGTGTCAGACAGTGGAGACACCTCCTGTGGCCGTCTCTCTCAACTATAAGTACTCCATTCTGAATGCTGTTGGAGGTTGTGGTGGGGGAAGAACTACCTGGGGGAAGCAACAGCGGCCGTGTCTCTGGCACTGAGACTGGCTCTGTAGCTCAGAAGGGTAGGGGACTGAAGAGGATGGCAGCAGTAATAGAGTACTCTCTAGTCAGGAGACAGACAGGCGGTTCTGTGGATGCGAAAAGGAAACACGGATGGTAGTTTGCCTCCCAGGAGCTAGACTCTGAGATGTTTCTGAATGCGTCCACAATATAAGGAATAAGGAAGATGAGCAGCCAGAAGTCTTGGTACATATTGGCACCAACAATATAGGTAGAAAAAAGGAAGATGTCCTGAAATAAGAATACAAAGAGTTAGGAAGTAAGCTGAGAAGCAGGACCTCAAGGATAGTAATTTCAGGATTGCCGCCAGTGCCACATGACAATGAGGATAGGGATAGAATGTGATGGCAGATAAATGTGTGACTGAAGAATTGCAGCAGGGTGCAGGGATTCAAATTTATGGATAATTGGGACCTCTTCTGGGGCAGGTAGGACCTGTACCAAAGGGATGGGTTACACTTGAATCTGAGGGGGACCAATATTCTTGTGGGCAGGTTTACTAGACTTGTTGGGAGTGGTTTAAACTGATATGGCAGGGGGGTGGGAACCAGTATGATAGAGCTGAGGATGAGTCAGCAGGTTTATAAGAAGATAACGGATGTAAGATAAACGTAAGGAAGGACAACCCAATGATTGGGTACAAATGCAGACAGAGTAAAGAGTTAAATTGTACCAGAGGGAAAATTCAAAAGGGTGAAGAATGCTGTATTTAAATGTGTGTAACATTCGGAGTAGGTAGACAAACTCATGTTGCAATTAGAGATTGGTCAATATGGCATGGTGGGCATCACTGAGTTGTGCCTGAAAGAAGGCCATAGTTGATGAGACCAATGGAAGGTCCAACGGTCAAGAAGGCGGTCTCTGCAAGCGTTGTGGAACATGTAGAGCACAACAAGACACAGAAGACGTCCTGGTCATCCACTGCGCCTAGTCCCATTTCCAGCTGTCTAGACTCTGTCTTGCCTCTGGATCCAGAGAAGAATTGTGAAGAGAGAGTGAGGCTGTCGCTGCGCAACTCTCCCTCACTTAAATCCAAATCAAATGCTTGTCTTGACACCATCGAGCCGGCTGGTGGTGCAGTGACACCAGCACCGGACTCCAGGAGTGAAGGTTTCTGGCTTTGAATCCAGTCGAGTCACTCCCGGGCACGCTTTCCATCCGTGCTGGGTTGAGTGTCAAGCTAGCAACTCGACCTCGTAAAAAGTACTAATCGATGGTGATGGAACCTTATCAGGGAGTTTAACGTAAAGGAACCCTTAGGAGGGAGTGATCATAATATGATTGAATTCATACTGCAATTTCAGAGGGAGAAGCCTATGTCATATGTATCAGTAAGGTGGGGGTATCTAGATCTTGAGAGCACAGCTTCAAAATTGAGGGGTGATCTTTTAGAACAGAGCTAAGGAGGAATTTTTTAGCCAGAGAGTAGTGAATCTGTTGAACGTTCTGCCGCAGACTGCAGTGGAGGCCAAGTCCATGTGTATATTTAAGGCGGAAGTTGATCGTTTCCTGATCAGTCAGGGCATCAAAGGATATGGTGAGAAGGCAGGTGCATGGGGTTGAGTGGAATCCGGGATCAGCCATGGTGGAATGGCAGAGCAGACTCAATGGGCTGAATGACCTAATTCTGCTCCTATTTCTTATGGTCTTATTCAAGCAGCATCCTAGTGAATTGCCTCTGAACCCTCTCCAGGACTATCACATCCTTCCTCTGAGTTAGTGACCAGAAATGCACACATCTGGGGTCTGACTAAAGATATAATCTCCCCCTCCTTCTGTGTTCAGTGTCCCAGTGAAGGTCAATATCCTATCTGCCTTGCTAAACATGTTGTCTCCTCCATTGCCACTTCCAAGGACATTTTGTCATGTATTTCTAGGTCCCTCTGTTCCTTAATATTTCTTAAGACCATACAATTTGTTGTGTCTATCCTGGGCTCATTAAAATGCCTAAAGTGCATGACCTTACAGCAGCCTAGATCAAGCACCATCAGTCCATTCTGCCGCCGGTCTTCTCGGCCTCTGTGAATATACTTATCTTGCCTCTCTCATTAATCCAAGTTATTAACATATAAGCTTTAAGATAGTTATGAATAAGAATAAGTTTGGACCCTGCAGGAGAGTATTAAGTTGGAACAGGCAATTAAGAGAGCTTTAGGGAGGGCTAATTGAGAACAGCTGTTTTTTTTTTAGCAAGGCCACATCTGACATGTGGAGAGTGTTTAAAGACCAACTGCGCAGAGAACATGACGTGTGTTTCAGTAACAGAAAGGACAAGAATGGAAAGGGATCCTTGGATTACGAGAGAGCAGTGAGTTTAATCAAAAGATAAGAGGAAACACATGTAATGTTTGGGAAGCTGAAATCAAACAGGGTCCTTGATGACTCAAAATTCAAAGTTCAAAATCACTCAGTGGCCACTTTAAAATGAAAGCACTAAGTGTATGTTCATGGGCTTCAGCCCATCAGCTTCAGGGTTGGATGTGTTATGCACTCAGAGATGTCCTTCTGCACACCAGTGCTGTAATGCAACACGCACAAAATGCTGGAGCAAAAGGAACTCAACAGGTCCTGCAGCATCCATGAAAAAGAATAAACATGCAACGTTAACATGAAGTCCTGATGAAGAGTCTTAGCCTGAAACGCCAACTGTTTATTCATTTCCATAGATGCTGCCTGACCCACTGAGTTCCTCCAGCATTTTGTGTGTGTTGCTCTGGATTTCCAGCATCTGCAGAATCTCTTATGTAACTTGTAAGGTGTGGTTATTTGAGTTACTGTTGCCTTCCTGTCAGCTTGAATCAGTCTGGTTATTCTCCTCTGACTTACCTCTACACATGGTGTTTTCACCCACAGAGCAGGCACTACGGTGCTGAGTCCCAGGAAATCAGTAGTTTCCGAGATATTCAAATCACCCCACCTAGCACCAACAATCATTCCATGGTCACATTAGATCACATTTCTTTCCCATTCTGATGTTTTGTCTGAACAACAATGAACCTCTTGACCATTTTCTCCATAAGGAGAAAATTCAAACGTCAGAGGTACAAAGGGACTTAGAAGTCGCCGTGCAAGACTCTCGGAAGGTTAATTCACAGGTAAAGCAGGCAAATGCAATGTTGGCATTTATTTCAAGGGGAATAGAATATGAAAACAAGGAGCTAATGCTGAAGCTTTATAAGACACTGGTCAGGCTGCACTTGAAGTATTGTCAACAGTTTTGAGCCCCTTATCTTAGAAAGAATGTATAATCATTGGAGAGAGTCCAGAGGAGGTTCATGAGATTGATTCTGGGAGAGAAGGGGTTAACTTATGAAGGAGTATTGGCAGCTTTGGGCCTATACTCACTGGAATGTAGAAGAATGTGAGGGGATCTCTTTGAGATCTACCAAATGTTGAAAGGACTAGATAAGGTGGATGTGGAGAGGATGTTCCCTCTAGTGGGGGTATCCAGAACTAGAGGGCACAGCTTCAGAATTGAGGGCTGACCTTTTAGAACAGAGGTAAGGAGGAATTTTTTTTAGCCAGAGAAGTAGTGAATCTGTGGAATGGTCTGGCACAGTCTGCAGTGGAGGCCAAGTCCATGTGTATATTTAAAGTGGGAATTGATAAATTCCCGATTGGTTGGGGCATCAAGGGATATGTTAAGAGGGCAGGAATATGGGGTTGAATGGGATCTGGGATCAGCCGTGATGAAATGGCGGAGCGGACTCGATGGGCTGAATAGACTAATACTGCTCCAATGTCTTATGGTGTTATAGTCTTATGTCTGCATGCTTTTATGTTATCTGCATTACCGAGCAGGTGTACAGGTTTTGCTAATAAAGAAGCCACTGAGTGTGTGTCACCATACCATCCTGAGATTTACTTTCTTGCAGGCATTCATAGTAGAACAATAGCATCAATGAAAAACTACACACAAACAACTGAAGCATAAAAGAGGGCAATCTGTGCAAGTACAAAATAATAATAATAAATACTGTGAACATGAGTTTTGAGTCGTTGCAAATGAGTTTATAGGTTATGGGTTCAGTTCAGATTTGAAGTGAGTGAAGTTATCCACATTGGTTGAGGAACCTATTGGTTGCAGGATAATAATTGTTCCTGAACCTGTTGTGGAACCTAAGACTCCTGTACCTCCTTCCCAATGGCAGCAGCAAGAAACGATTATGAAGGAGGTAGAGAAAAAATACTCAAGGGAATTAAGAGAGTCAGGAGACCTCAAGAAAAGTTCTTGGAAGGTATGATTAAAGAAAATCCCTGTGTATTGTACATTTATATTAAGAGCAAGATGTCACATTAACACCCTCCTCTCCAGGATTGCGACTGTTTGGCAATCTGGACAGGTAGTCAGCTGTAATGTTCTATCTTCCTGCTATGTGGTGAATGCTGAATTGGAAGGGTTACAGAGCCAGATACCTGTGGGTCACGCACAGGGGCAAGGACAGCAGCCTTCATCGTAGTGGCTACCATTGCACTGGCCATCATCTGATTGGTCAGAGTCAGAGTGGTGATCTTCAGGCTTTAGCTCTTCCAGGCTTCAATGAGGAGAGACTTCAGTCAGAGAAAGCAGAAGAAAAGAAACACTTAAGATTAAGTTTTTTTTCCTTCCCTTCTTCACATCTGCTCATCTACAACAGTAGAGATGCCAGGCAGGATAGTTGAATGCTCCTTTTGAGGGATGTGGGAAGACAGGGAGACACAGTGTCCCTGACGATTACAACAGTGAGAAGTGTATCCTGCTCCAGCTTCTAACATTCCGTGTTAAGGAGCTGGAGCTGGAACTGGATGAACTCCGGATCATTCAGGAGGCTGAGAGGGTGATAGATCGGACATATAGAAAGGTAGTTACACCCAAGGGTGCAGGACACATGCGACTGGGTGACAGTCAGGAAGGGGAAAGGGGCTAAGGAGCCAGTGCAGAGGAATCCTGTGGCCTTCCCCTTCAGCAACAGATAAATCACTTTGGATACTATTGGGGGCGGGGGGTGGAAATGATCTAACAAAGAAAAGTCACAGTGGTCAGGTTTCTGGCACTGAGTCTGTCTCTGTGACCCAGAAGGGAAGGGAGAGAAGTGGGACACTGTGGTGACAGAGGACTTATTAGTTAGGGGAATGGTCATAAGGTTCTTTTGAGCAAGAACGAGATTCCTGGATGGTATGTTGCCTCCTGGGTGCCAGGGTCCGGGATATCTTGGACCGAGTCCTCAGCATTCTTAAGTGGGAGGGTGAACAGCCAGAAGTCATGGTCCATGTAGGTACCAATGACATGGGCAGGATGAGTGATGAGATTCTGCATAGGGAGTTCAGGGAGTTAGGTGATAAGTTATAGGGCAGAACCTTCAGAGCTGTGATCTCAGGATTGCTACCAATGTCACGTGACAGTGAAGCCAAGAACTAGGAAGCTTATACAGTTTAGTATATAGCTAAGGAGTTGGTGTAAGAGGGAGTGCATAGGATTTCTGGATCATTGGGCTCTCTTCCAGGGAAGGTGGAATCTGTACAGAAGGGAGACTTTTCAGCGAGTTGGAGGGGGACTAATATCTTAGCGGGAAGGTTTGTTAATGGCGTTAATGGGGTTTAAATTAGAATTGCAGGGAAATGGGAACCAGAGTGCCAGAACAGATAGTGGAGAAGTTGTGGAGGCAAATGTTGCTAAGATCTGAGACAAGTTATGAATCAAAATAGTTAAGCGTAGTCCGATTAGTGTCCTGAGCTGCATGTTGTAGTATCGTAGGAAAGGTGGATAATGGCGTTGAAGATGAGGTAGCTGGTTTATAAACGAGGCAATGTGTAGTGCGGAGAGGCTGTTGATGGGGAAAACTTGCAGTCAATAGAATGAAATGCAACGTAAAAGGCAGACTAAATCAAAGAGGGTGAATACAGGACTGAAGGTGTTGTATCTGAATGTACTCAGTATACAGAATAAGGTAGATGAACTTGTGGCACATTTGCAGGTTGGCAGGTATGATGCTGTAGGCATCGCTGAATCATGGCTGAAAGAAGATTATAGCTGGAATCTGAATGTCCAAGCATACACATTGTATCGAAAGGACAGACAGGAAGGCAAAGGAGGCAGTTTTGCTCTGTTGGTAAAAAAATGAAATCAAATCAATAGAAGAGGTGGCATCGGGTTGGAAGGTGTTGAACCGTTGTGGTAGAGCTAAGGAACTGTAAGGGTAAAAAGACCCTGATGGGAGTTGTATACAGACCCCTAAAAGGTAGTAAGCATGTGACTTATAAATTACAACAAGAGATAGAAAATGCATGCCAAAGGGGCAATGTTAGAATAGTCATGGGAGACTTCAATATGCAGGTAGATTGGGAAAATAAAGTTGGTGCTGGGTTCTAGGAGGAGGGATTTCTAGAGTACCTACAAGATGGCTTTTTAGAGCAGTTTATGGCTGAGCACACTAGGGGATCAGCTATTCTGGTTTGGGTGTAATGCAATGAAACAGAATTGACTGGAGAGCTTAAGGTAAAAGAACCCTCATGGAAAAGTGACCATAATATGATCGAATTCACCCTGAAGTTTGAGAAGGAGAAGCTAAAGTCAGATGTGTCAGTATTACAGTGGAATGAAGGGAATTACAGAGGCATGAGAGAGGAGTTGGCCAGAATTGTTTGGAAAAGAACGCTGGCACAGAGGATGGCAGAGCAGCAATGGCTGGAATTTCTGGAAGCAATTTGGAAGACAAAGGATATATACAACCCAAAGAGGAAGAAGTATTATAAAGGAAAGATGACACAACCATGGCTAACAAGGAAAGTCAAAACAACCATAAAAGCCAAAGAGAGAGCATATAATAGAGCAAAAATTAATGGGAAGTTAGAGGATTGAGAAGCTTTGAAAACCAGCAGAAAGCAACAAAAAAGTCATTAAGAAGGTAAAGATGGAATACGAAAGTAAACTAGCCAATAATATTAAAGAGAAAACCAAACGTTTCTTCAGATACATAAAGTATAAAAGCGAGGCAAGAGTGGATATCAGACCACTGGAAAAAGATACTGGAGGAGTAGTAATGGGGGACAATGAAATGGCGGATGAACTGAATAAGTATTTTGCATTAGTCTTCACCGTGGAAGACATTGGCAGTGTGATAGAAGTTCTAGGTGTCAGAGATCATGAAGTGTGTGAAATTACTAACTAGAGAGAAGGCTCTTAGGAAACTGAAAAGTCTGAAGGTAGATAAGTCACCTGCACCAGATGGTGTACAGCCAGGATTCTGAAAGAGGTGGCTGAAGAGATTGTGGAGACATTATTAATGATTTTTCAAGAATCACTAGATTCTGGAATGGTTCCGGAAGACTGGAAAGTTGCAAATGTCACTCCACTCTTCAAGAAGGGAGAGAGGCAGAAGAAAGGAAACTATAGGCCAGTTAGTCTGATCTCAGTGGTTGCGAAGATGTTGGAGTCAATTATTATGGATGAGGTCTCAGGGTATTTGGAGGAACATGATAAAATAGGCCGTAACCAGCATAGTTTACTCAAGGGGAAATCTTGCTGATAAATCTGTTGAAATTCTTTGAAGCAATAACAAGCAGGATAGACAAAGGAGAATTGTTTGATATACCTACTTGGATTTTCAGAAGGGCTTTAATAATGTACCACACATGAGGCTGCTTAACAAGCTACGAGCCCATGGTATTACAGGAAAGAATCTAGCATGGAGAAAGCAGAGGCTGATTGGTAAAAGGCAAAGAGTGGGAATAAAGGGAGCCTTTTCTGGTTGGCTGCCAGTGACTAGTAGTGTTCCACTGGGGTCTGTGATGGGACCGATTATTTTTATGTCATATGTCAATGATTTGGATGATGGAATTGATGGCTTTGTTGCAAAGTTTGCTGACGATATGAAGATAGGTGAAGGATCAGGTCGTTTTGAGGAAGTAGAGAGACTACAAAAGGACAGACAGATTAGGAGAATGGACAAAGAAATGGCAGATGGGATACAGTGTTGGGAAGTGCATGGTCATGCACTTTGGTAGAAGAAATGAAAGGGTTACTATTTTCTAAATGGAGAGAAAACACAAAAAACTGAGACATGAAAGGACTTGGGAGTTCCTGTGCAGGGTTTCCTAAAGGTTAATTTGCAGGTTGAGTCTGTGGTGAGGAAGACAAATGCAATGTTAGCATTCATTTCAAGAGGATTAGAATATAAAAGCAAGGATGTAATGTTGAGAATTTATAAAGCACTAGTGAGGCCTCACTTGGGGTACTATGAGCATTTTTAGGCCCCTCATCTGTTGGCGCGTGGCCAAGTGGTTAAGGCGTTCGTCTAGTGATCTGAAGGTCGCTAATTCGAGCCTTGGCTGAGGCAGTGCGTGTACCCTTGAGCAAGGCACTTAACCACACATTGCTCTGCGATGACACCAGTGCCAAGCTGTATGGGTCCTAATGCCCTTCCCTTGGACAACATCGGTGTTGTGGAGAGGGGAGACTTGCAGCATGGGCAACTGCCGGTCTTTCATACAACCTTGCCCGGGCCAGTGCCCTGGAAACCTTCCAAGGTGCAAATCCATGGTCTCACGAGACTAATGGATGCCTATATAATCTTAGAAAGGGTGTGCTGAAACTGGAGAGGTTCAAAGAAGGTTTACGAAAATGATTTCAAGATTGAATGGCTTGTCATATGAAGAGTGTTTGATGGCTCTGGGCCTGCGCTCACTAGAATTCAGAAGAATGAGAGGTGTCCTCATTGAAACCTATTGAATGGTGAAAGAATTTGATAGAGTGGATGTGGAGAGGATGTTTCCTGTGGTGGGAGAGTCTATGACCTGGGGACACAGTCTTAGAATAGAGGGGCATCCTTTTAGAGCGGAAGTGAGGAGGAAATTCTTTAGCCAGAGAAGGTGAATCTGTGGAATTTATTGCCACAGGCAGCAGTGGAGGCCAAGTCTGTATGTATATTTAAGGCAGAGGTTGATAGTTTCTTGATTAGTCATGGCATAAAGGGATATACGGAGAAGGCAGGAGATTGGGTCTGAGAGAGCAATGGATCAGCCAGAGTGAAATGGCAGAGCAGACTCGTTTGGCCAAATGGCCTAATTTTGCTCCTATGTCTTCTGGTCTTGTGGTCTATCACATGCATCCTTTCTTCCTCTTTATCCAGCCTCCAATCTCCCTTGATATTCAGGGTTTCCTATACTTGTCACCCCTGGCTTTTACCTAGAGTGGAACTTGATCTCCTGCTATACCTTATTTGAAAGCTTTCTACTGTGCAGAATAACCTGTTCAACTCCTTCAAAATTTTGTTTTGTAATATCAGAAAAGTATGGTTCTTATTTGCTTTTTGTCTCTGGCTCAGGACAGATTTCAGACATAAAAGACTGCCAGAACCAACTTCAGGCACAATGAATCTCCTTTCTAAATGCAGTACATCCCGACCTGGTGCTGTATATTTATGATAATGCCCTCCCCACGAAAAGATCCAGCCGGTAAACAATATTTTAGCACTGGTTGGACAATACAGGGAGCCCTTGTTCTATGGTAATCTGAGTAATGAAAATTCACTTTTGCAGAATCCACAGAAGATTTGAGAGATGGAATAAAAATTTGATCTGATGGAATTTATGTGAGATAACTAAGCACAAAGTGTATGTGGAAAACTGAAATAGTTTGCCAGTTTACAGTGGGAAGCCATTTAAGAGATTTGCTTTAGAAATTGCCAAGGCAATCCCTTCTATTGATGCTTATACAATGATGTATTATCAAACAATATAGCATCCATTTTCACTGCTTAAATCAAAAGCCTTTCTGTTATGTCTACAATAAAATCAGAATTCTATTGCCTGTAGATTGCACACCCACACGAGCATTACTGTTGACCGAGAAACTTCCCATAAGAATGCATCTCCACAATACGGGTTATATTGTACAATCATTTAAATACACAGGCAACATAAAGTTCCTGTGCTACTGGCATTACACCAAACAGAATCAGAATCAGATTTAATATCACCGGCATATGCCGTGAGATTTGTTAACTTTATGACAGCAGTACAATGAAATACGTGATAAATAAATATAGAGATAAGCAACACACATCAAAGTTGCTGGTGAACGCAGCAGGCCAAGCAGCATCTGTAGGAAGAGGTGCAGTCGACGTTTCAGGCCGAGACCCTTCGTCAGGACTAACTGAAGGGTCTCGGCCTGAAACGTCGACTGCACCTCTTCCTACAGATGCTGCTTGGCCTGCTGTGTTCACCAGCAACTTTGATGTGTGTTGCTTGAATTTCCAGCATCTGCAGAACTCCTGTTGTTTGCGTTTAAATATAGAGATAAGACTGTTGCATTTAGTACATAAGTGTCTGTTAAATAGTTACATTAAAATTAGTAGTGCAAAATAACAGAAGTGAGAAAAGTAGTGAGATAGTGTTCATGGGTTTAATGTCCATTTAACAAACGGAATGGCAGATGGGAAGAAGCCGAATTACTGTGCGTGTGCCTTCAGGTTTTTGTACTTCCTTTTGAATGGTAACAGTGTGAAGAGGGCATCTCCTAGGCAGTGGGGATCCTCAATGATGGATGCCGCCTTCCTAAGGCACCGCTCCCTGAAGATATCTTGGATACTACGGAGGATAATACCTATGATGGAGATGACTAATTTTAAAAGTTTCTGCAACTTATTTCAATCTTGTGCAGTAGCCCCACCCCCCGATACCAGATGATAATGCAGTCAGTCAGAATGCTCTCCACAGTACATCTATAGAATTTTTCCAGTGTTTCAGTTGAGAAACCAAATCTCCTCTAACTCCGAATGAAATAAAGCCACTATCTTGCCTTCTTTATAGCTGCACCAATATGTTGCATCCAGGTTAGGTTTTCAAAGGTACTGACACCCAGGAACTTGAAATTGTTTACTCTCTCCACTTCTGATCCATGTACGAGGATTGGTTTGTGTTCCCTCATCTTAACCTTCCTAAAGTCCACAATCAATTCTTTGGTCTGCTGACATTGAGTGCAAAGTTGTTGGTGGGACACCACTCAACTTCCTGGTATATCTCACTGCTGCACGTCCTTTTGTCACCATCTGAAATTCTGTCAGCAATGGTTGTATCATCAGCAAATTTATAGGTGCTGTTTGAGCTATGCCTACCCACACAGTCATGGGTGTAGAGAGAGTAGAGCAGTGGGCTGAACACACATCCCTGTGGAGCACCAGTGTTCATTGTCAGTGAGGTGGAGATGTTATTTCAAATCCACACAGATTGTGGTCTTCTGGTTAGGAAGTCGAGGATTCATTTGCAGAGGGAGGTACAGAGGCCCAGGTTCTGTAGCTTTTTGATCTGGACTGTAGGAATGATAGTCTTAAATGCTGAGCTATAGTCAATAAACAGCTTCTGAAATAGGTATTTGCAATGTCCAGGTGATCCAAGGCTGCGTGGAGAACCATTGAGATCACATCTGCTGTAGACCTATTGTGGCAATAGGCAAAATGCAGTGGGTCCAGGTTGTTTCTGAGACAGATATGAGTTGTTCTTACTTTGCTATTGCTCTATCTGTTCTTAAAGCTTATTAAACCTAGACTCAATTGTTTCATGGAAGTACAAAGTTCAAAGTAAGTTTTATTATCAAAGTACATATATGTCACCATATACAACCCTGCGATTAATTTTCTTGTGGGTATGCTCAGTAAATCTATAGAATAGTAACTATAACAAGATCAATGAAAGATACCTCCATACTTTAAACTGATTTCAGGTACAATAGAAAAAATTGTCATAACAGTGAGATTGCTACTTAAACAAATTTTAAATAAATGTGGTTACATTCAATGACCATAAGGACAATAAAACCTGAATATATCTGTGACTGTGTGGCTAGGCACAGCTCAAACACCATCTATAAATTTACCGATGACACAACTATTATTGGCAGAATTTCAGATGGTGATGAGGAGGTGTACAGGAGCTAGGTAGATCAGCTTGTTGAGTGGTTTTACAACGACAACCTTGCACTCAACATCAGTAAGACCAAGGAATTGATTGTGGACCTCAGGAAGGAGAATGCGAGCAGAAACACACTAGTCCTCATCGAGAGATCAGCAGAGGAAACGGTGAGCAGTTTCAAGTTTCTGGGTGTCAAAATTTCTGAGTGTCTACTCTAGGCCCAATATATTGATGCAATTATAATGCATATTGATGCATTGACAGTGGCTATATTTCATTAGGAGACTGAGGAAACGGTATGTCACCAAAGACACTCACAAATTTCTTCAGACGTAGCATGGAGAGCTTTCTAACTAGTTGCATCACCGTCTGCTATGGTGGGGTCACTGGACAGGATCGGAAAGAGCTGCAGAAAGTTGCAAACTCAGCCAACTCCATCATGGGCCTAGCCTCCTCAGCTTCGAGGACATTTTCAAAAAACAATTCTGCAAAAAGGTGGCATCCATCATTAAGATCCCCCATCACTCAAGACATGCATTCTTCTCATTGCTGCCATCAAGGAGGAGGTACAAGACCCTGAAAACACACACACTCCATGTATCAGGAGCAGCTTCTTCCCCTCGCCGCCCCACCATCAGATTTCCAAATGGACAATGAACCCATGAACACTACCTCAGTATTTTCTCTCTTTTTGCACTACTTATTTAATGCAATATACATTTATATGTATATATACTTCTCATTGTAATTTATAGGTAATTTATTATTATTATGTATTGTAACATAATGCTTCTGCAAAGCAACAAATTTCATGACCTCCAATATTTAAGTTGATTCTGATTCTGATATTCTAGATTACAGGAGATGACATAATAGGCACATCAGTGAACAACAACTAAAGCAGCACAAAAATAACTGGATACTTCTTGTCTCGTGCATTCCCAAGTGATTTAAACTGCAAGGGCAATAATGCTTCCTCCTCTGCACTGGCCTATAGTCACACCACTTTCACTGTTGGTTTTAGTGCTTCATGCTCCATTTTGCAGACATTTTGTCGTATGTTATGTGGCTTCCTTCCTTCCCCAAAGCCTTCTGACATGGTGTACCTCTCCGCCAGCCTGGTGTGGCTGATCAAGCTGTTCAAACAACTGGAAGACATCAAAAGTTAAACACTCATTATTTTAATTTGATGCTAATCATGTGTTAATGAGACTAATCCTTGCAATGATTCAGGTAATTTGCTTAATGGCTGCATGGAGTCTGTTTTACAGTAATCAGTCACGTTTGATAAGGCGTCTGTTGCAGCACAAGCTGTCAGGTGAATGAGGTGGGATAATGCTTGTTTCAGCAAGGATGGCAGGTGATAGATTCCGAACAAGCAATGGGTCTGTGACTCATCACACAGTCAATAGCTGTTCTATCCCACTATCTGTGTTAAATGACATTTCAGTTCTTTTCTTCGCCCAGCTATACAGGCCCTACAGCTAGCACAGGTCATAGCATCATGTCTCCATGCTGTTTCACTTGGGTTAGTTTAGAGCTGCAGGCTTACTGATGACATCCTCCATATGATGTCTATAGTATAAACTGTCTTATATTGTATTTCGGTTATTATTATAACGCTGGGCCAACGTGACTTCAAAAATGATTATTAAAGGGCACTTATCACTACAGTTTAGGTTTTTTTTCAGTGTAATCAGGCATGGATAATAGTGTCAGAAAATGCCCCCTTTTTGACAACAGATCCAGTTGGATCAAGTGACCTGCCTGTCAGCTCCTACCCAGTCTCTAAACTTACAATGCTCGAGTGACATGCTCATAAATTTTCTACTATAAAATGGTGAATTGATTATCTAACTATCATTAGTTTCATACGTTAATTGGTTGCATTTGGGAGATGTTTCAATGCCTGGGAGTTCCCACTAAAGAACAGTACTTCCTGACGGGTCTAGCTGCTAGTGGCTAACTCTTCTACCTATGTAAAGGTGTGTCTGGGTTTCTGCTCAGGGTCTCCATCGCAGACAGCTCACAACCTAGAGTGTACATGGCAATTGAGCCTCTGTGGGTTCTTCCCATGTACTTAGTTGAAAGTGTTGTTAGGAAGGTATATAGTGTACTGGCCTTCATCAAACATTGGTTTGAGTTCAAGAGCCGTGAGGTAATGGTACAGCGATATAAGAATATGGCTAGACCCCACTCTGTTCAGCTCTGGTCAACTCATTACAGGAAGGACGTGGATGTTATAGGGAGGGTGCGGAGGAGATTTACAAGGATGTTGCCTGGATTGGCGAGCATGCTTTATGAGAATATGTTGAGTGAAATTGGCCTTTTCTCCTTGGAGCGGTGGAGGATGAATGGTGACTTGACAGAGGTATATAAGATGATGAGAGGCATTGATCATGTGGATAAGCAGAGGCTTTTTCCCAGGGCTGAAATGGTTAACATAAGGGGGCATAATTTTAAAGTGCTTGGAAGTAGGTCCGGGGGGGATGTCAGAGGTAAGTTTTTACACAGAGAGTGGCGAGTGCATGGAATGCTCTGCCAGCGACGGTGGTAGAGGTGGATACAATAGGGTCTTCTCAGAGCCTCTCAGATAGGTACATGGAGCTTAGAAAAATAGAGGGCTATGCGGTATGAAATTCTGGGCAGCTTCTAGAGTAGGTTACATGGTCGGCACAACATTGTGGTCCGAAGGGCCTGTAATGTGTTGTAGATTTTCTATGTTCTATATTCTATGTAGAAAACAAATAAATCATACATTTTCCCATCATTAGCAACTACTAAGGGAATGACATGTATACCTGAATCTGATGAAAAGTATCCATTGTTGGGCAATCAGACTGTCAGAAGTAGCTTTGGAATCCCAGCAGAGCAGCTGGTAGCAGGTAGTACAGCTTCACCAAGCCAGGCTCAGGTCTCACATCCAGTTTACCACTTGCTTTGAGTCTATACATTCACCCCGTCGCCATGTTGGTTTCTCTCCACCCCCACCACAAATCACCAGGGCTTTATCGCGGGATAATAAATCAGCCATGATGGAATGACAGAGCAGACTTGATGGGCCAGCTGGCCTAATTCTGCTCCTCTGTCCTATGGTCATACGGTCTTATGATTCACTGGTTTTCAAAGATGCATTGGTAGTTTAAACGTTGACTGCAAATTCGCCCTTAGTGTGGGGAAATGGCAACAGAATCAAAGAGGAGTTAACAGACATATGAGAAAGAATAGAGTCTTATTTAAGATGAATGCACACAGTCTTTTTTTAATTTGAGAAAGAAAATCAAAAGCCAGAAGGCATAAGTTTAAGGTGAGATGGGAAAGATTCAACAGGAACCTGAGGGACAACTTCTTCATGCAGAGAGTGGTATGTATATGGAATTGGCTGCCAGAGAAAGTAGTTGAGAAGTAAGTGGAGAGGAAATAATTCAGGGAATATAGACTAAATGCAGGCAAAGGAAACTTGCTGAGCTGTGCATCTTGTTTAGCATGGAGGAGTGTGCTGTAGGGCCTGTTACTGTGTTGTATGACTCTACGCTATGCCTCTCAGAGACTGCAGGGAAATCAGAGGGGAACGGGATCATTGGGATCTGTTGAAGCCAGCATGGACCAGATGGGCCAAATGGTCTCCATTTGCATCAGAATAAGTAATTTCAAAATCAGATTTTTTTTGTTCTATTAAAAGTGATGACATAATGTTTCTTCAGCTAACGATCTAATAAGAATGCACAGCTATGACACATAAATTCCTGATTGTTAGTGTTCGTAAAAAATAGGAGATATTTCACATTGCACCTGTACTAATGACTCTTTAATGGTTCTTAGGCAGCAAATGAGCCACTGAAGTGATATAAATGTTGAAAGTTTGTTAAACCAGCAAAAGAGTGCATACTTTTTAGTAGAAAATGACTTCAAGACAACTGAGAACATGCTGATTTATGGATAGAGCCTGGCAGTTACTCAGCCCCTGTCGGTAATGTGGTGATATATCTAATGCTTCTTCTTCATTAAATCTACTAGCTTCAAATCTGACATGGGGAAAGTTGCTGAGATCTGGCTGTAGAACTGTAGACATGGTACAAATTCATCATTAATGCTGTTAATAACTACAGCTGGTATTTATACAGTGCTTTAACAAAGAAAAATGTCCTCAGCCTGAAGAAAAAAATTCCAGCAAGCAAAAAGAGGAGCCTTCAGGAGAACTTAGTCAAGTGATTGATCTCAAGAGCCCAAATGTAATGTTGCAGCCCTATAAAACTTGGGTTAGATCACACTTGTAATATTGTGTTCAGTTCTGATGTGGAAACTTTAGACAGTGCGCAGAGGAGATTTACCAGGATGCTGCCTGAATAAGAGAGCATATGTCATGAAGAGACCTTGAGCAATAAAGGCTTTTCTCTTTGGAATGACGGAGGATGAGAGATGCAAAAAGGAAAAGACTGGTAAAGACAAATGTAGGTCCCCTACAGACAGAAACAGGTGAATTAATTATGGGGAGCAAGGACATGGCAGACCAATTGAATAATTACTTTGGTTCTGTCTTCACTATGGAGGACATAAATAATCTTCCAGAAATAGTAGGGGACAGAGGGTCCAGTGAGATGGAGGAACTGAGCGAAATACATGTTAGTAGGGAAGTGGTGTTAGGTAAATTGAAGGGATTGAAGGCAGATAAATCCCCAGGGCCAGATGGTCTGCATCCCAGAGTGCTTAAGGAAGTAGCCCAAGAAATAGTGGATGCATTAGTGATAATTTTTCAAAACTTGTTAGATTCTGGACTAGTTCCTGAGGATTAGAGGGTGGCTAATGTAACCCCACTTTTTAAAAAAGGAGGGAGAGAGAAACCGGGGAATTATAGACCGGTTAGCCTAACGTCGGTGGTGGGGAAACTGCTGGAGTCAGTTATCAAAGATGTGATAACAGCACATTTGGAAAGCGGTGAAATCATCGGACAAAGTCAGCATGGATTTGTGAAAGGAAAATCATGTCTGACGAATCTCATAGAATTTTTTGAGGATGTAACTAGTAGAGTGGATAGGGGAGAACCAGTGGATGTGGTATATTTGGATTTTCAAAAGGCTTTTGACAAGGTCCCACACAGGAGATTAGTGTGCAAACTTAAAGCACACGGTATTGGGGGTAAGGTATTGATGTGGAAAAAGAACTGGTTAGCAGACAGGAAGCAAAGAGTGGGAATAAACAGGACCTTTTCAGAATGGCAGGCAGTGACTAGTGGGGTACCGCAAGGCTCAGTGCTGGGACCCCAGTTGTTTACAATATATATTAATGACTTGGATGAGGGAATTAAATGCAGCATCTCCAAGTTTGCGGATGACACGAAGCTGGGTGGCAGGTGTTAGCTGTGCGGAGGATGCTAAGAGGATGCAGGGTGACTTGGATAGGTTGGGTGAGTGGTCAAATTCATGGCAGATGCAATTTAATGTGGATAAATGTGAAGTTATCCACTTTGGTGGCAAAAATAGGAAAACAGCTTATTATCTGAATGGTGGCCAATTAGGAAAAAGGGAGGTGCAACGAGACCTGGGTGTCATTATACACCAGTCATTGAAAGTGGGCATGCAGGTACAGCAGGCAGTGAAAAAGGCGAATGGTATGCTGGCATTTATAGCGAGAAGATTCGAGTACAGGAGCAGGGAGGTACTACTGCAGTTGTACAAGGCCTTGGTGAGACCACACCTGGAGTATTGTGTGCAGTTTTGGTCCCCTAATCTGAGGAAGGACATCCTTGCCATAGAGGGAGTACAAAGGAGGTTCACCAGATTGATTCCTGGGATGGCAGGACTTTCATATGAAGAAAGACTGGATGAACTGGGCTTGTACTCGTTGGAATTTAGAAGATTGAGGGGGGATCTGATTGAAACGTATAAAATCCTAAAGGGATTGGACAGGCTAGATGCAGGAATATTGTTCCCGATGTTGGGGAAGTCCAGAACGAGGGGTCACAGTTTGAGGATAAAGGGGAAGCCTTTTAGGACTGAGATTAGGAAAAACTTCTTCACACAGAGAGTGGTGAATCTATGGAATTCTCTGCCACAGGAAACAGTTGAGGCCGGTTCATTGGCTATATTTAAGAGGAAGTTAGATATGGCCCTTGTGGCTATGGGGGTCAGGGGGTATGGAGGGAAGGCTGGTGCAGGGTTCTGAGTTGGAGGATCAGCCATGATCATAATAAATGGCGGTGCCGGTTCGAATGGCTGAATGGCCTACTCCTGCACCTATTTTCTATGTTTCTCTGTTTCTATGCCTTGATAGAGGTGCACAAAATGATAAGATGCCTAGATAGAGTGGACAGTTTATGAATTTTTCTCAGAGTGGAAATGGCTAATACTAAGAAGGCATAAGGTGATTGGAAGAAAATATAGGAGTGAGGGATGCCAGAGGTAGATTTTTTTATATACCGAGAGTGGTGGGTTCATGAAACATGTTCTCAGGAATGATGGTAGAGGCAGATATGTTAAGGACATTTAAGAGTCTCTCAGATAAGCCATTGGAAAAAAATGGAGGGCTGTGTGATTTAGATTGATTTTGGAATATGTTGAAAGGTCGGTACACATCGTGAGCTGAGGGACCTGCATAGTGCTGTAGTGTTTGAACTTTTTGTCTAAGAAGTGGGTTTTACTTCAAGGAGGGGCAGGAAGCAGAGAGAAAGAGATACAAGACACAATTGCTAATCATAGTAGAGGAATGTACAAGTGCTTAGAATGATAAGGATGGTGATTTGGGGAATTGGGATCAGTATTTGGGGTGTGGTGCATAGTGCTGGAGAACATTAGATGAAGTGGTTGATGATATCAGGTGGTAATTGGTATGGAAAACCTATAATTACCAAGTTCATTTCAATGCAGACACTTCATGCTAGCTGTGATAAGATACAGAAAAGAAAGATCCTGCTGTTAAATACTGTATCTTCAAACAGGTATATCAGTCAAGAGAATTGATGCCATCAGAATGCATTGACAGAAATAATTGTCTAAACCATGATCATTCAGTGAAGAGTGACAGCAGTATGAGTCATGTCAATATTTTCCAAGGAGAAATATGTTAAGCACCTATTTGGTTCATTTGGATAATATATGGGTTAAAACCAATACAGTATAATAGTAATGGATGGAGTGTAGTTACCAACTGCTTGAAACTGGTGTGTGTGAACAAAATGAAGCAGCTAATGATGAGGGCTCTTCAAGCTGGCTCCTTTATTTTCACCATCCTTTAACACGTTCATTAGTTTGAAAAGAAGAGAAAAGAAAGGAAAACAAAAACAGAAACTCTGAAAATATTCAGCAGATCAGGCAGCATCTGTTGAAAGAGAAGCAGTTAATGCTTCAGGTCCAGGAAACTTCAATGGAACATGGAAAGAGAGAAAAGATGTTACTGACAACTCACTCTTTTATTTCCATATAATGACAGTTTGTTCTGCAAACCGTGGAGGTCTCACACGTTATTTCTCTTCTTTCCTCCCCACCATTCAGGTGACAAACAATCTTTACAGGTAAGGCAGCAACTTACTTTCACTTCTTCCAATCAGGTGCACTGCATTTAGATTAAATTAGATTATGAAGACACGCAGTCCTCTTTTATTGTCATTTAGTAATGTATGCATTAAGTAATGATACAATGTTCCTCCAGAATGATATCACAGAAATACAAGACAAACCAAGACTAAAAAACTGACAAAACCACATAATTATAACATATAGTTACAACAGTGCAAAGCAACACCATAATTTGATAAACAACAGACCATGGGCACAGTTAAAAAAAAGTCTCAAAGTCTCTCGAAAGTCCCATCATCTCACGCAGATGGTAGAAGGAAGAAAAACTCTCCCTGCCGTGAACCTCCAGTGCCACAAACCAGGCAATGCAGCACCCTGGAAGCACCTGACCACAGCCGACTCCTGAGTCCGTCCGAAAACTTCGAGCCTCCGACCAGCCCTCCAACACCAAGCACCGAGCACCATCTTTGCCAAGCGCTTCGACCCTGGCCCCGGCAACAGGCAATAGGCAAAGCCGAGGATTTGGGACCTTCCCCTCCGGAGATTCTCGATCGCACAGTAGCGGCAGCAGCGAAGCAAGCATTTCAGAAGTTTCTCCAGATTCTCATGTCTGTCTCCATCAAATCAGGATTGTGCATGGTACCTACTTAACAAATACCAATATCATTTCGGAGCGGCTGCGCGCTGCCATCTTCTCTTCCCCTCCTTTGATGTTCATAATGTGGCCTTGTTTACATTGGGAAAAAACTTAACACAGATCAGGGTGATTACTTTACACTCAGTCCACAGAAATATCTCCAAACTTCCTGTTGCCTGCCACTTTATGTCACCTTCCCATTCCCACTCTGACATTGAGGAACAGCAGGTCTGGAAACAAGGCAACCTTCAGGACTCAAAAGCAACTTCAGGGATTCACTCTTTCTTTCTCTTCATATTGGAACTGAGCATTCCTGCCTGTCATCATTCTGGTTTTGTTTTTATCCAGCTTTCTGTATAGTGTGGCCTCCTACCTTACTATTAGCAACATGTTAGACTGACAAATATGCATAATTGGATTCTAACTGCTGTTCCATCTGTTACTTTAACAACTACACTGACTCACTTGATATTACCATATCAGATATACTCTGTTGGTTCTTTCTATAACCCACCCCCGCCCCCACTGCCCTGCTCCACCACTCTAATGCTCATCCACATTTTGAGCTGCCAAAAACAAAGCTTGTTCTTCCATTTTCCCCCTCTGATGAAGAGTCCGTCACCCAAAACATTGAATGTTTATCTTTCCACAGGTGATATCTGATTTGCTGAATATTCTCAGCATTTTCAATTTTTATTTCAGATCTCAACAACTGTAGTTTTGATTTTCATTTACCAAGGAAACGATGATCTTTCCTCCTCACAGTTGACAGTGAGACTCTTCAAAGGTTCAACGGTTCATTTTATTGTCAAAGTATGCATGTACAATACAACTTTGATATTTGTCTACTCCCGATAGCCATTAAATACAGAAAGACCATGGGTGTTGATGAAAGAAAAGACAGCAACCCCCCCCCCCACTCCCAACCAGCAAGGAAAAAAAAGAAACAAAACTCACAGACCCCAAAATCCACCCCCCTCCGCACACAGCAAAAAACAACCACAATATCAAAGACCCCATACACATAAGAATTCCCAACCCCCTCACTCACCAGAAAGAACACCAAAAACCCCAAACCCCGCTTACACACACAAAATTAACAGATCACTAACCCGCCAATTGTCCATAAGAAAAAAAACACCGAAAACCTGAAGGAAATCAATATAGGAGAATCGGTTGATGTTGTGAACTTGCATTTTCAGAAGGCCTTTGACTTGAGGCTGTTTAACAAGCTAAGAGCCCACGGTATCACAAGTAAGATTCTAGCACAGATTCTAGCAGTGGCTGATTGGCAGGAGGCAAAGAGTGAGAATAAATGAAGCCTTTTCTGGCTGGCTGCCAGTGACTAGTGATGTTCCACTGGGGTCTGTGTTGGGACTGATTCTTCTTAAGTTATATGTCAATGATTAGGATGATGGAATTGATAGCTTTGTTTCAAAGTTTGCAGATGATATGAATATAGGTGCAGGGGCAAGTAATTTTGAGGAGGTGGAGAGGCTATAGAAGGACTTAGACAGATTAGGAAAATGGGCAAAGAAATGACAGATGGCAAATACAATGTTAGCATTCATTTCAAGAGGATTAGAATATAAAAGCAAGGATGTGATGTTGAGACTTTGTAAAGCACTGGTGAGGCCTCACTTGGAGTACTGTGAGCAGTGTTTGGCCACTTATTTTATAAAGGATGTGCTGGCTTGTCATATGACGAGCGTCTGATGGCTTGGGCTGGACCTCACTGGAATTCAGAAGAATGAGGGGTGCCCTTACAGAAACCTATCAAATGGAAAAAGGCCTTGACAGTGGATGTGAAGAGAATGTTTTTATGGTGGGATAGTCTAGGACCAGAGGACACAGCCTCAAGACAGAGGGGTGTCCTTTTAGAATGGAGATGAGGAAGAATTTCTTTAGCCAGAGAGTGGTGAATCTGTGGAATTCTTTGCCACAGGCAGCTGTGGAGGCCAAGTCTTTATGTACATTTCAGGCAGAGGTTGATAGATTCTTGGTCAGGGCATGAGGGGGTACGGAGAAAAGGTAGGAGATTGGGGCTGAGAAGAAAATTAGATCAACCATGACAAAATGGCACAGCAGACTTGATGGGCCAAATGGCCTTGGTCTACTTCTACATCTTACAGTCTTATAAAGTACAGTTCAATAATCACTTAAATCTTAGAATATTACTATAAGCAGCAATCGATCCCAGGGGATCATGGGTTTGCACCTCTGGTGGACTGGGTTAAGCAGTATCTTCTGCGACTGTGAAGTCCAATGCGAGAGAGTGATAGCCCTTGCCAGAATATGGGAAACATCTTTTTGTCTACATACAAGGAGAGCAGTTGCAATACCTAGTCCTACCGTAAAGAGTGACCGCTGATCTGGGTCAAATGCGCCTCTACCCTGAGGGCGGCCTCCTTGTAATATAAACGAAGGCCATGCCCTGACATGTCGGAATGGGAATGGGAATCCGAATTAAAATGTTTGGTACTGAGGAATTCTGCTCTTGGCAGATGGTGCGGCGATGTTCAAAAAAGTGATCACCAACTTACGATGCTCTCAACAATGTAGAGGAGGCCACACTGGAAGCACCAGGCACAACAGAGGACTCCAGCAGAATCTCAGGTGAATTGTTGCTTCACTTGGAATGACTGCTTGGGGCCCGAAATAGAGGTGAGGGAGGAGGTGAAAGGGTAGGTGTAGCACAAAATAATCTGCAGTGCTGTTGTCAAAGGAAAACTCACAATGTGCTGGAGGAACTCAGCAGGTCAGTCAGCATCAGTTGAAAAGATTAGTCGAGATTTTTTAGGTGTAGCACATTGGCTGCTTGCAGGGATGCGTGTCGGGAAATATTAACTCTTGCTGACATGAAATTTCTCTTTACTGTCTAACCTGCTGAGTATTTTCTTTTTCTGTTTCAGAATTTTGCCATCTATATTTTAAATGTTAGCTTTTCTCAGATACTTAGTCCTCAAAGATTCTCTTCTGACTCTCCTATAGCAAAACTGCTTTTGACATGGACCTAGAAAGCCAATACAAATGTTATCCCTTCCATCCTGTCTGCTTGTTGTGCACTAGTTTTGTGTGCATTCATGTCTGAAGATTCCTTTTCAACACCAATTCTCTAAATTGTAAGATTTTGACTTTTTCCAGAGATTGCAGATTATCTGAAGTGGGAATTATTGAAATTGTCAATATATAACAATTGTCTTCCAGTCAAGATGGCACCAACAAATAATGATTCTTTGGGTGACATCTTTCAGATAGCAAATCTTTCCAATAATTTCACTCTTTCTATGCATGCTTGTTCTTTTTGTCTCGTTTGTTTTACAGAAACTGTTGGAGCCTGTGACGTACAGTTTGAATCTCCATTGAAGGATCCAGCCCTGTGCTGTGTCCAGAGAGGTGCCTAGTGGAGATCAGAGATGGGGGTGGCTGAAAAAGTCCAAGAACACAAGCTGACTTGTAGAAAAGACCAGAGATGAGGCACAACTCCATCCTGAAGCAGGGAGGAGGATTAAAGCATCGAGATAAATGCAAAGGGGTTAATGATGGCTCCCAACAGAGATATTATATTCCATTAGGGTAGCCTCCAACCTGTTAGCATGAATATCGATATCTCCTTATGATTTAAAAAAAATGTTGCTCTCGCACTCCTCTTCCTCTTTTCCTGCCCTGCCCTTTTTCCTCTTCTCACCTGCTTATCACGTCTCCTGGGTCCCCTCCTCCTTCCCTTTCTCCTATGGTCCATTGTCCTCTACTATCAGATTTCTTCTTCACCAGCCCTTTACCTTTCCCACCCACCTGACTTCCCATATCACCTTCCAGCTAACCTCCTTCTGCTCCCCCCATCTTTTTATTCTGGCATCTTCCCCCCTTCCTTTCTGGTCCTGAAGAAGGGTCTCAGCCTGAAACATGGAATGTTTATTCATTTCCATAGACGCTGCCTCATCTGCTGAGCTCCTCCAGCATTTTGCGTGTGTTTATCTGGATTTCCAGGATCTGCAGAATCTCTTGTGCTTATAACATGTCATCTTGATGGCCTTTCACCAAAATTAGGAAAGGTTAGAAATTGAATGTTCCTTAATTGAAGATAGCAGTGGTGCCAGCAGTCGGGAATGGGATGGGGAGGGTACGGGGAACAACAAAAAAAATGGTGACCAATCTACTCAGAAGATGTTGGCGCAATCAATAGCTTCTTGCAACCGCAGTCTAATGAGTCATTATCCAAGTGAAGGCAGATTCTACATCTATTTTGGTCCATGCTTGGGCATGGATTTGAAAAGTAAACAATACTTTTACACTAATTCTGGTAGTTTGCTTATATAATAACAGTGACACTGCATGCTGTTTTTGTAAAAGTTATGAACTACCAAATAAAACATAACATATTTAAAATAAATCTTGAGTAAAATACAGTGAATAATTCTAAAATAATCTTCATGGTCAAGGGATCTAAATGGGTCTGCAAAATGACTGGAGTTGTAACAGAATAATAAATTAAATGTCAAAACCTCAGAGTGTCTAGATCTGTTATTGTTACACATGTATTTTTACAAGAAAGAGCTAGCTTATATATGAAATAAAGGTACTGAACTGGATTTGATTAAATTAACTTTATTATGTGAAAATAATTAGTGAATAGTTTCAAATCAAGGGAAGCCTTCAAAATTGGATGTGACAGATATTGAGGAAGAACTACACTATAGCCAATTAGACTAATTTGACAGCAACATTGTTGAGATGGCAATTTCTTAACAAATCAATGAACCGTAAAAGAAGATGAATATTGTATAGCATCTTGCACATCAGACCTTGCAGAGTGTCTGCAAAACTCTCCCTTATGGAACTTACATAAGCAGTCTTCAACAGTCTTATCTCAGGAAATAATAATAGGTGCCTTACAGCCAAGAAATTTGATCTTCTATCACATGCTTTAGAGCGCTGTACGATTGAAGTGAAAAATTAATTGTAAATACTAATTTGCATTTTCATTTGTACAGTGTGGGATTGAATCACTGGATTGAAATAAATACACTTTGGATCCAAATATCTAATAGTCACAATTACATCATTTTAAAAATCTAACCTTTTTCATACACAGTGGATTCTGACTAATTGGGGCACATCAGGACCAGTAATTTTGGCCCAATTTTGCAGCTGCCCCAATTAGTTGATGTTTCATAGAAATAGTTAAAAAGGTATAAAAGAATTCAAACTACCAAATAAATGAGTAAGAAATTTTCTATTTGAACAAAATACAGAATAAATTAGAACACTGATAAAACTATTACAGTACTACAAAATTGTGTATTAGCTCCTAAAAGTTAGTGACAGAAAGATCCCCACCTGGAATGAGATCTCACTCCCACCTGGATGATGCTGTTGGCATTGTGAGAATCATATTTTTTGATTTTTCTAGTACCTTCATTGCAATCCAGCCACTTTTTCTGAGTGAGAAGCTGCAAATGATGGGCGTAGACAAATCCATATCCTCCTGGATTACTGACGACCTGACAGATAGACCCCAGTTTGTACGACTGGGTAGTTCTCTGTCTGAGATGGTGGTGAGTGACACTAGAGCCCCACAAGGGACTGCCCTGTCTCCATTTCTGTTCACACTGAACATCTCAGACTTTTAGTACAAATCTGAGTCTTGTCACTTGCAGCAGTTCTCTGATGACTGTGCAGTGGCTGGGTGTATCAGAGATGGGCAGGAGTCAGAGTACAGAGGATGGGTGGACAAGTTTGTGGAGTGGTGTGGGAGGAATCACCTGCTCCTGAATGTGGCCAAAACCAGGGAGATGGTGATTGATTTTAGGAAGAAGAGGGCTGTAGCGAATCCTATATACATTCTGGGAGAAGTCGTTGCAGTGGAGGAGGAGTACAAATACTAGGGTGTTCACCTCGACAACAGACTTTACTGGAAAACCAACTCCAAAGCTGTTTACAAGTGGATGAGCAGACTCTACTTTCTAAGGAAGCTGAGATCCTTCGATGTGTGCAGCAGTAAGTTGGAGATCTTTTACCAGTCTGGTGTGGCGAGTGCATTCTTCTTTGTGGCTTTCTTTTGGAGGAGCAGCATCAGTGCTGGTGATACCAAGAGACTTAATAAACTCATCAAAAAGGCTGGATTTGTCCTTGGGTAAAACCCAGACTCTTGAGTTAGTTGTGGAGAGGAGGTCACTAAACAAACTGTTATCTGTCATGGACAATCAGGCACATCCTCTCCATGACCTACAGAATAAGCTGTGAAGCATCTTTTTGAACAGACTCATTCAACTCCGCTGTTACAAGGTTTGTCACAGAAAAGCTTTCCGACCAAATGCAATAAGCATATACATAGAAAATAGGTATATATGTTTGTACATATACAACAGGTCATCTCTGTGTGACAGAAGAACACACACCATAGAACAATAGTCTCTGTTTTATTATTTCGTACCTTATTATTGCACATTGGTAAATTATTATTGTGTGTATTATCATTCTGTACTTTATTGCTAGTTAATATTATTATATTTATTATTACTAAATGTGTTTTTAAACATTGCCACTTGGGATCAATAAAATACTTATTATTCATTCAGTCTATGCTGATGTGTTCTTTTGGTTGACTGTAAATGAACAAAATCAGTGCAGACACCTAGTGCAGATAATGGACTGCCTTCAATCAGTACTTTCAATGACTACATCCTCAAAATCTTCATTTTCATTGTAACATTCAAGATGATTGTTGACATCTTCAAATTCTTCATTGTTCTTAACTTGTTGAAGTAGTGAAATCATTTTGTTTTCACTCCCAGCCATTTCTGGCATCTCCAAGCCTGAATGCTTGAAACTGCAGTGAGCAAATGGTTCTGAATTGTCTTACTGTTTATTATGTGCCTGTATAGGTACATCCACTGATGCTTCTGGACACATCTTCAGTGATGTTCCTGGAATCATCGGGTGTTTCGGGTCTTTCAACATCATACAACCTCCTCCAGGTGACCCAGCTGGGGCTGATCAGACCCCAGCTTGTGTCCAGGTGGCTAGCTACTTATGACTCCATGGCTCCCCTCTTTTGAGCCACAGCCATCTTGAGGCCCTCTCTGCCGCATCGGTGGTACTGCGGATGGCTCTCCTCTTCCTCTCTCCCTCGAGGCCCAGATTGCTGAAGGCTCTAGCTAAGGAACGGGCTGTAATCCCCTACAACCAACTTGCACTGGGAGACACCTCACTCTCCATCCGGCCTGCTGACAGTTGCTGACCAGTCCTGCATACTTGGAGAGCTTCCTTTCAAAGGCCTCCTCCAAGCTATCTTCCCATGGGACTGTCAGCTCCAGCAGCACCACTTGCTTAGTAGACTCAGACACAAAGACAATGCCTGGTCACAGGGTGGTGGCTGCGATATGGTTGGGGAACTTCAGCTGCCGTTAGAGGTCCACCAACAGCTGCCAGTCCCTTGCAGAGGTCAGAATGCCTGCAGATGTCCTTTTGGCAGGTATTGGCTGCTCCCCAGCTCTGACAAAGGCAATGGTCTGCTTGGAGGGTCTGGACCACTTCGCCCACTCAACTCCTGCACTGATGGCCAAGTAGCAGTGACAAAAATCACTGTTTTTTAACATGAACATGCAAATGAAACTATTTAAAATCTGTTTGCTCTAAGCACGGTGTACTGTCCAATGGTCACACAACATGTATACGTAAGTGACACTAGTTTGAAAGCATTTGACAACACTCTCCTGTCCCTCTTAAGTGGCACAGTGCCCCAAATAAACGAAGGGAATCCTGGCTATTTTCTCAATTTGTTTTTATTCTTTAAGAGTCGTCCCAAATAAGCAGCTGCCCCCATTAACTGACGTCCCAGTTAACCGGAATCCACTCTCATTCTGTGAAGAAGAGCTGCAAATGAATTTTTAGATCTAAACTCCTGTAGCATTGTCCTTGCAAGGAAGAATATGTATTTTTGGCCCCCAGTATTTCCAAGCATTGCTATCACTGTTGTTGGTGTGTGTTGAAGATTTATGTAAAGAGTGATAAAGTTCCTCTTATCCTTACCTACCATCCCATCGGCCTCCATATCCAACACATTATCCTCCGCAACTTCTGCGATCTCCAAGAGATCCTATCACTAAACATGTCTTAAACCACGCCCCCCCTTCCCAAATTTTCTGCAGGGATCACTCCCTCCACGATTCCCTTGTCCATTCTACCCTCCCCACTAATCTGCGTACCTGCTCTTATCCTTGCAAGTGGCCTAAATACTATACTTGTCCACACACCTTCTCCTTTACCGCTATTCAGGGCCCCTATCAGTCCTACTGAGTGAGGCAGAACCTCATGTGCAAATCTGCTGGGGTCATCTATTGCAGTGGTCCCCAGCCACTGGGCCGCAGACCGATACCGGGCCACAAAGCATTTACTAGCGGGCTGGGAGGAAACGATACGATTTGGCGATATAAAATGATATGAGTCAGCTGCACCTTTCCTCATTCCCTGTCACGCACTGTTGAACTTGAACTTGTTGCCAACCGTCCCGTATTAGCCGGGACATCCTGTATATTGGGCTAAATTGGTTTGTCCCATATGGGATCGCCCTTGTCCCGTATTTCCCCCGCTATGGTAGAGTGTTCCTATGAAACCGTTCGTAAAGCAAAATGGCGTAAAGCGAAGAAGCAATTATCATTAATTTATATGGGAAAAATTTTTGAGCGTTCCCAGACCCAAAAAATAACCTACCAAGTCATACCAAATAACATATAAAACCTAAAATAACACTAACATATAGTAAAAGCAGGAATGATATGATAAATACACAGCCTATATAAAGCAGAAATAATGTATGTACAGTATAGTTTCACTTAACAGAATCAGGAAGATAAAGCCAAGACCGATTATTAGAAAAAAATTGGCACGTACACGCATGGGCACGTCATGTATGCGCACGTCACGCATACACACACAGGTGCCCGCACAAGGCCTCATAGTCATGGTAGTCTTTCTCGGAGTAAACACAAGTGTCCCTTATTTGACTGCTACTTTTGTCCCTTATTTGGGAGTGAGAAAGTTGGCAACCCTACTTGAACACCTTCCCCTACCCCTCCTCCTGTAGGCCAGTCCGCAAGAATATTGTCAATATTAAACCGGTCCACAGTGCAGAAATGGTTGGGGACCCCTGATCTATTGTGTTGGTCCTCCCATTGTGGCCTCCTCCACATTGGTGAGACCCACCGTAAGTTAGAGGGCAGCTTCATCGAGCACCTCCACTCCATCCACCACAAGTGGAACTTCTCAGTGGCCCCACCCCCCACCTTTTTCTTCTGACACCTTCCCCCTTCCTTCTCAGTTTTGAAGAAGCATCTCAGCCCGAAACATCAACCGTTTATTCATTTCCATAGAGGCTGCCTGATCTGCTGAGCTCCTCCAGCATTTTGTGAGGGTTGCTCGCAAACCCACTTTGCACGGTTTTACGTAGGGAGAGACATTGTTGCAGCTGGATCTGACTTGTTTAGTTCTCCAAGCTGAGACTGTTCCAGAGATGGTGACCAGAAATCACATTTCTCACACTTTCTAATCAGTTTTGTTAAATGACACTCTGCATTAAAATGTCATTAAGTTCATCATCAAGAAGAGATGTGTTTGGAATGGTGTTGCCCTTGGTGTTTTGTTCTTAACCTTTTATTCATCTAATAGGTCTAAAAATAAAAACACACATTTACTTTACAATTTAGTTTGGAGGAAAAGCAGTTCACCTCATTGATCTTTCTGTAACCAATACATTTCCTTTCCTGATTTGCCCAAAGCTTGGGGAATTACAAACTCTAAATCCTCCCCCACCCTACCTGCCACCTCATCCACATTTATACATTACGTGGGATTCAGGTCGAATGCTAATCTCTGTGTTGGCGCTGTCAATGCTTGTTCAGAAACCCCATCAACTGTTTAGGGAGGAGAAGATGGTGGTGCGAAGCAGCGCGCACGGCCATTCCAAATGGATATCGTATTTGTGAAGTAGGATGCCGTGCACAATCCAGATTTGATGAGAAGCGCAGAGGAACATCTGGAGTAACTTCTGAAATGCCTGCTTCGCTGCTGCTACTGTGCGATCGAGAATCTCCAGAGTCGAAGGCCCCAAACCCTCAGCTTTGCCTGTTGCCTGTTGCCGGGGCTGGGGTTGACGCTCGGCAGAGATGGTGCTCGGTGCTCGGTGTCGAAGAGGTGGTCGGAGGCTCAGAGTTTTCGAATGGACTGGGAGTCAGACTGTGGTCGGATGCTTCCACGATGCTGCATCGGCAAGTTGGCGGCGCTGGAGGTTCACCGTCTGCGTGAGATGATGGGACTTTTGAGAGACTCTGAGACTTACTGTGCCATGGTCTGTTCTTATCAAATTACAGAATTGCTTTGCACTGTTGTAACTATATGTTATAATTATGTGGGTTTTGTTAGCTTTTAAGTCGGTTTGTCCTGTGTTTTTGTGATATCATTCTGGAAAAACATTGTATCATTTCTTAATGCATGCATTACCAAATGACAATAAAAGGGGACTGCATGTCCTCATCATCATAATCATAACAGTGTTCAACAGCAAAGATCATTAGTCTGGTTGAGTATATCATTGTATCTGCATATTTGGAAAGAAAAGGCCCAACTTTGAATTCAGTTTTACTACGTTATACACAGTACCAAGTGAAGATTGAAATTACACATGAAATTGTATGTGATTGCAAGAAGTATCAAAATTAAACACATTGTAAATAAGTAAAATTTATAAATTACTTTTGTTTTGAAATATTCTTGAAAAGACAATTATGCATATCAGTATTTCTTCAAGCTAACTTTATTGTTAAGCAGTAAAAATGTTTTCAGATTCATATTTATTTTTCACATGTACATGAAAGCATCCAGTGACATGCACCATTTGTGTGAACAAACAACACACACAAGGATCGCTGAGGACAGCCCGAAAGTGCCGCCACATATTTCAGCACCAACATGGCACACCCACAATGTTCAACACAGCCACAACATAACACACAGAACAGAACAACAGAAGCAGCAACAATAACAACAAGAACAACAGAACAAAACAAGACAGCAACATCACTTTCCCACCCTCACACACATAGGTCACCAAACGCAGGCCTCTTGGCCTCGAGTACTTGGCCGCTGACTCTCAAATATCAGGCCTCCAAACTCCAGTCTGGCCTGGACTAACAGACTCAACTTTCAGGCCTCTCTCTCCAGATTGCCAACTTTGGACTGATTTTTACAGGTTTTCTACCTTAGGACTCACCGACCTCCAGATTTCATCATATTGACCTCAGGACTCGTCAATCATGGGTTTGACTTTCAGGTTGTGATCCTAGCACTCATTGACCATTTGAGATTTGAGCTTTGACCTACCTTATCTCCGGGATTATTGACTTTCGATCTTGGGCCTTGATGGCTGGACTCACATGGACCTCCAATCCCAGTATCCTGGGGGTTCACCAGCCCTCATGACTCCTACCCGTATGGACCTCCAACTCAGGATTCACTGACCTGGGGATCACTGGTGTCGCCAGTGCACATCAGCCAAATCTGACCCGACCTCCAGATCGTTGACATTCGACCTCCGAGCATTCCAACTTGGACATCAAACACAGACTTCTGCCCCTGACTTTTCCCTCTTCCTCATCCTTGTCCCTAGACCCAAACCTGACCCCTAATGCCCCAACGTTGTCTCCAAAACTATCTGACAAACCTAGTAATTAAATATAATGTGCCTTTTTTGTTTTATTCTTTCTTTTCTTTATTAAACCTTTAGTTAAATTAACATGCATAATTATAATTCCTTTAATTATATGTAGTGTGGCCGCCTGCTATTTCTGGGTACTAATTTGTAACAGGGTGGAAAATCACACAGCATCCACACAAACCAACGTTTGGGGTGGGAGAGCAGTCACAATCTCACGGATTTGGCAGGACTGGAGTGAGGGGTTTCATACAAAATAGAATGACTTAGTACACAATGTGTAAGAATTTTAAGCAACACACACAAAAAGCTGATGGAACGCAGCAGGCCAGGCAACATCTATTGGAAGAAGTGCAGTCGACATTTTGGGCCGAGACCCTTCGTCAGGACTAACTGAAAAAAGAGATAGTAAAACATTTAAAAGTAGGAGGGGGAGGGAGAGATCCGAAATGATAGGAGAAATCAGAGGGGTGAGGGATGAAGCTAAGAGCTGGAATGCTGATTGGCAAAAGGGATACAGAGCTGGAGAAGGGGGAGGATCATGGGACGGGAGGCCTAAAGGGAAAGAAAGGGGGAGGGGAGCCCAGAGGAAAATTGAGAGCAGGCAAGGAGTGATTGTGAAGGGGACAGAGAGAGAAAAAGGAGGGGGGGGGAAATAAATAAATAAATGAGAAATGAGGTAAGAAGGGGAGGTGGGGCATTAGTGGAAGTTAAAGAAATCAATGTTCATGTCATCAGGTTGGAGGCTACCCAGACGGAATATAAGGTGTTGTTCCTCCAACCTGAGTGTGGCTTCATCTTTACAGTAGAGGAGGCCGTGGATAGACATATCAGAATGGGAATGGGACGTGGAATTAAAATGTGTGGCCACTGGGAGATCCTGCTTTCTCTGGCGGATAGAGCGTAGGTGTTCAGCGAAACGATCTCCCAGTCTGTGTCGGGTCTCACCAATATATAAAAGGCCACATCGGGAGCACCGGACGCAGTATATGACCCCAGCCGACTCACAGGCGAAACGTCGCCTCACCTGGAAGGGCTGTCTGAGTGCTCCCGATGTGGCCTTCTATAGATTGGTGAGACCCGACGCAGACTGGGAGACCGTTTCGCTGAACACCTACGCTCTGTCCGCCAGAGAAAGCAGGATCTCCCAGTGGCCACACATTTTAATTCCACGTCCCATTCCCATTCTGATATGTCAATCCACGGCCTCCTCTATTGTCAAGATGAAGCCACACTCAGGTTGGAGGAACAACACCTTATATTCCGTCTGGGTAGCCTCCAACCTGATGGCATGAACATCGACTTCTCTAACTTCTGTTAATGCCTCTCCTCCCCTTCTTACCCCATCTCTTATTTATTTATTTATTTATTTATTTATTTATTTATTTATCTATTATTCTTTCACCCCCCCCCTCCTTTTTTCCCTCTCTGTCCCTCTCACAATCACTCCTTGCCTGCTCTCCATTTTTCTCTGGGCTCCCCTCCCCCTTTCTTTCTCCCTAGGCCTCCTGTCCCATGATCCTCCCCCTTCTCCAGCTCTGTATACCTTGTATTGCCAATCAACTTTCCAGCTCTTAGCTTCATCCCTCACCCTCCTGTCTTCTCCTATCATTTCGGATCTCCCCCTCCCCCTCCCACTTTCAAATCTCTTACTATCTCCTCTTTCAGTTAGTCCTGATGAAGGGTCTCGGCCCAAAGCGTTGACTGTACTTCTTCCTATTGATGCTGCCTGACTTGCTATGTTCCACCAGCATTTTGTGTGTGTTGCTTGAATTTCCAGCATCTGCAGATTTTCTCGTGTTTGTGCAAGAGTTTCAGGTGTTTTATAGAATCCCCCAGTTTGGAAGTTGTTTAAACTTAAGTCAGTTCACTGACTTTTCCTGATTCCACAAGGGAAAGCTACAAATGGTACGGTCTGTGGTGGTACGCTGAATCACTGACAGCTGTGGAAACTCCAAAACTGCTGCTGACTTCTCAGTGTCATAATACCAAATGCTGACAGCTTTATGACCTTTGTTACTAAAAACATCCACAGTGAGCTTTGTATCATTAGGTCCTCCACTGGTCGGGTTCGACCATGGAACCTGCATCCCAGCTGTCTACAGGATACGCAAGCCAGGGCAGTCATAGTCATACTTTATTGATCCCGGGGGAAATTGGTTTTCATTACAGTTACACCATAAATAATTAAATAGTAATAAAACCATAAATAGTTAAATAGTAATATGTAAATTATGCCAGGAAATAAGTCCAGGACCAACCTATTGGCTCAGGGTGTCTGACCCTCCAAGGGAGGAGTTGTAAAGTTTGATGGCCACAGGCAGGAGTGACTTCCTATGACGCTCTGTGTTGCATCTCGGTGGAATGTGTCTCTGGCTGAATGTACTCCTGTGCCCAACCAGTACATTATGTAGTGGATGGGAGACATTGTCCAAGATGGCATGCAACTTGGACAGCATCCTCTTTTCAGACACCACCGTCAGAGAGTTCAGTTCCATCCCCACAACATCACTGGCCTTACGAATGGGTTTGTTGATTCTGTTGGTGTCTGCTACCCTCAGCCTGCTGCCCCAGCACACAACAGCAAACATGATAGCACTGGCCACCACAGACTCGTAGAACATCCTCAGCATCGTCCGGCAGATGTTAAAGGACCTCAGTCTCCTCAGGAAATAGAGACGGCTCTGACCCTTCTTGTAGACAGCCTCAGTGTTCTTAGACCAGTCCAGTTTATTGTCAATTCGTATCCCCAGGTATTTGTAATCCTCCACCATGTCCACACTGACCCCCTGGATGGAAACAGGGGTCACCGGTACCTTAGCTCTCCTCAGGTCTACCACCAGCTCCTTAGTCTTTTTCACATTAAGCTGCAGGTAATTCTGCTCACACCATGTGACAAAATTTCCTACCGTGGCCCTGTACTCAGCCTCATCTCCCTTGCTGATGCATCCAACTATGGCAGAGTCATCAGAAAACTTCTGAAGATGACAAGACTCTGTGCAGTAGTTGAAGTCCGAGGTGTAAATGGTGAAGAGAAAGGGAGACAAGACAGTCCCCTGTGGAGCCCCAGTGCTGCTGATCACTCTGTCGGACACACAGTGTTGCAAGCACACGTACTGTGGTCTGCCAGTCAGGTAATCAAGAATCCATGACACCAGGAAAGCATCCACCTGTATCGCTGTCAGCTTCTCCCCCAGCAGCACGATATAGAGAGGAGGCTGTTGTCCATACAGCAGGCTCTCCCTCTCCACGCAGCTGATGAATCCAAGGGAACGGCAGAGACTGATACATTTTAGCACCAGCGGCGTCACAGGAGTTGCCAGTCAGCATTGAACACAACATAGGACTGCCTTAGGGACTCCAGCTCCGTTTTTCACCTTGGGGTTTACTCCAGAAGCCTTCCCTATGAGTGGGTAGAGCCGCAAGGCGGCAGGGGTTTGAGAACAGAGCTTTCCTTCTCCTAGATGAGCTGCTAAGCATGGCCGATGAGCACCATCTGTCCAGAGTGACAGGTTTTAAGGTGCCAGTAACCCACCTTTGTCCCTTCTCCTGTCAGTAGTCTCTGCTGAGCTTAGTAGCTAAGCCACTTGTGAAGGCCAAGAGTTGGGCTTGGTTGTCAGAGGCTATTTGTGACGCACGTCATTCAGAGCATTTAATAGGCAGTGGGAGCTTATCCCCATTATTAACCTTAAAGAACTTTGTATCATAAAGCTTAGAATATCTATTATAAAAGAATGGACTATTCTAAGTCAGGTGGAGAAGGGTCAGTTTCAATGCGGTAAAATTGAAGGTGACAATAAATTGGAACCAAAGGATGACAGGGAAAACCATTACTGAAAGCATTTAAGGAGGAGGTAGCTCAGGTATAATCCTGGAGGGAGAAAGGGATTGAGGATAGAGCATTATGGATGTACAAGAAGGTAGAGATTAAAATAAGGCATAGATTGGATATGTAACAAATTACGGACAGATCGGAATGAAATTAGTAAGTGAAATGAGGGCAGAGAGTTTAAATCTGCTGGAAACTTATCAGGGTATTCAAAATTTATAAGCACATTTCTTTCTGTCCCTGGATTGGTTATGTGAGATCCAAGGGACGCCAACTCTTACGGCAGATATATAGTTGGGAGGGGAGGAGATCTGATCAAGCGGTGTAGAGCTAATATAAAGCAGATGGTGGGAGGCTATTCCCATTAATCAGAAGTTCAAGGATCAGAAGACATAGAATGAAAGTAATTGGCAAAAGAAACTAAAGTGATGTGAAGAAAATATTTTTAATGCAACAAGTGCTTAGGACCTGCGCTGTGTTGCTGATAAGAGCAGTACGGCAAATTCAATTGCTATCTTCAAAAGGCAAGTGTAGTCTGTGTGTATTGGTGATAACATATCCTCTTCGCTGATGATCAACACTGGTGCACCTCAGGGGTGTGTGCTTAGCCCACTGTTCTACTCTCTATATACACATGACTGCGTGGCTAGGCATAGCTCAAATACCATCTACAAATTTGCTGACGATACAGCCATTGTCGGTAGAATCTCAGGTGGTGATGAGAGGGTGTACAGGAGTGAGATATGCCAAATAGTGGAGTGGTGCCACAGCAACAACCTGGCACTCAACGTCAGTAAGATGAAAGAGCTAATTGGGGACTTCAGGAAGGGTAAGACAAAGGATCATATACCAATCCTCATAGAGGGATCAGAAGTGGAGAGAGTCAGCAACTTCAAGTTCCTGGGTGTCAAGATCTCTGAGGATCTAACCTGGTCCCAACAAATTGATGTAGTCATAAAGAAGGCAAGACAACGGCTATACTTTTTCAGAGTTTGAAGCAATTTGGCATGTCAACAAATACATTCAAAAACTTCTATAGTTGTACCATGCAGAGCATTCTGACAGGCTGCATCACTGTCTGATATGGAGGGGCTACTGCACAGGACCAAAAGAAGCTGCAGAAGGTTGTAAATCTAGTCAGCTCCATCTTGGGCACTAGTCTACAACGTACCCAGGACATCTTTAGGAAGCGGTGTCTGAGAAAGGCAGCGCACCCAGGGCATGTCCTTTTCTCACTGTTACCATCAGGTAGGAGATACAGAAGCCTGAAGGCACACACTCAGCGATTCAGGAACAGCTTCTTCCCCTCTGACATCCAATTCCTAAATGGATCTTGAAGCTTTGGACACTACCTCACTTTTTTTTAATACACAGTATTTCTGTTTTTGCACATTTTTAAATAATCTATTCAATATACACAATTGATTTACTTGTTTATTATTATGTTTTATTTTATTTATTATTATTTTTTCAATCTCTCTCTCTTTCTTTGCTAGATTATGTATTGCATTGAACTACTGCTGCTAAATTAACAAATTTTGCGTCACATGCCGCTGATAATAAACCTGGTTCTCATTCTGAATAAATGTTTGGAAGGAACTAATTTACATGACTATGGAGGAGAGCTGGGGTTGTAGATCTAGTTGGTTTGCTGTTATAATGAACAATGATGAGGTTACAAGGGTGAACGAGGAGGATAGGGCAGTGGATATTGTCTACTTGGATTTCAGTAAGACATTTGATAAGGTCCCTCATAGGAGGCTAATCCAGGAGATTAAAATACTTTGAATCTATGTGGTTTGCTAGTTTTGATTTAGGATTGGCTTGCCCAGAGAAGCTACATGGCATCAGGTTTCCTATGAGTGATGTTCCGCAGAGGCAGGTACTGGGTCCTCTGCTATTTGTGATCTACTGTATACAAATGACCTGAATCAAAATATAGATAGATTTGTTGAATTTGCAGATGACACACACATTGGAGGAATTCCAAGCAGTGTAAAAGGTTGTGAAATGATACAATGAGGTACAGATCAGTTAGCCATTTGGGTGGAGAAATAGCAGACGGAGTTTCATCTGAGCAAGTGTAAGGTGTTGCACTTCAAGATAGTGTGCAGTAAATGGCAGGACCCTTAACAGAATTAATGTACAGAGGGATCTCGGAGTTCAAGCCCATAGCTCCCTAAAAATGGCAACACAGGCAGATAGATTGGAAAGAAAGTATAGAACACTGTTCTGCATTCTGTTAACATTTCACCTTGTGGTATATCAACGCACCAATATAATAAAGTGATTTGCATGGACAACATACTAAATCAAGTTATTCACCGTATCTCAGCTCAAGTGACAATAATAACCAATTTACAAATTTAACCTTTTTAGCAACTTAATCTACAAGCTTACTGCTCTACGTTCTAACAAGCATGGACAGTGAACCCAATGACTTCCTTTTCTGCTGTAACTTTTCTTGATACAATAATTCAATGATTATTGAGACATTGATAAATGGATTGAAAGTGAGAAAATACAGGAAACACCCAGTGGTCCAGGCAGCAACTTTGGTATGAGAAATAGTTAACATTTCAGGTGCAGGGCCTTTCAACAGAAACAATGAGAGGTCCTGGACCTGACACCTATTTTTTAAATTTGTCTTTCTGCAATGGCCTTTCAGCATCTAAGCATCTAATATTTTCAGCATGTACCTTTTTTGAATATATTCTGCATTGTACTAGAAGCCCTATAGTCGTCCCAAAATGTCTACTTTGTCAAATCAAATATTCTGTATTATCTATATAATACTAAAATTCTCATGCTCTGTCTGACTGTTTGTCTGTTTGTGACCTCCAATTAGCACAAACAGTGCATTACAGCGGCACTTTTTTTGGCTAAATCAAATTAAAATGAGCTAACTTACAGAATACAGGTAAAGTTCAAGGTTATATATTTGTATAAAATGCTCATTCGCAAAAATCAACAGGCTCCCTTTTAACCCGCGAGCCGATCCGCCATCATAGAAATCGGAATGTGACATCCCGACGCAGGTGCACGGCCAGCCTCAGCAGTGACACCTACCTACTGGAGCAAAAGGGCAGAGCAGCTCTACTTTGAGGGGTCACATTCTGCTAATTACCATCAGCATGTGCAGGATTAGGACAGATCTAACTGCCACCCATCAATAAGAGATAATTAAATCTTAATTGTGATGACATACTTCGAGACACCCATAAAACCCTTTGCTGTAGTCAAAGGACAGCGGTGACTATATCATGTCCATTTTGGAGAGCACCAACCACATCATCAACAATAATCAGCATCCTTTGGTGTTACTGCTTCGTATCTTCTATCCAGCATTAGGGTAAAAAAAAATGGTCAGCCTAATTATGCCACATGGTCAAGAGATGACGCCAAACGTCCTTGGGAAGCGCCAAGGAGAAGGAGAGAAGAAGAATCGGATGAGGCCAGGGCTGCACAACTCCAAGATCAAAAAGTCAGGACAAAAACGATGAGAGAAGAAGAGACAGAGGAGGAGAGGTATGCACATCTCCAGGATCAGAGACAAACAACAAACAGCAGAAGAGATGAAGAGATGGGGGATGATAGGTCTGCATGTCTCCAGAATGACAACAAGATGCACAAGGGTGGCAGATAAACCAGAAATGATGCCATCAAAAGTGTCCTTCGTTAAATGAGGAGCAGCTATATTTGCTTTGCTACGCATTGTTCTTCTTTAATAAACTGAGGTCCTCTACTTCAGTTTCCAAAGCAAAGCAATACCTATAGCATTCAGGAAAATTTAATGTTCATTCTGGTCACATCAGACTACATCAGACATGCCCTCTTCTCATTGTTACCATCAGGAAGAAAGTACAGGAGCCTGAAAGCACACACTCAGCAATTCAGGAATGGTTTCTTCTGCCAGCTGAACCCACGAACACTACTTCAATACTTTTTTTAATTTTCTGTTTTTGCACTACTTATTTAGCTTAGCTACTTACTGTACATATATATAATTACTGCAATTCAGTTTTTTTCCCTGTATTTATCATATATTGCATTGTACTACTGCCACAAAGAGAACAAATTTCATTACATATGCTCATGATATTAAACCTGATTCTGATTTCCGCAATCCTGGTCACAAAGCCATCAATTCCATTATTCAAATCATTGACGTATAACATGAAAAGAAGTGGTCCCAACACCAACCCCTGTGGTACACCACGTTACTGGCAGCCAACTAAAAAAAAACAGACCCTACTTAAGGCTCCCTGACACTACCTGCCAGTCAGCCAATCTTTTATCCATGCTAGTATCTTTCCTGTAATACAATAGGCTCTTATCTTGTTAAGCAGCCTCACTTTGTGAAAGATCTTCTGGAAATCCAGATCTTCTGGACAACATTCATTTGTCAACACTTTCTTAACATTAATCAACATCTCCTTTATCTATCCTACTGTTATTTCCTCAAAGAATTCCAACAGATTTGTCAAGCAAGATTTCCCATTAATGAAACCATGCTGACATTGGCCTATTTTATCACCTGCTTCTAAGTATCCTGAAACCTCATCCTTAATAATGGATTGCAACACCTTCCTAACCACTGAAGTCAGGCTAACTGGCCTATAACTTCCTGTCTTTTGCCTCCCTCCCTTTCTTAAATAGTGGAGTAACATTTGCGGTTTTCCAATCCTATCCATTTCCAGAATATACCATTTCTTGAAAGATCACTACTAATTCTTCCACAATCTCTTCAGATTCCACTTTCAGAAACCTGGGGTGTAGTCCACCTGGCCCAGGTGACTTATCTACCTTCAGACCTTTCAGGTTCCTTAGCACCTTCTCCTTAGTAATAGCAACTACATTTCTGCCCCCTGACACTCACATATTTCTGGCATACTGCTGGTATTTTGCAAAATACTGATTAAGCTTTTCCACCATTATCTCTCCGGCATCATTGTCCAGTAGTCCGATATCAATTCTTGGCTTCTTTTTTACCTGTTGTTTTTGATCGCTTCCATTGTTTGCCTGATTTGTTTTGTTTTGTTTTTCTCTTTCTCTGTGGGCAGTGGGGGTTGGTCCTTTTTTTTAATTGGGTTCTTTCAGGTTCCTCGCTTTGTGACTGGCTCAAATCTCAACAAATCTCAAAGTTGTACAATTTAAACATTCATCGATAATAAATGCACATTGAATCTTTATATCTGAAGAAAACTATTGGTATCTTTTTTATAACATTCGTATCTTCTCTCCTTATTAACTTTTAGTTGCCTTCTGTTGGTTTTTAAAAGCTTCCCAATCCTCTAGATTCCCCCTAATTTTTGCTATATTGTATGCCTTCTCATCTGCTTTTATACTGTCTTTGACTCCTTTTTTCAGCCATGGCTTCCTCATCCTCCTTTTAGAATGCTTCTTCTTTGTGATGTATTTATCCTACACCTTCCGAATTGCTTTCAGAAACTCCTGCCATTGTTAGTCTGCTGTTATCCCTCTAGTGTCCCATCCATTCAACTTTGGTCAGCTCCTCTCTCATGCCTCTATAGTTTCCTTTACTCCACTGTAATACTGATACAACTGATTTTAGCTTCTCCATCTGAAACTGCAAAGTGATTTCTATTATATTATGATCACTGTCCGCTAAAGGTTCCTTTACCTTAAGCTCCCTAAAAAAACCTAATTGATTACACAACATCCAATCCAGAATTGCCCTTCCCTTTTTGGGCTCAACCACAAGCTGCTCTAAAATGCCATTGCATAGGCAATCCACAAATTCCTTCTCTGGAGATCCAGCACCAACCTAATTTTCCCAATCTACCTGCATACTGAAATCCCCACAACAATTAAAAAATTTCCCTTTTAATTTCCCATTGTAATGTGTATTTCACATCCTGGGAACAGTTCAGAGGCCTATGTACAACTCCTATCATGGTTTTTTCACCCTTCCAGTTTCTTAAGCCCACCCACAAAAATTCTATGCATTCCAATCTTCTTTCTAAGGATTGTTTGTAACACATTCATATGTAAGGTTTCCAGTTATCATAGTAAATGAAAGTCATTAGTTTTTTGTTAAAAAAAGTTTTGCTGCTAAAAGACTAACATACCTAACCTTGTACCCCAACCCACAAATTCCCAAGCCGAAGGAATAATAACACGATGAAATGTCAGAACACCTGTGCATAGGCATAAATGGTCTATGTATAATGCTAGTAAACAAAGACATAGTTAAAATGAGCACGTTAAATTTCTCAATCTAGCAGAAAACAAACGGACGTGTTTATGGACTCATTTGCCATATCACAGCTTACAATTTTAAACTGCTGAGTAGGTGTAACATCATATGTCACTTCCTCATACCTCCAAACCCAGAATCATAGAATTTCCCAGCACAGAAATGCCCAATTTGAACATGCTGACCATGACAGCAATTGTCACCAGTCCCATCTGCCTGCATTTGGCCCACAGCCTTCTAAAACCCTTTACATTCATCTTCCCCTTCTTCTGGCAACTTGCTCTATGCATACACAACCCACTGCATGAAACTCTACCCCATAGAGCATCGAGCTTCTTGGGTTAATGAACACCTTCTTCTTCTTCTTCTTGCGTTATTTTATGGCAGTTGGCAAACCAGCTTTAAGGTGCATTACCGCCACATACTAGTCTGGAGTGTGGATCGTTTGATAAACAGGCAGAATGAAAAGAATTACATTCCATAAATTCCATATAATAAACCAGAGTCTTTCAGGTACTTCATGGTATAGGTCTGTATTTCTCTCGAAATCCCAAAATGTCTTCTATACCTTCAGCAGTTTTTTTGTTTATCTTAAGCGCTCCTATCATCTTCACTTTGTCCCTTTGGTACTTCTTATATTTAATCAATACATGTTCAACTGTTTCTGGTTGATTACAGTATTCACACAACCCAGTTGGATGTTTCCCTATTTTATGTAATGTGTAATTAAGACTTGTGTGTCCAACTCTCAAACGTCTGATGATCACTTCTATCTTTCTATGTCCATTTGATATTCTTTTGTATCTGACTTGCCTTTGCATTATGTACAGTTGTCTCCCTGTTTCACTCTCATCCCAGTGCTTCTGCCATGACTCCTCAATACGTGTTTTTATAATGCTTTTGACTTCTGCTTTGCTTAGAGGGATCTGGACCTCTATTATAGACGACTTGAGTGATTGTTTAGCTACACTGTCCACCTTTTCATTACCCTCCACTCTACAATGAGCAGGAACCCAAAGAAAGCTTACTTTTACCCTATTTTTGGGCAGTGTATATAACTTGCATAGAATCTCCAATAAAATATCCTGTCTACTTTCTGATTTTCTTGATTTGATAGAGGTTAATGCAGATAAACTATCTGAACAGATTACGGCCTTTTTAACATTATTTTCTTCTATCCAAGATGATGCACTCAATATTGCCATTAATTCCGTTGTATACACTGATAACTGGTTTGATGTTCTTCTCCTAATGCTAGTGTTGCAATAAGGAATGTAGACTGCAATACCTGTGTGGCCAGAGCTAGGGTCTTTTGATCCATCCATAAATATTACGTTTGTTTCTAAAATGCAGGTTTATATATTCTTGTACTATCAGTTTGATTTCACAGTCAAATTTCTTTCCCAAAAGTTGTTGCAGGTTTATATCCACTTTAGGTATTGTAAAGAGCCATGGAGGAACATTAGATAATCTATATTCCATTTCGTGTAGACCATATTTTTGTGCTGCAGCATCCCCGATGCATCCAAAGCTATTATAATTTGAATTATTATGTCCCCAGCAGTCTTTTAATATAGCTGTAGCTGAATGTGAGTAGTTATGCCCCATGATATTAACCCAGTAATGTAGCATTAGCTTTAATCTTCTAAGTCTTAATGGCATTCCCCCCATTTTGACTTGAGGAGCTGATATAGGTGATGTTCTGAATGCACCACTACATATCCTGAGGGCCTGAGCTTTCTCAACATCCAGCACTTTTAAATTACTTTCTGCAGCTGACATGTATGCTACACATCCATAAACAAGTGTAGCTCTCATTAGAGCTTGATAAATATTTGGTCACGATAACCTGCTCGCCCCAATCCTGTCCAGCAAGACACCTCATAAGTTGTTTAATTTTTTACATTTGATCGTAATTTTCTTGATTTGCTTTTTCCATATAAGTTTCTCATCAAGTAACAAACCAAGGAACCGAATTACCTTTACCTGCTCTAATTTTTGTTCATATAATTTCATGGAAACTGGTTTGTGATTTCTTGAGAAACATATCACTTGCGATTTACTTATAGACAATTTGAAACCTCATTTATTTGCCCACTCCTCCACTTTATTTATGGCATCTTGCATTTTCCTTTGTATATAAATTAAATTTCTTCCCCTCACCCACAAAGCCCCATCATCTGCATATACGGATTTCCCCACACTATGTTCATCTTGTGCAAATATGTCATTTATCATTATGGTAAATAGTAATGGACTGCAGACAGTACCTTGTGATGTTCCATTTTCAACCAAATATGTCCTGGAGTACCCTGCTTCCACCTTGACTTGAATTGTTCGATCATAAAGGAAGTCTAGAACCCAGTTATATAATTTTCCTTCCACCCCTAATTCTTTCAATTTAATTAACACTCTCTCTTTCCAGAGCATATTGTATGCATTTTCTATGTCAAAGAAAACCACTAGGACCATCTCTTTATTTGTTTGAGCCTTCCTGATCTCAGATTCCAAGCTAAGTATTGAATCTACTGCAGTTCTTTCTTTATGAAAACCACTTTGGTAGGGGGAAATAAGACTTCTTTTTTCTAGAAACTATGTAAGCTTATCAGTTAAAAATTTGTTCCATAAGCTTACCTAGCTATGAAGTTAGTGCAATTGGTCTATAGTTTGTTGGGTCTGATGAATCTTTACTGAGTTTTAATACTGGAACAATAACAGGATGTTTCCATGCAGATTGTATTTTACCTATTTCCCATATGTTGTTAAACAGTCTCTGTAGAACTAGAAGTGCACTTCTTGATAAGTACTTCAGCATTATACTCCAAACTTGATCCTTCCCAGGAGAAGTTGGCCGTGTATTCAGAATGGCTCTTCCTATTTCTGTTATGCTAATAGGTGTATCCAGCACTTCTTCTGATGTTGCTCTTTTGTCCGTAATTCCTGAATTTTGCTTAAGCCTCTACTCCCTTTGCTGTTTAGCCTCGACCATCAAATTCTCCGAGCTATGTATGTTAACAAAAGGTTTTGCCAATATTTCTGCTTTTCCATTTTGCCATTTTGTCCATACTTTTTAGCACAGGAATCTCTTTACTACTTCTTATACCATTCATTTTCCTTATCATGCCCCATATTTCAGACAGCCAAGTTTCTCTTCCAATTTTGTTACAATACTGTCTACAAAATGCTTGCTTTGCTTGTCTGATTATTTTCCGAACTTCTGCTTGTGCTCTTTTATATTGTATTAATGTTTCTATCGAATGTTGTCGTTTTTAACTCTTTAAGTGCTTTATTTCTTACTTTTATTTCTACTACATTCACAATTCCACCATGGAACACTTTTCCTCTTTCCTCTACCTTTATATACCTTTCCTCTACCTACATAAATAATCTTCCAGAAATAGTAAGGGACAGAGGGTCCAGTGAGATGGAGGAACTGAGCGAAATACATGTTAGTAGGGAAGTGGTGTTAGGTAAATTGAAGGGATTGAAGGCAGATAAATCCCCAGGGCCAGATGGTCTGCATCCTAGAGTGCTTAAGGAAGTAGCCCAAGAAATAGTGGATGCATTAGTGATAATTTTTCAAAACTCGTTAGATTCTGGGCTAGTTCCTCAGGATTGGAGGGTGGCTAATGTAACCCCACTTTTTAAAAAAGGAGGGAGAGAGAAACCGGGGAATTATAGACCGGTTAGCCTAACGTCGGTGGTGGGGAAACTGCTGGAGTCAGTTATCAAGGATGTGATAACAGCACATTTGGAAAGCGGTGAAATGATCGGACAAAGTCAGCATGGATTTGTGAAAGGAAAATCATGTCTGACGAATCTCATAGAATTTTTTGAGGATGTAACTAGTAGAGTGGATAGGGGAGAACCAGTGGATGTGGTATATTTGGATTTTCAAAAGGCTTTTGACAAGGTCCCACACAGGAGATTAGTGTGCAAACTTAAAGCACACGGTATTGGGGGTAAGGTATTGGTGTGGGTGGAGAATTGGTTAGCAGACAGGAAGCAAAGAGTGGGAATAAACGGGACCTTTTCAGAATGGCAGGCAGTGACTAGTGGGGTACCGCAAGGCTCAGTGCTGGGACCCCAGTTGTTTACAATATATATTAATGACTTGGATGAGGGAATTAAATGCAGCATCTCCAAGTTTGCGGATGACACGAAGCTGGGTGGCAGTGTTAGCTGTGAGGAGGATGCTAAGAGGATGCAGGGTGACTTGGATAGGTTGGGTGAGTGGGCAAATTCATGGCAGATGCAATTTAATGTGGATAAATGTGAAGTTATCCACTTTGGTGGCAAAAATAGGAAAACAGATTATTATCTGAATGGTGGCCGATTAGGAAAAGGGGAGGTGCAACGAGACCTGGGTGTCATTATACACCAGTCATTGAAAGTGGGCATGCAGGTACAGCAGGCGGTGAAAAAGGCGAATGGTATGCTGGCATTTATAGCGAGAGGATTCGAGTACAGGAGCAGGGAGGTACTACTGCAGTTGTACAAAGCCTTGGTGAGACCACACCTGGAGTATTGTGTGCAGTTTTGGTCCCCTAATCTGAGGAAAGACATCTTTGCCATAGAGGGAGTACAAAGAAGGTTCACCAGATTGATTCCTGGGATGGCAGGACTTTCATATGAAGAAAGACTGGATGAACTGGGCTTGTACTCATTGGAATTTAGAAGATTGAGGGGGGATCTGATTGAAACGTATAAGATCCTTAAGGGATTAGACAGACTAGATGCAGGAAGATTGTTCCCGATGTTGGGGAAGTCCAGAACGAGGGGCCACCGTTTGAGGATAGAGGGGAAGCCTTTTAGGACCGAGATTAGGAAAAACTTCTTCACACAGAGAGTGGTGAATCTGTGGAATTGTCTGCCACAGGAAACTGTTGAGGCCAGTTCATTGGCTATATTTAAGAGGGAGTTAGATATGGCCCTTGTGGCTACGGGGGTCAGGGGGTATGGAGGGAAGGCTGGGGCGGGGTTCTGAGTTGGAAGATCAGCCATGATCATAATAAATGGCGGTGCAGGCTCGAAGGGCCGAATGGCCTACTCCTGCACCTATTTTCTATGTTTCTATGTTTTCTATGTTTACTTTTTGGAATTGTTTCTTCTCCCGAATTTATAATTTCTGTGACCAATTTATCACTCATTTCTTCTATATCCAATATATTTTTATCTAAAATCTTTATGCATCTTACTTCGCTTCTTCTTTGAAATATCTCCTAATCTGCCTTATTTAGTTTCCACCTTGACATTCTAGGTCCCTTATTTTGTTCTATTTTAATCTGTATCCTTGTGAGTATGGGATAGTGATCGCTTCCTTCTGTAGTTTGTTTTAATACATTCCAAGTACTGATTCCTGCTAATTCTCTACTTACAAATGTTAAGTCTATTGCAGATTCTGAGTTTTGGGATATATTATATCTCGTACCTTCTCCATTATTTATACATACCGATTTTTCGTCATCTATAAATTCTTCTATCATTAATCCGTTTTCATCAGTGTTTTTACATCCCCATAGTGTACTGTGTCCATTGAAATCTCTACACCATATTATTTTCCTTTTCATCCCACCACCCACTGTGTTTAATGTATCTTTGCTTAATCGTCTACATGGATTATAATAATTTATTATTACCCAGCTTTCTCTGCCTATCCAAATTTTGATTATTATTGATTCATATGTCTGCCCTATGTTGATTATATTATACTTCATCCCACTGGTTATAAATATTACTACTCCTCCACCATTGCCATTACTCTTATCCTTCCTGTTTATCCTTGTAAAACAAAATCTAATCTAATCTAAACAAAATCTTCTTGTATACATAAAATCTGAGGTTTTTCCTTAAGTTCTGATACATATTTCTTAAGTTCTTGACTATTTGTGATAAGACTCCTTGCATTCCATTGTAAAATATGTACTGCCATCAAGATCCCACCTCCCCTGCCTGTGAACTGTTTGATACTCCATTAAGTGTTTCTTTAACTACTTCCCACCTAAGCCTTGTAATACCAAGATATTTTTCTGCAGACTTGACTATAATTTTAATTTTTTTGGTTCTCTTGCCTGTTTACGCTGAACAGTTAATTGCATCTACCATAAACAGTACCAAATCCTTTCTACTCATTATTGGGGTATCCTTATTTATCATATTACAGCCCTCAAAGTTCACCGGTTTATTATTTCCTGTATTTGCTTGCTTGATAGCCTTCTCCTTTTCAGCGACTCCTTTCACTGCCTCTGCGTAACTGATCCCTTGAGTTACTTTTACATATTGTATCTCAGCTGCCTTCTTACTATTAATGCATCCTCGTTAAGCTGCACTTTGTTCTTCGCCACAATTGCAGCATTTCAGCCTAGCCCCCGCCTCACATTTCCCGTATTCATGTTCTCCAGTGCATCTCCTAGATCTTTGTTTCCCTCTGCAGACCGCCGCAATATGCCCGAATTTCTAACATTTAAGGCATCTTAAAGGCGGTGGTATATATATCTTGATCTCATAATACATATACCCTAAATAAACTTTAATCGGCAATCTCTCTTCATGAAAGTTAATCATAACCGATAAACTACCACACTTTTTTTCCATTTCTTGTAACTTTCAAACGTGGAAAGCAGCCAGTGAGTAATTTGAATAGCTCAGATTCAGCAGAAGGCAGCTGATTGGGCAATCGAGGTCAGATGACCAAGCAGTTTGAAAAGATCAAACAGATAAATGAGGGGTGACTCAAGCGGAGCGGCCAGTGAGTGAGCAGGCCAGTGAAGGAGTGGAGCTTTGAGACTTTGACTCAAGAGATTCTGGCAGTTTTGGCAGATGGACTGTGCAATCAAGTCAATCAAGATTTGAAAAGCATAGCAGAAAGCGGTTGATTCGACAATCAAGATTTGAATAGCTCAGACTCAGCAGAAAGCAACTGATTGGACAATCGAGGTCAGGTAACCAAGCAGTTTGAAAAGCTCAAACAGATAAATAAAGGGATAGCTCAAGTGGAGCGGCCAGTGAGTGAGTGGGTCAGTGAAGGAGTGGAGCTTTGAGGCTTTGACTCGAGAGGCTTTGATGAGATGAGGTGGAGGATGAGCTTGTTCCCAGTTAGTCTTTACAATGCCTCCTGAGACGGTGATGTGCCTCTCATGTGAAATGTGACAGTCTTGGGGGAACTCTCCTCTCCCGCAGAGTCACATCTGCCAGAAGTGCATACGGCTGGGCGATCTGGAAGACCATGTAAGGAATCTGGAGCAGCAGCTGGATGACCTTCGACTCATAAGGGAGAATGAGGCAGTCATAGATGAGAGCGACAGGGAGGAAAGTGAAGATGAGCAGACAGGTAGTGCAGAGCACCCCTGTAGCCATTCCCCTGAATAATAAGTTTACCGTCCTGGATACTGTTGGCGGGGACGACCGACCAGTTGTGAGCCACGGTGGCAGGGCCTCTGGCACTGAGTCTGACTCTGTTGTGCAGAAGGGTGGGACGGAGAAGAGGAGAGCTGTTGTCATTGGAGACTCTATAGTCGGGAGCAGACAGGGGATTTTGTGGACGCGAGAAGGGCGCCCGCATGGTTTGTTGCCTGCCGGGTGCCAGGGTCCGGGATGTCTCTGACCAGGTGCACGACATCCTGATACAAGAAGGAAAGCAACCAGAAGTTGTGATACATGTTGGTACCAACGACATAGGCAGGAAGAGGGATGAGGTCCTGAAGTGTGAGTTTCAGGAACTAGGCAGAAGGCTGAAGAACAGGACTTCAAGGGTGGCGTTCTCAGGATTGCTGCCCGTGCTAAGTGATAGTGATAGTAAGAATTGGAGGAGATGGCAGTTGAATACGTGGCTGAGGAGTTGGTGCAGGGGGCAGTGTTTTAGATTTTTGGATCATTGGGATCTCTTCTGGGGAAGGTGGGACCTGTACAGATTGGATGGGCTGCACCTGAACTCAAAGGGGAGCAATATCCTTGCAGATAGGTTTGCTAGCATGGGTCGGGAGGGTTTAAACTAATTTGCAAGCAGGATGGGACCCGGAGTGATAGAGCAGTGGAAGAAGTGCATGGAGTAAAGCCAGATCTAACAAATAAAGAGGCTTTGAGGAAAGAGAAGCAGAATAAAAGGTGTAAAAGTAGTAAGGTAGAAGGGCTAAAGTGCATGTACTTCAATGCAAGAAGCATCAAGAACAAAGGTGATGAACTGAGAGCTTGGATACATACATGGAATTATGATGTAGTGGCCATTACAGAGACTTGGCTGGCACCAGGGCAGGAATGGATTCTCAATATTCCTGGATTTCAGTGCTTTAAAAGGGATTGGGGCGGGGGGGAGGGGGCGGGGGAAGGGAGGAGTGGTGGTATTACTGGTCAGGGATACTATTACAGCTACAGAAAGGGTGGGTAATGTAGCAGGATCCACTTTTGAGTCAGTGTGGGTGGAAGTCAGGAACAGGAAGGGAGCAGTTACTCTATTGGGAGTATTCTATAGGCCCCCTGGTAGCAGCAGAGATACCGAGGAGCAGATTGGGATGCAGTTGTTGGAAAGATGCAAAAATAACAGGGTTGTTATCATGGGTGACCTTAACTTCCCTAATATTGATTGGCACCTGATTAGTTCCAATGGCTTAGACAGGGCAGAGTTTGTTAAGTGCGTCCAGAATGGATTCCTGTCACAGTATGTTGACAGGCCGACTAGGGGGAATACCATACTAGATCCAGTATTAGGTAACGTACTGGGTCAGGTCACAGATCTCTCAGTGGGTGAGCATCTGGGAAACAGTGACCACCACTCCCTGGCCTTTAACATTATCATGGAAAAGGATAGAATCAGAGAGGACAGGAAAATTTTTAATTGGGGAAGGGCAAATTCTGAGGTTCTAAGGCTAGAACTTGCGGGTGTGAATTGGGATGATGTTTTTGCAGGGTAATGTACTATGGACATGTGGTTGATGTTTAGGGATCTCTTACAGTACGTTAGGGATAAATTTGTCCCAGTGATGAAAATAAAGAATGGTAGGGTGAAAGAACTATGGGCAACAAGTGAGGTGGAAAATCTAGTCAGGTGGAAGAAGGCAGCATACATGAGGTTTAGGAAGCAAGGATCAAATGGGTCTTTTGAGGAATATTGGGTAGCAAGAAAGGAGCTTAAGAAGGGACTGAGGAGAGCAAGAAGGGGGCATGAGAAGGCCTTGGTGAGTAGGGTAAAGGAAAACCCCAAGGAATTCTTCAATTATGTGAAGAACAAAAGGATGACAGGAGTGAAGGTAGGACCGATTAGAGATAAAGGTGGGAAGATGTGCCTGGAGGCTGTGGAAGTGAGTGAGGTCCCCAATGAATACTTCTGTTCGGTATTCACCAATGAGAGGGAACTTGATAACGGTGAGGACAATATGAGTGAGGTTGATGTTCTGGAGCATGTTGATATTAAGGGAGAGGAGATGTTGCAGTTGTTAAAACACATTAGGGAGGATAACTCCCTGGGGCCTGACGGAATATTCCCCAGGCTGCTCCATGAGGTGAAGGAAGAAATTGCTGAGACTCTGGCTAGAATCTTTATGTCCTCATTGTTCACAAGACTGGAGGACTGGAGGGAGGCAAATGTTGTCCCCTTGTTCAAAAAAAGGTAGTAAGGATAGTCCGGGTAATTATAGACCAGTGAGTCTTGCATCTGTGGTGGGAAAGCTGTTGGAAAAGATTCTTAGAGATAGGATCTATGGGCATTTAGAGAATCATGGTCTGTTCAGGGACAGTCAGCATGGCTTTGTGAAGGGCAGATCGTGTCTAACAAGTCTGATAGAGTTCTTTGAGGAAGTGACCAGGCATATAGATGAAGGTAGTGCAGAGGACGTGATCTACATGGATTTTAGTAAGGCATTTGACAAGGTTCCACACAGTAGGCTTATTCAGAAAGTCAGAAGGCATGGGATCCAGGGAAGTTTGACCAGGTGGATTCAGAATTGGCTTGCCTGCAGAAAGCAGAGGGTCATGGTGGACAGAGTACATTCAGATTGGAGGGTTGTGACTAGTGGTGTCCCTCAAGGATCGGTTCCTGGACCTCTACTTTTCGTGATTTTTATTAATGACCTGGATGTGGGGGTAGAAGGGTGGGTTGGCAAGTTTGAAGACAACACAAAGGTTGGTGTTGTTGTGGATAGTGTAGAGGATTGTTGAAGATTGCAGAGAGACATCGATGGGATGCAGAAGTAGGCTGAGAAGTGGCAGATGGAGTTCAACCCGGAGAAGTGTGAGGTGGTACACTTTGGAAGAACAAAATCCAAGGCAGAGTACAAAATAAATGGCAGGATACTTGGTAGTGTGGAGAAGCAGAGGGATCTGGGGATACATGTCCACAGATCCCTGAAAGTTGCCTCACACGTAGATAGGGTACTTAAGAAAGCTTATGGGGTGTTAGCTTTCATAAGTTGAGGGATAGCGTTTAAGAGTCATGAGGTAATGATGCAGCTCTATAAGACTCTGGTTATGCCACACTTGGAGTACTGTGTCCAGTTCTGGTCACCTCACTATAGGAAGGATGTGGAAGCATTGGAAAAGGTACAGAGGAGATTTACCAGGATGCTGTTTTAGAGAGTATGCATTATGATCAGAGATTAAGGGAGCTAGAGCTTTACTCTTTGGAGAGAAGGAGGATGAGAGGAGTCATGATAGAGGTATACAAGATATTAAGAGGAATAGATAAAGTGGATAGCCAGCACCTCTTCCCCAGGGCACCACTGCTCAATACAAGAGGACATGGCTTTAAGGTAAGGGGTGGGAAGTTCAAGGGGGATATTAGAGGAAGGTTTTTTACTCAGAGAGTGGTTGGTGCGTGGAATGCACAGCCTGAGTCAGTGGTGGAGGCAGATACACTAGTGAAGTTTAAGAGACTACTAGACAGGTATATGGAGGAATTTAAAGTGGGGGGTTATATGGGAGGCAGGGCTTAAGGGTCGGCAGAACATTGTGGGCTGAAGGTCCTGTACTGTGCTGTACTATTCTATGTTTGGCCTCAATAACTTTTGCTCCTTTAATGTTGTGTTTAATCTCATCCATAGTAACTTTTGTTAGTATTCCTGAAATAACTCCTCTAGTCCACTTTCTATTGTTGGGTATTGAACATTGCACTTTTCTGCCATCTATTTTATTTAATCTTATCACTTTGCCTTGTTGAGTACTATCCCGACAAATCACTAATAGAGATCCATTTCGTAATACCATTGCTCTTTTGACCTCGCCTATAAGTTTGTTGATTACCTTCGTCAAATGAATCAGGTTCCAATCACCAAAAGACATCCCGTCTTCGCTCAGTATTATAATTGCTTTAATCTCATCTTCTTTCCATTGTTTTGCTATCCTATTTTGATCATCCCCTGACTCCTCAGAGTTTGACATCTCATGCCTCTGTTTTCTTTTCTTACTCTTTCCACTCCATTCCTCTTTTCCGCCAACCTCCATCTCTAACTCACTTCCTGAATCGTCACTTCTTCCTGCCATCCTCCGTCCATTTACAGTCTGGTGGTTTAGCCAACCGCCGTCCTTCTTGTCCTTCAAGTCTGCCAACCGACCAACCTTGGTTGCCCTTCTCCAACACCAGCAGTTCAGCACTTGCCTTAATGAACACCTGAATTTACTAATCAAGGTCTTGATTGCAGTCGTTAAGCCCTTGTGTTTTCAGTTAATCTTGTCAAATTGATTGAGGTTGTCACATGTTTCTGGCATTCTGTGATACATAAAGGGGACTTTCAGTCAATGCCTGAGGTCAGTCATTATGTCGAAGAGAATGAATTCTCATGGTGTCACTCCTCTGGGGCCCTGTTGGTGTTCTCACTTTGGTTGAAGAGGATGAGTTACCTCATGGTGTCACTTAGTCACCCCTCTGGGACTCTGATTCCGGCATTCGATCTGTTGTTCACATCTCTTCCGAGGGATCCTGCCATTCCTCCACACCTGGGTCCAGCACATTATGACAAGAGAACTCAGCATCAGTCCCTGTTGTACACCACTGATCATAGACCTCCCATCTAAAAAGTAAGTCTTCAAAACTGACCTCTGCCTCCTGCCACCAAACCAATGTTGTATCCAGTTGGTTAGCCATCCTAGACCCTGTATTTGTCAGAAGCGTTACTAATGTCCATGTAGGGACCGTCTACCACCCTGGTCCATCAATTTTCCTGTTCACCTCTACAAAAACCTCACTCAAGTTAATGAGACATGAATGTTCAAATACAAATAAATCCCCTCTCTCAGAATCCCCTCTATCAATTTTCCTGTCACTGGTGTCAAGTTCACTGGCCTGTTGTCCCTGGTTTGTCTCCACACCCCTTTTTTACATAAAGAAACAAAAGTAGCCACTCTCTAGTCTTCCACTTCTTCAGCTGTGGTTACTGAAAGTACAAAACTCTCTGCCTGGGCCACAGCAATGTCTACTTTTACTTCCCACAAAGCCCAAGGATACACCTGGTCAGGTTCCAAGGACTTACCCACTTTTATGCACTTCAGGGTCACTAACACATCCACGTATGGAATGTTGATATTTCTTCGTTACATATGTGCTTCAGATCCACACTTTGCCACCAGCCTGCCCCAATACTTTTTGAAACAGTCAACCAGAATTAACTGTGGGAGAAACTGGGGTCAGAACTGGGCCACAACTATAGGTTGAGCTGTTTTATTTTCCCTGTGGGACCAAATAATGCAAAAAGGAGTAACAAGGGAGGTATAGGTTATAATCATTTTAAACATCTTTCACAAGATGGGGCTGATAAGTAGCAACTCTTTGCGTGCAGCTCCAGTGGGAATCATCAAACATTCTGTTACAGCAAGCTGAAAGAACCAATGCCTATCGGGCAGCTGACAACCAATCCCAGGCTGACTTTCACTAATTGATCGTTGTTCTAATCAATGTCTTGACTGTCCTTTAGGTAAACCATTTGAATAGTCATGCTTTGGGATGTACAGTTGAGTTTTGAGTTTGAGATTTTGTAGTTGTGTGGCTTTATTGAATAAAGGAGTATTTTGAGTTCCAGCTTTGTTCTGTCTCCAGACTTTGGGTCCTATCGGTTGTTATAGGAAAGCAGATACAACAAATTGGTGATAAGGAGCTGTATTATATCAACATGGCAATTTCAGCAGAAGACTTAAATGCAATTCCAGAACAGCACAGAACTCAATTTGAGGCAGTCCAGCTGAAGTTAATCGAAACCTTGACCAGCAAGTTATCAGTGAGTCCAATAACATCAGTGTCAAACTCTGAACAGAACTCACATGAGTCAGTTGATGCACCCATTACCAACTTCCAGTTCAATGTCATTTCGGGAGTTACTGTACATTTGAATCTTGGTTCAAATGTTACAAAAATATATTCTGGGTTGAGTTCGCCAGTAAAGACGATTTGTGGAAGATACACACTTCACTTGCTCTAAAATTGGGTAATGCTGAACATGAGTGTTACTTCAACTCCACTCTGCCTAAGTACCCAGGCGATGTATCACAATCTGGTGGCTAACAAGCATTTTTGGAGAACAGTCATCTCTCTTCAGTTTTACTACATTTTACCTAAAGCTTGTTAAGCACAATGCTGATGGCTCCATCACATACACTGGTGTTATTAATCATGAATGTGAAAAGTTCAAGCTAGGTAACATGACTGATTCACAGTTCAAATGTCTGACAGTAATGAACTTCCAGTCAATGTTCCTTCAGCCGACATCTTCTAGATAGAGCATGAAACCATATATTTCACTTCTTGTATGTCTTTTACATTTGATTTTTGTCTTGAATGTGACTCTGGAACTATTGGAGCCCATGCTTGGGTGCTCCAGTGCTCTGCAGACTCCAAGAGGATTCCAGGAGGCAGAGGCAGTGTGCGCAAACCTTGTGGCAAGAGGGCTGCAAGCCAATGTTTGTCTCCATTTCGCCGATTAAAGTGACGAAGGAGCTTGAAACATTGAGGTGAATTAGGAAGGTGAGCACCGGCTACCTACTTTTTGATTGCAGGTGGGATCACTCTGCTATGGAGAGAGAAAGGCCTGCCGCTGTACCTGAAGAACGTTACCCAGGTTTTCTACCCAGTTTGGATATGGGCTTGGACTATACACCTTTTCCCCCCAGACTTAATAGTTTTTTTATATTCTGTGCTTTATGTTTGACCTCTTTGGTTTTGTTAGCAGGGGAGGAGGATTTGGAGATCGATGTACCTGTTCTGTTTTTTGTTCACTTTTTGTGCAGGATGGAGGGATTTGGGAGTTAATGATCGTGCCGCTGTTCTTTTATATCTTGGTTTTGTGGCTATCTGGAGAAGAAGAATTTCAGAGTTGTATACTTTGATAATAAATGAACCTTTGAACTTTGATATTTATGTGCAGATTTCAGGCACCTGGCAATGTGGACATTCACAAACGGTTTTTGGCCAGACTGGAGCAAAGCTCTGATATGATTTACAAGCTCTCACTCAAGAATGTCAGTGTTTGATCAGTCTGAAACACAAATCCAACCAGGTCGAACAGAACCCTGTCAATGCAGTTTCCAATGGCCCAGATCTCAACACTCAGCAAGTCTCCAAGTGGCCAAACACAGCTTGTTAGAACTGTGGTGTGTGGTATTACGCAAGAAACTGCCAATACAAGAAACACAATTGCAGCAACTGCCAACTCTGTGGTCACAAAGAAGTCTTTTGGCATCCTCCTTCTAGGCCAGTAAAACACAAAGACAAGATACTTCAAAAGCTATTGAAATCTACAAGGAATTTAATGGTTAAGTTCAAAGTTGACTTCACCCCCTCAGGAGAAGGTACGTCAATGTATTTATCAACAATCAGTTGCTTAAGCTACAACTCAATATGGCGTCAGACATCATCATTATTTCCACATGTACATGGCAGGCACTTGGGCATCCACCAGTCAGATTAACTCAATACTCCACATGCAGTGCATCGGGTGGAACCCTCCAGCTGGATTGGTGAACTGCACTGCAGGGTGATGCTGAACAGTAACCAAGTCAATGGTGTGTGTTACCAAACAGACCAGCCAGACCTGAATGTGCTTGGCATTGACAGGAAGGACAAGCTTGATCTCTAGAACATCCCTCTTGATGAGGTCTGTACAAAGATAGTGGCCATTCAAATCATGTCAGTTGATGTCATATCACCATCAGCACATGAGACTACATAACAGCGACTCTATGCAGCAGTGTTTCAGGAAGGTTTAGCTTGCTGCTCCAAACCGCAAGCGGAACTCTATTTCCGCCCAGATGGAAATCCAGTATTCTATCCCGAAAGACTGGTACCATATGCAGTCTTCCCAGTCGTGGACCAAGAGCTTGATCAGCTGCAACAAGTTGGTTTGATCAAAGCTGCCAGCTACTCATGGCGGCATCTTCAATAGTCATTATCAAGAAAGGCAATGGTACAGTGAGGTCGTGTGCAGACTTCTCAACTGGTCTAAGTGTGGATTCGGAGACACACCGGTACCCATTACCAATATCCGCAGATCTCTACAAAACTGAACGGTGGTCACTTCTTAACAAAGTTGGATTTGGCTAAAGCCTACCTCCAGGTAGAAGTGACAGAGAATTCACAGGTGGTTCTCATCATTACAACATATAAGGGGCTGTTTTCCTTCCTTCATCTGTCTTTCGGGGTAAAGGCGATTCCTTCAATTTTCCCCCAGTTTATGTTCACCATGCTGAATGGCACTTATGGTGTTGCCACTTACTTCATCAACATCATGTGATGCACACGGATCAGACAGGACTCTGACAATACCTGGGCCACCCTTTGAACAAATTACAAGACTTTGGATTGTGACTTCTGTTTTGCTTTGTAAATTAAAAACGTCAAACTGATTCAAAGGAAGATACCGTAGTTCAAAATGCGAGTCTAAATTCATGTTTACTTTAAATGAGGCACACACACATCACATGTTAAAGTCATGACGTATGAAATTCACATATTTATACCTATAACTTATTTAAATAAACAATAATGTTGAATCAACAAATATGTATAGAAAATTTCTTAAATATTAAGTGCACAACACTCCTCTCTGCTTAGCTATAAACTTAATAGAGAATGCATCTCAAATATACACATGAAATCCTAGTTTCCTTGGGCTGCATAAATCTAAGGAATACACACTTCAGTCCCGCCAAATCCATGAGATTGGGACGGCTCTCCCACTCCAAACCCTGGTTTGTGTGAAGGCTGTGTAATTTGCTACCGTTACAACTCGGTACCAAGAAATCACAGACAGCACACTGCATACGATTGAAGGAATTATATTTATGACTGTTAACTGAAGGGTTAGTAAGGAAAAGAACAAAAAGGGCCTACTATATTTAAACACCTAAATGTGCAGAAGTTGGAGCTCAATTCTTCCAAAAGTCATATTCGCTAATCCTCAGGAGACTTCTGCACCTTGCTCCATCAAATCGCGGTCCCCCACCGGGTCAAATCCTATGACCAGTTCTCATCAGCATCTTCTCTCTTCATCTCCTGCTGAACCAAGACCCCAGCTCACACCGGTGTTAAGCACATAAAGGAAAAAACCCACTCCCCTGATTGGACAGCTCACATTCCAAAGCACCCGTTATCTCTAACCATAACCCAAATACTGCTTCTACAGAAAGACCATTACATTAGCAGTGAAACCTTTCCTAGGACATTACACACAATATAGTATATAATACAACTACTGTATTTAGATATCAACAATGTTGTAGCTTTTAAATTATCCCATGCAGCCTTAAAGAGTTAATCGCTGTGGATGATTTCTTACCTTTGTGGGATAATGTCTTTCATTAATGATCCCAATCACCCAGGACACACCCTCTTCTCATTGCTAACATCAAGGGGAAGGTACAGGAGTCTGAAGACACACACTCAACATATTAGGAGCAGCTTCTTCTCTCTGACATCAGATTTCTGAATGGACAATGAACCACGAACACTATTTCACTATTTTTTTTGCTCTCTTTTTGCACTACTTAATCTATATGTATATTTCTTATGGTAATTTATAGTTTTTAAAGTCTGGTACGTATTGCAATGTATTGCTGCTGCAAAACAACAAATTTCATGACATATGCCGGTGATATTAAACCTGATTCTGAACTTTCCCCGAAGTTCCTGTACAAGTCATTCTAAAACCCTTGTCTTTACAACTAAACTGCCTTGGAATCAACCATTTTGTCCCGACTGGCTACTCCTGCTGCCTGAGAATGACCTTTGAACTACAGACAAGCTGTGGCTTCTTGTAGATATTCACTGGAAGCAGACAATTGAACCTTGAGTGCTATCACGTGCTGGGCTTTGTATGTATTGGTCAGAGAGGCTGGAGCTGCTTTCTTTGAAGAGATTGCTGAGGGGAGATTTGGAATGATGAGTACATAGTGGGAGGCTATTCCCATTGATGAAGGGGTTAATGGCTGTGGCCTCAGGAGATGATCAGAATCTGGAACACGTCACCAGCATTTGTGGTGCACGTGGTTTCATTTGCCTTCCAAGAGGAAATTAGGCATATCTATTGTAGAGTAAAATTTGCAGCGCTGTCAGCAAGAATTGGCTCATTGTACTTTGTTCAAATTTCCCAGGTTCTTAAATACTAAATTCTGCTGCTTTTGATTAAACTGAGATAGCCCAAGGTATTTCTGTACATTTTCAAGCTCTGAAGATTTTGACAGTGTTCCTGAACAGAGTATTGCAAGGAAACAATGCCATGAAGTAAACACTAAGCATAGAAGGATCAAATGTGGAAAGAAAATTTGCTGTCTAATTCTTTTTAATTATTTGATTTTAGTTCTATTTGCTCTTTTTAAACTCACATAAATAAGAAGTTTATGTTGTGTGTTGTAATATAATTAGCATTTATCAAATGACCATTGTAATGTATGGATCTATTCCTTTTAAAGCAATGACCCCCTCCCCCTTCACACTACAAATCGATCTGTTGTCTACACATGCACATTGCTCTCTCTGTCTCGCTGCAATGTGAATACACCAGTTAAAACCATCCCCCGCTTGCATGCTTTTATTTGATTGACATGAATTAAATGCAGCATCTCCAAGTTTGCGGATGACACGAAGCTGGGTGGCAGTGTTAGCAGTGAGGAGGATGCTAAGAGGATGCAGGGTGACTTGGATAGGTTGGGTGAGTGGGCAAACTCATGGCAGATGCAATTTAATGTGGATAAATGTGAAGTTATCCACTTTGGTGGCAAAAATAGGAAAACAGATTATTATTTGAATGGTGGCCGATTAGGAAAAGGGGAGGTGCAACGAGACCTGGGTGTCATTATACACCAGTCATTGAAAGTGGGCATGCAGGTACAGCAGGCGGTGAAAAAGGCGAACGGTATGCTGGCATTTATAGCGAGAGGATTCGAGTACAGGAGCAGGGAGGTACTACTGCAGTTGTACAAGGCCTTGGTGAGACCACACCTGGAGTATTGTGTGCAGTTTTGGTCCCCTAATCTGAGGAAAGACATCCTTGCCATAGAGGGAGTACAAAGAAGGTTCACCAGATTGATTCCTGGGATGGCAGGTCTTTCATATGAAGAAAGACTGGATGAACTGGGCTTGTACTCGTTGGAATTTAGAAGATTGAGGGGGGATCTGATTGAAACGTATAAGATCCTAAAGGGATTGGACAGGCTAGATGCGGGAAGATTGTTCCCGATGTTGGGGAGGTCTAGAACGAGGGGTCACAGTTTGAGGATAGAGGGGAAGCCTTTTAGGACCGAGGTTAGGAAAAACTTCTTCACACAGAGAGTGGTGAATCTGTGGAATTCTCTGCCACAGCAAACTGTTGAGGCCAGTTCATTAGCTATGTTTAAAAGGAAGTTAGATATGGCCCTTGTGGCTACAGGGGTCACGGGGTATGGAGGGAAGGCTGGGTTCTGAGTTGGATGATCAGCCATGATCATAATAAATGGCGGTGCAGGCTCGAAGGGCCGAATGGCCTACTCCTGCACCTATTTTCTATGTTTCTATGTTTCTATGTAGCTGTGCACAGACGCAACAAATTGTCAGAAAATACCAAAACTGTACCGACAGTTATGGGAGGAAACAGCAAGAAAGCTGAAGGACCCGTGAGCAACAGTGAAAGATGTGCTGAATTTAAAGTGAAAATAACATGGCCATGGCTTTAGTTGGGAAATTCAACAAATTTGATAGCTCTAATGAAGGCTAGGAGTTGTATATTGAGAGGGTGGAACTGTATTGTAACGCGAACAACATGGAGGAGCAAAAGAAAACCCCTGCATTTCTTAGCTTAATGGATGCAAGGACATACTATCTCTTATACAACTTAGTAACCCCTGAAAAGCCAGCAAGCAAGACATTCGATGAAACTGTTACGATTTTACAAAATCACTTGAGCCTTAAACTGATGGCAGTAGCTGAGAGCTTAAGATTGCACAAAAGGAACCAGTCAAAAGATGACTGCATTTCTAAATACACTGCAAACTGCACAAACTTACCAAATACTGTGACTTTAGAGATGGACTTTCTGATGCATTAAGGGACAGGCTTGTATGTGCCATGCATAACCAAAGCACTCAAACAAGGTTACTGGCAGAAAGAGACCTTACCTTAGAACAGGCTTTGGCCATTGCAATATCGTTGGGGACTGCAGCAGAACTACAGAAAAGGAGGTTAGAATGTGAAATGCACAAAATGTCCCTGAATGGTGCAAAAATCCAAAAATGTTATTGATGTGGCAAATCCTCCCATGATGCAAGTGACTCTTGGTTCAAATAAAAAGTCTACAGAAAATGTTGTTGATCCCGTTCTGAACCAGAATAGTATGCAACATAATTCCTTGATAAAATTTTCTTGCTCCCTTCCTGTCACATGGGTTCCCAACTTTTTTTTGAGGCATGGACAAATACCATTCAGCAAGGGATCAGTGGACTCCAGGTTGGAAACCCCTGCTTCAAAAGTTTTCTGACAATACTTGGCACTAATTGCCTCAGGCCCATAACTGCCCTGGTAATCAAGGAAAGATCAATACAACTTTTGTAATGGAGCCACTTTGTTACTCACAATAAAGCTGGGTATAAGCTAGTTTGTTTCTCAGCCTGCTGCCAGCCTAATTTCATCTGGCCATTGCTTTCCAAATGTTCGAAGTGCTCACTTGTAAGGATAAAGATAAAAGATTAGATTTATTTGTCACATGGACATCGAAACATACAATGAAATGTGTTGTTTTTGCATCAAATCAGTGAAGATTTGCTGGGCAGCCCACAAGTGTCACTACGCTTCCAGTGCCAACATAACATGCCCACAACCTACTAATCCGAAATATGTGACTTTGGAATGTGGGAGGAAACTAGAGTAACCGAAGGAAACCTGCACAGTGCTGGAGAAAATGCATAAACTGCTTACATGCAGTGGTGGAAATCGAACCCCAATCTTACAGCTGGCAGCTTGTGTATAGCAGTTTCAGTTCAAAGGTCAAAGTACATTTATTATTGAACTACGTATACATTATACAACCTTAATATCTGTCTATTTACAGACAGTCACAAAACAAAGAAGTCCAGAAGAACCAACAATATAAGAAGACCATCGGACACCTGATGTGCAGAGAAAGAGAAAAAAAACAATCACGCAAACAATAAAAGTAAGTAAGTAGCATACAGAACAAAAGTGAGTCCACAGATACAAAGCCGGGCATCATTGCAGCCGGAGCAGCCCACAGTCTCAGTTCAGTGCAGAACCCAGCAAACACTGCAGAGCAGCGAGCAGAACTGGTCCGACCCTCACCTCTGATACCAACACACTGCTTTTTCAATCTGGCCCGGCATTTAAATTGTCCATGCCTTGGCTCATTCCTGTCACTTCGACACTCTCTGCGTCTAGTCTCCACTGCAACATTTTGGCCAATACCCAAACTTTCCAAATCGGCCTGGTGCTTAGATCAATCAAGCCTCAGGTCTTTGCAATGGACATAGCTATGTCAGGATGCAGCTTATTAACTATAGCTCAGTATTTAACACCATCATTCCTACAATCCTGATTGAAAGAACTACAGAACCTGGGCCTCTGTATCTCCCTCTGCAACTGGATCGTTGACTTCCTAACCGGAAGACCACAATCTGTGCGGATTGAAAATAACATCTCCACCTCGCTGACAATTAACACGGATGCACCACAGGGATGTGTGCTCAGCCCACTGCTCTACTCTCTCTACACCCATGATGTGTGGCTAGCTATAGCTCAAATGCCATCTATAGATTGGCTGGTGCTGGCAGGATTTCAGGTGGTGACGAATGGGCAGACAGGAACGAGGTAGACCAATTAGTTGAGTGGCATTGCAGCGACAACCTTGCACTCAATGTTAGCAAAACCAAAGAGCTGATGGTGGACTTCAGCAAGGGTAAGAGGAGGGAACAAAAATCCTCAAAGAAGGATCAGAAGTGGAGAGAGTGAGCAATTTCAAGTTCCTGGGTGTCAATACCTCTGAGGACTGAACTGGATGCAAGATATTGATGCAGCTATAAAGAAGGCAAAACAGTGGCTATTGTTACGTACCCCGTAACTGGGTTGCCAAACCAGCAGAAATGGATCACTCAGTTGGAGTCTGGATTACTAGAACTAAGAAAGTTTTATTAAAGAAACAAGCAACACAGTACTCTAAATCAAAAGGATAATGAATGCAACAGTTCAGCAATGATAAACATACATGTACACAGAATTAAGATAACAGGATCAATCAAGCTCTATCGTTGTCTAGGGGTAAATGACCAGTTTCGAAGTGACGCAAAGTTCAGTTCAATTTAGTTCAGTTCAGTTCACAGTAATCGCTGCCGTGGCGATGGACAGTGGGGGGAAGGAGAGAGAGAGCAAAATGAATGGATATTCAAGGCTTCCAGACAGACCTTCGCAGTCAGCTTTCGGGTGAGTCCTTTGTGATGTCATCTGAGGTCACCGACCGTGACCCCTCCGTTTCCAGATACGATCGTTTCTCTGTGGTGAACCCGGCACCCAGGCAAGGGTGGACACACACCAGGTTCCCGCCGATCGTGCCTTTCCACCCTGTGCGTCTATGGCCTGGTCCCGCAACCAGCCTTCCAAAACTTCCCACCGACTTGTGAGAGACGCACCGCTTCCAGGGTCTCGTTACCTCGGGTGTCGTGTGTGTCTTGCCTTAGCGAACCTGTCCCTTTTTATCCCCCTGCTGGGGTATCGCCTATCCATCACTTCAAACAGTTCAGGGTTCAAAGGGGGAGCCGATCTTGACAGCTCTCCTTCCCCTTCATTAACATCTCCAAATGCTGCTCTATTGTTTTCCTTATCTCTCTCCCTCCTGAAGACAGGTGGCAGACCAACTGTTGATCCCACTGGTGCCAGCACAGGCCAGCTAACATCTTAATCTATGTGTATTCTTGTCACACTATATTTCATTAGAGTTTGAGGAGATTTGGTTTGTCAACTAAACACTTACAAACTTCTACAAATGTACTATGGGAAGCATTCTGACTGGCTGCATCACTGCCTGGTATCAGTGGGGGGCGGGGTACTACTGCACAAGATCAAAATAAGTTGTAGAAACTTATAAAATTAGTCAGCTCTATCATGGGTGCCAGCCTCCACAGTATCCAAGGAGTGCTGCCTTAGGAAGGTGGTGTCCATCGTTAAGTATCCCCACCACTGAAGACATGCCCTCTTCGCACTGTTACCATCAAGAAGCAGGTACGGAAGCCTAAAGGCACACACTCTGCGATTCAGGAACAGCTTCTTCCTGTCTGCATTCGATGTTTAAATGGATGTTGAACCCATAAACACAACCTCACTACTTTTTATTTGTATTTCGCACTACTTATTTTAACTTCACTATTTAATAGGCATATATACTTAATGTAACTGTTTTTTTCTCTATATGTATTTACCATGTATTTCATTGTACTGCTGCTGTAACAAATTTCACAACATACGCTGGTAATATTAGATCTGGTTCGGAGTTCTCACTCTCGGTTTTGCTGGATGGGCCTGGACTCTGTCTCACCACCACTCACCTCTCCATTCTTTGTGGTGATAGTTTACCAGAAATTCCACCAGAAAAATTATCGATAAAGTCGTATTCTGTGCTTTGTTTGCCACCAACACGTAATCACTGGGCTTCACCAGCGCCACTTAAACCGGAAGAAGCCAGCTCTCCTTGGCCTCGTCACCACCTTTACTGCTTTCTTTGTGATACCCAGAGGAGGACCACGAATGGGAACAACAGGAGACCCAGGAACAGCAGCAAACTCCTGAGAATATCCAATCACAAAAAAGAGAAAATCTGCAGATGTTGGAAATCCAAGACACACACACTCACACTCATACTCAATGCTGGAGGAACCAGTGCAAATGTAGCATTGTGCATTTGTGTGTATTCCTGTAAATATCCCTGCATCTGCAGGTGATCTCCATCGGGGTCCAGCTTGCCAGAGGAAGCTCCCTTCTCAAAGACTGGCTGAGTTTCACAGACAGGTTGAAGCACCTGTGCCATGCCATCACAACAAAATGAGGCAGCATTTGTGGTGCCTGAGAACATGTCAGACTCATGGTGGGGCCATTAACATACTCACAGCACTGCTGTGTGAGATATCTCATGCAGGAGGCTGGTATTGGTGGTTCTGTGGAAGGACACATCTTTGCATTGGCCTGCACCATATTCTTCTGCAAATATGCCCAGGGGCTGGGCCATCTGTTGGTGGATCCCATATGCTCTAATCCAGAGAGGGTGCGCCCAGTATACTCACTGCCTTCATGGGCAGCACCCTTGTCCAGCTGAGCAGAGTTTAGGAAATCATGCTGTTTGACATGAACTTTCCACCATGGATTCTGAGTTACTTACTTGCCATGTATGAGAAGCTAACATTCTTTCCAAGTGTTCGTATCAGAGGTGGGGCAGAATAGAAGTGTGATCTGTGAGGGATGCCTTCAGCACATCTTGCTGAACAGGTGGATTGCTCTGGATTCTGCCCATATCCCAAATATGTTAGATGTTAATTGTCTCCTGTAAATTAGTCAGGTGCGGGTGATGGATGGGAGATTTGGGGTACATTGATGGGCAGGTGAGAGGGAAGGGGTTACAAGGAAATAAATGGGGATTGATTGGTGTTCCTTGAGAGCCAGTGTAGACTCAATAGGCCAAATAGTTCATTTAGAGTTGTAAATATGGAAATTAAACAAATATAATATTAAAGATAAGAATTTGAGTTAACCAGTTCAAAATGCTTAAGATAATGATCTTGACCATGACTGTTCTTTGCTCATCAAATTCACATGAATAAGTGATGTGCAAAATTTCTCATGAGAAAGTAAAACTTTATCACTATTTTTGATGGTAGTGCTTCTATCCTTCTGGTTATATTCAAAGGTGCCCCCCTACTGAAGTAAGTTGTGAACTAGCTGGGATTCTCCTTGGGTTGTCTGTCTCTCCATAGTGGCCCTACTGTCTGCTCATAAGGGACCATTAAGACAATGTGATGGACTTTCTGAGGAGATGCACGGGGAACATTAGTGAAGGATCAATATGAAGGAGTGATATGATAAAAAATGAAGTTGAATGCCATTGGTAGGTGGATCGATGGGACTGTGGGAAGTTAGTAATCTGAGGGGTAAGAGGGCAGAGCGAGGAGTAAAAGGAAAACAGTAATTTCAGAACTGAGGGTAATTTCCCTTTGTGCCAATCTTACCTGATGCAGTAAGCTACTTGGTCACTAATGACACTAAATCCAAGGGTAAGGAGCTGCACTGTATGGTCAAGATCATTATCTTAAGCAGTGGCCTCCAATTAAGCTTTCCAGCTATGGCTGATGGCTTTTTTTACTCTTCACCAAGAACCAAGAATCATAAAGATCCTCCAGGCTCTTATAGCCAGTGGGCAGCCTTGGCACTGCCACATTCCTTTGTCTCCATCCTGAGTGTTGGCTTCCGAGTTCATCAGATATCATAACTGCCTTTAAGTAATGGAGCGAAATTGAGTCTTGTAATGTAACCTGATGGTCAGGAACACTCAAAATGTCATATCAATAAGTATTCTCCTCAGTACAAATTAATGCACTCATTGCACCACAGAAGCAGATAGAACAGTGCAGCCTGCTTAATTGGCTGCTCATTCACCATCCTGAGCATTTATTGCCACCAAAACTGGCCCACGGTGGCTGCAATGCAGCACTCTCTTCAAACCTTAGCATCAGGAAAGACGAAAATCAGGCACAAGCAAACACCATTAACAAACTTTCTCTCAGTCACACACAATCCTTCAAAAATGTACTATAGTACATTGCTGTCAATTAGTGTTACTGCGTCTAAATGTTGAAACTCCTTTCCCAACAGCATTATATAATCATAGAGCATTGCTAGACCAAAATAGGCCTTACAGTCCACCTAGTTCATCTCAGACTATTATTCTGCCTAGTCCCATCAACCTGCACCTGGATCATAGCCTTCCATACCCCTCCCATCCATGTACTTATCCAAACTTCTCTTAAATGTTTAAATCAAGCACACATGCACCAGTTCCAATGGCAATTCATTCCACATTCTCACCACCCCACCCCGAGTAAAGAAGTTTCCCCTCATGTTACCTTCCAAGAACATACCTACTATTAATGTCTTCCTCCCCTCCTCCCACCTTCTTGCTCTAACTTCTCATCTCGTTTTCCCAGTCCTGATGACGATCTTGGCCCGAAATGTTGACTGTTTACTCTTTTCCATAGATCCTGCCTCCCCTTAACATTTGATTTTTCACCTTTAACCCATGACCTCTAGTCTTACCCAACCTCAGTGGAAAAAGCCTCTTGCATTTACTTTATCTATACACATCATAATTTTGTATACCTCCATCAAATCTCCCCTCATTGTCCTACGCTCCAGAGAATAAAGTCCTAACCTATTCAACTTTTCCCTACAACTCAGATCCTCAAGTCCTGGGAACTTCCTTTGAAATTTTCTCTACACTCATTCAAATTCATTGATATCTTTCCTGTAAGAAGGTGACCAGAATTGCACACGATATTCCAAATTAGGCTTCACCAATGTCTTATGCAACTTCAGCATAACTTTCCAACTCCTGCACTCAGTACTTCGATTTGCAAAGGTCAATATGCCAAAAGCTCTCTTTACAACCCTATCTACCTGTGACACCACCTTAAAGGAATTATGGATCTGTATTCCTAAATTCCTTTGTTCCTTTGTTCCACCACACTCCGCAGTGCCCTATCACTCACCGTGCAAGTCCTACTTTGGTTTGTCCTCCCAAAGAGTAACACCTCACACTTGTCTGCATTAAATTCTATCTGCCATTTTTAGTCCATTTTTTCATCTGATCCAGATCCAAATGAAATCCTTCAAAGCTTTCTTCGCTGCCCACTACGCCGCCAATCTCGGTGTCTTCCGCAAATTTGATGATCCAGTTTGCCACATCATCATCGAGATTGTTGATATAGATGCTAAGCAACAATAGACCCAACACCAATCCTTGCAACACACCCCTAGTCACAGGCCTTCAGTCAGAGAGACAACCATTTATATTCACTCTCTGGCTTCTGGCTTCTCCTGCAAAACAATGTCGAATCCAGTTTGCTACCTCATCCTGAGTGCCAAGCATTTGAACCTTCTCGACAGACTTTCCACATGGGACTTCGTCAAAGGCCTTGTTAAAGTCCATGTGGACAACATTCATTCCTTTTCCTTCATTAACTTTCCTGGTAAGCCCCTCAAAAAACCGTATAAAGGTGATTATACATGACTTATCACACACAAAGCCATGTTGACTATCCCTAATCAGTCCCTGTCTTCCAAATACTTAAATATCTGATCTATTAGGATACCTTCCAAAAACATACCTACTATTGATGTCTTCCTCCCCTCCTCCCACCTTCTTGCTCTAACTTCTCATCTTTTTTTTCCCAGTCCTCGGCCCGAAATGTTGACAGTTTACTCTTTTCCATAGATGCTGCCTGGCCTGCTTAGTTCCTCCAGCATTTTGTGTGCATTCGCACATAAAAGTTGCTGGTGAACGCAGCAGGCCAGGCAGCATCTCTAGGAAGAGGTACAGTCAACGTTTCGGGCCGAGACCCTTCGTCACCAGCAACTTTTATGTGTGTTGCTTGGATTTCCAGCATCTGCAGATTTTCTCATCACTGGGAGTAGAACAACTAATGTTGGTCTGTTGTTTAAGCAAGTCTCTAAGAATAAGTTGGGAAATTATCACCAGCCTATACTTTTCAATATAATACCATTAAATATTTAGAGGACATGACTTTGATTTAAAGAAGTTATTCTTTTAAATGAGCGGTCCACCACTCTCCATGAAGTGTATCAAAATTCCCAGAATGCCTTTAGTCAGCCTCCAATTGACATCATTTCACCAAATTATCAACCCCCAGGAATACATCCCTTGTATAAATCAAACAATGGATATAATAAAAACAGTAAACGAAAAATAGAAACTAAATACTTTGCTGACCACACTTTTTCAGGCAAACAATCAACGCAAGTAATAGTCTTCAACCTTTCTTTGGACTTGGAGGCAATTCAATGTGGCAGAACTGAAGCAAGGTGAGGCAAGGTGGCGGGCCCATTGACAAAAGCACAGAAGAGCAAGCAAGATCAAGCACAGGCCAAATCGAAGCCATGGGGTGCAGGCGCCAGACGTGACTGAGCACGATGTGTTGATGTTCATTTACAGGTCAAATCGAAGCAGCAAAGTCCGGTGTATCCAAACGGCAGAATCTGTTGTTCCGACAGAGGTTTAATTGCCCGCCAGATTGAAAAGGTCAAGGTATCGGAAAGGTCAGGGTGTCGCAGCCCGAGGCGAGGTACCAGCTGATAGAGACCGCTGCTCCACGATGTCTACTTGACACTTTTTGACAGGTGTCCCCCGCTTTTCGAACGTTCGCTTTACGAAACCTCACTGTTATGAAAGACCTACATTTGTACCCTGTTTTTGCTTTCAGAAGGTGTTTTCACTGTTACGAAAAAAAAAGCGCGCGAAAAAATCAGCACGTGATAAAAGGCAGCGCGCGCCCCGAGCAGCCGCTCTCCCCCGGATTCTCGCCAGCATTGCTTAAGCACGTGCCTGTGAGAAGCCGTTTGCAAGATGAGTTCTAAGGTATTGGAAAAGCCTAAAAGAGCTCGTAAGGGTGTTACACTTAGTGTAAAACTAGACATAATTAAGCGTTTCGATCGTGGTGAACGAAGTAAGGACTAAGTGAGTTTGGCTTCTGGAAGCTGACGAACATGATGTTGAAGAGGTTTTGGCATCCCATGACCAAGAACTGATAGATGAAGAGCTGATGCAATTGGAAGAGGAAAGGTTAACAATCGAAACCGAATGCAGTAGCGAAAGTGAAGTCGTCCAGGAACTGAACGTGAAGCAACTGCGTGAGATTTTCGCTGCAATGATAAAGTACGACTTTAATTTTGAAAGGGTACGTAGGTTTAGGGGATATTTGCATGATAGTTTGAGTCCTTACAAAGAACTGTATGATAGAAAAATGCGCGAGTCTCAGCAGTCAAGCAAGCCTTCTGCATCAGCCACAGCAGACGACGAACCTCGACCTTCGACATCGAGGCAGGCAGCCATAGGAGAAGATGAGCTGCCTGCTCTAATGGAAACAGACGATGAGATGACATCCCAGTGTCCCACCACCCCGCGATTCGCGGAGAATGCAGCTGTAGCCAGGAGGCACACAGCACATCTTTAAGAAAAAAGTCGAAATAAACATGCTAATTAATTAGGTGCCACCCGACATGTAATTAATTAGCATGTTTATTTCGGCTTTTTTCTTAAAGATGTGCTGGATGCCTCACGGCTACCGCTGTACCCCTGCATGCTTCGCAGTTCGGTATCTGTCGGCGGCCTGGAGGGTGGGGGCCACTGCACCACCCAACCTGCGACGACTCAGTCTAGCACACCATCATCAGTGTGCTCGGCGCTGAACCAATTCTGGGAAGTGATATTTCTACTTTATATAGGCTGTGTATTTTTACATGTTATTTGGTATGATTTGGCAGCTTCATACCTTAAAAGTTACTGGAGAACGCTTGCGCCATGTTTTTGCCAACAGCGCTTGCATGAGATTTTCTGTCAATGGTGCTTGTGCGAGATTTTCGCTACGGAGAACAGTGCAGTAATGATTGTGGAAAAGTATTTCTACTTTATATAGGCTGTGTATTTATCATATCATTCCTGCTTTTACTATATGTCACTGTTATTTTAGGTTTTATGTGTTATTTGGCATGATTTGGTAGGTTATTTTTGAGTCTGCGAATGCTCACAAATTTTTCCCATATAAATAAATGGTAATTGCTTCTTCGCTTTATGACATTTTGGCTTACAAACCGTTTCATAGGAATGCTCTACCTTCAGATGACGGGGGAAACCTGTATATGGCTCTCTTGTGGACTTCAGTTCAGAAACACTACTTGCTTGCGGTTATTGTTCAAATGATGTAATTTTTTCATTCCACATTGGGTGTTATGGGTTATTTTATTCTTTTATTTTCTTACGGACATGATGTGTTTCTTTAATTCTCTGCACATTGGGTGTTAGACAGCCTTTGTTTCACATACATGGCATTTTGCTTTTGGGTTTCTTTGTTTTGTGGCTGCCTGTTAGGGGATGAATCTCATGGTTGTATAATGTATACGTACTTTGATAATAAATGTACTTTGAACGAGTACCACCTTCAATGTTTTTGCCATAGTTCAAGTAGGAAACAAAGTTCCATCTTCTCATGGAAAGTAAATATAGTCTTTCCCAATGATGCCCAAATCCCATAAATGATTTAAATAAATACTTTCTGATGAATACAAAGATAAGGAAAACATCCAAATTCATAGACACCATAGGAACAAAAGAGTCAATTAAGTAGTATTAAGGCTCATAAAGGAACAGAATTAGATGGAATACATCCAAAAATACTTAATGAAATGGAGGTAGGAGTATTAAAAGCTGTGGATGAAATATTTTCACAGCTCATTTATTGGAAGGAATTAGAAAACCCTCATTTCAATGTATCTTCAGCTGGTTAAAGTGCAACCCCTAAAATTCTGGCAACAAACATCTGTGGGTTTCAGTTCTCTAAATAATATTGCAATTGTGAACCATTAATGTCCTTTAGGGCCCTCTCGCCTTTGAGATAACAGGTGCAGTGGGCACCAGGTTTTCATGGAAAAGATGAGTGACCCTTATTAAGCATTCTTTGTCCCTTTTCAGAGGATATGGTTCCTGGCAAAGGTTTCTCAGGAGCCTGCCAGATGCAGGATAGATTTCTAACATTTCATATTTAAAGAGACCAGGCCCAGCCATATTTCCAGCATCACTGAGCATTAATGTAAAAGCTAAACCTTTCAAAATTTCCTTAGCCTGTAAAATGAACTAATGTCTCTCTATGGGGCTACCACAGAAACAGATCCACAGCCTGGAACATCTGGACAACAAAGATGCATACATCAGGATGCTCTTTACTGACTACAGCTCAGCATTCAATACCAACATCCCCTCAAAGCTAATCAATAAGCTTCAAGGCCTTAGTCTCAATACATCCTTGTGCAATTGGATCCTCAATTTCCTCACTTGTAGACCCCAGTCAATTTGGATTGGCAACAACATCTCCTCCACAAACTCCATCAGCACAGGTTCACCACAAGGCTGTGTGCTTAGAGCCCTGCTCTACTCACTTTACACTTGTGACTGCGTGGCTACGCACAACTCCAAAACCATATTCAAGTTTGCTGACGACCCCACTGCTGTAGGCCAAATCAAAGGTAGTGATGAATCAGCGTATAGGAGGGAGATTGAAAATCTGGCTCAATGTTGCCACAAAAATCAACCTCTCAGTCAATGTTTGCAAGACCAAGGAACTCATTATTGATTTCAGGAGGAGAAGACCAGTGGTCTATGAGCCAGTCCTCATTGTAGGATCAGAGGTGGAGAGGGTCAGCAACTTAAAATTCTTCAGTGTTATTATTTTGGAAGACCTTTCCTGGGCCCAGCATGGAAGTGCAAATATTGCGAAACCATGACAGCACCTCTACTTCCTTCGGAGTTTGTGATGATTCGGCATGACACCAAAGACTTTGACAAACTTCTATAGATGTGTCGTGGAAGTTATATTGACATATATTGTTATATTGGCATCACAGCCTGCTATGGAAACACCAATGACCTTGAATGGAAAATCCTACAAAAGGTAGTCGATACGGCCTAATCCATCACAAGCGAAGGCCTCCCCAGCATTGAGCACATCACCATGAAGCAACATCACAGGAAAACAGGATCCATCATTGGGGACCCCCACCACCCAGCACATGCTCTCTTCTCACTGCTGCCATCAGAATGAAGGTATAGGCGCCTTAGGACGCCCACCTACAGATTCAGGAGCAGCTATTACCCCTCAGCCATCAGGCTCTTGAAACAAACTTCACTTGCCCCATCAGTGCAATGATCCCACAACCTATGGGCTCACTTTCAAGGACTCTTCATTTCACGTTCTCAATATTTAGTTTTATTTTTTTATTAATTATTTTATTGTTTTTCTATTTGTGCAGTTTGTTGTCTTTTGCACACTGGTTGAATGTTTTCATTTTACTATATTATGGTTATTTTTGTTATGGATTTATTGAGTATGCCCACATGGAAATGAATCTCAGGGTTGTGTATGGTGAGGTATATGTATTTTGATAATAAATTTACTTTGAAATTTGAACTCTGGCTTCAGGACATTCAGTGGGCAGAGGATTTCTTTTTCACATATCTATTTTTCCACGATATTCTAGATGAGATTGAGGCCCCCCACTGTCTATGTAGTTGATGCGCAAGCTAGGACAGTACAATATGGAGAGCAAGGTGTTACACATGCAGCAGGCTCACCCTCTCCAAAGGAACAACAGAGCCCGATACAGTTTGCCCCCTGTGGCGTGGCAGGAGCTGCCAGTCAGTGTTGAACTCAATGTACGATTGCCTTAGGGACTCCAACACTGGATTTTCCTTGGGGTTTGCTCCAAAAGCCTTCCCCATGAATATTTGTAGCCACAAGGCATCAGAGATCAGAGTTCTCCTGTCAACCACAACTTATGAGACCCAACTGAACAAAGTGACTAGTTTTGAGGCACCAGTAACCCTCCTTTGCCCCTTCACATGTCAGTAGAAACTGTTTTACCAAGCTTAGTAGCTAAGCCATGTGTGCAGGCCAGGAGCTGGACTTAGTTGTCAAATACTATCTGAGATGCATGCCATTGTGAACATTTCAATCTCTGGTTGCTACAGTCAGAAGTTCCCACTTGCTTCAAAAGGGCAACAATTATACCAGTACCCAAGAAAAGCAGGATGAGCTGTCTTAATGACTACATCCAGTGACACTCACATCTGCGGTGATGGGATGTTTTGAGAGGTTGGTCATGGCTAGAAACAACACCTACTTCAGCAAGGACCTGGACCCACTGCAATTTGCCTATCGCTACAATAGGTCTATGGTGGATGTGATCTCATTGGCTCCTCACGTGGTTTTCAAATACCTATGTCAGGAAGCTTTTTATTGTCTACAGCTCAACGTTCAACACAACCATTCCTACAATTCTGATCAAAACGCTGCAGAACCTGGGCTTCTGTACCTCTCTTTACAACTGGATCTTTGACTTCCTAAAGAGTAGACCACAATCTGTGTGGTTCAGAAGCAACATCTCCACCTTGTTGACATTCAACACTAGCACATCTCAGGGAAGTGCCACTACTCTACTCTCTCTACATCTATGACTGTGTGGCTAGGTACAGCTCAAATGCCATCTATAAATTTGCTGATGACACAACTATCGTAGGCTGGATTTCAGATGGTGATGAGAGGGCGTACCAGCTAGTTGAGTGGTGTTGCAGCAATGCCTTTGCACTCAATGTCAGTAAGATTGTAGACTTCAGGAAGGGTAAGACAAGGGAACACTCCAGTCCTCAAAGAGGGATTAGGAGTGGAAAGAGTGAGAAATTTCAAGCTCCTGGATGTCAATATTTTGGAGGATATTTCCTGGACGCAATATATTAATGCAGTTACAAAGAAGGCATGACAGTGGCTATATTTCATTCGGAGTTTGTAGAGATTTGGGATGTCTCTCACAAATTTCTACAGATGTACTGTGGACAGCATTCTAACTGGCTGCATCATTCATATGGGGTGGCTACTGCACAGGATCAAAGTAAGCTGCAGAGAGTTCTAAACTTTGTCAGCTCCACCATGGTCACTAGGTCTCCATAGCATCCAGGACATCTTCAAGGAGCGATGCCTTAAAAAGCAACATCCATCATTAAGGACCCCCCATCACCCAGGTCATGCATTGTTCTCGATGCTCCTATCAGGGAGGAGGTACAGAAGCCTAAAGGCACACAATCAACAATTCAGTTCAGCTTCTTCCCCTCTGCCATCTGATTTCTGAATGGTCATTGAATCCATGAACACGGCCTCACTACTTTTTTCATTTCTATTTTTGCACTTCTTGTTTGATTTAACTATATATATATGGGATGGATAGCCAGAGAGATTTTCTCTGTGGATTGTCACCTTGTCGTGGTGAAGAAGTTTGTGTGGTCCTGTGATCCCGAGAGCAATGCCGTCTGGAGCTATGCTCCTGGTAGGGTCACCCATGGCAATAAGGTTGAGGGTGAGGTCCCTAACAAAGAACAATCCAACCAAGACCTCAACAGTGGAACAGGCGGACGAAGTTTTTTCAAACTCAACAGCCGTGAAGGCAGATGAAGGCTGCAACAAATCCATCAACTCCAATCGTCATGGTTTCCATGCCATTGGAATCAGTTGGCTTATTTGTGAAGTATCTTGTGCTTCTTGGAGTGCAACATCAAGTACACATTAAACAAATACACGCAAAGGCGTTTTCGCTCTGTGGGCCACTTCTTCAGAACAAAGACCATCATCCTCAACCTCGAATGATAGCCATGATATACATAATATATATATTACAGTGTGTATATATACTGTAAAACACATTTATTATGAATTGCATTGTACTGCTGGACAACAAATTCCATGACATATGCCGGGAATATTAAACCTGATTCTGATAATAGGTAGTGGAAATTTATCCTACTTACCCTGACCCTGGCTATGCCAAGCTTAAGGAACTGGTTATTCTACAATATCCTGGAAAGCTTAATCTAATGTAAACCTTTCCCAAAGAAGTGTTGCCGAGAAATTTCACTGCTGCAATTAACCACATTTTCAGCAGTTTAACCTTTTATTATCCAAGTTCAGTGCATCAGTGAGGTTACTGGAAATGACAGTGAGATATCCTGAAAGTGTTCAAGAGTCACAGTGTTGTGACAGAGAATTAGCCAGCAATTATCTCCACAATTCAGTTTATTGTTTGCACAACAGAAGGTTCAAGAGAAAAGGCATAGATTGCCTGTGGTAAATATTCAAGATTTGCTCCTCATGCATATTGCGTGGCCCAGGCGCTGTCTTTGATTACTCCAGAACCAAGGAAATATATTCTCTGATTTCTTGAAAAAAACTTCCTTCTCACAATAGCGGGGCTACAAGCAGCTGTGGAGGACAGGTCGGTGGGTGTATTTATGGCAGAGCTTAATAGGTTCTCGATTGGACACGGCATCAAAGGTCATGGCGAGAAGATCGGGAGTGGGGCTGAGGAGGGGATAAAAAGATAAGCTATGACTGAATGGCAGAGCAGATTCAATGAACCAAATGGCCTAATTCTGTTCCTATGTCTTATGGTTTAATTTCTGGCAGTTTAAAATAATATCAGACTTGACAAAAGCACAAATATTTGGTACTTGCAGTAAGGAAACTGACAATCCAAACAATTGGAAATTGAGACAAAGCATTATGGACTAGATTTGCAACCCATTGACACTTAATGAATGGAAAGACTGACATAACACAGCAATGGTAAAATAGCATTATATCCATTTCATGAAAATAAATATCCATTTACGTGTCACTTTTCATCTGCAGTTTAGAATGTGCCTATCCACTTGATATTCTGAGAAAAATTCTTTAAAGTGTCATCATTGTTTATTGCCGGAAACACAACTATTACTTGCACGCCACCCCTCCCCCAGAAGAGTAAGGAGAAAAATCACTAGATAAATTGTTTTAGACAGGTTGATTGAGGAGTAAATATTGGTCAGTACACCAACAATTTCCCTGTTCTTATTTGAAAGGATGCTTTATGCCACCTGATGGAGCAGGCAGTTTCTCAGTTTAATGACTCACTGGAAAGATGACTCCTTCCTCAATACAACACTGCAGTTGTGTATTTTCCTGCTTCAATGCTTGTGTCTCTGAGGTGGAACTTGAACTCATCACCTTCAAACTCACTAGAGAGAGTACAAACAACTCAGGATAGTTTTCATTTTAGTCTTTGAAAGCCTTAAACATCAAGAATGACTATTGGATTAGAACATAGAACACAGTACATAGAAATTTACAGCACATTACAGGCCCTTCAGCCCATTATGTTGTGCCGGCCATATAACCTATGCTAGAGACTGCCTAGAATTTCCTTAGCACATAGCCCTCTATTTTTCTAAGCTCGATGTATCTATCTAAGAGGCCCTCAAAAGACCCTATTGTATCCACTTCCACCACCACCGCCGGCAGTGCACTCCACCCACACACCACTCTGTGTGAAAAACTTACCCCGACATCCCCTCGGTACCCATTTCCAAGCACCTTAAAATTATGCCGCCTCGTGTTAGTTGTTTCAGCCCTGGGAAAAAGCCTCTGGCTGTCCACACAATCAATGCCCCTCATCATCTTATACACCTCTCTCAGGTCACCTCTCCTCCTCCGTTGCGCCAAGTTTTCTCAACCTATTCTCATAAGGTACACCCTCCAATCCAGGCAACATCCTTGTAAATCTGCTCTGCGCTCTCTATGGCATCCACATCCTTCCTGTAGCGAAGTGACCAGAACTGAACACAGTACTCCAGGTGGGGTCTATAACATTACCTCATAGCTCTTGAACTCAGTCCCATGGTTGATGAATACGAACACGCCATACGCCTTCTTAACATCACTGTCAACCTGCCCAGCAGCTTTGAGTGTCCTATTGACACGGACCCCAAGATCTCTTAGATTCTCCACATTGCCAAGAGTCTTACCATTTATATTACATTCTGTCTTCAAATTGAACCTACCAAAATGAACCACTTCACACTTATCTGGGTCGGAATCCATCTGTCACTTCTCAGCCCAGTTCTGCATCCTATCAATGTCCGACTGTAACCTCTGACAACCCTCCAGCCTAACCACTACACCCCCAACCTTTGTGTCATCAGCAAATTTACTAATCCACCCTCCTACTTCTTCATCCAGGACATTTATAAAAATCACATGGAGGAGGGGTCCTAGAACAGATCTCTGTTGAACACCACTGGTCACCAACCTCCATGCAGAATACAAACCATCTACAATCACCCTTTGCCTTATGTGGCTAAGTAAATTTTGGATCCACAAAGCAAGATCTTCTTGGATCCCATGCCTCCTTACTTTCTGAAGGAGCCTGACATGGGGAACCTTATCAAATGCCTTACTGAAATCCATATACACTACATCCACTACTCATTAAGTATTCATTAAGTACCTCCGCTACGTCCTCCGACTCCATGCACATGATTCCACTATCGCACCTGATTGGTCCTATTCTCACACGGCTCATCCTCTTTCTCGCCACATACTTGTAGAATGCCCTGGGGTTTTCCTTAATCCTGCTCACCAAGGCCTTCCCATGGTCCCTTCTGGCTCCTAATTCCATTCTTAAGCTCCTTCCTGGCAACCTTGTAATTTTCTAGAGCTCTAACAGTACCTAGTCTCTTGAACCTTTTGTAAGCTTGTCTTTTCTTCTGAACTAAATTTTCTACATACTTTGTACACCATGGTTCTTTAACTCTACCATCCTTTCCCTAGCTCAATGGAACATTCCTATGCAGGACACCCCTAAACATTTGCTACATTTCAGCCCTGCATTTCTCTGAGAACATCTGCTCCCAAATTCCTGCCTAATAGCATCATATAGCCCCAATTAAATGTTATCCCAAATTGTCTGCTCCTATCCCTCTCCAGCACTATGGTGAAAGAGATAGAGTTGTGGTCACTACCTCCAAAATGCTCTCCCACTGAGAGATCTGACACCTGACCAGGTTCATCTCCCAATCAAGGATAGCCTCTCCTCTCGTTGGCTTATCTACATATTGTGTCAGCAAACCTTCTTGAACACACATAGCAATCTCCACCCCATCTAAACCCCTTGAGCTAAGGAGATAGCAATCAATGTTAGGAAAGTAAAAATCTCCCATCACAACAACCCTATTATTATTGCACCGTTCCAGAATCTGCCTCCCTATCTGCTCCTCAATATCCCTGTTACTCCTGGGGTGTCTATAAAAACACCCAGTAGAGTTATTGCCCCTTTCCTGTGTTTGTCTTCCACCCACACTGACTCAGTAGACCATCCTTCCATGACTTCCTCCTTTTCTGCAGCATGACACTATCTCTAATTAGCAATGCCACGCCCCCACCTGTTTTGCCTCCCTCCCTGTTCTTTATGAAACATCTAAAGCCTGGCACACTCAGCAGGAATTCTTGCTCCAGAGACATCCAAGTCTCTGTAATGGCCACGATGTCATAGTTCCATGTATTGATCCATGCTCTACGTTCACACGCCTTGTTTATGATACTCCTTGCATTAAATAGACACATCTCAAACTATCAGGCTGAGTGCATCTTTGCTCTATCATCAGCCTGTCCTTCCTCACAAACTCCCTATAAGCTGTCTCTACTTGTGCGCCAACCTCCCCCATCCTCTTCACTTCGGTTCCCACACCCCTGCAAATCTAGTTTAAACCCTCCCCAACAGCATTGGCAAACTTCCCGGCCAGGATATTGGCCCCCTCGGATTCAAACGCAAACCATCTTTTTTGTACAGGTCACACTTGCCCCAGAAGAGGTCCCAATGATCCAAAATTCTGAATCCTTGCCCCTTGCTCCAATCCTTCAGCCACGCATTTATCCTCCACCTCATTCTATTCCTATACTCACTGTCACGTGGCACAGGCAGTAATCCTGAGATTACTACCTTTGAAGTCCTGCTTCTCAGCTTCCTTCCTAACTCCCTGTATTCTATGTTCAGGACCTCCACCCTTTTTCTACCTATGTTATTGGCACCAACATGTACCATGACCTCTGGCTGCACCCATTTCAGGAGACTGTGGACGTGCTCAGAAACAGCATGAACCGAAAAGACTTCCGGTGAGGCACGAGGCAAGATGGCAGCACAGCACTGAGCTCTGACATATAACCCTCCTTTTTCACATTCTTTAGGGCTCATAGACGGTCTTAATACAAGGTTGAGTTGGAGGAAGATCTAACTAAAGACATGACCTCAAAAAAAAATCCAAATTCAACCAAGAAACAAGATACCAGCAGATGACACCAAGCTAGTGATTCATCCGAGGAAATAGCTATGCTAATTATGCAAACAATGGCAACAGAGATGGAATCGCTGCAAGAAATGGTAGCCCACATGCTAAAGGAGTCATTGGAAAAGGCTCTCGACCCCATACAGAAGCATATGGCAGAGAATGGCAACATTCTCTGGTCATTAAAGGAGCAAGTGGACAGTCATGTTAAAAAATTTAACGCGGTCTTCAACAAAATGGACAACATCCAGGTTTGCTTACGCAAGAATGAGAAAGTTACTAACTCCTGTCTCGCGGAGGTGACTAAGATACGGAAGAAGCTAAATGACTTGGAGGACAGATCCAGGAGAAACAATGCACGGCTGGTCAACTTACCGACAGGCACTGAAGGCGACAATCCAAGTGGTTACCTCCAGGAGATGCTGCCTAATTGGATTCCAGGGCTCAAGAATTCCCACAGCTCTCCGTTGAAGATCAACAGAGCACACAGGATCTTTTCCAACAACACCTCAAGACTGTGAACCATGGTTTTTAGGCTTCTACGGTACACTGACCTGCAGGCTATCCTGGAAGACACGAGGAAAGCCAAACCTAGTCTCCCTGATGGCACCCAGCTATGGTTCTTCGCCGACTACAGCCCCAGCATGATGCAGGAATGGTAGGGATACAAGAAGGGCCACGCTAAGCTTCGACAGAAGGGGATCGACTTGTTCCTCATATACTCAGCGATTTTGAGAGTGAATATCAAGGGCATGAAGGTGTCATTTAACTCAGCAGAAGAAGCGAAAGAAGCTCTGAAGTCATCGGTGCTGGGAGGTATGGAAGAAGACCCTGGGTAAAGTCCACATGCCCCTCAGGAGGAGATGGAACTGCATTAAGAGCTCCGACCAGCCTGTATGCACAATCTAACAGGAACTGGCAAGTTAACATCCTTGGCGTGAAGTTTTCTGGTTATTCTTTTATTGGAAAGTCATTCGATGCACTTTTGTATTTAGTTAATTAAGGGGCCAGTTTGTTTCTGAGTATTGCAGGTCAGAGTTTTAAGCTAATGGCTCAGTTATGTCATAAGGAGGGCACTGGTGGCGGACCCAAATGCAAGACACAGACACTGAAGTACAAGGAACTGGACTAGGTTAGTCAAGAAAGCAAGGGAAGCGGGGAAGAAAGGACGCTGGACATGACACAGACCCTGGACGAGGCAAAGATTCAGGGCCTGGGCTAGGACTTGACTAGGATAGCAGAACCAGGACATGGAACTGGGAACTAGGAACCTGGGCTTAGTCTCTGAGCCAGAGACTGGACAAGGACCCAGAACCTGGGTCTTGACTCGGGCTCGGACCCCGGAACTAGGCAAGGACATGACGAGGCTTGGGTATGGACTCTGAGCCAGAGACTGGGTAAGGACCCAGAACCTGCTTCTTGACTCGGGCTCAGACTCCAGAACTAGGCAAGGACAAGACGTGGCTACAGGACGAGGAGTGGCAACAGGACTAGACGTGAGACTCCTGGACAGGACAAGGGAACCCCAGCATCAGGCTGGGCAAGGTACTCCTGGGCTGGGTGAGGCACATGGACAGGACGAGAACACAAAGCCATGGCTTGAACAGGAAGAGGTTCTTGGATGTGGCTAGGTCTGGACGAGACCCTGAATACTTGACTTGGTCTTGGGAGACAGGAACGCAAAACACAGAGCTTTGGTCTTGGGAGACAGGTCTAGGCGAGGCTACAGGACAGTACAAGAGACTCCTGAGCAAGACGAGGGAACTCCAGCACAGGACAAGGCACTTGGACAGGACGAGATTCCTGGACGTGGCTTGGACAGGATGAGGAAACCCCAGCACTGAGCTGGGCGAGGCACATGGACAGGACGAGAACACGAAGCCTTGTCTTGGTCAAGGGAGAACGGGGATGCAGCACCTTGGTCGAGGGAGAATGGGGACGCAGCACCTTGGTCGAGGGAGAATGGGGATGCAGCGCCTTGGTCGAGGGAGAATGGGGACATGGATCACAGAGCCAGGACCCCTCCTTGGGATACGACGAGACAGTTCTCAACACAAGGTAGTAGCAAACAGCCGGACCTACCTAGCAAAGGTGAGGACACAAAGAGACTGTTCCAAACAACGAAAGACAGTTCCTTCTCTAGACACAGCAAGGCTGCAGTCTTGCTCCGGCGGTAGAACTTGACAGCGATATAGGCAAGATTGCAGGCAGAGGCTTCAGAAGGAAGATGGAAGGAAGGGAACAGTCCAGCAACTGAAGCTGAACCCAGGAGCTGTTTATGTAGCCAACCCCAAAATCAGAATCATGTTCCTCAATTAAGGCACACAACAGGACAAGGGAGAACCAGAAAACCTGGAATAAGGAACAATGGACTGGTCTGTGAACCGGAATGCGGACTTCACAGACCGGACCAGGACAAGTTAACTCGTTAGTACAAGGATAACATGGTAAGGTGATGTAAGTCTGCCAAGAATATACTTTTTATCTTTTACTTTCTAAGGTGATATTCAATACGCCCAAAATGTCATACTTCATCAAGAATGAAGCTGAAAAACAATAGTTTGTTCTGAATAACTTTAGTTGTACATGTTCATTTCAGATTATGTCTCCAGTAGACTTGTTTACATTCCTGGGTGCGAGATAAGACATCACTGGCGCCATCGCTAAGTGACAGTCTGTTAAAGCAACAGTCTCTCACAAGAGAGCTGTTGGGGTCTTGATTATGTGTTATACTATATTTGAGACGGGAATGATTTTAATTATATAGGTTAACGGGTTTGACCAGGTTTTTTTTCCTTGTCTCTTTGATATGATTGTCTATGAGAACTGCTTTGCCTTTCCAATTTCTTGGTGCTAGAGGGGAGCGGTTAATGTTCAGTGTCTGACATTGCTAAGTGACACTCACAGATGTTACAAAGTAAAGGGTTGAATGCGAAGTGTGATGGGAGGGAGGGGTAGGAAGGGGGTAAGTCAGGGCTCCACCACCAACTTACAACAACAGATCCAGAGGAAGATGAGCAGCACGGATAAATTAGAAAATCTGACTATTGTATCATTTAATGTTAAAGGATTAAACTCTCCCTACAAGCGTTCAAAGGTTTTAGATTTCTTACACAGAAAGAAAATAGATATCATGCTGTTACAGGAAACACATCTTAAACCTAATGACATTCCCAGGGTTCAAAACTGCTTTTATAAACCTATTGTGGCATCAGCTGATGGTACTCGTATGAAAGAAGTTATGATATTAATGAGATGTAGTATTAATGTATCAATTGAAAGGACTGGCGCAGACAATAAAGGACATCTAGCTGTTTGCTGTACATCCATTCAGGGTAAAAAAGTTGCATTCATTAGCCTATATGCCCCAACTATATTCAAGGTTGAATTTTTTCCCTCAATTACCTCACAATTACTGAAGTTAAGTGACTACCAACTATATGTTGGTTCGGACATGAATGCTTTGGTAAACATTAACCTCGATAAATCTTCCTCAACCATATCAAGCTCTCAAGAATCTGCTTCCAAAGCACTTAACCTTTTTCTAATGGATTTAAATTTAACTGATGCGTGGAGGGTGCATAATCCATCTGCTAAAGACTATACCTTCTTCTCCACAAGACATAAAACTTTCTCTCGGATAGATTACATTCTTATATCCTCCGGTCTACTGCCTTTGGTACACTCAATAGAATTTTTGCCCAAACATCTATCTGATCACAACCCAGTCATATCTACTTTTAATTATGGCAAAATTAAAAATAAGGCTACGAGGTGGAGGTTTAACTCCACCCTTCTAAAAAACAACAAATTATAACAGAATTGAGAACAAAACTGATGGAATTTATAAATTTAAATAAAAATAGTGTCTCAGATGTGACAGTGATTTGGGCCTCCATCAAGTGTTCCTTATGAAATAACACCATATGGTTCAGTTCCCATCTACATAAAAGCCGGCTTCAAAAGACAACAGGAAGCTAAAAGGTCTATACCAGTGATTAGACATGCTAAACATGGAGTAGTATCTTCAACAGAGGAAAGAAACGAGACATTCAAGAATTACTTTAAAGAACTGTATACAAGTGGCTCAGTTCCTTCTGAGAATAACTTCACAGATTTTTTTAGTGGATTAGACCTCCCGACGTTGCCATTAGAGGACACCAAAACTCTAGACTCTCCTATTACACTGGATGAGCTACTTAAAGCAGTCAAAGCTACAAATAAGGGCCATATGCCAGGTATAGATGGCATACCTGTGGAACTTTACCTAGCACTTTGGGATATTCTTGGACCAGTAGGGTTAGAAACATTAAATTATGCTTTTGGAAATGGTGCTTTCCATAGAGATCTAAACACAGCCCTGATCACACTTACACCCAAGCCCGGTAAGGACCCCTTGGAGTGTGCCAACTACCGTCCAATCTCCTTGATAAATGCCGACCTCAAGATATTTTCCAAAGTCTTAGCCAGTAGACTTGAGACAGTAGTTGGGAAAATAATTAGCCCAGATCCAACGGGCTTTACCAGGGGGTGTCTCACATCTGATAATATTCACCGGCTCTTACACATACTGAGTGCAACACATAAGATCCCACCTGTCTGTGGCCTGCTATTTCTAGATGCTGAAAAAGCATTCAATTGCCTTGAACAGCCATATCTTTGGAGAGTTCTAAAAGAATTTAAGTTCGGCGATAAATTTATCAATATGTTTCAAACAGTATATGCTAATCCTTCAGCCCAGGTATGTGTGGGAGGAGGTTTCTCAGAGTTATTTGACATAGGACAGGGTACACGACAAGGGGACCCTTTGTCTCCTTTAATTTTTACTATATCTATTGAACCGCTTGCACATTTAATTAGAAACTCTCCTCAGATCTCCCCTATTACGATAGGTACAACATCACATTCGATATCACTTTACGCGGACGACACGCTAGTTTATATGACAAATGTTCAACAAACTCTCCCCATGTTTTAAAAACACTGGAGCAATTTGGATTTCTTTCAGGATACAAAGTTAATTTGTCAAAATCAGCACTGATGCTGATTAATACAGATAAAAGTAAGGTGTCTCTCCCTCCCTAGATCAATGTTACAAATGAGGTCCTCTACTTCGGTATTAAAGTTAATACTTCCTTATCATCTGTGGCTAAAACAAATTACTCTTTAATTTTGAAAAAGATAGAAGAAGATATTAATAGACGGAGACACCTGCCAGCATCGGTCCCAGCCCGTATATTGGTCATTAAAATGAACATCTTATCCCGCATTAATTTTATCACCTCAATGATCCCACTTGCATCTCCAGCAGGATATTGGCAAAGACTGGACTCCTTACTATGATGATATGTTTGGAATGGTAAACAACCCAATATTAAGTGGTCAGCTCTACAATTCAAAAAGTCGAATGGGGGATTGGCATGTCTAAATTTTAAATTGTATCACTGGGCATTTGTATTAAAAATTCTTGGTTATTGAATGGAAGAGGATAAAGTTTCATCATGGAAAAATATAGAACAAGAGCTAATAGCACCAATAAGGTTGAAGGACTTTCTCCTTATAGGTATGTCTACCAAAAACTTTGTATTACAGTCCAATTTTAACCCATATGCTACAAGTGTTTAGAGCAGCAGAAAAATTCCTAAAATTTAAAAGCGTATGGTGCAAATCATCTCCATTATGGAACAATAATCATCTTCTATCTGGGGGGAAACCATTCTCTAACAGAACTTGGGAGGATAAAGGTTTTACTACAATTCAAGATATTAATGGGGCAAATACTATCGTTGGCTTTCAAAAACTGATATCTCGATATAATATTGATAATCACTCTCTTTTCTTCTACTTTAGAGGAAGATCACCTTGTAAAGCCTACGGGGTTTCCTGGGGGTCGTATTTAAAGGCCCATCCCATTTTAAGTTGGATACAGAGTGCTCCAGGACAGATAGTGTCGTATGTGTGCAGTTGTGTGCAGTTTTGGTCCCCTAATCTGAGGAAAGACATCTTTGCCATAGAGGGAGTACAAAGAAGGTTCACCAGATTGATTCCTGGGATGGCAGGACTTTCATATGAAGAAAGACTGGATGAATTGGGCTTGTACTCGTTGGAATTTAGAAGATTGAGGGGGGATCTGATTGAAACGTATAAGATCCTAAAGGGATTGGACAGGCTAGATGCAGGAAGATTGTTCCCGATGTTGGGGGAAGTCCAGAATGAGGGGTCACAGTTTGAGGATAGAGGGGAAGCCTTTTAGGACCGAGATTAGGAAAAACTTCTTCACACAGAGAGTGGTGAATCTGTGGAATTCTCTGCCACAGGAAACTGTTGAGGACAGTTCATTGGCTATATTTAAGAGGGAGTTAGATATGGCCCTTGTGGCTACGGAGATCAGGGGGTATGGAGGGAAGGCTGGGGCGGGGTTCTGAGTTGGATGATCAGCCATGATCATAATAAATGGCGGTGCAGGCTCGAAGGGCCGAATGGCCCACTCCTGCACCTATTTTCTATGTTTCTATGTTTCTATGTCTATGATAAATTAAACTCCCAGAAATATATGCCCTGATCATGGCTGATCATCCAACTCAGAACCCCGCCCCAGCCTTCCATCCATACCCCCTGATCCCCGTAGCCACAAGGGCCATATCTAACTCCCTCTTAAATATAGCCAATGAACTGGCCTCAACTGTTTCCTGTGGCAGAGAATTCCACAGATTCACCACTCTCTGTGTGAAGAAGTTTTTCCTAATCTCGGTCCTAAAAGGCTTCCCCTCTATCCTCAAACTGTGACCCCTTGTTCTGGACTTCCCCAACATCGGGAACAATCTTCCTGCATCTAGCCTGTCCAATCCCTTTAGGATTTTATACGTTTCAATCAGATCCCCCCTCAATCTTCTAAATTCCAACGAGTACAAGCCCCGTTCATCCAGTCTTTCTTCATATGAAAGTCCTGCCATCCCAGGAATCAATCTGGTGAACCTTCTTTGTACTCCCTCTATGGCAAGGATGTCTTTCCTCAGATTAGGGGACCAAAACTGCACACAATACTCCAGGTGTGGTCTCACCAAGGCCTTGTACAACTGCAGTAGTACCTCCCTGCTCCTGTACTCGAATCCTCTCGCTAAAAATGCCAGCATACCATTCGCCTTTTTCACTGCCTGCTGTACCTGCATGCCCACTTTCAATGACTGGTGTATAATGACACCCAGGTCTCGTTGCACCTCCCCTTTTCCTAATCGGCCACCATTCAGATAATAATCTGTTTTCCTATTTTTGCCACCAAAGTGAATAACTTCACATTTATCCACATTAAATTGCATCTGCCATGAATTTGCCCACTCAGCCAACCTATCCAAGTCACTCTGCATCCTCTTAGCATCCTCCTCACAGCTAACACTGCCACCCAGTTTCCTGTCATCCGCAAACTTGGAGATGCTGCATTTAATTCCCTCATCTAAGTCATTAATATATATTGTAAACAACTGGGGTCCCAGCACTGAGCCTTGCGGTACCCCACTAGTCACCGCCTGCCATTCTGAAAAGGTCCCGTTTACTCCCACTCTTTGCTTCCTGTCTGCTAACCAATTCTCCATCCACATCAATACCTTACCCCCAATACCGTGTGCTTTAAGTTTGCACACTAATCTCCTGTGTGGGACCTTGTCAAAAGCCTTTTGAAAATCCAAATATACCACATCCACTGGTTCTCCCCTATCCACTCTACTAGTTACATCCTCAAAGAATTCTATGAGATTCGTCAGACATGATTTTCCTTTCACAAATCCATGCTGACTTTGTCCGATCATTTCACCGCTTTCCAAATGTGCTGTTATCACATCTTTGATAACTGACTCCAGCAGTTTCCCCACCACCGACGTTAGGCTAACCGGTCTATAATTCCCCAGTTTCTCTCTCCCTCCTTTTTTAAAAAGTGGGGTTACATTAGCCACCCTCCAATCCTCAGGAACTAGTCCAGAATCTAACGAGTTTTGAAAAATTATCACTAATGCATCCACTATTTCTTGGGCTACTTCCTTAAGCACTCTGGGATGCAGACCATCTGGCCCTGGAGATTTATCTGCCTTCAATCCCTTCAATTTACCTAACACCACTTCCCTACTAACAAGTATTTCGCTCAGTTCCTCCATCTCACTGGACCCTCTGTCCCCTACTATTTCTGGAAGATTATTTATGTCCTCCTTAGTGAAGACAGAACCAACGTAATTATTCAATTGGTCCGCCATGTCCTTGCTCCCCATAATCAATTCACCTGTTTCTGTCTGTAGGGGACCTACGTTTGTCTTTACCAGTCTTTTCCTTTTTACATATCTATAAAAGCTTATACAGTCAGTTTTTATGTTCCCTGCCAGTTTTCTCTCATAATCTTTTTTCCCCTTCCTAATTAAGCCCTTTGTCCACCTCTGCTGAACTCTGAATTCTCCCAGTCCTCAGGTGAGCCACTTTCTCTGGCTAATTTGTATGCTTCTTCTTTGGAATTGATACTATCCCTAATTTCTCTTGTCAGCCACAGGTGCACTACCTTCCTTGATTTATTCTATTGCCAAACTGGGATGAACAATTGTTGTAGTTCATCCATGCAACCTTTAAATGCTTGCCATTGCATATCCACCGTCAATCCTTTAAGTGTCATTTGCCAGTCTATCTTAGCTAATTCACGTCTCATACCTTCAAAGTTACCCCTCTTTAAGTTCAGAACCTTTGTTTCTGAATTAACTATGTCACTCTCCATCTTAATGAAGAATTCCACCATATTATGGTCACTCTTACCCAAGGGGCCTCTCACGACAAGATTGCTAATTAACCCTTCCTCATTGCTCAAAACCCAGTCCAGAATAGCCTGCTCTCTAGTTGGTTCCTTGACATGTTGGTTCAAAAAACCATCCCGCATACATTCCAAGAAATCCTCTTCCTCAGCACCTTTACCAATTTGGTTCACCCAATCTACATGTAGATTGAAGTCACCCATTATAACTGCTGTTCCTTTATTGCACACATTTCTAATTTCCTGTTTAATACCATCTCCGACCTCACTACTACTGTTAGGTGGCATGTACACAACTCCCATCAGCGTCTTCTGCCCCTTAGTGTTAAGCAGCTCTACCCATATCGATTCCACATCTTCCCGGCTTAGGTCCTTCCTTTCTATTGCGTTAATCTCTTCTTTAACCAGCAATGCCACCCCACCTCCCCTTCCTTCATGTCTATCCCTCCTGAATATTGAATATCCCTGAACGTTGAGCTCCCATCCTTGGTCACCCTGGAGCCATGTCTCTGTGATCCCAACTATATCATAATCATTAATAACAATCTGCACTTTCAATTCATCCACCTTATTACGAATGCTCCTTGCATTGACACACAAAGCCTTCAGGCGCTCTTTTACAACTCTCTTAGCCCTTATACAATTATGTTGAAAAGTGGCCCTTTTTAATGCTTGCCCTGGATTTGTTGGCCTGCCACTTTTACCCTTCTCCTTAGTACTTTTTGCTTCTACCCTCACTTTACACCCCTCTGTTTCTCTGCACTGGTTTCCATCCCCCTGTTGTGAACTAACCTCCTCATGCCTAGCCTCTTTAATTTGATTCCCACCCCCCCAACCATGGAAAGCCTGGGATAGGGACATATCTGAATTTCAACAAGACTTAGACTGGGATGCGATTTGAGATAATGCTGCCGGTGCTTCGAAAAACCCAAATCATCAGTATATACACTTGAAATTTTGTCATAGAGCATATTTAACACCGAGAATTAGACTTCAAACGGGACTGGTTCCTGACCCATATTGCTCATTTTGCTACCACGGAACTGTTGGCTCTTATATACATGTTGTATTGGAATGTCCAGAGGTTTTTGGTTTGTGGGGGAAGGTTATCAGTACTCCTACAGAACTAACAGGGGTACAATTACATCTTCTGAATGATGACTCCCACCTTTCCCTTACGGAAAAAACACGCAAAGTCTGGCTGGCAGGCCGGACTGCAGCTAAGAAGATTGTAGTCAAGCATTGGAAACCTCCCCGTGATATTTCAAATACTCACTGGCCTCAGAGCCTTTTTGATATTTCTTACCTGGAATTATCATCAGCAAGAGTAAATGATGCACGACCAAACACAATCCTAATGTGGACAAATTTGATATCTCACTTAAAAGATCTTCAGTTAAAATAGCATTGCTCTTCTGTGTATGCACTACTATTCAGTTGGTTGGTGGAGAGGAGAGGGATGGTTGGGGGAGAGAGGGGTGGAGAGGAGGGGGAGTGGTGGAGAGAGGGGTGGGGATGAGGAAGAGGATGAGGGGGATAGTGATGATGGTTGGGGGTGGCTGGGTTAAACAGTCAAAATGTAATCAGCAACTGCTTTTATTGAATGTAATTTGTTGGTGTTGCAATAAAAAATTAGTGATAAGAATAAACAGTATGAACATGGGAGGCAAACTACCATCCTTGTTCCTTTCTTGCATCCACAGAATCGCCTATCTGTCCCCTTAACTATAGAGTCCCCTATTACTGTTGCCCTCCTCTTTCATTAGGAGATGGTTTTAGTCTCCAACAAGTGAATATAATGTAGGAAGTGTGATCTGTAAGTTTGTTAATGACACAGAAGTTGGTGGTACTGTGGATAGCAAAGAAAGTTGTCTAAAACTACAGCAAGATATAGATCAAACAGAACGTTGGTTGAATAAGGCCTGAACAGCAACCTCTCAGTCTCCATCAGCAAAACCAAAGAGCAGGTTATTGACGACAGGAGGAAGAAACTGGAGGTCCGTGAGCCAGTCCTGATTAGGGAATTGGGGCTGGTGAGTGCCAGTAACTTTAAATTTCTTGACTTTATCATATCAGAGGATCTGTCCTGGGACCAGCACAGAAGTGCCATCACAAAGAAGGTACATTAGCATTTCTATTTTCTTAAATATTTCCACAGATTTGTCATGTCATCTAAGATGTTGACAGACTTCTATAGATGTACACAACTGAGAGTAGACATTGCATCTTGGCCTGGTGTGGAACTACCAATGCTCAAGAATAGAAAAATCTCCAAAAACTGATGGATACAGACTAGTCCATCATAGGAAAAGCCATCCCCACCACTGTGAACATCTACAAGGAATACTGCCACAAGGAAGCAGCATCAACCATTACAGAATTCTACCATCCAGGCTATACTCCCTTCTTGCTGCTGCTATTGGAATGAAGGAGCCTTAGGTCCCACACCACCAGGTTCAGGAACAGTTACTAGCATTCAACCATCAGTTGCTGAATCAACATAGATAACTTTACTCACCTCAACTGTGAACTGATTCTATAACCTATGGACTCACTTTGAAAAACTCTACAACACATGTTCTTAGTCTTATTTATGTATTTATTTATTTATTCAGCTATTGATGGATCTATTTATTAATTTATTTATCTGTTATCTATTATTGTTTGTACAGTTTGTCTTCTTTTGCACTTTAGTTGTTTGTCGGTCTTTGTGTGTAGTTCTTCATTGATTTTATTGTATTTATTTGTTCTGCTGTGACTACCTGCAAGAAAATGGATCTCATATACTGAATGATAATAAATTTTACTTTAAATTTACTTCAAATAGTCCCTGGCAGTTCTCTTGATGTAAATATCAGCTCCCACCCTCCCACCCTCAATATGGTTAAACCTGGGACCCTGGGTCAGATTTTTTTTTAATTGTTGCATGCCTGTCAATATAGTCCATAATATTCCCTGATTTTTCTTGTGCAGCTGTGCTCCTTTGCCCTCTTTATCTTGCTGCTTATTTATATTTATCATTTAGTAAAATGTCCTGACCTCACACTTCGAAGATGGAAGTGAGTGGGTAGCAGATAGTTCTTTGGCTATCAATTCCCTAATTAATTAAAATCACAATTACAGTGTCAAATTACCACCTTTACAAATTCCTTTGTTTGCTTTTCTTTGTGGATTTTGCTTTGTTGTATATCAAGTCTGTTGAAAGAGACCTTGCTCTTCTGTTACAGTATAATCACCCGTTTTCTTCACAGTATTCTGAGATTCCACTGTTGTCCTGTGAGTTAATAATGATGCAGTGGGTTGCTTTAGGTATTCATCAGAGCTGATTCACACACTTCTTATCGCTTCACCTTTGTTCCACCTGTGGTTAGAAAAGTGTCAACAGGAGGTAAATTTTATTTGAACATTGTTGAACTGAGTTGAGTGACAGCGTGCTATCATTTACATGAATGTGTATTGTTACATAATTCTTACAAAGATATTTGCTCCGAACAGCTTTGATCTTGTTCACAGCTGCCTATCATCAATCTGCCCTGAATGTCAGAGTAATGAGAATTTTGTCTGAGCACCTTATGGTTTGCAACTACTTTTCAGCGGGCTGTATATAAAATCTATGTCTTATTTTTCCTAAAGAGAATTTTTATTTGAGTGTCTCAAAAAATAATGTCCCTTCAAACCAAAATAACATTAGTTAATTCTGAAAGAAAACAACCCTCACTTACTGGATTAATATTTTACAGGAAATGCTCATTTATTTTCCCACTTCTTGAAAAAGGATACAATAAATTCACTGCAAATTACTCCATGTATCACGGAGGGTTACGAACCAGGACATCAGCTAGTTACTAATTACTTGCTTTAACCTTTTTGACAAACATTACAGATACATATTTTCAACTTCAACCTCTGGTGGTAATTATTATGTTTGAGTGAGTAACTTAATACTAAGATGTCCTGCTGTTTGCAGGTCATGGAAATAACTCATTATTCTATCAGGATTACAGCTCACTAACTCAACATCCTATGTAATTAAAATCTTGGCTTCTGAGTAATTGATACAAGGAGCCCATCAAGCATGCAAGGCATTTTATTTCTTTTAATTCGTGATCAGACTGGATTTCTCATTATAAGAATTAAATATGTCTTTTGTTATCCATTTTGTAGTTCTAATCAATTAATCGAGGATAACTTCTTTTAAACTCTAATGCCTGTCAATTGTAGGAGGTTTTGAATATATATATATATGGACTGCTGGCAACGGTGGTGGAGGCGAATACGATAGGGTCTTTTAGCAGACTTTTCGATAGGTACATTTAGCTTAGAAAAATAGAAGGCTATAGATAAGCCTAGTAATTTCTAAGGTAGGGACATATTCGGCTCAACTTTGTGGGCCGAAGGGCCTGTATTGTGCTGTAGGTTTTCTATGTTTCTGTTTCAATGTTTTTATATATATATATAATGTGTATAATGTGTGTGTATGTGTGCATAGAATTTAGCCAATAAACTAAAGATGCACTTACAACAAATGCATGATTTAGATAGGAAACCAAATTTGTGCAACTGCAGATATTCAGCTAATGTTACTTGTTTCTTATCAAACATAATGAGAGCAAATTGGCATTAGGTGGAGTGCAAAATGGGCAACAGAGATGAGTCACCTACTTCACTCCCTATCTGGCACTTTCTACTCCCTGGCTCTTTACTTAATTCCTTTAAAACTACATCTCTTAGTTTGCTATCTACCTGCTGATGGAGATGCTGGAGAAATCTGACCTTGCTTTGAAAATCTGAGTGCAATATCCCATTAAATGTCCATGCATATCCAGTCTTGAAATCTTCCTGACAGACTTCTGTAATAATTGCTCTGAAACAATACCTTTGTTTCTCTTTCTACAGATGCCATCTGATCTTCTCAGTAGTTCTAGTACAATACCATTATAGAGTCATACACATGGGAACCTGCTATGATATCCAGGTCAACCAGAGGGCACTCATCGTTATTAGTCCCATCTTGCAGCAATTGGTCCATTCGATGTCTAGACATTTAGACACTTCTTGAATGCTGTTGATGACTCTGCTTCCACCACACCCTTCAGCACTCCCTGAGTGAGGAAAGTCCTCACTCAGGTCACTGTCACCACTGTTTTCTTTTCAGATTTCTAGTATCTGTATTATTTGCTTTTGAATTTTTCTAAGGCTTTATCATCCGTTCTAAAGTATGTAATTCGATACAAAATCCCCAAAGTGTACTAACTATTGATTAATAAAAACCTTACGTAACACACACTTTGCCTAGCGGCTTAATAGAGGGGGTGATAACTGCCTGCCCGCCAAACTTAAGAAATCTCGTTTGGGTAGCTGCTGCGTGATATGTCCCCTGTTACAAATCAGTACCCCAAAATAACAAACAGTATACAACATGTGATTAAACGATTAAGCTTTATAGTTCTTACTTTGATGAAATGGTTAGTAGAGAAACAAAATATAAAAGTAAAAGGGCCCAAATCTTATTAAACAGTCTGTTCACACAAAGTTGGATCTCACTCAGTTCAGTAGTTCTTCTTCCACCATCGGTCTCCTCCAAGCGTCGCTCACCTTCAGACTCCCGTTCTGAGTCCAACCCGTCCTGCGGTCTACCAAATTTCTCCATTCGCGTCTTCTCTCTTCATCTCTCTCTCTCCCTCTGGCAAAAGCCCACAAAATCAACTGCTTCCAGAATCACAAGACAGGGCAACAATATCCTGATTGGCTAACATGCATCAAAAGTCCAGTTATCTCTGGCCATAATCCAAACATCGCTGCTACAGAGAAACATTACTTCAGCAGTGAACATTACAAAAAACCATTACATAGCAGTGAACTCTTACAGCGCTTTACACTCTCCCCCCCCCCCAAATTTAGTCATGTCCTCATGATGTTGAGATAGTTCGTCAACCCTTCCTGCAAAACACAAAGCCCAATCCAGGTGCAAAAAGCAGTGACATACCTCCCCAAAACTGAAGAGATCATATCCTGTTCCCCAGGCACTACATAGGCCAACCTATCTGGTGGTCTCCTAATTCTCTGAGACCTCCGTACCTCCTCACCTAACTCTTCAGACTCAGACGCTACTGGAGATACTTCGGGCCTACTTGGCGAGTCCTCCCCCGATCTAGCACTCGTGTCCCCGTGCAACTCGGAGCCCTCTGTCCCATGTCCAGGCCCTGCTTCGTCTCCTTCAGTATCCTGCTGTAACCCAGGCTGCCCACAGATAGCGCCCCCCCCAACTCAACTGACTCAGTGGGAGAAAGGCCAGAGGTCACTTCCTCAATCAAGAGGGAGTTAGCGAAAGGCAGCATGTACCAACATACCACACATCCAGATCATCATCCTCCAAATCAGTATCCCTCTCATGGGTGGGGCCCAGCCCAGCCTCTCCCACTGTGGGCCTGCAGTCGCCCTGCATTTTTGCAGAGTCCTCTTACTTGGTGTAGACTCCCAACCGGACTCCAGGTCTACCTGCACCTCTTATCCCTGGGACAACAGGTGGTTCTGATGGAGAATTTTGACAGGCCCATTCCCCTCCTCTAGTTTCACCCGGAAAACTAGTAGGTTTGGCATCTGATTCTCCACCACATAGGGTGTGGCTGCCCAGCAGTCAGCCAACTTAAGCTTTCCCAGTAGCCCCATATTCCTTAGGAGGACTTGGTCTCCCGGCAGGAGTTGGGAGAACCTCACTTTCTAATCATACCTCCTCTTATTTCCTCGATTATGCTTGGCGGCCGCGACCCCAGCTAATTCATAAGTCTTTTTCAGCTCTGTCCTCATATCAGACACAGACTTCAGATAAGGCTTCGGTGGTAAGTCACCCTCGTCAGTCCCAAAACAAAGGTCAATGGGCAACCTTGCCTCGCACCCAAACATCAGATGTTATGGCAAGTACCCGGTAGCTTCATTTCAGGTACTGTTGTAACTGTGGACCAGATGTCCAATATATTGACTCCACCTGCTCTTCTTGCTGATCTCCAAGGTCCTGAGCATGTCTAGCAAGGTCTGATTAAACCTCTCAGGCTGAGGATCGCCCTGCAGGTGATAGGGTGTGGTCCTCAACTTCTCAACTCCAAGCATGCCCTGTAACTCATGGATAAGTCTGCTCTTAAAGTCCCATCCCTGGTCACTATGTATTCACCTGAGAAGGCCATAATAAATGAAATACTTCTCCCATAACACCTTGGCCACCGTGGATGCCCTCTGGTCCTTGGTAGGAAAAGCCTGCGCATATCTAGTATAGTGATCCGTGATGACGAAGATATTTGCTGTGTTGCTGGCACCAGGTTCTATTGACAGGAAATCCATACACACCAGGTCCAGGGGCCCCGCACACTGCAAGTGGGACAAGGGAGCTACCCACTTAGGTAGTGTCTTCCACCATATGCAGTGAATGCATGACTTCCAGTATTCTTCAACCTCCGACTTTATTCGGGGCCAGTAAAACCGGTCTCTGAGCAATCCATAGGTCTTTTCAACCCCCAAAAGTCCAGAATCATCATGAAGTGACTTCAACGCAATCCTCCAATACTTCTCGGGCAGAACCAGCTGGCAATGCCGAGGTCGGTCTGGGGGTGACATGGGCCCGGTATAAGATCTGGTTCTTCAACTCCAACCAAGGCCATTCTTTCAGTAATGGAGGCACTGAAGCGTGTTTTGTCTTCTCCACCCGAGCCATGTATTCTATTTCAACCGCGGACCAAACAGTGCCAATGTCCGGATCATCTCGCTGAGCAGCTGCTACTTCCCCCGGACTCAATTCCGGCAGCTGATTGGTCTTCAGAGCAGTCAGGTTACAGTAAACTTGGGGTATGGTGTCATCAGAAGCCTCCAATTGATCCACCGCTCGATCCTGCCTCTCCTTTCCATCTGCCTTCATAGTGATGGCAAGCTGACACATGGCCTTCAACCCGGGGGCAGGAACGCTCTCCCACTCCTCATTCCTGTCCAGTCCCTCATGCACCCGTCGGGACAAAGCATCCACATCAATGTTCTGGCTCCCCGGCCGGTACTTCAGGCTGAAATCATAGGCAGACAAAACTGCCAACCACCAATTGCCTGTGGCATCCAGTTTCGCCGAGGTCAGGATATAAGTTAGGGGGTTGTTGTCCGTCCTCACCTCAAACTTGACCCCGAAGAAGTAGTCACTCAGCTTATCCACCACCGCTCAAATCAACGCCAGAAATTCCAACTTGTGCATGGGATAGTTTCTCTTGGAAGGCGACAAACTCCATTGACAAACGCCACAGACCTCAACCCGGTGCCCTGATCCTGATACAGGACGCCCCCTAAACACTCTCGGCTGGCATCCGTGTGCAGTACATATGGCAATCGGGGGTCAGCAAAAGCCAGCACCGGCACGTCGGTCAGCAATTCCTTCAGCGACTGAAAAGCCTCCTCACATTTTACATCCTATCTCTATCCAAAGGGCTCTGATGAGTTTAGATATTCTCCACCCTCCAGTCCTTTTTTTCCCCTCCCCTTCTTCCCCAAGGAAGGGTAACCACACAGAAGCTGATTCAAAGGGTGACTCACTTTGGCGTAGCCCTTCACAAATCTCCGATAATAACCACAGAGCCCGAGGAATGAGTGCAGAGCACTCACAGTCTGGGGCCTTGGCCAAGTGGTCACCGCTTCTATCTTATCGGGGTCTGTAGCTACTCCATTCCATGAGATTATGTGTCCGACGTAGCTAACAGGCATTTTACAGAACTGGCACTTGTCCAGGGAAAGTTTTAACCCTTCAGCTTTCAGGCGCCTGAGCACCTTCAGTAGCCTCACTTCATGTTCTTCCAAGGTGGATCCAAATACTATGAGGTCATCCAAATACACCGACACCTCAAGCAAGTTCATATCCCCCACCGTCTTTTCCATGACCCACTGAAAGGTTGCAGGGGCTCCCGATATGTCCTGGGGCATCCTTTCAAACTGAAAGAATCCCAGGGGACATATAAATGCCATTTTCTCTTTGTCGGCCTCACTCATCGGGATCTGGTAATATCCACTCCTCAAATCCAGCACACTAAACCACTTCGCACCACTCAGACTGGCCAGCGCGTCTTCGACCCTCGGGACCATATATTGGTCAGGGACGGTGCACCTGTTCAGAGTTCTATAGTCCACACACATGCGTACCTTCCCGTTCTTCTTCCAGGACACTACTATTGGGGAAGCATAGGGGCTTCGGGTGTGACGAAAAACCAAGTTATCAGAATATTGATGCTAATGAGAGAGATAAGTGAGACAATGGAGAAACATTCAAAATGTTAATGAGAGAGGAGAGAGAGATAACGGAAAGAAACACCAGTCCGAGTATTGACAGACCGATTGCTTTGAACCTGAACTGTTTGAAGTTTGATGGACAGGCGATACCCCAGCAGGGGGATAAAAAGAACAGGTTCACTAAGGCACGACAGACACCATGAGATCACGAGATAATGAGACCCTGGAAGAGCGCTGTGCCCCCACAAGTTGGTGAGTGTTTGGAGGTCTGGTCGCAGGACCGACCATAGACGCACAGGGTGAAAAGGTACGATCGGTGGGAACCTGGTGTGGGTGTCAGCCCTTGCCTGGGTGCTGGGTTCACCGCGGAAGAACGGTCGTATCCAGAATGGAGGGGTCACAGTCGGTGACCACAGAAGACATTAAAAGAGCTCGCCCGAAAGCTAACTGCGAAGAACAAAGGTCTGTCTGAATCAGATTTGCATATTATCTCTCTCTCTCCTCAACGGCACAAAAGCGATTACTGCGAACTGTCCTAAGCTGACCTGAACTCTGTGTCACTTGAGACTGATCATTTTACCCCTAGACTGCGAAAGAGCTTGTTTGATTCCTATTACCCTAGTTCTGTGTACATGTGTGTTTTATCATTGTTAATCTGTTGCATTCATATCCTTACGATTAGAGTACTGTGTTACTTATTTCTTTAATAAAACTTTCTTAGTTCCAGTAATCCAGACTCCAACTAAGTGGTCCATTTCTGCTGGTTTGGCAACCCAGTTATGGGGTACATAACAGGGACTCAGTGATGATCCCAGCTTCCTTCAACTTACACAAATGCTGCCGCACGTCTTCCACGTCTGCAGGGGCCAGTCACCGCGACCTCTCTCTAAACGCGGTGTCCTCGCTCACCCAGATAGTGTGACGAGTCCTCTTGGAACAACCCATATCAAACTCGGCACTGGAAAAGACACCTTCCAGCCTCAACATCTTCTCTACCAGCTTTCTTTTCCAACCCAGCGGCACCGGGGAGTACCCGAAGTTGAATGACTCAATGGTCACCTTTCTCCCTTTTCCAATAGTTTCTCCCCGGCATGTCTCACAGGGACACTAGCCATTATCATCGCCAGGAACAGATGCACCAGGGGCATTCCCTGCTTGAAGGTGACTTCCCTCTTCATAGTGCTCCTGACTATCACTGCCATCCTGCTCGCCTGTACAACCGAGGGCTTCTGCAATTTGGGCCTCACCATTAGCCCAGCAGGAAATACCGATTCCCCCTTGTGGTCCTCCGGAGTGTCCACTAAGAGGGACTTGACCTCAGGCACTCCGGGAAATTTGGGGGTCCCCATCACTCTCACTACTTCGCCGGGCCGTATCACCATTGGCTTCGACTGGGTGAACCACACAGTCTCTCGTTTAAATTAAGTATCCGGCCTAATGCAGCCACGCACTTCCTCAAAAGCAGCTCAAAACACCGGGTGCATGGACAATGTTCCCAGAAAGCTCTCACCAGCCTTCTCCTTGCAGGCCCCCATCAGCCTCCTCACAAGAGGGGTGTTGGTCCCTACCAGAATTGAGATGTCACCCATCTCAACAGGGTCTGGACGAACCAGAACCACTGTATCTAAGACCTCAGACACTCCCACACCAGCCTCCAAGAACCCCAGTTTCACGAACAAATAACCGTCGCATGGATAATCACCAGCACTGAAACCCCAAATTTCCAATGCATTGAACAGTGTCAAGGGTAAATGCTTCAGATAGTGGTTGTAAAACGAACGGTACAGTAACGTGACCTGTGACCCGATATCAAGTATGGCTTTAGCGGAAATACCCTCCATCCGTAGCGACACACTGGAGCGTGGTCCCACTAAGCCTTCAGGAATTGGGTCTTTTGCTTTTGGGGGCTCCTTGGTACATTGCTGGGAACGTGTTCCCCCAGAAACACCAGGCCGTTCCCTCACTGGGTCCACTCTAAGTTTTCCCAATGACTCTCCCTGCTATGGTACCCGGGGGCTCACTCTCCTTCTGGTGTGACACCTGCTGCCAGCAGCCCTCTGCATTGTTCGTCCCCTTGGGGAATCCGCCCCCTCATTTGATGGATCATATGGTGGGGGGGGGTCACACCCACTGACAACAGCCGATGTATCTCCATTCTCAACTTTGCCACAATCTCCTCTACTGCTCCCAGGGTAGACCATCTGTGGTCACTTCACCGCAGGAGACTACTACCGAGGACTGTACCCTGCTGACGGATCCCTCCCATGCCTCCGCCGTGTTCGCCTCTTCTCTTACCTCTCTGATCAGCTCAACAAAAGATGGAGTGGGTGCATCTTGCTAGACTGTTAGAGACCCCAAGCAATCCTGTCATGGGACTGGGCACCCCTGGCTATCTGGTCAACCCTTAAATGATCCACCTCAGCTGCCTGAAACATAGAAACATAGAGAATAGGTGCAGGAGTAGGCCATTCGGACCTTCGAGCCTGCAACACCATTTATTATGATCATGGCCGATCATCCAACTCAGAACCCTGCACCAGCCTTCCCTCCATACCCCCTGATCCCCGTAGCCACAAGGACCATATCTAACTCCCTCTTAAATATAGCCAATGAACTGGCCTCAACTGTTTCTTGTGGCAGAGAATTCCACAGATTCACCACTCTCTGTGTGAAGAAGTTTTTCCTAATCTCAGTTCTAAAAGGCTTCCCCCTTATCCTCAAACTGTGACCCCTCGTTCTGGACTTCCCCAACATCGGGAACAATCTTCCTGCATCTAGCCTGTCCAATCCCTTTAGGATTTTATACATTTCAATCAGATGCCCCCTCAATCTTCTAAATTCCAACGAGTACAAGCCTAGTTCATCCAGTCTTTCTTCATATGAAAGTCCTGCCATCCCAGGAATCAATCTGGTGAACCTTCTTTGTACTCCCTCTATGGCAAGGATGTCTTTCCTCAGATTAGGGGACCAAAACTGCACACAATACTCCAGGTGTGGTCTCACCAAGGCTTTGTACAACTGCAGTAGTACCTCCAGCTCCTGTACTCGAATCCTCTTGCTATAAATGCCAGCATACCATTCGCCTTTTTCACCGCCTGCTGTACCTGCATGCCCACTTTCAATGACTGGTGTATAATGACACCCAGGTCTCGTTGCACCTCCCCTTTTCCTAATTGGCCACCATTCAGATAATAATCTATTTTCCTATTTTTGCCACCAAAGTGGATAACTTCACATTTATCCACATTAAATTGCATCTGCCATGAATTTGCCCACTCACCCAACCTATCCAAGTCACCCTGCATCCTCTTAGCATCCTCCTCACAGCTAACACTGCCGCCCAACTTCGTGTCATCCGCAAACTTGGAGATGCTGCACTTAATTCCCTCATCCAAGTCATTAATATATATTGTAAACAACTGGGGTCCCAGCACTGAGCCTTGCGGTACCCCACTAGTCACTGCCTGCCATTCTGAAAAGGTCCCGTTTATTCCCACTCTTTGCTTCCTGTCTGCTAACCAATTCTCCACCCACACCAATACCTTACCCCCAATACCGTGTGCTTTAAGTTTGCACACTAATCTCCTGTGTGGGACCTTGTCAAAAGCCTTTTGAAAATCCAAATATACCACATCCACTGGTTCTCCCCTATCCACTCTACTAGTTACATCCTCAAAAAATTCTATGAGATTCGTCAGACATGATTTTCCTTTCACAAATCCATGCTGACTTTGTCCGATCATTTCACCGCTTTCCAAATGTGCTGTTATCACATCCTTGATAACTGACTCCAGCAGTTTCCCCACCACCGACGTTAGGCTAACCGGCCTATAATTCCCCAGTTTCTCTCTCCCTCCTTTTTTAAAAAGTGAGATTACATTAGCCACCCTCCAATCCTCAGGAACTAGTCCAGAATCTAACAAGTTTTGAAAAATTATCACTAATGCATCCACTATTTCTTGGGCTACTTCCTTAAGCACTCTGGGATGCAGACCATCTGGCCCTGCGGATTTATCTTCCTTTAATCCCTTCAATTTACCTAACATCACTTCCCTACTAACATGTATTTCGCTCAGTTCCTCCATCTCACTGGACCCTCTGTCCCCTACTATTTCTGGAAGATTATTTATGTCCTCCTTAGTGAAGACAGAACCAAAGTGAGCCCTCTGCGCTGCAAGCAATTTAGCTGCCTCTCTAGCCAAAAAATGAAAGCAGAAACCTTCTCCCCCTTCTCCTGATGCATGTTTTGAAACCCCACCAGGAGCTCCATTGGGCTTCCAGTCAGACCAAAGACATTGTCCAGCACCTGCAGATAATTGACGGCTGTCACTACAGGATAATTTAAGCAGACAGTTCTGACAACGTCAGCGGCCGGCCCATTCAAACTTTCAACCAAACTCTGTCCCTTTTCATCATCTGAGCACTGCCACTCATCTAACAACTGAGAGGTCCCTTCCTCCTCTCCTTTAGGGGTGGGCGTTGTTCCAGAGAATAGGCGGAACCTGCCATAGCTGGGGCCTTGAATCTGATTTTTCCTTTTATTCGCCAAGGAAGTAAGGGCGGATACTACCTCAGAATTCTTACTCTTCACCAGGGGACGTGGACTAGTTAGACATTCCAAATCCGACCACTCTTTCCCCTCACTCTTCAGAAATGATAGAACCCTGTCTTTGAAATCTCTACCCCCAGCTACCTCAGCGCTGGTCTGCATTAAAACAAGAGCTGTGCCTGCCATTTTATCAAACCTCCGCTCACAATCACAACTTTAACAGTACTTAACAGTGGAATTAACAATTCATCCGGAGTACAAATATCTGCCCCACTGGTTCATTTCTCAGGGTAATCACTCAGCATCCAACGGAATCAATCCCGAACGTAGCCCCCACAATTGTAACACTCGCTTCGCTTAGCGGCTTAATAGAGGGGGTGATAACCCCCTGCCCAGCAAAACTTAAGAAATCTCATTTGGGTAGATGCTGCGCTATATGTCCCCTGTTACAAATCGCTACCCCAAAATAACAAACAGTACACAACATGTGATTAAACGATTAAGCTTTATAACTCTTACTTTGACGATATGGTTAGTAGAGAAACAAAATATAAAAGAAAAGAAGGCCCAAATGTTATTAAACAGTCTGTGCACACAAAGTTGGAGCTCACTCAGTAATTCTTCTTCCACCATCGGTCTCCTCCGAGCATCGCCGACCTTCGGACTCCCATTCTGAGTCCACCCTGTCTGGCGGTCTACCAAATTTCTCCATTCGCGTTTTCTCTCTTCATCTCTCTCTCTCTCCCTCATGCAAAAGCCCACAAAGACAACTGCTTGCAGAATCACAAGACAGGGCAACAAAATCCTGATTGGTTGACGTGCATCAACAATCTGGTTATCTCCAACCTTAACCAAAACATTGCTGCTACAGAGAAACCATTACTTCAGCAGTGAACATTACAAAAAACCATTACATAGCAGTGAACCCTTACAGCACGTTACATTTATGACTTGGATTGATGTATTAATACAGAATAAGATCACTTTGCTCAGATCTCCCTGCCAAGGTTTAGATTTCAGTGATGTGTATTCTACACTCACTGCTTATCCCTCTTTTCATAAAGGACGCATCTAACTTCCCCTTAAATATATCCATGTTATTTATTGCAGGAGCACATAATGTGAGCAAGTTCTACATTCTCAGAGTGAAATTAGTTCCAATGCCTACTTGGCGATTCTCAATTCTTTCAGAACATTAACAATTAGGAGGAGAAAGGGGGGAAAACCTACAAAGAAAATTAACAAATGTGGAAGTCAGTGGGAGGTATTCTTATAGAAGGAAGCTGATTTTACAGTGAAAAGGGCAAGATTTTCAATGTTCCCTCTTACTTATTCAAAATGACATACTGCTGGATGGGGAAGGCATTCACACATTGCTAGCCAACATCTGCCTACAGTTGCCTATCTTATTCCCCAGTGAACGGCCAGTCGTCTCTACTTCAGATGCAAGTTAATGACATGACGCATCACCTTCAGCATCTGTTCTGTGAAGCAAAGAAAACCTGATAGTTTTCATTAATTTGTCTGGCCACTTTCACAGCATTGTGTTGGATACCCCGGTTTTCTCTATTCCCACACTGTCATTGAAGTTCTTTAAATTACTTTTCCACAATTTTTGAGCCAATCTATTCATTTCATGTTTCATCTGCAATGTGCAGAATGCCTTTTCACAAGTAAATTCATGTGCTTTTACTCTCTTCCACATTGCAATTACATTTTAATGCCATTAGCATGGATAAAATTATACCATGTATATCGAAATCCAGGTCATTAATTCTCATAAAAAATGTACTTGATCCCTATAGTAACCTTTGGGCTACACCTCTATATTCTCCAACCCAAATAACCATCTTTCTCTATTACTAGAAAAGTCAAAAGAAAACTGCAGATGCTGAAAATCAGATTAGAAACAGTGAACTTTTGAATCTTTTTTTTTGAAACTGGAAATACTCAGCAGGTCAGGATGCATTAGTGCAGAGAGAAAAAGAGCTAATGTCTGAAGTCAATGACCTTTCATCACATGGCAGAATTCTGATGAAAGGTCATTAGTCTGGAACATGAATTCTGAACCCTCTATTTTCTGTTTAGACAACTGTGTATCCATACTTACTTGCTGCCCGTTACGCTGCTGTCATTTATGGCAGCATTGAAGGCCCTTCATCTCTGGGGTGTTCATGCCTTCCTTCATCATGTCAGTACTTTCCTCTCAGTTTTCACTACTGTCAATCATGCATGTCAGGAATATCATCACACTCAGATGTAGAAGGACTCTTCATTGCTGTTTCCGCAATTTTTTTTTGACCAGTCTGGGTTTTAGCCTGAGCTGAACCCTGAACTAGGAGGACCAGTGGACCACTCTTAGTCTGGCCTCTACCCTTTGACCTGTTTGGCATGGGTGACCTGACCAAGAGCCAAAGCATATAGCCCTGACTCCAGCCAGCATAGCTCTCCAGGTTATTGAGGCACACATGTCTCCAAACCCAATGACAAGGTTGTGGTCCTCTTGAAGGATATCTATACTCCTTAGACTATATTTACTCCATGGGCTGCCACTTTAATAAATTATATTTATGAGGCATTAAATGTTGAAACATTCCTTGAATGTTGGCATCTATTTTTTTCGCTAGTCCTCCCTGTTATTGCATCAAAAACTCAAACATGCACTCCAGAACAAATTTATACTTTACAAATCCATGGTGGGTATCATTTAACATACATCAAAGTTGCTGGTGAACGCAGCAGGCCAAGCAGCATCTGTAGGAAGAGGTGCAGTCGACGTTTCAGGCCGAGACCCCTCATCAGGACTAACTGAAGGAAGAGTGAGTAAGGGATTTGAAAGCTGGAGGGGGAGGGGGAGATGCAAAATGATAGGAGAAGACAGGAGGGGGAGGGAGAGAGCCGAGAGCTGGACAGGTGATAGGCAAAAGGGGATACGAGAGGATCATGGGACAGGAGGCCTAGGGAGAAAGACGGGGGGGGTGACCCAGAGGATGGGCAAGAGGTATATTCAGAGGGACAGAGGGAGAAAAAGGAGAGTGAGAGAAAGAATGTGTGCATAAAAATGAGTAACAGATGGGGTACGAGGGGAAGGTGGGGCCTTAGCGGAAGTTAGAGAAGTCGATGTTCATGCTATCAGGTTGGAGGCTACCCAGAAGGAATATAAGGTGTTTTTCCTCCAACCTGAGTGTGGCTTCATCTTTACAGTAGAGGAGGCCGTGAATGGACATGTCAGAATGGGAATGGGATGTGGAATAAAAATGTGTGGCCACTGGGAGATCCTGCTTTCTCTGGCGGACAGAGCGTAGATGTTCAGCAAAGCGGTCTCCCAGTCTGCGTCGGGTCTCGCCAATATATAAAAGGCCACATCGGGAGCACCGGACACAGTATATCACGCCAATCGAATCACAGGTGAAGTGATGCCTCACCTGGAAGGACTGTTTGGAGCCCTGAATGGTGGTAAGGGAGGAAGTGTAAGGGCATGTGTAGCACTTGTTCCGCTTACACGGATAAGTATCATTTACTTGTTTTCCAAGTCCCTGATGGATCTGGTGGGAGATTTGGAAAACAGCATTCTGATAAAGAGAAGAAATGAGGACTAAAGAACAAGAACACGAGAACTTACATACAGGAGAAAGTCATCAGGCCCCTCAAAGCTGCCCCATGATTTAATATGGTCATAGTTTATTTATAGCAATGTACACAAAATGCTGAAGGAACTCAACAGGTCAGACAGCATCTATGTAAACGAAGAAACAGTCAACATTTCAGGCCAAAACCCTTCATCAAGTTTATTTATGCTCATCTCAATGCCTCTTCTGCGTCAGTTCTGCATAACTCCTGCATCTTCAATCTATCAACTATTTTTCCATAAAAGTTGCTGGTGAACGCAGCAGGCCAGGCAGCATCTCTAGGAAGAGGTACAGTCGACGTTCACCTGTGAGTCGGCTGGGGTGATATACTGCATCCGGTGCTCCCGATGCAGCCTTCTATATATTGGCGAGACCTGACACAGACTGGGAGATCGTTTCGTTGAACACTTACACTCTGTCCACCAGAGAAAGCAGGATCTCCCAGTGGCCACACATTTTAATTCCACATCCCATTCCCATTCTGACATGTCTATCCACGGCCTCCTCTACTGTAAAGATGAAGCCACACTCAGGTTGGAGGAACAACACCTTATATTCCGTCTGGGTAGCCTCCAACCTGATGGCATGAACATCGACTTCTCAAACTTCCGCTAATGCCCCACCTCCCCCTCGTACCCCATCCATTATTTATTTATTTATATACACACATTATTTTTCTCTCTCTCCTTTTTCTCCCTCTGTCCCTCTCCTTATACCCCTTGCCCATCCTCTGGGCTTCCCCCTCCCCCTTTTCTTTCTCCCTAGGCCTCCTGTCCCATGATCCTCTCATATCCCTTTTGCTAATCAACTGTCCAGCTCTTGGCTCCATCCCTCCCACTCCTGTCTTCACCTATCATTTTGGATCTCCACCCACTTTCAAATCTCTTACTAGCTCTTCTTTCAGTTAGTCCTGACGAAGGGTCTCGGCCGAAACATTGACTGTACCTCTTCCTAGAGATGCTGCCTGGCCTGCTGCGTTCACCAGCAACTTTTATGTGTGTTGCTTGAAATTCCAGCATCTGCAGATTTCCTCGTGTTGAAGTAGTTTTCCATCTCCACTTCAAACGTGTCTAATGATGAATAACAGGAGAAATTCTGCAGATGCTGGAAATCCAAAGCAACACACAAACTGCTGGAAGAACTCAGCAGTGTCTATAGAAATGAATAAAGAGTCGACATCTTGGGCCAAGACCCTTTTCAGAATTGGAAAGGAAGTGGGGAGGCAACAGAATAAAAAGGCGGCGGGGAGGGGAAGGAGGCTATTTGGAAAGTGATAGGTTAAGCCAGGTGGGTGGGAAAGGTCAAGGGCTGAGAAGAAGGAATCTGACAGGAGAGGAGAGTGGGTCATAGGAGAAAGGGAAAGAGGAAGGGATCCGGGAGGAAGTGATAGGTCAGTGAAAAGAGGTTAAAAAGCTGGAGTGGGGAATTGGGGGGGAGGTTAAGGGAAATTTTTTGACCAGAAAAAGAAATTGATATTCATGCCAGCAGGTTGGAGACTACCCAGACAGAATGTAAGGTGTTGCTCCTTCATACTCAACTTGGCACAAGAGGAGGCCATGGACTGACATGGCAGAATGGGATTTAGAATCAGAATTAACATATTTGGCCACTAGGAGGTTTCACTTGTGGCAGATTTGGATTTGGATTATGAAATAGATGGCTTTGTGGCTAAGTTTGCTGATGATACAAAGATGGGTGGAGGGGCCGGTAGTGCTAAGGAAACAGAGAGTCTGCAGAGAGACTTGGATAGATTGGAAGAATGGGCAAAGAAATGGCAAATGAAATACAATGTTGGAAAGTGTATGGTTATGCGCTTTGGCAGAAGAAATAAATGGGCAGAATATTATTAAAATGGGGAGAGAATTCAAAGTTCTGAGATGCAATGGGACTTGGGAGTCCTTGTGCAGGATACCCTTAAGGCTAACCTCCAGGGTGAGTCGGTGGTGAAGAAGGCGAATGCAATGTTGGCATTCATTTCTAGAGGAATAGAGTATAGGAGCAGGGATGTGATGTTGAGGCTCTATAAGGCGCTGGTAAGACCTCACTTGGAGTACTGTGGGCAGTTTTGGGCTCCTTATTTAAGAAAGGATGTGCTGACGTTGGAGAGGGTACAGACAAGATTCACCAGAATGATTCCGGGAAAGAGAGGGTTAACATATGAGGAACATTTGTCCACTCTTGGACTGTATTCCTTGGAGTTTAGAAGAATGAGGGGGGGACCTCATAGAAACATTTCGAATGTTGAAAGGCATGGACAGAGTGGATGTGGCAAAGTTGTTTCCCATGATGGGGGAGTCTAATAAGAGAGGGCATGACTTAAGGATTGAAGGGCGCCCATTCAGAACAGAAATGCAAAGAAATTTTTTTAGCCAGAGGGTGGTGAATCTATGGAATTTGTTGCCATCAGCGGTAGTGGAGACCAAGTCATTGGGTGTATTTAAGGTAGAGATTGCTAGGTATCTGAGTAGCCAGGACATTAAAGGTTATGGTGAGAAGGTGGGGGAGTGGGACTAAATGGGAGAATGGATCAGCTCATGATAAAATGCTGGGGCAAACTCGATTGTCCGAATGGCCGACTTCTGTCCTTTGTCTTATGGTCTTATGGTCAGATGAAGCGGAGGTGCTCGATGAAGCAAACCCCTATTTTACTACAGGTCTCATCCATGTAGAGGAGGTCGCATCTGAAGGACTGTTGGGACCGGGGACCCTGAATTGACATGAGGAAGGAGGTGTCTGGGCAGTTGTCACACTTAGGCTGCTTGCAGGAATTCTGAGTGGCACCACGCTCTGAGGCAGAGAATCCAAGAGCTTCACCAGCCTCTGGGAGAAGAAGTTCCCTGTTCTTCAATCTTATGTAAGGTTTCACTGCTAATGCAATGGCTTCTCTGTAAGGTTTCACTCCTAAAATAATGTCTGTAGCAGCAATGTTTGGGTTATGACTAGAGATAACGGAGGCTTTGGAATGTGCGCCATCCAATTAGGGCCGTGTTGTTTCTTTCTTGTGTGTCTGAGAGAAGGTATTCTTAGGCTTTTGGTTCAGGAGAAGGTGGAGAGAGAAGATGCCAGAACGGGGAAGTCGTAGACTGCAGGACTGAGCAGACTTGGAATGGGGCCGGGAGTTGACAACAGCCAGGAGAAATCGATGGAGAACAAACAGAGGTGGAAACACTGAGCTCTAATGTGCGCATTAGACTATTACATTAAAATGGGCCCTATTTCTTTTTGTTTTCTTTACTAACCCTATAGTTAAATTAAGAATTAGAAAGCTCAATCGTTTAATTGAGAATTGTGTACTGTTTGTTATTTCATGGTACCGATTTGTAACAGGGGAAAACATCACGCAGAATCCAGCTAAACGAGATTTTGCAAGTTTGGCCGGGCCGGAGGCTGTCTCCCCCTAGATTGACAAAGCTGGCCAAACCTGAGGATTACACTTAATTTACCAATCCCTTGCTTTGGAGCCATATTCCTTCATTTGCAGTTCACTAAACTAGTGAAAACATAAGACATAGGAGCAGAATTACGCCATACAGCCCATTCGAGTCTGCTCTGCCATTCTATCATGGCTGATCCCAGATGTCACTCAACCCCATAAATCTGCCTTCTCGCCATATCCCCTGATGCCCTGACCAATCAGGAAGCAATTGATTTCCACCTTAAATATACACACGGACTTGACCACCAATGCAGTCTGTGGTACAATATTCCACAGATTCACCATTCTCTGGCTAAAAAGAGCTCCTCCTTACCTCTGTTCTAAAATGTCAACCTTGAGTTACTTACTTACTTTATACTTTATTGTCGGCAAACAATTGATACTAAAATGTACAATCATCACAGCAATATTTGATTCTGCACTTTGCACTCCCTGTAGTACAAATCTATAGTAAATATTAAAAATTTAAATTATAACTCATAAATAGAAAATAGAAAAGGGCAAGTAAGGTAGTGCAAAAAAAACCGAGAGGCAGATCTGGATATTTGGAGGGTACTGCCCAGATCCGGGTCAGGATCCATTCAGCAGTCTTATCACAGTTGGAAAGAAGCTGTTCCCAAATCTGGCTGTATGAGTCTTCAAGCTCCTGAGCCTTCCCCCGGAGAGAAGAGGGACGAAAAGTGTGTTGGCTGGGTGGGTCATGTCCTTGATTATCCTGGCAGCACTGCTCCAACAGCATGTGGTGTAAAGTGAGTCCAAGGACGAAAGATTGGATTGTATGATGTGCTGGGCTGTGTTCACAATCTTCTGCAGCTTCTTCCGACCTTGGACAGGACAACTTCCATACCAGGTTGTGATGCACCCTAGAAGAATGCTTTCTACGGTGCATCTATAAAAAATAGTGAGGGTTTTAGGGGACAGGCCAAATTTCTTTAGATTTCTCAGGAAGTAAAGGCACTGGTGGGCCTCTGGCAGTGGACTCTGCTTGGTTGGACCAAGTCAGGTCATTTGTGATATTGAAGCCGAGGAACTTAAAGCTTTTGACCTGTTTTGAGGCTGTGCCCTTTAGTTCTGGATACCTCCACCACTGGAAACATCTTCTTCACATCTATCCTATCTGTTTTTTTCAACATTTAGTAGGTTTCAGTGAGATCCCCACACATTCTTCTGAATTCCAGTGAGTACAGGCCTATAGCTGCCAGAAGCTCCTCATATATTAACCCCTTCCTGCCTGGAATCATCCTCCTGAACCTCTTCTGGACTCTCTCCAATGACAACACAATCCCCAAAACTGTTGACAATACTCCAAGTGCTGTCTGACTAGTGCCTTATAAAGCCTCAGCATTATGTCCTTGTATTTATATTCTATTTCCCTTGAAATAAATGCCAACATTGTAGTTGCCTTCTTTACCACAGACTCAACCTGTAAATTAACCTTCTGGGAGTCTTGTATGAGGACTCTGACCTCTGATGTTTGAACCTTCTCACCATTTAAAGAATAGTCTGTACTAGTGTTCCTTTTACCAAAATGCATTACATACATTTCCCAACACTGAATTCCATCTGCCACTTTGTTGCACATTCTTTCAAGTTGTCTAAAGTCCTGCTGCAATCGCACTGCTTCCTCAGCACTACCTACCCCTTCACGTATTTCTGTATCATCCGCACACGTTGCCACAAAGCTATCAATTCAATTATCCAAATCATTGACAAGCAATGTGAAAACTGACCCTTGAGGAATACTACTAGTTACTGGCAGCCAACCAGAAAAGGCCCACTTGCTGCCTTCTGCCTGTCAGCCATTCCTCTATGCATGCTACTATCTTTCCTGTAACACCATAGGATTTTACCTTGTTAAACAGCCTCATGTGTAGCATCTTATCAAATGCCTTCCCTTCTGAGAATCCAAGTAAATTACATCCACTACCTGTCCTTTGTCTACCCTGCTTGGAACATCCCTGAAAGACTCTAACAGATTTGTCAGGAAAGATTTCCCTTGACGGAAACCATGCTGACTTTGACTTATTTTATCATCAGTCTCCAAGTACCCCGAAATGTAAACCTTAATATTAAACTCCAATACTTTCCCAACTATTGAGGTTAGGCTAACTGGCCTAAAATTTTCTTTCTGCTGCCTTCCTCCCTTCTTAAAGAGTGAAATGACATTTACAATTTTCCAGTCCTTCAGGACCATGCCAGAATCAAGCGATTCTTGAAAGATCATGACCAAAGCATCTGCTAACTCTTCAGAAACCCCTCTCAGGACTCTGGGATGTAGTCCATCTGGTCCAGGTGACTTATCCATCTGAAGGCTTTTCAGTTTGCCTGTGACTTTTTTCTTTGTAATCGCAATGGCACTCAGTCCTCTGGCACACTGCTAGTGTCTTCTTCCACAGTGAAGACAGATGCAAAGTACTCATAAATTCATCTGCTATTTCTTTGTCCCCCATTACTACCTCACCAGCGTCATTTTCCAGTGGTCCAATTTCAACTCTCACCTCCCTTTTACTCTTTATATAACTGAAAAAAAGTGTTTGTATCCTTCGTTATATTATTGGCTAGTTTGCCCTCATATTTCAACTTTTCCCTTCTTATAGCTTTTTTAGTTGCCTTTTGTTGGATATTCAAAAGCTTCCCAATCATCCAACTCCCCACTCACTTTTGCTACCTTATATGTCCTTCCTTGGCATTCATGCATTCCTTAACTTCCACGGTTGCCTACCTCTACCATTTGAGAACTTCTTCTTCTGTGGGATATATCTATCCTACACCTTGTGAACTATTCCCAGAAACTTCAGCCATCTCTGCTCTGCTGTCATCCCCGGCAGCATCATCCTCCAATCCACCTGGGCAAGCTCCTCTCTCATGCCTCTGTAATTCCCTTTATCCCATTGCAATACTGATATACATGACTTATGCTCTCCCTCTGAAATTGTAGTATGAATTCAATCATATTATCATCACTGACTCCTAAAGGTTCCTTTACATTAAGCTCTCTAATAAGATCTGGGTTATTACACAACACCCAATCCAAGATAGCCTTTCCTCAAGAAGGCTCAAGCACAAGCTGTTCTAAAAAGCCAGCTCATATGCATTCAACAAGTTCCCTTTCATGCAATCCGATGTCAACCTGATTTTCCCAATCCCTTGTGTATTGAAGTCCCCCATTACAATTGTGTCATTATCCCTATCACATGCCTTTTCCAGCTCCCTTTGGAATCTGAAACCCACATCTTGGCTACTATTTGGAGGCCTCTATATGATTCCCATAATGATTTTTTTACCCTTGAAGTTTCTTAACACCACCTACAAAGATTCAACATTCTCTGACCCTATGTCACCTCTTTATAAATATGTTATTCCTTCTCTTACCAACAAGGCCACACCACTATCTATGCCTTCCTGCCTGTCCATTCAATATAAAGTATGTCCTTTGATGTTATGTTCTCAACTATGGCTTTCTTTCAGCCACGACTCAGTGATGCTCACAACATCATACTAACCAATCTCTGTTCATCTGTACCCAATCATTGCCTTGTCCTTCCTTACAGTCATGTTACACCCATTATCTGCTTGCAAACCTGTTGGCTCATCCTAAGGTCTATCATACTGGTTCCCACCCCACTGCCTTAATTGTTTAAACCTCCCCAACAGCTCTAATAAACCTACCCGCAAGAATATTGGTCCCCCTCAGATTCAAATGCAACCTGTTACACCTGCCCCAGAAGAGATCCTAGATATCCAGAATTCTGAATCCCTGCCCTCTGCTCCAAATCTTCAGCCACACATTTATCTGCCACTTCATTCTATTCCTATATTGACTGTGGCGTAGCACAGGCTGAGATTACTACCCTTGAGGTCCTGCTTCTCAATTTCCTTTCTAACTCCCTGTATTCTGTTTCCAGACCTCCTCCCTTTTCTACCCATGTTGTTGGTACTAATATGTGACATGACTTCTGGCTGCTCTCCCTCCCTTTTCAGAATATTCTGGACATGTTCAGAAACATCACGGACCCGGGCACCTGGGAGGCAAACTACCATCTGTGTTTCCTTTTGGTGTCCACAGAAGCACCTATCTGACCTCTGACTGTAGAGTCCTCTTTTACTGCTGCCACTCACTTCAGTTCCCTACCCTTCTGAGCTACAGGGACAGACTCAATGCCAGAGGCATGGCCACTGCTCTTTCCCCAGGTAGGTCATCTCCCCCAAGAGTACTTAAAATGAAGTACTTATTGTTGAAGGGGACAGTCACAAGGATGCTCTCCACTATCTGACGTTCTTCCTTCCCTCTCTTAACAGTCACCCATTTATCTCTCTCCTGTAGCCTTGGAATAGGTACCTCCCTGGAGCTCCTGTCTATCACTGCTTCAATTTCCCTAACAACCTGAAGGTCACCGAGCTGCAGCTCCATTTCCCTAACCTGGTCTTTAAGGATCTGCATCTTGATGCATCTGGTGCAGATGTGGCCATCAGGGAGGCTGGATGTCTCCTGGAAATCCCACATCTGACAGCCCAGAACGGAAAACTGGCTCTGCAGACACGTCCCATATTCTCTCAAGAGTTAATTCTTGAAAGAAGAAATAAGAAATAAGGAATAAACTTATCTACTTATCTTGCCTCTGCCTGTTCCCGTTGGAGCCCTGTTGAGCCAAGCCTTACTACTCTGACTCAGACTACTCTGACAACGACTGCTCCCATAATGACCGCTCAACTAGCAGTACCTCTCTTTTATAGAGATTGTTTTTTTTTAAAGCTCTTCACTGGACCTGCATGGAAAGGCTTCTGTTGCAACTCCACAGTACTCCAATCAACATCTCACCATCTACCCTGTAAGAATTTTATATGTTTGGAAAAAATACTTCTCTTTCATCTAAATACAAAGGAGTTAAGACAAAAGCTGTCTCGCCTCTCATCCCAGCATTTTGCTTGGCAAGTGTCTTTCGATAGCCAAAGAAATTGTTTTGAAACATTATTAATGTGAAATGCAGAGAAATATTACAAGTAACTTTACGAAGAATTGCTTTTTTCCCTATGCAACTTTCAAGAAGATAATTGTTTTTTCTTCATTACTGTAACATAAACAGTTTACAGTAAAGTTCGTTCCAACTTTAAAACCTTACACAATTGAAGGTCATCATATAAGTTAGCCTTCCACCAGAAAGTTCCTCATACTTTACAGTGTGAAACCTTTGGAAATTGATACACTGAAAGAACATAAAATGAAATGACGGGTGTAAACAAAGAGTGACACATCAACTGAATGTTCTTTCAGACAATAGAATTTGGAACTCCAAATGATTAATAGGATTGGAAATCTCAGATGTGTTAAGTTGACCTTTCGACCATGACATCTCAATAAATATTTACATAGAACATATCTGTTGAGCAGTATAATCAAGAGGGTTTTATTGAGCTATTTGCAGCCTATTGATCTGAGCTGCCTGGCAAGACATAGCCCAGCTAATAGAAGATGAACTTGGTGTCTATTAGGTTGCAGTAGCATTCTAATCCAGAAGGGCACGAAATTGGCATTCTCCTATGTTGAGCATACTGGACCTGGCTGGTCTAGGAGATTGAACATTAGAAATGTTACCTAAAATTGGTTTCCAAGTCTCTAATTGTCCCTCCTGGAAAAGCGATTTAAAATTTATAATAATTTACCCATTTTTATCTCTGAATATAACCAATATCAGGCTTTCCACTTTACAATAAATTTTACAATAATTGCATGGAACATCTAAGATCCTTTCATTGGAAAGTAAGGAAAAAATATCCCAGTTTGAATCAATGCATAATATCATCTGTTGTATGTGATTTCATCAGAATATGTCCAGCTGTGAGTAAGAAAACTCTATTTCTTCAGAAAGGGTGAAATCATGATGTCATTGCAATCATCAAAGAAAATCTTTATACTAAAGGCTGCTGGTGCACTTGCTGCACACCTCTGGAAATTGAAGTAAAAGCAGCAAACACTGGAAATACTAAAGCATTCAGGTGCATTAGTGGAAAGAAAAACAGAGCTGAAGTTTGAAGTAGATGACCATTCATCATAATAGTAGGATCATGGTGAAAGTTTATTAATCTGAAACATCAACTCTGCCTTTCACCACTACTCTGATTTTTGTTTAGTCAAATTTGTATCCAAAATCTTTGCACCATGCGTTACAATCTTGCAGGCATATATTTATGTTGTTTATGCGAATGTGTAATATAATAATAAATTGTAAGTGGAAGTTTTACATAGCATGAAGATAACTTTAATAAAGCAAATTTAATTTGGAAATGCTTGTAAATGGTTCCAGTCATGTCAGACCTCCTTCTACTGAGGAATATTGACACAGAGTAAAAGCAGATAAATCCTTAAGATAGTTCAAGCCTGAATGTTCATGCTGAGTTCCCATTTATAGATGTTCCCATTTATACAGGCTGCCACTAATCAGTAGAATAAATCTGTGTGCCTTCCATTACATCACTGGAGGCTCATGCATTTGAGGTGACTAAACCTTCTCCTAGCCAAGAAAGGAGACATTGATTTCAGAAACATCTATTGCAGTATGGGAGAAATTCATGTGTCCAGTGAACTGTTTAATACTCCTAGCCAAATGACTTTAAATGGAAAAACTGTAGCTGCAAATCACTTCCTCAACCTCCCGCTGCAGTCTTGATCATGAATGCACCAGATGGCGCTGCAGTACACACTGGGAGTCCACAGAGCAGGGGTGAAAAAAGCAAAATTTTGTATTCTGCTTGTTACTGCAATGTACTGTCCAAATTAAATCAAAAGGCTTCTCCCCGCAATAGAACAGCTATATTGATACTGTTTTTACGTTAACTAAATCCTGCAGTTAAGTCCGTCATTCATTTTGTTTCAATTGTATTTTGCAATTGCCATTTTATTTTTGGTATCTCAATGGCATTATCAGTAACTTCTCAGCTCACTTGGTTTAGTGGGCTAGTTTGCCATTTGATATAAATTGACATGTTGCTTGGGGTTAAGAAGTCAGTGGCAAAAGCTTTGGTTGTTGTCCATTACGCTCCACTAATCCCTTCATCTTCCAGTGGGCATGTTCCATGATCTCTCAGAAAATCATTTCCCAGTGTCCTCTCATCTCTTCTCCAAAGGAAATAGAGTCAAATCATGCTGAATATCCTTCTTACACTGCTAAATATGTAGGGAAAGGTTTAATTTTCAATACTACAGGAAATGGCTTCCGCCAATTTGGAGGTTCACATTTTGCCTAATTTTAAGAAAAATCAGCAAAATTAATACTGCAGTGACTAGAAATCTGAAATGAAAACAGAAAATGCTAAAAGCACTCAGCAGATCATACAGCATTTGTAGAAAGAGAAACAGCCAGCATTTTAGGTCTGGGTCAACTCATCACAACAGAGAAGATGGGGGATGATAATGGATTTTACAACAGGAATTTCTCTGAAAGAGTAAAATAATCTCACTTGTACTTGCTTTGTAAAGTTCAGAGGAAATGGGCTGTGAAACCCAGCACAACTTACAGGAAAGCTGTTAGTCTTCGATTGAAGTTATCCTGCTGTTAGCAGAAATACAAGAGGCACATCAAAGGATGGGGTATCTATAAAAGACAATGAGAAGATCCAGCCCAAGGTAAGCATGTTTGAGACCTCAATTGTGATTGGGACAGGAAGAAGAATATTGTGTCCGGACCTCAAGAGCCACTACAAAAGAAATGGGAGACTTCTAAAAGAAATTACAAGGCATATTGTTTGATCAGTTAAAGTTAAAAGCAGAATATATCAATGGCAGTGCAAAATACACAATGAGTTGAATATTTTATTTACATAATTGGACATAATTCTCTCTGAATTTTTGAATTTGTGTACAATCAGTTCACCTGGGGGGGGGGGGATTTTCCCAACAGAATGTAAAGCCAAGCATTCTTGAAGCATTTGGAAAATTATTGACTGACTTTACTACAGGTGAAGTGAGATAAGAAAATGTAGAAAAATAGTGACAAGATAAACGTTACAGTGCCTATTAGGAGTAAGCAGCTTACTTTGCTTGCCATTTTATAATCATCTTCTCATACAATAGTGATTTGGTACATTTATAAGGGGCGTAGGTCTAAGAATTAATCTTTCAAATATGACGGGTCATCACCACATGAATTCCGCAGGACAGCAAGTTAGACAAAATATTCTTCAGGTGCTTCATCTATGACCCTCCTTTCACCATAAGGTCAGAAGTGGGGACGTTTGGTGATGAATGTTCAATTCCATTCACAGCTCCTCAGCAAGTGGAGCAGCCCAAGCCATATGTAACAAGGTCTGGTCAAAGTGAGACATGAACAGACAGCAACAAGCAATGTTCACAGACAAAATGCAAATCAATGACCATCTCCAACAATAAAGACTCTAATACCCACATCTGCCATGCAATGTAGGAACACGACTCTCTGCAAATTCGCCTCCAAGTAACATTGCACACCACTTTGAAATATATAGTCTTTCCTCCAGTGTCAATGGTTCTAAATCCTGGAATACCATGCCCGACAATAATTTGGGAGTGATGCAGTTCAGGAAAATATCTGATCAAGGGTAATTCATGACCAGCATTAAACAAGAGAACCCTCCCCCCTCCGCCATATTTTATAAAACATGGACCTGTGATGGGGTTTAGTTGCAGACTGCTATAACATGAAGAACAACTTTTGTAATGCCACTCTGGGGAAACAGATTCAAAATATATCGAGCTCCCCTCACAAAGGGAAGTGAATGAATGAGAAATTGGGTGAATTCACTCTGTAGCGGCAACTCAAACAAACCACTGCCACTGCTGGATATCTTGCATTGGTTTCTATCCTGTATGATGCGCTCTCTGATCAATCCAATAATAATGTTGAAAAAAATTCAAAGAAATGTAAAAAACCATAGAAACCATAGAAAAACCGCAGCACAGAAACAGGCCTTTGGGCCCTTCTTGGCTGTGCTGAACCGTTTTCTGCCTAGACCCACTGACCTGCACATGGACCATATCCCTCCATACACCTCCCATCCATGTATCTGTCCAATTTATTCTTAAATTTTAAAAAAGAACCCACATTGACCACCTCGTCTGGCAGCTCATTCCATACTCCCACCACTCTCTGTGTGAAGAAGCCCCCCCCCATGTTCCCTTTAAACTTTTCCCCCCTCGCCCTTAACCCATGTCCTCTGCATTCACTCTATCTATACCCATCATAATTTTATATACCTCTATCAAATCTGCTTTCATTCTTCTACGCTGCAGGGAATAAAGTCCTAACCTATTCAACCTTTCTCTGCAACTGAGTTTCTCAAGTCCTGGCAACATCCTTGTAAACCTTCTCTGCACTCTTTCAACCTTATTAATACCCTTCCTGTAATTTGGTGACCAAAACTGAACACAATACTCCAGATTCGGCCTCACCAATGCCTTATACAACCTCATCATAACATTCCAGCTCTTATACTCAATACTTTGATTAATAAAGGCCAATGTACCAAAAGCTCTCTTTACGACCCTATCTACATGTGACACCACTTTTAGAGAATTTTTTATCTGCATTCCCAGATCCCTCTGTTCTTCTGCACTCCTCAGTGCCTTACCATTAACCTTGTATGTTCTACCTTGTATTTGACACTTTATTTACAACTAGCAAAGCATACAATCTTGAAGCGATGAAACTTATGAAACTGACACGAACCATATTAAACGTACTTAAACTGGCTTAAGTGAAGTTAAGTAGAGTTAGTGATGTCAAATGTAAGTAAATGTAATTAAACAGTCAACAAAAGATATTACATCCGTTGGACTCCAGCTCTATACTAACCAGAATACGTAACTGATTCCCTTCGCTTTTACCATGCCACCACCCAGGTGACAAACTACCATAAAAAACATAATAGATACACAACACAGAAAACAAAGCAGATAGAAAATAGATACATGGCTCCTACATATTCTTTGAGGAAACTCCATTACTTCTCTTGTTTCCAAAGGGACTGCCATTGTCACTACACCACAGCTCTACACATGCCCTTACACTTCCTCCCTTACCACCATTCAGGGCCCCAAACAGTCCTTCCAGGTGAGGCATCACTTCACCTGTGAGTCGACTGGGGTGATATGCTGCGTCCGGTGCTCCCGATGTGGCCTTTTATATATTGGTGAGACCCGACGCAGACTGGGAGACCGCTTTGCTGAACATCTACGCTCTGTCCGCCAGAGAAAGCAGGATCTCCCAGTGGCCACACATTTTAATTCCACATCCCATTCCCATTCTGACATGTCTATCCACGGCCTCCTCTACTGTAAAGATGAAGCCACACTCAGGTTGGAGGAACAACACCTTATATTCCGTCTGGGTAGCCTCCAACCTGATGGCATGAACATTGACTTCTCTAACTTCCGCTAGGCCCCACCTCCCCCTCGTACCCCAGCTGTTACTCATTTTTATGCACACATTCTTTCTCTCACTCTCCTTTTTCTCCCTCTGTCCCTCTGAATATACCTCTTGCCCATCCTCTGGGTCACCCCCCCCCGTCTTTCTCCCTAGGCCTCCTGTCCCATGATCCTCTCGTATCCCCTTTTGCCTATCACCTGTCCAGCTCTCGGCTCTATCCCTCCCCCTCCTGTCTTCTCCTATCATTTTGCATCTCCCCCTCCCCCTCCAGCTTTCAAATCCCTTACTCACTCTTCCTTCAGTTAGTCCTGATGAAGGGTCTCGGCCTGAAACGTCGACTGCGCCTCTTCCTATAGATGCTGCTTGGCCTGCTGCGTTCACCAGCAACTTTGATGTATGTAGCTCTACAATCACCTGGTTTACTTTCCTTAGTCCCTTTAAATCAACACTTCCAAATTAACAGTTTTCAATGCCTGTTTAAGATGAAAATTTTATGAATGAATATGGATCTGGGATAAATGCAGGGAATTAGCAGGGCAATTGATGTGGTTTCTCCTCCTTTGAAATATTTAAATGAATTCTTCAGTCATCCCGATTGAAGCTTCAAGTACTACTCAAAATATCCACTAAAATCCACATTATTAGCATTTCCTAGTCTGGTTTCTGCTCTTCAAGTGTTCTGAGTGCACTTGTTTACAAGCATACATTGCTGGAAATCACAGTTTATTGGTCTGTGAGAAGTTAAACCATGTTTAGTAGCTGTAATTAAATACAGTATCTAATTGAATAATGTAATTAAAATGTTAGATGAGTGGTTTAAATGTTCTGTTTGAGGATGATCATTAATTATTTTAAATACAAGGCAATAATTCATGAATTCTACTTATTAGCAAAGCATGTGTCATGTATAAGGCCAACTAATCTATAGTAATAGGGAATGGTAGTATGACAGGGAAAGCACTGAACTAGAAGCAGGCATTATAAGTGTGGATTACCATAATGCACATCTTGGCAGTGGCTTAAAAAAGCAGTGCATGTGGAGTCAGCCAGCAATCTGATCTGTGTGGCTGTTACCCTATACAACTTTTCATTTGAAAAAATCATACAATCAGGTTATTTTCTTTCTGAAATGCAAGGTTGACTTGAGAACTGTGCTAGCAGTTGTAATGGAGGCAGTGACAACACTTTAGTCATAGGAGGTAATTCCTACACTTTAGCGTGCAATCATCAAGAACATACGTGTGTGTGTGTGTGTGTGTGTGTGTGTGTATGTATGAGATCTCTTTGCCCGTGTGTGAGAGAAAGAGATGGTGTGTATTTGTGTTTGGCAATGTGCATAGACAGCTAACAATGTTCTGCTTTGGAAATAACAATATAAATTGTGATGAAATGCCATGGTTCTATTGCTATGCTGCAAAACCTAATGCATTCGTATACTTACCATTTTAGAGCAGGTCTTGTTAGAGGAAGCTAAAACATATTGGTCTGTACCTCTGCTGTAACAGCATCCAGGGGCCTGAGCGGTTCTGGTAAAGTTTGGCATAATTTCAGTTGTCAGTGGCTTTTTTTTGATACAATGGGCAGTGGCCGCCTTTGAGGAAAAGTTAGGAAACAAAATTGTTTCAGACTGAGAAAAGAAAAATGAAAAGGAACTTATAAAGTGAAAAAGAGGAAACACTGATATCACATACACTGAATGGTAACAATAGTACTTATGTAGGATGAGATAGCTCTTGAGTTGTACACAATTCAATATTATAAGCATAAACGAGTGAATATCCAAAAGTGCAAAAGACAAGAGAGACATATGTAAGGTCAGCTGATTGTGAGAAGAACTCACTTGTGCATCATCCTCAATGGCTGGTATGGGACATGAACCTACAATCTTCTAACTCAAACATCCTGCAGCTTGGTGATTTGTACTGGGGATGATGAGAGACATTACTGAAACTTTGCATGGCCTGGCTTTCACACGTGGTAAACTAGGCAGACTTAGCTGATCAGTATGAACGTACTGTCTGACTGATGGAAACAGTGAGAGCCACAAACCATCGAGATGGTCAGGTCCCATGATTGTTGTTGAGTGAGCTGCAAGAGGCCAGTGAGAGTTGACAATCAGCTCATAGATTATTTAGTGGGTGGATGCAGCTGGAAGGAAATCTGATAATTTATCTGTGAACCAGAGTCCAATTTCCTGCCTAAAATCATGTGGAGTGTGATAGTGGGGTTAAGAAATCCCAGGACAGACAAGTAGCTGGCACCAAGAGAAAAGATATAAGTGACACTAACATTGTGAAGAGATGACAAGGGCCGCAGCATAAATAATCAGATAAGGTTCCTGCCTATTTCAAAAGATGGCCAACCTTTCTGTTGCTGGGATCACAGGCAATGTATACAATAGTTATTGCTGACAGAACCATACTCAAGCAAATATCATCCTCATATCTCCTTCTACTACCTTGCATTTCTTTAAGATAGATACAATACTAATGGTTGCAAATTATGAAAATAAATAAATTTGATATTAAGACACTTAAAAATCTACTTCTTGTTCATTTCTGATTCAGCAGCAAGAGATATCTGCAAACAAAGGAGGCAGAGGACATGTGTTAAAGTTATAAGAAATTACTTTATTTAGCCCACTTGCCCACTTGCACAAAGACATTGCCCCTTTTTATACCTTCTAGATCACTTCAAATTTCTGTCGTTATATTAACCCCAGTACTTTTCCAGACAAGCATGTTTCTTCCCATTATCTACTCCGAAGGCTGTAGACTCTGTAGACGGTAGATTGAAAACACACACTAAGTTTTCAAAACATGGCTGTGGACTGGTTCCTTTGTGCTTTCTCAAAACATTCTCACATCCCAGTTTTAGCATATACAAAGGAGGAATCAAATTAAATTATTTTCTTACAATACTACACATTCATATTGTGGCACTCCAGGGGCATGGTCAACAGCTCGCTCCAGCATTCCTAATAGCCAGTGCTGCTTATTATTCTTGTTTTAAAATGCATTAGTGGAATTATGGTGAGATGTTCAAGTTCATTTATTGTTACATTTTAGCTTGGATTATTCAGATGTTTGCTTGCGTGTTTGTGTGTCACCTTGACTGTAACTGGGGTGTGTGATGATCACCTCTTCCGTCGGTATGTGGAACGCAGTAGGCCAGGCAGCATCTATAGGAAGAAGTACAGTCGACGTTTCGGGCCTAAACCCTCTGTCAGGACTAACTGACTATCTCTTCTTTCAGTTAGTCCTGACGAAGAGTCTCGGCCCGAAACGTCGACTGTGCTTCTTCCTATAGGTGCTGCCTGGCCTGCTGCGTTCCACCAGCACTTTGTGTGTGTTGCTTGAATTTCCAGCATCAGCAGATTTCCTCGTGTTTCCGTCTGTGTGTAACTGAGTGGGCTCTCACCGAGCGATGGTGCTCTGCCTGTTGTTGTGTTTGTTGTAATAAAAACAGTAGTTGACATAAACGAGTTCTTCTCGTCTGTCATCATGGACATAATGCTTGCCACATTGGTGTCAGGAGTGGGATTAGAAATTGATTGCAAAATTGAAGAGCTACAATGTCAGATGGAGCACCTTAAGGCCCGGGGAATAAGTCAAAGGACCGAGTGGTATGGCTCTCCTGCTCCCCCAGGCTGGACTCCTGAAGTCAGGGCACAGACCCGGAGGGAGAACCTGGGGACCGAGCATCGTGCCTTCCCAGGGACTCCTGATGAGGTGAGGTTAAGCAGCCTCTCCAACCCAGGCTACACGGTGGAGTGCATCACCTGCCTCCCCAGTGGCTCGCATTGGAGAACCCAAGACATCACAGCAATGGAAGAATGGGCAATGTGGCAGGCAGGCAACGTGGATGGGCAAACGCCCCCAGAGAAAGAGGAGGACCAATGGGCTGCAGCAATGTCGGAGAAATATTAAGGAACTTCACTCAGGCATGGAGGAGATCGCTTCAACCAATTTGTGATACCACGGGCAACTCCTCCCTAAGAGCGGGGTACCAGAGTTCCGAAAACAGCTTCAAGTACAGCTTCATTTATACAGTTGAGTACGTATCAGTAAGCAGTACAAACAAGAGGCATCTGTCAGTTATCAACTCAGCTCACGCTCATGGTCCCAGCACATTCCATTGATAAGACACTGGGATGCAGGCCTTGAGGTTTAGATCAAGGAAAAAGGGGGACAGCACTCAGTCGGTTCTGATACATGACCTTTGTGCAGTTACACAATATGTTCTGTTGTACTTTAACCACGATAAGGAAGTCGCTCAAACAGAAGTATGCTGATGCTTACCGGTGCAGTCCTTTCCACACCACTCACATCTTTCACAGGCTTCATGCATTTACTCCATTTTAACCCTTCGATACTTGAAATTTTCCTCCACAAGCCCACCAGGATGCTCCCCAGATACAACGGTACCATCCGCCTGGAGACCTACCTGGTGCAAGTCAAACTTGCCGCATAGCACAATGGGTGGAGCCACACCAAGCTGGCGGTGCACCGCGCCCTGGCACTGGAGGGGGATGTCCTGCAGGCCCTCCTCGACCTAACGCCGGCAGAGCAGTGTGACCACAGGGCCCTCGTAGAGGCGCTGGAGTAGCGTTTCGAGCAGAGGCCATTGATGGAAGCAATGGGGGAAGAACTGGGCAGTAGGCAGTGCCATGTGGGAGAAAGCCCAGGGGTGTTCAGGACAAATCTCTGCCACTGTGCTCAGTATGGCTACCCCTAGTTCCCTCCCGCGACCCAGGAAGAGCTTGCCCTCCATGCCTTAGTAAAGACGCTGGTGCCGGATCGCCTTCAGCAGCACATTCGTCTGATATCACCATCATCACTGGCCGAGGCGCTGGCAGAACCGGAGAGGGCAGAAGCAGTTTTAGCACCCCACAGTATTCCAGCATCACCCTGCATACCATGAGCCCAGGTTTGTGTGACTGAGGTAGAAGAGGAAACTGACGAGGAAGAGCCCATAAAGACAGGTCCGATCAGCGCCTCGCCGTGTGCCACGGAGTGATCTCTACTACTGCTGTGGCGAGGCTGGCCACGTGGTCCAGAACTGCCCCAGACTAACGCCGCGCCACACCCCAGCACAGCCATTGGTAAACGATGAGCGAGCAGCGCCTCCGAAGACCCCCAGTAGAATCTCTGCATTGTTGCCTCTTGGGGTGGGCTGTTTGAGCAAGGCTTATACGTGGACTGTGTGGTGGAGGGCACCAGATGCTGTGCGATGGTGGACATGGGGTCTACCATCACCATCACCCGTCTGAGTGTCCACCCCAAGGCAGACCAGCTGTCCCTGCCTGGGCGGACAACAACGGTGGTCCAGCTGGCTGCGGTCACCGACGACCGTGCAGCGATGAGAGGGGAAAGGGGGCTGCGCATCGCGGTGGGGAGAAGCACAGTGGTGCATGAGGAGTGGCTAGCCTACATCTGGGACTCACTGGCCTGGACCCCGCAGCGGCCCAATGCAACACAGGGGAACCAGGGGCAAGCGGCGGTGGCAGCAGGCAATGAGGTAGAACTCCCCCACCACTGACCACCAGCAGCTGCGCAGTAAGCAGGAGAGTGATCCCGTGCTTGCCCAGGTGAGGGGATGGCTGAGTGTGGGCCGACAGCCAGAGTGGGCACAGATCTCCGCCCTGGATCCAGAGATCAAAGCCCTATACATTCAGCGGGGCACTCTGGAGGCGTGCAACGGGTTGCCATTCCTGCGGTGGCAGTTTTCTAACGGTGACAGGCATCTCCTGCAGCTGATGGTCCCACAGGGGCTCCGCGCCACAACGCTGTGGGCAGTGCATGGGCTGGTGGGGGCTGGCCATTCCAGGGTGCTGGCAGAACGTGGGGCAGTTCATGCACTGCTACAACACTTACATATCCCAGAAGGGGCCAGGCTGCCACTGTAAGGCGCTAATGCAGCAGGACCCGGTGGGGGCCCCAGTGTGGGCCCACTGCCCCGCCTGGAAGAAGGAACCAACCCTCAAGATTGGAAGCCACTGGAGGAGGCTGGGAGAGGTGCTCGACTGCATCCCTGATGTGGTATACCAGATGCCATTGCCTGAGCGGCAGAAGGCAGTTGTGCTGCTCCAGGACTGGCTGACACCGAATTGGCCCTTGGCCACGACTGACCCAGTGAGGCTGAAGGAAGGAGGTGACAGTCTGGGTGCCCTGCCTCTTGCCTCAACAAATAGTGCCACCTCTGGGAGGGAGGGGGCTGCAGACAACTCTCAGCATCCCAGGTGGCATGTCGACCACCACCAGGACTTCGGAGCTTTGTTCTGGACTCTGGGGTTGCCAAGGGATGGCTGACCTCTCAGGTGGGGGCAGTGTGGCGCTCCAGGGGAGCTTGGTGAACAGCTCGCCCCAGCATTCCCAGCGGCCAGCGCTACGTATCGTTCTTGTTTTAAAATGCATTTGTTGAATTATCGTGACATGGTTAAGATCATGTATTGTGACATTTTAGCTTGGGTTATACAGTTATTTGATTGTGTATTTGTGGGTCACCCTAACCGTAACCAGGGTGTGTGATGGTCACCTCCCCCGTCTGTAACATCTGTGACAGAGTTGGTTCTCATCAGAGTGATAGCGCTCTGTCTGTTAACACAACGACTGCAGTGAGGAGGAGTCTGTGACCCACCTCTTTGCACACTGTGAGTTCGCAGAGAGGGTGTGGAGGAGGATGGATGGGCTAGTGTCACGTTTCATCCCCAGCAGCTGTGTAACAGAGGACTCTCTGATCTACGGGCTGTTCCTGGGGACGCACACGGAGACCAACATCCGGTGCTGCTGGCAGGTCATCAACTCGGTGAAAGACGCTCTTTAGTCGGCCCGAAACTTGATGATCTACCAGCACATGAAGACGTCTGTGGGAGAATGCTGCCGACTGGCACATTCTTGGCTGCAGGAGTACGTGCTGAGGGACGCACTGAAACTCGGTGCAGCGACCGCAAGGGCCCGGTGGAGAAGGACCACGGTTAAGGTTCTTCTCCCGCGGGAGTGGGAAGGGTCGGCTGGTGGGGAGTATATCCCTCAACAATGGTGTGGTAAGGTGAACCAACAGAGTGCCACGTGGGTGGCTAAAAGTGTGGAAATGTATAGACAGTAATGGAAACATCTGTAAAGAATTGACAGACATTGAATGGTTTATTGTACATAATCTTATTTTTGAATAAAGTATATCTTGGTAAAAAAATAAATAAAAATAGCAGTTGAGATAAGCAATCAACGATCATCATGGACCGAATGCCTGCCACAATATATATGTTCTACCCGCATTCCACATGTACTAAGTAAATGACTGATTCATCCAAAAATGTTTTAGTATCTTGAAGTTCATGCCCACTAGTGTTGGAATCTTGAAGCTCCTGCCTGAAGCTAGAGGTGCAGTTAGGTAAGGTTGTTAAGGTTACTAGTTTTCAATGGACAATACATTGAATATAAAGCAGGGAGGTCATGCCAGAAATTCACAACACACTATTCGGACCACAATTACTATTGCGTGTGAACTACTGTCAGTGTAGGAAGAATGTGAGCACACTACAGGAGGTTCAAGGACACTGGGGGCAATGCTTCCAGGACTGAAAATTTTATTTGTAGGGAATGATTGAATGTGCCTTAATTTGGGATAGAGACTGAGGATAGATTTAATTGATGCATATAGAAGTGAACAAGAAGGACCATTTGTCCTTGGTTGAATAGTCAACAACTAGAAACCATGAAGTTAGTTTGTCAGAGGGTTGGAGAAGAGTTGAGAAAAATATGTCATATAATGACTGACAGGACCTAAACTCATTATGATTGGGGGAGTAGGCAGGACTTAATTTATACATGGATGAGTGGTTGAAATGTCAAAACCTCAAGGATATGAAATGGGGAATGGAATGCCAGGAAATTTTGTTTGTGATGAATAGGGGTTTCTTTTTCTGCTGAAAACTTTGCTGATTCTGATTTTAATGATCAAGTTGCAATCCAGGGTGCAATGAAATGAGATACGAACTGCAGATTATGCCTGGTTACTTCAAACCGTGTTTGCAGAAGAGTGTGTGGTCATTTGCATTTCACACCCCCAGGACTATTGAAAGACTAATGGCAGCAGAGACAATCTATTTAAAATATTATGGCAACAGTGTGATCAAATGAGAAAGTTGAAGCAAGGGAAACTGAACTACTGGTTACTGCAGATAAGCAAGCACTGCCAAGGAAGTAATAACAGAGTTATTGACCCTCACCACTCCTCAGAAATCAGAAATCATAAATCAAATCGAATGTGCATCAACAAATACGATAGAGATTGTACAAAAGATATGATGTCCTATTCTAGGATTTTCTCATTGATTGAACTGAGTTAAAATTATTATCCAAGAATTTATATTATAGTAGTGGTTCAATTTCTTAATTATTGATTATATCACATGTGATAGAACTGGACAATTACTGAACAACCCATAGTGAATCAAGTGCAATTAAAAGCTGACCACATTACTCAAGTAAAGTTATTGTCTGGACTTTACCGTCAATACAGATGAATGACTACCATTGTCCCGAACATGCTTACCAACATTTTGTGAACTTTTACACAGCACCTTAACAACATAACTCCCAGATGTGGGATATGTGAGAGAACAAAGCAACAGCAGAACTCTTCATCAGAGTGAAGTCTTTAGTGAGGCACAGAGATTCTGAACCAGATGACTAAATTTAAAAATTCATTCACAGTCATATTATGAAAATGAAGAAAGATGTGGGTTAAGAAATAGAGAAAAGAATCAGAAAGAAGGGAATAAAAAAGTATTTCTAAAATTCCAAGCAATAATTAAAATCTAGAGGAATAGGGGGCAACTTAGTACATTTTCACAGCCAGAGAAATTGCTTGGCAATAAATAGGACCTTCAACAAAGCTTAAGACATCATTTACATCTGAATGCATAAACTTTAATTTTTTTTTCTTCTTTGTTTGGCTTGTGTCCAATGCGAAAATACCACATATTCACACAGTTTCACAGATGATTCTCTCAGTGAGAGAGCATTACAGAGGAATCCCTAGAGGAGAAAGGCAAATTGGACAAGAACTTCTTGATATCCACGTTTAACTGAACATGTGCTGATGCTGGAAATTGCTCCATGATAAAAATGGCTGTAGGTAATCTGAGTATTATTCCAAACACAAACTCTGAGCCAAGTCTTTAGATCGACCAAGAGAAAGTGCAATATTGTTTGAAAGGAATATCAGCTGGTTGAATGAAGGTCCAATTATTGGTAGACCTTAAAATTCATTGTTAAATATAAATATTGAAGCTTTGTTCTAAAATTTGGTTAGTTATTGTTTTACAATTGTTTCATTCAAATACTTTTATGAACATAAGAAAGCTAGTTGCTCAAGTAGTTTTTGAAAAAATCTTATTAAATCCATGAGGACATGCTTTAATAATAAATACCTCGAAGGATTTTTTCAAGTGAATTTTGATTTATTAGAACTGTTTCCTGATACAGAACTAAATCCAACATTTTTTGTAGTGTAGCAACTCCTATCAAGTGTCAAAACTAAGCAAACAATAATGTTTTGCAAAACCAGAAGACTAAAAACAAGAAATAATGTGTTCATTTAATTAATCAACAATTCATTGAGAATTCCAAATCACGTAAATATGAGGAAACTGGTCTTTGCTAGTTCTTGGCTGTAATTTTCCTTTTGTGCTAGGTCTGGCTTTTTTCATATCCCTGACTGCTTATAATTAAATAAAAATGCAAATATCAAAAACATGCAAATGATCCATTTTATCCCAGTGATCCAGAGCAATGCCTCTGCTCCACACATATCTCCTCCCACTCTGTAGCCTAAAACGCTGGAGTGTACTTTTTGGGAATGAAAAACAGTCATTGCTTTTACCACTTTTGTTCTCTTCACAAAACAAAATAATGAAAATTCTTGTAACTGTATTGGGTTGGTTTATGCATGTATGAAAGTGGGACCTGCATAATTCTCAACCATATTGCACCCGTTTTAGAAATCACTTGCAAAGAATATCAGCAGTTGTTACACAGACAAATGCAACACATACCACAGCTCCACAGTGCCCAGAGACCTGACAGAGATTAAGCGACTGTTTTGTCAAGCACTTCATCCCATCTGCAAAAAGTAGGATTTCCTGTAGCCAATCATTATAATTCCAAGCAACACACATCAAAGTTGCTGGTGAACGCAGCAGGCCAGGCAGCATCTATAGGAAGAGGCGCAGTCGACGTTTCAGGCCGAGACCCTTCGTCAGGACTAACTGAAGGAAGAGTGAGTAAGGGATTTGAAAGCTGGAGGGGGAGGGGGAGATGCAAAATGATAGGAGAAGACAGGAGGGGGAGGGATAGAGCCGAGAGCTGGACAGGTGATAGGCAGAAGGGGATACGAGAGGATCATGGGACAGGAGGTCCAGGAAGAAAGACGGGGGGGGGGTGACCCAGAGGATGGGCAAGAGGTATATTCAGAGGGACAGAGGGAGAAAAAGGAGAGTGAGAGAAAGAATGTGTGCATAAAAATGAGTAACAGCTGGGGTACGAGGGGGAGGTGGGGCCTAGCGGAAGTTAGAGAAGTCAATGTTCATGCCATCAGGTTGGAGGCTACCCAGACGGAATATAAGGTGTTGTTCCTCCAACCTGAGTGTGGCTTCATCTTTACAGTAGAGGAGGCCGTGGATAGACATGTCAGAATGGGAATGGGATGTGGAATTAAAATGTGTGGCCACTGGGAGATCCTGCTTTCTCTGGCGGACAGAGCGTAGATGTTCAGCAAAGCGGTCTCCCAGTCTGCGTCGGGTCTCACCAATATATAAAAGGCCACATCGGGAGCACTGGACGCAGTATATCACCCCAGTCGACTCACAGGTGAAGTGATGCCTCACCTGGAAGGACTGTTTGGGGCCCTGAATGGTAGTAAGGGAGGAAGTGTAAGGGCATGTGTAGCACTTGTTCCGCTTACACGGATAAGTGCCAGGAGGGAGATCAGTGGGGAGGGATGGGGGGGACGAATGGACAAGGGAGTTGTGTAGGGAGCGATCCCTGCGGAATGCAGAGGGGGGGGGGAGGGAAAGATATGCTTAGTGGTGGGATCCCGTTGGAGGTGGCGGAAGTTACGGAGAATAACATGTTGGACCCGGAGGCTGGTGGGGTGGTAGGTGAGGACCAGGGGAACCCTATTCCTAGTGGGGTGGTGGGAGGATGGAGTGAGAGCAGATGTACGTGAAATGGGGGAGATGCGTTTAAGAGCAGAGTTGATAGTGGAGGAAGGGAAGCCCCTTTCTTTAAAAAATGAAGACATCTCCCTCGTCCTAGAATGAAAAGCCTCATCCTGAGAGCAGATGCGGCGGAGACGGAGGAATTGCGAGAAGGGGATGGCGTTTTTGCAAGAGACAGGGTGAGAAGAGGAATAGTCCAGATAGCTGTGAGAGTCAGTAGGCTTATAGTAGACATCAGTGGATAAGCTGTCTCCAGAGACAGAGACAGAAAGATCTAGAAAGGGGAGGGAGGTGTCCACGCCTGCAATCGCCGTTTTTTTGACTTTGTCATGTTAGGCAAAGATCGCAAGATCTTACATCTACGGACTCCAGAGCCTGCCGGCCCTGACGCTAGCAGGCATGAACTTTCAATTGCGGCCCCTGCCATTCCTCCGTCTCCGCCGCATCTGCTCTCAGGATGAGGCTTTTCATTCTAGGACGAGGGAGATGTCTTCATTTTTTAAAGAAAGGGGCTTCCCTTCCTCCACTATCAACTCTGCTCTTAAACGCATCTCCCCCATTTCACGTACATCTGCTCTCACTCCATCCTCCCACCACCCCACTAGGAATAGGGTTCCCCTGGTCCTCACCTACCACCCCACCAGCCTCCGGGTCCAACATATTATTCTCCGTAACTTCCGCCACCTCCAACGGCATCCCACCACTAAGCATATCTTTCCCTCCCCCCCTCTCTCTGCATTCCACAGGGATCGCTCCCTACACAACTCCCTTGTCCATTCGTCCCCCCCATCCCTCCCCACTGATCTCCCTCCTGGCACTTATCCGTGTAAGCGGAACAAGTGCTACACATGCCCTTACACTTCCTCCCTTACCACCATTCAGGGCCCCAAACAGTCCTTCCAGGTGAGGCATCACTTCACCTGTGAGTCGACTGGGGTGATATACTGCGTCCGGTGCTCCCGATGTGGCCTTTTATATATTGGTGAGACCCGACGCAGACTGGGAGACCGCTTTGCTGAACATCTACGCTCTGTCCGCCAGAGAAAGCAGGATCTCCCAGTGGCCACACATTTTAATTCCACATCCCATTCCCATTCTGACATGTCTATCCACGGCCTCCTCTACTGTAAAGATGAAGCCACACTCAGGTTGGAGGAACAACACCTTATATTCCGTATGGGTAGCCTCCAACCTGATGGCATGAACATTGACTTCTCTAACTTCCGCTAGGCCCCACCTCCCCCTCGTACCCCATCTGTTACTCTTTTTTATGCACACATTCTTTCTCTCACTCTCCTTTTTCTCCCTCTGTCCTTCTGAATATACCTCTTGCCCATCCTCTGGGTCACCCCCCCCCCGTCTTTCTTCCTGGACCTCCTGTCCCATGATCCTCTCGTATCCCCTTCTGCCTATCACCTGTCCAGCTCTCGGCTCTATCCCTCCCCCTCCTGTCTTCTCCTATCATTTTGCATCTCCCCCTCCCCCTCCAGCTTTCAAATCCCTTACTCACTCTTCCTTCAGTTAGTCCTGACGAAGGGTCTCGGCCTGAAACGTCAACTGCGCCTCTTCCTATAGATGCTGCCTGGCCTGCTGCGTTCACCAGCAACTTTGATGTGTGTTGCTTGAATTTCCAGCATCTGCAGAATTCCTGTTGTTTGCATTATAATTCCAATCCCTTTTCCCATTCTGACATGTCAGTCCATGGCCTCTCATAATGTGGCCACTCTCAGGCTGGAGGAGCAACATGTCCTATTCCATCTGGGTTGCCCCTAAACTGATGGCATGAACATCAATTTCTCTAACTTGTGGTAATTTTTCTCTCTCACTCTTCTCTCATCTCCAATGTCCCACTCTGGCTCGATCTTTTTAAAAATTTTTTTTTGCTCAGCATAACAAAGCTTTCAATTTACAGATACATTTATATTTACATTTCTTTCCCTCACAAATATCAACTATCAGAACACTTCCACCAAAATATAGACATCACCCCAACATCCTATACAAAAGCCCTTATTAGTATAGCAGACAGGTTTACATCTACATACTGCAGAAAAGGTTGCCATGTTTTATGAAAACTATTCGTTTTGAGTGTACCATACATGTCAAAAAGTCCAAAGGAATGTATTTTATGATTAATTTACGCCAACCAAAAAGTCCAGGGGCTTTATTGGATATCCAACAAAGTAAATGTTCTTCCTTGCACAAAAAGTCAGGATGTTAAAATGTTTTTTTCTGATGTGCATCAATAATACGACTCTGGATCAGTCTTACCTGTTCTCTTCTCACCTGCCTATCACCTCCCCCTGGTGTCCTTCCTCCATCCCTTTCTCCCATGGTCCACTTTCCTCTCCTATCAGATTCCTCCTTCTCCAGAACTTTACCTTTTCCACCTATCACCTCACAGCTTCTTATTTTATCCCCCTCCTCCATTCACCAAGCTTCACCTCTGACATTCTAGCCTGTACTCCTTTCCCTCCCCACACCTTCTTATTCTGACATCTTCCCCCTTCCTTTTCATTCCTGATAAAGGGTCTCAACCCCAAAACAGCGAACATTTATTAATTTCCATAGATTCTGCCTGACCTGCTAAGTTCCTCCGTCATATTGTGTGTGTCATGCAGGAGATGGCGACAGTTGCCTTGTGATGATGTTAGGATTATCCTTCCCTTGAAGAATGTCCTAGTAAATTTCTTCCTCACAAGCATATCAGGCTGAATTGCAGACCACTGAAGACCATTGTGCTAAGTATTTTCATGAATGCAGCTCGAGTTTATACACTGATCTCTGAAAATCTGTGTAGGTGAATGTGAGGAATTACACTTGACAGCAAACGTTTTGCTTCCTGAATACTTTTGGGAGTAACTTATGGATTTTGGGCTGCTGATCATAAAAATCACCATGAAATTTTCCTATCATGCATCAGTTCTTTGAAGTCACCTATATTTATTATTTCAATTAATAATTCAAGTCAACATCAGTAAGTCGTAAGAGCTGATTGTGGACTTCAGGAAAGGGTAAGATGAAGGAACACATACCAATCCTCATAGAGGGATCAGAAGTGGAGAGAGTGAGCAGTTTCAAGTTCCTGGGTGTCAAGATCTCTGAGGATCCAACCTGGTCCCAACATATTGCAGCAGTTATAAAGAAGGCAAGACAGCAACTATACTTCATTAGGAGTTTGAAGAGATTTGGTATCTGAACAAATACGCTCAAAAACTTCTATAGATGTACCGTGGCGAGCATTCTGACAGGCTACATCACTGTCTGGTATGGGGGTGGGGAGGTTGGTGGTTACTGCACAGGACCAAAAGAAGCTGCCAAGGGTTGTAAATTTAGTCAGCTCCATCTTGGATACTAGCCTACAAAATACCCAGGACATCTTCAAGGAGTGGTGTTTCAGAAAGGCAGCATCCATTATTAAGGACCTCCAGCACCCAGGGCATGCCCTTTTCTCACTGTTACCATCAGGTAGGAGGTACAGAAGCCTGAAGGCACACACTCAGCGATTCAGGAACAGCTTCTTCCCCTCTGCCATCCGATTCCTAAATGGACATTGAACTCTTGAACACTACTTCACTCTTTTAATATATATATAATTTCCGTTTTTTGCATGATTTTAATCTATATATTTAATCTAATACATATACTGTAATTGATTTACTTATTTATTTATTATTACTATTTTTTTTCTTCTTCTATATTATGGATTGCATTGAACTACTGCTGCTAAGTTAACAAATTTCATGACACATGCCGGTGATAATAAACCTGATTCTGATTCAATTAAAATTTTGCCCACAATGTTTACCTGAAAAGTTTTCTGCCTTGTATCTTCTATCTTGCATGAAACAACACAACCTGTTGCTTTCTCCATCATTTTGGGGGACTTTAACCAGGCCAGCTTGATAAAGTCACTAAATAATTACTATCAACAAATAATTTGTAGTACCAGAGGAAACAACACACTGGGCCACTGTTACATTGTGTTACATTTGTACACTGCTTGCTGTACACAAATGGGCTGTTGCATTCCCCAAAGTACAACAGTGACCACACTTAAAAGTTACTTCATTGTTTGTAATGTGCTTTTGGCTGCTATGAAACCCAAAACTATGTTTTCTGATCAAGGACACATGACTTACTTGCTATCGAGAACAAGATGAAGCATTTCACATTGTTGTGATAAAAACAATCGTGTCTCCCTTAACATTCCCCGGTGAAAAAATATCCAGTTGACGTCATCACTCCACATAACCCAATTATTTCAGCTCTCAGTCATTGTAGTAGCCCTCCTTAGTAGCTTTCCAGTCACTGCAAGTCTTGTATCTGTACTGCACAGCGGCTGCCACCAGCGCAGACTGTTCTAATTGCAGCCAGACCTTTGTTTCATTAAGTTGCAGAATTACTTTTTAACTTGATATTGACTTTCTAATACATCCCACTATCTGGTTTATTTTGCTGTTCACGAAGATTAACACTAAATCCTTATTATTAATCAGTACCTCCTCATTTTGTTCTTCATTTCCTTTTCTGCCAACAATAGTGGGCAGAATTTCAGATGATGACAAGAAGGCATACATACAGGCATGGGATATATCAGCTAGTTGAGTGGTATTACCTTGTACTCAACATCAATAAGACCAAAGAACTGATTGTGGATTTCGGAAAGGGTAAGACGAGGGAACACACACTATTCCTTATAAAGAGATCGGAAGTGGAAAGAGTGAGCAATTTCATGTTTCTGAGAATATCTCTGAGGATCTATCCTGGACCCAGTATATTGATGCAGCTACAAAGAAGGCATAACAGCGGACATATTTTATTAGGAGTTCGAGGAGATTTAGCTTGTCATCAAAGACACTTGAAAATTTCTACTAATGTACCGTGGAGAGCATTCTACCTGGATGCTTCATTGTCTGGTATGGGAGGGGCTACTGCACAGGAGTAAAATATATTGCAGACAGTTGTAAACTTAGTCAGCTCCATCATGGGCACTAGCCTCCATTGCAACCAGGACATCTTCAAGGAGCAATGTCTCAAAAATGGTGACATCCATCATTAAGGACCCCCATTACCCAGGTCATGCCTTATGCTCATAGCTAGCATCAGTGAGGAAGTACAGCTTGAAGACACACATTCAATGATTTATGAACAGCTTCTCCCCCTCTGCCATCCGATTTCTGAATGGACATTGAACCCCAGAATACTACCACAGTACATTTTTATTTCTATTTTTACACTATTTATTTAATTTAACCATTTAATATACATACTTACCATAATTCACATTTTTTTCTATTATTATGCATTGCATTGCACTGCTTCTGCAAAGTTAACAAGTATCATGACATATGCTGGTGATATTAAACCAGATTCTGATTAAATAATAATTCCTTCCAGGGCTACAATGGTACTTTACAACATTAACAGATTGTATGTACCTTACTTACATGACTTTGTTATTGATGTAATCATTCATGGGTTTAATGTGTTTTGTTTATTCAAGCTAACACCCATGCAAATTGTTTGTTAAGGCTTTGCAATTTTGTAAGTTGGTGTTAATTGATCTGTTTTGCCCATGTTCCCGAGAATGAATATTTCTGATACACCGACAACACTTCTATTTTGTTTTTTCTTAAATTGCTTGCTAAACTGCACCTATCAAATTCAACAACAGGAATTCTGCAGATGCTGGAAATGACGAAGGGTCTCGGCCTGAAACGTCGACTGTACCTCTTCCTAGAGATGCTGCCTGGCCTACTGCATTCACCAGCAACTTTGATGTGTGTTGCTCCTATCAAACTCATCTAGGTTTGACTTCATTCTCACAAGCCAAAGTTTCCCATTTTAAGCCGCTGACACATCAGTGATCTGTGTCAGCTGAGTTGCAGTGCTGAACAGTTACAGAAGCTCTATGAAACACACAGGCAATTGTGTGCACAAATAGAGTGGCAAGGATCACAACCCTAGGCAAAAGGAGGGGAAACAGCACATAATTATGGTCTGAGGCTACGTTCCCACTACACCGGATAATTTTGAAAACACCAGTTTCGAGTAAAATCAACAGGCGTACACACTAAGCGTTTTTCAAAATATCTCTGTCCACATTAACTTGGATATTTGGGTGAATCTCCTCTACTGGGCACGCGCAGGACACACAGAAAACAAGCGAAGAGGAAACGGTATACTTAGTGCGCGTTTGTCCAGTTACAGAGTAGAAAAACTGAAAAGGAATTGCTCTTGGCTCTCGTGCAGGAGGACTTAAAACTAAAAAAAACTGAATACTGGACTGTATGGAGGCAACTGATAGGGAGTTCACGGACAGTATGACCCGGCTGACGACGAATGTTGAAAAACTGACTAACTCTGTGGCATTAATAAAGCCCCTTGTTAAATGTATAAAACAAGTCTGCGTCAATGTTATCTTGTATTTCCATACAATGTTACATTAGACTGTTGCACATCTATTGCCAGAGAAGTACTTGCACAAATAGGTAAACCACCTTCATACAAGCAAGGACAGAAAACAGGACAAAGTGACTATACTTATTTATTCAATAAGCTATGGGTCAAAGTATTTGGTGAGTACATTTCTAACTCTTCTGGCTTCAGTCTCGTTGTTGTCTGTTCTGAAATTGTTAGGTTATGTGGGGGGTTGTGTTCAAGAAAACAATGAAATGCCGCGCTGTGCTCATCTGTTCCGGCACGTCATGGCAGCGTTTTTAAATAGTCAAAAAAGCTCACTTTACAATTTAACTCTCACGCCGTTCACACCAATTGAGTGTTATAACGGTAGTGCTTGCACAGTACCAAGCAGAAGCAGAAAAAGCATTGTTGTTGTGGTGTTGTCATGACAGCGTTTTTAAATCTCTCTGTTTACTCCGTATACACTACAACGGATATTAGGCGTTTTCAGATTTATTCACTCTGGAGACCATTTCTGAAAATCTGTGTTTTCAAGGGATGAAAACGCCGCTTAGTGTGGACGGCGGGTCAAAACGAAGAGAAAAAGCTTCGTTTTCAAAATTATCTGGCTTAGTGTAGATGTAGCCTGAGAAATTCAAGCCCTCAGGATATGGATAGAGAGAGCTCACTATTGACCTGATTATTGATTGATGCAAACCTTACCTATAGCTTAGTGGAAGCTATTCTCAAGCTAACTTTAATTTGTGCAATTTGCAATAATTGACCACATTCGTACCAGCATTTAACATGGCCATATCATTTCTGCACCGTCATTAAAAGGTTTGCTGATAGATTTTCTTTTCTGCATTAAACATGCAAGGTCACAACAGCAGAATGCTGTACTCATGTACTGAAATTTGGTTTTATTACTGACAGTTTGCAGCTGCTGCGATAAGATACATTTATTGCATGCAACTGTAGATAAATTTCACACATTAGTATTCCACCAAGAACAACAATACAGAGCTTTGCAGCAGATGGCAGCTGATATACAAGAGCTAGTGGATTCAGGGTCGTATACACTTGCAGAATTACAAGGAGCTCAACTTCACTTTGATGAAGGAAATCATGTCAATATACTTGTAGAGCTTTATTCTAATGATGGGCATTTCATGATGAGTAGCTTTACATCTATTATTTAGATTGTAAAGACTCCATTCTAAGCGCGCAGATAAACTACCAGTGACTCTTCCATCATTATTTTGTACCCAACTAGAATTATCCAGCATTGAGTATGAAGTTCAAAGTTTAAAGTAAGTTTATTATCAAAGTACATATATGTCACTATATACAACTCAGGTTCATTTTCCTGTGGATATACTCAACAAATCTAAGAAATACAATAGAATCAATGAAAGACCGCACTCAGCAGGCAGGCAGTCAAACAACCCAATGTGCAAAAGATGACAAACTGTGCAAATTAAAAAAATGAAAAATAAATAAGTAAACAAACAAATAAACAATAAATATCAAAACTTGAGATGAAGAGTTCTTGAAAGTGAGTTCATAGGTTGTGGGAACAGTTCAGTGATGGGGCAAGTGAAGTTGAATGAAGTTATTCTACTGGTTCAAGAGCCTGATGGTTGAGGGGTAATAACTGTTCCTGAACATGGTGGTATGAGTCCTGAGGCTCCTGTGCATTCTTCCTGATGGCAGCAGTGAGAAGAAAGCATGACAAGGTGGTGCGGCCAGATGATGGCTACTGCTTTCCTGTGACAATGCTGCATGTAAATGTGCTCAACGGAGGGGAGGGCTTCACCCATAATGGACTGGGCCATATCCACTACCTTTTGTAGGAATTTCCATTTAAAGGCATTGGTGTTTCCTTACCAGACTACGATGCAATCGGTCAATGCATTTTCCACCACAAATCTGTAGAAGTCTGTCAATGTATTAGATGTCATGTCAAATCTTCACAAACTTCTAACAAAGTAGGGTTGTTGTTGTATTTTCTTCATAATTGCATAGAAGGTGAAAGAATCTTTCACAATGGAACTGAGAATTAGAAAAAGAACTGACCCCTATGTTATGTTGCTACTGTGGAGTCAATATTATCAGCAATTCTCTTATAGCAATACGAGGAGATTTGAGATTATTTACTAATGGCAGCTCTTTGATAACCAAGTGCAGTAAGGCAAAAAGGAAAACTCTAGAGAGGTATGACATTTATTGATATTGCAAGATTCAAATGACTATTAGAACGAAACCTTTGGTGCAAATATATAAAACTATGGTAAATCCTGGTAATCCACAGTAGATTAAAATTGTTAATATCCTTTTGTGGACATCACAAAGGATTAGTTCCCTTTTCAAAACATCCTCACCAATCAAGGATATAATGTGTGATATCAGGCATCTCCAGTGAAAATGCTTCTCAAAACAGAAACAAAAAGCCTTCAGACAAATGAAACTGGATATATTAAAATACATAAAACCAAATAAAAGAGGATGAGGTAGAAGTTATGCTTTAATCTGATGATGGTTATAAATCGCTCAAGCTTTATTTTCACAGTTTTAATGTCTTTCAATTTCCTTGATTAGATTACAACTTTAACCTGACCTATCTCCAGCTCATTTTTTAAAAAATCATTACCAGACCGTGTCACAGATACAGTGAGACTGTGCAGTAGAGCTTCATGTCTATGTGGTCCATTTCCTAGTCATTTCTGTTAAAAGCCTCATATACTTATCCAATCCTACAAGCATAGGTCTGACCAACTTCAGGAGAACTTATGAGTTCAAGAGTTTAAGTTTTTATGACTAGAGCATGGATTTTACCTTCCTTTAGTGTCCTAAACATGTACTGTGTATGGCTGGTTGGTGATTGTCCATCATGTCTGACGATGACAGGAAACCTGTGGAAGAGATTTTTTTAAAGTGGAAAAGTTCTTGTACTGGGCAGTTCCATTCTCTTGACTTCAGAAGTCCAAGTGCAGTGCTACAAACAAGAGCCACAACCTGTGGTCTTCTGTGCTTTGTCATGCCCTTCGTTCTCCACAGAACATTGCAGTACCACCATTGGATCTCATCTATCCAGTCCACCAGAGCGGGCTTCGCATGCTGGAACAGGCATGTCCCTAACTCACTGGGGTATGAGGTTACCAGCTACCCTCACATGGTTTAGCCCACCTATCAAAGTGGTGTACCGGGGTGTGGCCACTGTCACATGCAAACGGCCACTTGGGGCCACAGGTGAGAGCTGAGTGTCTGATGGGGACTAAATGTGAGTGAGCTTCACCAGAATGGGACACAGCACGACAAACTACTTCATCAAGGGGTGCTACCCCTCCCAGGACACTCCGTACACCCTATGCTGTGTATCGTATATATTAGATCCATGCAAAAAAATTATGAAATTGGCCAAAAGAAAGGAATTCTTCAAAAAACTACGTATGGTAGTCTGCACACAGACCTGAACAGTTTCTTTTAGGAAATATCATAACTACCATGATGATCATTGATGAGAGTATCGGACCTTAAAGGATCGCTGTCCATGGCAGCCACAAAAGTGTGGTATAAAAGGCTGCCAATATGGTGAGAGACCAACAGACTGGGATTAGTAAGGACAGGCAGCAGCACTTATACTGCAATTAACCTTAACTCTGGTGCCCTGCAAGGATGTGTCCTCAGCCCCCTACTTCACTGACGACTGTGTGGACAGATTTCTGTCTAACTTCATCTACAACAGGGGTTCTCAACCTTTTTATGGCATGAAGCAATAACATTAAGTAAAGGGTCCATGGACCACAGGATGAGAACCCCGATCTACAAGTTTGCAGATGATAACACTGTAATAGGCTAGATCGCAGGTAATGACCAGATGGAATATGGTAAGGAGTTACAGAGTCAAGTGGAATGGTGCCACATCAACAGCTTTCCCACAATGGCAGCAAAGCAATAGAACTGGCTATTGACTTCAGAAGCAGGGTGAGGCACATACCCCTCTATCAGTGGTGTTGAGGTGGAGATGGTTGACAGTTTGAAGTTCTTAGGTGTAAATGGGAACCACTTGAAAACCGACATATTAAACTACGGTTAATTTTAATTTTCAAAGAAGTTCACAATATCACTCCATCAAACATCCAAATTCGTCACAGAGTCAGTTCAACTCGACAGCAAACTGGACTTCACATATTGGAAACTCCTTCATTCAATAAGATTTGCTACCAGTACTCCCTCTAGCCAAGATCAACCAGTGGAATCTTCTGCCACCAGACCTGCGCAGTATTTCTGACATGAATATTTTTAGAGATGGACTCAATCAAATTGATTTAGGGGATCTAGTCAAAAAAGCTTACTTTACAATTTAACTCCCACACCGTTCACACCAACTGCGCGTTATAACAGCGGTCCGGCAGTGCTTGCGCAGTACCAAGCAGAAGCAGAAGAAGCAGAAATAGCACCAACTGCCTCTCTTAGTGTAACCACATAGATGCTACAGTCAAGGAAGCACACTAGTATCTCTGCTTTCTTAGAAGGCCTAACAGTGGTGACATGAGTCACAGTAGCAGGCAGTCTGATTAATGGGACAGTCTACATTTCATATATGATTGCCGAAAATAGTTGTGGCTAGTGACTGGACTGCCTCTGATGATTCCTATAATCCTGAACATTGACAACTCAAGCTGGCAGATTCTTATTCGTGTTAATTAGCATCTTATTGGCAATCTTTACATGAGGTGCTCTTAATTCTTAAGTGTTCATCGGAGGATTTAATTTATGCCTAACATGTGCAATTTAGGGGAGGTCAGGTGCAATTTATGACTTGTGAAATCATCGAGTGAGTGTCCGATATCAGGAAGGCGTCAGTTATGCTAAGAAGTGGCACAAGTGGAAGTACTTAGGTGAATGGTCAGGACTTGAAGCTGGAAGTGATCATTAAGACCATCTAACCCACATTAAATCACTTTGCACATGAAGTGCACATGAAATTACAGAGCAAAATGAGCTAACCTCGTCCACCGTGCTTGCATATCTGTTCAGACAGGACTTATAAATTATTCACTAGACTTTTTCGAGTTAATTTATTATTACTCATTACAGCATAGTGACAGGCCCTTCCAACCCAATGAGCCCCCACGTCCAGTTGCACCCATTAGCCTACTAACTCGAACTTCTTTGGAATGTGAGAGGAAACTAGAGCACTTGGTGGAAACCAGCATGGTCACGCGCAAGACAGACACACTCCTTACAGACATCGCAGAATTGAATTCTGGTGACCATTACAGTGAGAGCATTACACTTACCGCTACGCTACCATGTCACCCAAGTTTAACAATGTTTCAAATAATGCATTTTAATGTGGAAACTCATTAAAGATATAATTAATCAAATTCAGTGGTTTGAGTGAAATGCTGAGACTGCCCAGAGAAGTGCTGGGGCAGAGTCAGTCGAAATGCGGACACGACAGTCATCTGGAGAGTGGTGGCGAATATGGGGGAGGGTGGCAAGGGGAACTGGAGAAACAGTAACAATATATTGCAGAGCACAGATGGACACATGGTGCAGAAGGCACCAGTGGTCTCCAGGAAACTGAACCAAGGACCTATTGACACTTCAGAAGAATTAGACCCAGATACAGCTGTAAATTTAGGGCTAGCACCTTGGGCAACTGGTTCCAGCACACTTGCAGCAGAGCACAACGAGGAGCCAGCTGAGCATCCATCAGAAGTATCTACTTCCCTATACTTTCCTGAGACATGTTCTTGAACGTCAGAAGTTACCGGAAGCAGAGCCGGTGGATTTGTCACAGAGTCAATAGGAGAGGAGGTCTCCTCACCTCTGCCAGCTTTCACTGACTGTGACTATATTCCCAACAGCAGGAATGAAATCCCAGCTCTTGAAGTGGCACAAAGTTATTCACATCTTAAGGGGATAACTCCTGGTGCTTGGTACCAGTGCAGGGCATCATGAAGCAGGAAACTCTCCTAATCCAACATTACCTTAGTGAACTCCGTCCCTTTCTTGACTCCGAGGAGCTACAGTGGGTTGGAGGATGTATTAAGAAAGCAAAAACTCACTTCAGAGGTACCTCACAAAAATCATCATTCTGAGTGAGCAAAGTAAGACTTATCAGACATTACCATCAATAAATATGTCATCAAGGATGACATTTTTGGAGCGAGAATGATTAAAGGCTATTTCACTGTGCTCTTGAAGTCTATTTCAAGACTAGTCTCTGCCACTGTCCTTCTTTTGCCAAAGACTTAATGAAATGATCATTTGACTTTTAGTTTCAGTAGTTAAATTTGACTTCAAGGATGACAGGCAAGAGTATTCTGGCCTCTAGAGGCGTTGCTCATTGCATATGCAGTTCATTTATACAAACGTCACTTCCTGTCAGTATGTTTTTTAAAAATCTTTTCTTACGTGAGTTATTTCGGATTTCTACTTGAAACAAACATGGTAGAATGACATCCATCTCCATCCATTCTTTATTTGCCCTTGAAACAGCAATACCTTTTCACAAAGTTTTCTCATAAAAAACCTCAATGAAAGCTTCCGGTTTGGGTGACTTTTACGAAGGTATTTAACTCCCTGCCTAGCTTTGTACACAAAACACTGTGAGGTCTGTAGACTTGCTCAGTCTTCCAAAAAGAGTACTCTGGGTCAGCTGAAATTTAGTTCATGTCTGTTTGATCTTGGAAGATATACAACAATCCTAAATAGCATTTGTTTTGCAAACTGAAATGAAGGAGAGCGGGTGGAATACCATTCAAAGCTGTAACTCAGTGCAAGTTGCAGCTCAATACTGCAGTGTAGCTCATTCCCAGTTAGTAGCTCAGTGCTACTGGCTCAAAACTATCCAAAAACAATGGTCATCCAGGAGTATATGGAAGAATTAATTTAACCATTTTCTTCAGGAATTATCTTTTTTTTTCAATGGCCTACAGATTGCAGTGCTAATTTGCTGGACTAAACATGTGCTGCAATTAACACTAATGCCATCTCCCACTTCCAGAAAAATATTTGCAAAACTGGCCAAGAGTATGTAAAATGTGGTGCCGTATTGCTATTTAGAAAAATAAACAATGTGCTAAGATGTGACCTCAACATTATGTTGGGAGGCTTCTGTGCTAGGTTTGCAACTGCTGTGCTGTTAAAAGTGTCTATCACTGTGAAGCAAGGCAACCCCACATAAAGGAGTTCCCCATGCCAACCATGGTAGAGTGGCATGAGTCCTGTCATGAGGAGAGGGAAAATGTGGGGTGAACATGGTGCTCTCCGGTCTAGTAAGCCAGAACACTGACCTAGGAAAGCAACATTCATTATCAAGGACTCTCGCCACTCGTGCCATGCTCTCTTCTCACTGCTGCCATCAGGAAGAAGGTATAGGATCCTGTGGACCTACACCATCAAGTTCAGGAGCAGGTATTAACCCTCAGCCATCAGGCTCTCGAACCAAAGGGGATAACCACTTAACTTCATTCACCCCATCACTGAATTATTCCCACAACCAATGAACTCACTTTCAAGGACTCCTCATCTCATGTTCCTAATATTTCTTGCTTATTTATTTATTACTATTTTTTTCTCTTTTGTATTTGCAGTTTGTTGTACTTTGCACATTGGTTGTTTGTCTGTCCCGTTGAATGTGGTATTTCATTGATTCTATTGTGCTTCTTGGATTTACTGTGTATGACCACAAGCGAACAGATCTCAGGGTTGTATATAGAAACATAGAAACATAGAAAATAGGTGCAGGAGTAGGCCATTCGGCCCTTCGAGCCTGCACCGCCATTTATTATGATCATGGCTGATCATCCAACTCAGAACCCCGCCCCAGCCTTCCCTCCATACCCCCTGACCCCCGTAGCCACAAGGGCCATATCTAACTCCCTCTTAAATATAGCCAATGAACTGGCCTCAACTGTTTCCTGTGGCAGAGAATTCCACAGATTCACCACTCTCTGTGTGAAGAAGTTTTTCCTAATCTCGGTCCTAAAAGGCTTCCCCTCTATCCTCAAACTGTGGCCCCTCGTTCTGGACTTCCCCAACATCGGGAACAATCTTCCTGCATCTAGCCTGTCCAATCCCTTTAGGATCTTATACGTTTCAATCAGATCCCCCCTCAATCTTCTAAATTCCAACGAGTACAAGCCCAGTTCATCCAGTCTTTCTTCATATGAAAGTCCTGTCATCCCAGGAATCAATCTGGTGAACCTTCTTTGTACTCCCTCTATGGCAAAGATGTCTTTCCTCAGATTAGGGGACCAAAACTGCACACAATACTCCAGGTGTGGTCTCACCAAGGCCTTGTACAACTGCAGTAGTACCTCCCTGCTCCTGTACTCGAATCCTCTTGCTATAAATGCCAGCATACCATTCGCCTTTTTCACCGCCTGCTGTACCTGCATGCCCACTTTCAATGACTGGTGTATAATGACACCCAGGTCTGTACTTTGATAATAAATTGACTTTGAACTCAGAATTTTTTGTCCCATCCAGCTGATTTATGGACGTATGATTATTTCACGAGAATCAAAATTTATTGCGAAAAGAGGCTGCGATCAGTGGAGTCTGCTGATCACTTGCTAGCCATTGTAAGGAAAGGCTGGTGAGTGGTGTGTGCAACCCGCTAGTTCTGGATACCACTGTCCTGGGAAAATGACTGGGTCTATCTGCCCTGTCCATGCACCTCTATAAGGTCGCCCTTCAGCCTCCAGGAAAATCTGTCCCTGTTTCTGGGTGTTCCACGTGTGTAGAGCAAAAGTTGTTGGTTCCTCCCATATGAAGATGCTTCTACATCTGCTGGCAGTGGAGGAAGTATTCACTCTGTCATTGATGATAAGTTTGGCTGCCCAAATTTTGCTAGACATATGTCAACTGAACATAGGTGAATTGCCATCAGAATAGCCTGGGCCAATACCTTAATGATCGCTAATTGATCTGGAAGTGATCACCAGCACCAGTGGGTAGCGCATAAAAAAGTAGACATAATTGTGTCTAATTTCTAGTCTCCAGGTCTCAAAATCTTTGGCAATGTGGAGTAATTCATGTATGACCTTTGCCAACCTGTTTTTAATTTCATTGGGCTTCTTAATCTAAATCAATTGTTAGTTGTTCTGTTAAATCTTTGCTATTGTTAAAAACGTATGCATATAACTTTTACATCTGTGCTGCTGCTGACTTGGGCGTCCTTTTGCCAGAATATGTGTGGGAATGTCAGGCAACAGATTCTGCAGGATTTAACATCCAAAGTTCTTCTCAGCTTTCTGAGACTCTGCCAGAATTTCAAATAGGCATTAGGCAACCTTGGCAAATAAAGCTTACTGCTGGCAGTGAATATTTGTAAAATTTGGCCCATTAATCAGCTTGTAATGGCTTGTCTTAGCAGTCAATCATGCCAGTTCATTATGTAGGGGGATGACAAAATACCCCAGGGAACACATTGTCCCCATTCCCACGCAAGTGCTCTCCTCTCAGGGCAGATTGTTTGCTGCTGCACTATAGCTGCCATGGAGAAAGTTCTTCATTGAGAACCAGCTTGCATTGACATTTCATTGAACCCACAAAAAAATAATTCTGAGACACATCCTCAGAATAATGATTACTTGTTTAAAGATCATTACCAATTTTACACATTTATAAGCCGAAGGCGCTGGGTTACACCACCAATTCTTTATTGCTCTGGTGTTTTATAACATCAGATCCAGTTTCAAATATACTCGATTCATATTAATACTATTGCCTGCTGATTCAATAGGAGAGCTATGGTGCATCACCTTAAACTTTAGAAGGATTGTTCTGTGTGTGAACTTTTTAATTAAGGCTTAATAGGACAAGGGGGATGAAAGTATTGAGATCATAGTGAAGTTTTATATATAGATTTGTTTTATCGTGGTAACAGAAAAGGATGAAATTTGCTTCATGATGCAAGGGAAATCAGGTCATGCCTCAGTATGTAATCTTACTAAAGGAAGCTCCACTTCTTTGCTTTTCATAATGCCTTGATTCATATTAAAAAAAAATAAACTCACTTTACTAATGGACGCTAAAGCTACTCACATTTCTGTGAGTAGCTCCTAACCCACAAACTCCATTATTGCCTTTTGAATATAATTCTGCCAGAAACACTCTCCTTTCACTCAGTTTAATAGTTAGATCTGAAATCAGGGCATCAGACTGTACATTGTCTAGAGGAATAAACTACTTGGAATTGTGCATGAAAACATGCTGCCAAAAAATAAATTAGACACAAATGAACAAGTGAAGAAAGAGTGTTTTCATAATTTTAGTATAAAATTAATGAAAGAAGTATTGTTTATTACAACAGGGCTAAGGGACTTCCCCCATCCAGCACCTCCACAACCCCCCTCCTCCCTTATTGGAGCAAAATTTCAATATGCAGTCCAAGTTCCTTACAACTAGGAAAGCAAACATTTGGTAATGTTTAAAAACGGTTTTAACTAATGAAGTGAAGATGGTCCTTTCAATATGAATGCAGTGAACTAACAAATAAGAGGAAAACAACAGGAACTCAAGTCTGAGACTTAGCTATCACGTGGGCAGGAACGGCTGCTACATATCCCAGGGTTTAGATGTTTCAAAAGGAATGGTGAGGTGTGTAAAAAAGTGGGGGAGTTGCATTGCTAATCAAGGATAGTATCACAGCTGCAGAACGGGAGGATGATGGGAGGGTTTGTCTACTGAGTCAGTGTGGGCATAAATCAGAAGCAGGAAGGGAGCAATCACACTACTGGGAGTATTTCAAAAACTGCCTAATAGCAGCAGAGACAATGAGAAACAAATCAGGAAGCAGATTTTAGAAAGGTGCAAAAATAACAGGGTGATCGTCATGAGAGACTTCAACTTCCCTGATATTGACTGGCATTTCATTAGATTCAAAAGGTTTGTCCCACTGAGGTAAGGAAGGGATGGTGGGGTGAAGGAACCATGGTCGACAGCAGATAGCTGGAGGAAGGAAGTTTGCTTCAGGTTTAAGAACTAAGGATCATACAGAGTTCTAGAATGTTAGAGTGAGCTAGGAAGGAGCTGAAGAATGGTCTTAGCAGACATAGAAGGGGGGCATGAGAAGGCCTTGGCAAGCAAAATTAAGGAAAACCCCAAGAAAAACATTCTACACATAACGTGACAAACAGAAGGATGGCCAGTGTGAGGGTAGGACCGATCAGGGATAGAAAAGGAAACATGCCTGAAGTTGGAGGTGGTTGGGGAGGTCCTTAATGAATACTTTGCTTCAGTATTCACCAGTGTGAGGGACCTTGACATTTCTGAGGACAGCTTAAAACAGGCTGATACGCTTGAACATGTTGATGTTTGAAAAACATTAGGATCAGTCAGTCAACATACATCAAAGTTGCTGGTGAACGCAGCAGGCCAAGCAGCATCTATAGGAAGAGGCGCAGTCGACGTTTCAGGCCGAGACCCTTCGTCAGGACTAACTGAAGGAAGAGTGAGTAAGGGATTTGAAAGCTGGAGGGGGAGGGGAGATGCAAAATGATAGGAGAAGACAGGAGGGGGAGGGATAGAGCCGAGAGCTGGACAGGTGATAGGCAAAAGGGGATACGAGAGGATCATGGGACAGGAGGTCCGGGAAGAAAGACGGGGGGGGGGGTGACCCAGAGGATGGGCAAGAGGTATATTCAGAGGGACAGAGGGAGAAAAAGGAGAGTGAGAGAAAGAATGTGTGCATAAAAATGAGTAACAGATGGGGTACGAGGGGGAGGTGGGGCCTAGCGGAAGTTAGAGAAGTCGATGTTCATGCTATCAGGTTGGAGGCTACCCAGACGGAATATAAGGTGTTGTTCCTCCAACCTGAGTGTGGCTTCATCTTTACAGTAGAGGAGGCCGTGGATAGACATGTCAGAATGGGAATGGGATGTGGAATTAAAATGTGTGGCCACTGGGAGATCCTGCTTTCTCTGGCGGACAGAGCGTAGATGTTCAGCAAAGGATCAGTCAGTCCCTAGGTTTGAACTGGATATACCCCAGGTTACTAGGGGAATTGAGAAAAGAAATTGCAACACTCTTGGTGATGATCTTTACATCCTCACTGACCACAGGAGTAGTACCAGATGATTGGAGGGTTGCAGATATTATTCCTTTCTTCAAGAAAGGGAGTAGGGATAACCTCGGGAATTAGAGACCAGTTAGCCTTAATACAGTGGTGGGAAAATAATTGGAGGAGATTCTTAGAGACGTAATTTATGAGTATTTGGAGAAGCAGTCTGATTAGGAAGAGTCAGCATGGCTTTCTGAGGGGTAAATCATGCCTCAAGAGACTGATTTTTTTTAAGGGTGTGACAAAGCATATGGAACAAAGCACAAAGCACATGACAAAGCACATTTTAGAGTAGTGGATGTGGGGTATATGGATTTTGTCACGTATCCCGTGATGGGTTAAAAAACCAACAGAAATGGAAAACACCTTGGAGTCTGGTACTGCTGTTAACTAACGCTCTTTACTAGTAACTACGCAATACAGTAATATAAATAAAGATATATCAAACAGGTTAGCAATGATTATATATATATAAGTGTGGAAATATATAAACCAAGCTTCTTGAAGCCTCGGGGTAAATGGATACAGTCTTACGGTGATGAGTAATGTTCAGTTCAGTTCGTGGTATTGAGTTGAGTAGTGATGCAGAGAGAGAGGTGTTGTGGTTGTCCAAGTAAGCCGATGCCGTCGATTCTTCCCATTGTCCTCCAAAATCTTTTAGAAGTCACTGAATGTGACCACAACAAGGGGACCATTTTCTGTGCTGGAGTTACCAAGCCAGGCGAGGGTTGGACACACTAATAACTTCCCACCGGTCACACTTTTTCCACACTGCGAGAGTCATTGATCGATTCTCTGGATCGATCCTCTAAAATAACACTTTTCTGTGGGCACAACAAAGCTTATCCAGTGTCCAAAATCATGTGACTCTCTGTCTACCAGCTGACCTTGTATTTATCTCGGCATGCTGAACACCAGCTGTCCATCAAGTAGCTCCTCCCTTCTCTCTCTGTAGGAACTCAGAAGCTGGCAGCGTCCTTGTAGAAATTCCAAACAAACTGTGAGCAGTCTTCACCTCTCTCTCTCTTAATAACAAGGTGTTTGTGTTGTATAGCTCTCTCTTTCTTTTTAAAAACACAGTTCATAAGGGATAATTCAGGATTCCGTCACACCTTCCACCTTTTAGGAAAAATTTTGATGTAGGAGAAAAAATTTTTGGTTTAACTGTAGATTATGAAGTTTGAAACAGTGCATGTATAATTATCAGATAACAGAGCAAAACGTGTAGAACTTCTAACTTAACATCTGGATAAACAATCAGCTGTAATGTTGTCAGTACCTCTCACATGTTTTATTTTCAGGTTGCATTCTTGCAAGATCAACCTCCAGTTTAGTAAACTTCTGTTCTTATCCTTCATCTTCATTAGAAACACCAATAGATTATGGTCTGTGTATACCACAAGAGGTTTCTGGGCAAGACAAACATAGACTTCAAAATGTTGCAAAGCCAGCATAAGTGATAGCAACTCCTTTTCAACAGTAGAGTAATTTTTCTGGTGCACATTAAAATTCTTTGAGAAATAAGCTACTGGATGTTCAATTTCATCATCATCTTTTTGTAACAATACTGCCCCAGCAGTTTCATCACTAGCTTCTACCGCGATCGAAAATGGTTTATTAAAATCAGGTGCTTTGAGCACAGGATGGTTTTCAGGCGTTCAAATGCCTCCTGGCAAAGGTCACTCCATACAAATCTTTCACTCTTTCCTAGGACGCAAACACGAGGAATTCTGCAGATGCTGGAAATTCAAGCAACACACATCAATGTTGCTGGTGAATGCAGCAGGCCAGGCAGCATCTCTAGGAAGAGGTACAGTTGACAGGAAGAGTCTTGGCCTGAAACATCAATTGTACATCTCCCTAGAGATGCTGCCTGGCCTGCTGCGTTCACCAGCAACTTTGATGTGTGTTACTCTTCCCTATGAGTTTCATTAGGGGGAGAACAATATCTGCGAAGTTCTAACAAAACTTACGGTAATACCCAACCATTCCTAAAAACCTTCTTAAAGCTTTCTTCCCTGTTAGAACGGGAACCTCAGCAATAGCTTGAACCTTGGCCTGTACAGGAGCCGGTTGGCCCTGGCCTACTACATAGCCCAGATATGTAACTGTAGCATGTTCACACTCACTTTTAGCGAGGTTCACTGTAAGATTGGCCTTGGACAGCCTTTCAAACAGTTTTTCTACAGTCACAATATGCTCTTCCCACGTGTCATTCCATACAACCAAATCATCAATATAAGCCCCTGTATTTTCTAAACCCTGACTTACTGAATTCATCATCTTTTGGAATGTCCCTAGAGCATTTTTCATCCTAAAGGGTAAGACATAGTACTCATACAGTCCAGATGGTGTTACAAATGCAGGTATTTCTCTAGCCCTCTCTGTCAAAGGAACACCCCAGTATCCTTTTAACAGGTCGATCTTTCTGAGGTATTTAGCCTTTCCCATTTTATCAATACAGTCATCCACTCTCTTTCCTTGTTCTTTCTTGTTTCCAATTTCTTGTTCAACCATTTTACTTGTTCTAATGTTCCTTCTGTAAGGGCGCTGTTTGATCGGCTCGGCTGAGCCTGCAATGACGTCATGCACTGCTTTCGTGCACCGTCTTGGAATGTCAGGCAATAAATCTTTATACTTGCTAATTAAGCCTTACAATTGTTTTTGCTGTGCAAGCTCCAACTCATGGACCTTGTTATTAATATTTTTCAAAACAATAGTGTTTCCGAGCTTTGTGGAGACTACACTGAGTACGTTAAAATTATCCGGTATCTCGGTACCAGGCCCCACAGCTTCATTTGTTTTCATAACAGTACTCACAGGTGCTATCCTATCAAACCAGTGTTCCATTTTAATTTAAAAGTTGCTGGTGAACGCAGCAGGTTAGGCAGCATCTCTAGGAAGAGATACAGTCGACGTTTCAGGCCGAGACTCTTCGTCAGGAGGGTGTGTTATGTGTGTTGCTTGAATTTCCAGCATCTGCAGAATTCCTGTTGTTTCCATTTTAATTTGGGAGTTTTGCAAATTCTGCTTTGCAAGGTCACAAGCCTTGTTAAGCCTTTCTCGAAATTTCAAGACATAATCCAGCACACTGACAAATATATTTCGGATCAGACCACTGTTTTCTGAGCAAGGTCAAAGGTCCTCTGGGTCTGTGACCGAAAACAAGCTCAAACAGCCTACACCCCAATGATTTTTGAATCGAATCCCTAAAAGAAAATAAGAGTAGGGGAACCCCCTCATCCCAGTTTTTTTCCATTTTCCACACAATATGTTTTAATCATCGTCATAAGAGTGGAGTGGAACCATTCCAAGGCTCCTTGGACTCTGGTGATATGCAGATGACACAATGGGTTTAGCTCCAAGTTCTCTAACTATCCCCTGGAATGTTCTCGAAGTAAAGTTACTACCCTGGTCAGATTGATTTTCTTTGGGCAGACCTACCAGTGTGAGAAACGTGATGACTGCTTTTACCACAGTCTTGGCCTGGATGTTTCTGAGAGGCACTGCTTCAGGGAACCTAGATGCGGCACATATAATTGTTAACAAGTACTGATGACAAGCTGCCATCTTTGGCAATGAGCCAACACCATCCACTATGACCCTAGACAAAGGTTCACCAAAAGCAGGTATCAGTTTAAGTGGTGCTACTTGAATAACCTGATTAAGTTTCCCCACAACCTGGCAGGTATGGTAAGTCCTGCAAAAATTCGCAACATCCTTTCTTAAATTAGGCCAGTAGAATTCCTTTATAATCCTGTTCACTGTCTTTCTTACTTGAAAATGTCCACCTAAAGGCATACTATAAGCTGTATTTAAAACTCCAGTCCTGTAAACTTTCGGAACCACAACCTGGTGCACAATAGCCCAAACCTCACTTGCAGGCACAGTAAGTGGTCTCCACTTCCTCATTAACACCCCATCCTTGAGGTAATACCCCACTGACTCTTTCTGAATTTCATCCTCGGAGAGAGCTGTCTCCCTTAAAGTCACAATTTTAGAATCTCGCTTCTGTTCTGCTATAAATCCCTTCCTAGATAAGGACAAACCTTTCTCATCAACCTTACGACCCAAACCCTGTTGTAACATGGAAGGTAGAGAAGTCTGTGACAAATCATCCTGATTTGAACTCCTGGTTTTGCTATCATGGGGCTCAAAATCCCCCTGCCCCGACCTATCTGCATCAGCAGACTTTTTAGACATGCTTCGAGTGACAATGCAGGCAGGGTAAACATCAGTCTTTCTGTGTGGGTCATTAGCAGCAGCAAGCTTGCTCGTTAACTGAACTGCTGGATAAACATCACCTTGGATAGGTGTCAACCTCCCCCCACTGTTTACTAAACTCAGCACTATCACCAGACTTACAAAAACCATGTGTATATTGTAAAAAATCCCAAACAATCCATTTATTCCATTTCTACAACCTTTATCTCGATCTGTCTCTATAGTGACCTCTTCCAATGGCTTCTCAAAACCAAAACAATCTTTTTTCTCCACATCACCATCGTGAAAAGCAACTTCATAACCTGGAAGGTGTTTGCATCCAAATGTTAGAACAAAATTCAATAGAGTGGCACACACTTCTTCAGCAGGCCCTTGCCCTGAAAGCAGCGTCAAAGGTCGTGAAACCAATCTAACTTTTCCCAGTAATTTATTCAAAAGTCCAGAAACAACACTTTTCTCAATATCTTCAGTAACATTTACGTCACCAATTTTCATCTCATCACTAAGTTTTAGAACACTGCCTAATACAAGTGACTGAGAATCCTCAATTTCCACTGGTACCAAGGTTAACCCCTTATTCACTGAACCAAGACCACCTGACACAAAAGGACTGCAAACAACAGGAATTCTGCAGATGCTGGAAATTCAAGCAACATACATCAAAGTTGCTGGTGAACGCAGCAGGCCAAGCAGCATCTATAGGAAGAGGCGCAGTCGACGTTTCAGGCCGAGAAGGGTCTCGGCCTGAAACGTCGACTGCGCCTCTTCCTATAGATGCTGCTTGGCCTGCTGCGTTCACCAGCAACTTTGATGTATGTTACAAGAGGACTGCATTCCTTTTCAACCGAGTCAGACACCTCAGACCTTAACTGAGCTTCAACACAAGGTGCAGTACCCTGTGAATCCACAGGTACTTCAACAACCTGAACACAGGCAATCGGGACAGCTGCCTCACTAGTCCCAGTTTCAAATTCAAGGATACCCTGATCTTCCCAGCTACTCTCTGGGAAACTCTCATCTGGAGTAAACTCAACCTCGTGGGTTAAAACAAACTCGTCTTAGCAGGCCCCGCAGAGTGGTGGCATCCTCTTCATCTAGGTATGCCCTTACATCATTGGGAACACAACTTTTAAATTCTTCAATCAACACAAGCTCTTTCGAGCTGTAAAAATCATCAGGGTCCAACACAGGACCTCCCAGCACCCACATCTCCCTCTTGAACTGTCTCTGTTTTGCTGCCTCTTCTCTCTGTTTTGCTGATTCTTCTCTCCATTTGTCTGCCTCTCCAGTTTCTATCTCAAGCTGTTTTAATTTCAATTCATGCTGCCTTTGCTCTTTCTTTAATTTTTCCAGCTGAAACTGAATCTCCACCTCAGTAAGTTTACCTTCAGCAAATATTTCCAACACATTCTCATTAAATGTTCCCTTGGATATATAATGCTGTGCTATTAATGCCTGTATTAACACCTTCCTCATTCTAGTGGTCACCATAAGGTTTAACTTTTGAGCAATTCCCAACAGCACACCCCTCTTAGCTTCATCCAGTTCTTCAGAGGTTGGTTCTGCCATAAATCTTTCAATACTACCCTCCATTTCTGCTGTTTTTCCACACAAACAAATCAAAATGGATTTTCCCCAATCAATTCAAACAAGTCCCCACACAATTTGTTCAAATCCTGGACGAGCCCCCAATTTTGTCACATACCCCATGACAGGTTAAAGAACCAGCAGAAATGGAAAACACCTTGGAGTCTGGTATTGCTGTTAACTAATGGTATTTATTAGTGACTACGCAATACAGTAATATGAGTTCAGATATATCAAACAGGTTAGCAATGATTACAGGTTTCCCCCGCCATCCGAAGGTAGAGCGTTCCTATGAAACGGTCCATAAGCTGAAATGTCGTACAGCAAAGAAGCAATTACCATTTATTTATATGGAAAAATTTTGTGAGCGTTCACAGACCCAAAAATAACCTACCAAATCATGCCAAATAACACATAAAACCTAAAATAACAGTAACATATCGCAAAAGTAGGAATTTTATGATTAATACACAGCCTATATAAAGTAGAAATACTTCTCTACAATGATTGCCTGCGCAGATATCCGTAGCGAAAATCTCACGCAAGCGCTGTTGGCATAAACACGCTCTCCAGTAACCTTTAAACTATGAAGCTGCCAAGTCTACCAAATAACACGTAAAAATACACATCCTGTGTAAAGTAGAAATAATGTATGTACAGTGTAGTATCAATTACCGGAATCGGGAAGACAGCTTGCCAAGCACACTGATAATGGTGTGTTAGACTGAGTCGTCGCAGGTTGGGGTGGTGCAGTGGCCCCCACCCTCCGGGCCGCCGACCGATACATTGCCGCGAAGTACGCAGGAGTAGCCAGGAGGCACACAGCACATCTTTAAGAAAAAAGCCGAAATAAACATGCTAATTAATTAGGTGCTGCCAGGCCCGTAAATGTCGGCGCAGATCAGAGGCGATTGCTGATTGCATCAGCACTGATCTGGGCCAACAATTACGTGCTAGATGGCACCTAATTAATTAGCATTTTTATTTCGGCTTTTTTCTTAAAGATGTGCTGTGTGCCTCCTGGCTACCGCTGCGTTCTTCACGAATCGGTACAGTATCTGTCTGGGGCCCAGGTGTTGGAGTGGTGGGACACGGGGGTGTCATCTCATCGTCGATCAGGGCAGGCAGCTCATCTTCTCCTATGACTGCCTGCCTCAATGTCGAAGGTCGAGGTTCGTTGACTGCTGTGGCTGATGTGGAAGGCTTGCTTGACTGCTGAGCCTCGAGCATTTTTATATCACACAGTTCTTTGTAAGGACTCAAACCATCTTGCAAATATCCTCTAAACCTACGTACTCTTTCAAAATTTAAGTCGTATATTATCATTGCAGCAAAAATCTCACGCAGTTGCTTTATGTTCAGTTCCTGGATGACTTCACTTTTGCTACTGCATTTGGTTTCGATTGTTAACCTTTCCTCTTCCAATTGCATCAGCTCTTCATCTATCAGTTCTTGGTCATGGGGTGTCAAAATCTCTTCAACATCATCTTCGTCAGCTTCCACAAGCCAAACTCACTTTGTCCTTGCTTCATTCACCACGATCGAAACGCATAATTATGTCTAGTTTTACGCTAAGTGTAACACCCTTACGAGCTCTTTCAGGCTTTTCCGACACCTTAGAACTCATCTTGCTAATGGCTGCTCAATGCAACGTGTTTAAGCAATGCTGTTCCAAATCTGGGGGAGAGCGGCTGCCCGGGGTTCGTGCTGCCTTTTATCGCATCCTGATTTTTTTTATCGTGCGCTGCCTTTCTTCATAACAGTGAAAACACCTTCTGAAAGTGAAAACAGGGAACTAATGAAGGTCTTTCATAACAGCAAGGTTTCGTAAAGCGAACGTTCGAAAAGCGAGGGACACCTGTGTGTATATATGAGTGGAAATATATAAACCAAGCTTTTTGAAGCCTCGGGGTAAATGAATACAGTCTTACGGTGATGGGTAACGTTCAGTTCAGTTCGTGGTATTGAGTTGAGTAGTGATGGAGAGAGAGAGGTGTTGTGGTTGTCCGAGTAAGTCGATGCCATCGATTCTTCCCATTGTCCTCCGAAATCCTTCAGAAGTCATCGAATGTGACCACAACAAGGGAACCATTTTCTGTGGTGGAATTATCAAGTCAGGCGAGGGTTGGACACACTAATAACTTCCCACCGGTCACACTTTTTCCACACTGCGAGAGTCATTGATCGATTCTCTGGATCGATCCTCTAAAAACCCACTTTTCTGTGGGCACAACAAAGCTCATCCAGTGTCCAAAATCATGTGACTCTCTGTCTACCAGCTGACCTTGTATTTATCTCGGCATGCTGAACACCAGCTGTCCATCAAGTAGCTCCTCCCTTCTCTCTCTGTAGGAACTCAGAAGCTGGCAGTGTCCTTGTAGAAATCCCAAACAAACTGTGAGCAGTCTTCACCTCTCTCTCTCTCTTAGTAACAAGGTGTTTGTGTTGTATAGCTCTCTCTCTCTCTTTTTAAAAGCACAGTTCATAAGGGATAATTCAGAATCCCATCATAATTTTAGTAAGGCATTTGACAGAGTTTCCCATAGTAAGGTCATTCCAAAAGTCAGGGGGCATGGAATCCGGGGAAACGTGGCTCCGTGGATACAGAATTAGCTTGTCCAAAGAAGGCAGAGGGTGATGGTAGATGGAGAGTATTTTGGATTAAGGGTGCTCTGCAAGAATCTGTCCTGGGAGCCCTGCTCTCGTGATTTTTATAAATGATTTGAATGAGGAAATGGAAAGATGACCAAAAGATTGGTGGAGTTGTGGACAGTGTGAAGGTTGTAGGTTGCAACGGGACATTGACAGGGTGCAGAGCTAGGTTGAGAAATGGCATGTGGAATTTAACCTGGAAAAGTATGAAGTAATTCATTTTGGAAAGTCAAGTTTGAAGGCAGAATGCAGGGTTTATGGCAGAAATCTTATCAATGCAAAGGGACAGAGAGATCATGAGGCCCACGCCCATAGATTCTTCAAAGTTGCCATGCAAGTTGAGAGAGTTATTAAAAAGGCATAGTGTGATGGCTTTCATTGGTCAGGGAATGCGTCCAAGAGCAGTGAGGAAATGTTACAGCTCTGTAAAATCCTGGTTAAACCACACATGAAATATTGTGTTCAATTCTGGTCGGCTCTTTATAGGAAAGCTGTAGAAGGTTTAGAGAGGGCACAGAGGAGATTTCCTAGGATTCTGCCTGGACTAAAGGGCATTGTCATGTTTTCTAACTCCAGAAAGTAATCGAAAGGAAGCACTTGGGATTGGGGATAACTTGTGTACATTTAGTTTTACTTTTGTTAAGTATGCACTTATGACATGATGGCGTAATGACATATGCCATTCACGTTCTTCGTACATATAACTCATAATGAATTATATAAACAATAATGAACACTTAATATTTACAATATTACACAACATTCTTTTCTGCATAGCTATAGACTCCAACTCAATATAGAATATCAACTGATATACGGTATACTATGTAATATAACTACTATATAGACATGCACAGCATAGTAAATTTTAAATTGTCCCAATCAGGCATTTGTGCTGCTGGTTTTTCTGTGGATTGAAAATGGACACCAGGGAATGATGATCAGTATGAAGTTAAACTCTCTCCCATACGAGGATAGGTTGAAACATTTTACACCCCAAGCCAGACTCAAGGCCCCTTTGTCCATCTGTGCACAATCTTTCTCTGCAGCAGTCAAGAAACGTAATGCAAAGGCTGTGGGGCATTCACTTCCATCACTCATAACATGAGACATAACTGCTCCTGTACCATAAGGCCAGGCATCACAGGCAAGCTTCACTGGATGATGTGAATCACAATGTGTGAGCACAGTGTCTGATGTCATCATTTTATTGTCTTTTGGAAAGCCTCCTCACACTGCTTTGTCCATTGCCATTTCCTCCTGATTTGTAGTATTGAGCTCAAGGGGTGGAGCCAGGCTTGTCAGGAACCTGCCATATTAATTGACAAATCATAAAAAAGGCCATAACCGTACGTTCTTTCAGCTTGAGGCATTCGACACTGCTTGAATTTTCTCAGCACACATGTGTAAATCTTGTGCATTGATAGCGTGACCACAGTAGGTGATGTTTGGTTTAAAGAATTCACACTTATTGCCTTGTGTTCTGAGCCCATAATCTGCTAATCGTTTTAACACTGCCTTTCAATTTCGAGATGCTCCTCGTTATTCTTACTGGTAACAATGATGCCATCTAGGTAACACTGAGTACCTGGCAACCTTGTAGGACCTGGCTTATAGCTTTCTGCCAGAGTGCAGATACATATGCTATTCCAAAACTAAGCCTATTATAGCGATAAAGCCAAGTGCTTCACTGTTCTATGTAAGATCTTCACACAGAGAGTGTTGTGTTTGGAACGTCCTGCCAGGGATAGTGGGAGAGGCTGATACATTAGGAGCATTTAAGAAACTCTTAGATAGACACATGGATGATAGAAAAATGGAGGGTTATGTCGGAGGGAAGGGGTAGGTTAAATGCACAGCACTGTGGGTGGAAGGTCCTGTGAAGTGCTGTAATATACTATGATCTACATTCTCTGTTACCCTTCCTTCCTTGATTATTTAATTCATTCTGTCTTGTTAAAGATACATGCAGAATACATTTAAGGGAACCTCTGTTCAGAAAAGTTGTGTAGAAACAATTTTTTACTTAATACAGCCAAACTGTGAATGCTAATTTTAGAATGTATCTGAAAAACTAATTTCCATCAGATGTGGCAACTAGCAGTGCAAAGGAATAGTCCCAAAATGTTGACTATTCATTTTCCTCCATAGATGCTGACTGACCTGCTGAGTTCCTCTTGCACTTTGTGGTGCAGTGTAACACATTTCTTTGATTTCATTGCACTATGTCCCTGTTTCCTGAAAACACAAGCATTGTGTCAAACATTCATGATTTATAACTATATTTTGACAACATGATTTGACATTATCAAATGACATGATATTATGAAATTGCAGTTACCTCTGTTGTAGTAATGCTGGTGTATAAGCCTTATCAGGTAAGCTGATCATCAAAGGTTCAACTAATATTAACCAGTTTTAAAAGATTATTGTTATTATTAACTTGATCAACATTCTTTCAATCTACTGTTGATATCAGGAAATGAATTGTTGTGGAAACTTGGCATGCGAAGGATGTGAAGAATTATTTTGGTGTTGAGATGGAAACAGCCTCAATAGAGATTGAATCATCTCCTTCATATTGCCAAGTTCTGGAGTTCTGTCCAGAAAACTAAAGGGTCAAATTGATGGAAATTCTTGTTCCTATTCCATTTTGCTTTGTATATTTTCCATTGATCAAGTATGGAGCCAACATTTTCAGAGGAGCATAATAAAAGATTGTTCCGAATTTTCCTGATGGCATGTTGCGCTCGACTTTGCCATTGTTCTTCGTTCTCGTAATATAGTTACAGTGGCACCCCTGGTCAAAATTTCTGTTACTGTGAATAGCTAAGTGAGTAAAAGATGACCTGATTTCCAAAAGGAATGAAATTAAAGATGACACATTTCTTTAATATTCTAAGCAAGATTACTTTTTTTATTTTTATCATTTATAGTTTCAAAATAACAAAAAAGGAAAAGGGCCCAAAGCAAAAGTTTGGGCACCCTGCATGGTCAGTACTTAGTAACACCCCCTTTGGCAAGTATCACAGCTTGTAAACGCTTTCTGTAGCCAGCTAAGAGTCTTTCAATTCTTGTTTGGGGGACTTTCACCCATTCTTCCTTGCAAATGGCTTCTAGTTCTGTGAGATTCTTGGGCCATCTTGCATGCACTGCTCTTTTGAGGTTTATCCAGAGATTTTCGATGATGTTTAGGTCAGGGGGCTGTGAGAGCCATGGCAAAACCTTCAGCTTGTGTCTCTTGAGGTAGTCCATTGTGGATTTTGAGGTGTGTTTAGGATCATTATCCTGTTGTAGAAGCCATCCTCTTTTCATCTTCAGCTTTTTTTTACAGGCACTGTGATGTCTGCTTCCAGAATTTGCTAGTATTTAATTGAATTCATTCTTCCCTCTACCAGTGAAATGTTCCCCATGCCACTAGCTGCAACACAAGCCCAAAGCATGATTACTCCACCACCGCCCCCCCCCCGTGCTTAACAGTTGGAGAGGTGTTCTTTTCATGAAATTCTGCACCCTTTTTTTTCCCAAACATACTTTTGCTCATTGCAACCAAAAAGTTCTATTTTAACTTCATCAGTCCACAGGACTTGTTTCCAAAATGCATCAGGCTTGTTTAGATGTTCCTTTGCAAACTTCCGATGCTGAATTTTGTGGTGAGGACGCAGGAAAGGTTTTCTTCTGATGACTCTTCCATGAAGGTCATATGTGTGCAGGTGTTGCTGCACAATAGAACAGAAGAACAGTGCACCACCACTCCAGAGTCTGCTAAATCTTCCTGAAGGTCTTTTGCAGTCAAACGGTGGTTTGAATTTGCCTTTCTAGCAATCCTATGAGCAGTTCTCTCGGAAAGTTTTCTTGGTTTTCCAGAACTCAACTTGACCTCCACTGTTCCTGCTGACTGCCATTTCTTAATTACATTACGAACTGGGGAAACGGCTACCTGAAAACGTAGCCTTCTCCTGCTTTGTGGGCATCATTTATTTTAATTTTCAGAGTGCTAAGCATCTGCTTAATGGACCCCATGGCTACTGATTGTTGGGACAAGGTTTGAGGAATCAGGGTATTATAAAGCTTTGAAATTTGTATCACCTGGCCTTTCCTAACGATGATTGTAAACAAGCCGTAGCCCTAACAAGCTATTTAAGGTCTGAGACCTTGGTAAAAGTTATCTAAGAGCTCAAATCTCTTGGGGTGCCCAAATTTTTGCTAGGTGCTCCTTTCCTTTTTTCACTCTAAAATTGTACAAAACAAAAATAATATAGTAAACTTGCTTAAAATGTTGTAAAGAATGTTTCATCTTTAACTTTATGACTTTTGGAGATCAGTTCATCTTCTACTCACTTAGCTATTCACAGTAACAGAAATTTTGACCAGGGGTGCCTAAACTTTTGCATGCCTCTGTACCTGCACGGGGGTAAAGTACGTCATAAGAAAATATTCAAAATGAAAGGTGCTTCCCATCAGGCTGGTGTGTATGGAATTTGTTTTGCAGAACTTCACATGCTAGTTGTGTAATTTGGGAATTTGTCTATGAGCCAGACTTAACATTCTTTTTTTCTGGGAAAAGGGAAAGGGAATCCAGAGAACTATGGTGACCTCTGAGCATAGAATTCCCAATGCACTCTCCCAGGAGCACACTTCTCACGATTCAGTATAAACGGGATGCTGTTTTTCACAAAATAAGTTGTCCTAAATCATAGCAAAGACAGCACAGCGGCATTATTCTGAGAAATATGAATGGAAGGAAGTAAAAGAAAGGAATGAACAAACCAATTGCCTTTCTATCTGTGTTAATATCAGTATATTTGTTTGTCAATCTCTCTGATTGACAATCAAAATTCAATGTCAATTTATTATCAAAGTAGATATATGTCATCATATACAACCCTGAGATTCATTGTGTTGTGGACAATCACAGCAAATACAAGAACCTGAATAGAATCAATCAAAGACAGCACTCAACAGGACAGACAAACAATCAGTGTTCAAACGACAACAAACTGTGCAAGTACAGGTGTCCCCCACTTTTCGTACGTTCGCTTTACGAAACCTCACTATTACGAAAAACCTATATTAGTTACCTGTTTTCATTAACAGAAGGTGTTTTCACTGTTATGAAAAAAGCAGCGTGCGAAAAAAAAGGCATCGCACGCCCTGAGCAGCCGCTCTCCCCCGGATTCGGAACAGCATTCTCGCCGGCATTGCTTAAACACGTGCCTGTGAGCAGCTGTTTGCAAGTTGAGTTCTAAGGTATCGGAAAAGACTAAAAGAGCTCGTAAGGGTGTTACACTTAGCATAAAACTAGACATAATTAAGCATTTCAAGCGTGGTGAACGAAGCAAGGACAAAGTGAGTTTGGCTTGTGGAAGTTGATGAAGATGACGTTAATGAGGTTTTGGCATCTCATGACCAAGAACTGATAGATGAAGAGCTGATGCAATTGGAATAGGAAAGGATAACAATCGAAACCAAATACAGTAGCGAACAGACCGAAAGTGACCGCGTGAGATTTTCTCTGCAATGATAAAGTATGACTTTAATTTTGAAAAGGTACGTAGGTTTAGGGGATATTTGCAGGATGGTTTGAGTGCTTACAAAGAACTGTATGATAGAAAAATGCATGAGGCCAGCAGTCAAGCAAGCCTTCCACATCAGCCACAGCAGGCAACAAACCTTGACCTTCGACATCGAGGCGGGCAGACGTAGGAGAAGATGAGCTACCTGCCCTAATGGAAACAGACGATGATGAGATGACACCCTAGTGTCCCACCACCCCAACCTCCGTGCCGCGGACAGATACCAATTCGCGGAGAATGCAGCGGTAGCCAGGAGGCACACAGCACATCTTTAAGAAAAAAGCCAAAATAAACAAGCTAATTAATTAGGTGCCGCCCGGCACTTAATTGTCAGCCCCGATCAGAGGCGATGCAATCGGCAATCGTCTCTGATCTTGGCCGACATTTACGTGCCAGGCGGCACCTAATTGATTAGCTTGTTTATTTCCGCTTTTTTCTTAAAGATGTGCTGTGTGCCTCCCGGCTACCACTGTACCCCTGCATGCTTCATGGATCAGTATTGGTTCACTGCCCGGAGGGTGCGGGCCACTGCACCACCCCAACCTCCAACAACTAAGCCTAACAGACCATCATCAGTGTGCTCGCTGACTTCCCGATTCCCGTAAGTGATACTACACTGTACATACGTTATTTCTACTTTATATCGGCTGTGTATTTTTACATGTTACTGTATTTGGTATGATTTGGCAGCTTCATCGCTTAAAGGTTACTGGAGTGTTTTTGCCAACAGCACTTGTGTGAGATTTTCTGCCGAGAGCGCATGCGTGAGATTTTCGCTACGGAGAACAGTTCAGTAATGTTTGTGGAAAAGTATTTCTACTTTATATAGGCTGTGTATTTATCATATCATTTCTGCTTTTACTATATGTTACTGTTATTTTAGGTGTTATGTGTTATTTGGCATGACTTGGTAGGTTACTTTTGGGTCTGTGAACGCTCACACAATTTTCCCATATAAATAAATGGTAATTGCTTCCTCGCTTTACGACCTTCCGGCTTATGAACCATTTCATAGGAACGCTCTACCTTCGGATAGTGGGGGAAACCTGTACAAAAAGAAAAAGAAATAATTAAGCAATGAATATTGAGAACATGAGATGAGGCGTACTTGAAATTGAGTTCATAGGTTATGAGAACAGTTCAGTGATGGGAATAGTGAAGCTATTACCTCTGGTTCAAGAAGCAGATGATTCAGGATTAATAACTGCTCCTGAACCTGGTGTTTTGGGTTCTGAGGCTCCTGGACCTTCTTCCTGAAGACAGCTGCAAGATGAGAGCATGGTGTAGATATGGGGTCCTCGATGATGGATGCTGTTTTTCCTGTGGCCGCACTTTGTGTAGATGTGCTCAGTAGGGAGGAGGACATTACCTGTGATAGATTAGGCAGGATCCTCTCATTGGTCTAGCTGACCTTGGGCGAGAAGTTGCTGTTGAGGCACTGTAGGTTTCACAAATAAAAATGGTAGCGGCACTTTATATTTAAGAAAATCTCTATCAACTCATTTATTGTACTCCAAACACCGAACACAAAGTGTGGTAAAAGTACTTTATGTAATCACATCATCACGTCAGGCCAGCCTTTTAAAGTGAACCCCATTTCAATGTTAGTGGCTGTGAATGATGTATGTTTCCGCCATTACATTGCCCTACACAGGGTCCCCAGAATTCACTAAGACTGGCATTGTTAGCCTGTTCAGAGCTCGGACAAGCCAGCCAGCTCAGGTCCTAGGTTCCATGAGTGGAGGAACAGCAGAGGCCTCTGGCTTATCTAGAGATGTGTTAAATGTTGAAAGGCCTTGAAAGAGTGAGAGTGGAGAGAACGTTTCCTGTGGTGGGAGAGTCTAAGACCAGAGGACACAGCCTCAGAATAGTGGGGCATCCTTTTAGAACGGAGATGAGGAGGAATTTCTTTAGCCAGAGTGTGGGGAGTCTGTGGAGCTGTGGAGGCCAAGTGTTTATGTATTTTCAAGACACTGGTTGATAGATTTTTGGTTGGACAGGGAATGACGGGATTCAGGGAGAAGGCAGGAGACTGGGGTTGAGAGGAAAATTGGATCAGCTATGATGAAATGGCAGAGCAGACCCGATGGGCCAAATGGCCTAATTCTGCTCCTATATCTCACGGAATTATGAACATGCTCATGATCATGTCATGATGACAAGGGTATGGTTGAGGAAACTTCCTAATGGTGGTGGGCCGGTTTAAGGTGATCCACCACAATACACTCAAATCTACCCCTCTTATCTATGATAAAACTCTTTTTTCTCCATTCACAAGTGCAGAACAGGCCATTGTCAGGCGGCCTAAGGGGATGCTAACGTACATCATGGTGGCTGAAGACAATCAAGGTGGAATGTAGGTCAACAGGGACTGTACGCCACGATGGGGGGTAGGAATAGGTGTAAACTAATTGAATTTGCAGAAGTGTGTGGAATGCTGTTGAGAGGCCTTCCAAGCAGTCATGGTATTAGGAATAAAATCACCTGGCACTCATAACAGCTGCCTGTATACTAATTCAGCTGAGGTCGACCGCAGGTCTTCTTCTGGAGCTGTTCTGAGCCCCAGCAGGACACACAGGAGACAATCATGCCAGCACTCATTCATCAGGGAATCCCGCACAGCAGCCTTGAAGGAGCGGTAAAACCGCTCGCATGGGCCATTGGACTGTGGGTGATACACTATGGTGTGATGTATCCTAATGCTGAGGTTCTGGGCCATCGCAGCCCAGAGTCTGATATGAACTGGGGACCGCAGTCAGAGGAAATATCAGATGGGGTGCTAAGTGGAGGAGCCCAGGTGCTGATGAATGCGCAAGTCATGGACATCATTGATGCAAGAGGAATGATCTCTGGCCACCAGCTGGCATGGTCCACCATGGTAAGGAGATAAATGAAACTGTAGGAGGGATGAAGAGAACTAAAACGGTGCATATTGATATGGCCAGACCATCACTCATGGACCTGAAAAGGTGCCAATGGTGCCTGAACATTGCAGTTAAATTTTGCCCACTGCCATTCCACACAGGTTGTAGTCCGATCATGCACATTCTTTCCATGGCCGTGCCACACAAACTTTAGTGCAACTTAGTTTCTCCATGTATGGAGTCAAAAACAGTCCGCCTCCAGTTTGCAGTCAATATGGGACAAGGGTGATCAGCTGAGACTTTGCACAGGAGAAACCCCAATGCTCACAGATCTCTAATGCCCAAATGTGCTGGCACTGTCAAAGCTGCAAGGCAGTGGGCACTTCCTTGCGTTCATACCAAAGTGAGTGTGGTATAAACACAGGCCTGGCATCATCTGTTTCTCAGCCACGGGTGTCCTTACGTTGGGGGCCTTGCTGCCCAGCTGAATGTAGACTATCAGCCATTTTAGGAAGTTCCCTATAGCCCATCAAGGGCGATGCAAACTTGATCAGGCATTTGCTGCATGAAGAGATCTATAAAAATAAAGCAAGGATGATGATCTCCCAGGAGAGACAGCATGTGATCCATGGGCTCTGACAGCATAGCATCGCTAGGGTCGCATAACGAAAGCAACTGTTTGGCACGTTCAGACTACAATAGTCAAAAGTCTGTAAAAGGTGAGTTTTCAACGATCGGTATTTATCGTATTCAAGTGAGTGTTCTAGCAGACTCACCACTCGCGCAGTCGTGGAGTTTCCGAGTGACACTACCAAATAGTAGAATTGCGTGTTGTCAGTGGAAATTCATCACAGTCTGAATTAGGCCTCAGCAACAGCATTTTGCTCCCAAAACCGTAGCAGTTTCAAAACGACTGCATTGACCAACATGTTCAATAACTCTGAAATCATTCTATAGCATTAGGGTCACAATGTAGGTTTTCACTAATAAAAACAGGGGAGGCATTTTATGTTTAAGAGAAATGGTAGCTACTCATTTATTGTACTCCAAACACTGAACACAAACCATGGTAAAATGCCTTGCGTAATTATGTCATCATGTCAAACTAACGTCTTAAAGTGAACCCCAACTTGATGTCGGTGGCTGTGAATTATGTACATTTCCACCAATTACATTACCCTATAGCACCACTCAGCCAGAATATCAATCTCCCTTCTACATACTGATCCATCCCCAACAACAGTGATGTCATCAGCAAACTAAAATATGGCATTGGAACTGTACTTAGCTTCACAGTCATAAGTATAAACTGGGTAGAGCAGAGAGCTAAACACACAGCCTTGTGGTGCACCTGTGCTGATGGAGATTGAGCAGGAGATGTTGCTGCCAATCTGAACTGACTGGGGTCTGCAAGTGAGGAAGTTGAGGATTCAGTTGCAGGAGGAAGTATTGAGATCTAGGACTCGAAGCTTATTGATTAGTTTTGTGGGGATGATGCTACTGAGTGCCAAGCTGCAGTCAATGAAAAGCATACTGATGTATGCATCATTGCCGTCCTGCTGTTCCAGCGTTGAGAGAAGAGCCAATGAAATGGCATCCACTGTTGACCTGTTGTGACGGTAGGCAAATTGGAGCAGATCCAAGTCACTTCTCTGTTGCGCTGATGATTTATTCATCTATCGATTTATATTGTACCTGACAAAGCAGTGCTGCCCAATTCATTGAGATTTTTTTTTGTTCTGTTGCCACAGGATACTTAATAGGCATCTTAACATGAGGCTTCAACTTGCAGTCTGTAGATGAGAGCCTGCAATGTACCATAATCTTCTTAACCACTCTGAGGTAATAGTGATAGAACCCTAGGTGGAAAATATGCCATAAGAATAACTGGCAGAGAAGTTTTGCACTTTATATGCTCAGCCTTCTAATCTCTACAGGTTATACCTGGATTTGTGTAAACTGCAGCACCTAAACCAAAGTCAGTAGCTTGAACAGCATATACCAGTATCACTCTCCAAAACATTGCAGAATTATCAGTAATATTAAAATAACAAAGTGCTTTTCTAAAATTAAGCACTATTTCTCTCCTGTGAGGCTACAGCAGAGCGACCAGTTATTATACAGAGATTATACATTTTTGTAAAGCCTGCAGAGTACATTTGGTCCCCTACTTTAACCATTAAAGTGTGACGCACCCAATAAAATGCAGCACATAAATCACACACACACAACCTGAGTGTTCCATTGCAGTTATATTGAATCTGTTCATTCCAACCTCAAGTCTTTGGCTGTCAAATCTGTGAGCACATTCTATAATGGAGCCATAGAAACACCAGAGAAGGCAGTTGTAGATGCAAACCATGGCACTTCAATTCTCTTTCCATTAAGGGATGCACTTCAGATGATATAGACTCATTACACAAGTTGTAGGCATGCTCGATACTGAAGGTGTGGACATACTCTTTGATAGAGCTACAGGCACAATCACTTTTAGAGCTGTAGACAAATGCCATGGTGCATCAGTGGCTACACACTACACTGGAGATGCAGCCATACTCCATCATGGCAACTTGTATCCACATTGTAGGAGGCAGCCATGAAAGCACTCTACAACAAAGTAGTTGACAACTCCAGGGTGAAGCTGCTAACATATTGCCTGATGTAACTGTGAATAATATCCCTCAGAGGTGTGACAGACACAGTTCATGATGGAGCTGTGAACACAGGCTGTTATGGAGAACTCAACATGGTCCACAGTGGAGCTGCAGGTGTGCTCATGATGGAACTTTACACATGCTCCTCAATGCATTACTAGACGCAATCTGCAACAGAACTTTAACCATTCCCATTTAAGAATACTAAGCATGTTCTTCACTGGAGTTTCAGCCACCAGACTATAAATATACTCCATACAGGTCCCACACAGGAGATTAGTGTGCAAACTTAAAGCACACGGTATTGGGGGTAAGGTATTGGTGTGGGTGGAGAATTGGTTAGCAGACAGGAAGCAAAGAGTGGGAATAAACGGGACCTTTTCAGAATGGCAGGCAGTGACTAGTGGGGTACCGCAAGGCTCAGTGCTGAGACCCCAGTTGTTTACAATATATATTAATGACTTGGATGAGGGAATTAAAAGCAGCATCTCCAAGTTTGCGGATGACACGAAGCTGGGTGGCAGTGTTAGCAGTGAGGAGGATGCTAAGAGGATGCAGGGTGACTTGGATAGGTTGGGTGAGTGGGCAAATTCATGGCAGATGCAATTTAATGTGAATAAATGTGAAGTTATCCACTTTGGTGGCAAAAATAGGAAAACAGATTATTATCTGAATGGTGGCCGATTAGGAAAAGGGGAGGTGCAACGAGATCTGGGTGTCATTATACACCAGTCATTGAAAATGGGCATGCAGGTACAGCAGGCGGTGAAAAAGGCGAATGGTATGCTGGCATTTATAGCGAGAGGATTCGAGTACAGGAGCACGGAGGTACTACTGCAGTTGTACAAGGCCTTGGTGAGACCACACCTGGAGTATTGTGTGTAGTTTTGGTCCCCTAATCTGAGGAAAGACATCTTTGCCATAGAGGGAGTACAAAGAAGGTTCACCAGATTGATTCCTGGGATGACAGGACTTTCATATGATGAAAGACTGGATGAACTGGGCTTGTACTCGTTGGAATTTAGAAGATTGAGGGGGGATCTGATTGAAACATATAAGATCCTAAAGGGATTGGACAGGCTAGATGCAGGAAGATTGTTCCCGATGTTGGCGAAGTCCAGAACGAGGGGCCACAGTTTGAGGATAGAGGGGAAGCCTTTTAGGACCGAGATTAGGAAAAACTTCTTCACACAGAGAGTGGTGAATCTGTGGAATTCTCTGCCACAGGAAACAGTTGAGGCCAGTTCATTGGCTTTATTTAAGAGGGAGTTAGATATGGCCTTTGTGGCTACGGGGGTCAGGGGGTATGGAGGGAAGGCTGGGGCGGGGTTCTGAGTTGGATGATCAGCCATGATCATAATAAATGGCGGTGCAGGCTCGAATGGCCGAATGGCCTACTCCTGCACCTATTTTCTATGTTTCTATGTTTCTATAATGAGTGGACTGGAAAGCAACTTGTATCTATAGGCAGTCAGGGACCAGAGAAAATTAAGAGAAACTGAAAATATGTTGTAATATTTGCCAATATTAACATTTTTCCCCATTATTGGGATGCTAATTTTTTTCAGTTGATCCCTATTTCATACAATCAACCTATCAACCTTCTTTCTAAGGGCTCAGGTAGCTGAAGGTATGCCCAAAATTGGTCCTCTGTACATCAATATTCTTTGCATTTTGTACTTCCACGGGCTACCTGTACATTACTAGAGAAGAAGCACTGGACAACTTACCTGAATGCCCTTAACCCTGCAATTAGTTCAAGTTCAAGTTTAGTGTCATTCAACCATGCATGAATACACATGAATACAGCCAAACAAAACAGCATTACTCTGGGGCCAAGGTGCAAAACACAGTACCAACAGTCACACACAGCACAAAGTACAAAATAATAATAATTAAAATAATAATAATGATAATAAGTACTTCATTGATTCTGTGGTTAATTATTTTGTTGCAGCAGCACATTTAATAACACGGTTAGCAATAATAATAAATATATTAATAATATCAATAATAAAATATAGAATAATAATATACACAATAATAATTTACCGATGTGCAATATTATGCAATAATAATGTATGAAATAATAAAACAGAGCCTATTGTACTATGATATGTGTTCTCCCATTGCTCAGAAATGAACAGTTGCATATACTTATTGCATTTAGAAGGAAAGATTTTCCATAACAAACATTGTGTCGGCAGAGCTGAATGAGCCTGTTCGAAAGGGTGCTCCACTGCTTATTCCATAGGTCAAGGAGAGGATGTGCCTGTTTGTCCATAATGGATAACAGTTCGTTTAGTGACCTCCTCTCTACCACGAACTCAAAAGAGTATGGGTTGTAGCCAAGGATGGATCCAGCCTTTTTGATGAGTGTATTTAGTCTTTTTGCATTACCAGCACTGATTCTGCTCCCCCAACATAAAGCCACAAAGAAGACTGCACTCGCTACAACTGGTAGAAGATCTCTAACATCCTGCTACACACATTGAAGGATCTCGGCTTCCTTAGAAAACAGAGTCTGCCCATCCCTTCTTGTAAACAGCCATGGTGTTGGCTTTTCAGTCAAGTCTGTTGTTGAAGGGAACATCAAATTACTTGCACTCCTCCACCACCACAATTCTTCTCCCAGAATGTATACAGGACTTGTCACAGTCCTTTTCCTTCTAAAATCAATCACCATCTCCCTGGTTTTGCTCACATTCAGGAGCAGGAGATTCCTCCGTACCACTCCACAAACTTTTCCATCAGTCCTCTGTACTCTGACCCCTGCCCATTTCTGATACACCCAACCACTGCAGAGTTATTAGAGAACTTCTGCAAGTGACAAGACTCAGATTTGTTCTGAAAGTCTGAGGTGCACAGTGTATACAGAAACAGAGACAGGACAAGAGGCATGTATTTGGGTGTTAGCAGAACCAGGCTGTGATCAGATCTGCCAAGTGGGGGAAGGGCAGCGACTCTGTATGCATCCTTTACATCTGCATACAAAAGGTCCAGTATTTTATTGTCCCGTGTAGGGTAGCTGACATATTGATGAAAAGTTGGTGTTGTCGCCCTGAGAGAAACATGATTAAAGTCCCCAGTAACAGCTACAAAGCATTGGGATATTGAGTTTGTATTCTAGCGATGGTCGAATGAATAGCATTGCACGTTACATTTGCATCAGCCAATGGTTGAATGTAAACAACAGCTAAAATGGCAGCTGAGAATTCCCGAGGTCATATAATACGGTCATTTCCCAATGGCGAAAAGCTCATGTCCGGACTGCATAAATGCTCCTTTACAGTAACATGTCCGGGATTACATCACCTTTCATCCACAAAAACTGCAATCCCTCAGCCCTTCTTCTTACAGCTCAGTGTAACATCTCTGTCCATTCGGTTGGTCTTGAAGCTGGGTATAGTAGCATAATAGTCTGGAAAATGCGCGTTAACCAGGCCTCAGTTAAGCACAAAACACTACACTCCTGGTATTCTCTCTGGGCCTTAATCAGTGCAACAGGCTCCCCCATCTTATTTCCCAGGGACCTCATGTTTCCCATGATGATTGCAGGATAGAAGGTTGATATTTCCTCCTCTTGGCCTTAACCTTTGCTCCAGTTTTGCAGCCTCAGCATCACTGCCTAAGCTCCCGCGGGACCTCGGGCCACACTCTGAGCGGTAGCGTAGGTTTGCACAGTTCAATCAGCTGGTCACCAAATAAACACAATCTTCTCTCAACTTTCACTCCAAACACAAGGTAGCCATTACAAATGGTCCAGGCACACAATAATCCAGAATGACACACAGGAAAATATAAAAATAACATAAAGTAACATGAAAAATGGTAAAAACAGTCAAAACACAGAAGCTACTGAAACAAACTGCCACTGGCACAGTGCCATCTTGGTTACATATAAGATATCAGTAAAGTACAGTCACACAAAAAAATAGATAGTCCAAGACCCTGAATCCATGAATGTTGCAGCAGTCTACAGCTTGTCTTCTGCCGAGCAAACACAGGAGAGCAGCACTGAATCTGGCTAGGACGCTGCACCACCCTGCCCCCGACACTCCGGTGCAGCACAACAACTCCACACCTCTCTCATGGGCAGCTGTAAACAGGTGACAGCTCCCCCTGCTATCCACCCCTGCCTGCTGTCCGCAAATAAATCAGAGATTGGACTTGCAGCATTCCAACAGGGTCTTGTGATCACAAGAAAAGTGACTAAGTTGACTTGGATTGCACATCGACTCCCCCGATGCCTCTCTGATGCAGGCAGCAGCTGGATCTGTACCAAGTCCAGCTCCTTCGGTTTCAATAAGCAACTCACTGATGGGGTAGACCTGCACTACTTTAAGTTCTTAATGTCCAGCAGGGTCTTGCAATCATGAAAAATTATATTTAAAAACAAGACAATAACACTTTGGTTGGCCCTGTAGAAGCTGCTGCCACTGGGCACACGGGCATCTTACCATGAGCAAATGGAATGAATGGGAGAGCGGGATCAGGATAATTGACAGATTAAGAACAGCCCCTGCTCCTCCTGACTCCATAGCAACAATTTTGAGATACATACCCAGTCAGGCTTGATCTGTCATAAGGTGGAGGCTGAGAATGGGCCCCAGTGCAAGACACAGACACTGAAGTACTAGGGACAGGACAAGGATACAGGGTGAGGGCTATGACATGGACTAGAAAACCGGGAACCCAGATAAGGACTGGACAAGAGAACTAGGAGCCAGGGCTTGGACTCCGAGCCACAGACTGGACAAGGACCCAGAACCTGGGTCTTGCCTCTGGCTCGGATCCCAGAACTAGACAAAGGACGTGACTTAGCTGGCAGGCAGGACAAGGTTGGAGTCTTCAGGCTTGAGGCGAGGCTGGAGACCGGAGACTTGAGGTGAGGCTGGAGACCAGAAACTTGAGGCGAAGCTGGAGACCAGAGACTTGAGGCGAGGCTGGAGACCAGAGGCTTGAGGTGATGCTGGAGACCAGAGGCTTGAGGTGAAGCTGGAGACCAGAGACTTGAGGCAAGGCTGGAGACCAGAGACTTGAGACTAGAGGCTTGAGGCTTGGCGTCTTGAATCTTGGCTTAGGGCGAGGCTTGAAGCTTGGGGTCTTGAAGCTTGGTTTGGGGTGAGGCTTGAGGCTTGGGATTTTGAACCTCCTCCTGGGCAGGGCGCAGATCTCCGCCCAACGGAGGCGAGGGACAGGAAGGAACAGAACCAACCGTAGGTTAATGGAAATCTGGCCTGACTTACCTGATGGAGGCAAGGGACAGGAAGGGACAGAACCAACTGCAGGGTAATGGCAATCTGGCCTGGCTTACCCAACTGAGGCTAGGGACAGGAAGGGACAGGAAGGGAGCTAGGTTCAGGGTGGCTCCAAGACAAGACTTCAGGTGAGACGACGCGAGAGTTACCAGCAAGACAAGGCAAGGCTTCAGGCAATGCAGGGCAAGACAAGAACTTCAGGTGAGGCGAGAGTTACCCGCAAGACAAAGCAAGGCTTCAGGCAATGCAAGGCGAGACAAGAACTTCATGTGAGGCGAGAGTTACCAGCAAGACAAGGCAAGGCTTCAGGCAATGCAAGGCGAGGTGAGAGTTACTGACAAGACAAGGCAAAGCTTCAGGCAATGCAAGGCGAGACAAGAACTTCATGTGAGGCGAGAGTTACCGGCAAGACAAGGCAAGACTTCAGGCAAGGAAACAGAAGGCAGGGGAAGGGATATGAGGATTAAGGACAAGAACAATCCAGCAGCCACGCCCTGGTCTCTGGAGGTATTTATGCAGACAGCCCCAACGAGAATCAGCTGCCTCAATTTGTGCTCAACAGGAACAGAATCAGGGTAGAGAGGAAAACCTGGAGCAAGGGTCGATGGACCAGACCATGAACTGGAATGCGGACTTCACGGACCGGACCATGACATGACCCAGCGTAAAAGCATCTTAAGTAACGTTGCAAGGGAGTTTGACTTGGTGTCAGTCTCCTCAGTTGTTAATCTTGTTTTCAGTAAATGCCACAAAAACCTGATAGATGGCCTCAAACAGAATCTGCAGTCATTATGTTTTTCAGGTATCGTTCGGGCAAGAGATTTTGGCACCAAAGGTGGAATCCTTGTTCAGTTTTGTGTGATATGTCACATACATTGAGGTCCTTTTTTTTAAAAAAAAGTGAGAAAATCTGCAGATGCTGGAAATCCAAACAATACACACAAAATGCTGGAGGAACTCAGCAGGCCAGGCAGCATCTATGGAAAAGTGTGAACAGTCACTGTTCGGGGCTGAGATCCTTCATTGGGACTCATGATGAAAGGTCTTGGTTCAAAAAGCTGACTGTTTGTTCCTTTCCATAGGTGCTGCCTGACCTGCTGAGTTCCTCCAGCATTTTGTGTGTTGCTCCAATTTTTAAATGTCTACCAGTGCAGCAAAACTATACTTTAATCATGAGGACGCAAACCACTATGGTACTGAAGAAGTTAAATGTAGAGGAAACTGAGACCTTACTTGTGCAATTTTTAATTAAGTTCTCATGTCATGATGTAGCAGGTACAATAAAAGGTTTTGACTAGTGCTGCACTACACATATATATGTTAGGAAAATCATCTGGGCCTCAAGAGACTTGACTGTCGATTCAGCTTTTTTAACTATAATATGATTTGCTCTAATACATTTGCATTCAGGAAAACTGGCCCAGCTATGACAGAAGAAATCTCATATGATGTACTTTTGGAAATGTGATTGAATCTTGTTTAATATTGCTAAATTGGAGAGATACTGGCATCTAAGGAAACTCTAAGATCAAACAGACAAGATCAGTAATAATAATTGCTCCACCCTTTGACATGTGAATACCAACTTGTAGGTCAAATACGCCTGTCAGGTCATATACAGAAGATGTTAATTTGCTGTTAAACGGTATAGTAATGCAGGCGGTCAATTAGTGCACATGATGAATAGAAGGACTTTGGCCCTCCTCTGATGAAGCTAAATTTATCTTTTTCCACAGCAAATGCATAGGGATTTTTTTTTAATGTATGGTCATTTGTTAATTTGTTCAGAGTAATTTTAAAAACAAAACACACATAGGAGGAGAAAGAGTGGCTGCTTTGTTGAGCATTCTGCATTTAACAGATAACTTAACCTTTCGAGCATGATTCCACATTGTCCAAACTATGTGTCATCTTCTTTGGGAATCTTGCGCCAGTTCTTGTACTGACAACTAGATCAGGCCCCTCATGGTGAGAATATTGAGAAAGGAAACATTGACAGAAAAATACACTCAGTGGCTTCTTTGTGCCTAATAAAGTGCCCACTGAATGTATGCTCATGTTCTTTTGCTGCTGTAGCCCGTCCACTTCAAGGATCAATGTGTTGTGTACTCAGAGATGTTCTTCTGCACACCACTGTTGTAACGCGTAGTTATTTGAGTTACTGTCACCTTCCTGTTAGCTTGAACTTTTCTTCTGACTGCTCTCATTAATGGAGGACTTTCACCCACAGAAATACCGCACTGGATGTTTTTTTTTAAGTTTATCACACCATTTTCTGTAAACTCTAGAGACTATAGTACATGAAAATCCCAGAAGTCTCTGAGAAAATCAAACCACCCCATCGAGTGACAACAGTCATTCTACGGTCAAAGTTACTTAGGTCACTCCCCATTCTGATGTTTGCTCTGAACAACAACTGAACCTCTTGACCGTGTCTGCATGCTCTTATGCATTGAGTTGCTGCCAGAAGATTGATTGATTAGATATTTGCATTAACGTGCAGATGTACAGGTGTACCTAATAAACTGGCCACTGAATATATATCTTCCAAAGGACTATGTTGACAGTAATATTGATGATTATTTGAGGACCATTTTATCATTTGAGAAGGGTGGATTTGCTGGGGGTGGGGTTATGTGAATTGCTGGGAACCATAAAGAAATTACCTCATACAAATTTTGAAGCTAATTATTATCTTGGGAATGAATGGCTTGTGCCAGTTTAATGGAAGTGCATTAAAGCTCTGTAATCCTCAGTCACAACAATCATTGCAGGATTGCATGTTTTCAGCAGGCCTAAATGGAAGTAATTTGTTTATTTTTTCCTTCTTCAGACTTGGCAGGCATCCAACTTGATTTAATGATTTTGGAATCTTTCAGAATGCTTTCAGCATTTTGTCACACCACTCTGGCCCTTACACTTAGTTAGTCCTTTTCTTTTAACTCTCATAAACATGCTTGCTCTGGTTCAGAATGCTTTGTGCACCATTCCAAATCCACAGCTGTTTAAGTAATAATACAAATATGTTTAGTATTAAATGAGCGTTAGTCCTGACAAAGGGTCTTGGCCTGAAACGTCGACTGTACCTCTTCCTATAGATGCTGCCTGGCCTGCTGTGTTCACCAGCAACTTTGATGTGTGTTGATACAAATATGTTTGTTGTTTGGTGAAATTGTCATGCTATAAACTTACTACCCTTCTGATAAAATTGCTATACCCTATGATGGAGCCTAAAGACACAAATTTATGTACGTAAGATCGGCATATTTATTTTAATCTATGAATTAAACATAATAAAAGCAAATAATTGTACAAATATTGAAATAATAAATTGCATCCACTTTAAAGAATTTCATGCCAGCTTGGAGTTTTACAGCAACAGAAATTTTATTCAGAGGGAATTAACCAGCAGATATAAAGAACAGTAACAGCAAGCCTATTTGAAATTTTTGAGACAGTAACTGAAGTAATTGCTGTTCAGAATCAGAATCAGAATCAGGTTTATTATCAGTGGCATGTGAGTGAAATTTGTTAACTTAGCAGCAGCAGTTCAATGCAATACATAATATAGCAGAGAGAGAAAAAATATAATAAATAAAATAAAACATAATGATAAATAAACAAGTAAATCAATTACATATATTGAATAGATTCTTTAAAAATGTGCAAAAACAGAAATACTGTATATTAAAACAATTGAGGTAGTGTCCAGAGCTTCAAAGTCTATTTAGGAATCGGATGGCAGAGGGGAAGAAGCTGTTCCTGAATCTCTGAGTGTGTGCCTTCAGGCTTCTGTATCTCCTATCTATGGATTGGCTGAGGATGCAATATCTATCGATTTCTGACAGACATTCAATGAGTTTGCACATGTGAAAGGATGTTCTAAAACCAAAGCTCCTGGGAATAAAGGTGAGCATTAGTCTGGATAAGGGACTGATATGATTAAATGCCACATGATGCCATAATAAGGAGGCATTCAAACCGGATGCATGTGATGTGCTTCAGCAATTCACTGCATTTATTAATGGTGAATAATAAAGCGTATTCTGGAGTTAGAGCATATTCTGGAGTTATGAGAACATAGCAGATGATAAATCAATAAAGAACCAGGTCTCAGTACTTTATGTAAATTGTAAATTGCAATCAGTAAATTGAGGTTAAAAGCACACCTTTGCAAATAAACAATACTGATTGTGGAGCACAGGTTGGCTCACAGACCGAGAGATATGCTTTCCAAAATGGGGACCATGAGATGTTTGCATATGCATCAGCCAAACGTTAAGACAATGGGGTCGTGTTAATTGGCCTGCATCAATCCAGTCAACTTTGACCTTATTCAAATTGCACGATTGCAAACAAGTTCAAGGAAGCTTACACACCTCATTGATACTATCATATCAATTAGTTTGTCCCAACGGAGGTATTTGAACATTCAGAGGTAGATATGCAATTCAAGGAAACGTTGCCAACCCAAAATATTGACGTAAACGATGTCATTGTAACTATTGAAACTGCATTTAATCATCTAATATTACCATTGCTCTTAAAAGTATAAAAATGTGATGCACTTTTGAATTTGTGAGGCTACCAAAAGAATCACCAGAAGAATTTCTTCTTATTGTGATGAACAAAGATTTCTATATCACCAGTTTCAGTATCTCTCCAGTGACTTCAATCATAATCACAACATTTAGGGACACAATAGGAAATGTTCATGACCTACTGTGTGGCCAGAGGCACCCCTCATTTAGGTTTGTTCATGTCAATAACAATGGATCACAAAGTGCAAGATGTGCGTGCGCCAGCGTGTGTGTGTGAGTGTATGTGTATGTGTGTTTGTGTATTGTGTGTGTGTGTTTGTGTATTGTGTGTGAGTGTATGTGTATGTGTGTTTGTGTGTGTGTGAGTGTATGTGTATGTGTGTTTGTGTATTGTGTGTGTGTGTTTGTGTATTGTGTGTGAGTGTATGTGTATGTGTGTTTGTGTGTGTGTGAGTGTATGTGTATGTGTGTTTGTGTATTGTGTGTGTGTGTTTGTGTATTGTGTGTGAGTGTATGTGTATGTGTGTTTGTGTATTGTGTGTGTGTCAGTTTGCATGTGTATTTGTGTGTATGTGTGTGTGTCTGTGTGTGTGAGTATGTGTGTGTGTGTATGTGTATGCATGTTTGTGTATGTGTATGTGTGTCAGTTTGCATGTGTATTTGTGTATATGTGTGTGTGTCTATATATATGTGTGTATTTGTGTGTGTGTGTACAGAGGACTTGCCTAGTGTGCTGGCAATTGGGGCAGAAAGCCAAGGTGTGCCAGAATACACATAGAAGGGAGATGCTGTGTCATAGCTGTGATCTAAAAAGGGAGGAAGGTGAGAATATGACCCAACAAGACAGACAAAACCACTGCAGAGTTCTCTCAGTCCGATTTAACAATCAGACAAACAGCTAGCCACGGATGTACAGAAAGGGTTAAGTAGGAGGCCAGCAAAGTGATACACTAGTGGACACTGATCTACCCTTGCCCATGTCTGGAGAAGTGATTTACATTACCAGTGCAGGGGATGAAACAATGAGGGCAGAGAGAAATAAGCCTCAGGTACTTGAGATTGAGGGAGTGAAGCTTCCTGCAGATTTTTGGTTTTGCCCAAACAATGAGGGTACTGCCCTGGGGATAGACACACCGAGCAAAGCAGGTATTATCATAGACTCAGGAGATGGAGAAATAACATGGACAAGGCAGGAACAGTGAACGGGTATGATCCAATGAGCAGGCAACATGGTTCTTGGAGACAGCAGCCCCAGACAGGGGTAGAAGACGGGATAGTGCTCATGAGTCTTGTTGGGAAGTCCCAATGGCAGGGGCCTAGCACAGCCAAGAACTGTTAAAAGTAGTGCAGCTGCCTGCAGAGGTAGCAGCCGTTAAAGTAAATGCTCACCTGAGAGGGGAGACTACACAGCAGAAAGGGAATTAGTTTGCAGACCACAGACCACAGAGCAAAGAGAGCAATGGAAAAATATGAGATGACAGAAAATTGAAAACGTAGAGTAAGAAACTGCTAGAGCCAATTTAATAAGATCATATCAAGTTCAAGTTCAATTATCATCTAACCATACACAGGAAAATAGCCAAACACAACAGCATTCCTCTGGGGCCAAGGTGTAAAACACATTGCCCAAAATCACTCACAGCCCACAGCACACATAGCAGAAACTGTATAATTATGACAGCAGAAAAACATACATTACTAAAATTAATAATAATAATGATATAACCCAGCTCCCTGAGTGCATATTGACGGTGCATGTTTGTTGTCCTGGAACCAAGTCCCTACAATAACAAGCTACAGCAGTTCCTCATCTCGCGCAAGGAGAGCTGCAGATGAACGCAATACAGCTTGTCCTCCCGGGAATGAGCATTGGAGGATAGCACTGACGGACAAGGCCAGTCCCCAATCCAGTGCAGAGGGCTCCTCCTATGGCGGCTGCATCAGGCAACCCCGAGGATTAAGGACATTGACTGCACACCAACCAAGGCAAAGCAGCTGCCCCGCTGCTGGTCTCACCAATGAGCTAGTGAATCAGACTTGCAGTATTCTACATTACCAATGTCCAACAGGGTCCTACGACCACAAGGGAAATGTCCAAGCAGATTACTTCCATCATTTGCTGGATCCCACTCTGCCTTTGAACACCTCTTTCGATGCCTTCTTTCCTAGGTGGCAACATGGTGTACAGCACATCCAGCTCCAGTGCTATCTAGCAGCTCACTAGTGGGGTAGGATTGCCGTAACTGATGTTCTTTATATCCAGCAGTGTCTAGCGATTGTAAAAAAGATGTCATGGATGAACAATTGCACTTTTGCTTGGACCCAGAGAGGCCACTACATATGGGCACGCCTCCACGTTACCGCATATGGGAAGGACCATTATAATCAGATTAAAGTGTTAAGGGACCAACCAAAACAGCAGCAATGTACTGCTGATCAGAGAGAACCAGTGGTACAGAAGATAGTCCTCCCATAGCCAGGTGATCAAGTCAGAGTGAGGGAGCTGTCTGAAAAGGCTGGGTTCACAGGTGGTATTCCTGACAAGTCTGTGTTCACGCCTAGCCCATGTGGACAGTGGAAGCATTGGACTCCAATTAAACTGCATGGCTCATCCTCATGCCACTCTCACAGACAGAAGAAGAAATCAAATCCACCTAGTAATGGTGCCATTGCAGAAAATCTAAGTGACAAACATCTGCCTGCTGCTTCACATCAGCCCACTCCTGACGGAAGAAGACCTGGGGATGAACGAGAACGAGAATGGGAATTCGAATGGGGAAGACACAGAAAGGGATGTGACAGCAAATCATGAATAAAGTGTTAAAGTTTAACATAGTCATAGTCATACTTTATTGATCCCGGGGGAAATTGGTTTTCATTACAGTTACACCATAAATAATACATAGTAATAGAACCATAAATAGTTAAATAGTAATACGTAATTTATGCCAGTAAATTATGAAATAAGTCCAGGACCAGCCTATTGGCTCAGGGTGTCTGACCCTCCAAGGGAGAAGTTGTAAAATTTGATGGCCACAGGCAGGAATGACTTCCTATGACGCTCTGTGTTGCATCTCGGTGGAATGAGTCTCTGGCTGAATGTACTCCTGTGCCCAACCAGTACATTATGTAGTGGATGGGAGACATTGACCAAGATGGCATGCAACTTAGACAGCATCCTCTTTTCAGACACCACCGTGAGAGAGTCCAGTTCCATCCCTACAACATCACTGGCCTTACGAATGAGTTTGTTGATTCTGTTGGTGTCTGCTACCCTCAGCCTGCTGCCCCAGCACACAACAGCAAACGTGATAGCACTGGCCACCACAGACTCGTAGAACATCCTCAGCATCGTCCATCAGATGTTAAAGGACCTCAGTCTCCTCAGGAAATAGAGACGGCTCTGATCCTTCTTGTAGACAGCCTCAGTGTTCTTTGACCAGTCCAGTTGATTGTCAATTCGTATCCCCAGGTATTTGTAATCCTCCACCATGTCCACACTGACCCCCTGGATGGAAACAGGGGTCACCGGTACCTTAACTCTCCTCAGGCCTACCACCAGATCCTTAGTCTTTTTCACATTAAGCTGCAGATAATTCTGCTCACACCATGTGACAAAGTTTCCTACCGTAGCCCTGTACTCAGCCTCATCTCCCTTGCTGATGCTTCCACAATGGCAGAGTCATCAGAAAACTTCTGAAGATGACAAGACTCTGTGCAGTAGTTGAAGTCCGAGGTGTAAATGGTGAAGAGAAAGGGGGACAAGACAGTAACTGTAACTGTACTTTGTAATGAAAGCTTGTTCAGAGAGTTAGATGATGAGTGATATAGATAACAAAAAAAAAAGATACTGGGAAAATAGATGGGAAGAGGTCCAAGTTATGACAGACATCAAGTTCTACAGCCTCAGTGACAAGGCAAACTGAGAAACTGAAGAAATTTCACACAGCGTCTAAGGGTGGCCACCCCAGCCTGTAGTGGGGTGGACACAAATGAGCTGGGACCTTTCAGTGGTTGTGTCAGTGATCGAAAGGACAGTCCTGGAGGGATTGCTCCCTATGTGATGTCCATGCAGCTATTCAAATAGGAACCATCCCAACCCCTCTTGTAGTCCAATCAAAGGACTGAGAGGCTTGTCATCAGATTATTGACAATCCAATGTCATGACATGAAATGTGAGCTGTTGCCTGTGAATCTGATACAATTACCTCACTTGGTGCCCCTGTCCAAAGATTAACTGTGGACAGCCATGTCTGATAGTTTCAGTTATCAGAGAATAAAGGGCTGAAGATAAGGATGTGGTGAACTGCAATGGGCCAGCTGGGAAGGAACCAACAAGCATACAAATGACATGGCTACATTTTAAAGTTTGGTTGAAGTCAAGAAGATAAATGTGCCCTAGGAGAGGATGTGATCAAATTGCTGGATCATTTTATTGTCATCTTTGCTTAACTTGTAGATAACTAGTTAGGGATGATAATGTAAATGGATATACACGTGGGAACGTGATAGGTTAGTACTTAGGGAAAGGATTCAAAGTCAAGGGTATTGTTGCTGCTCTGCTTAATTAGATCCTCCTTAAAGTTTGGTCTTCTTGAGACTGATTTCTGTCCAAGGTCCAAGGAGCGTACTTTACGAAGTCCTCTGGAGATATGCAAATATGGTAGATATTAATTCAAGAAAGAACCAGTCTTCAGTTCTTAATATAAATTGTAAATTGCAAGCAGTAAATTGAAGTTAAAAGTACAGCATTGCAATTAAATAATACTGACTGTGAAGCACACATTGGCCCATAGACTAAGAGATTTGCAAAATAGTAACCATAAGATATTTGCATATGGATGAGCCAAATGTTAAGATAATGGGTTACGTTAATTGGCTTGCATCAATCCAGGCAACTATTGGTTCAGACAATTTGCACCACTGTAAACAAGTTCACGGAAGCTTGCAGACCACATTGATACTATCACATCGATGAGTTTATCCCAGCAAAGGTATTTGAACATTCAGAGGTTTTCCCACTATAGATGTGCAATTCAAAGGAAGCATTGTCAACCCAACTATTGAAGTAAATAATGTCATTGTAAATATGGAAATTGTATTGAACCACATACTGTTATCATTGATCCTAAGGGTATAAAAACGTGATTGTACTTTTGAGTTTGTGAGACCTTACTAAGGTCACCAAAAGAATGCCAACCTCGATATCACTAGCATCAGTGTCTACCTGGTGACTTTGATCATAGTCACAGCAAATGTAAATTGTAAAAGAGCTAAAAATTAGGCTTTCTGGTGACTCAGAGACTGATGATGTCATAAGACAGCACCATAAAATTACAAAGAGACACCAGATTTTAATACAAGTAATCCTAAAAACATTGAGATCCAGTTGTTATTTAATGGATGTGTAAAGACAAAAGGGACTTCAGATACACAAGTGATTTTTCAATTTCAGAGACAATCAAAAAGCTTGAGATTATTGACTTTATTTTTATTATGTTAATATACATTGTATATAGAACATAGAACACCACAGCAGAGTACAGCCCTTTGACCGATGATATTGTGCCAACTCTTGATCATACTCCAAGATCAATCTGATCCTTCCCTCCTACATAGCCCTCAATTTTTGTTTCATCCATGCCTATCTAAGGTTCTCTTCAATGTCCCTAATGTATCTGCCTCTACCACCACCCCTACGCACTGTGTCAAAGACCTACCCAGACATCCACCCTATACTTTATTCTAAACACCTTAACGTTATGTCCCTTTGTGTTAGCCATTTCCGCGCTTGGAAAAAGGTGATTGTTCTCCACTCTATCAATGCCACATCATCTAGTACACCTCTACCAAGTCACCTCTCACTCTCCTTCAACCCACTGCTTGCACAGCCTTTCCTCATAAGTCATGCTCTCCAATCTAGTCTAATCAGAGTTTCATAGGGCTGCAACATTATGTTGAGGCTCTCAAACAGTATCCCAACTAAAGGAGGCCAACACACCATACGCCATAATAATCACCTTCTCAACTTGCTCTGCAACTTTGAGGGATCCATGGACGTGAACTCCAAGGTCTCACTGTTCCTTCACACTGCTAAGAATCCTGCCTTCTGTATTCTGCCTTCAAGTTCGACTTGCCAAAGTGAAGCACTTCATCCTTTTCCAGTTTAAACACCATCTGGCACTTCACAGCCCAGCTCTGCATCCTATCAATGTCTCGTTGTAACCTACACTATCCACCACACCACCAACGTATGTGAGATATATATATAATTTCTAACTTTACAGAACCGTTGATAACAATCAGCACTCAGCTTTGTTATTATATGTCGAATTCTTTTTTTCTATTTGTTTATTTTACCTCCCCAAAACTTCTTATCCTGCAACCAGTCCTGTACCAATTCTACTTTGGGTTATTTCCCTATTAATTTCTATTGGTTTTATTTCTATTCTGTGTTCAAGCAGCCTTTTATTCTGAGAAATTTAGTGAAACAAGGATTATCATTTTTATTCAACAAGTTATGCAAAGGGGGCAATAAAATGTTCCAGAAATTCGATCACATCCTCTTGGACACATTTATCATCTCAACTTCAACCAACATTTCAAACGCAGCTGTGTCATTTGTGCGCTGTTGCTTCACACTAATTGACACTAAAACTTATAACTTGGAACCCTAGTGGAAACACCACATCCTGGTGTAATTTATAACATGGGTGTTGGATGCTTGCAATTAGAAAAGAAGAGACAGTATTTTCTATTGGGTTATATTTACCTGAGAGGCAACAGACATTTTCATCTGATCAGATGCAAATGTGGAAATGCATAAAGTCTTGGAAGACTATTAAACACACTATAAAACAGAAAATGCAAGAGACGCCTAGAGAGTCAGTAAACATCAGGGAAAAAAATATACAAGTTAACATGTATGGTCTTAACTCCACAATGATGCAGAAACATAATAGGTCAGGCATATTGATAGTGTGCGATAGAAGAAGGAAAGAATTTTTATATATTTTTCATCAGCTTTCTTTAAATCTATGGGCGATAATGTGATCCTATAACCTTGCCTGATACTGCACTGCAGCACTGAAGGAGTTTTATGCTGTTAGACATGTTGTCTTTCAGATAAAAAGGGAAACAGAAGAGCTAATTGTTTTCTAAAGTGTGTTTCCTGAGCAACATTTAAATAAAAGCATCTTCTCCCATCTTGAACCCTTCTTCCCTTCTTGGATACCTGCCCTGGCTCTCTACCTGCTTCGGATATTTTCATCTCAACTTGCTGATGAGACATCAACTATCTTGACTTCAGAACTCTTCTTTCCTCCTTGAACTTTACCCCCCTCTAGATGAACTGCCCTCCACTCTCTCCACACCAATCCCAACCCTATCATCAAATCTGCAGTCAGAGGTACTGAGGACAGGCAACAACTCTCAAACATCTCCTTATACCTGCCCCTCAAAGAGGATCCCACTCCACACCATCAGAAAACTCCCTCGGATATCATCGCTGACCTTGTCCATGCTGGAGAACTCCCATCCACTGCCACCAAACCCACACTACTTGTTTCTACCTCCAACCCAAAATCCTCAAACTGATTAGGCCAATTGTCTCTGCCTGCTCCAGCCCATTGAACTCATGTCCTTGTATCTCCATTCAATTCTATACCCCTTTTGTTCAGTTCCTTCCCTCCTACATCTGCAACACTTCTCATGCCCACAGTCTCCACAGTACTTTTTAATTCTCTAGCCCTGACCGCCTCATCTGCACCATAGATGTTCAGTCCTCGTACACTTCTATTCCCCCATTAAAAACCCTCAAAGCTCTCTGCTTCTTTCATGACAAAAGAACCAACCCATCCTCTCCTCCATGACCCTCCTCCATCTGCAGAACTGGTCATCACACTGAACAATTTTTCCTTCAGCTCCTCCCACTTTTTCCAAACTCAAGTGGTAGCCATGGGCACTCACATGGGCCCCAGCTATGCTTACCTCCTCATTGGCTACATGAAACAGTCCATGTTCGAAGCCTTTCCCGGTTATACTCGCCAACTCTTCCTCCGCTACATTAACAACTGCATTGGTGCTGCTCCATGCCCCCATGCTGAGCTCATCAATTTTATCAGCTGTGCCTCTAACTTCCACCCTGCCCTGAGATTCACTTGGTCCATCTTTGACTCCTCCCTCCCTTTTCTTGATCTTTCTGTCTCCATCTCTGGAGACTAACTGTCAACCAATATCTGTTGTAAACCAACTGATTCCATTGGTTATCTCGACTATACCTCTTCCCACCCTGTCTCCTGGAAAAATGCTATTCCCTTTTCTCAGTTTCTTTGCCTCCTCCAAATCTGACCCGGATCTGGGCCGTAGCCTCCAAATATCTGGATGTGCCTCTCGGTTTTTTTGCACCACCTTACTTTCCATTTTTCTAATTTCTAATTATGATTTATAATTTAGATTTTTAATATTTACTGTTGATTTGTAATCCAGGGAGCGGGAAGTGCCGAATCAAGTATCGCTGTGATGATTGTACGTTCTAGTATCAATTGTTTGGCGACAATAAAGTATAAAGTATCTGTTCCCAGGATGTGGCCTTCTGTTCCAGAACACTGGTGATGTCCTCCTCCTTTAAAGAAAGGGGCTTCCCTTCCTCTACTATTGATGCTGCCCTCACCTGCATCTCCTCCATTTCCCGTACTTACGTGCTCACCCCATCTTCCTGCCACCTCAACAGTGATAGAGTCCCTCTTGTCCTTACCTACCACCACATGAGCCTCTGCATCCAACACATTATCTTCCACAACTCCAGCCAGCTCCAGAGGAATTCTACCACTAAACACCACCCCCATCCCCCACTTTCCACAGGGATGACTCCCTTCTCCATTCGTTCCTCCCCACTAATTTCTCTCCCTGCACTTACCCTGCAAGCAGCCTAAGTGCGCTACACTTGCCCATATGCCTCCTCCTTCACCTCTGTTCAAGGCCCCAAACAGTCTTTCCAGTTGAGGTCATCTGTTACGGCATGTTCTGGAGTTGTGGTATATAACAAATATTAATTTCAACAGAAACTAGTCTTCAGATCTGAATATTGATTGCAGATCGAATTTTCCTGGAGCTGCAGACTGGGGTTGATCACCTGAGATGTCTGGATACGCATGAATGCAGCGAGAGAAACGATGGGGATTAACATTCATTTTGGTAGTATAGGTGTTGGAGGAGTTTGAAAATTATATGTAATTCAAAGGAAACATTGTGGAAGCATTGTAACTGTAGAATTGTCCTGCTCTTACCTTTGAGCCTCAGCATTTAAAAATGTCATCTAATATTGAGTCAGGCAGGCCTGTACTTCCAAGAGTGTCTGGAGTATGATGCCTGCTGCTTGTTTTGTTGAATAAAGACTTCCATATCCACCAGCTTCAGTGTCTCTCTACTGACTTTGTTCACAGTCACAACATTTGGGGGCTCATCTGGGATATGTTTGTATACTATTGTGTGGCCAGTGATCTCAGCAGTCTGAGTAGGTGAGTATTTTTTTAAGGTTGGTTCTCACATTTAGATCTCTTATGGGTCCATGACCATAGGATCACCAAGTATCACAAAAACAGTGGAGAACTGAACCGGTAGATATAAAAGTCATGAGTTTTGTCTCCATGTTTGTGTGTTTATGTGTACGGGGTCTTTCTTTTTTTTATGATAAATTTAAAATGGCTTATTTGTTATGTTATACTGGGGAATGCTTCTTTGTTATGTTAAATGCTGAGAAAGTCTCTAGCTAGACAGTTGCTTGGATTAGTACAGATAGCAGGGTGCTATTAGCCAATGAGTGGTCATGTATCATTTTGTTTTCGGATGATAATGCTGTATCATATAACTGAGGACAGGGTTTTGGCGGGGAGTCGGAGGAGAGACAGGGAGGACAGCGGACGTGCAGAAAGGCTCCGGTCGATCACTTTGGGTGGTCTCGAGCCGTGAGTTGACAGGATTCGGGTGGTCGTCAGGAATCGATTGAGCTCCAACGGTTGCGCGCGAAGAACTTGGACTTTTATCAGTCTTGGCGCCTTTTTTTTCATTACTTCCTTTTCTGTATCGAATTTATATTAATGTCATAGAATTAGTAATATCTATAAAGTGTACTTGGTAAAACGTACTGGGTGTGTTGGCTGATGATTGATGTTTGGGATTGATTCGGGCTGCAACCGACTCCGTGAGAAGCGTTGAGGCAGGCGCTGGGTGGGATTTCCCCTAGACATATACAAGCCAATAAAACTGAGTATTACATATGTAAGATACTAGACATTTTTGTGTAAATTGATGAGACAGGGCCTCCAGTTGTGAAGGGTGGTTACTGACCATCCAGCGCACCAGTAGGGTGTGTGCATACTCTTTCGGGGAAATGTTACAGCAGACTCATTTGTAAGTGTGTCTGTGTTTATTAAGAATAAGTCTGTAACCTTGGTGCAATAGTTTTTAATAGCAAAGGAATACAACAGGCATTTTGAGTTCAGACACACATAAGTGGAAGATTGCAGTACGTACTCTGGTTTTAAGTATGTACTGTTATGTTTTAACCAGGCATTTATATTTTATACAGTGTGGGAATTAGTGTGGAGACGTTTGAGGAAGAGTTTATCCTCAGAGATACCTGTCAGGATGGCACCTATTGAGGTCAGGCAAGATCAGGTCATGAACCCTGATGATCCGAGCCAACCCTTGACCTTGATTATGGCCATCCATAGGTTCTTCAGCTTTGGGAGAAGCAGAACATTTTGTCACACAAGATTGGCTTCAGGAATGCAGAATCCTGGTGCCAGCTTGAGGCAATGACTGAAATTCAGCAGACGTACCCTGAAGATATTAGATTAGATTAGATTAGATTAGATTATGAGGACACACAGTCCTCTTTTATTGTCATTTAGTAATGCATGCATTAAGAAATGATACAATGTTCCTCCAATGTGATATCACAGAAACACAAGACAGACCAAGACTGAAAAACTGACAAAAATCACATAATTATAACATATAGTTACAACAGTGCAAAGCAATACCGTAATTTGATAGAAGAACAGACCATAGGCACAGTAAAAAAAGTCTCAAAGTCTCTCGAAAGTCCCAACATCTCACGCAGATGGTAGAAGGAAGAAACCTCTCCCTGCCAAGAGCTTCCAGCACTGCAAACTTGCCAATGAAGCACCCTGGAAGCACCCGACCACAGTCTGACTCTGAGTCTGTCCGAAAACTTCGAGCCTCTGACCAGCTCTCCGACAGCTAGCACCAAGCACCATCTCTGCCAAGCACTTCGAGCCCAGCCCCAGCCGCCAGCAACAGGCAAAGCCAAGGATTTGGGGCTTTCCCTCTGGAGATTCTCGATCGCACAGTAACAGCGATCGGGCATTTCAGAAGTTTCTCCAGATGTTCCTCTTTGCTTTTCAATTCCATCTCCATCAAATCAGTACTGTGCACGGCCCCTATTTAAAATACGATATCATTTCACCGGAGAGGCCACGCACGCTGTTATACAGGTGTTGGTAAAAGCAAAGTGCCGAAAGATTATATGGGACAATATGGCCAGGAGAGTGCTGGATGGTAGATGGGCAACTACTGGGATTGCAAGCAAACAAGAGAGATATCACTTCTTTAAAGGAGAAGTGAGTCATCGACTGGAGGGAGGTGAGTGTAACTGGAGAACGATAATGTCAGTGGTTCAGAGAGCTGATGAGCCTGCCATGGATTATGCAGAACCTAAGTATCAAGCATATGAGGAATATTCAGAGCTGCTAATCCAGGGAGGGATGGCCCAGTCTTCCTGAAAGTGCTGAAGGAAGCTCTGAGTTCAGCCTACCTGGAAGTTCTAGATTTGGGGATAGTGGTGGGATTGACCTGTTCCACAATAGTATCATAGGCCAGAAAGATATACCAGAGGAGGGAGAAGAGGCATCATAAAGTGGATGTAGCTGCTGTGACATCACAGAGGACTTGCTTTGTGTGCCAGCAACCAGGGCAACTAGCAAGGAACTGTGCAAATGGATGTGGAAGGGTAAAGGAGATGATTTGTTACAGTGGTGGCTTCTCAGGGCCATGGTTGGAGGTTGTGTCCTGAAAAGAAGGGAAAGTGAGAGAGTCGCTCACCAAAGCACGGAGAATCCACAGCAGAGAGATTTCTTTGTGATTTCATTGCTGATCAGATTATAGAGCTGGTGAGGCCAGAAAAACAGCTGATGGCAGCCTCTATTGCCAGCGGTGGTCACCCACAGATGTACACAAGAGGTTTACTAGGAAGCCGTCAATGTGAAATGTTAGTGGACACAGAGTCGTCAGTACTGATAACTGATCTACCCTTGCCCATGACTGGGGAGGTGATTTGCACTACCAGTGCAGGAGGTGAAACAATGAGGTCAGCCCCAGATACCTGAGGTTGAGGGTATGCAGCTTCCTGTAGATTTTTGGGTGTGCTCAAACAATGAAGGTACTGTCCTGGGGATAGACACATTGAGTACGGCAGGTGCTATCATAGACTCAGGAAAAGGAGAAATGACCTGGAACAGTGAAATGTTTGACCCACAAAGCAGCTAACATGGCCCACAGAAAGGCAGCGGCTCCAAGCAGGGAGGAGAGACAAGGCAATATGCTAGGGTCATGTCAGGAGGTCCCAATGGGAGGGGCCAAGCACAGTCAGGAGCTGTTTAAAGTAGTACAGCTGCCTGAGGAGGTAACAGTGATTAAAGTAAAGGCCCACCAGAAAAGGGATAGAAAGAGCAGAAAGGGAACGAGTGCTCAGGCATCAGAGTGAGCAGGGCAGTGGATGAACAAAAAGCAACAGAAATTACGAGCGTACAGGAAGAAACTTCAACTACCAATTTGGCAAGATTACATGGAGATATGCAGGACCACTGTAATCAGGATAACGCATTGAGGATTCGAGCAAAACAGCAGCGACAGATTGCGGATCAGGGAGAGCCAGAGGGAAAGAAGATAGTCCTCCCACAGCCAATGGACCAAGTCATGGTGTGAGACCTGGCTGAAAAGACAGGTTTCACTCCCAAGTGGATAGAACCACAGGTGGTGTTCCGGATGAATGAGGCCTCTGTTGGTGTACAGTCCCGGCAAGGTAGCCTGTGAAAACATGGGACTCGGGTTAAACTGCATGGCTCACCTTCTAGCTGCCCCACAGAAGGAGCGAGAAATCAAGTGTGGCCCCTAACAGCGTCTTTGCAGAGAACAGAGTCTTTGATGAACACCAGCTGGCTGCGTGAGACCTGAGCACTCTTGATGGAAGCACACGGACAGCAAACAAAGGCAGAGGACACTGGGATAGTGTGATAGCAAGCTGTGAATAGCATGTTAAAGTTTAACAGTAACTGTCCTCTGTTAGGCTGGTCGCTGAAGGTAGAGGAGTATTAGTATAGTTGAGAATAGGAAGTATTGGGGAAAATAGATGAGAAGGAATCCAAGTTACAGCTGAGAAATTAAGTTCCACAACTTCGATAGCATGGCAGACTGAGAAAGAGAAGAAATTACACACAGTGTCTGAAGGCAGTCACTCAGTTTGGAATAGGGAGCGAATACAAATAAGCTGGGTATTTTCAGTGATTGGGCCAGTGATTCACTGGACAGTCCAGAAGGGTGTGCCACTGGGGTCCTTGCAGTCATTCAAATAAGGACCACTCTAACCACTCCTGTACATCGAGGAGAGGGGTTGAGAGAATAGTCATCAAGATTCTGACAATTTTTTTCTCTTGACATGGAGTGTGAACTCTTGCCTGAAAGCCTGATACATTCTGCTTGCTGGTGCCCCTGGCCGGAGGGTATCTACTGATAGCCACAGCTGAGTTTTAGCTAACAGAGTGTGAAGGGGTGAAGATAAAGAATGTGATTAAACCGCATTCAGCCAGCAAGGGAGGAGGCAGCAGACATACAAATGACAAAGCTGCATTTTAAAGACTGTTGGTCAAATTTCTGGGACAATCTGCATTTAGAGGCTTGTAGGCAGCCATTAGGAACGACAGCGTAGATGTAGATGATCATAGCAGTATGATAGGCAGCCAGTTACTGGGGTCTGATGAGCAGGGCATTTTTGCTGCCCTGTTTGCTTAGATTCTCCTTAAAGTTTGGCCTTTCTGGGAACAATCTATTTTTGTCCAGGAGGGACTGTTAGGGTACACAGCAAATATTAATTTCAACAGCAACCAGTCTCCAGATTCGAATATAGATTGTAGATTGAATTTTAAATGAAGTTCTGAACAGTGATGTTCCCAGAGCTGCAGATTGGGGTTGACCTCCCTGAGATGTCTGCATATACATGAATGCAACCAGAGAGACGATGGGGATTAACATTCATTTTGGGAGTATGGGTGTTGGAGGAGTTTGAAAATTATATGAAATTCAAAGGAAACATTGTGGATGCATTGTAACTGTAGAATTGTTCCACTCTTACCTTTGATCTTTGGCATATAAAATGTCATGCAATATTGCGTCAGACAGTTCTCTCCTTCCAAAAGTGTCTCAAGTATGATGCCCGTTGCTTGCTTTGCTGAATAAAGACTTCGATACTAACCAGCTTCAGTGTCTCTCCGGTGACTTTGTTCACAGTCACGACATCATCTATTGTGCCAAGATGAAGCCACCCTCAGAGTGGATGAGCAACACCTTATATTCCGTCTGGATGCATTCCAACTGATCGCATGAATATCACTTTCTCCTTCCTATAAACAAATTCCCCCTCCACCTTTCCTCTATTCCCCACTCTAACCTTTTACTCATTTTCATCTTCCTGTTACTTCCCCATGGGTCCCCTCCTCCTTCCCTTTCTCCTATGATCCACTCACCTCTCCTACAGATTCTTTCTTCTCTTTCCAGCCCATTATCTCTCCTACCCACCTAGCTTCACAAATCACCTTCCAGCTAGCCTTTTTCCACCCTCCTCCCCACCTTTATTTTCTGGTATCTTCCCCCTTCCTTCTCAATCCTGAAGAAGGGTCTCGGCACGAAACAGTGACTATTTATTCGTTTCCATAGACGCTGCCCAACCTGTTGAGTTCCTCGAGCATTTTAAACATAGAACATAGAACATAGAATAGTACAGCACAGTACAAGCCCTTTGGCCCACAATGTTGTGCCAACCCTTAAACCCTGTCTCCCATATAACCCCCACCTTAAATTCCTCCATATATCTGTCTATTCTCTTAAATTTCACTAGTGCATCTGCCTTCACCACTAACTCAGGCAGTGCATTCCACACACCAACCACTCTCTGAGTAAAAAACCTTCCTCTAATATCCCCCTTGAACTTCTCACCCCTTACCTTAAAGCCATGTCCTCTTGTATTGAGCAGTGGTGCCCTGGGGAAGAGGCGCTGGCTGTCCACTCTATCTATTCCTCTTAATATCTTGTATATCTCTATCATGTCTCCACTCGTCCTCCTTCTCTCCAAAGAGTAAAGCCCTAGCTCCCTTAACCTCTCATCATAATGCATACTCTCTAAACCAGGAAGCATCCTAGTAAATCTCCTCTGTACCCTTTTCAATGCTTCCGCATTCCATTTTGAGTGTGTTGTTTTGGATTTCCAGCATCTACAGATTTTCTCATGTTTACTTTTCAGAATCTACCATTTATCCCTCAACTGAAGATATTTTGAAAAAACGCTTAACAGCTGGTGAATTGTTGACATATTAGTATAATTTCAGTTCTACACAAGTAAGCAGCTCAATTTCCATTCATTTTAGCATTTCAGAATTACCTCTGTATGTAAACTGCTTTGGAAGTTCTTCCCATACATATTGATTATATATCAGAAATGGGCCAGTTACAACATTTTGTGGGTATTTGACCTGCAGGTGTGTGTGAGATCATGCTGTTATGTTGCACAATCTTACTTTCCGGTATTACCAAAAGCAGCTGTGAATAAAGCCCACAAGGAAAAAAAATGCATTGGTATTGATGTTGGTGTTGATGTACTATTATCACATGTACCAAGATACAGTGAAAATCTTCTGTTTGCATACATTTCAGGCAGATCATTCTATACTTAAGTACATCAAGGTAGTGTAAAGGGAAACAGAATGCAAACTGCAGTAATTGCTGGTGAAGGCAGCAGGCCAGGCAGCATCTATAGGAAGAGGTACAGTCGAGGTTTTGGGCCAAGACCCTTCGTCAGGACTAACATTAACGGAAATTAGAGGAGTCAACGTTCATGCCCCACCTCCCCTTCGTAACCCATGCGTTATTTATTTATTTATTACTATTAATTTTTTTCTCTCTCTCCTTTTTCTCCCTCTGTTCCTCTCACTATACTCAAAGCCCATCCTCTGAGCTTCCCCCCTCCCACTTTCTTTCTCCCTAGGCCTCCCGTTCCATGATCCTCTCATATTCTTTTTGCCAATCACCTGTCCAGCTCTTAGCTCCATCCCTCCCCCTCCTGTCTTCTCCTATCATTTTGGATCTCCCCCTCCCCCTCCCACTTTCAAATCTCTTACTAGCTCTTCTTTCAGTTAGTCCTGACGAAGGGCCTCGGCCCGAAACGTCGACTGTACCTCTTCCTAGAGATGCTGCCTGGCCTGCTGCGTTCCACCAGCAACTTTTATGTGTGTTGCTTGAAATTCCTGCATCTGCAGATTTCCTCATGTTTGTGCAGACTGTAGTGTTACATTTACAGTGAAGTGCAGTGCAGGTATCCTTCATCCATTACTGAAGAAAGCTGATATTAAGGGGATCAGATGAAGTATGAGAAAGTGCAATCTCTCTCATTTACAGCTGAATGTGAGCCAAAGTAATACTGCACTTTGAAAGAGGAAACCAAAGTGCCCTGTGACCTTGGAATTATTATCCAAAATAGCAAAAAGGAAAAGAAAATAGCTCCTTCACATATCAAAATGCATCTCCACCATCTGTCTTCCCTTGTACCTCCACTACCCCAGCCCCTTATCCCCCATATTCATTCTCCTTCTGTTTTCCTCCCCTTTCTTCCCCTCTCAGCCTCCTTTATGTCCATTCACTCTTTGTTTCCACTTGTCTTTTCTGTCCTGTCCTCCTAATCTCTTCTTCTAATAAAATGTGTCACAATGGATTCAACATGGAATCCAGCTAGACCCATGCCTTTAAGGTCTGTTGGATTTTTTCAGGCAGAAGTTCCACAGCACTGTCCCATCACTGCCAAAATTATTGTTGTTAAGTTCAAATAAATAACATAAACAATGTGTAAGCAGCTACCAGGGCAAAAAAGCTTTATTTTGGGGAATAAATAATCTATTTCTTTACCCCTGATGAACTGCTCTAATGACAGTTTATCTAAAGAGAACCAAAATGCTGGTCCAGATGATGAGAGAAGTTTGGAAGATAATAACCAGTGTATCTACTATCTTTAAATCTATCTCTTTCAAATCTCAGTGTTGGGATTTGTTAGCTTTCAGGCTCCCCATCTTCTCTAACACTCTTCATTGATTAAAACTTAGTTCTCTCAGTTCCTCTTTCTGATTAGAAACTTGATTTGTTATTTATATTTGGCACTTTCTGTAAGTCATCTTCTCTGAAGACAGAGAAAAAATAATTGTTTACTTCCTCTGCTATTTTCATATTCCCAGTAGATCTTCTCCTGCCTCTGCCAGTACGGAGCTCACAATTGTCCTCATTAGACTTTTCCTTTTTATGGCTCTATAAAATTTCTTACAGTCTGTTATTAAGTGTCATGCCAGTTTATCCTTATATTCTATCGTGCCTTTTATAGAGTAATTTCTTGTCCATCTTTGCTGAGTTCTAGAATGCTCCCTCAGGCCTATTGATATTTCTGGCAACTTTATAAGCCTCTTCCTTTGATTTAATATTCTCTTTAATTTCTTCCATCCAACACAGATGGACCATTTTACCCGCTGTGTCATAAAGGAATATATTTTATGAGCAAAATAATATATTATTTCATTGTATTTTCTCTACCATCATATTTATTAATAGTCATAGAAAGATACAACACAGAAACAGGTCCTTTGGAATATCAACTCTTGCCAACCACCAGGCACCAATTCTTACATTAATTTTACTCTAACCCATTTTATTCTCATCACATTCCCATCAATCTTGTGATTTTATATATATATTTAGTTTCCCTATCATCTTCAGCTAACTTGCCCTTCATACCTTCCTAGTTTTCATTGTTCAGATTTAAAACCCTAGTTTCAGATTGAACTACATTACCTGCAAACTCACCTGTAAAATTCTATTATATTGTGATCATTTTTCCTAAAACAACTCTATTATTACACTTTCTCAATGCTCAATAATAGTTCTCGTAAATCTGCTCCCTTTCTGGTATCTCAATATTTTGATCAGGAAATCCACTTTGTATACAGTCCTTCTACCTCATTCCTACCATTCTCACTTGCACTCTATATATAGTTAGTATCCCCATGATTACTGTATTGTGCCTGTTACATGGACCTCCAGTTTCCTAATACAAATACTATAAGGCCATAAGACCTTGAGACGTAAGAGCAGAATTAGACCTTTTGGTCAATTGATGCTGATTTATTATCCCTCTCAATGCCATTTTACTGCCTTCTGCCCATAACTTTTGAAAGCCTTACTACTCAAGAACCTATCAACCTCTGTTTTAAATGTACTCACAGCTGTCGGTTGCAATGAATTCCACAGGTTCACCACCATCTGGCTAAAATAAAGCCTCCTTATTGCTGTTCCAAAAGCGGCGTCCTTCTATTGCGAGTCTGTGCCCTCTGGTCCTAGACCCTCCCAATGTAGAAATCATTGTCCCCAAGTCACTCTATCTAGGCCTTTCAAAGTTCGAAAGGTTCCAATGAGATCCACTATCATTCTTCTAAACTTGAGCAAATGCAGGCTCAGAGTTCATCAAACACACCTTAAACATCAATCCTCTCTTTTCCAGGATCATTCTGGTGAACCTCCTTTGGACCCTTTCCAAAGCCAACATATCTTTTCTTTTACGTGGTGATTGATAAATAACTCCCACAATATTAGTTAACCTTTGATGTTTCTTTGTTCCATTCACATTGATTCCAATTCTACATCGTGACTTGCACTTAACTTATTCTTTACTAATTGTGCTAAATCCCTCCTTTTCCTTTTTGCCTCTACTTCTTAAATGTCAAGTATCCTTGAACATTCAGCCTCCAGCTCTGGCTATCCTATAGTTCTGTTTCCATGATGGTAATCAATGCTTATTTACTTCGGTCTGTGTCATTATTCATCTACCCTGCTATGACTATTGGATTAAACTTACTTTCAACACATCATTCTCCACAACTTCTGCCATCTTCAACAGGATCCTACCATCAAACACATCTTTACCTTCTCCACCAACCCCCACACCCTCTCCACTTTCTGCAGGGATTGCTGCCCCTGCGATTCCCTTGTCCATTCATCCCTCCACACTAATCTCCCACATTGCACATATCCCTGCCAGTTACAGAAATGCTACACCTGCCCAATCACCTTCACCCTCACCCCCATTCAGTGCTCCAAACAGTCTTTCCAGGTGTGAGGCAACATTTCTGCTGTGAATCTGTTAGGGTTATCTATTTTATTTGGTGCTACTGATGTTACCTCTTCTACATTGGTGAGGCCCTTCATAAATTGGGGACTGCTTTGTCAAGCACTTCCACTCTACCCACCAAAAGTGGAATTTCCTGCTAACCATTTTAATTCCTATCTCCATTCCCATTCTGATATGTCAGTCCATGGCCTCCTCTTATGCCATGATGAGGCCACTCTCAAGGTGGCTGTGATGAGGATACTCTATGTAGTCTCCAACCTGATGGCATGAACATCAATTCATCCTTCCAGTAATATTCTTCTTTTCTCTTTTCTTGTTTCTTTACCCCCCTCCCCCTTTCCTCTTCTTGTTTTCCCCACTCTGACCTCTTACCTCCTCTCCTCACCTGGCAATTGTCTCCCCCCGGTGCCCCTCCTTCTTCCGCTTCCCCTGTGGTTCACTCTGCTCTCCTGTTAAACTCCTTCTTCTCCAGCCCTTTACCTTTCACACCCACCTGGCATCATCTACCACCTCTGTCTTCCCCACCTTTTTATTCTGGCATCTTTCCCCTTCCTTCCTTTCCAGTCCCAGTGAAGGGTCTCAGCCTGAAACGTCGACTGTTTACTCATCTCCATAGACGCTGCCTGACCTGCTGGGTTCCTCCAGCATATTGTGTGTGTTGTTTTAGTTTTGTTAATACTTTTCTCTTTTCACTTGCCTGTGCCTCCTCTGCTAGCATAGTTTACTTGATACCTTTCTGGCTGCTCCATCTTTCTTTGTTTCTCCTTCCAGAATGTGTTCTAAGCTTTCTACCCTCTGCTAAGATAGTTTAAAATGTACCCAAAAAGACTAGCAAACACCACTACCAAGATGTTGGTTCCATTCCAGCTAAGAAGTATCCCATCCAGTTGTCCCAGAGATGCTCCCAAAGCCTTCAAAATCTAAAACTTTTTCTACTGCACCATTCACTCCCACCCTTCATCAAACATTCATTTCTTTTCTCCTCCTGGTTCTATATGCATTAAAATATAGCACTCAAAATGATCCTGAGATTATTATCTTTGAAATTCTGCTTTGTAATCACCTTCTCCTCTTCATAAAATCTTCACAGTAAACCTTATCCTTATTTCTATCTGTGCCAATGTTACCAATGTGGACCAAAACACCTCCCTGTTCCCCCTTCTCTTTCAGCACATTCCGCAGCCATTTAGTGACATCTTTATCTTGAGCACCAGAGTGACAGCATTTCATATTAGCTTTTAAAAGATTCACAAACACTCTGTGGCCATTTTAATAGGTGTAACTGTACACCTTCTCCTTAATGCAAATATTTAATCAGCCAATCATGTGGCAGCATCTCAATGCATAAAAGCATGCAGGCATAGTCAAAAGGTTCAGTTTGTTCAGAACAAACATCAGAATGGGGAAAAAATGGGATTAATGGATTTGTGGTTAAATTTGCTGATGTTACGATAGGTGGAGGAGCACATAGTGTTGAGGAAACAGAGAGCCTGCAGAGAGACTTAGATAGTTTAGGGGAATGGGCAAAGAAGTGGCAAATGAAATACAATGTTGGAAAGTGTATGGTCATGCACTTTGGTGGAAGAAATAAATGGGCAGATTATTCTTTAGATGGAGAGAGAATTCAAAATGCAGAGATGCAAAGGGACTTGGGAATCCTTGTGCAGGATACCCTAAAGTTTAAACCCCAGGTTGAGTCAGTGGTGAAGAAGGTGAATACAATGTTGGCATTCATTTCTAGAGGTGTAGAATATAAGAGCAGGGATGTGATGTTGAGGCTCTATAAGACACTCGTGAGACCACACTTGGAGTATTGTGTGCTGTTTTGGGCTCCTTATTTTGGAAAGGATATACTGACATTGGAGAGCGTTCAGAAAATATTCACGAGAATGATTCCAGAAATGAAATCCAGAGTGCTTAAGGAAGTAGCCCAAGAAATAGTGGATGCATTAGTGATAATTTTTCAAAACTCGTTAGATTCTGGACTAGTTCCTGAGGATTGGAGGGTGGCTAATGTAACCCCACTTTTTAAAAAAGGAGTGAGAGAGAAACCGGGGAATTATAGGCCGGTTAGCCTAACGTCGGTGGTGGGGAAACTGCTGGAGTCAGTTATCAAGGATGTGATAACAGCACATTTGGAAAGCGGTGAAATCATCGGACAAAGTCAGCATGGATTTGTGAAAGGAAAATCATGTCTGACGAATCTTATAGAATTTTTTGAGGATGTAACTAGTAGAGTGGATAGGAGAGAACCAGTGGATGTGGTATATTTGGATTTTCAAAAGGCTTTTGACAAGGTCCCACACAGGAGATTAGTGTGCAAACTTAAAGCACACGGTATTGGGGGTAAGGTATTGGTGTGGGTGGAGAATTGGTTAGCAGACAGGAAGCAAAGAGTGGGAATAAACGGGACCTTTTCAGAATGGCAGGCAGTGACTAGTGGGGTACCGCAAGGCTCAGTGCTGGGACCCCAGTTGTTTACAATATATATTAATGACTTGGATGAGGGAATTAAATGCAGCATCTCCAAGTTTGCGGATGACACGAAGCTGGGTGGCAGTGTTAGCAGTGAGGAGGATGCTAAGAGGATGCAGGGTGACTTGGATAGGTTGGGTGAGTGGGTAAACTCATGGCAGATGCAATTTAATGTGGATAAATGTGAAGTTATCCACTTTGGTGGCAAAAATAGGAAAACAGATTATTATCTGAATGGTGGCCGATTAGGAAAAGGGGAGGTGCAACGAGACCTGGGTGTCATTATACACCAGTCATTGAAAGTGGGCATGCAGGTACAGCAGGCGGTGAAAAAGGCGAATGGTATGCTGGCATTTATAGCAAGAGGATTCGAGTACAGGAGCAGGGAGGTACTACTGCAATTGTACAAGGCCTTGGTGAGACCACACCTGGAGTATTGTGTGCAGTTTTGGTCTCCTAATCTGAGGAAAGACATCTTTGCCATAGAGGGAGTACAAAGAAGGTTCACCAGATTGATTCCTGGGATGGCAGGTCTTTCATATGAAGAAAGACTGGATGAACTGGGCTTGTACTCGTTGGAATTTAGAAGATTGAGGGGGGATCTGATTGAAACGTATAAGATCCTAAAGGGATTGGACAGGCTAGATGCGGGAAGATTGTTCCCGATGTTGGGGAGGTCCAGAACGAGGGGTCACAGTTTGAGGATAGAGGGGAAGCCTTTTAGGACCGAGATTAGGAAAAACTTCTTCACACAGAGAGTGGTGAATCTGTGGAATTCTCTGCCACAGCAAACTGTTGAGGCCAGTTCATTGGCTATGTTTAAGAGGGAGTTAGATATGGCCCTTGTGGCTACAGGGGTCAGGGGGTATGGAGGGAAGGCTGGGTTCTGAGTTGGATGATCAGCCATGATCATAATAAATGGCGGTGCAGGCTCGAAGGGCCGAATGGCCTACTCCTGCACCTATTTTCTATGTTTCTATGTTTCTATGAAAGGGTTACCATATGAGGAGCATCTGGCAGCTCTTGGGCTGTATTCCCTGGAGTTCAGGAGAATGAGGGAAGATCACATAGAAACATTCTGAATGTTAAAAGGCCTGAACAGATTAGATATGGCAAAGTTATTTCCCATGGTAGGGGATTCTTGGACAAGAGGCCTTGACTTCAGGATTGAAGGATATCCATTTAGAACAGAGATGTGGAGAAATTACTTTAGTCAGAGAGTGGTAAACTTGTGGAATTTGTTGCCATGAGTGGCTGTGGAGACCAAGTCATTGGGTAAATTTAAAGCAGAGATAGCTAGGTTCTTGATTAGCCAGGGCATCAAAGGGTATGGGGAGAAGGCAGGAAGAATTGGATCAGCCCATGATTGAATGGTAGAGCAGGCTCAATGGACCTAATAGCCTACTTCTTCTGCTCCTATACCTTATGGTCTTATGGACTTAAATGAGATCTGAATGACTTTGACCATGGAATGATTGTTGGTGTCAGATGGGGTGGTTTGAGAAAGAAGCATAAATGTAACCTATAATTTCATGAAATAAACCAAAAGAAATCCATTCTTAAAACCTCTATCTATATTTAAAACTTGAAGGAACTGTGCTTCTGATTTTCAGTACCAGAGAAATCAACTGGCAGTGGTTACTATCTATCAGATTGTTAAAGGTGTGTTGGCCTTAATATAGAAAAACTTAGCTTACTGTCATGGTTTTTGTTTGTTGCTGGAAATCTGACATAACATCATAATGTGATAAAGGTTCTTTAAAGTGAAATGTTAACTCTGTTTCACTGTCCACAGATACTGCCCATGTCTCCATAATTTTCTGTTTTTAGTAAATTATAGTTCATTGCGAAGCAGACCACAATGTACTGTTTTCTTGAAGATAATGACAGATTTGCAAAGGTACAGCAGGCCTGTTATTTACTTGCAAATATCTGCTTATGAACTGCAGCTGCTGTTCCATTTGTGGACAAATTACTGCAAGTTCTAACATACTGTTTTTATTTGTATCACACTACAAATCATTAGTATAGGACAGATATTTAAAACAACCTATGTTAACTACTTAAAAGCTATAAATTATATGGAGGAGATTGGTTAAAGGCAAGGTCAACTTCTACAACTGTAACTAACCACATTCTTAATATTTCAGACTTCCTGTTTTTTTCATTCTAAGTAGTTTTTCTTTGAACAGCCAGACTGTTGGCAACACAGCAGCTGAATCTTTAACACTGAAAAAATGAAAGATGAGGATTTCTGGGGTGCTCAAATTTGTTTGAGAAAGATAAAAATATATGAAAACCACTTGACAGTTTTGCAGTTTTGCATTTGGCTTCCATGTCAGAAGGTTCTGAGTCAGATTGGCAGCAGCTCCAATTTCTTTGTTGAACAATTTAGTGGATTACATAGTACTTGTGAAACCTCCTTCAAGATGACAGGGTACTAATAAAAAGATTGAAAAAGAAAGAAAGATGACAGGGCAAACAAAATGTTAATTTTATTTGTACAAATCCAGCCCTGATTCATATCAGAAGGGAAAAATTGCAAACTGTTTATATATATATTTTTTAAAAGTATCTCTTTCCTTGCTACTTAATTATCGCTCCCACCTTCTCCACCCACAACTCATCAAACTATTGTCACTAGGAAAACAATTGCTTTGTTCAATCAACAGTTGCTTTGTTGGACAAAAGAAAACTTCACACAGATCAATTCAATCTCTAGCAGATGAAGCAGCCTGACAAGAAGTGATTTATTTTTCACTGATTAAATGTTGTTCTCTCCCGGAAATTGGGCAGGAGAAATTGGTCTTGGGTAGCCGTGCAAAGCTTGAGTTTAGGAATTAGCCGCCCATTTTACAATGACTGATTTTCTTATCTAATGAAGTCAAATGAAAATTAAAATCAGGCAGGTTTAAAATAAGCTGTCAATTCTCTGAGAATAATTTAATTTTATTCCCCAAGACCCTTCCAAATGTTGATTTATACCAATGGAAAATGGTAATAAATGGGGTGAAGTATTCACTTTGTGTTGCGTCAGGCATTTTGTGCCAGTGGAAGGAAATTGGCTTAAAGACATTGTATTAATGGGTTTTATATTAAACTTCATGGAACAAATTGAATTTGTTTTCATAATAAGATGATACTGGATAAGTTGATTTATTATGTACACCAAGGGCTATAAAGTACGACAAGGTGTGCATTTGTTAGTGATTAAGACACCTCAAAATTACTTTGGCATCAGATTAATTACCTACAGCAATCTTGAAAAGTGTAGTCAGCAATGAATGCACCTCTTAAAACAATTTATGGTGGATATCATCCCCTAGTTTATCATAATGCCATGCTATACTTACCCAGTCACAATGGACCTTCTCGACACTGTCAAGCCTCTATGGATTTTGCAGAGCATTGAGACAGGAGATGGAGGTGGGGGTCTGGGTAGACCACTCTAAACCCATAGTGCTGTCACAAAAGAGACTTGGGATATGTTTGTGACCTTGGCTCCCTGAAACCACATTGGTGGTTTGTGTAAATGGAATGTCTGATGTGCAGACTCACTGTATGAGTTTCTAATAGCATGAGCTACTATCTTCGCCTCATTGCATGCTTATCTGACATTGACTGCAGGTAGAAACAAGGGCCGCAATCTGATGACAGGAGAATTTGAATTGTCTGCTTGGAGTTCTTTTTCAGTCATTTGTTTCAGCTTTCTAAATAATCTCAGTTCATCACTGAAGCTGCCTCAGCTCAAAGACAAATGTCGCTATTCTACTCAATGAAGTCTATTGGAATAAAAGGAATATTTATGCTTTAAAAGTCTCCTGTTCAGAGAGGTAAACAAAATATCAATGGAGATCTAGCGCACTATGGCAGAAAGGTGAGACTTTACGCCTGAGCCCAAATGTGCCGGGCATCAGACCGTTGCTTACGTTTCAGCAGTCCTTGTGTGAGATCACCTGCATCAGACAACAAAGAACAATGACGAACAATGATAATGTGACATTATCTCTTGAGTTTGCAAAGTGAGTCCAAGGTAGGAAAACATTTACAGACAAACGGCAGAGTAGCTCAATAGCCCATTACTTGATTGTTGGTTGATGAAGCTCAGGTACTTCGGCTGGGTATGGATGCAGGGCAATGGATCTTCAACCCATTTCTTTACCTCTTCTTGCATCGGCATTATCCCATTTCTGCAAACAGATGCAGCTGAGTTGTAAACTGCAATTGGCTGTTAAATACTGCTGCACACAAAGGGCTATTTTCTTACTGTAGATGACGTGAAAGGTGGTGGTGGGGTGGATAACAATGAAAGCTGTCCAAGACAGGATAGAGATCAGATAGAAAGTCGGGCAGAGCATCGGCAGATGGGATTAACTCCTGGTGAAGCATATTTGGAAAGTTAATTCATGGTAGGACATTTAGAGTAAATGGTGCAGTGCTAAGTTTGGGATTGAACCCGAGTAACTGGACCAATAAAGTAACAGCTCTACTAGATATGCTATAGTTATCAGACCCAAAATCTGATTTCAAACAGTCTACTGCAAGAACTTGGTCTTGATGCAGAGTTTCCACCAGAACATCAATAATTCCTATCCTTCCACAGATGCCAACTGACCCACTAAGCTCTTCCACCAGTTTGTTCATTGCTCCAGGTTCTATCTTCTACAGACCCTTATGCCCCCAAAACCTAGTGTTTCTATTACATTATATAGATGTGTTATGCTTTCAAAATTTCATACTAAGGTAAACTTCCAAAATAATTGTGACATTTCTTGTTTCTCAAATTGGTAAAAATTGGACATTCTAATGTATTTCAAACAGAAAATGAATATTTTCGTGTATCCAAGCTCATTTCTCAATAATTGCTATCACAACTTAACAATTCATTATTCTGATTTTATGAGGCATTAAGTTATGTGAGACAATGGTGGAACCAAAATAATTCCTAATTCAGCACCCACCATTTATTTTATCCTCAACAAGTTTGTTTTGCCTTACATTTATGTAAATAAGATAACTACACACAGTGGCCATTTTATTAGGAACACGCATGTCTCTGCTTATCAATGAAAGTATCTAATCAGCCAAACATATGCCAGCAACTCAATGAAAGCATGAAGATGTGATCAAGAGATTCAGTTGTTCAGACTAAATATCAGAATGGGGAAGAAATGTGATCTAAATGACTTTGACTGTAGAACAATTGTTGGTGCCAGTATGGATGGTTTGAGTATCTCATAAATTGCTGGTCTCCTGGGATTTTCATGCATAACAGTCTCTAGAGTTTATAGAGAATGGTGCGATAAACAAAGAAACAACATCCAGTGAGCGGCAGTTCTGTGGGTGAAAACACCTTGTTTATTAGAGAGGTCAGAGGAAAATGGCCAGACAGCTTCAAGCTGACAGGAAAGCGACAATAACTCACATAACCATGTGTTACATCAGTGGTGTGCAGAAGAGCCTCTCTAAATGCACAACGTGTCGAAACGAAGTGGATGTGCTACAGCAGGAAAAGACTATGAACATACACTCAATGGTACAGGAGGTACCTAATAAAGTGGCCACTGATTGTATAATTCATATTGACATACTGTAATGCTTGCTTCTTGTTGGCTAAGTGACAGAATAGTTTTCAAGCAGCCAATCCTGTAACTCATTCACCAAAGTATAAATAGGACATGGCCTGTAAATCAGAGGGAGCTGGCTGGCCTTGAATATACTTTTACCAGCTGAGCCACTAAAAGACATTCTGTTTTTGTTCAACTAGTCCTGTATGTGAACAATAAAATCTGGCCATTGAAGATAATAAACATTAGCTCATGTTATAAAAACAAGTCAAATTTTCATTGTGTTTCATCAGTATGACTTTTTCAGAAGTTTTCTGCAGCAATAAAGATTTCAGTGATAGGTTAGAAGATTGAGGGGGGTGTCTGATTGAAACGTATAAAATCCTAAAGGGATTGGACAGGCTAGATGCAGGAAGATTGTTCCTGATGTTGGGGAAGTCCAGAACGAGGGGCCACAGTTTGAGGATAGAGGGGTAGCCTTTTAGGACCGAGATTAGGAAAAACTTCTTCACACAGAGAGTGGTGAATCTGTGGAATTCTCTGCCACAGGAAACAGTTGAGGCCAGTTCATTGGCTATATTTAAGAGAGAGTTAGATACGGCCCTTGTGGCTAGGGGGATCAGAGGGTATGGAGGGAAGGCTGGGGCGGGGTTCTGAGTTGGATGATCAGCCATGATCATAATAAATGGCGGTGCAGGCTCGAAGGGCCGAATGGCCTACTCCTGCACCTATTTTCTATGTTTCTATGTTATGGTTTTGGAAAAATCAGGTCCAAACTAGTTCATTTGTATTGTTCTTGGAATAAACATTATTGGAAATATTGATCTTGCTGTCACGATATTCTTCCACAGAGTGTTTGAGGCATTTGGCCAAAAGGCAATGGAGAAACATAGGCATATTTTCAATTCAGGAATATGAATTGGCTCCATGATGTGCTGCGTAGGGAAATGCGACGTTAGAGGCAGTTCCAGCAAAAGAGTTTAGACTGTAATGATGCTAAAAATGTAGGAATATAAGACATGAAACTGCAGTGCATAACACCTGTTTGGCAACAATGCAGTGAGGCTCTAAATTTTAAAAGTAAAGCATCACTCAGTATCTAGCCATAATCAAAGATAAACTTGAACACGTAAGTAAGCAAGCTTCCTAGATGAGAGATGGCAGGGCTTGCAATGCCAGCAGCTACCATACCCTCATCACTTACAAGCAATTCCATATTAGAGACAATTTTATCATAACATGAATTATGTTGTTTCTCACTGGTGGCTGTGCCACGAGAGAACTTCAAAACAATATCAAATAAAAACTCATTAATGGGAAATCATATCAATCTGCACACTCTAGAGCCTTAACCATTTCTATCTTTTCATAGAGCTGGGGACATCAAACAGCCACATAGGGGAATTTCATTGCTCATAAAGAACTTCAACCAATCTCACACGGCATTGCCTGCATAGATGCAGAAAGATTTTGTTTGCTTTCAGTCAAACTGCTGACTACAGCATAGCAGGACCATTGTTGATCCCAAGCAATGGTGCTTTTCTCCATGTCTTCTCCTCATCTGATCAGGTAAGTCTAACAATGCACTTATTTTGCATTTATGTGGGCCTTGTGATGAAAGCAATCTCACCAATTATGCAATACGCCACAGTATGCATCCTATCCAGATGTCTCATTGCTTGGTATAGCAACAACTTTGCCAAGAGCTGCAAGAAACTGCTGAGAGTTGTGGACGTAGATCAGAATATTACAGGGACCCATAAGCCCTGGCACTGCTTCAGTAAAGCAACCAACATAATCACATACCCCTTCCACCCTAGACATTCTTTACTTCTCCCCCTTCCATTGGGCAGAAGACACAAAAGCTTAAAAGTATATACCACCAGTCTCAAGGACAGCTTCCATTCTGCAGTAATAAGACTATTGAATTACCCTCTTGTAAAATATGATGGGCTCTTGACCTCACAATCTACCTCATCATGGCATTGGACCATACTGTCTTTTTATGCCTCCTGCTCTTCCTTCTGCCTCTGTAGAAGCCAAAGAGGGCATATCAGCTGTCGCCTCCCCCAACCGTTCATTCAATCTGACATTTTATTGTCCATCTCATAACTCATTCCTTTCCTGCCTAGCTTCATCATCCATTCTTCACCCCTCCAGTTATACCAGTCATCTTCCCCCTAAACTCACACTCCTGGTGGAGAATTTCAACCTGAAACATCAACAATTTCTTTCCTCCTTTAGATGCTACTCATACTGTTTGCAGCATTATTGGTTCTAATGAAGGTCCTTGATTTGAAATGTTAAATAGTTTCCACTTCCACAGATGCTACTTGACCAACAGAATTCTTCCAGTATTTCTGTTTTTATTTCAGATTCCATCCTCGATTGTCTCATTTGTGTTCTGGCATTTATTGCCTGCATCTGAATATCCTTGTGAGGGCGGTGATCTGATACTTCCTTGACCCCTATAGTTTTCTTAAAATACACATTCTGAATGCTGATGGGAAGGAAGTTCCAAGATTTAGACCCAACAATGATGAAGGAAAAACAATATTTTTCCAACCCAGGATGGTGTGTACCTCAGAGAGAAGTCTGAAGATGGAGATGTTCTCTTGTGACTGCTGCTTTTGTCCTTTGTCAATGGTAGAGGGCCTGGCTTAGGGAGGTCCTGCCAGAGTAACAATTGCAGTACATTTTGTCATGGCACACAGTGCAGACATAGTGCGTTGGCACTGGAAGGTAAATATTGTATTTTTAGAGTGTATGCCTTGTATGGTTTTGAGATGGCAGGACGTGATTTACTCATCACAGGATATTCAATCACTGAACTGCTCTTTTATCTTATGTGCTGGTACAAATAGTTTGCTCATCACTGGTGACCTCCCCAGGATATTGATGGTGAGCAACTCATGAATGAAATGACATTGGCTATCATGAGCAGGTAGATAGACTCTCACTTGCTGTAGATGATTACCTTTACAATACAAACATTATGAGCTACTAACCAAGACATTTGATTCTGGTCTTGTAACATGTGAAAATCCTTCCAGCCATAGCTGTCTTGGGATGGTCAATAAGTATCGTCGTGCCGATCTTACTCACATCCCACAAAGAAATTAAAAACCGACATCCCTTATTTTTGGCTCTGTCCCTTTACTTGGACCTCTTAATATGAGGCACTTTCAAGATTTATCTGAACTGAGTTCCAGTTCATTCACTTTATCACTGTCAACCTGATTATTCCCAATATGGTGTCGTGTACAACTAGATCTCCGAGGCTTTGGTCAAAGAACCATGCTTGACACAAGAGCAATGGTATTAACAGGAGTCTGCACACTTCTGATCTACTGAATTTGTGGTTGGATATTGGGGGAAGCCATCTTAGAAATTACCTGTCAACATAAATATATGTTTTATTCTGATACCTGTAGAAAATGTCAGCTTGCACTAAAGACCTCATTATAGATGGTATTTATGCACTCTTTTGACTGCAGTGGTAATGACGTAAAATCACCCTATCTAGGTGTCTGCTAGCACAACATTTTATCTTGCTATGCAGTTGGCTGTATTATATCCTCCTGTGCATCAATCCAAATGACATGATAGCTCCACCAACCATGCATTATAATTGAAAAACTAAATAAGATTATCTTTCTCCTTTGATTTATGCTTTTCATTTGTCTTTATTTTAGATTAATTATGTTTTGCAGCACCTTCTTGATTTAAATATAATATTAAATGTAATATTCAGCCTTAATGCCTAATTGGATTTTCACTACATGTAAGAAATCTAAATTGGAGATTATACAAACAATACAAACAAAATTAGACAACAAATTTGTGAAAAAGGAACCTGTTTTAGCATCAAAATTGTTAAATTGTTTTGATCTATGTAATGTAAAAGCATCAGAACATTGCTTTTTATTCTCTCCGCACATAATAGTAGGCAATGTTATTAGTTAACCTTCAACTGCATTGAAGACAAAGGAGAGATGATTAGTTAATTGAGAAATTCACTGGTAATGAATTTCTAATATGTTGAACTGAATTCCTGAAGATGGTGAATCACAATTACAATCAGTAATTTTTATACTCTACATTATTATTCAATAATACCAAAGGCAAAAGCTTCTGACTGCTTTAATAGCTTGGGTAAACCTACAGGACAAACAATTCTGATACAAGCGTGTCTAGAGATTCCTTGCCTGCCTCCCTTAATCATTTTTCTCTTGCGAATATGAATTGGAATAATGAGTCAATTAACTTGCTAAAATGAAAAAGATATGCAAAACAGTCAGCAAGTCAGGAGTTCCAATGTCTGGATTTTAACAAGTGCCCCACACTATGCATGACTGATTATTTTTCAGCGCTGTAAACATGCCTCGCCATGTCCCTTTTCATCTCAGTGCAAAGCTAAAGGTTTAATTGCACAGGCCAATTTATTAATGAATTATGTGTAACCCACAAAGTCCTGACAAATTATTGTGTGTGAGAGAGTACTGAACCTTTGATGCTGCTTGACTTTTCCAGCAGGTGACACTGCCTGTAGGTCAGGAACTGAGGAAGTCAGATACAGATGAAGTTAAGCTTGGTTCATAAAGACTATTGATTTTTAGTATTTACCAGGAATGGAGATGAATTACTTTTTGTGGAGGGAAGTGAATTCTAATATTTTAGTAAATGTAACGAACATAACTATTAAATAAAGAAACCTAAACACAAGAGGTCCTGCAGATGCAGGAAATCATGAGCAATCCACAGAAAATACTGGAGGAACTCAACAAGAAGGTGGGAGTTGGGAAGGAGTACAGGCTGTCAGGAGTGAAACCAGGTGACGGGGAAGGTGGGTGGGTGGGGCAGGGAGGACGCATTAAGAAGCTGGGAGGGGATAGATGGAAGAGTTAAAGGGTGGAAGATGATAGGGGGGAACAGTGGACCATGGAAGGAAGAGCGACAGCAGAGGAAGGTGACGGGTAGGTGGGGGGAAAGGAAGGGTGAGGGGGGAACCTAATGGAGAATGGAAAAAGAACAGCGATTGCTCTGACCTCTGGTAATTTTCTTTCCCCCGCCCACCCCCCACCGACCTTCCCTCTTCACTTCATGCAACACACATCAAAGTTGCTGATGAACGCAGCAGGCCAGGCAGCATCTCTAGGAAGTGGTACAGTCGACGTTTCAGGCCGAGACCCTTCGTCAGGACTCAAGTCAGGATTCCTCGTGTTTGCTCTTCTCTTCATTCTGACTTTTAACCCCTTGCTTTCTAGTCCAGGTGAAGGGTCTCGGCCCGAAACGTTCTGCTCCACAGTCTGACTTGTTGGGTTTCTACAGCATTTTGTGTGCATTGCAAAAGGAAGAACCTAACTTGTTTCAAAACAAGCTGCAGCTTACAGCATCAACACTGTATATCTAATGAATAGAACCTGCCATCTTCCTTGGTAAATGTCCATACTTAATGCTTTTACTTTCATAAGAGCAAAGAAAATACAAGTACCTGGAGTCATAGTCAGAGAATAATAAATTATGGAAACAGGTCCTTTGGCCCAACTCCTCCAATGCTGACCAAAATATATATCTCTAAACTAATCCCACGTGTCTGATTTTAGCCTAAACCCTCTAAACCTTTCCTTTCCTCTACTTGTCCAAATATCTTTTAAGTTTTGTTATTGTACCTTCCTCAATCACGCCTTCTGGCAGCTAGTCCATATACTTACCCAACCTCTGCATGAAGAATTTGCTATTCTGGTCCCTTTTAAATCTTTCCCCTCTCATCTTAAACCTCTTTCTTTTAATTTTTATTCTTTCCCTGAGAAAAAAAGACTGCATTTGTCATATCTTCCCATTTACATCTGAAAAGATGAATTCTATTCAGAAATTGTTCCTATAAATCAGATAGAGAAAATATTCAGATCACAAAATTTTTTTATCTGCGAAATTCTAAAGGGCGCGGGACTCTTTCCTACAGCCAACATGCTGTCCCTTCTGAAGGACCAAACAAAAAGTGATATTGTCTCTCTGAGGAATAAAGTCCAAGTCAGCCATTTCAAAGTAGTATTAGTCAAATATGTACGATTAGTATTGCTACCAAAAACAAGTTGGAATTTCCACAATCATTCAAATTGTGCAGCATCCACACCTAAGATGTGTTTTTGTTTCTGGTCAATTCAAGCGACAGCAGTCTGGACCGCAGTATTTTGGCTAATGGGAACACTGAGGCAAATTAGTTTTGCTTGACACTTGAATGTGAAACATTTCTTGAACTGAAAACTTCTTTTATTGAGAGAATTTCATAACCTTGGGATGTCCCAAAGTTTTTACAACCAATTAGATAATTTAGTCCATGTCAGAAACAGGTACAGCAAATAAAAGAAAATCTGGTTGCAGGCACATGACAAATGTTCCCTTGTTAAATTATATGTCCTGAGAGTCATGTTGGTATTGCAACAATGCAGTTTTGCTTTATTTTCTGTCAAGATGAGGTCATTAAAAAATCTGCTGCCCTTGTCATGATTCATAATATATCTTGTTCATGCATCATCCTTGTGCTCCCAGTTAATCAACTGCTTAGTTTTAACCTTCTTATCTTGATATTCAAGTTTTCCATTTCTTTGGCACGCCATGATACTGCAATCTTCTACAGTCCTACAAATCAATTGGAAATCACTGTCAGTGCTGGAGTCCAACGGACAGTCACCCCTAGGTAGTCAACTTTGCGAAGTCCTCTTCACAAAATAACTGTCCACAAATTAGTCAACTAGCAACCTGACATGGCCCTATGCACAAAATCATGCAATTCTACAAACATCCCTGACACCTCCATCACATTGTCCTGATAAGTCCTGTCCCATATAAGTTTGTAGTAGACAGGCTGGAGAGAGTAGTGGGCTGGAACTCAAACAATGACAAGTCAATATACAGAAAGAAATAGAGAGCCTAGTGGCATAGACAACAACCTCTCCCTCAGTGCCAGCAGAACAGAAGATATCATGTAGCAGGGCAGAGTACACGTCCCTATCTTTGTCCCTGATGCTGAGGTGGAGATAGTTGTAAACTTCAAGTTTTATTTTACTTAAAAATGCAACACAGAATAGACCCTTCAGCCTTTCGAGCTGTGCTGCTAGCAACCCATTGATTTAACCCAAGCCTTGTCCCAGGACAATCTACAATGAGCAATTAACCTACTAACCGCTATGTTTTTGGGCTGTGGGAGGAACTGGAACACATGGAGGAAACTCACGCATTCATGACAAGGATATACAAACTTCTTACAGATGACATGGGAATTGAATTCTGAACTCAGAGGTCTCAATCTGTAATAGTGCTGGGCTAACCACTATGTTACCATGGCATACGTTCCTAGGCAAATCATGTAGATATTATGGCCAAGGAAGCACATCAGCGTTTTCACTTCCTCAGAAGCTTGTTTCCAACATCTTCTTATTGATTTCAGTTCTGTGCAACAATTCTGACCTGTATTTTATGGCTTTTACATGTCCCTTTGATTATTTTCTCTCTCTCTATCTCTAAACCAGATGGCTTCATAAGCTGCCGTTCTGGACTCAGCCTTTCAGAGTTGTCCCTTTACTTAATCTAAACGTTGGTACATATCCCTAGCACCCATACCGTCCTCTTTGTAATGTAAAGAGAATATACTTCCTCTTTTTTCCAGTTCTGATCAAGGGCATTCAGTTTGAGACGTTAAATCTGTGTCTTTTTCTACAGATGCTGCCTTACCTGCTAAGTGTTCCCAGCTTTTTCTATCTTTAATTCGGCAAGATTGCCTGTCTCAGTCACTGTGCCTAAATGTGCGTAGATTGCAAGTTTGTTGAGGAGGGTAGTTCAGGTATACGGTTGAACAAGATGAATGTCAGTCCTCGGACTCACATGTAAAGGATGGCTCAAGCAACGAGTGGGTATTTGCAAGTTTGCCTAAACAATAAAGGGATTGCAGCAAATGATAAAGAGAGAAACAAATGGAACTGAATATGTTGTGAAAAAGTTTGGGAATGTGAACATGAAACTTAATAGTGGAAGCAGTTGGTCTCCTGTTGAGCTTAATGATAAGAGTAAGAAGGAGACCACCATCTAGACACAAAGGTTACTCCCTTCTCTGAAGAAGATTTGTACATGTATAGAAAGGCAAATAAGACTTGTAAGGTAAGTACAAACACATGGAGAGCAGACAGATGAGCCCAATCGTTCCAAATAGGTCAATAATTTTAAATATGACCCATAACTGAGAATCATGGCATTGTATTTTATCTGTTTAAAATTTATGGTGACCGATGTCTCAGAAGTCTTAAGGAAGTCATTTGTTCTTCAGTGTGTATTGAAGTACAGGTGTCCCCCGCTTTTCAAACGTTCGCTTTACGAAACCTCACTGTTACAAATGACCTACATTAGTACCCTGTTTTCGCTTTCAGAAGGTGTTTTCACTGTTACAAAGAAAGGCAGCGCTCGATAAAAAAATCAGCGTGCGATAAAAGGCAGTGCGCGCCCCGAGCAGCCGCTCTCCCCCGGATTCTCGCCGGCATTGCGTAAACACGTTGCATTGAGCAGCCCTTTGCAAGATGAGTTCTAAGGTATTGGAAAAACCTGAAAGAGCTCGTAAGGGTGTTACACTTAGCGTAAAACTAGACATAATTAAGCATTTTGATCGTGGTGAACGAAGCAAGGACAAAGTGAGTTTGGCTTGTGGAAGCTGACGAAGGTGATGTTGAAGAGGTTTTGGCATCCCATGACCAAGAACTGATAGATGAAGAGCTGATGCAATTGGAAGGGGAAAGGATAACAATCGAAACCAAATGCAGTAGCGAACTGAACGTGAAGCAACTGCGTGAGATTTTCACTGCAATGATAAAGTACGACTTTAATTTTGAAAGGGTACGTAGGTTTAGGGGATATTTGCAGGATGGTTTGAGTCCTTACAAACAGCTGTACGATAGAAAAATGCGCGAGGCTCAGCTGTCAAGCAAGCCTTCCACATCAGCCACAGCAGACGACAAACCTCAATCTTTGACATCGAGGCGGGCAGTCATAGGAGAAGATGAGCTGCCTACCCTGATTGACAATGAGATGACACCCCCGTGTCACACCACCCCAACACCCGGGCCCCAGACAGATACTGTACTGATTCGCGGAGAATGCAGCAGTAGCCGGGAGGCACACAGCACATCTTTAAGAAAAAAGTCGAAATAAACAAGCTAATTAATTAGGTGCCGCCGACATGTAATTGTCAGCGCAGATCAGTGCCGATTTCTGATTGCATCGCCTCTGATCTGGGCCAACAATTACGTGCCGGGCAGCACCTAATTAATTAGCATGTTTATTTTGGCTTTTTTCTTAAAGATGAGCTGTGTGCCTCCTGGCTACTGCTGCGTTCTTCGCGGCAATGTATCGGGTCGGCGGCCCAGAGGTTGGGGGCCACTGCACCACCCAACCTGCGACGACTCAGTCTAACACACCATCTTCAGTTTGCTCGGCAAGCTGTCTTCCCGATTCCGGTAAGTGATACTACATTGTACATACATTATTTCTACTTTATATAGGCTGTGTATTTTTACATGTTATTTGGTAGATTTGGCAGCCTCATAGCTTAAAGGTTACTGGAGAGCGCATTTATGCCAACAGCACTTGCGTGAGATTTTCTGCCGAGAGTGCTTGCGTGAGATTTTCGCTACGGAGATCTGTGCAGGCAATCGTTGCAGAGAAGTATTTCTACTTTATATAGGCTGAGTATTTATCATATCATTCCTGCTTTTACTATATGTTACTGTTATTTTAGGTTTTATGTGTTATTTGTCATGATTTGGTAGGTTATTTTTGGGTCTGTGAATGCTCACAAAATTTTCCCATATAAATAAATGGTAATTGCTTCTTCGCTTTACGACATTTCAGCTTACAAACCGTTTCATAGGAACACTCTACCTTCGGATGGCGGGGGAAACTTGTATATAGACATGTAAGCACTAAAGTCTGTAACATCCATAAAGTCAGATTCTGGTATACCTAAGACTGTCCACTTCACCACTGGCTCACCATTGAGTGGGAGAATAAAATGGATTAGTGTAAGTGGTCAGTATTGACATAGTGGCACAAAACACCTGTTTCTCTGTTGTATAATCCTTTTACTTTATGACTCTTAAAAGAAAAATATTTACAATGTTTTTAATTGTTTCTGTGTGGTTTTGTTAATTTTTCCTTCTGATTTTAAAATGTGCCATCATTCAATTTTTAAAATAAATATTTCAAGCAATTTTCACAGTTTTTAAATATCAGTAGATTATTACAAAGCTTTCAGCCTTTTCCATCCAGCACGGGTAGTGCTGACAACCACAGACCTTTAGGGTCTATAAAAATTAATGCCCTAAGGTCTAACAGAGTAGAATGTTGATAGCTCAATGTAGTTAATTAAATTTCCAAACAAAATAATCATAACACATTAGTATTATTGAGCTGTTGGCTGATCGTAGATTTTTTCAAATAATGATAGTTAATGATGCGCTACAATGAAGAGGAATTGAGAGCGTTTCCTTCCATGGTTTGCCTTCGGATTGTGTGGATTTAAGAGAAACTGGCATACTTGTAAGCATGTATTTGGAACAGACCCAGCTATCTGAGGTTTGTGCCACTGAGCGCACTCGCTATGCCTGGAGAATACCTGTTGCTGAAGAGGAGCTAGGAGATATATCCATTTGGACGTGGGGCTATTTAATTCAGAGATCAGGTCAGATAGAAGTTTGCAGATAGGAGGACATTCCTGCCTGTGGCCATCAAACTTTACAACTCCTCCCTTGGAGGGTCAGACACCCTGAGCCAATAGGCTGGTCCTGGACTTATTTCCTGGCATAATTTACATATTACTATTTAACTATTTATGGTTCTATTACTATTTATTATTTATGGTGAAACTGTAACGAAAACTAATTTCCCCCGGGTTCAATAAAGTATGACTATGACTATGACTATGACTTATTGACAAGGTCAGCGTTTGTTGACAAATAGATCACACCTAATCGTTCTTCAGAAGGTGGTAGTGAAGTGCATTTTTTCAATGCTGCAGTCCTTCAGAGTAAGGTATTCCCACTGTGCTGTTGGGGAGGGAATTCACAATTTCGAGCCAGTGGTGAAGCACTGTTGGAGTAGCCTAAGCATTATGTAGGTGGTCAACGCAGCAGCAACTGTGCACCGGCAGCAGAGAGAAGGAATGCTTTTGATGGCCAGTGGGGGCACCGGTCAAGCAAAATGCTTTGTTCTGGATGATGTTGAGATTCTTGAGAGTGGTTGGTAAGGTTCTGATTCAATACAGGTGGAAAGTATTCAGTCTGTAGAGCTACTGCTTCATGGGACCAGAGACCTGGTTTCATTCCTGACCTTGGACAATGTCTACATGGAGTGTATATTTTTTCCTTGTGGCCACAGGAGATTCTTTTGGATGCTCAGATTTCCTCCAATGTCAAATAGACATGCAGATTGATAGGTTAATTTGCCACTCTAAATTGTCCCTAGGGTATAGACAAATGAGAGAATCTGAGGGGACAGGAAGAGAGAAAGGTAAGATAATAAAAAGAGGGATTAATGAAAATTAGTGCAAAATATGTAGTTGTTTGTCAGTATGGACTTGATGAGCAAAGGGGGTCTGTTTCTGAGATGTATCTCTCGATGACTCTATGTGGCTGATTTCTGCCTTGTAGATGGTATCAAGGCTTTGTGGGTTCAGGAAATGAGTCACTCACCACAGGATACCAGCCTCTGGCCTGCTCTTGAAATAACAGTGTCTGTGTGAATTGTACAGGTAAGTTTATGTTCTAGTTCCTCTTCCGCACCCCCACCCCCAAACTCCCTCCCCTCCCGACCGAGCTCAGCAACTGCTACACCATTGAACGTCAAAGTTATGTGGTTGGACATGGTTTTCGGAGGGGATTTTTGCAGCATGTCATTTGTTAGTGACGTGGTGTGCACTCTCACAGGACTGAACCCAAATGAAGAGAAACAGTAGGCTCCCTCCATCACAGCAGTTGTTGGCACCAACTCACCCCAGGTGCAGCGGAAAGCAACTTCCATCACAGGAAATGCTGACAATGACTCGACCCTGGGGCAGAGTCCATATAAAGAGAGGGAAACAAGAGGTTAGACATTGGAATACCAACAGAGCCTCAGAGGAATGACTGAGCAACACCGTGAAACAAATTCTCTCCAACACAATAACTCCACCTAAGGCACGAAATGAGAGTCCTCTGTAAACAACCACAGAATGCCAGCCACAATTAACTTGACAAGATTAAACTGAAAGCACAAGGGCATAACAGCTCTGATAAAGTTAACAATTAGTAAATACAGGTGCTCAAGAGACCTAGAAGGTCAGCAATCTACAGCAAGCCCACAAGGTTCATGCAGTTAGTCTATGCAAAATGTCTAAGATTGCTGCACTAAAGTATGGGCTTGTTCATTTGCTGAAGAGTTTTCAATGCAATTGAATATGGAGCTGTCAACAGACAACGTCCCTAACCCTTACATACTGTTTGGGTCAAATTTGACCCGTTTTGACATTTGACAGCAGTAAAAACACCCTAAATGCCATCTTTTCATGACTTTTCCTAAAGTGACCCAAAATGCACAAGAATGAAAATATCTTAAAATTTTACACTTTTATACAGGTGCTATAAATTTTTGTACATTGAGGCTGTTCCGGGTCAAATTTGACCCGTATCTATTGAAATGGATTTTAGATCTCTGAAACATTAATTAAGGATTAATCACCCATTTATTAATGTCAGATAGGCTATTTATACATTCTAAATAGATCTGTGGTTCAAAATTTGATATAGACACTTGTTATGAGGGGATTCTTGGGCCGAACTCGGACCATACTGTGTAGGTATAGAATATGAACAGGTTGCCTGGGCTAACTTTACGTTAGAGGAAACCCCACTGATGAAGCAGCTGAGAATAGTCCACTGACTCCAACCAGTAGGAGTGTTTCTCAGTTGGTGTCTGTTCACATCAATTTTGTTAAAATTATTTGATACCATAATCAAACATTGTCTTCATGCCTCGAATTCACTCCCAGAATTCAGCTCTTTGGTCCCTATTTGGACCAACGCTGTGACAAGTTCAGGAGATAAGTGACCTTGACGAAACACAAGCTAGGCATTGGTGAGTAAATTGTTGTTGAGTGGTTTTGCCACATAATAGTCCTTCAATGACACGTGTGCTGTGAACAAAACAAAATACAATGAAGTTATGGATTTTCACTATAATTCCAAGCATATTTGTCAGGGTTGCAATTTGAAAAACTGCCTTTGGGTAATATCGAAGTTCTGTGACCAGACATAAAGGATCCCAGCTGTAATCCTCCATCTGTTCCAAGCTAGCTCTCTGCCAAGATGGTGGTAAGAGAGCTAAGAATGGTCTCGGAACTTTAGATAAGAGAGGGGGAAATTAATTAGGGTTTTCACAATCCGGGGAATGGCTGGCACTCAAATTCTAAATATAAAATCCATAAGACTACAAAACTTAAAGAGTAATATGTGGTTCTGACATGTTAGAAATAAGGAACTTGAGAATTACAGTTATTTAAAGATACATGCCACATCAGTTAGTTATTTTTGTGTGTGCCATACTCTGCCAGAGCCTCAGTGACCACTTTTCAAGTGGTTGCCTTGGAGGAATGATTCTGTGAGTGATTCCCCACATCCTTCTCACAGCGCAGTTTTTTTTTACAAAGCCGAGTTACAAGCTCGACACTCAACCTGGCACGGATGAGAAGTGTGACCGGGAGTGGCCCAACTGGATTCGAACTCGGGAACCTTCACTCCGGAGTCCAGCGCTGATATTCATAAGACCATAAGACAAAGGAGCAGAAGTCGGCTATTCGGCCCATCGACTCTGCTCCGCCATTTTATCATGAGCTGATCAATTCTCCCATTTAGTCCCACTCCCCCGCCTTCTCACCATAACATTTGATGCCCTGGCTACTCAGATACCTATCAATCTCTGCCTTAAGTACACCCAATGACTTGGCCTCCACTGCTGCCCATGGAAAAAAATTCCATAGATTCACCACACTCTGGCTAAAAAAATTTCTTTGCATCTCTGTTCTGAATGGGCACCCTTCAATCCTTAAGTCATGCCCCCTCGTACTCAACTCCCCCACCATGGGAAACAATTTTGCCACATCCACTCTGTCCATGCCTTTCAACATTCAAAATCTTTCTGTGAGGTCCCCCCTCATTCTCCTAAACTCCAAGGAATACAGTCCAAGAGTGGACAAACGTTCCTCATATGTTAACCCTCTCATTCCCAGAATCATTCTGGTGAATCTTTTCTGAACCCTTTCCAACGTCAGCACATCCTTTCTTAAATGAGCCCAAAACTGCCCATAGTACTCCAAGTGAAGTCTTACCAGTGCCTTACAGAGCCTCAACATCACATCCCTGCTCCTATACTCTATTCTTCTAGAAATGAATGCCAACATTGCATTCGCCTTCTTCACCACCGACTCAACCTGGAGGTTAACCTTAAGGGTATCCTGCACGAGGACTCCCAAGTCCCATTGCATCTCAGAACTTTGAATTTTCTCCCCATTTAAATAATAGTCTGCCCATTTAGTTCTTCTGCCAAAGTGCATAACCATACACTTTCCAACATTGTACTTCATTTGCCACTTCTTTACCCATTCTCCCAATCTATCCAAGTCTCTCTGCAGACTCTCTGTTTCCTCAGCACTACCAGCCCCTCCACCTATCTTCCTATCATCAGCAAACTTAGCCACAAAGCCATCTATTCCATAATCTAAATCGTTGATGTACAATGTAAAAATAAGTGACCCCAGCACGGACCCCTGTGGAACACCACTGGTAACCATCAGCCAACCAGAATAGGATCCCTTTATTCCCACTCTCTGTTTCCTGCCAATCAGCCAACGCTCTATCCACGTATGTAACTTTCCTGTAATTCCATGGGCTCTTACCTTGTTAAGCAGCCTCATGTGTGGCACCTTGTCAAAGGCCTTCTGAAAATCCAAATATACAACATCCACTGCATCTCCTTTGTCTAACCTACTTGTAATTTCCTCAAAAAATTGTAATAGGCTTGTCAGGCAGGATTTTCCTTTAAGCAAACCCTGCTAAATTCTGCCTATCTTGTCATATGCCTCCAGTTACTCCGTAACCTCATCCTTGACAATTGACTCCAACAACTTCCCAACCATCAATGTCAAGCTAACGGGTCTATAATTTCCTTTTTGCTTCCTTGCCCCCTTCTTAAATAGTGGCGTGACATTTGCAATCTTCCAGTCCTCCGGAACCATGCCAGAATCTATTAGCTCTTGAAAGATCATTGCTAATTCCTCCACAATCTCCACAGCTATTTCCTTCAGAACACGAGGGTGCATTCCATCTGGTCCAAGAGATTTATCTACTCTTAGACTATTCAGCTTCCTGAGTACTTTCACTGTCATAATTGTGACTGTGCACACTTCTCTTCCCTGACACCCTTGAGTGTCCGGTATACTGCTGATGTCTTCCTCAGTGAAGACTGATGCAAAATACTCATTCAGTTTCTCCACCATCTCCTTATCTCCCATTACAATTTCTCCAGCATCATTTTCTATCAGTCCTATATCTACTCTTACCTGTCTTTTACTCTTTATATACTTGAAAAAGCTTTTAGTATCTTCTTTGCTATTATTTGCTAGCTTCCTTTCATAGTTCATCTTTTCCCTCTTAATGACCTTCTTAGTTTCCTTTTGTAAGCTTTTAAAAACTTCCCAATCCTCTGTCTTCCCACTAATTTTTGCTTCCTTGTATGCCCTCTCCTTTGCTTTAACCTTGGCTTTGACTTCTCTTGTCATAATTATCATAACACTGCCCTTCTGACAAGCCTTTTCTATTTCCTGTTGTAATTTGTAGTCCACATCACTGCAGCTGTTTGGAGGCCTGTATATAACTGCCATCAGGGTCCTTTTACCCCTGCGATTTCTTAGCTCAACCCATAATGATTCTGCACCTTCCGATCCTATATCACCTCTTTCTAATGATTTAATATCATTTCTTACCAATAAAGCCACACCTCCCCCTCTGCCTACCTTCCTATCCTTCCGATACACCGTGTATCCTTGGACGTTCAGCTCCCAGAGACATGCATCCTTTAGCCACATCTCAGTGATGGCCACAATATCATACCTGGCGATCTGTAGCTGTACAACAAGATCAGCCACCTGATTCCTTATGCTGCGTACATTTAAGTACAACACCTTAAGACCAGTATTTGGTGCTTTTTGCTTTGATTGCACTGCAACTTTATTGCACCGCAACTCATCCCAATGGCTGCAAATTTTCCCCATCATCTGCCTGTCCTTCCTGACATCTTTTCTGCTCACTATCTTAGATTTATTTCTTTTTTGCCCCTCCTCTGCTCTATCATTCCGGTTCCCATCCCCCTGCCAAATCCCCTGTGCCACCAGCCGGCTATTTTGAATTACTTTATAAATAATAGTTATGTTCCTTTGAAGTAAATAGTACAGACAGTGCTGTGAATATAACTATATATTCTTTTACAAATCTCTGCATCAATTTCATTATATTTCAAAAGCTAGTTAACAATAACAAATTTCTCTACTCAATCTGGCCTCTTTACTTACTTATTAGAAAGTACACACATGGCCAGAAGGGCTCCACTCAGACCTATTTTACTGCCTTTTCTTTACTGATCTATTTTAGCTTAAAAAAGTGAAACTTCTGATTAACAAGGTACCAGAATGTTTTTAGAATGAAGCAACGAATGGTACCATTGATTCTAATTCAGTATTATTAAAAATGGTTATAGTTTATGTTTGTACTGGGTGAATTTGCTTTTGAAAAGTCATAGGCAATGATTATTTATCAAATTAACAACACCTTACCAGTAAACAATTAGTAATTTTAATTTAACAGTAATATTCAGTTGGTGGCTTCTATTAATGTGAGGCCCTATCTAGTTACCAATACAGAAAATTTGAAAAATGCCAAATCCAATGTGGTTTGAAAAAGCAATTCATGACAATGCTTAAATATTCAATCCTTTTGTAACCATCACAGGAAAAGTGCTAATAGCTTATTTCTATAGCCTTTGAACTTTTGAGGGCAAGAAAGAAAAAGTGAGTCGTGCAATGATGTGCAAATGCCTGATTGCAGATGATAGACACAAATTGCTTTGTCTTTGATCATTGTTGCTCTCTTTGTCAGTCTTCAAAAATAGTCAAGTGCCTTAGTCATTGTCTAGTTTGAGTTGTCCGATTTCCAACCCTTTTCTGTCACTGAAACTACAAATGCAACAATGGTTATCAGTATTGCTGGGATAAAGAAGTTCCAATATTTTGTATCACAAATATAGTGCATACTTAATACCTTGGGAGATGGACTGTGAATTGCATGGGATTGTAACATCAAGGTATAACATATCACTGGATAATCCATCTTATCCAGGTTTTATGAACCATTTTATGTGCAGCTCTGTTTCACTACCTTCAAGAACTATTTATTAGCATAGGAATCCTTTGCAAATTTAGAAACTGGAGTTAAATTTTAAACCTACCGTCCAGCCGTAAAATTGTTGTGGATCAGCTGCCCTGGACAGAAACCCAGGATTTACACCTCCACAGAATGAGTTATTTGAAAATAAAAATCAGAAAGGACATGGAGCTGACTGGCAACTTACAATAAACCATTTTACACTAACCCAAAAGCCAAAATCCATGACTATGAGTTTGTTCTATGGTACTTACTGTCAGAAACCTGGCCAATCTTGATCTTTATGTGTTCTAATATGTCTTTATTGCTATTTAACAGTTAACAGCCAAGGATTTCACAATGTTGGAAGGCAGAAAGTTAAAGGTAATTATGCAGAGCACAAAGTAGTATAGTTTGTTTCACAAGCATCAACACACTTGGATTCAAAGACTGATGTATTAATGGTCCATGCTGTGTTGGGGAGTAGCAAGTTCATAGTACCATATAGTGAATTCATAGTTCTGTACCACAACAGAGTTGGAACCAGGCTGAAAGGTCTTGGCCTGAAACGTTGACTGTACTCTTTTCCATAGATGCTGCCTGGTTTGCTGAGTTCCTCCAGCATTTTGTGTGTGTTGCTTGGAACCAGGCTGTAGGTTTTCATAAATAAAACAGCAGAGGCACTTTAAGTTTAAGGGAAACCATAACAACTCCTTTATTGTCAACCCAACACAGAACATAAAGCACGGTAAAAAAAATCATCTCATCATCACGTCAGACCAGCCGCTTAAAGTGAACTCCAACTCAATGTTGGTGCTTGTGAATTGTGCGTATGAAAAGGTTCCAGTGCTTTTCTGGCGTATTTGACAAATAAAATCTTCTTGGGCTTCCAGCCAGGTACAGGTATTGAGTTTAACTGATGTTTCGATGACAAACTCTGCCATTTTCATGCCATGTCCAGTTTGTTGGTATATATCCCCCCCCTCCCATTTTCCATCCCTCCTGATTAGTTAGTCCTCAACCAATCAGGTTTCTGCTGTCCCACCTTGTTCTATCCAGGGAGTCCTGTATACGCTTGTGAATATGGAGCAGTATATATTGGCCAGACGGGGCACACAGTGGAAGCTCACATCAAAGAGCATAGGAAGTGTTTCCATTTGGGTTACCCAGAGAAATTGGTGGTAGCAGAACATTGCATACGCCATGGCCATAGGATTGGCTTCAACAGCACAAACTACTGTGCCATGCCAATGGCTTTTGAGGCTGCCTGGTGAAAGACGCCACTGTAATAAGACTAGAGGATAAGAATTTCAACAAAGGCAAAAGCCTTGCTCTAAGTAGGAACTGGAATTCAATCATAAACAAGGTAGGAAAGGGAAACATGATTGATTGAGGTCTAACCAATCAGAAGGGACAGACAACAGGGATATATCTACCACTAAACTAGATGTGCCTAGGCATCATTCCTGATGAAGGTAGCAGAGTTTGTCCTTGAAACTTTGGTTAAAATTGATACACACACCCGAATGGAACCCAGAGAAGAGTTTATTTGAATTGTACATACGATTTCACCCATTACGTTACTCTACAAGGCAGTGGAAGTCTGTGACAGGCTCACCTGGCCTGAGCCAGTTGAACTGCAGTGAACCACAGTGGCTACTAATCTATCAATGGCTTCACAAAACTTCAAGAGTTTTTGCTTGCCTTTATACATATACTGAAAGTTGAAAGCAGAACATAGAACGTAGGTGCTGTACCTTGATACTGCAAAAGGGATACCTCACTCTATGAATACACAGCACATGTGGGTTAGAGATAGTGGAGGAAAAGGTGGATAAGAAATCATATAAGAATAATAAAAAACTTTGAATCAGTGAGCATCCATTCTACGACAAGAGATTCTCTTATTGATGTCAGTTTGTAATAAAGTGAAAGCTTGTTCTAAAGGTAAGCATGAGAATCCATGGGAATCCTTTCTGTCTCTGATGCTAATGGAACTCAGAATTCTGCTTATACATTTTGATAAACTAGCTTTTCAACATGGATGCTAAATTGTCTTAAAATTCTGTGGGTGCTGTAGCTGTACTCTTTATATTGAAGATTTTATTTAAGTCGGTTTCAATGCTATTTTAATTCTTTGTATGTCCATTGATTTGTTTAAATATCTTGGAGTGAACTTGATATTTGGTCACTTATTCAATCAGGCATCTGTTGAGCTCACCTTGACAAATTTATTCAAATGACTTCACTGGACCAGGTCTGAAGACCTAGTAATTAATAGGCACTGAGATCTTGACTGTCAGTAATGCTCTGACCTTCTCTGTGGTTAACCTCATGGCTCTGGTCTGTGGCATATCACCACTAATATTTCGTTGTAGAATTGCCTTTGTGAAGTTAATATCATTTTTACTGGGAAGATCACAGAAGAACTGCACCCAGAATCTTTTCTGTAAACCGAGTCTCCCACTGGGTATCTTTTCTCTTCCTTCTTCTTCTCCCTTTTCTAAGCTCCCATCTTATTGTCACTTCTGTTGAACACCATGTGAAGTGGTAACCAAAGTTCTGGTGCCTGCAGTCTAGCTGAATCCTAAGGTAACCTTTTACTTCCACTACGACTCTTTGATAACAAGCAAATGCTGAAAATGTGAAACTGTAGTTCTTAACAAAAACATTCTCACAAATCACTCATCTTCAAGGATCCTTTGAACAGACTTGATAGGCTGACCATAAACGTAAGAGATTCTGCAGATCCTGGAAATCCAGAGTAACACACACAAAATGCTGAAGGGAACTCAGCAGGATCTATGGAGAGGAATAAAGTGTCGACATTTCAGGCCAAGACCCATCATCAGGAAGGAAGGAGATAAAAATATGAGGCCACTCTCAGGTGGGAAGGGCCACACCTCATATTCCATTTGGGTAGTCTACAATCTGATGATATCAACATTGATTTCTCCAGCTTCTGGTATTTCTTCTCCCTTATTTTCTCTCCTTTTCTATTGTCCATACTAGTTCCCCTCTTATCCCTCTCTTCTCCTCAGCTGCCTGAAACGTCCCTCTGGTGCCCTTCTCCTTCCATTTCTGTCGTGGTCCACTCTCCTCTCTTATCAGCTACTCTCTTCTTCAGACCTTTACCTTTTCCACCTACCACCTCTCACCTTCTCACTTCATCCCCCTCCCCCACCCACCCACTTTCCCCCTCATCTGATTTCACCTGTAACAGTGTTTCCCAACTTATTTAGCCCAGTGCCCCCCTAAGCCACTTTCATTCTTGCCAACATCCCTCTAAAGTACCTTCATACTTGACAATGTCCCTCTTAGGCACAATGTCCTTTCCAGTGCCCCCATAATGTAAAAACATGTCAATTATATGCTAACATGAGAAAAATAATTCTACTTTAATTTATTTTTATCTTTAAACCTAGCTGCATAGTTTCTGTGCACTGTACAGCAGCTTCAATATCAATGTGATCCTTGAGCTTGATGGTTTTTAGCAACATTTGAAATATCTGATTCAACTTCTGACAGCAAAAGCCTCAAGTTCTCAAGCATAACAATGGCCAAGCAGTTTCTGTTTTTTCTGAGTATGTGGTTCACTGAACTGAAGCCTCTTTCAAAAAAGTAGGAAGATGGAAATGCAATGAAGAGCAATTTGGCTCTTCTCTTGAAAACCAGGAAACTTCATATATCAGTGTAGCTAAATACCACAAAAGCTGACATTTTTGAAAATATTTTTGTTTCTTCATCATTATGAATTTCAATTTTTTGCAAGCTCTCTTCCTGTTCTTGCACCTTGCAAAGAAATGTATTTGTTCAAATCTTTGAATCAATTCTGAAAATTCTTCTTCAGTAACTGCAGGTGTAAGCAGTACTCTCACAAATCATCTTTTGTGAAAGAGAGTGCCATACTTTCCATGGAGGGAAACATTCTTTTCCTGATGTTTTGCTTATATATTTCCAATTTTCCGATTTAAGTGGACATTGCACTTTTTGCCTGGACTAAATTGAAATTCTCATCCTGCAGTTTCATATTTAGAATGTTCATTTTGTGGTACAGATCAACTATGTATGCCACATCTCCACGTTGAAGTTCAATCTTGTTTCCCAAGCTCTTGTTGACTTTGAGTGAAAATTCAACCACAGTGTCAAAAAGATCTAAGAAACGTTTTAAACAGTGGCCTTTTGACAGCTAACACACTTCAGTGTGAAGAATCATGTGTTCAAAATCTTCATCATTATCTTGGCATAACTGGTGAAATATTCTGCTATTTAATGGGCGAGCTTTAATTTTGTTGATAGCAGGTATTACAAGAGTCATGCTTGATAAAAGTCACTTGCTGAGTTTTTTTCATAAATGTCACTAAAGCAACATGGCAACCTGTCATACATGGTGCTCCATCTGTTGCACAAGAAATCATGTTCCTAACTGGGATACTTTTATCCTCAATATACATTTTGAGCTCATTATAGATTGATTCTCCGTTGATATTTGTTTTTAACTTTTTACAAAAGAGAAACTCTTCATAAGCTTTTCCATTTTTGATAAACCATACATTTGCCATTAGCAATTCCTCATTGTTTTGCACAGTTGACTCATCTAGTTGTATCCCAAATTCTGTTTTTGTAGCTCTGTGCATAATTGATATTCAATGTCTTCACTCATTTTGTCAATACAACGAGCTACTGAGTTATTACTCAGAGGAAATGAATTTAAAATACAGGAATCCATTTGAGAACAGTTGTGAGCACTTCCGATACAGCAAGCATTATTAATCTTTTACCAATTGTATAAGACCACATAGGGTGTCACTGACCTGACAGGAATGAAATCAAACCATACTCCAGGTATCTAAAATTATATTGACGCACTTTCTGTAGTTTCTGTTTCTTAGCAGTATTAGAATTCAATGCTTCACCACCTTCAGACTTGTAAAGATCACGCCATAAATATTTATCCATCATTAGCGGGGCTAAATTAAAATTTAAAAAATAACACTAATGGGGAGTGCCTATCGGATGTTGTTGTCATCGTCGTGGCTATCCCTCGGGGTCGAGGATGATGGTCTTTGTTCTGTTGATCAAGTGGCCCACAGAGCGAAGACGCCTGTGTGTGTATTTGTTTAACGTGTACTTGATGTTGCACTCCAAGAAGCACGAGATACTTCACAAATCAACCAACTGATTCCAATGACATGGAAACCACGACGATTAGAGCTGATGGATTTGTTGCAGGCTTCATCCGCCTTCACAGCCATTGAGTTCAAAGTAACTTCATCCGCCTGTTCCACCGTTGAGGTCTTGGTTGGATTGTTCTTTGTCAGGGACCTCACCCTCGATCTTACCGCCATGGGTGACCCTACCAGGAGCATAGCTCCAGACGGCATTGCTCTCGGGATCACAGGACCACACAAGCTTCTCTACTGCGACAAGGTGACAATCCATGGAGAAGATCGGATGTTGACAACAGCAGTAAGTTGACACAGATGGAATGATGGTAGCAGCATGGAAAGTAATGGTGAGGTGAAGATGAAGGCAGTTACAAAAGCAAAAATTATGTCGACAAGGATTCAGATTGGAATCTGAATGTTAGTTGGGATAGAGCTGTTGTTCAGCAAGATGCCTTTATACTATTCCAGTTAGCACAATTGACCAAACATGTAAGGTCTCATAATCCCCATTAATGGTTCTTTTTGCTGGCCCCTGCCAAGTGCCGAATAGATAACGCAAACAACAGGAATTCTGCAGATGCTGGAAATTCAAGCAACACACATCAAAGTTGCTGGCGAACGCAGCAGGCCAGGCAGCATCTCTAGGAAGAGGTGCAGTCGACGTTTCAGGCCGAGACCCTTCGTCAGGACTTCGTCAGATGCTGCTTGGCCTGCTGCGTTCACCAGCAACTTTGATGTATGTTGCCGAATAGATAATTAAGATTGCAGCTCACATAAAAGTCCCAAACTACTCAAGCTCTTTTTAAACCTCATGCTGCATCACCCAATGAAAGGCCTCATGATTCTAGCCCACTTATTTTGAATTTCCTTCGTTATCTAGAGTCCAATGGGTATGCAGTTCACGGCAGAGTTAATTCGGGACCAATGCTAGATTCCATGGGTCAATTACCTGTTGGATAAACACACAAGAAATCCAATTGTTTGTATAGTTTTTCTGATCATTGTTTTGCAAATAGAATTATAGTTGTGACTGACAGCACAATGCCAAAATAAGCCAGAGGACGTTTCTGTGATAATGTTCATCCGGCACTTGTCAGCTTTGTGCCCAATTTGTTTCCTTATCCATTTAAGGGTAAAGATATATCTCTAAAAAAGTAGGTGTAAGGCACCCTTGGATAAGGTGTAGCACCTGCTTAGACACCCCTGCCTCCCCACTGCTGTTCAGGGTCACATAAAGCCATGGGACCAGTGGTGGATGGTCATATGAGCAGCTGGTGCATATCACAAGTCCTGGTTATATGTCCATTGATACAAACTCTGAAGAGCACTAATAAAGACTGGGGCCACCCCTCTTGTAAAGACATTGCCCAGAACCCAGTGGTGTGAGTGGAGCAGCCATTGTGTTAGTAGACAGTGTTAGAGGAGTGGTCAGGCTTTGGCTCACCAGGAATTGGGGAAAACAGGCCTGGCAAAGCACAGGTGGCGTTTCTAAGTAAACTTCTATTAAGTTTTTTATATATTAGTTCACAGCTGATGTGCTGAGGATGGATCCAGAGTTAGAGGTATGTTTCTTGTGTGAGATGTGGAAACTTTGGGAGACCTTCAGACTCTCTGATATCTACATCTGCACATAGTGCTCTGAGCTGCAGCTCCTCAGAGATCATGTTAAAGAACAGCAGCTGCAGCCAGGTGACATTAGGCTCATACAGGAAAATTAGGAAGTGATAGATAGGAGCTACAGATGGGTAGTCACCCTTAAGTTGCAGGAGACAGGTACCTAAGTGTTGCCAGGAAAAGGAAAGAGAATAGACAGCGAGTACAGAGTACCCCTTGGCTGTTCCCCTCAATAATACACATGCTGCTTTGGATAATATTGGAGGGGGAGAGAAATCGATCTACCGGGGGAAGCTACAGCAACCTAATCTCTGGCAGTGAGTCTCCCTCAGTGGCTTAAAGGAAGGGGAGGGAGGAGAAGTGCATTAGTGATAGGGGTTTCCAAACTAGAGGAGCAGATACTGAGATGGTATGTTGCCTCCCAGGAGCCAGGATTAGGGATGTCTTGGAGATTAGGTCCACAGTACTTCAAAGGGGGAGGGTGAATAGCCAAAAGTCGTGGTACATATTGGTACCAACGATATAGGTAGGAAAAGGGAGGAGGTCCTGAAGAGAAAATATATGTAGTTAGATAGAAAGCAGAAGAGCTGCAGGGTAGTAATCTCTGGATTGCTGCCTGTGACACGCAGCAGTGAGGGTAAGAAGAGGATGATTTGGTAGATGAATGGATGGCAGAAAAATTGGTGCAGAGGGCAGGTTTTCAGATTTCTGGATCATTGGGATCTCTTCTGGGGGAGGTATGACCTGTACAAAAGGACCTGCACTAATGTCCTTGCAGGCAGGCTTGCTAGAGCTGTGGGGGAGGGTTTAAACTAATTTGTCAGGTGGATGGGAACCAGTGTGATCGGGCTGAGGATGGGCTGTTAATATACAACTAGGTGCAGCGCGTAGTGAGACTGTGAGGAAGGACAGGCAGATGTTAGGGCAAAATTGCAGTCAATGGCATGAGCTAAAGTGTAACAGAGAGCCAAAATCAAAAAGGGTGATGAATACAGGACTGAAGGTGTTATATTTGAATACAAATAGTAAAAGGAATAAGGTAGATGATCTTGCAGAGCAGTTAGAGATTGGCAGTTATGATGTTCTGGATATCACGGAGTCATAGAGGAAAGAAGATAGTTGGGACCTTAACATCCAAGGGTACATATTGCATTGAGAGAATAGGCAGTCAGCTGAGAGAGTGGGGTGGCTCTGTTGGTAAGAAATGAAATCAAATGTTCAGAAAGTGGTGACATAGCATCAGATGATGTAGAATCATTGTGGATAGAGTTAAGGAACTGCAGCAGTGAGCATAAAAGCAAATGAGAGGCATTTAATATTGCAAAAATTAATTGCAAGGGAGAGGATTATGAAGCTTTTAAAAACCATCAGAAGACAACTAAAAAATCCATAAGAAGAGAAAAGAAGAGAAATATGAAGGTAAGCTAGCCAATCATATAAGAGAGGATACAAAACATTTTTTTCAAATATATAATGAGCAAAAGAGAGATGAGAATGGATATCAGAACGCTGGAAAATGATAGTAGAGAGTTAGCAGTTGGGGACAAATAAGTATTTTGCATCAGTCTTCATTTGGAAGATGGCAGCAGAGTGCCAGAAATGAGAGCGTGTCGGGGGCAGAAGGGAGTATCTTTACTATTACTAAGGAAAAGGTGCTTGGAAAGATGAAAAGTCTGAAAGTAGATAAGGTTGTGGAGAATTTTGTAATGGTCTTTCAAGAATCCCTATTTTCTGGAAAAGTTCCAGAGAAGTGGAATATTTTCTCTTTAAGAAGGGAGGGAGGTAGAAGAAAGGAAATTATAGGCCAGTTAGCCAGATGTCAGTTTGTTGAAAAAATGTTGGAGTCCATTATTAAGGATGAGTTTTAAGGATATTTAGAGGCTAAATATAATAGAGGATATTTATAAAGATAAAAAAGACCAAAGTCAATATGGTTTCCTTAAGGGGAAACAAACAGAATAGACAAAGGAGAATCAGTGGATGTTATGTACTTGGATTTTCAGAATGCCTGTGACAAAGTGCCACAGATGAGGCTGCTTAACAAGATAGGAGCCCATGGTATTATGGGAAAGATACTAGCATGGATAGCAGATTGGCTGATTGGCAGGAGGCAAAGAGTGGGAATAAAGGGGGCCTTTTCTGGTTGGCTGCCGGCTGTGTTGCACAGGGATAGGTGGCTTTGTGGACAAGTTTACAGATGGGTGGAGGGGGAAACAGTGTTGAGGAAGCAGGGTGTCTACTGAAGGACTTGGACAGATTGGGAGAATGGGCAAAAAAGTGCCAATTAGAACATTGTAGGGAAGTGCATGGCCTTGTACTTTGATAGAAGGAATAAAGGCATGGCTATTTTCTAACTGGAGAAGAATATTCAAAAAATCAAAGGGACTTGGAATTCCTTGTGCAGGATTCCCTAAAGGTTGATTGCATGGTGGTAAGGGAGGCAAATGCAATGTTAGCATTCATTTCGAGAGAACTAGAATACAAAAGCCAGGATACACATGGAGTATGGTGAGCAGTTTGGGGCCCTTTATCTAAGAAAAGCTGTGCTGCCATTGGAGACCATCCAGAGGAGGTTCATAAGAATGATCCCAGGAATGAAAGGGTTAACATATGAGGAACATTTGATGGCTCAGGGCATTTACTCACTGGAGTTTAGAAGAATGGGATGTGATCTCATTGAAACTTGGCAAATATTGAAAGGTCTAGATAGAGTGGATATGGAGAGAATGTTTCCTCCAGTGGGGGAGTCCAAGACCAAAGGGTACAGCCTCAGAACATAGGCTGTGAAAAAGAGAGAAGAAAAAATTTCTTTAGCCAGAGGATGGTGAATCTGCGGCATTCATTTCCACAGACAGCTGTGCAGGCCACGTCATTGGGTATATTTAAGGTGGAGGTCAAAAGGTTCTCGGTTAATCAGGATGTCAAAGTTTACGGGAAGAATACAGGAGAATGGGGTTGAGAAGGTTAATAAATCAGCTATGATGGAATGGCAGAACGGACTTGATAGGGGAAATGACCTAATTTTCTCCCTATGTCTTATGGAAATGAAACAAATCAGTTTCCTCCTTCCTGACTGCTCTCTCACAGTTTGTTCTTTGTACAGGTGATTCCTCTACTTCTAGCCTCTTCTTTATGCTCTGCCCTCAGTGAGGATTCTTTTCTTATAGATCTACTGATATTTAAGTTTACTTGCTTGTAAGTTCCATAATGTTACTCAAGTAAGTGTGTTATGCAGGTCAATTACAATAATAGTAAAAATAATTGTAAACAAAATCTATGGCTTCACCTTGAGGTTCACCACAACTGCAAATTTTTCATCTAGGTTCTACATTCACCTGACATAGAAGCACACAAGTCCACTATTTGTAAAATAAAGACTGATTCCTTTCCAGGAGGTTGGCTGCAGTCCAGCTTAGTTTCTTGGGCTGTTCTCAGACTGAGTTTTATCAGTTTGCTTGATAAACCATTGACTCATCAGGTGTATTTCTGTTGATGTTAAACTGGGTCGCCATGGCAACTGGGGACAATGGAGCTCTTAACTTTGATGGTCCAGCTATTTTCTATTCCCCTTTCCTGATGTAAAGCTGTGACAACGTTATACAAATGCCAGCTAAGCTCTGCCTGTTCCAGCAGCTGGCCACCAGTGAGACCCAATGTAGATTAGGCGACTGCTTCACCGAGCACCTATGCTCCATACACCAGAAAAAGCGAGATCTCCCAGTGGCCTCCCATTTTAATTCCACTTCCCATTCCTATTCTGACATGTCAGTCCATGGCCTCCTCTACTGTTGTGATGAGGCCACACTCAGGTTGGAGGAGCAATGCCTTTTATTCTGGTTTGATAGCCTCCAACCTGATGGCATGAACATCAGTTTCTCAAACTTCTGGTAATGCCCCCTCCCTCTCCTTCACCATTCTCCATTCCCATTTCCCTCTCTCACTTTATCTCCTTACCTCCTATCACCTCCCTCTGGTGATCCTACCCCTTTTTCCTTTCTTCCATGGGCTTCTGTCCTCTTCTATCAGATTCCCCCTTCTCCAGCCCTGTATCTCTTTCACTAATCAACTTCCCAGCTCTTTAGTTCACCCCTCCCCCATCCTGGTTTCACCTAACACCTTCTGTTTCTTCCTCCCCTCCCCTCCTACAACCTTCTAACTCTGACTCCTCATCTTTTTCACTCCAGTCCTAATGAAGGGTCTTGGTCCGAAACATCAACTGCACTCTTTTCCATAGATGCTGCCTGACCTGCTGAGTTACCCCAGTATTGTGCGTGTGTTCAATCACAAACAAGAGAAACTCTGCAGATGTGTTCTTGTTTGTTATTTTACCTCTTTCAAATTTTAGCTTTTAATATGAAATGTCAGCTGCGTGAGGATTCACCTTGGCTGGTTGTACGATTGACATGAATTAAACAAGCCCTTGAATTACTGGCACCATTTGTTCTATACATTAGTTATTCTGGCTCTAGAATTAGCAGAAGTTTTCCAATGTATTTCACAGATTTGCATTAGAAATGAGTGAAATATGTTACCCTCACTTTGCATAATACTGTTTATACAGAGATACCACTGGCAGTCAAAAACAATTTTTTAAAATCTCATTCGCTTTAACCAGAAGTACTTGATCTAAGCTTACAGGAGTATCAATGCGATTAAAGCCACCCTTCAAGCGACAAACCTTTGTGCATTAATAGACCATTACTGCTTGCACAATAGCACTGGATCCACGGCAGCTGTTGAGTCAATGTTTCATGCTTTGAGATACATCTGCACCAAATGAGTGTTAATATTGAAACTGTATACACTCAGGATTGGCTCTGTCAGATTTGCTGAGTGTCATTCCATTCCCACTGACACCATATGAGCAGTTGATTGCAACACTGAGCTCCGTCTTTCCTGACTCTGTCCACTTTACCAGCAATCCTCCCTCCCTGCCAAACCTTTTGCCCTTCACCCCATCCCAAATAGTCATTCTCAAGGAGAAAAAATGCATTTATTTCCTGCACCCTGTCCAGGAACGTCAGATAACAGTTTATTCATACATGGCCCTGGTGACTTTGAAGCGTATCAACAGTGACAAAAGTATATTGAATAATTATCTTGAAATTAATACATTATACCAAACTTAAATAAATGTCATCTGATCAATATATCTTCAAATGGAAAGGAAAGAGATGTGAAGGGCATTGCTTCATTATTCATTAATTTTAGAGTAATGTAGGCAGATGAAATGGTTATTTCAGCCTGCTGCTAATATACTCAGTAGCATTTTAAATAATGTCTAGTTTTTACAGTGTATTCCTCCTCTCATAAGGACATGCAATGGCTACATTGATTAATTCAATGAGCTGTCCGATAGAATCTGAAGAACTAAGTTTGCGTGGTAAAATTTCAAATGATTAGAATTATATAGTTGCTGTGTATTTCATTCCTTAATTGGAACTTGTGTGACTTGCTGATGGCTTCTATTTTCTTAGAATGCTTCATGTTTTATGGTGATGTATGCAATAATGTGACATTTTATAGCTTGTTCTTAATCATAGTTACTTAAACATTCACAGCAAATTTATCAATGTTATTGAAGCCTTGTCTTTTCAATGCCATGATACAAGTCCTCTTCACCAGCAAATGCATTATCAAAATAAGTAAGTTTTGCAGTATACTAAAGGTTTCCATTTTGATATTCGCGCATTTTAGTAATAAAGATCTCGTGGGAAAATGGGAGCTTAGCACAGGGAATAATCTGTAAAAATTCATCAACTACAGCATGCTTAATTCCCTGAGCTGGAATTTCCTGGTCATCAGATATAATGTCCCTGATTAGAATTGTGACATTCTTATAACATGGCTGTAATTGGCAAAGTTGCAAAAAAAAGTACGATACACAGATAAAATATACATGTTAGCAACAAATTGAATCTCATTTTTGAAAAGAACAATGAATTATTAAGAGTTAAATTTATATTCAATTTCAGGCGGTGAGCGACAATTATTTGCCCTAATCACCATGTCTGAGCCATATATTTGATCAGTTCACAGAGCAGTAAATAGAGAAGTGCAATTTGACAGAAGTGACATTGCTCACACTGTGTTCTTTAAACTCTGGAAAAACCTTTCCTCCAGGCCATTTGTAGCTGGGTGGTAGAATGCAGATGTGATATGTCTTGTTCCATTCAATTCAGGAATGACTGAAACTGTTCTGCAACTAACTGTGGTCCATTGTCACTGACAAAGTATTCTGGAACACCAGTCCTTGAAAAGAGGCTTCTCAACACATCAGCTGTGTGTGAGGCTGTGGCGGAGGGATTGTGAACATTTCTGGCCACTTTGTAGCTACATCCACTACTACCAAGAAATCTGTGCCCATGAATGGTGCGGCAAAATCCACATGAATCCATTGACAGGGCAATGCTGATCATTTCAAGGATGGAGAGACGCTGTTCTTAACATTTTTGGATGTGTTGGCATCCCAAACAATGCATGGCAAACAGCTCGATCTGCTGATCTATCCCAGGCCACCAGACAAAGCTTCGAGCCAACACTTTCATTTTGACACAGAATAATCTGCAGATGCTGTGATCAAAGCAACACTTTCAGTACGCTGGATGAACTCAGCAGGTCGGGCAGCATCAGTTAGAAATGATGAGTCGACGTTTCAGGCCGGAACCCTTCGTCAGGACTGAAGAATGAAAGATGGGGAAGGATACAAATCGTTTCTAACAGATGCTGCCCGACCTGCTGAGTTCATCCAGCGTACTGAAAGTGTTACTTTCATTTTGACCATGACTCGGTAATTGCCATGTAGCTCCTCCAACATTTTAGCTCTCAACTTGGATTGTACAACAACTCTCAATCCCCACATGAGGTAACCCCCATCAAGGGCAAGTTCATCTGGTGCCAGTAAAAATAAGGGAATTGGAATTTATACTGCACATTTCAGCCATTCTGGGTTGCCAAGTAAACCTGAGACTGTGTGGGATCTTTTCTGGTTTCCCTTTGGAACATCTCTGCCATAAGTAGGCATACTTTTGATTTGCATTAGAGAGAATACGTCAAGAGGAGTGTCCTCTTGTGAAGTTTCAGGTATTTCCTTTTCCAAGGGTAAACAGGACAATCCACCCAGATTTCCATGATTAGTTGTCCTCTTGAATTTGATCTTGTAATTGTGTCCTCCAAGAAACAAAGCCTATCTCTGAATTCGTGCTGCTGCTGTTAATGAAACAACCTTCTGTGTTTTGATGATCAGTAATGAGGGTAAACTCTCTCCCATTCAAATACTGATTGAAACGTTTTACACTTCAAACCAGACTCAAGGTCTCTCTGTCAAGCTGTGCAAACTTTTTCTCTGCAGTAGTAAGCGAATGTGATACAAATGCTGTGGGGCATTCTCTTCACTCATAACATGTGACATGGCTGTACCTATACCATAAGGACAGGTGCCACAGACAAGCTTCGCTGGATGATGTGGATCATAATGTGTGAGTACAGTGTCTGATGTCATCATTTCCTTTCTCATTTGGAAAGCCAGCTCACACTGTTTAGTCCATTGCCATTTCTTCCAAATCTGTAGTAATGAGGGGTAGAGCACAGTAGCCAGGTTTGGTAGGAACCTTCCCATTGTAGGCTACAACAACTTCTACATTATCCACAACATAACCAACATTTCTGTCATCAGCAAACTTAAAGCTACCTCTCAACTTCCTCATCCAAGGCATTTATTAAAAAAGCAAAGAGCAGGAGTCCCAGGACAGATCCCTATGAAACACCACTAATCATGGACCTCCAGCCAGAATACACTCTATTTACTACTATCCTCTGCCTTTTGTGGGCAATCCAATTCTAAATCCACACAGCCAAGTTTCCCTGGATCCCATGCCTCAGGAACTTTGTTGAATGCCTTACTCAGATCCATATACACCACATCCACCACTCTAACTTTCTTAATTTATTTTGTCACTTACTCAGAAAAGGCAATCTGGCTCAGGAAGCATGACCTGCCCTTCACGAAGCCTTGTTAACGATCCCTTATCAGGCTATCCTCCAAATGCTCATAAATCCTTTCTCCAAGAATCCGTTATATTTTTCCCACTATTGATGTAAAACCCACTGGTCTATAATTCCAAGGATCATCCTTATTACCTTTCTTGAACGAAGTAATAGCACTTGCCATCCTCCAATCTTCTGGTAGTTCTCCTGTGGCCAGTAAGGATGCAGCTATCATCATCAACAGTACAGCAGACTCTTCCCTCTTTTCCCACAGGAAGCTGTGCTATATGCCATCTGTCCCAGGAGACTTATCTATCCTAATGTTTTTTCAAAAATTCCAAAACATTCTCTTCCCTAACCTTGATATGCTACAGAAAATTAGCCCGTCCTGCTCTGAACTCACACTCATCAAGGTTCCTCTCACTGGGGAATACTGAAGGAAAGTATTCATTCAGGACTTCCCTTCCTCCCTCTGATTCCATCTGTGAGCATTATGATCATTTTTCCACCAGAGGATCTGACCTTTGGTCCTGTCTTTGTGAAGATTTTCCTGTTGTTCCTGTGACCACATTCCAAAATGAACAGGCTAATAGGTTAATTGACAACAAATTGCCTGTAGTTTATTTATTTAACGATTTATTGAGATAACCTGCAGAATAAGCCCTCCCTGCCCTTCAAGCTATGCCGCCCAGCAATCCCCTGATTTAACCCTAGCCTAATCATGGGACAACTTACAATGACCAATTAACTTCCCAAGCGGTACGTCTTTGGACTGCGGGAGGAAACTGGAGCAAGAAGGAAACCCAGGCAGTCACGGGGAGAACGTACAAACCCTTTACAGGCAGCAGGAATTAAACCTGAGTCCCTTGTACTGTAAAGCGTTGTGCTAACCACTACGAGCATAAGTAAGTGGTAAAATCTGGAGACGGGAATAAATGGTTAGCATAGGTTACCTAAAACAGGGTGCTTGATGGTTGGCACAGACCTGTGGAGACTGAAAGGCTTGTTTCCATGGAGTATATCTCCAGGACATTATGACCCGGAACATTTTTTTTTGATTGAAATTTTGTGAGGCCAGAAAAATCGTAGAGTGGTTCACAACCATTTAATGGATCTGCCCTCTCTGATATTTTCTTTCCACATTATTGACAACCTCCAGCTTGACCTCCTCAGAGCCATAGAGTTATTATATTTCTCCTATTCAGTACAGTGCAGAGTTACAGCTGTGAAGTGTGGAGACAGAAGGCTTCATTTTGGGGGCTTGTGTTAGCACAGACTCGCATTGTGGGCTTCCTACTTGTTTTCACCATATGTTGTATATCTCCCTGTCAACATTGCTTACTTATGCCTGTTTTGTTTTGTCGGCTTATTCCAGAAGTCAAAATATAGTTTTATGCAATTGACATAGATTATCTCATTATGTCAAATATTTTGCAGATGGTAGTAGTATGCTAAATTTACTTCCTGATGGATTATCAAGTGGCTTTAAAAATATTTATTCAATCCCTGTCATTTTTTTTTGTAGTGCAAGCAAAATTTAGACAGAACACTGACACCAATACTGATAGCTAGGCTTGGAACATGAAGATCACCTTGTTTATTGTTATCAGAGCATGTCCAACTCATCATTTCATTTAGCAAATGGAGTAATCACAGAGTTCTGCAGTGCAGACAATAATATGCAATCATTATTATAGGTCAAAATTTTAGGCAAAGGGCTAATGGGATTCGGTGAGGGAGGCTACCATGCTGGTATGAAAATAATGTCTCCTATGATTAGCTGGTGGAAATTCTTCGAATTCGAGGACTAAAATCCTCATCTTAGCCTAAATGTTCCAGTGAGAACCTACAAGGTCACATCAACTGTTCATTTTAGAAGTTGCTGAATTTTATTTTCTATTGAACTTGAAGGAATGTATCATTTTTATAGCCAATGCAATGCAGTCATGTCTGTTTTTCACTCGGCAAGTTAATATTACCTCTTGACTAGAGCTTGCGTACTAAGTTTTCCACAATGTAATTTATAACACAATTATTCAATTCAGATAATCATTTTGCCTGCTGATGAACAGCCCATGTAGTTACATGCAAATTTCCTAAGTAAGATTATTTGCATAACCATCGGGAATTACATGCATTGATGTAAACCAGGTGTTACAGCAAAGTATTCAAAAATCATTTCTGCAATCTTTGTAACACTTTGGAAATAAGGAAACATGGAAACAATGGTGCTTTTTGAGCTTCTAGCAAAATTATTTATATATTCTTCCAAGTTTCTGAAATTCTTTTAAACAATATTGCATACACAAGGCTCTAAGTATTATCAAGGATCCCACCAATCCATCCAGCATCCTCTCTGACTTTCTACCATCAGGCAGGAGACTCTGATGCATAAAAACAAGAATGGTCAGGACGGGAAACAATTTCTTCCCTCAGGTCGTTAGGCTTCTGAACTCTCTGCTGCATTGCAATTGGAAGCGTCACTGGATAATTTGTACTGTACCCTACAATATTTAATTTTTGCACTTTATTTTGTTTACCTATGTGTAATTCATTAGTATATTGAATATATATGTATGTGTATTTTAGGTAGTAAAAATGGCTACTGACCTACATTCGCAGAAGCATAATGTCAAGAAAATATCAGGTGATTAGCATGTAGTTATTTTTCTATTGACTCTTACCTGATCATTATAAGACTGGACTCATACAGAGTGGAGAGCATTCATTTGCGATCGCTTTACCCTCTCAGACAATGATTATCAGGGGGCAGTGAGGCTTGTCATATGTTATCCAGCAGCATATGGTTTTGGGTATTTCCATCTAATTGAACCTGATTATACTTCAAAGTGTAAAGCCAGAAATACAAGAAACACTTTGCAGATGAGATAGCATTGAGTGAAGAGAGAATTGGGGCTAATGGCTTTGATATTAACAGTCAAACCCCTCCACCATTTTCATCAGACCTCACACCTGTCTTTGGGCAGAGTACAAGGAAATCGGAAAAAGAAGCTTAAGAGAAAAAATACAATTCCATGAAGTTCATGAGTAGTGTAACAGTTGTTGTGGCATTTAACAGACTGGCCACAGTGGACCATGACATTTATTCAACATATCAAAGCCTCGTGATATGAAACATCCCTGGAACGTGACATAGAGTTAACGTTTTAGGTCTGGAACCTGCCATTATATTTCAGATTTGCAGCATCTGCAAGCTTTTTTTTGTGGTTCTTACAATGGGATTTGGTGATTGATTTAAATGTGTTAATTGCTGCTGCCTGTTTTCAGCAGTAAAGAGGAGGTCAATACCACTGGCAGTTTCAGCTCTCTCCTATCCCAAACAGAATATGTGGTTCCAACCATCATCGATCCACAGCCACATGTACCCTGCCCAGAGACCCACAGCAGCCCAAGTCTTCTGGTAACCTACCTCCTTCTCTCCCGATCTTCATCCATCTCCAATATGCTCTCTGGCCCACCAGGATATACAGTTCCCCAATTAACAGTCCATTCCTTCCTCATCTCCAGCCAGTACTGATTTCCAATCTTCCCTTCCTCTGAATTGTTGGAGGCAAAGCCCAAGGGTTCTCAACTACGACACACAGCCATTAAAGTTCCCTACTATCCATCATCCTGCCATTTGCCGGGTACTTTTCAATTCCCCTGTTTATAGGGACTGGAATATTAGAAATCACTATTTATCACTCACTGGTTAGAAAACACATTGTTCTTTGATAATAATTGAAGCTACAACTGTATCCTCCTGTATAGTTAATTAAAATCAGGTATTGTTTAATTCTCTGGTGCATTGAGACTATAATCCTAAGTAACCCTTTACGTCTTCTCTCCAATATGTACTATAAAACACGTTTACATCTGTCCAATGTGTAATGGGGACTTCCAATATCCCAAAGGATGTTTTCAGCATCAGACTAATCAATACCATGTTGTAATGCTCCTGTATCAGCGAGCAATCTGCTGGAGAAATTCTTCATGTTGAGCAGAACTACAAGAAGAGAAGAATTGTCAATATTTTAGGTCTAATCCTTCCATCACCTTGAACACTGTATCCCAAAACACTTATAGTTCCTTTCCTCCAACAGATGTCATTTGACCCACTGTGTTCCTGCAGCAGATTGTTTGTGTTCCATACTCCAACATCTTCATTCTTTTGTGTCCCCTGTAGTACTCCTGTGCTTCATCTGTGATGGTATTTGTCATCACAACACCAAGACCCACCAATCTGTTTTGACTGAAGACAAAAAGGACTTCAAGAGCCGGGATCAGCTGCTATAGATGTCATTTGTTCCACCTGTTCTGGTTCACCAGTTATGGAAAAGTGAGGGATAATTGTATCCAGGAGCCTTTCTGCATGTGGCCCGTTTAAAGTGACTGCTGTTGCTCACTTGGTAGTTTAATCATCTCACAATGCTGTGGTTCCAAAGACTTCAGCAGCAAATTCAGAATGATATTTCATGATGAACCCATGAAAAGCATCTGGCTTAGATGGGGTACCCGGACAAGTACTAAAGACCAGTGCTGATCATCTGTCTGGAGTATTCACTGAGATCTTTAACCTCTCACCGGCAGTTTGGGGTACCCACCTCCTTCAAGCAGGTTTCACTTATACCAGTGTCTAAGAAGAATGTGATAACCTGCCCCAATGACAATCATCCAGTAGCATTTACGTACACGGTAATGAACTATTTTGAGAGGTTGGTGATGAAACATATTAACTCCTGTCTGAGAAACACTTGGATTTGCTCCAATTTGCCTACCAGAGCACATTGGCTTTTCACTCAACCCTGGAACTTCTAGAAAGCATAGGTGCATACATCATTATTCTCTTTGTCAACTATATCTCAGTATACAATACCATCATCTCCTCAAAAAGAATCAATAAGCTCCAAGATCTGGGCTTCAATACCTCCAGAGAAAGAAAAGTAAACCAGAAGTCCATGAGCCAATCCTCATTGGAGGGTCAGAGGTGGAGAGGGTCAGTAACTTAAATTCTTCAGTGTTATTATCTTGGAGGAACTGCCCTGGGATCAGCACTTAAATGCAATTATGAAGAAAGCACAGAAGTGCCTCTACTTCCTTAAAAGTTTGCGATGATTCAGAATGACATCTAAAACTTCGACAAACTTCTATAGATGTGTAGTGGAGAGTAAATCTGATATGGAAACACCAATGCCCTTGAATGGAAAATCCTACAATGAGTAGTGTATACCGCCCCATCCATCATGAGTAAAGGCCTCCCAACCATTGACCAGATCTACATGAAACACTGTAGAAGGAAAGCAGCTTCCATCATGCTCTCTTCTCTCTGCTGCCATCAGGAAGAAGGTACAGGAGCCTCAGGACTCACACCACCAGGTTCAGGACCAGTTATTACCTCTCAACCATCAGATTCATGAACCAAAGCGGATGATTTCACTCAACATCACTTGCCCCATCATGGAAATGTTCCCATAACCAATGGACTCACTTTTAAGGACACTTCATCTCATGTTCTTAATAATTATTGCTTGCTATATTTATATATCTGTCTATCTATCTACCTATCCATTTATTTTGTATTTGCATAGTTAGTCGTCTTTTGCACATTGGTTGAACACCCATGTTGGTGTGATCTTTTATTGATACTGTTCTGATTATTATTCTATTAATTTATTGAATATGCTCACAAGATGATGATTCTCAGGGTTTAAAATGGTGCAAAATATGTATTTTGACAATAAATTTACTTTAAACTTACGTCATTTCAGTGCCCTACTGAGGGAATGCTATACTGTTGGTTTTTTTAGCATTTTAAATGCATATATAGCAATTTCACGGTGCTGCTTCAAAGGCTCAGCATCTTTCATGATGTCAGCAAGCTTGCTTGTGTGAGGCTCGCTAAAGTTGAACACCTTGGAGAGCAGTTGATAGTAAATCTTCAAAAGTGCACAATGGCCTGACTAGAGGAGCAGCTGCCTCACAGATCCAGTGATCTGGATTTAATTCTGAACTTTAGCGTTATCTGTGTGGAGCTGGTACATTCTCACCTTTGTGGGCTTCCTGTGGCTGCAGTAGTTTTCTCCTTATCCTGAAGATATGCAGATTGGTAGGTTAATATGCACCCTATGTTACTCCTAGGGTATAGTTGAGTAGGAAAATTGGTGGGGAGATGATGGCAATGAGGGAAGAATAAAAGGTGATTTCTATAGAATTAGTCTTCTGTAAGTGCATACTTTATTGTTCGCTCCAGACCCACTGCTTAACCCTAAAACCCTGTTTCCATACTGCATGTCCCTTTGACGCTATAGCTATAGATCCAGGAATAGGAAGCGTTCCCCCTAGCATTAGTAAACTTCTCCTTGCCCCTGACACTGCACACCTCCCTGACTGTCAGTGAAATTTTGGCCCAATATTTATTTTATCAAAATAGGCAACTAATGGATGAAGATCTTGTATAAGCTAGAAGCATACCCTAATAGTAATTATAATGAGGTTCAATGCACATTTCTGGACAAGGATTAGATCTCTTCACTAGGGACATAAGTGCATCTGGTCTCCAGATGAACAACCTACCTGAAAATAAGATCTGTAAAATGGAGTGTGCTTGTTTTTTAGTTCTATTTGGGACTGATATCACACAATGACATCATTTAACCAATTCTGGTTGATAAAGACAAATGATGTATTATCCCAGTCATTTTGCTGGAGAGAGTACATGGAGCATGTCCTCTCTTTCTGGAACAGGCTCTTCAGTTCATATTGCCTGCACTGACCTTGGTGTCACATTAAACAAATCCAATGTGCCTGCACATGGTCTATATCCTTCATTCCCTTCCTGTTCATGAGGCCTTCTAGCTGCCTCTTTAGCATTGTTATCATACCTGTTCCCACCACTTCGCCTGGCAGTATGTTCCACACAACTGCCTCTCTCCATGTAAAATCCTTGCCTTGTAAATCTCATTTAAAATAAACAGATCATCTGGTATTAGACATCTCCACCCTGTTATATCTGATTATCTACATACCTATTTTTGCCTCTTATAATTTTAAGCATTTCTATCAGGTCACTCCTCAATGCCCGAGCAAATGTTTAAGTTATCACAACTTTCACACTGACTTTGGATTTCATTTAGATGTCCCAGGCAAGAAAGTGAAGGACAGAATCTTTCAAAAAATTCACTTGATAAGACTTTCAAAGGTGATATGTTGGATCTTCTAAAAGTCATTAATACGGTATATTGTTTCAGAATTTGGATTAAGAGCACTATATGATTTGGAGCACCGTCCTTATCAATGTGAATTTGCAATGACCTGAATCAACCATAGTAGGAAGCAGTCTGTCATTATATCTAATCATAATTGATATTAGTTCCTTAAGCAACACACATCAAAGTTGCTGGTGAACGCAGCAGGCCAGGCAGCATCTTTAGGAAGAGGTACAGTCGACATTTTGGGCCGAGACCCTTCGTCAGGACTAACTGAAAGAAGAGATGGTAAGAGATTTGAAAGTGGGAGGGGGAGGGGGAGATCCAAAATGATAGGAGAAGATGGGGGGGGGGGGAATAGAGCCAAGAGCTGGAACGTTGATTGGCAAAAGGGATATGAGAGGATCATGGGACAGGCGGCCTAGGGAGAAAGAAAAGTGGTGGGGAAAGCCCAGAGGATGGGCAAGGGGTATAGTGAGAGGGACACAGGGAGAAAAAGGAGAGAGAGAAAAAGAATGTGTGTATATAAATAAATAAATAACGGATGGGGTACGAGGGGGAGGTGGGGCATTAGCGGAAGTTTGAGAATGATCACGCCATCAGGTTGGAGGCTACCCAGATGGAATATAAGGTGTTGTTTTGCATTGGTTCCTTAAAGTTGTCATAGCTCAGGGAAGTAGTGGGGATAAGCCCCCAGTACCTATTGAATGCTCCCAATGGCATGCATCTCAGATAGCCTCTGTCAGCCAAGTCCAGCTCCTGGCCTTGATGTGTGGCTTAGCTACTAAGGCCGGCAGAACTGTTTCTACTGACAGGATAAGGGGCAAAAGCATGTTACCCGTACCTTCAGACCAATTGCTTCGTGCCCCTCATCTAGAAGGAAAACTCTGATCTCAAACCTCTACTGCCTTGCAGCTATACTCACTCATCGCAAAAGCTGCAGGAGTAAACCCCAAGAAAAAAATCGAGAGCTAGAATCACTAAGGCAGTCCTATGTTGAGTTCAATGCTGACAGGCAACTCCTGCGACGTCACTGGTGCTAAATGTATTGGTCTCTGCTGTTCCTTTGGATTCATCAGCTGCATTGGGCGGGCGAGCATGCAGCGTATCACCATAACTTGCGTACTGGCTTGTGTATCACATAGTCAGCTGGGAGGCAGCATTCATGGTTGAGCCCAACCAGTGGAGGGCCTCATTTGATATTGAAATAGCAATAACCTCTTGAGAAATGAACAGGCTAGAGTAAATAACACACAAGGCAATGTTTTTCTTAAAGACTTTACGAAGATTTTGTAAATCTTATGCTGATTTTTTTTTATAAATTAAGATAATCATGGTGCATTAAATACTTCAATCTTGCTTTGAAACAATTTAACAATGACTGGAACTGTCAGATTTAAAAATCTGTAGATTTGTGAAAATAACATGCTGGAAGAACTTGAGCTGCTAGACTTCCAGTGATGCTTGATAACCTTAGGGTGATGAAATTTATTTAACCTTCTGAAAAAGAATTAAGAGCTAGTCAGAAAAATGCTGACCTTTCAGCTGATCATCAGTAGTGGGGAAACTCGTAATGAAGATAATCCAGGCTATAACTGTGAGCCATGGTGCTCCGGGTAATCCGATAGTGATATGGTGAGATGGCACCAAGAGTATTACAGACAGATGAGGTTTCCCTACAAAAGGAAAGATAGATTGAGTGCCAAAAAGGCACACCAATGGATCTACTTCATGAGGGGTTTGAGGAGATTTGGAATGTCACCAAAGACTCCAGCAATATTCTATAGGTATGCAGTGGAGACTATATTCTGACAGCTGTTGCATCACAGTCTCCAATGTACAAGAGACTGCAGAAGGTTGTTGACTCAACAAGCTTCTTCATTGGGCACAGCCTTCCCTACCATCGATGACATCTTCAAGAGACGGTTCCTCAAGAAGGTGGCATCCATCATTAAGAACCCTCAGCATCCAGGGTTGCCTTCTCATTGCTACCATTAGGGAGGAGGTACAGGAGCCCAAAGATCCACACTCAATAATTTAGGAACAGAATCTTCCCTTCTTTCATCATAGTTCTGAACAGCTCATGTACCTATTAACACTAACTACTTTCTTACTCCATTATATTTGGCATTATTCAATTAGTTTTGTAATTTATAAATGTTCATGTCTTTGCACTGGCCCACTGTTGCAAAACCACAAATTTCACGTCATATGCCACTGATTATAAATTTGATTCTGATTCTAATCTCTTCTCATAGAACTGTTTAAGAGACAAATTTTGATCTGACAATTCCTCAGCTGGTTTTCAAAAATAGATGGACTTTGCCATCCACCTGAGGAAGTAGAACCCCAATTTGACACATGTTAAGGAAAGTACTTCTGACAGTGCAAAGCACTAACAGAAATGAGATTCTTTACACGCCAGTCTCTGAAGAACTCATAGCCTTCTGACTCAAAAGAATGAATGCAGCTGTTGTGAGATCAATTGATAAAGTTGTTAAACAAAGCAATACACAATCTTTGTTTATTAGATGCATAAAGCATAAATTCTCCAGAGTGCCTTCAAAGGGCAAACTTGCTGTGGCGCAGCTCGATGGTTATGATAAATATTCCCATTTCAGCCTGCTGCAGCTGAGAATCACAACTCCATCCATGGTCTATACAGTCAATAAAGATGTTTTAAGGCAATTGAATAATCTATCACTGCTTAAAAACATCAGAAATAATGCCGACTATGGCCGTAAGATCCTCACTAGGAGGACTCCTCGTCGGAAATGTGGCTGTCACTCAGGGCTGCAAGTGCTTTTTAAAAAAAAAGGCTTCTGACTATCTTGCTGACAAATATACAGTCTCTGGTAAATAAAATTGGTGATCTCAGAGCTAGTGTGCTGTATCAGAAGGAAACTAGGACAGTGTGGGTCCTCTGCTTTACGGATTCCTGGTTGACCCCTTCCATACCAGATTGGTGGGTTCACTGTACACCATCAAGATAGGACTGTCGAGTCTCTCAGAAGCAGAGGTGGTGGTGTATGCCTCATGATCAACACCTTGAGATGTACCAATGATGTCCAAATTTTGCTCACTAGACCTGGAATATCTTGCAATTAAGTGCCATCCATTTTACTTGCTGTGGGAAATTTCAGTGACTTTTAGGTAGCGGTGTACATTCCTCCTCAGGCCAAAATCAAACAGGCTCTAGATGATTTGACCAATGTGATTAACATGCACGAAACAGCACACCCTAGTGCCTTCACTGTCATTTTAGTGGATTTTAACCAGGCCAGCTTGAAAGTCATGAAATAAATATCATCAACAAATCTTTTCTTGTACCAGAGGAAACAACACACTTGACCACTGTTCCACTAAGGCTTAGAGTGGTTACCATGTCATTCCACGCCCACACTTTGGAAAGTCTGATCACTTAGCTGTACTTCTATTCCTCGAGTATAGGCAGAGACTGAAGACTGCAGCACCAGTAGTGAGGACCAAGGAGGTATGGACAAGTGAGTGCTTACAGGACTGCTTTGAATCGGTGGACTAGACCGTATTCAGGGATTCATCTTTGAATCTGGATGAGTATGCCACAGTTGTTACCAACTTCATTAAACCCTGTGTGGATGAGTGTGTGCCTATGAAAACTTGCTGTACATTCCCAAACCAAAGGCTGTGAATGAACCAGAGGGTTTGTCATCTGCTGAGGGCTAAATCTGTGGCATTTCAGACTGGCGGCCCAGGCCTGTACAAGATAACCAGTTATGACCTGCGCAGGGCTATTTCAAGAGCGAAGAAACAACTCCAAGTAAGGTTGGAGGCAACGTCAGATGCACGTCAACTCTGGCAGGGTTTGGAGGACATTACTTCCTGGAAAGCAAAACCCAATAGTATGAATGGCAGTGATGCTTCACTCCCAGACAAGCTCACTGCCTTTTTTGCCCTCTTTGAAAGGGAGAGTATAGCTACAGCTGTGAAGATCCTTGCTGCAGCCGGTGACCCTGTGATCTCTGTTTCAGGCGGTCTTTCAGGAGGGTGAACCCTTGTAAAAGACAGCAGGCCATGAAGAAGTATTCAGTAAGGCTCTGAAAACTTGTGCCATCCAACTGGTGGGTGTATTCAAGAATATTTTCTACCTCTCACTGCTATGGTTGGAAGTTCCCACTGCTTCAAAAGGGCAACAATTATGCCAGTGCTCAAGAAGAGTAGTGTGAGCTGCTTTAATAACTATCACCCAGTGGCACTCACAACTATGGTGATGAAATGCTTTGAGAGGTTGGTCATGGCCCATATCACTTCCTGCCTCAGCAAGGACCTGGACCCATTGCAATTTGCCTATTGCCACAATAGGTCTATGGCAGATACAATCTCAGTGGCTCTTCACATGGCCTTAGACCACCTGGACAATACAAACACCTATGTCAGGATGCTGTTCATGGACTATAGTTCGGCATTTAACACCATCATTCCTACAGGCCTGATCGGTAAGCACAGAACCTGGGCTTCTATACCCTGCAATTGAATCTTTGACTTCCTAACCGGAAGACCACAATCTGTGTAGATTGTTATTAATAACTCCTTCTCGCTGACGATCAACACTGGTGCACCTCAGGGGTGTGTGCTAAGCCCACTGCTCTACTCTCTCTATATCCATGACTGTGTGGCTAGGCATAGCTCAAATGCTATCTATAAATTTGTTGGTGATATATCCATTGTTGGTAGAATCTCAGATGGAGAGGAGAGGGCATACAGGATATAACCTTACACTCGCAGTCTCACTCTCACTATGACTCACAGCAACAACCTGGCACTCAATGTCAGTAAGATGAAAGAGCTGATTGTGGACTTCAGAAAGAGTAGGACGAGGGAACATGAACCAATCCTCATAGAGGGATCAGAGTGGAGAGAGTGAACCATTTCAAGTTACTGGGTGTCAAGATCTCTGAGGATCTATCCTAGTCCTGACATATCGATGCAGCTGTAAAGAAGGCAAGACAGCAGCTGTATTTCATTAGGAGTTTGAAGAAATTTGGTTTGTCACCTAAGATACTCAAAATCTTCTACAGCTGTACTGCAGAGAGCATTTAGGACCCCTATCACCCAGGACATGCCCTCTTCTCACTGTTACCATCAGGAAGGACATACAGAAGCCTGAAGGCACACAGTCAGCGATTCAGGTACAGCTTCTTCCCCTCTGCCATCTGATTTCTGAATGGACATTGAACCCATAAATGCTACCTCACTTTTATTATTTCTGTTATTGCACTATTTTAAATTTAATTTTTAATACACGAATATATACTCACTGTAATTGATTTACTTATTTACTTTTGTTCCCCTATATTATCACTTACAGCATTGTACTGCTGCCGCTACATTAACAGATTTCACAACATGAGCCGGTGATATTAAACCTAATTCTGATAAATCATAGCCACTGATGACATCCAATTCTGACTACTGCACTTCAGGTGAGGAGTCAATATAAACCAAGATACAAGAATGACAGTAGGTTTCTGAGACCAGTTCTGTTGAGAAACTGGCAAAACTGAGTGTTCTCCTTGCAAGAAAAAGCAGGAAGGTTTTTGATAGTAATGAAGGAGGATCTCTTCTTGGCAGAAGGGTTAGTAACCCAAGGGAATAGGTTTAAGATTGTTGGCAAAGGTGGGTTGAGAAGGATTACTTTTCACTGTGCAAGTTATGATCTGGAATGCATTTCCTGAAAGAGCAGTGGAAGCCAATTCATTAGTAGCAATCAAGGAGGAAATTTATACATTCTGTATTATAGAGAGAACATTGGAGGACAATAGAGCAAAGCAGTAGTGTGAGACTCTGGGACAGCTCTTTCAAAGCATCAGCATCAGCATAATGGGCCTCTTGCATTGCACGATTCCAATTCCTCTACACTTTCTCTCCCCACTTTCTCTTTCTTGAAAGGCATAACTAAGGGATCTTACCTTCAGTAGGTGGAAGGCTTCATTATCACCAATGACAGACTCTCTTTCCATCTGCTCCTTTCAACCCCATGCCTCCAAATGCTGATGGCCATCTCTGCCTGATTGAATAATATCCATCACTTTTTCATCATATTGGTCACTGCACTTCTACCATTGGCGCACCAGTTACCTCGAATACAGTTTAGTAACTGGAAGCAGAATTAGTTCACACTCTGATTTGGGTCATGGTGTGCAGAATGAGATACTACAGTAAAATGCCTCAGGGAGAAAATTGCATTAAAAATCATTAAAGTACTGTCGATATTGAAACTATGAAATAAAAATTGAAGATCCCTGAGACGTTCAGGAGGCATTTGTGGAAAGATAAACAGAATTAATGTTTCAGCTTGTAGACCTTTCATTAGTTAAATCTATATTGCACAGAAAACATGTTTGTTTTGAGCAGTTCTTTTAGGATGTAATAGGAATAATGTAAGAGGAATAGTACAGCTGTGGCTTTACTTTCAGAATCAGAATCAGGTTTATTCTCACCGGCATGTGACATGAGATTTGTTAACTTAGTAGCAGCAGTTTAATACAATATATAATATTGAAGAAATAATAATAATAAATAATAAGTAAATCTTATTCAGTATACTTTATACAGTATATGTATATTGAATAGATTAAAATGGTGCAAAAAAGAGAAATACTGTACATTAAAAAAAAGTGAGGTAGTGACCGATGTCTATTTAGGAATTGGATGGCAGAGGGGAAGAATCTGTTCCTGAATCGCTGAGTGTGTGCCTTCAGGCTTCTATACCTCCCACTTGATGGTAACACTGAGAAAAGGGCATGCCCTGGGTACTGGAGATCCTTAATAATGGATGCTGCCTTTCTGTCCTGGGTGTTTTGTAGGCTAGTACCCAAGATGGAGGTGACTAAATTTACCCTCTGTAACTTATTTCGGTCCTGTGCATTAGCTCCTCCATACAGACAGCGATGCAGCCTGTCAGAATGCTCTCCACAGTACATCTATAGAAGTTTTTGAGTCTAGTTGTCAACATACCAAATCTCTTCAAATTCCTACTAAAATATAGCTGCTGTCTTGCCTTCTTTATAACTGCATCAATATGTTGGGACCAAGTTAGACCCTCAGAGATCTTGACACCCAGGAACTTGAAACTGCTCACTCTCTCCACTTCTGATCCCTCTATGAGGATTGGTATGTGTTCCTTCGTCTTACCCTTCCTGAAGTCCACAATCAGCTCTTTCATCTTACTGACGTTGAGTGCCAGGTTGTTGCTGCAGCACCACTCCACTAGTTGGCATATCTCACTCCTGTACACCCTCTCATCACCACCTGAAATTCTACCAACAATTGTTGTATCATCAGCAAATTTATAGATGGTATTTGAGCTATGCCTAGCCACACAGTCATGTGTATATAAAGAGTAGAGCAGTGGGCTGAGCACACACCCCTGAGGTGCACCAATGTTGGTCGTCAGCGAGGAGGAGATGTTATCACCAATCCGCACAGATTGTGGTCTCCTAGTTTGGAAGTCGAGGATCCAATTGCAGACAGAGGTACAGAGGCCCAGGTTCTGCAACTTCTCAATCAGGATTGTGGGAATGATTGTATTTAATGCTGAGCTATAGTCGATGACCCGTTGCTTAATGAAGCCTGCCAAATAATCACGGGCACACTGCGCCCCACACCCACTAACATCATTTACAGACTTGCAGGCATTGCTCCCCCAGAGATCCGAAGACACACTACAACAAAAATTGAAAAGGGTAAACAGAACTCGGATCCATGGCACCCATTACATCATCATGTGCCAGTTTCCAACCGCCTAAATTTGAGGAAAAGCTTTGTTACAGCGCAGGAACTACTACACGGAACATCCCTCCAAACATATAGGATTGACCTCTGGCAACAAACATAAGCCAGAACCCCACCAAACAATACAGTGCAAGACCCCACAGAAGTACTACCAGACGGGACACTGCTGGACAGATGGAAGTGGTGCACTCTCAACAGAGCGAGGGCGGGAGTTTGTAGGACGGGAGACAACATGGTTCAAAGACCAGCGAATCCTGTGAGTGTGGCGAAAGGGTGCAAAACATTGAACACGTTCTGCGCAACTGCCCACTCTCACCTGATTCAGCAGACACTGACCTGCTCAACATCAACCAAACAATACTAGAGCAGCTGGCTGTCTGGTGTGACAAGCTATGATGATGAACAGCATCCTGACATAGGTGTATGTGCTGTCCAGGTGGTCTAAAGCCATGTGGAGAGCCATTAAGATTGCGTCTGCTGTTGACCTATTGTGGCAATGGGTCCAGGTCCTTGCTGAGGCAGGAGTTCAGTCTAGTCACGACCAACCTCTCAAAGCATTTCATCACTGTAGATGTGAGTGCTACTGGGCGATAGTCATTAAGGCAGCCCACATTATTCTTCTTAGGCACTGGTATAATTGTTGCCTTTTTGAAGCAAGTGGGAACTTCCGCCCATAGCAGTGAAAGGTTGAAATGTCCTTGAATACTCCCACCAGTTGGTTGGCATAAGTTTTCAGAGCCTTACCAGGTACTCCATCGGGACCTTCCACCTTGCAAGGGTTCACTCTTTTTAAAGACAGCCTAACATCGGCCTCTGAGACAGAGATCACAGGGTTATCAGGTGCAGCAAGGATCTTCACAGCTGTAGTTATGTTCTCCCTTTCAAAGCAGGCATAGAAGTCGTTGAGTTCATCTGGTAGTGAAGCATCACTGCCATTCATGCTATTTGGTTTTGCTTTGTAGGAAGTAATGTCTTGCAAACCCTGCCAGAGTTATCATGCATCTGATATTGCCTCAACCTCCAACTTTCAAGATGACTATAAAAAGTGTCTTGGTGTATCCTGATAAGCGGAAGGTGCCATATAAATGCATCTAATTATTTCCAAAAACATTAATATTTACCTATTATTGGCAACGTTTGGTTCAAACAGTCACACTGCTGAGCTTTTGCTGCATTCAAGTGGTTTGTGAATAACAGAATATGAGCAAATCTGATAGCATTTGGTCTTAACATCCTAAACGGTCTTGATGTACCACATTATTCATATTCTACAATTCTTAATATAGTTTAAAGCATAAAACTGATCTGAAAGGAATGATACACCAATGAGAAGAAGGGGTTTAAAATGTGACAGCCAATGTGTTATTTTCCATTTCCTGCTCAGAAGGAAGAGTCAGACATGAAATATATGAATGCAAACACCCTAACTATTGTTTAGACAGCAAATTGACTGTTCTATGGCCTTCATGGACCTCAATCTATTTCCTGCTGAGTGCATTTTTAATAAGTTAATTGGTAATGTTTAGCTGGCTGGTCAAGTTGATCTCCTGTGAAAATATTGGACAAGACCAGGAAAAGCAGCATTTTCATTTGAGTGAGGAGATTTCCTGCTAAAGAATGTCAAAGAATTTTATACAAACCACATGGATCTGATGAGCACTGCACTGAAACCTGAGAATCTTACAACCCTGATAGAAGGTATCTTCCACACCACTGCATCCCAGCAATCAGTTTTGTGCAATCATTTGCATGTCAGTGATTCAACTCACTGAAGCAATGGCGAACTTCCCATGGTTTCCAAACTAATAGTACAGACTCATGCAGATGTTCAAGGAATAAAGTATGGGAATGCTATGAGTCACTATGAGGACAATGCCAAACTTGTTTTGTCTGTTCCAAGTTAACATCAGCCTAAGTTTCAGGACAGGCACAGCATTGTTGTAAAGGACGGTGTTGCTTAACCCATGCTTGGGATAAACTCCAAGTGCAGTTCTATAATTGTTGCTGGTCCACATCCACTTAACCGATCTTATATGTTTCAAGTGCATCACCTCTCACCCTTCTAAATTCCAATAGATGCAAGTTCAGCTTTTGCAGTCTTTCTTTATAATATTCCTGCCTATTTTATCCATTAGTCAAGTAAACTTTCTCTGAACTGCCTTTATATCCATCCTCAAATAAGGAGATCATATGTGCTTCATGCATTGTCACACCAATATTCTATATGGCTGAAACAAAATTTCCCAACTTTTGGATGTAATCTATGAGCAATAAACAGTAACTATCTGTCAGCAGGCAAAACTTGCATTCAAGACTTTTTGTGAATCAAGCACCATGGTAACAAGTTCCCTTTACACCTCAGAGTCCTCCTTATTACTTGGATAACATGCTGCTTCTCTCATTTTCCTTCCAAAATGAACCATTTAACATTTTGCCACATACTGATTTGATCTCCTCCAAGAGGACCATAACGTTGTCATAGGGTTTGGAGGCTTGTGTGCCTCTATGACCCAGAGAGCTATCTTGGCTGGAGTCAGGGCCTTGTGCCACCTATGCCAAACAAGTCAAAGGGTAGAGGCCAGACTAAGAGTGGTCCACTGGTCCTCCAGGTTTGGGGGTTCAGCTTAGGTCCAACCACCCTGACTTGTCAAACAAAATTTTTATGAAACAGCAATGAAGAATCCTTTTATACCTGTATGCAAAGGTATTCCTGAGTCTCCACTCAGGACATGCATGATTGATAGTAGTGAAAACAGAGATGACACTGCTGGCACAATGAATGAAGCCCTGAACACCACCAAGACTAAGATTAAAATTGGTTTTAATGGCCAAGGGCAAAGAGAGAAGGAAACCCTCATTGCTCCCCTAAGTGCCAGCCGCATAATGGGCAGTAAGGTAAGGTAATGTTAACTGATCTGTATCCAGTTGCAGCCTCCTTATATCCTCTTTACAACTTACTTCCCTATCTGTCTTTATATCATCAGCAAATTTACCAATGTACCTCTGGTCCCTGCATCCAGATAATTTATAAAATTTGAAATAAACTGAGACTCCAACACAGATCCCTGTAAATCAAAACATTACTGACAAAGGCCCATTTATGCCTAAACCCTGTTTCAAGTTTGGCCTACCTTCCATCCATATCAACATTGCCTCCTACACTTCTTCTTTATTTCCTGCAATAACCAGGAAACAGATGTTCTTCAATTGCCCCTGAAAATTTAGTTGTTTTTTTAATTTCCACATCACATATTTCATCTTCAAGGAGCTCCAATAAACAGGCCAGACATTGTTTCCCATTCACAACATCATATTGAACTTGTGAATAATTTTAATTCCTTGTGTCTGTAGAACACGGTGCAGATCCAATGTCAATTGTAAGTTGGCACTTCGATCTCTAATGCACATTTCTCTAGCAGGGTACGGACTGCTCAGCTCACCAAGATGGTACTACCCATAAAATCCAGCTTTATTCTCCCTACATTCCCATTACCTACCCCCACCCCCACCCCACACACACACACGCACACTCACCTTCAGAATCAGGGTGATCTACAGTGGCCAGTGAACTTACTTTGGAATGTGGGAGAAAACCAGAACAAGCACCTAGGGGTAAGCACTGAGGGGAGCTCAGAGGACGAGCACACAAACTCCAGAAAGACAAAATGCATTAACAAAGCTGCTTCAAATAATGTTACTGACTCTGGAATAAAATCATTAATTTCATTCAAACAAAGTACTTCTCCAATCCACCACAAAAGAAATACCCAAATATATTTCTCTGTCATACAAACAATGACCAAGGTCACCTCATGTTTCACATACAGAGAAGTCGAATAATAAAAATACTAATCCTGGAACCCAGATCCACATAAATTTAAATTTAACTCATAGCAAAATATTACTTGATAAGCACTATTTTTAATTAATCTACAAATTAATCAGATTGAAACTGTAATGTAGCACATTTCGTTCCTTTTTAAATTAAAAGAAATTAATTACCTCTAGGCTTACAGGAGCCAATACGTTTCTCTGATTTTAGTTCCCCTAATGATGAGTGAAGATCAAATATCAATGTAAGAATGAGGGAAGAGATAATGAAGTGACTTCAGAAACTACCAGGTATAATAATTTAACCTAAGGAAGCACTCCTTTGAATTAGAGCTAACATTGCATTATATGTTGGAAATCATTTTTTGAAAACTGTTCTTTTTTAACACGTGGGAAAATTCCTTGTTCAGTGAGTTTCACTTGGTGAATATGTTGGAGATGGAGGTGAAAGCTGATAATTTAAGTACAAATGTTGCCACCTGCCATATTTTAAATGCAGTGGTTATAGCCCTGACTTTCCATAAGTGGTAGCAGACCTGGTAAAGAAGACTTTTTCTTCACAGTGAATTTGTATTAAAGTATGGAATTGTCCCCAGAGTCCTAAATGGCCTTCAACAGACATGTCCTAATGAAGTAGAGTTAAAATCTGTGATAAATTAATGAGAATGTTCCTTTTAGTGGCAATCATCCATTCACTTACTGTTATAGCACCTTTAATTATTGTTACTAATGATAGAGTTTTTGGGTCACTGCTTTCAGGAGGAAGCAGGAAACTTCTTTCTGCTGAAGAGGCACTGTGCAGCCATTTCTGCATACTGTAACTAGCAACTGATATTTATACCTCGCCCCTCCACCACCTCTGCTTTCTTTTTATTTTTCCTTATTCATGCATTGCACCTAATCCTTTCACCTGAGATACCAACTATCATAATTTCACCAAATCACATTCAGCATCAACTTCTTTTTTCAACCATGATGGAAAATTAATTACTAATTGTTTGCATTTATCTTTGTTTGTTTATTTACTGACATGACCACTAGAAAGAAATATTTCACAGCTAAATATACATAGACACAGAGGTCATTACACTATTTTGCAAAGATTGTGTAGTTATATGAATAACAATTGTAGGCATCCGTTACTCTCGTGAGACCATGGATTTGCGCCTTGGAAGGTTTCCAGGGTGCAGGCCTGGGCAAGGTTGTATGGAAGACCGGCAGTTGCCCATGCTGCAAGTCTCCCCTCTCCACACCACTGACATTGTCCAAGGTGTTAGAGTGGATTTCTTTTTGGGTAGATGATTTGTTACCACTTAAATGACTTTGGCCACCAGATTTCTATTTTAACTGTGTGACAAAGGACTGTGGATTGAGTCCACCACAATGGGCTTCCTAAAAGGTGTAAATACCAGATGCTTCTGGTGTCTGATGCTGTAGTTTCAAAGACAGTATTATCTATACATCATAAATAGTAATTGTCTTCTATGTTAGCACGTAAAATGCTAAATAAATGTATTGTGGATTGAACTAAAGGCTGCGGATACCAACCCAGACATGTTGGCGTCGGAAGGAAAGGATGAAATCCGAAGGTGTGATGTTTGTATGTAACTTCAAAAGGAAGCATTGTCTGTATCTTTTTAAGTATCCATTTCCTTTGTGTTTAGCATATAAATATTGAGCCCACATTTAGCTAGCAGACCTTTCTGCGGAAAGCGTCTCGGTACATAGATGCCTGCTGTACTTTGTTGTGTTAAATAAAGAAGCTGCTTTGTATCGACCAGTGACTCTTTGTTGAAATTACCGGAGAGACAGAGTCACTGGTAGGTACAAAGCAGCTTCTTTATTTAACACAACAAAGTACAGCAGGCATCTACGTACCGAGACGCTTTCCGCAGAAAAGTCTGCTAGCTAAATGTGGGATCAATATTTATATGCTAAACACAAAGGCAATCGCTACTTAAAAAGTTACAGACAATGCTTCCTTTTGAAGTTACATACAAACATCACACCTTCGGATTTCATCCTTTCCTTCCGACGCCAACATGTCTGGGTTGGTATCCACAGCCTTTAGTTCACATACTAATATAGAAGACAATTAATATTTATAATGTATAGATAATACTGTCTTCGAAACTACAGCATCAGACACCAGAAGCATCTAGTATTTACACCTTTTAGGAAGTCCATTGTGGTGGACTCAATCCACAGTCCTTTGTCAAACAGTTAAAATAGAAGTCTGGTGGCCAAAGTCATTTAAGTGTAAACAAATCATCTACCCAAAAAGAAATCCACTCTAACACAAGGGAAGGGCATTAGGACCCATACAGCTTGGCACCAGTGATGTGGCAGAGCAATGTGTGGTTAAGTGCCTTGCTCAAGGACACACACGCTGCCTCAGCCAAGGCTTGAACTAGCGACTTTCAAATCACTAGACAAACTCCTTAACCATTTGGCCACGCGCCAACACTTAAGGAACAATTAAAGAAATAAAATAATGCTGAAGGGAGATTCATAACAGTTTAAAATATAATTGCTTCAAGGATCCAGCTAGTCTTCTTTGCAATATTGCTTTCCTAGCCTTGCTAAATGTATTTCATCAAGCTTAAGAATGCGAGTTTTAACTTAAGTATATTAGTAACAGATTAGCAAACTGATTTTATTAGGAGTTGCAGTAAGTGTATTTATTTCTAAAGCTCAGAGTAATATAGGGATGAAACAAAATTCTTTAACTCAGATATTACTGGTAATCCCAACTGTGAATGTATAAGATGATTGTCCATGATGAAAATTCAAACAAGCTGCTCTTGACTATTAACTTTTCTTCTGGAACTTTTTCCAAGAAACATTTCTGTCTACAAATTATGACTTAAATTTACTGCCAGTTCATTTAAAAGTCCACTTTTATTCAAAAATAACCTTCCAAGGTTATGAATTTTGTGATCACAACCCATTGTCCACAGTGTGATGCCAAAAAAAACAGAATTAGGAAACTAAAATTTTCATCAATATGTGAAATAACAGGTTGATGTTAAATGCATATTTTGGTCCCATTTTTGTTGAAAAGAAAAACATGTTAAGAATAGTTTCCTTTGCCAGAACAGTTTCCTTTGTTTGGAACTGTTCATCTTTGTGATTTTTTGACTAAATAAAGGACTATAAAAATAATAAATAAATAGCCCTGCCTTAAAAATATTAATATAGCATTGCTTCAAGGATCCAGCTAGTCTTCTTTGCAATATTGCTTTCCTAGCCTTGCTAAATGTATTAATATTTTCATCTAAGATTTTCTGTGTTACTAACTGATTACTCTTGATTACAATTAGCCGTCAGCTGGAAAATTTCAATATGTCTTGATAAGTCAAGCTTCCACACTGAAATGTTTTAATGTCACCAAAGATCATTTGATTGTTTAACACCACTGAAAGTTTGTCTGATACAAGAATTTTAATATAAATGAGGACACACACTGACACCAAAGCACCACATGCAAAGATTGAAACTATTTGTAATAAGTTTTGTATGCATTGGCACAGTACATGGGCAAAGCGCTTTCCTTATTTTAAACCTTGAAAACCTTAGTTATGGACCCTGCGTTCCACACATTTACCTGCCTGGAGGGGGCACTGGTGAGTAACTGATTTGCTACTTCAACCAAGTGCACCCTTTTCAATTAGCAATGGGACTTCATACCTGGAGATTAACAGAGGTAGATGGAGCAGACAGTTAATTATAGCTTTAGCTCCAAACTGCGAGTTAATGAATTTTAAAGTGAATCAATTAATAGCTAATTGGCTTACATGCATGAAGCTTGAATTGGAATCTTGAAGGAAAGAGTCTTTGAAAAAGGCAAGGGTTGCTTCCTTTCATTTAATGAAAAAACGAACGACCTCTAAGTATGAAGTTACCATTGTTCCTGCTTATAATGCTTCAATCTTCACAATCTATTCACAATTGATAATTGATCAATACATTAGCTAACAAATTTGCCATTGCATTTCATTCAATAAAATAGGCAAAGTGTAATAAGTACTGAATTATCAGATTTAACATTCTAGTTAATTAATTTCTGAACAGCAATCACTAATGAATTACTTCATAGCCTTTACAGATTTATTAAAATGATCTATGATTAATCATAGAAATTAGAGTAAAATTTGTCTTGTACTTTTTCACAGACTAGGCAGAAGAGCTCCAGGAACTATTATCCATTCTGCCCAAAGAATTTTTAGCATCAAACGCTAAGGTACCGTAATAGTCTCTTTAGAACATTATTAGAGCAAACGACAATGGTACAATTTTTTTTCCTGAAGCGCATTTACATTATTTATAGATTTAAATGATGTTGGAGGCAGTTCAGTGCACCAGAAAGCAATTGAAAACTCAGCATTGTTCTTCCTGTATTTCGGTTATTGGAATCAATGATGTAAACAACTTCCAGATGTGTGTTTATAGGAGGAAATTTTGAAATAGCTGAGCTTTAACCACATAACTCCCCTAATTAGAAGCTGGTTGCCAGTGACTGAAAGATTAATCTGACAATTAATTGTACCCATGCATATTTGTTCACTTGAGACACTACTTCGCACATAATAGTGAACAGGATAAAATAGGTGATTAGAATTAACCAGATCTAATATATGAAAATTATAAGAATGGAGAAGAACATCCCATACCAATACAGTTTCCATGACTTCAATAGTTTATATTAGATCATGAGGACACTCAGTCCTCGTTTATTGTCATTTGGAAATGCATGCATTAAAAAGTGATACAATGTTCCTCCAGAATGATATCACAAGAAGCACAGGACAAACCAAGACTAAAACTGACAAAAGCACATAATTATAACATATAGTTACAACAGTGCAAAGCAGTACCGTAATTTGATAAAGAGCAGACAATGGGCACGGTAAAAAAAAAGTCTCAAAGTCCCGATAGCTTCATCATCTCACTCAGGCGGCAGAAGGGAGGAACTCTCCCTGCCATGAACCTCCAAGCGCCGCCAACTTGCCGATGCATTGGAAGCACCCGACTGCAGCGGACTCTGAGTCCCTCCGAAAAATTTAGGCCTCTGACCAGCCCTTCGACACAGCCTCTCCGAGCACCATCCTCAGCCGAGCGCATTGACCCCACCCCGGCCGCCAAGCAACAAGCAAAGCCGAGGACTCGGGGCCTTCCCCTCCGGAGATTTCGGACCACACAGTAGCAGCAGCAGTGTTCACCAGATGTTCCTCCGTGCTCTCACCTCCATCTCTATCAAATCAGGATTGTGCACGGCACCCTACTTGACAAATAACAGACATAAGCACATCACCACCGGAGTGGCTGTTGCGAGCTGCGTCGCGTCGCCATCTTCTCCTCCCTCCTATTTCAGTGGATCTAGAATTCAGTTAATATTGTTCAGTTATTTTGCTTCAATTTCATGTCTGGAGTAACTATTTTATACAAATCTGTGATCAGATTATTTCCGAGGATTCATTAATAACTTACCTTTATTTACAAAGAATACAACTATGACCTGGTTCAAATGACATAATGTTACTGTCGAATTTGCCAGCTACTATAATAATGTTGTCAATTGTGCTTCTCTGGATTTGTTAATGCAAGAAATCATGGAGACCAACATGCCATCTGAGAAGGTCCGCACTCAAAGTCTGAAGCATCATCCTTCAGTTCTATTGGTAAGCTGTTGCCAAGGACTGTCATGAGGATTGTTTGCTCCTTCAGAAATAAAACCTATTTCAGGTCACAACACAACTATTATAAAAATGTTGTACTGTGGCAACGACAGAACCCAATTAGATAAAGGGGTTAAATCGGACACCAAGCATGTTACCCAAACAACCTGGATGAAAAATAGGAAAGCATTCATGTGGCCAGGCAGAATCCCACAACCTGCTGCACAAGAAGAGCAGACTGGACTCCAGCTCGCTGTACATTTATACATTTATACTTTATTGTTCACTTGCAGGAACATAATGTTCAGGGTTTGCCACCAATATCAGTTAAATTTCCATCTGCACGTTAGGATTTTAACCCATATCTCTGAATCATCTCTCTGGCTCTCTAGATTAATCACAATGCTGACATATCCACATTTGTGCCTGTTTTCAATCAATGACTGATACTTCAACGATCTCTGTACGTTAGCAGTAATTCTACTGCCCTCACAGTATATTGTGTGTAAAGCTAGGCAGGGAGTTAAACACCTTCTCAAAAAAATCACCTGAGCCGGAAGCTTTCTTCAGGGTTTTTAATGAGAAAACTTTGTGAATCTGCAGAAAGTTAGGTAAAACACATATTACATTCAATACAGAATCGCTAGGTGCCTAAGTATAGTAATATTATCGATTATTCTCACAATCAGCGTTAAACAAGGTAATAGACATATTCAACATTCTAAAGCTATGCTGTGTAGACTAGTGAATTGTGGTGCAATGATAGCTTAAAAGTGATGAATGATAAACATAATACTTCCTTCAAAGGACTAAATGTTTGTCAATATCGAGAAAGCTTAAGTCTCACAAATATTGCTGTTTCAAGGGTAAATAAAGAGTGGATGGAGATGGATGTCTTTCTACCATGTGTGCTTCAAATCAAAACCTGAACTAACCTGCACAGGAAATGATGTAAAAGACAGCTTACAAACAGGAAGTGATATTTGTACAAAACGAACTGCATTCAAAATGAAGAGTGCCACTCGAGGCAGAACACTCCCCACCTGACATCCATGAAGCAAAATTGAACTACTGAAACTAAAAGCCAAATGATTATATCATTAAGTCTTTGGCAAAAAAAATGGGTAGCCTCAGAGACTAGTCTTGAAACAGTTGTACACTGCAGTCTTTAACCATTCTTGCTCGAAAATGTTGGCCTTGTGACATACTTGTTTGTGGTAATGTCTGATGAGCAGACCAGTTGTCCAGAATGACAACTGGATGAGGTACCTCGGAGTCAAGAAAGGGATAGAGTTCAATAAGGCAAAATTGGACTGGAAGAGTTTCCTGCTTTGTGATGCACTGCACTGCCTCTCCGTACACCCCATTTGCACGGATAGTGTCTCTGCCAAGCAATAAGCGAATCTCAGCAGAAGAGTCAAGAGGGGGAAATCCTGTCAACTATGTCCTTAAAATGTGAACGACCACGTGCAGCTTCAGGAGTTGGGATTTCATCCTTTTTGTTGGGAATATGTTCACACTCAATGAAAGTTGGCAGGGGAAGCAGACCTCCCCTCCTATCGGCTCCATGCTAAATCCATCGGCTCTGCTTCTGATAACTTCTGATGTTCCTGATCATGTCTTTAGAATGTACAGGGTAGTATCTACATCTGATGAATGCTCAGCTGACTTCCTGCCATGCTCTGTTGCAGCTGTGCTGCATCCAGTGGTCCAAGTGGCTGTCCCTGAATCTACAGCTGAATCTGGGTTTAATTCATCAAGTTATAGTATTGTTGCACTGTTGTAACTATATGTTATAATTATGTGGTTTTGTCAGTTTTTTCAGTCTTGGTCTGTCCTGTGTTTTGTGATAACACACCGGAGGAAATATTGTATCATTTGTTAATGCATGCATTACTAAATGACAATGAAACAGGACTGTGTGTCTTCTTCATAATCTAATTCTTCTGAAATGTCAATAGATCCTTGGCTCAGTTTCCTGGAGACCACTGGTGCCTTCTGCACCACGTGACCATCTGTGTTCTGCAATATATTGTTGCTGTTTCTCTAGTTCTCCTTACTACTCTCCACCACTCTCCTGATAACTGTTATGTCTACATTCGGGCAGACTCTGCCTCAGGGCTTCTCCAGCCAGTCTCAGCATCTCTTTTAAACTACTGCCCAATGGTGATTTGTCACCACAGCCTGGTGCAGCGAGTGGGGGCTGTGCAGTTGGTTCTGTGGTAACTTCTGTTGAAAGGTGAGTCACTGATGCACATGGTGCACTGTTCAGCCCTTATCTGCTCTTATTAAGTGGCGAACACCCCATTGTTTCCAAGCTGGTAATCACCCATGTGTTTCCAAGTTGGGTGACTTTGGGCACTTTTCAATCCGTACCATAAATGAAAATTCATCTTTCTTTGAACTCGAATCTGAAGCATACGTTGCAAGTTCGGGATGAGGGCTGAGTAAAATTTGGTTTGAAGCACAACAGGAAGCTGGTTCCTATCTTTTCTGCTTTGATCTCATCCTCTGTTGAACAACCATGTTGTATTAGAGGGCGTGCACCAATGGACAGTTCTTCAGTCACCTTCCTAGAGAGATAACCACCACTGTCTAAGTCATCCGCTGCTTCATACAACTTTGCCTTTGCTAAGAAGCCTCAACTTCACACTGCTCCTTGAGCACAATTAATTCAGCTTCTACATGAGCTTTGTCCATGTCTGTGCATGCTTTCTCCATGTTTACACCAGCTTTTTCCATTAGCTTTTCAGCTTCATGCTTAGCATATGCTGTTCTCATCATTTGTTCAGGGTTTTGAAAGAGAAAACTTCGTGAAACTGCAGCAAGTTAAGTAAAACATGTATTAAATTCAATACATGATTGTCATGTACCTATACAGTATTTTCAGATATTATTGATTATTCTCATGGTCAGTGTTAAACAAGTTAATACACACATGTAACCTTCTATAGCTATGCCATGGACTAGAGTGAACTTGTGGTGCAATGATAGCTTAAAAGTGATAAACGATAAACATAATACTTCCTTCACAGTACATCTACTAAAGGTTTATCGATATTAAGAAAGCTTAAGACTCACAGATATTCCTACTTCAATGGCAAATAAAGAGTGGATGGAAATGGATTTCTTTCTACTGTATTTGCCCCAAGTCAAAACCTGTATTAACCCACACAGGAAATGATGTAGGAGACAGCTTACAAGCAGGAAGTGATGTTTGTACAAAATGAATTGCACACAAAATGAACAGCACCTCTAGATGCAGAACAGTACTACAATTAAACATTAAGTAATTTTCTTAATCATAGACATATACTTCCTAGGCATTGTTCTTTCAAGCAGTTTGTTGCACAAATCCTATATAATTCCAATAAACATAGAAACATAGAAAACATAGAAAATAGGTGCAGGAGTAGGCCATTTGGCCCTTCGAGCCTGCACCGCCATTTATTATGATCATGGCTGATCATCCAACTCAGAACCCTGCCCCAGCCTTCCCTCCATACCCCCTGACCCCCGTAGCCACAAGGGCCATATCTAACTCCCTCTTAAATATAGCCAATGAACTGGCCTCAACTGTTTCCTGTGGCAGAGAATTCCACAGATTCACCACTCTCTGTGTGAAGAAGTTTTTCCTAATGTCGGTCCTAAAAGGCGTCCCCTCTATCCTCAAACTGTGGGCCCTCGATCTGGACTTCCCCAACATCGGGAACAATCTTCCTGCATCTAGCCTGTCCAATCCCTTTAGGATCTTATACATTTCAATCAGATCCCTCCTCAATCTTCTAAATTCCAACGAGTACAAGCCCAGTTCATCCAGTCTTTCTTCACATGAAAGTCCTGCCATCCCAGGAATCAATCTGGTGAACCTTCTTTGTACTCCCTCTATGGCAAAGATGTCTTTCCTCAGATTAGGGGACCAAAACTGCACACAATACTCCAGGTGTGGTCTCACCAAGGCCTTGTACAACTGCAGTAGTACCTCCCTGCTCCTGTACTCGAATCCTCTTGCTATAAATGCCAGCATACCATTCACCTTTTTCACCGCCTGCTGTACCTGCATGCCCACTTTCAATGACTGGTGTATAATGACACCCAGGTCTCGTTGCACCTCCCCTTTTCCTAATCGGCCACCATTCAGATAATAATCTGTTTTCCTATTTTTGCCACCAAAGTGGATAACTTCACATTTATCCACATTAAATTGCATCTGCCATGAATTTGCCCACTCACCCAACCTATCCAAGTCACCCTGCATCCTCTTAACATCCTCCTCACTGCTAACACTGCCACCCAGCTTCGTGTCATCCACAAACTTGGAGATGCTGCATTTAATTCCCTCATCCAAGTCATTAATATATATTGTAAACAACTGGGGTCCCAGCACTGAGCCTTGCGGTACCCCACTAGTCACGTGGGCAACGTGTTGTGTACTTAATATTTCAAAAATATCTGAGTTATCTTATATATATTGTATAGGTTGATTAAACATTCTTGTTCATTTAAATAATTAATTATGGGTTATATGTGACAATACATGAATTACATACATCATCACACTATCAAGCTATTTCGCTTAAAGTAAAGACAAAGTTACATCTGTATTCTTGGACTCATGTGTTATTATTTGAATTAATTTAATGTTTTGAGGTTACAAAGCATAACACAATGTACCAGACGTATCTCATCTCAAATAACTTTTAACAGCTGGGACAAAATTAGTACAATAAAATCATGCTGACTTTGAAGTTAAATCCATTTTGTTATTAAAAGCAAGTTCACTGTACGACATGAAAATGAATGTTGTAAGTGCAAGCAATATAATGCAACAGAAGTCTATTATTGTCCAGTCTGACAAAGGCTGCTGACGTTTAGCAGTCACTTAATTCCAGGAATGCTAACATAACCATTGAATACTTTCAGAAATGTGTATCTTATGCATTAAAAAGTAGCTACAACTGTTCAGCAACGATGCACCAACTGAAATAATGTTTCTGAATTCATTGTTCAACTTGGTATGTGGCAGTTCATTTTCCATCACAATTTACAAAATAGAGAAAATCAAGATGCCATAAAATTGCATTTTGAATTTAATTAAATAATGGAATAATAAAATCTTTAGAAATAGTAATTTACTGGATAGATAAAAAAATCAATGGTTTGCAGTTCTGAATGGTGTGTAACAGAGCAAATAAGATGCTAATCTAGAAACTGTAAAACAGTATAATATTATAAGATTTTTACACCTTTGAATGTAGTAACTAAACAAGAAATATGAAAATCATCAACTGTCGCACCAGTTGTTGCAAAACAGGCACAAGTCAATTCCAGTATGGTGCCATTTGCATCCACCCCATTTTAGCAAGATTTTGGTTGCGTGTGCCAGTAACACATAACAAAAGTATGTAATGTTGGCAGATCACGATGCCAGTCAATGAGAAATATCTGCTTGATCCCACACCATCAAACTGGAGTGTGATACTCTGCCAGCATTCTGCAGTAAAATGAAGCCTCAACCCAAACACCACCTACAAAATATTCTGCATGGGTTTCGTGTCACCAAGACACAGTCACACTGCCTGGAAACAGGCTCTTCAGCCAACACATCCCTGCTGATGGTGTTGCCCAGCAAGTTAGTCCCTTCTGTACAGACCTGGCCCAAAGCCCTCGAAACCTCTCCTATCCATCTACTTTTCCAGATGGCTCTTACATGCTGTTACTATGCCAAGCTCAACCACTATTTCTGGCAGCTCATTCCAATTCTGCACCTGACTTTGTATGAGGAAGCTTCTTCTGATGTTGCCTGTAAGTCTAACATCAATGATCTTAAACCCATGCTCTCTTGTTGATGGAAAACAGCTAACATTCATGGGGAATTACAAGACATTTTTTCTATCACTATCTACATTGAGGATTTGGTCTTGGTTTCAAGGCTTCTGCATCCATGCACAGTCTGCAGGTGCTGTACTGGAGTGCTTTGGCACTGGGTATCAAGGTATCGACTGACATAAACTTTCATAGTTTGGGAACCTTTCCACATTGGAGCTGGAAATATTTGAAATATCCATCAGTATACTATCTATTGTTTCAAAAGCAAGCTCACTGGTTCTGTCACCCCCCCCCCCCCACACACACACACACACAAACAAAAGATAGACAAAACACACACACATAGACACACACACACACACACACACACACACACACACAATTTGTCACATACACACACACAGACATCACACACACAGGCAGGCAGACACACACACACATACACACATACATCACACACACACACACACAAGGCTGCACCAAGCAGGGTGATTCTTTGACAACATCATCATGGTATTCTTTGGAGCCGAACCTCTGGTACAAGCCCATTGCAGTAGCGGTAGTACTCACTGCCCTGGCTGTAGGTCACTCATACCCTGTTATTCATCAATGTTGATCCACCTCTAAGCTAACAACTACACTCAGGGGCTAAGTGGTTAGTTAGAAATCTTATCATCTGGGGCAGTGATCCTTAGTCTTCATATTTCTGGTTCTTTAACTAGCCTGATTTTATACCTTAGCTATTAAGAGGAAGGTTGAGATAAATCATGGTGCTAGTTTCACATGTCTGAACTCTGCAACACTTCATCTTCTAAGATAGTGATCCTGGAAGAGTGTCCTGCAGACGTCTGGGAGATGTGCCTGTCATGCTTGAGCACAATGTTTAGCTCATCTCTGAAACCTGCACCATTGTTGAGTCATTGGGTACATGGCGTTGTTAGGCTGACAGCCAGAGCTCTGTGCCATTGACCTCCAGCGTACTATCTATTGTTTCAAAAGCCGGCTCACTGGTTCTGTCACACACCCCCCACCCCCCTCCAACCACACATAAGTTGAGGACGCTTCTTCTGATGTTACCTGTAAATCTAACATCGATGATCTTAAACCCTTGGTAAGTTCAAATCTCATCAGAAGAACTATAGATTTTAATTTCAAGTTATTAAATAAATCTGGAATTGAAAAGAAGCTAGACTAGGCAACTGTTAAATTATTAGGTGTAGCAGAATATCCATGTGGTTTGCAATTGGCCTTCAGGGAGAAAAATCTGCCAGCCCATCCATATGTGACTCCGGACTTGCAATGTGTTTGACTCTTGACTGAACTCAGTCCAGGAGCAATGAGGAATGAACAATGAATGATCATCTTACCAGTTCTGTTCATGTCCCATGATCAAGTAACTGCATAGTCTGTGTGTGAAAGCAATAGACTAGTTCCTGACTGATGTTGATAACTGGCAGCAATTGATGTAGGTGGGACACATCGACCAACACACAAGGCCAATAGTGCAGTTGATAAGATATGTTATTTGGAATGTATTCACTGGCCTTTATTATCCATGTCAGCTCATTGAGTATTACATGACACAGCATCCAGGCCCTCAGGGCCTCATCTCCATGACCACTTCTTCTCTCTATTTTTCTGAAGATCCTGTTGCTTATAGCAGAGGCAAACCATTAACTCCTCCTGCATGAAGGCCATCATTGTGTCATCAGAAAGTACTGTAGGTCCCTCTATTTTACATTAGATGATTTTGGAACGAGGCGTGAAGAGATGAAAATATTCAATTAGAGCACAGAGAATTATGTTTGGCTCTTTTCATAACTGTTGACCTTCAATCAGACACCAAGAATGGGAGGTGGCGCTTTGTAATATGATGCAAACTTCAGTGAGACCTTTAGTTGGATATTTTCTCTTCTAATCTCATATATTCACAAGCCCTGCCTGTCTACCACATTAAGATGACATTAAGTATCAACCAAAAGTTGGAAAGGATGGATCTGAGTAATGTGTGTGAGTGTGTTATCCCAGATGCAGTATTGGTCGTGATACCATACCATAGTTAGGAAAAGATGAAACATTACATATAGAACATAGAAGAGTACAGCACAGGAAAAAGTCCTTTGGCCCACAATGTTGTGCTGAACCAGCTAAAAAGTAAATCAAAAAACACCCAAACATTAATCCCTCCTGCCTATACAATGTCCATATCCCTCCATCTTCCTTCAATCCATGGGCCTATCCAAACGTCTCTTAAAAGCCTCTAATGGATTTATCTCTACGCCCATACCAGACAGTGTGTTCCACACATCTAACACTCTCTGAGTAAAGAGCTTAGCCCTCACATCCCCTTTGAATCTACCTCCTCTCCCCTTCAATGCATGCCCTCTGGTATTAGACATTTCAACTCTGGGTAAAAGATGCTCCCTCTCTACTCCACCTGTGCCTGTCATAATCCCATAAACTTCTACCAGATCTCCTCTCAGCTTCCACTGCTCCAGAGAAACCAGCCCAATGTTAGCAGGACCAGAATTAGCACTTAGGAACTCAAATTTCTAGAAAATGTCTTGCTGTGCATCAGCCAAGGAATAGAGTAAAATGCAACAAATTCCTTAATTGTGAAGACCCAAGAGAGACTGCAGGTGATGGAAATCTGGATCAACACACACACAACCCTGATGCAGGTCAAGCAGTATAATTGGAGGAAATAAACAGTTGACATTTTGGGTCAAGATCTTTTATCAGGACAGGAAAGGAAGAGGGCAGAATCCAGAATAAAAGGGTAGGGGAGAGGAAGAGCACAAGCTGGCAGGTGACAGGTGAACCCAGGTGGGACGGGCTTAAGTTGTAGTTTATGCCTCCAAGACTAAGCATCCTTTAAAAGTCAATAAAATGTTTGCAGCAGGATTATGAATTCTTAAAGTATTCTGATAATAAGTTTTTTGAGGATGAGGGGCTCATTTTCCTTCTAATAATTGCATTCTGGTTAAAATGCTAAGGCTAATACATTTCTGAGTGACTTTGGTCCAGTTCTATCTGGGTTGCTGCAGGGGGTTTCAGTAATGTGAGTCAATATGAAATTCATGCTTGCTTTCTGCAAATGATCAGTGCCATCTGAAATCGAGCAAGCATTTCCATTTGGTTCCCCTTGAATAATCTGAAGACTTGAAATTAGGCTAATTTATCAACAGATTGTAAGATTCCAAGAGACCCCCCCCCCCCAAGTGCAGGGACTCCCTGAGCGCACTTGTGGAGTCCTTCACTGCACCCCTCCTTCCTCGTGAATGGCAATGGACAAGTTCTGAAGAAACTCTGGGAGTTCAGCATTACTTTACCAAATTCCTAGCTGTCTGGACTATACAGTCCCATTTGTTAGCTTCGGGTGTGGTTAGGATACAGATGTGCTGCAGTCCTGAGAGAACTACACGTTCCAGCCTGCAACTAACTCCAATAACAGCCTTTGGTTCAGAGGCCAACAGATTGTAAAGTGATATCTCAGCCTTTCAAAGGAGGAGGACCTAAAGTCACCCATTGCCTATTGACCTGATTTCACACTCCATAGTTAGAGAGCTTTGTGCTAATGTCCCTCAACTTGCACTGCTTAATTCGCATTAGTCTACATTGCCTAACATATCAGGAATATTTGCAGTCAGTCCTATCAAGGCTGTTCCAATGTCTGCATCTCTAACTTCTTCAGTACAGTTTGGACAGAGGCTCCAGTGAAAGAATTTTTGGGCTGACCCACCCACCTAGACATACTCCTGTATGATTGTGCTTGGTGAATTATCCATTATAGATCTCACCGATGGTCAACTTTGATGTTACTACTTGGAAGGTTAAACACATGCAAAGGAACTCCATCTTCCCTGTCTACAGGAGTACCAGCTCCACCACATGCGACAACATTATTGAGTTCAAAAGTCAGGAGGTTATATTGCAAACTTATAGAACTCTGGTTAGGCCACATCTGGAGAATTGCATACATTTCTGGCTGCCCCATTTTAGGAAAGTTGTTGCGGCTTTGGAAAGGGTGCAGAAGAGGTTCACTAGGAAGCTGCCTGCTATCATGAGAGGCTGGATGAACTTGGATTGTTTTCTCTGGTGTTTCAGAGGCTGAGGGGAGATCTAATAGAAGTTTAGAAGATTACGAGGGCGCAGATTGGACAGAGAGTATGTGCTTCCGAGAGTTGAAATGTCTAGTACTAGAGGGCATGCATTGAAGGTGAGGGGGGGGGAGGTTCATGGGGGATGAGAGGGGTAAATTTTTTACTCAGAGAGTCGTGGATCCATGGAATGTGCTGCCTGCTGTGGTGGTAGAGGTCTTTAAGAGACATTTGGTTGGGCACGTGAATATAAAGAGGATAGTGGGATATGGACATGGTGTAGGTAGGAGCGATTATAGGTGGGTGTTTTTGATTGACTTTTTAGCTGGTTCAGGACAACATTGTGGGCTGAATAGCCTGTGTTATACTCTTTTATGTTCCAAAATAGCTGAAGACTTATAAGACAAGCAGAGGGGTGTGAAGGACAAGCTGAGTAACATCACACAGCAATGCCTGGAGAGTAATGCAGCCTGTCCTCATCCTCTGCAATAAGATATAACAGAGTATTATTTCCAGTCCTGTTGCTGGGGTGGAAGAGCGACATGATGTTGGGTGTGGTGGACTCTGCTGCTTCCCCCTCTCTTTGTTTAATGACAATAGGTGCCATAGGATCTGGATGGTCCATCCATCAACACTTAGAACAGCTACTGCCTATTTCCAGCACCACAGCTATGACGGTAAACTAAGAGATTTGATGGGGTTTAGGTTGGAGAAAGGGTGAATTCTGTCATCACTCATTAATGAGCTCTGTAAGTCAGACTATTAGTCATTGCACCTCTGCTTACAGTGAACGGCTGGTGTATCACAGTGAACAGGGACACACTGGGAGCTCAAGCCACTATTTAAAAAGCTGATGTAAATGACCATCATTGAGATGCTTGGAGAGCAGTTGCCAAATAGAGTGCAGTACTCTGTTGCTGAATAATGACAGGATATGGCTTGCTTAGCTGCCCAATTTAACCCCAGGTAAGGCAGCTCCCTGCTCTGAAGTTGCCTCTCTCAAATATTTGCATGTTAATTTCCTGGCGCAGTAATTTTCCCCCAGAGATGACATCCTTCCTGCCACTGACTCACTCTGTGAGGACCTGCACGACTGCATTACTGAATGATGAAGCAGAGAAGAGTGGTCCATGCTCCAATAACTCCTTCCTCACTCTCACTGTTAAGAAGGAGCAGGGTGACTTTAAGTTACAACCGTCCATTTGACTATCCGCCCCCCACAACTGGCGAGCTGCCGATGAAGAATGTGATTAGTGCTGGCTGCTTGCCAATTCAATTTAAATGACACCAGGTCCTGAAAATTGTTTGGGACTCCCGCCAATTGCATTGGGCGGATAGACAGATGTCATGGCTATTGCCTGTTCAATATATGCTCAGAATGTAAAAAAAATTCCTCTATGGAGCATCTGTTATACTGTAGGAATGCTAGGTTGAAGCCAGTGTGAGTTCTGTGCTGAAGGAAGTCTGGCTGACCTCAACAGAGTGACTCCTTACGCAAGGTTCCAATTCTGTTTTGCAGCAACAGAACACAGTTCGTGTAAAGCCAATCCATTTGATGACGTGCATCATAACCACAGCATTCATGCTCAATGGTCAGCACTGATGCAAATATCCTTCCATATTACAAGATCAGCAGTCTTCTTCAGTTTGTAGCTTTTGACCACATATGCTTGAAATTGACTGGCAGATCAAACCATATACATTAAAACACACCACATGGGTGATCAGATCGAATTTGTCCTGGTGCTGTTAATGCGTAACTTGTAAGAAGTGTGAAATTTTATGTTTATCCATCAGGTCATGTTAAGTAATTCCAGCAGTCCCACACACCAGCTGAAACTAAATTTCACCAGCTCGCACCGAGCCTAAACCTCTTAGAGGGGAAATGAGCCAAGAATCCAAGCAACCCCGGAAGCTGGATTCAAGGCAAAATTTAGGGAAACTGTAAAGATGGGCAGCCCTGGCATTTCTAAAGCCCGTCACAGCTTTGGGGCTGGATAAGCTGGCTAAACAAGTGGGTGCCACCAAGGACTGAAGTGAAGCACCAGAGAGGCAGTGGCAGCTCAGTGTCTTGAGTACCTGTTCACGATGCTTCAACCCAGAGAAAGGTCAGTGGAAACAGACTCAACTTCCATCTAGTGATAATTTCAGTTTCCAGACATGCACCTCTAACAGGCAACATGCACATCTAAGTCACATTCTGCACTTCACCAATGGCAGGCACTTCACACACAGATTCTGTACGTGCACACACGCTTGCATACATTTACATGTGTGTACATTCACTTATATGCTAGACATCAATATAGCTCCACTAGTCTGATGTCTTAGACTGCTGGAGCTATACCAAATTCTTAGGCTGGGTTCCTCTGAGGCCATTGTGCTAGTGACTGTACCGCAGAGCCCAAGGCCAGAAGAGGATCAAAGTCCAATGGTGATAAGTGTAAGTTCCTGTTTAATCCTTCTCGCACACTTTTTCTAGTCCTCCTTTAGTATAGTTCAGATGCCTTGCTGGACCCCTTCACAATCACCTGTATCTTTTTCTATTGCAGCAGGGAGGCCATTGGCCCACGCAGATATATACACCAAGAGGGCCGTGCAGAGAAGGAGTGGGCGTCCAACTCCTCTCAGTGAGCAAACTTCAAAGTAAATTTTACCATCAGAGAGCATATGTGTCACCATAAACGACCCCGAGATTCTTTTTCCTATGGGCATACTCAGCAAATGTATAGAACAGTAAAAGGTTCAGTGAAAGATCAAGCTGAGCATAGAAGACAACGAACTGCGTAAATACTAATATAAATAAATAGCAATAAATAATGAGAACATGAAATAACAAGATAAAGAGTTCTTATATTGAGATCAGTGGTAGTGGGAACATCTCAATAGATAAGTGCAGTTACCCCTTTTGTTCAAGAGCCTGTTGGTTAAGGGGTAGTAACTATTCTTGATCCTGAGGCTCTTGTACCTTCTACCTGATAGCAGCAGCGAGAAAAGAGCATGGCCTGGGTGGTGGACATCTCTGTTGATGGTTGCTGCTATTCTACCATAGCATTTCATGTAGATATGCTCAATAGTTGGGAGGGCTTTACCGGTGATGTACTGAGCCGAATCTACTACGTTTGTAGGATTTTCCATTCAAGGGAATTGGATTTCCCATATGGGGTTGTGATGCAGCCAGTCAATGTACTCTCACTACACAGCCCATGACACTAAATATGTGTGCTACATATATAGTGCTCTACAAAATGCCCATAACACCCAACTGTAACAGTAATCTGCCCTTTCATGGTCAGAGCCATCCATCAACGAGAACATGCCTGGAAATCTATCAGTAGAAGGTAAAACATGTTGCTCACCTAGTAAATTTTATCTCCAGATGCATTTAACTTAGAACAGAAAACAGTATAGCACAATATGGGCCCTTTGGTCCATGATGCTGCGCCAACCAAGATAAATCTACTCCATGATTAGTAACCTTTCCCTCCTACACAACCCATAACCCTTCATATATCTTACATGCACGAATCTTCTAAATGTCCCTATTGCATCAGTCTCTACCACCACCCCTGGCTATACGTTCCAGGCATCCACCACTCTGTGGAAAAATACCTATACCATCACCAAACCTCCAAACCTGGAGGGGAGGAGAAGATAGCGGCGCGGCACAGCGTGCGCAGCCACTCCGAAATTATATCGTATTTGTTAAGTAGAGGCCATGTTCAATCCTGATTTGATGGAGACAGATGTGAGAAGCACGGAGGAACATCTGGAGAAACTTCTGAAATGCCTGCTTTGTTGTTGCTGTTACTGTGCGATCAAGAATCTCCGGGGGGGAAGGCCGCAGATCCTTGGCTTTGCCTATTGCATGTTGCCGGGGCTGGGGTCGAAGCGCTCGGCAGAGATGGTGCTCGGTGCTCAGTGTCGGAGGGCTGGTCGGAGGCTGGAAATTTTCAGACGGACTCAAGAGTAGGCTGTGGTCGGGTGCTTCCAGGGTGCTGCATCGGCAAGTTTGCGGCGCTGGAGGTTCATGGCAGGGAGAGTTTCTCCCTTCTACCATCTGCGTAAGATGATGGGACTTCCAAGAGACTTTGAGACTTTTTTTTTTACCGTGCCCATGGTCTGTTCTTCATCAAATTACGGTATTGCTTTGCACTGCTGTAACTATATGTTATAATTATGTGGTTTTTGTCAGTTTTTTTAGTCTTAGTTTGTCTTGTGTTTCTGTGATATCATTCTGGAGGAACACTGTATCATTTCTTAATGCAAGCATTACTAAATGACAATAAAAGAGGACTGTGTGTCCTCATAATCAAATCTAATCTAATCTAATCTAATCTAATTTCCTCTAAACTTTCCTCCACTGAAGATTAGCACTCCATACATCTTCTTAACCTCTGTATCAACTTGCTTGGCAGCTTTGAGAGATTAATGGGTGTGGACCACAAGATCCCTCTGATTCTCCACACAGCTAAGAACCTTGTCATTAACCCTGCACTCTGCCTTCAACTTTGATCTTCCAAAATGTATTACTTCATACTTTTCTGAATTTAGCTCCATCTGCTACTTCTCTGCCCAGCTTTGATCTTGTCTATATCCACTTTAAACCACGACAACCTTCCACACTATCCAGACCTTCCAACATTCATGCCATCTACACACTTAATAATCCATCCCTCCATTTTCTCATGTGTCATTGATAAAAACTACAAAAAGGAGAGGTCCGAGACATTGATCAGACGGGATATGGTAGAATTGCAGCACGGGAAAACACTCAGATGACAAACTTACTGAGCTAATTTTACTTCTCCACCTTTGGCCTCACTTAGAAGGGAGTTCTTGCATATGGTTTCCTTTCTCCTGTTCTCGGAAAAGAAAGTGAAGACACTGTCAGGGATTCCAGAGGCAAAGCAGCACCCTGGCTGACTTCAACATGAGATCCTTCCGTAAATAATGAACCTCTTGAAACAGAGCAATGTAAGAAAAGAAAATCCATTTCAACGGGTAGCCCTCAATTGCATTGCTAAATGAATGACTGCAGTCTGTCCCCTTCCTTTCCAGTCACAACAAAGGACTCGATCCAAAACATCAACTGTTTATTCCCCTCCATAGATGGTGCCTGACTTGCTCAGTTTCTCCAGAACTTTATGAGTGCGTTGTGCAAGGTTTCCAGCATCTGCAGAAACTCTTTTGTTTGTGAACCACTTGATGATTCTTTTCATCAGCTACGAGATGCATTCTAAGGTCGACTTACACTGCATGAGAACTTTTACGTTGCAATTCATTCTGATAGTGCTTAAGAAATAGGTGCCAGCTGAATTTCAAATACACATGAACAATTAGAACTCTAACTTGTCAGCAGCTAACCTCTGTCAAATCATTCCACAGACCTCTATCTGAACATGAATACTTAACTTTGTTAATATGTACATGTTCTGTTATTTCCTTCCTCATCCCAAAGCTTGAAATGCTAGAGCAGCAATAGCACCAATTTATGCTTGGTTTCAATTTAAAACCTCTGTCAAAGAGACGATCAGGTAGACTTCGCTGCGCTGCTTTCTACCATCTCTCGGACTGGATATACACTATCAATATTTGAAATCTTGATTATTCAAGCCTTAGCAATCGGTCTGTAATTATAAGCCTAGTAAATCATACCCAAAACAACCTTGCGACATGTTATTGCCAGGAAATTAAAGCAATCTCAGCCTATTAGAGTGTCATATCTGAAGGGAGTCTCTTAATCCCAAATCTCACTTGAGAGCTGGTGAACAGTTCTAGCTACACATGGAGTAGACCAAAGAAATTTTGTAATTTTCATAGTACCGGATGCACTTCTGGTCTTTCCAAGATCATACAAAGATAAAACAAACTGAATGAAATGTCTCATTTCCTTCTATCATTATGTTACAAGAATGCTCCTCTAGCAGTGTGTGTTAAAGGCTGGTTTTGATCCATATGATGGTGCTTTGATTGCATTTTAGGCTTATGTTGTATAATCTTCTCCAGCTGTCATATTTATGCAATACCAGACTGTATTGTAACATACAGAGAAGCAGCTGGAAGAGGCATGGAGAACTACCCTGGCTCATAAGTCTTCCTTAAAAGTGTATAAATGCTTGCGTGTGTGTTTGGTGCATTTCCTCTTGAATTCTACATCGAGAGATATTTCATTATCTTTATTAATATGTGCAAGAAAACTATATAACAAGTCTCATAATTCCATTTACAATTACATATAAGATTACAACTGGAATACTGTATATTTCTTTGTATAAGTATTCCATTAAGTTTACAAATCAAAATCCCTTGATGATTTTCTATTGCCTGAACCCTTGCAACTTTACAATTAAAATGTCTAATATTAGAGGGCATTTGAGGGGAGAGAGTCTAAGTTCAAAGGAGATGTGCTACACATTTTTTAACATAGAGAGTTTTGAGTGACTAGAAAGCGCTGTCAGGGGTGGTGGTGGAGGAAATATGATAGAGACATTAAAGAAGCCCTTAGATAAGCTCACTAATGTGCAGGGAATGAAGGAGTATGGGTGTTGTGTAAGCAGAAAGCATTAATAACTAGCAAAATCAATTTGGCATAACATGATGTGCTGAAGAGCCTATTCCTGTGCTGTACTGTTCTAAGTTCCATATTCTATTAATAATATTTAATTAGAACAGAGATGAGGAGGAATTTGTTTAGCCAGTGAGTGCTTATTCTGTGGAATTCATTGCCAAAGACGTCTGTGGTGGCCAAGTCATTGGGTATAGTTAAAATGGACGATGGTATATTCTTGATTAGTAAGGGTATTAAAGATTACAGGGAGAAGGCAGGAGAAGGGGGTTGAGGATGAAAATAAATCAACCACAATGGAATAATGGAGCAGACTTGTTGGGCCAAATGGCCTAATTCTGTTCCTATGTCTTATGGTCTTATTGTTTTAATGTACTGTAAAATATTATCAGTAAATCAATAAAAGGATTCTCAAATGCTTTCACTAAATAACAAAGAAGCTTGCAAGCATTATCAACAAATGTAATTGTCTCTTTCTTTTGAAGTCTTCAAAGGATTCAAAGTACACTTATTATCAGAATATGAATGCAGTATACGTCCCAGAGATACGCCTGCCCTCTAGAAAGAAAAAAAAGAAGAGCAATGGAACCCATAAAAGCTTTGCTTTGTGAACCGTCTTGTGGCATCGCTCTTGATAGCATTGTTCGCTGGTGCCATCTTCCTTCGTAATTTTAATGAATATTTTTCTTCTTCCTTGTTATTACTCGTGAAGAGTATCAACTGAGTGATCAGATCGCTTCATCCAGTGGCTGTTTGTAAAAAACTATCTGCACCATCTCCTCAAATAAACTTTTAAAATATCTTTCCTTAAAAATACTTGCTCTGACTATAAAAGAATGACTCCACATTCTAAGGAATTTATTTTATGAATCAGTGCTAATAGCATTGGCTTCACTAGTGGTTGGACAAGGCTTTTTAATATTAAACACCTAAGTGAAATCCCTGACAGAGCTTCAGTGAAGCTTCACCAACCGTAAGCATCTAGGCCTCAACAGTGGTAAACACTGGACTGCAGAAGGCAGATTCAGTCTGGAAGTCTTGTTAAAGGACTTTTAGCTTTAGTGGCTTTGAGAACCTGAATCCCGGAGCTGTGACGGCATTGTACTGACTGGAAAGTGCTGCCAATCGACTTCAAAGAAGGTTTGGTGTTGTGGTGCAAAGAGAAACTCTGAGCAGAAATTCCTTAATTTTGCTTTATGCCATGGCTGATGAACCTCACAAGAACTATGCACCAAAGACATATCAATTTCCACTTTGCTTTTATTCCCATATAAGCCTGCTCATCGACAAATGGGCATAAAAGTCACAAGGAAAGTGAAAAAGGATCTAGTGCTTTCCTGGCATATATGACAAATAAGCTCTTCTTGGTCTTCCAGCAGGGTACAGGTATCGATTATTTCTGATGGCTCAGTGACAAATTCTGGCATCACCCCTGAAGAAGATGGCAGCGTTTGTCATCGAAATGTTCGATATAGTTGATACCTGCACTCGGCTGGAAGCCCAAGAAGAATTTAATCATCACAAGGATACTATTGACAAAGGCCATGCTATAGACATTGAGCAAGAGGATGCTATAGACATTAAGAAAGAGCTTTTGGAAAGCATCAAGCTGGATAAATCACCTGGACTGGATGAGATATACCCAAGGCTACTGTGGGAGGCGAGGGAGGAGATTTCTGAGCCTCTGGCAATGATCTTTGCATCATCAATGGGGATGGGAGAGGTTCCGGAGGATTGGATGGTTGCAGATGTTGTTCCTTTATTCAAGAAAGTGTGTAGAGACAGCCCAGCAAATTATAGACTGGAGAGTCTTACTTCAGTGGTTGGTAAATTGATGGAGAGGATCCTGAGAGGTAGGATTTATGAGCATTTGGAGAGGCATAATATGATTATGAATAGTCAGCATGATTTTGTCAAAGGCAGGTCATGCCTTACAAGCCTGATTGAATTTTTTGAGGATGTGACTAAACACGTTGATGAAGGTAGAGCAGTAGATGTAGTGTATATGGATTTCAGCAAGGCATTTGATAAGATACCCTATGCAAGGCTTATTGAGAAAGTAAGGAGGCATGGGATCTAAAGGAACCTTGCTTTGAGAGTCCAGAAATGGCTTGCCCACAGAAGGCAAAGAGTGGTTGTAGATAGGTCATATTCTGCATGAGGGTCGGTGACCATTGGTGTGCCTCAGGGATCTGTTCTGGGACCCCTACTCTTTGTGATTTTTATAAATAACCTGGATGAGAAAGTGGAGGGATGGGTCAGTAAGTTTGCTGATTGGGGGTGTTGTGGATAGTCAGGAGAGCTGTCAGAGGTTACAGAGGGACATCATTAGGACGCAAAACTGGGCTGAGAAGTGGTAGATGGAGTTCAACCCATATAAGTGTGAGGTGGTTCATTTTGGTAGGTCAAATATGATGGCAGAATATAGTATTAATGATAAGACTCTTGGCAGTGTGGAGGATCAGAGGGATCTTGGGGTCCGAGTCCATAGGACACTCAAAGCTGCTACGCAGGTTAACTCTGTGGTTAAGAAGGCATACGGTGCATTTGCCTTCATCAACCGAGGGACTGAATTCAAGAGCCAAGAGGTAATGTTACAGGGGTATAGGACCCTGGTCAGACCACACTTGGAGTACTGTGTTCATTTCTGGTCACCTCACTACAGGAAGGATGTGGAAACTATAGAAAGGGTAGGGAGGAGTTTTACAAGGATGCTACCTGGATTGGGGAGCATGCCTTACGAGAATAGGTTGAGTGAACTTGGTCTTTTCTCCTTGGAGCGATGGAGGATGAGAGGTGACCTGATGGAGAGAAACCGGGGAATTATAGGCCGGTTAGCCTAACGTCGGTGGTGGGGAAACTGCTGGAGTCAGTTATCAAGGATGTGATAACAGCACATTTGGAAAGCGGTGAAATGATCGGACAAAGTCAGCATGGATTTGTGAAAGGAAAATCATGTCTGACGAATCTCATAGAATTTTTTGAGGATGTAACTAGTAGAGTGGATAGGGGAGAACCAGTGGATGTGGTATATTTGGATTTTCAAAAGGCTTTTGACAAGGTCCCACACAGGAGATTAGTGTGCAAACTTAAAGCACACGGTATTGGGGGTAAGGTATTGGTGTGGGTGGAGAATTGGTTAGCAGACAGGAAGCAAAGAGTGGGAATAAACGGGACCTTTTCAGAATGGCAGGCGGTGACTAGTGGGGTACCGCAAGGCTCAGTGCTGGGACCCCAGTTGTTTACAATATATATTAATGACTTGGATGAGGGAATTAAATGCAGCATCTCCAAGTTTGCGGATGACACGAAGCTGGGTGGCAGTGTTAGCAGTGAGGAGGATGCTAAGAGGATGCAGGGTGACTTGGATAGGTTGGGTGAGTGGGCAAACTCATGGCAGATGCAATTTAATGTGGATAAATGTGAAGTTATCCACTTTGGTGGCAAAAATAGGAAAACAGATTATTATCTGAATGGTGGCCGATTAGGAAAAGGGGAGGTGCAACGAGACCTGGGTGTCATTATACACCAGTCATTGAAAGTGGGCATGCAGGTACAGCAGGCGGTGAAAAAGGCGAACGGTATGCTGGCATTTATAGCGAGAGGATTCGAGTACAGGAGCAGGGAGGTACTACTGCAGTTGTACAAGGCCTTGGTGAGACCACACCTGGAGTATTGTGTGCAGTTTTGGTCCCCTAATCTGAGGAAAGACATCCTTGCCATAGAGGGAGTACAAAGAAGGTTCACCAGATTGATTCCTGGGATGGCAGGTCTTTCATATGAAGAAAGACTGGATGAACTGGGCTTGTACTCGTTGGAATTTAGAAGATTGAGGGGGGATCTGATTGAAACGTATAAGATCCTAAAGGGATTGGACAGGCTAGATGCGGGAAGATTGTTCCCGATGTTGGGGAGGTCTAGAACGAGGGGTCACAGTTTGAGGATAGAGGGGAAGCCTTTTAGGACCGAGGTTAGGAAAAACTTCTTCACACAGAGAGTGGTGAATCTGTGGAATTCTCTGCCACAGCAAACTGTTGAGGCCAGTTCATTAGCTATGTTTAAAAGGAAGTTAGATATGGCCCTTGTGGCTACAGGGGTCAGGGGGTATGGAGGGAAGGCTGGGTTCTGAGTTGGATGATCAGCCATGATCATAATAAATGGCGGTGCAGGCTCGAAGGGCCGAATGGCCTACTCCTGCACCTATTTTCTATGTTTCTATGTTTCTATAAGTTGATGAGAGGCATTGATCGTGTGGATAGTCAGAGGTTTTTTCCCAGGGCTGAAATGGCTAACACAAGAGGGCACAGGTTTAAGGTGCTGGGGAGTAGGTACAGAGGAGATGTCAGGGGTAAGTTTTTTATACAGGGAGTGGTGAGTGCGTGGAATGGGCTGCCGGCGACTGTGGTGGAGGCGGATATGACAGGGTCTTTTAAGAAACTTTTGGATAGGTACATGGAGCTTAGAAAAATAGAAGGGTATGGGTAACCCAAATAATTTATAAAGTAAGTACATGTTTGGCACAGCATTGTGGACCGAAGGGCCTGTATTGTGCTGTAGGTGTTTTATGTTTCTATGTTTCTACCTGCTTTTATTGAAAGATGGCTTCCTGCCCAAGGTTCTATGTTTCTACCTGCACGGATATAGCTGCTGCAGTAGCAACTCACTTATAAACAGGACCACTTGTATCTTTTCCTTTGAGTCACCTTGAACCTTTACTCAGTCTTTCTGAGAGCATAACTTCTCCTTAAACAGGAGATCATAAACACAAGAGATTCTGCAGATTCTGTAACACACACAAAATCATCAGCCCTCAGTTTCCTGAATAAAAGTGGATAACTACACTCACTTGCCCCATCATTGAGATGTTTCTCACTTTAAGAATTCTTTATCTCATTATCTCCTGTTCTCATTATTTATTGCTATTTAAGAATCAGAATCAGGTTTAGTAGCATCGGCATATGTCATGAAATTTGTTGTTTGGCAGCAGCAGTATCTGATAAACTTAGAAAACAAACTGAATTACAGTATATATGTATATACAATGTATAAATTTTTAAATTAAAGTAAGTCATTCGAAAACAAATTAAACAAAAAATATATTTTTTTATTTATATTTGCATTTGCACAGTTTGCTGTCTTCTGCACTGTGGTTGATCTTTCATTGAGCCAGTTATAGTTACTACTCTATAGATTTGCTGAGTATGCTCACAAGAAAATGAATCTCAGGGCTGTATATGGATAAATATCAGGATTCGATATTAAAATTTACTTTGAAATTTGAACTTTGAAATGATTTGCCTATCAGCTGTCAGGTTATACTCCTTCTCCTCCCGCCACCATCTTATTCTGACTTCTGCCCCCTTCCTTTCTAGTTCCGAGGAAGGCTTTTGGCCCAAAATGCTGACTGTTTATTCCCCTTCATAGAAGCTGTCTGATTGTTGAGTTCCTCTCAGCATTTTGTGTAGCAGGAATCAGTGACTCTCTAAGGATGGGTTTTACCTGCCTTCTACTAAATGTGCAACCTGTTGTGTTCTGGCCCATGATTTTCATGTACTGAAAGCCATTTTAGTGTTGCAAACAGCAACAACAACTTGTAAGTGATTTCAGAAAGGTATTGACTGGTAAGAGAGCAGATAGGATACTTGTTGAGATTAAAAGATTTCTAAGAAGCGATATGCTGCTCGTGTGAAGTGCAGTGGTCAATACATTTACAAGTCAAAATGTTAAGCAGTAGGTTTGTAAATACAGTGATTAACCCACAGTGACAATTATAATCTGGATGCATTCCATAATGATGCTCAATACTATTCCATTATGTTTACGAAAATGCTCCTGGAATTGAAAGGCTTATCATATGAGAGGCGTTTGACGGCTGGAATTCAGAAGAACTGGGGCGGGGAGGGAGATCTCATTGAAACCTATCTAATATTGAAAGGCCTTAATAGAGTGGATGAGAAGAGGATGTTTCCTATGGTAGAGGAGTCTAAGACCAGAGGACAGCCTCAGAGTAGAGGGATATCCATTTAGGATGGAGGTGAGAAGGAATTTCTTTAGCCAGAGAGTGGTGTATCTGTGGAATTCATTGCCACATGCGGCCGTGGAGGTCAAGTCATTATGTATACTTAAGACAGAGGTTGATAGATTATTGATTAGTCAGGGCATGAAGGGATACAGGGAGAAGGCAGGAGACTGGGGATGAGAGGGAAATGGATCAGCCATGATGAAATGGCAAAGCAGACTCAGTGGGCCAAGTGGGCAGTTCTGCTTCTGAATCTTATGGTTTTATTTTCTTCTTAGTCAATTATGCCTAAGTTGAATGTTTCTCACCAAGAATGAAGCACATTATGATCTACAGTTCATTTCTATTTCAGCAGTGAAGTGATCCAGCAAGCTCCTCCTCAGACAAGTTATCTGCTTCCTCCAGAGCTCCGGAAGCCCTTTAAGAAGCAGCAGATTTTAAATCCTGTCTTCCACTAGTAGGGGAGCCTAGTAGTGATGTTTGCTCATGTCCTTTAATCAAATACCCTCATTGATTGGACTGAGAAGAGGATTATGTTAGAGTAGATGTTCAGGAAGTTTTTGCCTCTGATCTGTGGAGTCAGGGCCAGGCCTCAAAATCACATTACAGTATTATAATCCTGATGGTTTGTGGCCTTGACAGTTACTGTTGATCAAAGAGAAGATTTGACCTCTGTCATTGATTCATGCAGCTCATGCTCTGATCAACCCGATGTTGAAGTGTGATCATTCTGTGGCTGTGAAACAACTTCACCTTCACATCACTGAACTCGGAGATGGGCTTGTGGCAGAAAAGCGGGTGTTATGATTATTAACCACCAGCCTACATCTGATCGGCTGTCTGGTGTTATGGTTATTAACCAGCAGCCTACATATGATAGGCTAGCTGGTGTATGATTATTACATCCAATAGGCTGGCTGCCCCACTTCATTAATTGGAGCGAGTGGTAGATTTCATTCATTTTGTTAATGTAAGGTTTTTTTAAAATGGCAATCACCCTCATTGATATCAAGCAAACTATATAAGACAATATTATTATGTTAACAGTTGTGTAAAGTTCATACAGCTATCGAGTGAACTATCCAACTGAGTAAGCTCAAGGCTGACAACAGACAGCTAAGGCTGTTCACAATCAGAAATTCTTCAATGAGAAAGAATAATTAGATTCTGCACACTCACTGCTCAGTCTTCTCTGTAAATTTAAATGATCTCCTAAACATTACAGAAATTAAACTATTATCAGAAATCTGCTTCATATCGCAGAGGTTTTTAAGATCTGGCAGAAACTGTTGAATAGTGTTATTCATCAAACCTTTTCCACCAAGTTACCTGTGAACAATTATCATCACTTTTGTAAAACTAAGAACAGGTTTAAATTGCTCTTTAACTATAGTTTACTATTTGCCTCAACTTCCAGCATTTAAATTAAGCAGATGCCAAGCACCAGTTTCTGCTATCCCATGTCCTGAGAGTATACAGCATTACACATAGGACGGTCAGTGAAAATGGACACTATGCTTATGCCTCTGAATAATCAGAGCTTAAACTGCAAGGTTTCACTCCCTGTACAGCAGGATGATTTGAGCAGCATTTGAGCCAGATAGTGGATCGTTAAACTTGAGTTCAGCTTTTCAGTATTCTGCAGCCTCTTTGGGAAATCAGATTTTGGACAAAAAATGAAGTGCAGACCTATTTATTGAGAGCAAAGAAAACACATCAAGAAATCAGAATGAATAACTTGGAAGCACATTCTCCAATTTGTCTAACCTAAAGCTATTGCACATAATCAAGGCTTTCAATAAAAATACCATATAAGTAGACAGAACACTTGCAACACTTTGTTGGTTTAGTCTTTAAAAAGCTCCAGCAGAATGGAAGGAAAGTACCTTATCTCAGTTTACAAAGGGGAATGCCCACACACTGAGTGTAAAACTCTCTAGCTGGTTCCCAGAATTTTCCTTAAAAATATATCCAACTTGCTGATTAATCATTATATTTTCTCTCTTTCAATTAGTCTGCAACTGGCCAGGAACTATGAGGAAGTGAACTGGCAATTGTCAAGAGATTTCGTAAGTGAGAACCACATAGGATGGTCAGTGAAAATGGACACTATGCTTATGGCTCTGAAGAATCAGAGCTTGAACTGCAAGGTCTCACTCCCTGTACGCCAGGATGATTTGGGTTGTGCAACCATTGTCAACCATGCTCTCAACTGGCTGCACGTATCAGCTCAGGGCACAAAATCGTTACTTCCTAGGGGTATGAGTATACTGCGGCTGAAATAGGTGCTGCCCTGGAAATGGGACAACATGGGCAAGTGGTGCAGGTGGAGGGCTGTAGACATGATCTGCACCCATGGTAGCTGGGGGATCTTCAGATACGCTGAGCTGCCAGTGTGACACTGTATCTGTGGATGCAGTGGGAGACGTCTGTCTCCAAGGACTCAGATGCAGTGTTAAGGTGATACAGTAGCAGTAAATGAGTGAGCAAGGTTGCTTTTTCTTGTGCTGCACTGGACCCAGAGTAACAATTGTTTTGCTTTCCTTTACGCTTGTGTACAGGAAATGGCATTAAACAATCTTGAATCTTAACTCTTGAAGGTCGTTCTCCCAACAGCACCACAGTTCTGTTCTGTTCAAAATGCCCTGTCCCTCACTAAAGTCTATCAGCTATGATTCAAGCCGAGTGCTTACACTCATCACCCACACCCCACAGCTTTTCACTGCTGCCTACCCATGTCAGCGACATCACCAAGAAAGATACATAGAGTTCACTGCAGCTACATAGCTTGCCATGTTGGATGAACTGGTACCCAAAGTGGAGACAGCAGAAACACACCAAGGTGTGTGTGAGGTAGGGTGGGGGTGGTGCTGTCTCCTGAGGTGCAGGAAGGTTTGATAAAAAGTAGTATCAGTGTGCTTCAACTCCTGTCTTCTGCAGAATGGCCATTGTGTCCAGTGGTGGGGCTGACCCAGTTTGCAGTGTCATACCTTACCTTCCTTTTCACCTCACACTTTCTCTTCATCTCCAAATCCCTCTCATTTAAAAGCTACAGGAGGCACAATCATGAAACCCTTCCTTTGAACCACTTCTCTCTTTATAATATCATCATTCTCCTCTTCCAGCACTGAGAATACAGACTCATCACCATTCCACTTCACCGTCCAGTCACCAGCTCAGATCATAACCATGTGCATAAATCCAAGTGTGGTGGAGTCAACACGTGGTGAGACATTGGACTTGAATTGTTGGCCGGCAAGGCTGAAGGGAAGGGTGGTTCAGGAATAGAGAACTCGGAAAATGGCATTGGGTCAATGTGACAGATGAATATCACACAATACTAGGCACAGGGCAGCCTGTTACTAAACTTGTGCTCATGTCAAGGAGCATTTTTGTACAAGTTTGGAACCTGTTATTTCCAGCACAGAAATCCTTACCAACCCATTACAAAATGTCATTCATTCTGATACAGAATGTTGAGATTGAAGTAATCATGATTGTGGTTTAGGGGGAAAAATGGACTTACTGTGTTTCACTGCCATTAAACAATCTGTTTTCCAACGCACTCGTTTCGAGAGGAGGTTCATGAAAATGATTCCAGGATTAAAAGACTTATCATATGAGGAGTGTTTGATAGTTCTGGGCCTCTACTCACTGGAACTCAGAAGAATGAGGGTGACCTCATTGAAACCTATCGAATGTTGAAAGGCCTCGATAGAGTGGATGTGGGGAGGATGTTTCCTGTGGTGGGAGAGTCTAAGACCAGAGGACACAGTCTCAGAACAGAGTGATGTCCTCTCAGAATGGAGATGAGAAGGAATTTCTTTAACCAGAGAGTGGTGAATCTGTGGAATTTGTTGCCATAGGCTGCTGTGGAGGCCAGGTCATTGGGTATTTTTAGGGCAGAGGTTGATAGATTCTTGATTAGTCAGGGCATGAAGGGATATGGGGAGAAGGCAGGAGATCAGGACTGAGAGGAAAAATGGATCAGCCATAATTAAATGGCAGAGCAGTCTCAATGAGCCAAATGTCATATTCTGCTCTTATATCTTGTGGTCTTATGGGGTTGCAAGAATGCTGCCCTAGGTAAATGGCAGTAGTTCTCTGGACCAGAATCTAGCTTCCTCTTTTTTTTTTAGCATTGTCATTCTCTCTGTGCCCTTGATACTAACCCGTCTCTGCACATGCGGAGATACAAAACATATCGGGGCATTTCAGGAATAGAACTGGATGAGATCACTCTCCAGAGCCATCCCCAACTTCCTCTGCTGAGAAGGGCACCAGCAAAGCATGTAGAACTTGGAGCAAGATGAACAAGGAAAACACAGAAAACAGTAAAATACTCAGAGTAACTAACCGAAAGCATTAGGGGGCTACTTTACATTTGTTGCACTATGGCAATGTTATCGTCACAGTCCGGTCCGTTGACTCCTCATTTCAGTTAATTTCCTTTTCTCTGTGTTCTACAGGGGTCGTTGATTAGGGCACCTGATCCTCATCTGAACCAGCAGCATAAAGACTCTGGCTTACATTTATCAGTGATGGTCTGTCCCCTGAGCAGGGTGGTAATGCACGTCCGGGCTGTCAAGAATAGTGGACTCTAAGTTGCTTCAGTGCTTGGGGTTGCCTTGTGAATTCTGTCGTTTTCGTGTCCAGCTGAGTTTAGCCGGCCGTTTGCCGCTACTCTGAGTCAAGATACGAATTCTGTCGTTTTCGTGGGCTGCTGAGAATTGCTGGCCATTTGCCGCTACTCCGAGCCAGGGTTCAAATTGACTGTCATTGTTTGGTTTTGTCGTCTCGTGTCCAGCTGAGCTTTGAAGGCCGTTTGTCGCTACTCCGAGCCAAGATATGAATTGTCTGTCGTTGTTCGGCTTTGTCGTCCAGTGTCCAAGTCAAAACCAAGTCCAGGCTCCGAGTCCAAGACAGATGGTTGCTGACTTCAGGAGGACACGGAGAGACCACTCTCCGCTGAACATCGATGACTCCTCTGTAGAGATCTTTAGGAGCACCAAATTTATTGGTATCCACCTGGCGGAGAATCTCACCTGGTCCCTCAACACCAGCTCCATAGCAAAGAAAGCCCAGCAGCATCTCTACTTTCTGCAAAGGCTGAGAAAAGTCCATCTCCCAACCAACCCCCCATCCTCATCACATTCTACAGAGCAACACATGTCAAAGTTGCTGGTGAACGCAGTAGACCAGGCAGCATCTCTAGGAAGAGGTACAGTTGACGTTCACCAGCAACTTTGATGTGTGTTGCTTGAATTTCCAGCATCTGCAGAATTCCTCGTGTTTACATTCAGAAGAGGTTGTATTGAGAGCCTCCTGAGCAGATGCATCACTGCCTGGTTCGGAAATTGCACCATCTCGGATCACAAGCCTCTGCAGCGGATAGTGAGGTCAGCTGAGAAGATCATCAGGGTCTCTCTTCCCGCCATTACAGACATTTACACCACACGCTGCATCTGAAAAGCAAACAGCATTAAGAAGGACCCCACACACCCCTCATTCAAACTCTTCTCCCTCCTGCCATCTGGCAAAAGGCACCGAAGCATTCAGGCTCTCAGAACCAGACTATGTAACAGTTTCTTCCCCCAAGCCATCAAACTCCTCAATACTGAGACCCTGGACTGTCACCAACCTACTGCCCTCTACTGTGCTTATTGTCTTGTTTATTATTTATGGTAATGCCTACACTGTTTTTGTGCACTTTATGCAGTCCTGGATAGGTCTGTAGACTAGTGTAGTTTTTGTGTTGTTTTATGTAGTTCAGTGTAGATTTTGTATTGTTTCATGTAGCACCATGGTCCTGAAAAATGTTGTCTCATTTTTACTGTGTACTGTACCAGCAGTTATAGAAACATAGAAACATAGAAAATAGGTGCAGGAGTAGGCCATTCAGCCCTTCGAGCCTGCACCGCCATTTATTATGATCATGGCTGATCATCCAACTCAGAACCCCGCCCCAGCCTTCCCTCCGTACCCCCTGACCCCTGTAGCCACAAGGGCCATATCTAACTCCCTCTTAAACATAGCCAATGAACTGGCCTCAACAGTTTGCTGTGGCAGAGAATTCCACAGATTCACCACTCTCTGTGTGAAGAAGTTTTCCCTAATCTCGGTCCTAAAAGGCTTCCCCTCTATCCTCAAACTGTGACCCCTCGTTCTGGACTTCCCCAACATCGGGAACAATCTTCCTGCATCTAGCCTGTCCAATCCCTTTAGGATCTTATACGTTTCAATCAGATCCCCCCTCAATCTTCTAAATTCCAACGAGTACAAGCCCAGTTCATCCAGTCTTTCTTCATATGAAAGACCTGCCATCCCAGGAATCAATCTGGTGAACCTTCTTTGTACTCCCTCTATGGCAAAGATGTCTTTCCTCAGATTAGGGGACCAAAACTGCACACAATACTCCAGGTGTGGTCTCACCAAGGCCTTGTACAACTGCAGTAGTACCTCCCTGCTCCTGTACTCGAATCCTCTCGCTATAAATGCCAGCATACCATTCGCCTTTTTCACCGCCTGCTGTACCTGCATGCCCACTTTCAATGACTGGTGTATAATGACACCCAGGTCTCGTTATGGTCGAAATGACAATAAAAAGTGACTTGACTTGACTTGACCTGAAGTTCAAGTCCAGGCTCCGAGTCCAAGTCCAGGCTTCGTGTCCAAGTCAAGTCCGAGTCCAGGTTGTGTGTCTGAGTCCAAGTCCAGGTTCCGCGTCCGAGTCCAAGTCCAAGTCCAAGCTCCTCTGGTTCATTGTCCAACATTCATGACCACGTAAGCACCTAATCCTCACTCTCCGGCCTCCCTGGCAACTATTAATAAACACACCTCTGATAATGCTACCCCCGTATCTGTGTCCTGCACTTGGGTCCACTCCAACGCCCCATTGCAACAGTTATTTTGTAGAACAGTTTAGTCTTACTCTGTATTCAAGACTTCAAATTGTTTGATGGCTGGCATTGCCAGGGAAGAAAGAGGTGCCATCATTGCCCCATCACTGAAATGCTCCCACAACCAATGGACTCACTTTTAAGGTCTCTTCATCTCATGTTCTCAATACTTACTGCTTATTTATTTATATTATTGTTTCTACTTATTACATTTGCACAGTCTGTTGTCTTCTTCACTCTGGTTGAATGCCCTATTTGGGCAGTCATTCATTGATTGTGCTATAGTTACTATTCTATAGATTTCGTGAGTATGCCCACAAGAAAAAGTACCTCAGCATTGTACTTGGAGACATATATGTTCTTTTGATAATAACATTTACTTTGAACTTGGAACTTAGAGTGTAGGACCATTGGTAAATACCAAATAGAACTGTAGTTAATGATTCTTTAGCTGCCGGATTTTCAAGTACCATGTAGAGTGAAAGGGATTATCTGAATTTGCATTCTTTTCCTCCCACTCTTATCAGCTGACCCTGCTCTGTGTGGTCTGTACTTACCTCCCGGTCATGTTGTATTCGAAGGGAATGTCTATTAAGTAACACAATCAATTTGGCCAAAGGCCTTGAAGTCAACACATATTCCATTAGCACCTGTCATTCAGCTCCCTGTGGACTTCTGCAACTTCAACAAGTTGTGTACTATTGCTTCTAGAACTGGAACAATGGCCTAAAGAAATCAACCAGAAACATACCCAGAAGCAAATAATGATCCCATTAAACAATGCAGGTTGAGAGGAATTGCTAGTGGCTGAAATGGGGAGGGGGGAGGGCAGCATAGGTTATGTTGGTCCTTTGAGGTGCTTAATACTTTTTGAAAGTGAAGAGAGAGAGTGAACTGGAACACTAATCTCAAGCAACACACATCAAAGTTGCTGGTGAACGCAGCAGGCCAGGCAGCATCTCTAGGAAGAGGTACAGTCGACGTTTCAGGCCAAGATCCTTCGTCAGGACTAACTGAAGGAAGAGTGAGTAAGGGATTTGAAAGTTGGAGGGGGAGGGGGAGATCCAAAATGATAGGAGAAGACAGGAGGGGGAGGGATGGAGCCAAGAGCTGGATAGGTGATTGGCAAAGGGGATATGAGAGGATCATGGGACAGGAGGCCCGGGGAGAAAGACAAGTGGGGGGGGAACCCAGAGGATGGGCAAGGGGTATAGTCAGAGGGACAGAGGGAGAAAAAGGAGAGTGAGAGAAAGAATGTATGTATAAAAATAAATAACGGATGGGGTATGAGGGGGAGATGGAGCATTAGCGGAAGTTGGAGAAGTCAACGTTCATGCCATCAGGTTGGAGGCTACCCAGACGGAATATAAGGTGTTGTTCCTCCAACCTGAGTGTGGCTTCATCTTTACAGTAGAGGAGGCCGTGGATAGACATGTCAGAATGGGAATGGGATGTGGAATTAAAATGTGTGGCCACTGGGAGATCCTGCTTTCTCTGGCGGACAGAGCGTAGGTGTTCAGCGAAGCAGTCTCCCAGTCTGCGTCGGGTCTCGCCAATATATAGGAGGCCACATCGGGAGAACCGGACGCAGTATATCACCCCAGCCGACTCACAGGTGAAGTTTCGCCTCACCTAGAAGGACTGTCTGGGGCCCTGAATGGTGGTAAGGGAGGAAGTGTAAGGGCATGTGTAGCACATATTCCGCTTACAAGGATAAGTGCCAGGCGAACGCAGTCCCCCACTACCACAAATTTTGCAGTTGAGTATCCTGCATTTGGGGACATCGCAGGCGTCGGGACATCGCAGGCGTCAGCACACCCGAAGTGCAATGGGATAGCCTCGTCCTGGGAGAACCACCTTAATAATCACGGTCTCTCCCCTGCCGGGTAATCTCAAGAGTAGCAACAATTGACTGCTGTGATACTTTGTCTACATTAGCAGAAGGAGTACACAACCTTTCAAACTACTCTCTCATCCAAATTGGCATCTCCAGCACATTTCTGAAATAATCTGTGGTTCTGTCTCTGGCCTCATCAGTCACCACTATACCCAATGAAATGAATTACAAGCAAGTCATGCCAGATCCTGAGGACCTTCCTAAAGAGAAAAGACAATTCCAGCAGCCAGTAACTGGACACACATTAATGACAACACCAGGATATCTGGTTGATTCCTTTAGGCCATTGTTCCAATTTTAGAAGCAACAGTACACAACTTGTTGAAGTTGCAGAGGTTCACAGGGAGTTGAATGACAGGTGCTGTTAGAATATGTGTTGACTTCAAGGCTTTTGGCCAAATTGATTCAAGGCTAATATTGCAGACTCCATTTGAGTCCTCAAAGAGTACCCATGGTACCCTATCTGTATTTTCAAACTTGTGTCTAATGTACATGATACATAGAGAATACTATGAAAGAAATCCAACTTTTTTTGCATTTCTATGGATGAACACTGTTTCCATTAATTGCCAAGAACTTGGGCTATAGGTCCACTGTTCACTCACTCCCAGTCCTTATGTGTAACTATTCTTTCCTGATTTGTATATTGAAAGGATCTAGTACTTGCATCAAGTCTTCATGCAGGTGATTTTAAGACTGTAGTGTCTACAGTGATGGTAAGTACACAAAAACGTCACTCTCTAGCATTACTTACCGGCCAGGTGAGCACCCTTGAAATCTATGCCCCTTGGATTTCTCCATTGTTGAGGCCATTTTTAAATGCTGTGGCTGAGAGCTATTTAAATGGACAGTTCATCTTGAAAACCACAATTTTAGACATACCTGCAATGACCCCACTATTCTTTAAAATGGAAATCAATTCTTTCTTCCAAGTCAAACAAAAATCCTACTAAATGGTCAGTGATTAGGATTGAGACGATCACAATATTGAAGAAAGTATTGTGGTACTCTGAATTCTAATCTGTTCAATGATACAGAATGACCATTGTTTCAATTGTTATGCCTCAAATTTGGTAACACAGTCACTGATTCCGAAAATGAAGTGCTGCCTCTGCATTTTCTGTTTTTAGGATCACATGGACCCAACATGCTGTTAATAAGCTTGGTCTGTTTGAAAGTCTGTTTTATCATGCAGTCTTGGGGATAACTGCTGAATACCTGTGAATCCTGAACTGTTATCTTAAAACTTGAGCATTGGTTAGAGACAATATCTTGCAGGAGTATTCAAGCCTTCTTTTGGAATGTTATGCCATTAGTCTATCTATTCCCAAAGAAACTGATTTTTTCATGCAAGCTTATGTATCCCAGAGTGAATCTTTCAAAACCTTATCTTAGCTGATTTGATCTTCTTGTCTTGCTTTAGTTTTTTTTCAATTACCTACCAATATCGAATGCTCCTATGTAAAAGGTACATACCACAGGATTATTCCAAAATAAATGCTTTGTTGGGTGTTTCAGTAGAGTTTGATTTAACAATGGGATGACATACATTCCTAGGCAACTGAGTTTGATATTCCAGTTTCCATGTTTGATTGCCAATGAAAACAAAGCCAGGCTTGTTAATAAAGGTCAAGTGGCTTTTATCGCAAGCAGCATGTTACTAGAACTTTATCTAATTTCTTAGAAGATTGGCAAAGTTATTGGTGACAGCAAATTTGTTTCGGAAACTCTTTATTGTTCAATAATTGCCAAAGGAGTGTACTTTACGCAAACCATGCTCCAAAAAGTACACTTAAGTAGGATTAATTCTGTAACAGTCACTAGGACCAAACTTAAAACGATTAGAGAACTTTCACTGACATTTAAAGTATGTAGCTGTTTACACATCAGTAGATTCTGATGAATACCACATCATCTATTGGGGTGATAAATAACCTTGCACCATTTAAAAAATTAAATGTGCTGTTTCAACACACATGCTCAGATTTACATTGAACATTGTGGTTAAGTTTTTATTGCAGACTTGTATAAAGACTAAGATTAATGCTTTTATGCACTAGACGGAGAGACCTTATTATTGTATGTTGTTCTAAGCATCCTGTATCCTTTACTCTTGTGTAATGGATGGACTATATCTTTCACCATTTAATTTAAAAGCCCATGACAGGTCCTTTCCTCATATAGATGTGTTTTTACATATTTATTCTAAAGGCTTTAAAATATTCTTTTAAAAATGTAATTTCCTTTAACCTCCCTTGTGGATTCTACTTCCATTTATAACAACAGAGGAATTATACTTATGCTAATTTAGAGAAAGTGAAATGCAAATCATTTGTTGGAACTCTACACATGTTCGATAGTGCATCCAATATTATCTGGATCATGCCTCCTCCTGCACTATCGTATTTTTGAACAGATGCTCTACGGACAAAAGGACAAACCATTTTAGTTTAAAGATTGAGTAGTTACCTTTTCTTTTATCATCTCTTTTGAGGACATGCACTATATTAGTGTGTAGAGATTGGCAGTGAAAAATACTGTCACATTAAAGTGGCGAGCTTTTTTTTCTGCATTTGTTCTCTGGCCATATTTAACTTGCTGACCAAAAATGAGAGCAAGTAAACCGGATGCCCTACCTTGCTGCCCCATTCAGCAAGGATCAAGGGATCATAATCCCCAGAAGCTCCAGGTTTTAGTTGTGAATAAACAGCTTGGGCCCATCAACAAATTGTGTTGACATATGGTGCAGGTTTATGATTAATCTTGCACATGCTTAGCAATGATGGTGATCATCCTTCAGCAAACACCCTTTTAAAATAGACGTGAATATGCAGTTGCATTGACTAGTTTTCCGATGCAGACACTGTTGCTTTTGTCTCGGTTCAATAATCCAAATTCCTCAAGTTCCTCTTGCTTTGGATTAATATTCCTAAATATAACATTCACTCAACTAGTTTATATTCTGCTTAATCATAACAACTGCTTAGTTTTTCTAATCTACTTCCTTGTAATCTTTGTTCAATAGGCCTAATATAATGGGTAGGAAATGACCGATAATTGCGCCATGCAATTAGTTAATTAATTTAAAAGGCAGATTTAAATTTGCTTCACAATTCAGATATTGCCAAATCACAATTTAAAGTTCATTTGTGTGGTTGTGAGAGATCTAGTGATTAATGCAGAATCACTCTTATTCTATCACAGATTTTGGTTAGCCAAAAAGAAATCAAATCCCTCTTCATCCCATCATTCAGTAAAGAATTTCTGTGGGTAGCATATACAAGCATCAACATCACTGGCGACTGCCAGTATGATGGGCCTTGGAAGTGGTGGAGGATAGAACCAGACGAAGGGTGGTCCACTGGTCCTCCAGGTTCAGGAGTTCCATCAAATACCCCCAAACTCTGCGCTATCACTGTATGTAGTTCTAGTTGTAAAATTTTTCACAGAATAATCAATATATTCCCCACAGAAACAAAGAAAGTGTAAACATTTATTTGTATTTAAATTATAGAGCATCCCTGTAACTAAAAGGCAAGTCAGTGCAGTTTTGGGGGCTAATACTATTCGGTCCATAAATGGAGTGCCTCAGGGATCGGTGCTGGGTCCATTGTTGGTTGGCATCTATACCAATGACCTGGATGTTAATGTGGTTAACTGGATCAGCAAATTTGTGGATGATACCAAGATTGTGTCCACCAAGTAGTGGACAGCAAGGAAGGCTACCTTGGCTTGCAGTGGGATCTGGGCCAGCTGGAAAGATAGGCTAAAAAATGGCAGATAGAATTTAATGCAGACAAGTGCGAGGTGTTACACTTCAGGAGGACCTACCAGGGTAGATCTTACACAGTGAACACTAGGGCACTGATCTCCAAGAGGACCACAGTCTTGTCATGGTTTGGAGGCTTGCATGCTTCAATGACCTGGAGAGCTATGCTGGTTGGAGTCAGGGCTTTATACTTTGGCTCTTGTTAGAGTCACCCATGCCAAAAACATCAAAGGGTAGAGGCCAGACTAAGAGTGGTCCACTGGTCCTCCAGGTTCAGGGGTTCAGCTTTGAGATAACAACCCAGACTGGTAAAACAAAACTGTTACGGGAACAGTAATGAAGAACCATTCTGCACCTGAGTGTGTCGGTATTCCTGAGTCTCCACCCGGAACTTGTCCAACTGACAATAGTGAAAACCAGGCTACTGACATGATGAAGGAAGCCCTGAATACCGCCAGAGATAGAGGACCTTCATTGCTGCCATAAATGCCAGTGCTGTAATGGGCAGTAGAGAGGTAGGGCACTAAGGAGTGTGGTAGAACAAAAGGACCTGGGAATCTGGGTCCATAATTTGTAGAAAATGGAGCCACAATTAGACAGGGTCATAAAGAAAACTTTTGGCACATTGGCCTTCATAGAACACAGAACATTGAATATAGAACATAGAACAGTACAGCACAGAAACAGGCCATTCAGCCCACAATGTTAAGCCAAACCAGCTAAAAAGTAAATCAAAAACATCCAAACACTAACCCTCCTCCAGAGACCATGTCCATATCTCTCCATCTTCCTTACATCCATGTGACTATCCAACTGTCTGTTAAAAGCTTCTATGTATTTGCCTCTACCACCATACCAGACAGCATTCATGACTCTCTGAGTAGCAAATGTACCCTACACACCCCCCTTTGAACGCACTCTTCCTCACCTTCAATGCATGCCCTCTGGTATTAGAGATTTCAACCATAGGAAGCAGTTTCTCTCTGCCCACTCTATCTATGCCTCTCATAACCTTATAAACCTCTGTCAGATCTCTGCTCAGCCTCTGACGCTCCACAGAAAATAACTCGTTTATCCAGCCTGTCATGATACTGCATGCCCTCTAAACCAGTCAGCATCCTGGTAAACCTCTTCTGCACCCTCTCCAAAGCCTCAGCATCCTTGCTACAGTGGGGCGACCAGAAATGTATACAGTACTCTATATGTGGCCTAGCCAGACCTTTATAAAGTTGCAACATAAATCCAAATATTGAGTACAGGAAATGGGATGTATATTGAATTTGTATAAGACATTGGTGAGGCCTAATTTGGAGTATTGCAGTTTTGGTCTTCTACCTACAGGAAAGATTGAAATAAGATTGGAAGAGTACAGAGAAAATTTACAAGGATGTTGCCAGGGCTGGAGAACCTGATTTATAAGGAAAGATTAAATAGGTTTGAACTTTATTCCTTGGAATGCAGAAGATTTGGGGAAGATTTGATAAAGGTATACAAAATTATGAGGATAAATGCAAGCAGGCTTTTTCCACTGAGTTTGGGTAGGACTTGAAATTGTCAAAATTGCAAATGTCACTCCACTCTTTAAGAAGGGAGGAAGGCCAGTTATATGAAATTATAGGCCAGTTAGCCTAACCTCAGTGGTTGGGAAAGTGTTGGAGTCTATTGATAAAGATGTCATTTCAGGGTATTTGGAGACTAATGATCTCAGAAAGGATGTGTTGTCATTGGGGAGAATCCAGAGGAGGTTCACGAGGATGATTCTGGGAATGAAGGGTTTAACATAGTCATAGTCATACTTTATTGATCTCAGGGGAAACTGGTTTTCGTTACAGTTGCACCATAAATAATAAATAGTAATAAAACCATAGATAGTTAAATAGTAATATGTAAATTATACCAGTAAATTATGAAATAAGTCCAGGACCAGCCTATTAGCTCGGGGTGTCTGACCCTCCATGGGAGGAGTTGTAAAATTTGATGGCCACAGGCAGGAATGACTTCCTATGACGCTCTGTGCTGCATCTCGGTGGAATGAGTCTCTGGCTGAATGTACTCCTGTGCCCAACCAGTACATTATGTAGTGGATGGGAGACATTGTCCAAGATGGCATGCAACTTAGACAGCATCCTCTTTTCAGACACCACCGTGAGAGAGTCCAGTTCCATCCCCACATCACTGGCCTTACGAATGAGTTTGTTGACACTGTTGGTGTCTGCTACTCTCAGCCTGCTGCCCCAGCACACAACAGCAAACACGATCGCACTGGCCACCACAGACTCGTAGAACATCCTCAGCAGCATGGCCCGGCAGATGTTAAAGGACCTCAGTCTCCTCAGGAAATAGAGATGGCTCTGACCCTTCTTGTAGACAGCCTCAGTGTTCTTTGACCAGTCCAGTTTATTGTCAATTCGTATCCTCAAGTATTTGTAATCCTCCACCATGTCCACACTGACCTATATTCACTGGAATTTCACGGAGTGTGGGGGGAGGGGAATCACACTGCAACCTACTGACTGTTGAAAGGACTAGGTAGGGTGGATGTGAAGAGGATGTTTCCTCTGGTGGGGGTGTTCAGAACTAGAGGGCATGGCCTCAAAATTGAGGGGTGACCTTTTAGAACAGAGGTAAGGAGGAATTTTTTTAGCCATAGAGTAGTGAATCTGCAGAATGCTCTACCACAGACAGTGGCGGAGGCCAAGCCTGTGGGTATATTTAAAGCGGAAGTTGATGGTTTCCTGATGGGTCAGAGCATCAAAGGATATGGTGAGAAGGCAGGTGTATGGGGTTGAGTGGGATCCAGGATCAGCCATGTTGGAATGACAGAGCAGACTCGATAGGCTGAATCACCTAATTCTGCTCCTATGTCTTATGGTGTTATGGACTGCAACTAGTGGTTCTGGGCTGTGGATGAAAGTTGAAATGTTTAAGGGGAACATGAGTGGAAACTTCTTCACTTAGAGGGTTGTGAATGTGTCAAAGAAGCTGCCAGCACAAGTAGTGCATTACAGCTCGATTTCAACATTGAAGAGAAGTTTGGATAGGACACGGATGGTAGGGTTATGGAGGGCTATGGTCCCAGTGCAGGTTGATGGAAGTAGGCAGTTCAAGATCTGGAATAGATAGAGATGAGGATAGAAACCCTGAGTCCAACCCAAGTTAAGTTTGCAATTAACATAAGGGCACACCCTGATGCCTTTCCTATCTTTGCAGTGGATTTCAACCAGGCCAACTTGAAGAAATATCTGAAGAACTACCACCAACATATCACCTGTGGAACCAGAAAAGCCAACAGACTTGACCACTGATATACCACCATCAAGAATGCTTACTGTGCCATCCCGTGACCTCACTTTGGAAATTTGATCACCTGCCTGTACTTCTCACAGTATACAGGCAGAGACTGAAGACTGTAACACCCGTGGTGAGCACAAAGAAATTATGGTCAAGCGAGGCAAAAAAGTGCCCACAGGACTGCTTTGAGCCAGTGGATTGGACAACATTATAGATAGATAGATATACTTTATTGATCCCGAGGGAAATTGGGTTTCGTTACAGCCGCACCAACCATGAATACAGCATGAATATAGCAATACAAAAACCACAAACAATCAAACAACAAAATGCAAACTATGCCAGATGGAAATAAGTCCAGGACCAGCCTATTGGCTCTGGGTGTCTGACCCTCCATGGGAGGAGCTGCAAAGTTCAATGGCCACAGGCAGGAACAACCTCCCGTGACGCCCAGTGTCGTATCTCAGTGGAATATAGCCGAAGTCCAACAGCAAAAAGTACAATATCCGGTCTGCAAACACGTTCCTCGATCGTAATGTGACCTGGATTGCACCATCCGTTGTTAACCAGAACAGTAAGCACCCAACTCCTTAACGCTTACCGCTCTCAATGCACTTCCGGTCAACCCAAACGGTCTGGAAGCCGCCCATGGAAAAGTTTTGATCAGGTATGTTCTCGTGCAGCCCTGTTCCAGTAAAACACATAACACTGCACTCCCAAAATGTTCTCTGACGCCTGGCTAGTGCCGTGAACTCGTCCATTTTATTACCCACCAAACTCCTCTTCTGCATAAGTCTCCGTTGTCTTGACCTGGTCCTCTTTCCTCGCCTGTGTGATCCCCCTCTGAATCCTCTGTGTGTTTTCCTCCAGATTTCAGCTATGGTGTCCGCCGCTCAGAGGTTCAGAGATTTATTTTCAAATCTGAATGATTATACTATAGTTGTCACTGACTTCATCAAGATCTGCATTTATGAGTGTATGACTTTGAGAACATACAAGACTAAGCCAAACCAAAAGCCATGATTAAACCAGAAGGTTGATAGTATGTTGAGGGCTAAATCTGTGGCATTTAAGCCTGGCGATTCAGATCTACAGAAAAAATCCTGGTATGGCCTATGGAAGGCTATTTTAAGAGCTGTAAAACAATTCCAATTGAGCTTAGAGATGGAATCGGATGCATGTCAGTTCTGACAGAGTTTTCAGGGCATTATTTCCTGCAAAGAAAAATCTAACATCATAAATGACTAACAAGAGAAAATCTGCTGATGCTGGAAATCCAAACAACCTACACAAAATGCTGGAGGAGCTCAGTAAGCCAGGCAGCATCTAGGAAAAGAGTACATTCGATGTTTCCAGTGAATATCTTTCGGCAAGACTGGAGAAAAAAGCAGAGGAGTAGATTTAACAGGTGGGAGAGGGGAGAGAGAAACATGAGGTGATAGGTGAAACAGAGGGGGAGGGATGAAGTAAAGAGCTGGGAAGTTGATCAGTGAAAGAGGTACAGGGCTGGAGAAAGTGGAATCTGATAGGAGAGGCCAGAAGGCCATGGAAGAAAGAAAAGGGGGGAGGAGCACCAGAAGGAGGTGATGGGTGTGCAAGGAGATAAGGTCAGAGAGGGAAAAGGGGATAGGGAATGATGAAGTGGGGGGTGCATTACCCGAAGTTCGAGAAATCAATGTTTATGCCATCAGGTTGGAGGCTACCCAGATGGAAGATAAGGTGTTGCTCCTACAACCTGAATGTGGCCTCATCCTGACAATAGAGGAGGCCATGTACTGTCATGTTGGAATGGAAATGGGAATGGGAATGGGAATGGGAAGTGGAATTACAATGGGCGGCCACTGGGATATCCCGCTTTTTCTGCGAATGGAGCGTAGGTGTTTGGCGGAGCGGTCTCCCAATGTATGTCGGATCTCACTGATACACAAGGGGCCACACCGGGAGCACCGGAAACAGCATATGACCCCAACAGACTCACAGGTGAAGTGTCACCTCACCTGGAAGGACTGAGGCCCTGAACGGTAGTGAGGGTGGAGGTGTAGAGGCAGGTGTAGCACTTGTTCCTCTTACAAGGATAAGTGCCAGGAGGGAGGTCAGTGGGGAGGGACGAATGGACAAGGGAGTTGCGTAGGGAGCGCTTCCTATGGAAAGTAGAAAGTGGGGGAGAGATGTGCTTGGTGGTGGGATCCTTTAGAGATGGCAGAAGTTGTGAAGAATTATGTGCTGCACGTGGAGGCTGGTGGTGTAGTACGTGAGGACATGAGGAACCCTGTCCCTGGTAGCGTGGTGGGAGGATGGGGTGAGAGCAGACGTGCATGAAATGGAAGAGATGCAGTTGAGGGAAGCATTGATAGTGGAGGAAGGGAAGCCCCTTTCTTTGAAGAAGGAGGACATCTCCTTCATTCTGGAATGAAAAGTTTCATCCTGAGAGCAGATGCAGCGGAGACAGAGGAATTGAGAGATGGGGATGGTGTTTTTACAAGTAGCAGGGTGGGAGATGGTATAATCTAGGTAGCTGTGAGAGTCTGCAGGTTTGTAATAGAGATCAGTAGATACGCTGTCTATAGAGATAGAGACAGAGATTGAGAAAGCAGAGGGAGGTGTCAGAAAAGGATCGGGTAAATTTAAGGGCAGGGTGGAAGTTGGAGGCAAAGTGGATGAAGTCAATGAGTTCAGCACGGGAACAGGAAGCAGCACCAATGTAGTTGTTGATGTATTGTAGAATATGTGCAGGACAGTCACCAGTGTAGGCTTGGAACACAGACTGTTCCACATAGCCAACAAATGGCTGTGATGCTGCACTCCCAGATGAGCTCAGTACCTTTTGTGCACACTTTGAAAGGGAGAATGAAACTACACCTGTGTGAATCTCTGCAGCATCTGGTGACCCTGGACAATAACAGTACCTATGTCAGACTACACACATCAAAGTTGCTGGTGAACGCAGTAGGCCAAGCAGCATCTGTAGGAAGAGGTGCAGTCGACGTTTCAGGCCGAGACCCTTCATCAGGAAGATAAGGTGTTGCTCCTACAACCTGAATGTGGCCTCATCCTGACAGTAGAGGAGGCCATGTACTGTCATGTTGGAATGGAAATGGGAATGGGAATGGGAATGGGAAGTGGAATTACAATGGGCGGCCACTGGGATATCCCGCTTTTTCTGCCAATGGAGCATAGGTGTTTGGCGAAGTGGTCTCCCAATGTATGTCGGATCTCACTGATACACAGTCCTGACGAAGGGTCTCGGCCTGAAACGTCGACTGCACCTCTTCCTACAGATGCTGCTTGGCCTGCTGCATTCACCAGCAACTTTGATGTGTGTTGCTTGAATTTCCAGCATCTGCAGAATTCCTGTTGTTTACCTATGTCAGACTGCTGTTTATTGCTTACAGCTCAGCATCAAACATAATTGTACCCTCAGTTTTAATCCACAAGCTCCAAATCCTGGGCCTCAGTAACTACTTCTGCAACTGGGTCCTTGACGTCCTCACTAGGAGACCAGAGTCAGTGCAGATCGGAAATACCATCTTCCTCTTGGTGACAATCAACACTAGTGCACCTCAAGGATGTGTGCTTAGTCCACTGCTCTACTCTCTCTACACCCATGACTGTGTGGTTAGGCACAGCTAAGACATCATCTACTAATTTGCCAACAACACAACTACTGTTGGCAGAATTTCAGATGGTGATGAGGAGGCATACAGGACCACCTTAGATCAGCTGATCGTCATGACAACCTTGCACTTAACGTCAGTAAGGCCAAGGAATTGAGTGTGGAATTCAGGAAGGGGAAGTGAAGGAAACCCACACCAGTCCTCATCGAGGGTTGGACAGTGGAAACGGTGAGCAGTTTCAAGTTCCTGGGCGTCAACATCTTTGAAGATCAATCCTAGGCCCAATATATTGATTACAAAGAGGGAATGACAGCAGCTATATTTCATTAGGAGTTTGAAGAGACTTGGCATGTTATCAAGGACCCTTGCAAATATCTACAGATATACTGCAGGGAGCATTCTAACTGGTTGCATCACCATCTAGTATGGATGGGCCACCACAGGAAATTAAAAACCCAGCCATCTCCATCTCGAGCACCTGCCTTCCCGGCATCAAAGACACCTTCAATAGGCAATGCCCCAAAAAAGCAGCATCCACTATTAGGGGCCCCATCACCCAGGAGATGCCCTCTTCTCACCGCTGCCATTGGGAAGAAGGTACAGGAACCTGAAGACAGAGACTCAACAATTCTGGAACAGCTTCTTCCCCTCTGCCATCAGACTCCTAAATGGACAATGAACCCAAGAACACTACCTCACTATTTTTACACTACTTATTTTATGTAATCTTTTATATATAATTTATTGTAATTTATAGTTTCTAAATTATTATTATGTGTTGCAATGTACTGCTGCCACAAAACAATAAATTTCACTTCATATGCTGATGATATTAAATCTATCAGGATCAAAATCAGAATCAGGTTTAATATCACCAGCATATGTTTTAACATTTGCTAACTGTGACAGCAGTACAATGCAATACGTGATACTGTAGAAAAAAGCTGTGAATTACAGTAAATATATACAGTATATAGTTAAGTAAGTAGTGCAAAAATAGAAATAAAAAAAATAATGAGGTAGTGTTTATGGGTTCAATGTCCATTCAGAAATCGGATGGCATAGAGGAAGAAGCTGTTCCAGAATCGTTGTGTGTGTGCCTTCAGGCTTCAGTACTTCCTTCCTGACAGTAACAATGAGAACAGGGCATGTCCTGGGTGATGGGGGTCGTTAACGATGGACACCACCTTTCTGAGCCACCCCTCTTGAAAATATCTTGAGGCTAGTGCCCATGATGGAACTGACTTAAGTTCACAACTCTGTTTTATCCAGTTCAGTCGCAATCCCCCCACCCCCATATCAGACAGCGATGCAAACAGTTAGAATGCTCTCCACGGTACATCTGTAGAAATTTGCCAGTGTTTTAGTTGACATACCAAATCTCTTCAAACTTCTAATTAAGCATAGCTGCTGCCTTGCCTTCTTTATAGCTGCATCAATTTGTTGCATCCAAGTTAGGTCCTCAGAGATATTAACACCCAGGAGCTTGAAACTGCTCACTCTCTCTCTCCACTTCTGATCCTTCTATGAGGATTGGTGTCTGTTCCCACATCTTACCCTTTCTGAAGTCCACAATCAGCTCTTTCGTCTTACTGACATTGAGTGCCAGGTTGTTGCTGCAGCACCACTCCACTAGCATACAGTATATCTCGCTCCTGTACACCCTCTCGCCACTATCTGAGATTCTGTCAACAATGGTCATATAATCTGCAAATCTATAGATGGCATTTGAGTTGTGCCTTGCCACACAGACATCTATGTAGAGATAGTAGAGCGGTGGGCTAAGCTCACACCTCTGAGGCACACCGGGGCTGATTATCAGTGAGGTGGAGATGTTACACCTCCGTTGAATCTGCTATGCTCTAGAGAATAAGGTACTAACCTGTTCAACCTTTCACTATAACTCAATCCTGGCAACATCCTTGTACATTTTCTCTGTACACTTTATTGAACTAAACACAATACTCCAAAGTAGGCCATACCAATGTCTTTTACAACTTCAACATAACATCCCAACTCCTTTATGCAAAACTTTGATTTATGAAGGTCAATGTGCCAAAACCTCTCTTTACGACTCTATGTACCCGTGAAACCACTTCCAGGGTATTATAGCAAAACACCCAAAATGCTGGAGGAACTCAGCAGGCCAGGCAGCATCTATGGAAAAGAGTAAACAGTCAACTTTTTGGGCTGAGACTCCTCATCAGGACTGAAGAAAAAAAGATAAGAAGTCAGAGTTAGAAGGTGGGGAGGAGGGGCGGGAGAAACACAAGGTGATAAGTGAGACCGGGAGGGGTGAACTAAAGAGCCGGGAAATTGATTGGTGCAAGAGATACAGGGCTGGAGAAGGAGGAATCTGATGGGAGTGGACAGAAGGTGATGGAAGAAAGTTAAAGGGGGTCGAGCACCAGAAGAAGGTGATGGGCAGGTAAGGAGATAAGGTGAGAGAGGAAAAAGGGAATGAGGAATGGTAAGGGTGGGGGGAAGAATTACTGGAAGCTCAGGCATCATAAATCTGTTTTCCCACATCTCTCTGCTCTTCTGCACTCCTCAGTACCCTAATTTTCACTGTGTGAGCCCTATCCCGGTTTGTGCTCCCAAAATGCAACACCTCACACTTGTCTGCATTAAATTCCATTTTTAGCCCATTTTTTTCAGCTGGTCCAGATCCCCACTACAAGCTATGATAGATTTCCTTGCTATCCACTACACTCCCAATTTTGGTACGATCTGCAAATTTGCTGATGCAGTTTCCTACATTGATCTGAATGGCAAACAACAATGGTCCCAGCACCGATCGTTATAGCACACCACCATTATCCCTCTCTGGTTTATTCAAATCCAACAAACAATTATCTACTAATGGCTTTCTTTTATTAAAAAATCTAATTTCATTTTTTAGAATTTATTTTTAAAGTTTTGATTTTCAAAAGATGTAATGCCCGCAACAAGATGGCATATTTTTGCAGAGGAAAATCCAGACATTATAATGTCACTGTCCAAGATCATTCAGCAGCAAGAGTTAAATTATATAAATTTTGAAAACAGGCGAACAAATTGGGTACACTTATTAAAATAATAAGTTTCAAGTAAGCTGCATAAACATCGGGTTACTTTTCTCCCTGCTTCTGGATGAAATGAATCCTGTTACAATGTGGGACCTTCATTGTTTTCCAATGGATGCTTTCTTCCGAATAGCTGTAAAATGTACACCAACATAGAATGCATTTTTCAAGGAATTTATTTTGCATTTGCAAAAAATCATGGCAATTTATTTTTAGAATTGGACAAATGCTCAATATAAAAAGTCTCACTTAAGATTATTGATGTTTAGATTTCAGTAAGTCACTTTCCAGGAATACTGAACTAGTAAAGCTATTAATACAAGAAACACGCAACATGCACAAGGTACAACCTCAACTGAACAACTCCTAGGAAGGCAAGTGAAAAAAAAGACTGACATTTCTCCTGGCTCTATTACAATGCAATTAATCTGTCCTGTCTTTTCATTTGTGAGCTCAGTTTGGAAAACCAAAAGGCTGGAGATATTGTTAGATTGGACAAATGCCCTACTTCTGACAAGGCAAAATTTTCACATATTTAAAGATCCTATCAAAGAGAACTACTCTGCATGAATTACATGTATAAACATAGGAGAGAAAACCTCTTGGTAGAGGCAGGTTTACGGTAGTGAATATCAAAGTTAGCAATTTAGATGTGAAATTAGCAACTTCAGGTTTTTAACATTTTAAAGGGTAAACAGATTTGGACAGTTGGCTTCTAAATTCCTTCACCCTTCTACTTAAATTGAAATGATGAGTGGAATGGCATAACTTTCGTGAAGTGCTAAACCAATATTTGTAAATTGTTGATCAGGATGTTAACAAGTAAAATTTTGTAATCTACAGTACAAAGGGAAAGAGCATCTTGCCATTATTAAATGAAAGATTTAAATGGTTACTGATCGAGAGAATACAATACTTAAAACAATGGGATCACCTGTAGTATATCAATTTTCTAAGTTGCTGCAATATATAAGACCATAAGACAAAGGAGCAGAAGCCGGCCATTCGGCCCATCGAGTCTGCTCCGCCATTTTATCATGAGGTGATCCATTCTCCCATTAAGTCCCACTGCCCCACCTTCTCACCATAACCTTTGATGCCCTGGCTATTCAGATACCATCAATTTCTGCCTTAAATACATCCAATGACTTGGTCTCCACTGCTGCCCGTGGCAACAAATTCCATAGATTCACCACCCGCTGACAAAAAAATTTCTTCACATTTCTGTTCTGAATGGGCGCCCTTCAATCCTTAAGTTATGCCCTCTCGTACTAGACTCCCACATCATGGGAAACAACTTTGCCACATCCACTCTGTCCATGCCTTTCAACATTCCAAAATGTTTCTATGACATCTCCCCTCATTCTTCTAAACTCCAAGGAATACAGTCCAAGAGCGGACAAACGTTCCTCATATGTTAACCCTCTCATTCCCGGAATCATTCTAGTGAATCTTCTTTGTACCCTCTCCAACGTCAGCACATCCTTTCTTAAATAAGGAGACCAAAACTGCCCACAGTACTCCGAGGTCTCACCAGTGCCTTATAGAGCCTCAACATCACATCTTTGCTCCTATACTCTATTCCTCTAGAAATGAATGCCAACACTGCATTCGCCTTCTTCACCACCAACTCAATCTGGAGGTTAACCTTAAGGGTATGCTCTATGAGGACTCCCAAGTCCCGTTGCATCGCAGAACTTTGAATTCTCTCCCCACTTAAATAATAGTCTGCCCTTTTATTTCTTCTGCCAAAGTGCATAACCATACACTTTCCAACATTGTACTTCATTTGCCACTTCTCTGCCCATTCTTCCAATCTATCCAAGTCTCTCTGCAGACTCTCTGTTTCCTCAGCACTACCAGCCCCTCCACCTATCTTCCTACCGTCGGCAAACTTAGCCACAAAGCCATCTATTCCATAATCCAAATTGTTGATATACAATGTAAAAAGAAGCGGCCCCAACACGGACCCCTGTGGAACACCACTGGTAACCGGCAGCCAAACAGAATAGGATCCCTTTATTCCCACTCTCTGTTTCCTGCCAATCAGCCAATGCTCTATCCACGTATGTAACTTTCCTGTAATTCCATGGGCTCTTATCTTGTTAAGTAGCCTCATGTGCGGCACCTTGTCAAAGGCCTTCTGAAAATCCAAATATATAACATCCACTGCATCTCCCTTGTCTAGCCTGCTTGTAATTTCCTCAAAAAATTTTAATAGGTTTGTCAGGCAGGATTTTCCTTTAAGGAATCCATGCTGACGTTCTGCCTATCTTGTCATATGCCTCCAGGTATTCTGTAACCTCATCCTTGACAATCGACTCCAACAACTTCCCAACCACCAATGTCAAGCTAACAGGTCTATAATTTCCTTTTTGCTTCCTTGCCCCCTTCTTAAATAGCGGAGTGACATTTGCAATCTCCCAGCCCTCCGGAACCATGCCAGAATCTATCGACTTTTGAAAGATCATCGCTAATGCCTCCGCAATCTCCACAGCTACTTCCTTCAGAACACGAGGGTGCATTCCATCTGGTCCGGGAGATTTATCTACTTTAGACTACTCAGCTTCTTGCGTACGTTCTCTGTCGTAATTGTGACTGCACACACTTCTCTTCCCTGCCACCCTTGAGCGTCCGGTTTACTGCTGATGTCTTCCTCAGTGAAGACTGATGCAAAATACTCGTTCAGTTCCTCCGCCATCTCCTTATCTTCCATTATAATTTCTCCAGCATCATTTTCTATCAGTCCTATATCTACTCTCACCTGTCTTTTACTCTTTATATACTTGAAAAAGCTTTTAGTATCCTCTTTGATATTATTTGCTAGCTTCCTTTCATAGTTCATCTTTTCCCTCTTAATGACCTTCTTAGTTTCCTTTTGTAAGCTTTTAAAAACTTCCCAATCCTCTGTCTTCCCACTAATATAGACAGACATAAATGTTCAGCTTTAATTATGGAGAGGTTATGGTGAAAAATGACAGAGAACATACAAGATACCAACTTTTTTTTAAGTTGTTTAAAAATTTGACCCATGCTTCTATTAAGGGGTATTTTACTTGTAGTATCTGCCACCAAATGCACAGTAAGTTAAAAGTGTTGACAAGTTAAACAAGTTAACATGTTAAAGTATCATTTTTACATTTGTTTTGCCTTTTTTTGCTTTCGATTTATATGCTTGTAGGTAAAAATAATCTATATTAAGATATTGTAGAATGCTATCACTATGGTCATTTTAAAACTGGTTGTGTAATTTCATTTGCTAACATCTCACAACACTGAAGGAAAAACATGTACTGGAAAACAGCAGAAGCTTTCTCAATTGTTTACTAATTTCCAGAAGCATCAAGTTAACACTGACAACTAGGGAAAAATTGTAACAATAGAATAAAATATTTAATAAGCTTGTATCAAATGTTTACTAATAGTTGTTTGTGATCAACACCTATAACAAAATAATCTGATCATTTAGTACAGTGGTTTCTACATTTTAGTTCGTACTCAATAAATGTTAAACGACAAGGAGATATGGGAATTCTAAAATTAACAAATAATTTTCATTTAAGTATTATGTTTACACATGCATGGAAATTCTTATTTCATTTTAGGATGAATTATTCTTAAAACCTGAAAATGTGTAGTCCTTCATATGTACTGATAGTGATCAGAAGCCTACGAAAACATATTTTCTGACATTATGTAATGGATGCTGTTGTATCTGATAAATACTGCATGTAAATTACATTGCACCAGTGCCTACAGCTATTTTGGTTGATGTTCTAGACCCTCTCCTTTACTTACTTAACATTTGATTGTACATCTGAAATAGGAAGAATATTAATTAAACTGATGTGCGATGTTTCCAAATATTCCACCTGAAAATTAGATATTTGGAGAAATATTTTATTAAATTCAAATCAAGACAGTTATCTTTATGTGCTAAAAAAGTAATTTTCTTATTAGAGCATGTTGGATAGATTATTTTAATTTTGTTGGAGAAAATGCTGCTACTACTAAAGTAAAAGCTACTGCTATTACTGGTACAAACTCAATTTTTATTCAGATCTTTTCTTTGTAGTCTGAAATTACATTCTGCAATGTTGGTGATGAACACAGAAATACTTTTCTACAAAACAGTTGCTTTTGAAGGTTGGTGTTATCCTGCTTGAAAAGATATGCCATTAGTATTAAAAGAATGAATGTATGATATTTGATACAAAATGATTTATATCACATCACATGTATCAATAGTTATAGTCAACAATATTTGATAAACAAAGGGCCATGAGCATTTTACTTCTTTGCTAAATATCAATGGTTCAATGGTTCCATTCAATATCAGAGAATGTATACAATATACAACCTGAAATTCTTACTGTCTGCAGACATCGATGAAACAGAAGAAAACCCCCAAAATAAAGAATAAGAACCCCAAAACTCCTCTCCCCCTCCCACACACAAGCAGTAGCAAAAGTTTCAACCCTCCCCCCACTTATTCCAGCAGGAAGCATCAGCACCCACCACCCACCAGGCAAAGTCCCCAAAGAGAGACCATGATCTGCAGGCCAATGAAAACTATTGTTCACCCAACAATTCAACAAGCCTTCTCTTCCTCTCTCACTAACAAGGTAATATTAACAACTATTTCCTTAAAATGACCATAAAAGAAACTATTGAGGACTATTTTAATATACTGATCTTTAACTCTTAGTTATTTGATTACATCTCCACCATCTCCTTCTTCAATGTTCGACCAATACTAACTGCAAACACTCATTGTAGAGTACTAACACTAAAAACTAGAATTCAAACTTGTATTATGGCAGCATGAATCACCCATTTGCAATTTTGGTAACATCCCAGGCCGATTACCGAGTATATTTTTATAAGTTAATAAGATAAATCATTCCGAATTCCAAGCATCCTGCAATTATAACATTTAGAAGCTTTCTTTAAGCAATTTTTTTCTAAAAAAAAGATGAGCAAAATGTACAATTCTTCAGTACATGCAGTTGTTAAGTAAAACAGACCACACCAATTTGAGGTGCAAAATAATTTTTGCTGGTCACTGAAGTAATGGATGTTTATATTTTATTTACAGCATTTTTGAAGTGTGTTTGAGCCAGAAAGAGCTTGGTATTTGTTACGATGATATTCTTAATAATAAAACCACAGTCACTAAGTTGTTTGTAAATGAATTTAAAATAGATATCTCTTTGTGTCCTGGTTTACCTTATCTAGTGGTAGATAAACTACATCCAAAAGTAAGCACACACAAGTCAATTTGAAACTAAATTGACAAACAAAATTTTGACCATACAGAAATAGATGAAAAGCTGAGAGAACCCAAGTTATAAATCATAAACAAAATCTCCGTGATCACATTCATTTTTATTATCATATAGATTTCTCTTGTATGCAAATGATTTGAACATTTAATCTAAAAGAAAAAAATCAGGCAGAAATTACTGATATATCAGTATCTGTTGAATATATTCCTAAACCCTCCAAATTAAACTTGGGAATTTGGATAAACATGTATTTTGTAATTCATAGATATATAACAAATATATAAAACCTAACAACATGTCATTATTTTACTTCTGTATTTCCCAATTGTTATTCAGCTTTACATTTTCTTTTTGGTATGATTTGAACATCTATACATTTTGATGAGTTTGTTATGATGGGGTATCACCTTAAGTTGTTACAGAACAATATTATAAATTATATTTTGGTACTGCTGTAAAAGAAACTTAAATAAATAAATTACTCCTCAATATCTTTGAAGGGATGTTTGATAATCTAAATTACATTTTGTGTAATAATGTACAGTGGATTTATAATGAACCTACTTAACTTTAGCAGTTTCCTGATTAGGCATTATGCAGTACCATTCTGTATATATGTACAAATGATTTGGAATTGTATTTAAGTAATTTTGACCACATGATATATTGACATAATAAAGGATGATAAAAAGGCACAGATTTTGTTCACAATGATTTAAATCTAGCTTTTATAATTGTTCCGTTTCAGAGTTTGCACAATGCACTATACTGTATCCAGCAATGTGGCAAGCAAACAGGCTTTAGTGGAGGCTCTTTTGCTGTAAGTTTACTGACATATATATTAAGGAAATTAACACTTGAATTTTTGAAGCAACTTCTGAAAGTACATTTCTAATGATAATACAGATCTGTACAACAATAAACTCGTTCATTTCATACTAAATTGGTGTAAACACAAGTGTGCACAAAGCTTTGGCTAAATGGAGACGATTCTCGTTGTATGGGGGGGACTTTGGAAAACAGTGTAATTCCACAATTAAAAATACAGATAGTGAATCTAGCTCCACAGATTTTGAAAATCATCTCTTTCTTTTAAGTTTTCTTATAAAAATCAGGCAAATTTAAAAATTCTAGTTAAATTTATTTTGCAATATACCAAAAGGCTGTACTTAAAATTTTGCCATTACTGTAAATAATAATGTGCAATAGATTAAGCAAGAGCTGCTTTTGGCAACATGACACATTTTGCATGTAAACCAAAGGAAATACTCATGTCCCATGTGATTTTGATGAGCAGCTCAAAAGCATAATTAGACCAGGACTATTCACTATTGCTCTTCCCATCTCGCGCACTTGCTCGCCCACCAAATGTGAAATGTTCGCCTGTTCTCTCAAATGTGATGGTTGTTGAACTTATTTTTAGTGTCACTTGATAAGCTTCCCTGCTTGCAGAGAGACATCCCACTGACCCAGCCACTGGTCATTGTCTATACCAGTTCACGTCAAAGCAGGCGCGCTTTGTCAGGTTTCGACTCGAATATCCATTTTACATTTCATGTACAGTATCGAAAGTGACTGCATCATTCGAGCTTTTCTCAGCTGCTGCCTTCTTCTCCCCCACAGTGTTTCTGCTCATACAGACATCATTTGGGATTGTTTTCTTGACAAAGTGGTTGAGGGAAAAATATTATAAAATGTATTTTTCCTCAACATTTAGGAATGGGGCTGCAGAAGGAAAACATAACTTGATTGTTTGGTTACCATCAAGGGTACTTTTCCCTCTCTCATACCTAACCAATGCAAAGTACATTTGAAAAATCCAAGCAAAGCTTAAATAGCAATAGGTCATTCAATGTCAAAAAGCATTAAAAAAAAAATATGAGGAAAATCTTCACAGGCTGCTGCTTGCTGTTGCCTTTAATTATATTAATTAAACTTTGAAATTCTCATGCAAAGAGAGTTGCTGGCTTGTGACACAGCAAAGTCCTTGGAGATTTGAAAAATGAGGGAATGCCAGTTTATGCAACCTTAGTTTGTAACAGGATTGCTCTATTTTCTCTTATTTATTTATTTAATCAAAATAAACAAATCAATGAGTATGCTTAAATATGGTGATAGGTTATGCACTACTGAACACAGGACAACTGCAAACTACCGGACACTACTTCAAGCCTCAGAGCACCAATGTCTCAATTTCTGCAGAAGATCTATTAATTTTTTTTCTCAGTACATAATGAAAGAAAGGTGTCTTCAAAAACTAAAGGGCAAAGTCTAGCTGATTCCCATACCTTGAGGCACCCTGTCTACAATTTGTCATGCGTGTGCGCTTTTCAGTGGAAAATGACAAGATTTTCAGTCAGACGGCTCCCGTAAGGCATTGTAAAGTGGTGAAGTTGGAAAGATCTTCTGATGTGACATCGCCGAAAGGCAATGAACCTACGCACCGGGTAGGTCTGGTGAGATTGCTGCTCTGCCTGTGGCTAACAGGTTCTATTTTGACAATACACTCTGTCTATAAAATTTGATTATCTGAAACAGCATATTACGGTCAAAATATATTCAGACTGGAAAAAAATGTCAAAGTGACTTCAACTGCCAAGAATCAATGGATTTTAGTGGGGAGTGGGAAGAGTGCTCATGTTTTGATTCTGTTGTACTGGCATTACCAAGGACTGGTGATCAGAGAAGTAACTCAGCTGTCAAGTTTTTTTGCAAATATCTTTGCACATGAGTCTTAATGCAGTTTTATCACAAGAATTAACAACATGCACTGCAAAATTGCTGTCTTTTAAATGGAAGGCCACTGATGTCCGTCGAAAGTAGAAAATGCTTCATCATTCCTTGGTAGGCAGAAGAGAAAATTAAGCATCTCTAGCTTCATTTTGCTTACTGTGTCTGGACTCGGCTGAAGTTGATACAGCGACCCTGTAAATTGAAAGAAAAGTAGTAAATAACCTAGAGAAACAAGTTATGGTCAATAAATAATTTTACAGTAATTGGTATACTTATGGGGTGAGAGTTGTTACGATCTTTTAGACATGCATATTTCCTCATAAGTGCTTTTAAATATTACCATAATTGCACCAACTAATTTAGTCACACTTGGGATCCTGAACAATATAAAATGATCTCATTAACTAATGCTTTGTAGTGTTGTCATTACACGGAACTAGAACCTCCACAAATTATTTTGACACTTTTGATGAGTAATACAGTTGGCATCGTATTTTGTGCCTCCATACAATGTAAGTGAACAGAATTGCACAAAATGGATACATCATTCCAGTGAGGATAGCTCTGAAGGATGGATATTACAGCACACTCCTCTGCAACTCTGAGACCCGACTTTAAATTCAGTCCAGACTTGCATGAAAGTGTTAGCATTGGCTTAGGACTTGCACAGCCAGTCTCAATTTAGATTTTCATGGAGGTACATATACAACGATAAAATTGTGCTAGAAAGATAATTAGGAAGACTAAAAGTGCACAGAAAGAAAAGTTGAGATTACACAGCTAGCTTACAGTCAGGTCATTTATGTATTTTCCAAACCTCCTCTCTTATTTATTAGCTTAACCCACTACTTCCTCAAATGCTTAGCCTGCCTCTCCTTAAATACATTTCTAATATTCACCTCACCCACTTCTTGGGATTACAAATTCTATATTTTCACTACTGCATATGCAAAAACTTTCTTCTAAATTTCTACTGGATTTCTTCGTGGTCCTCTTATATTAATGGTCTCTAGCTTTGCTCTAACTCAGGAGTTGAAAAACACTGGAGTAGATATTGATGATCACTTATCCCACATATAATGGGACCATGTTTCAGGAACTGAGCACAATGCAAGGCCATTGCTGTATTATGTGGCATGGCTACAGAATTTTTATTACCATCTGATCTGTACTAATAAAAAGTCAATAGGGAAGCTATTTTTTGTTATTTAAAATGCATTATTAAGTAAAATTAATTGGTATTCGACTTCCCAGCTCTTTACTTCACCCTCTCCCTCTCTCGTGGTTTCACCTATCACCTTGTACTTCTTCCTCCCCACCCCCCACCTCCTCACGCTGACTTTTCATCTTTTTTTCCAGTCCTTATGAAGGATCTTGCCCCAATGTGTTGACAGTTTACTCTTTTCCAGAGATGATGCCTGGCCTGCTGATTACCTCCAGCATTTTGCGTGTGTTGATTGTTTTGTATCTGAATTCTTGAACATTTTTGAGAGGGTATATGGATAGTCTTGTATAGATTTGCCATAAACACAAGTCTATTTAGTGTAAAATATTCTGGGTTAGCAGCTGAATGTATCCTATCCATTAACTGAAATGTAAACTTGCCTCGTCCACCCATTCCTCTGAAAATTTTTATTTTCTATTGAATACGAGATCTTCCTTAAAGAAGTAAAAAAGTAAATCAAACTCAATGCAAAGTAAATTTGATATATACAGTTTGCTCATGATTTTGAAAAATGAGTATATACAAACTTATAACTGCACAAATAATTTGATAACAGTTGCTAAAGAACATAAGCTTTGATTTCTTAAAAACCTTACTGCAGACAATAATTTTAACATGCCAGTTGATTGGAACAGCTAAAAAAACAATTTCAATAAGCTAAATGAGTATTGAAATTAGACTTTTCTTCTACGTAAGATACGCATAGGAGGTAAATGTTCTTCCCTACTTTCAGAATAGTTAGGGCAATTTTAATGATGGACCTTTACTGGCCATGTGATCTGGAGATGCAGATCTATCTAATGGAGAAAATAGTAGTAACAAATTAACTCTTCTCGGGCTTCCAGCCAAGTACTGGTATCGATTATTACCAACGTTTCAATGCCAAATTTTGGCAGAGCTTGTCATCGAAATGTGGGTGATATAATTGATAACCAGCACCTGGCTGGAAGCCCGGAAAGGATTTATTCGTCATATACGCCAGGAAAGCACTAGATCCTTGTTTGTTCAAATGTTCTATTGATAACAAGATTCAAAGATTCAAAGTACATTTATTATCAAAGTATGTATGTGGTATACAGCCCTGGGATTTGCCTTCTCCACAGACAGCCGTGAAACAAAGAAAACTTTGAATCTGGTCAAAGAAAAACATAAAACCCCCAATGCACAAAATTAATTTGTGCGAACAGCACAAGAAGACAAGTGAAAAACTCAGAATGTAAAACACCAAACCACAAGTCATTGTAAATTGTCCAGGAATATTCAGCTCAGCTCAGCTCGGCTCAGCTCAGTTCAGTTCAGTTGAAGCCAGCACCATGTCATTTGTTGATAGCAGTATGCCGTGCTAATTCACCCCAATTAAAACCATACAAACTTGCAACAAAAAGGAGCAATCAGAAACCAGAAACACATCATAAAGTGAATCACAGAGCCCAATGCACAAACCACTTCAAAGTATGAAGACGCCAACTTATTCTCTTAAGAAATACAATATCTTCACAGATGCTATATACCAAACATCTTGAAACATTTAGTATTAAATATAGAAACTGAAGGATAAATATCTACCAAAGGCATTGGCATTTCACTTCTCACCCAGATTCTCAAATATAAAGCCACATTTCAGGTCTTGGAGTCACCATTCATAACTTTCATAACTGTTATGTCCCACTTTTTGTTGAATAAATCAACACAGAGGAATAAAATAAACTAATTATCCTTAATACCAATAATTTAGGGATTTATTTACATATGAATTACCAAGTAAATGCCTCAGCAACTCGTAATGCTTATTAACACGCCACTGCAGAATACTAATCCTCTGAACAGGATGAAATTAAATAGCTAACTAAGTTTCATGGATATATACCAGGTTTTATATTAATTATAAAGAAGCCCTTAGCTGAACAACTAAACAAGCTACTAGCCAAAGCACGACAGCTGACAACTGCACCTCAGCAATGATTTCTTTGGTATTTATTATGAACATTATGGTCCAACTACATGAAGGGGGTTGAGAGTTCAGGCTACATGAGGAACTCCAGCTTTGGAATTCAAAATCAACAAATTAAGATGAATTCATCAATTGCTATTGACTACTCCTTTGCCTTTGACTTTGCAAGACATTTATATGATAACAATTTCCATCTGAGATTGGATATCTCTCAATAATTGTAAACTCATCAATGTTTTTCCTCATTTAGACAAATAACATCAGCCAGGGAAGAAATTTTCATATACCTGGCCAAGTGTATAAAATGGACTGTCCACCTATCCCAACTTGCTTTGTTCTTTGAAAACATCAACATTAAAAAATAATTGGCAATGTTAAGTACACTTTCTTGACATTACCATCCCCAGAAAGTTCAAAGAATCTTTGAACAACCCTGTGACAGCCAGTCTTGACCTTCTGGTCATTGATCGTATTGAATGAGTTTTTCTTCTTATAATTGACAATAAATTTGGCGCCCATAATATTCGATTCAGCATCTGCTAGATAAAGTATCGGACAAATTTGCTAATGTTTACTGAGGGTAGTCAGGGCAGTCAGCTCCCTGAACAGCAAAGGAGAGTACAAGCTAATGGAAGTCACTGATGCTGTCTTCCTTACTTTGCAGTAATGAAAAGAAGACCAGAAGGAGGTGTGCCAGTAAATTGTTTACGAGAAAGATGCAGAAGAGCAAGATGAAGGGAATACTGCAAGTCTGCGTAAACCTAAACAATCAAAACTGGCAGGCAAGGTAGAAACAGATCAGAGAATCACAGAATGGTTACAGCATGGAAAGAAGTTTGTCAAGCTTCACTCCTCTACCATCTCCATTCAGCCTTGCAAATTCTCTCATTCAGGTACTTATCCAGCTTCTCTCTGAATCCCACAGTTGAATCCGCCTCCATTTCTATACTTAGCAATGCACTGCAGACCCTCATCTCTTGCTGTGCTTTTTGCTTAACTTCTTTGACAATGAGTTTGAGAGATGGGCTGGGCATTGAGTTAACAAGGGTGCAAAATCGGAACATTTTCTTGACAGTGATAGGGAGGTAGCAACTGATAGAAAAGGAAACAAAATTTAGGTATAAAAGAGTGTGTGCGTTGCCTCTTTGTCCTAGTCTCTGTAGCAATGCATGCATGTTCTTACTGGCAGGTGGCAATACCCTGAAAACTCTCTTCTGAGAATAGAGTTTATGAACTGTTATTATATTCTGGCCAACCTGTGTGACCAAACAGTGAATGTATCATGATAACTGACATTCTAACAATATTGTAATTGAGCACTAGTTTGATATAATAAAATGGAAGATTTTAATATAGAGCTGTTCCTGACATTATTGAATGCCTGCTCACTTTGGCTGGGTTGCAAGGAGAAAGTTCCCCTTCAGTTATACACTGCAACCCCCACTCAAATTATGTCATGGTCAATGCATCATAGTCTTGCATGTGAAATGTTGAGGTGTGCATTAGAGAAATGCTAAGGACTTCAAAAACACACATAGGTATTGTTTTTCTCAAATTTCTATTTCTTTCAGCTATGGGTAATGCAGCGAAATAGTTATGGATACCGGCTGGCACATTAACTTAGCTTAAAAACCTGTGAAAGAACTGCACGGGAGATGACCAGCAGGTAATAATTGTTGCCTGAAAAAGCATCATGTCAGAAAGCTCGGCTATAGCAAGCAGAAATTCAATATCTTAATTGGAGCAATGAAGCACTCCCTTATAAACAGTGTACCTCTAACCCGAGAATCTGTATGAAACTGAACACTGGCTGGGTGAGGTCATCATGATAACTGCCAAAGTACCAGCAAACATCTGTATATGCTATATACCAGATGCAAATTTACCTCCTCACCCTATGCTCCCGACATGCTGTATTGAAGCATGCAAGACCATATGTGTGCAATTAATTATGCGCCCCACCTACGAGCCTGGTGCTCTGCTTTCTTGCACTGCACCCTCACAAAAGGAAAGAGAAGAAGTCAATAGCTCTGGTGGACAATGCACCTGGTCCTTAACCACTGATCTTAGAAAGAATCCAGGCAATTAGTTACAGATTCACCCTTCAATTGGTGAATGCAACAGGAACAATTTGACTTTGCTCATTTCAATGAGGCCATTCCTTTCCACAACATTCTATTGTGTTTTGATTTGAGGAGTTCAGAGCATACTAAATATAAATAAACTATTGGTTCCATCTCCCACATTTCATTCATTTTCTTTGAGATTTATAATCGGATGATTAAATTTCCATTATCTTTTGCTAAGGAAATTGAACACAAAAGTAGATAGGTTATGCTTCAGTTATGTAGACCGCTAGTGGGGCCACATCTGGAGTATCAGGTTCAGTAATGATCTCCTCATTTGAGGATATAAATGTGTTGGAAGCAGAGCTGAAAAAAATTACTAGACTGATTCCTGGAATAGATGGGCTGCCATAACATGAAAGGTTGAGCAGGCTAGGCTTGTACCTGTTAAGGAATGAGAAGTGACTTGATTAAATCAAGTCATTGGGAGAGAAGGTGGAGTAGATATTTCCATGAGTGGAAGAATGTAGATTTTCCACTTAAGATAGTGACAATTGTGATTTTCTTTGAAAAGGTTTTATGAGACTTTGAAATTTTTATTAAGATGCACATGGAAGTAAGGTCTTTAAAATTTTTAAGGTGCTTGACAAATAGGGAGGGGGGGTTTAAGAAGTTACTGCAAGTAGATGGGAATATACAGTTTAGGTTACAATCAGATCAACAATAATTTAATTGAAAGACAAAGCAGACTCAAAGGGCAGAGTATCCTCCTCCTGTCCGTAATTTGTATTCAATTGTTCTTCTTCTGAAATGTACATATCATTCTGAAATATCATCAATTGATTACTCCACTCAACCTGCCACAATCATCGAAAGGGAAACATAACTCACACTGACCACGAAAAAGTACAACTTTTTACTTCAATAAATTATGTTGCATTGTATCATGTAATACTTTGAATACAATTAGACTTTTAATTGATACTTATTGTTGTATTCCAGGGTAGATTAAATATTACAGCAGGTCAATAGTAAATGGATTATGAATTACATTTTCCATTGTATTGAACCACAGTTATCATACTACATATACTAGGGATGATCTCACTTTGACAAGCACCTGTTCCCCAGAGACTATGCAAAGGGTTATACTAGGGCCCAAAACATAAATATTTAAATTTCTAGATATGGTACTTTTATAAATACTGTACATACATGTAGTTAAATATTATTATTATCTATAACAGTGACTGAATTTTACAAATATGAGGTTTTAATTAGAGTTGGAAACATTTAGTGTTTAATTTGGTGGTGATCAAATCTGCTCTCAGTAGCCATTTTATTTTTGAGACTTATAGTGCAAAGATTTCAAGCAATTCAAGATGGTTCTAATCAGAGAAATGCAATAAACAGACTTTATTTAAATGAACAAAGCCTTGCTCTGGGTAGCTAATTGTGACAGAAGTTCCTTAGTATTGCTGCAAAGAAAGACAGGATGTGGCTTTTAATTGAATCAGGATTGTCAGTGCCAGCAGAGGTTTATTAACCTTCTCTTGTCTGTAATAAACCTCTTAAAAACTCCAGGCACAATGCTATCTTTGTACTCCGAATATTTCAATCACACAAAGATTCCTATTATGATTTTGCAGCAAGAACTATAAAATAAAATGATCACGTTGTTTGGAATGCAAATTCATTGCGCTTCTCGGACTGCAGATAACTGGAAAATGTGAGCTGCAGATGTTCCCTGTTTGATGAACTGCTGTGAATCTTAACTGCTCCTCCTCGATTTCATGGAAGCAAAGGGATGTCACTGCCATGTAACAGCTCTGGGCACAGGCCCTTGCTGTTTCAATCCTATTTTCAGATAGCTGCCAGTTGATTGGCCACAGCCACATCACAGAAGGTACAGCAGGCGCAGATGGTATTAATGCATGAATGTGATCGAGGCAGATTTTCAGCATAGGGAGCTCAGATTCAATAGCTCCAAATGACCACAGCGAACTCCATTCTTTCCAAGGAATGCCAAGGTTAAAAAAATAATAAACATTATATCTTGTCTGGGGCAAGAAAAAAAAACAGAAATGAACAATGTTATGAGCTCTTTGCTAAAGCTACCGCACACCAGAAAACAAATTATTCAGTGTATTCAGATCAGGAACAAAACAGTATGTGGACAGATCTATGTATCAAGTTGCTTGTGTCAAGGCAAGAGTGCAGGTGTAACTTTATGGTGCCAGAAAAGGTACTTACTTTAAACACAAGTGCTTACAGTATTCAACCTCAAAGCTCAAGGTACATTTATTATCGAAGTATGTATGCTGCACACAACTCTGGGATTCATCTTCTCCAGACAGTCACAAAAAAATGAAAGCCATGGAGGCCATTCAAAGAAAAATACCAACCCCCACGCACAGAACAAAAACAAATTGTGCAAACAACGAAAACATCAACTGCCCCATATGCAAAAAAACAAATCATGCTAATAACAAGAACATCCTATTGTTGAAAGAAACAACTTTTTTTTTTGTAGTGATTCCAGTTTTTCCTGGTTTTCATTTCCCTTTTCTCATCTACCTGGTACATGGTGCTGTTTTTCACATAGATACTAATGACTCAGAAAATTAATAAGGAAGATAAATCCACATCACTAAATGCTATTAAGTTAGCAAACACAGAGTTGTGTAAAGCAAGAACTGACAAAGGGATACAAAATCAACTACTGTAAGTGACCATGCAAAGCATGAAACTCTATGAGGGGAAGAATGATGTCTGTGGATGTGAGGCGAATCAAGCAATAAAATGGATACTGTACTGTGCAAATCAAAGTTAGTGGACAAGTAAAATAAATCAAGTAATCAATTAAAATGATGACACCAGTGAAATCAAAAAGAATCTTTTCATACCATAACATGACAGAAATCTGGAAGTTGTGTCTTCCAAAAATGATGTGGTATCAATTGAAGTGCGAGTGGGGAAGGGGAGAACATTAATTGCTTCATGTGCTTGTGGCAGGTCATTCCAATTGCAGATGTGTTGCCCTTCCTCACATGGCATTTGCAAACCTGCCCTACCTAGGAAGATTTACCTAAAAGCTTCACCTTTATATTTCTTAGTTTTTTGAAGTAAGTTAGAATATACTGTATATTCATGATGCCACAAAATAAGTCTGAATGACTCCTACAGGTTGATAATCAGGAACAATCAAAGTAATCTTCACAGTTACAAAAACAAACCTGCTACGGCATTCTAATTCAAATTTAGAAATGACAATTTTGCTTTGATTTTTCTCTTATTACAGCATTGTGGTAAGAATAATAACCACATTCACTTGATCAGAACAACTAAGCAGCAAGTAATAATTAATTATGAGATTGATTAGCTTGACAAGAATGACTTAGTAAGTGAGTTGTGTAAATACTATCTGGCAGTAGGCGAGAGACTGTAATTCATTCAAAGAACACTTTGAACTGAAAAATCTTCTGAGGACTACTAATCACTAAAATTCTACATTGGACTTCCGATCATCTATGCATGTGAAAAATTATTTTGATAATTATTACTTGATTCTCCTATTAAAATACCTAGCTTTTGTTCTTTCAACGGTCTTTCGTTGTGTTTGCAGAGCTAGGATAAATAAACTAAAATGGATAACCTCAGGAGGCAAACAACACAGAACTAAATTTTATCTTGTGAGAGTTTAGGGTAATATGAGAAATAGGGTAATATGAGAATTAGGGCACGAAAAGGGTGCAGAGCTCATAAAAGCCTGGCTGAATGTCTAAATTCAGCACAAAATTTTCAGGCTCATTGACAATTATCGAAATTTAAATGCAAAGGCTGGCAGTAAAAATGGCACCTGCAGGTCTAACACACAAATGTTAATTCAGTATAATATTCCTGGAGCTTTAATGTGGCCAACAATCACCTACATTAAAGAGGGTTGTACAATGACTGGAAATGGAAAGGTCCCTCCGTGAGTAAGAGAAATGCTGGACAGTCCTTTAATATGTGGCCTGAGGTCCTACTGTTGAAGGAAGAGAGCAGAGGAATGTTCCCCACCTGCACTGGGAAAGGAGGGCACCGATGTGCTGTCAGTGGGATTAGATCTCCTGGAAGGCCTTACTGATATGATATGGTTCCTCTGTACACTTGTTAATACTAGTCAGCATAAAGATTCCACCTCACAAAAGCACTGCCAAAACCTTACTACTATCAATAGCTTTACAACCTCAGTATGTACTTGTACTGAAGCCCCCAACATCTTCATCTAAACTCTACCCCATCTAAACACGAACACCCTTCAGAGGCATGGATCACATTTCAAACACATCATACACACTTTATATAAGTGAGAACAATTTTTCATAAATTTACAGGATACAGGCATTACTGCACAATCAGGACATGCTGCTCTTTCCAAACTATCCTTGAGAAGATGATGGTAGGATGCTTCCTTGAACTGCTGCAGTCTTTCTACTTATAGTAGACCCAAGGACTGTTGAGTAGGAAGCTGTAGGGTCAAGACTTAACAATTAAATAGTGTCATATAGCTACTTGCAAATTAAAATGGAAGGGAGCCCATAAATGATGGTGCACCTTTGTCCGTTGTTCGGTGGATGCGGGGAGTCTGCAAGCAGCTGGAGTATCCTCGGCAAGTAAATGCAGTGCATTTTTTCAGGCAGAACATTAAGCTGTTTTGTTGCAGCTATGGTAGAGGGATTGAACATTTCAGATGGTGGATAGGGCAGTAATTAACTGGGTTGTTTTATGTTGGGTGCTTTCTCATTCTTGGAGCAGCACCCATCCAAGCAATGGGAGAGAATCACTTCATGCTCCTGATAGATGTGCTGGAGATGATGGAAAGCATTTGAAGAGTGAGGAGGTTAGTGACCAATGTCCCCATTCGTTGAAGCTTGCAGGAAATGGCGAGCTATTGCAACAGAGGCACAGTCAGGCTCTAGGCTCCTCGACTAAAAAGAACATGCTAATTGTCCTCTGTGTCAAAGCAATCCTCCACCAGTTTCTTGTGGGAGCTGAGATGAAGCCCCTTGGTAATGCTGTGAAAAACATGAAGCAGGAACTGACTGGCATCTCTCCTGGTTGTAAGGAGCCTGCTTTCTACTTTTCTCACAAGTAATAGAGTTACAGTTGCTATCAGTCAAGGAATCTCATTTGGTGAAGCCCATACTGAACAAAGGCAGAACCCTGATGTAACTTCGCTTATCAAGACTGCATCTAAACCACCCTCCAAAGATTCTCAGCAGCCATTAGTCTCGCTTTGTGCTGCCTCTGAGCTTGAACATAGTGGAAACAGTAATATTCTTAGAAAAGAAGTCAATGGGTTGAAAACAGATGAACTGCTTGAAGAATCTTATTGTGGAAGGTACACAAGGCGATATTGGAGCATCACCAAAGCTCTACTGAATTAGACAACAGTGATCATTCCTTCTGTGTGTGGCCACCTTAACTCATGCTCTGTACGCCCACATTCCCCTCTTCATCCTCCACCTGAGGCTCCTGTTGGTGATTCTCATCATTTCCAGAGAATGAAACACGAGGCAAATCACTGTAAATGTTTATACTTCTGCAGGACCCCTTCTGCATAGTCCATAAGAATGTAAGAGATAGGAGCAGAATTAGGCTATTCAGGCCATCGAGTTTGTTCCACCATTTAATCATGGCTGATCCACTTTCACTCTCAACCCCATTCTCTTGACTTTTCCCCGTAACCTTTTATGGCCTGACTAATCAAGAACTTATCAACCTTCGCCTTATATACACCCAATGACTCCGCCTCCACAGCCACCAGTGGCAAAGAAATCAACAGATTCACCACCCTCTGGCTAATGAAACTGTTCTTCATCTCTAAATAGATGTCCCTCTATTCTGAGGTTATGCCCTGTGGTCCAAGACTCTCTCACTATATGAAACATCCTCTCCACATCCACTCTATCTAGACCTTTCAACATTTGATAGGCTTCAATGAGATCCCCCCTCATTCTTTTAAATTCCAGTGAGTACTCGTATTAAATCAGACCTCTGGCATTGCACCCTGTTCTAATGAAGTCGAACATGTACGTAAATAGTGCCTTTGGGATCTCTTAACTAGATCACTTTTTGAAATGTGCAAATATTTTTCATTCACACCAAGGTTTTTGCTCTATGTAGGGAGGTGTGATGGTCATGGAGTCATGGCTGAAAGAAGATCATAATTGGCAGCTTAATATTCAAGTGAGTACAGACCCAGAGGCATCAAACACTTCTCATACCATGACCCTTTCATTTCCAGAATCATTCTCATAAACCTCCTCTGGACCCTCTCAAATGTCAGCACAATGTTTCTTAGATAAGGAGCCTAAAATTGTTCATAATACTCCAAAAGAAGCCTCACTAGTGCCTTAAAATCCTCACCATTACACCCTGATGAAATAAGTGTTAATATTATATTTGCATTCCTCAGCAACAACTCAACCTGCAAGTTAACCTTCAAGGAATCATGTATGAAAACTCTCAAGTCCCTTTGCACCTTCGATTTTTGAATTTTCTGCCCATTTAGAATCTAGTCTATGTTTTTGATTCTTCCACTGAAAGTGTATGATCATACACTTCCCGACAGTGTATTCCATATGCTTCTCGTTTGTCCATTCTCCAAACCTGTCAAATTCCTTCTGCAACCTCCATGCTTCATCAACGCTATCTGCCCTCCCACCTTTCTTTGTATCATCTGCAAATTTGGGCACAAAGCAATCTATTTCTTTATCCAAATCATTTACCTATCATGTAAAAAGAAGTGGTCTCAATTCCGACTGCTTTGGAGGCTCCCTACATTCCCATTCTTTGCCTCCTGCCAACCAGCCAATCCTCTATTCATGCTAGTATCTTTCCTGTAATACAGTGGACTCTTATCTTGTTAAGCAGCCTCATGTGCAGCACATTGTCAATCCAATAACATCCACTGACTCTCCTTTGTCTATCCTGTTGTTATTTCCTTAAAGAATTCCAACAGATTTGTCAGGCAAGACCTTCCCTTAAGGGAACCATGCTGACTTTGGCCTAATTTATCATGTGCCTCCAAGTATCTCAGAACTCATTCTTAATAAATAACTCCAACGTCTTCCCAACCACTGTGGTCAGACTAACTGTCTTGTAACAGGCCGCCCTTTCTGCTGCCTCCCTGTATTACCACCCACAGCTCCAATCTGCTTGTTAAATTTGCTGATGACACTACATTGATTGGCCTTATCTCAAACAATAATGAGGTGGCCTACAGGGAAGAAGTTATCTCTCTGACACGGTGGTGTCAAGAAAACAACCTCTCCCTCAATGTTGCTAAAAGAAAGGAGCAGGTTGTGGATTACAGGAGGAATAGAGACGGGCTCACCCCTACTAACATCAATGGATCTGGGGTTGAGAGGGTAAACAGCTTCAAGTTCCTCAGCACCCACATCACCGAGGACCTCACATGGTCTGTGCACACCAGCTGTATGGTGAAAAGGGCACAATACCAGTATAATGCTTCTACTGAAGACATAATACAGCATACCTCTCAAGAAGAAAAACAGAATCATGACTAAAGGAGAAAATAGAGCATTAGCAATAAAACAAGAAATCAATGAAGATTTATTTTGCACCAAAATATACATTAATTATTTGGATTAAAAATAGGAAATGCCAGAAACACTCAGCAGGTCAGGCAGCATCTGTGGAAAGAGAATGAGATTTACCAATGAATGCTGAAGGCCTTCCATTCAAGGAAGCAAGATAGTACATTTAAATTGTTTCCTCTCTTTCCTAGATCTTACAAAGGATCTTCAACTTGAAATGTTACTCTCATTCTCTTGTTACAGATATCACCTCAGCTGCTAAGTGTTTCCAATATTTTCTGCTTTGGTGTCAGATTCCAAATATCTATTCTTTTCTTTTGATTTTCATTATGTAGATGCTGCAATGAAAAACACTATTTCTAAATTTGCTTCTGGCACCAAGTTGTAGGACAAGAAGTAGGGTTGATGGTGCTACAAGGATAATAGCCAAGACTGAGCATGAATTAATTACAAATTCAAATATAGGGATTTAATTAGCAAGTGCAGATCACAATAGGTAAGCAAGAATCAGTACATTTGTTAAGAAAAATTAAAAGTTCACATATTACTTGAAAAATAAACATCCAAGAAAATAGAGAAACACAATTATTGTGCAACAGAACTATTCCAACCACTAAATGGAGGCTAATAGGGCAACAAAAAGTCAACCAAAAAGTTTATTTGTGGAGGAAAAGCAGACTTGTAGGTGTAGGCGCAAATCTGCTCCTCTGAAAATGACAGTAATAAAAATAAGTCATAAAGAGGATGTAAAAAAGATTTACAAGAATGTTTCCAGAAATTCTTCAAATATATATTGAAGATAATAGAAAATACAGATATGAGTAATTTTGGCACACACTGAATATGGAACTAAGAAACCACTTCTTTCTTAAGAAACTGATGATCAGAGAGATGTGGTAAAGAAGCATTAACCTCCGAGAAGCTGGACATGCACGAGAGGAAGTAAAATCCCTAGGTTACAATTACACAAGTAGACAAAGAAAGCCAAGTGCAGGCGTGTGTAGCGTATTGTGCTTGAGATAGACTGTTTGAACAGAATAGGCTATTTTTATGTTGCATATTCTATTTCATTTTAATAATAGTACTGTTATTAAAGTGTAAATTGGACAGCAACTACAAATGGTGTTACGTACCCCGTAACGGGTTAAAGCACCAGCAGAAATGGGACATACCTGGAGTCTGGTTTTGCTGTTTACTAACACTATTTTTATAAAACCCAAACTTCTTCAAACTTAGGTAGTAATTGATACAGTCTTACAATGGTAGGTAAGAAAAGTTCAGTTCAGATGCACAGGTTAATTAATGCCAGATGTTTGTAATCCAAAAACTAATGTTGTGAGAAGGCAGTTAAGTTCATATTCCACAGATTCCACGACAGCAATACAAGATAACAATAGTAGTAGGTTTCATCTCCGAAGTTGTTCCACTTCACACACTAAACATCACCAACAGTGATCTTCAACGAATATCCTTTCAAAACAAGTGGTACCACACCCGAATTCAGCTACAGGACATCTCAAAGTGGTAGCCACAGGATACGGGATACTCCAACAGAATCCATGTATGGAATATCACCAACAGTAGCTTATCACAGAGGGGACCCTCTTCAAGGGAACCACCACCCAGGCAAGGGTCGACACACTGGTAGATTCCACACGGTCACTCCAAACACACAACGTGATAACCACTTATCCAGTTCCACGACATATGAAATAACTCCAACAGTGGTTTGCCCCAGGGGTGCCTTTCTTCAGTGAATTACCAGACCCAAACAAAGAGTAAATACACACATAGTATTCACAAAGGTTTTCCCTTCACCAGAGAACCCACTCTTGTGGATAAACTAAGTGACAATCACACTTTCGTAGTCGAATGGAAACAAACTCACCCTCACGGGCTGCTTAGAGAGAGAATCCGAACAGTGATCTCTTTGTCACTAGGTTTCTTCTATTTCAAACCTGTCTCTCCTCTCTTCTCTTCCTGCAAACTTGTTCTAGTTGTAGAAAACTGGTGAGAGTCATTTATCAATACTCAGGATCGATCTCAACTCACCCCTTTTGGGCTACTGAAAGCTTAAACCAGCGACCGATTCACTGGTGCCTTCCATTGATCGAATCCATCTTGACTCTAACTGTGTGTGTCTGTATGACCTTGTATATTTAAAACAAGCTGTAGAGAAACCATAACATCGATTGTCCATCAAATCGCTATCTCACTATCTCTCTCCCTCTCTCTCTCTCTCTCAGCTCAAACAGTGTCCAAAATTCAGTCTCATTCTCCCGCCATTTTAAAGTGACAGTCCACAGAAAATATGAACCCTAGGGGTACATAACAATGGATAGTTAAGTCTGAAGTTCAGGGCTGTGACATCTGAGTTACCATGCTGTCCCAGAAATAGAACTGTATCAAGACTCTGCCAATGGACTCATTTTTAAAGCATATGGAAGGGTATGATGTTTGGTGCTTGTTTTAGAATAGATATACACGAAACATACTGGAGAGTACTGGGGATTGTCTATTCTGATGTAAGTAAGCCAATAATGATATGATGTTTAATTAATGCCAAACAATAAATAACATTAGTTTTTACAAGTAGTGGTCACACTTAAGTATGCTTGGACATTACAAAAAAAACACACACATCTTTTTAAATCTCTTCTACCTCTTGCTCTTAATTCATTCTTTTTTTCCTCTCATTATTTAGCTGTCTGTACCAGATGTGACATTGAATTAAATATTCTAATTTATACTTTGTTGTTTAGAATCCCTTGGATAGAAAGTCAATGGAACTGATTTCAGAAGCTAAGTTTGACATACATACATTGCTCCCTCATGTGTTTAGCAGATAAAACCAACTACAAACTTCTATCCTATCATTTTGAAAAGTTTTGAATGAATCAAATATTTACATCATCAATTTAGCACACCGATAATATACAAAGTGGTGTTTAGTTTTAGCATATTGCAACAGATTAAAAAATCTCTTGGATGCATTACTATAAGAAATGAAGAAATGTAATAATTGCAAATAATAATTAAAATTCCATAATTTGTAGCAGACCTGGAAAAAAGTAATATTCGCTGGGTTTACTGGGAGATGAAACAAAGGTAAAAAAAACATCCAAGAAGAAAGTAGATGCAACTTCAGTCTAAGGGCCTACAGAACAATGTTAGTCTCATTTCCTTTAAGAGTTGTAGCTAATTAAGTTTTGTAACTCTCAACACAATGATAAAACTTCTATACCATCTTTGAAGTTAGTGAAAGTGTGAAGATCAACACATTAGATCGATAAGTTAATTGTAAACAAATGCGTTTACACTTGTCCCTACATTGACAAAATAACCAGATTATTTCTTGAGAAAAGCAGGGCAGAATATTATAGAACAATCTACATTTTATTGTTGTTGTTCGTCCTTCGTAGTTGAAGATGACCATGGCTTCAAAGTCAAATGGGAGATTGGTGGCTGTGGGTCCGGAGGTGACTGATGAGGCCAATCCGGGCCCTGAAGGCTCGCCCACATGTGGGACACAAGTGGGTGGGTGCTGTCGTGGCAGTGGATGCTGCTCGGGCCTTGCGCACAGCACGCTTTCATTGCGCCTCGATGATACGCCTGACTTCAGCTGCACGGGCTCCTGTGGTGATCTTGCTGCGCCAAGCTGGACGGTCAAGGGCAAGCGTCTCCCACGTGTTGATGTCGACACCCAGGCCTTTGAGGGACGCTTTGAGGCAGTCTTTGTAACGTTTCTTCTGCCCCCCGACTGAGCGCTTGCCCTGACACAGTTCTCCGTACAGCAGCTGCTTAGGCAATCGGCTGTCTGGCATTCTGACCACATGTCCAGCCCACCTGGCTTGGGCTTTCAGCAGGAGGGTGTAGACGCTGCAGAGCTCAGCTCGTTCCAGGATTTCCGACTTTGTCCTGCCACCTGATGTGGAGGAGTCTGCGGAGACAGCTCAGGTGAAAGTGGTTGAGCTGTTTGGCGTGTCTGCTGTAGACAGTCCAGGTCTCGCTGGCGTAAAGGAGGGTGGTAAGGACCACTGCACAGTAGACCTTCAGCTTGGTGGTAAGGTTGAGTCCTCTCCGCTCTCAGACGTTCTCACGGAGTCTCCCAAAGGTGGCGCTGGCTTTGGCAATCCTGTTGTTGACCTCAGCGTCTATGTTCACTGCGCGAGAAAGTATGCTGCCCAGGTAGGTGAAGTTGTCGACTGCCTGGAGGTTCCTTTTTCAGATAGAAGGATAATTGCACGTATAGTGGTTGCTGGGGTGGTGGTAGAGAGGGAGATGCTGATGGTAAAGGGGATGGCTTCAGAGAGTTCATACTTTATAAAAAGGACAATATCAGGCTATCTTTCAAACAGCAGATTGTCCACTGAATAGCTGTTACATAGCTGTCCTGGAGCTAACATTTTATTCTGAAACAGCTAAATTTGCTGATAGATAGCAATGCAGTAAAATCTACCCAAGTCAGGTCCAAAATGTGAAATGGACACTCACTCTAATGTCTTCAAGTAGGCTGCTGTCCACGTGTCTTGACATGCTATCTTTCTGCCTTCTCTGATAAAAGACTGAAGTTCACATGACCTGTCAAGCAGTGGCTCATTAAATACATTCTCTAAGGCTGATGGCTGTTTTTTAATAATTGGGTAGCCCTAATCATCATCAGTGTCCCCAGCAGTATTACACAACTTTTTTTTCCAAAAAGCACAGAGTTGCCCTAACATAGCAGGCGTTGTATGCTGTATATTCTTCCTCTGTACTAGGGTTGCTTGCTAGAATATTCCGTTAATAACATGACTTAGAAAAATATAATCACAAAAATGTCCTCAAATGCATATGAAACAAAATGAAATATTTCAGCAACATAGTAAATTCAATCAAATATGAAAACCTAGAATCCTAATGTCAACCAACAAACACCTGTGTCAGTAGTTCTCCAAATTGATGGCTATAATTGAAACATACCTGTGGTCCCACCCTATCCAGGTAAAATGCCAATACCATTTAAAACACAAAACAAAACAAAGTGTGTGTATTGCCTAAAGTAAAAGAAAACAATTTCTGAGCTATGAGTTTAATGACATAAATTTTAGATGGGAATATAACGGCCAAAAACATCATCATCTTTGAATAAAACAGTCATGCCATTTACATATTCTTACAATTACATTAAGTGTTTTGTTATGATACAATAACCCTTGAGAAATCCAGTCGTCACTGTGGTAGAGTGAGCACACGCTGCAGCAGATCAATTCAAAATGTTAAGGGCTGCATGGAAAGACACGGAGATGTGGTGCCAAGAGGAAGAAGTCTGCAGAAAGTTACCAACATCTGTTGTGCTTCCAGGACATTAATACACTATTAAATCATGCAATTATGGGACCATTTTTTGCCTCTTCACCATGATTTCTGTCATTGGATAAATGTCACTTCCACAGAATGATAATAACTGTGTATGCTTCACTTACAAAAGGCATATCTAAACCTTTGGTGCAATAGTAGACTATGCCACCACTCTAAACCTATCTATCATTTCAGTATCTGCTTATCCTACAACCAACATCTTCATTTAACACCACTCTAAGCAACATTTGCTTCATCAGCTCTCCTATAATTTAGCATTCTTTTCTGGTTGGGGAATTAAGTTTGCATATAATAGTATAACAATATAATAGTGAAACAATATCAATGTATATGAAGTGGACGTTAAGTTTATAGTACCATCTGAAATTTAATACAGCGGATTCCAATTAATTGGTCTATCAGTTGATCGGGGCAGAGGTTTATTTGGGACAACACTTAAAGTATAAAAGTTAATCGAGAAAATAGCTGGAATTCCTTCTGTTTATTTGGGACACTATGCTGCTTAATTGGAGCAGGAAACTGTTACAGAACAGTTGCTAACTAGTGTCAGTCACATCCATTTGTGTGGCTGTTAGGCAATTCACCTCACTTCATGTGAACAGGTTTTAAATAGTATCAGCTGCATGTGTTTGTGTTCAATGTTTTCTGTCACTGATAGTTGACCAGAAATAAGCAGTAAGACAATTTAGAACTGTTCTGCTCACTGTGGTTTTAAGCATTCAAGCTTGGAGATGCCAGAAATGGCCAAAGTGAAAATGAAATGATTTCACTACTTCAACAAGTTAGGAACTATGAAATATTTGAAATTATTGACAATTTTGAATGTTACAATGAAAATGAAGATCTGAATCCTCGAAAGTATTGTATAAAGGCAGTTCATTATCTACTCTAATTTTGTTCACTTACAATCGATCAAGAGAACATGGCAGTGTACTGACTGTCCAATGGATCTGATGATGCCAGTGAAACCTATGAGTGAGAGTTCTTAAATTGGGAAAGCTTTTCCACTGGGACAGCTCCACTCTCTCAACCTCAGAGGACCAGGTCCAGTGGTATGAATAAACATCACAAAGAGTTGAACTGCACCTGCATGTAAGGAGAGCTGTATAACTCATCTCCTTCTACCGTAGGTCACAGACTTATCAATCACCCCTGCCATGGACCAAGAGGTTCTCGTTACATGCACATGCATTTCAACTCTTTGAGTGATAATGCCGAAAGTTTGAAGTTAATAACTCATTTCCTTCTACCTTAGGCCATGAACTTATCAATCACCCCTGCTGTGGACCACTTCTACAAAGAAGGGATCCATATGCTCCACAACCGCTGGACTAAACGTGTATATGTAGGAAGGGACTATGTTGAAAATAAATGTGCTAGGCTTTCTAAAATTGATTCCGTCTACCTTAGGCCACTAACTTATCAATCACCCCTTGTATATATACTTTAATAAGTTTACTTTGAACTTTGAGGTGACTGGGGAATCTGGGGTTGTTCTTTAATCCAAGATGATAAAGGAAAGATTTGAAAGATATTTAAAACTAAGAAAAGCTTTATTAAAACATTAAAGAGAATTTCTTATTGCAGAAGGTGGCCAAAGAAAATACCTTTAAACGATACCTTTGTGATCCACAATGTACTATCTGAAGAAACAGATTCAGTAGTAATATTCAAAAGTGAATCGAATTAACCATTGAAATGGGTATAATTGTTGAATTTATTATAAAGAAATGGCATTGAAACAAAAGTGAATAACTCTCCCAGAAAAAAAAACTAACATGACATGCAATGGTCTAAATGACCTCCTTTGGTGATTCATGACGTGAAAATCTACAAAAAGCAATCGTATGTTCACTCTCAAGATCTTACCACTTCAGTATCACTTTCATGTAGCAGTTTTCAGAATTTTGGAACATCCCAAAGAAAAATAGAGTTATTGAAGTACTTGCAGAAAGAAGAATTGAGAAGGGAAATCGTGGGCATGGCAGATTGGAGGGAGGGAGAAGGATGACGAGAGTGATGGGATGACAGAAGGATAGAAAGTTAGGAGAGTGAAGAGGTGAAAGAACAATAAAGTGGAGGGGATGAGAGAGGGAGAGTGGTGCTAGGGAATGGAAAGGCCAATGTAGTAATGGAATGTGGGTGATGGAGTTGGGTAGAGAAAGAGGGGTGACAGGCCAGGAGAATGATATGGGATGTTGTGAAGAATGATCCATGAAAAGGGAAGAGGCAAAGCAAGAGTGAATAGAGTGAGTGAGTAAGCTTTGATCTCACTCTCTCTCTGCCTATTTGCCCTCCCTCTCCTCCATCCTTCTTTCTTCTTACCTCTACTCTTCCTTATCATTCTCTCTACCTTCCCTCCACCTCTCAAACCTCAGCTGGGTCCACCTATCTGACTTATTGCAAATTTTGTGCAGGCACTTCCCCAGGTTGCATACATTCCTGCTGACTCAGTTGTGTAGGTATAGAGTGTTTAACTCATCTGTCATTGCCCATGGGCAATCAGATGAGCTTTGGCATTGTCGCATGTACTGAGGCAAAATGAAAAGCATGTTTTGTAACGGTATATATTATCAATTCATTACAACGGTACAAGGTAAAACATTAAGTCTTATGGTCAGCACAACATCATGGGCCAAAGGGCCTGTACTGTTCGATGTCCTATCTAATTACAGGGTATAGAATAAAGAGCGACCCTTTGCTTTCTGAACTTTTCGAACTTTGTAACCTTAGCAGCAAGTTTTCTAATATTGCTTGCAAAGTGAAGCTTGAAGCTGCTCACCATTTCCACCGTCCTTTCAATGAGGACTGGTGTTAACTTGCCTGACTGCATGTGGAGAGAGAGTGTTTGTGACAAGGTGCTAGGGATAGCTGAAGTTCCAAAATATTCAGGTGTAACTCTTATACTGAATTTTATAGTCTCATTTTGAATTGCCCTTTATAGCACAAAAAATAATATTTTCATTTACTCAGATCAGCTTCTCATTTTATCACATTTAATAATTTGTTTTGGCAACGTAATATGACAAGGATTACACATGCCATTTCCTTTTCTGCTTTTAAAATGGAATAGAAATAGAGAAATCTATCAACCATATAATTATTGCTACTATCCTGTCATTTAGCTGAAAATTTTCCAATTTTTTGAACTTTTAAATCTTCCTGCTGACAGTAAACTTAACATGAATATTCTCTCCACTTGTATTAAAGCATAAAAATTATCATCTGATCACATTCAAACATTTAAGTATGAGGAGACAGATTCTGTTCTCTCTCTCTCTTTCTCCCTCTCTAATACCCATTACCCTCTATTGGGTACGTTTACATTTTCATACTGAGTATGATGTCACAGTCAGTAACCACAAGGCTGGAGATTTGTGTTTCGTTTGCCACAGCCAATAAATCTTTAGAGTCTTCACTGATTCGCATCATTCCATTTCATCTCAAGAGGCGGTGTTCTCAATCTCTCCATCTAACATTCACTTTTCCTTTACAAGGTCACTCTCTGGTGGCTATACGTTCTCTAGGATTTCTTTATATGGAATTATTAACACCAAATGCAGACACTTTATAAAGCAGTAATTAGAGTCTCCAATATGAAATGCAGTGGCATTTTCTGAATGAACAATTCAATCCACTAAGGGATACTTCCAAGTTATTTGGAGGTTTTATTCAATAGACGTGGCTAGGATGTTATTGGTGGGCCACATATAAACCACTAAGATTAATTTGACTGGATCTTAGCTGCAAAAAATCTAAGGTTACAACAGTTTAGGCGTATTCACAGTTGACCCACTTTAATTACATATTTCTAAGGTTGAGCGAACAGCCTCAAATTAGTATTTCAATTAGATTTGATCTAAACTGAACCAAACCCTGTTGGATTCAAAACCAAATGAAAATTATTGCTCCTGGTCCAGTGTAATCGGAGCTTGTTTTAACTCACTACATGGGAATGATTTTGAACCTAAACCAACAAATTCTTGCTTTGGGCGTCATCCAGTGGATCTATCAAAATTTCTGGCAGATTCAGATGCAACATTCATTGCTATCTTGTATAATTTGTATACATCATTTTATCAAAATATACTGTTTGTTTTTATGAGATGGATAGAACTATCAACTTGCAGCAAGAAAGAAAATCAGCCTTTGCTATGATTCTTGAAACTGTATTGCATGAATTATATTTTTGCCACACGTAAAATTATTCAGGTTTAATGCTTGAAAATATTTTGTTACCATTTGTTAAACATCTAAATTATTTATTACCATCTGTTACATCTCTAAAAGTGAATAAGTTGAACTATAGGTATAGGTAGAAGGGAGGTAGAAGGGAATTAAATAGGATTCTTCAGTGTCATAGAAACCTCACTGATTAGTAATCTAAGCAGAATCATAAATTTCAGTGTTACTATATGGGTATTTTTGAATGGGCTTTGATAAATTAAATACAATAATCTGAACCAAATTACTGTACTTAACAATTCCAGCTGGTATTATTACTTCAGACATATTCAGGTGCATGCATTATTTATTTATCTGCATCTGTTTACTTATGACCACACTATATTTTAATACTTATGTATGCTTCAAAATAGTATGGTGAACTACATACATAGTTGTCATACTCTATCTGACCAAATAGACTGAAACCTGAACATACGTAAAATAAAAACACTATAATAGGACATAAAGTTTCATTGAATTAAATTAAATAAGTACTCTGGTCCTGTCTAACAACCCTGGAAATATAACAATTGTTTTTACAAACTTTTAAAAAATTATACGTAAATGACTGTTATTCTGGTTTTGTGCTTCCTTACCTGTCAAAGGCATATATCATCTATTCATGTAGATTGCACGTGAATTCAAACCGTTAACTTAAAGGTTGGAAAATTGTGCAAACCCATGCTGAAATTTATGATACCTGTTTCCAGTAGGTGAGGCTCCCTACTGGGAGCATAAAGTGAGAAAATTGCTCATATCGTTATGTTGACTATGTACCTTTCAACCGCAGGGATAAGGAGATGCATTGATTGTGCTGAAGTCACAAACAGGTGCATGATCTTTCAATAGTCTTTTTACCCATGTGAACAATATGACTTTTGCATAACCTCGCTGCTAATAGCAAAGCTAACACTTCATACAGTAAGGATAATTTTAATGTTTAGCCCAAAAAATTCAACATTGATGAATCAACAATAGATTTTACATCTAAACCAATTAAATGGAGCTGCCGTGGATATGCTATGATTCACGGCAAACTACAACTCCTGAATCATAAGACGAAATTCACAATATATTGCCTAGTCACACCATAATAATTACCTTCTTAATCTGCAAAGTACATTATGTTTTCTGTTCAGAATTGTCTGTATTTTTTCTGTCATTTGCTTGGAAATTGCATTTTCTCTGGATGGTATTTAGCAGGAATTTCCAGTTTGGAAATGCTGCTAGAATTTCCACCCAGAAACCTGTTCACAATGAAACACGTGTGCGTCCTGACAGGACAGCACTCAACAGAAGACAGCTTTTGAAGTTCCGTTGTGCACTGACCACTTTCCTTTAGACGAACAAACTTGCGACAGCCAGACTGAGAATACATTCGTCCCCCCCATCCCTCCCCACTGATCTCCCTCCTGGCACTTATCCGTGTAAGCGGAACAAGTGCTACACATGCCCTTACACTTCCTCCCTTACCACCATTCAGGGCCCCAAACAGTCCTTCCAGGTGAGGCATCACTTCACCTGTGAGTCGACTGGGGTGATATACTGCGTCCGGTGCTCCCGATGTGGCCTTTTATATATTGGTGAGACCCGACGCAGACTGGGAGACCGCTTTGCTGAACATCTACGCTCTGTCCGCCAGAGAAAGCAGGATCTCCCAGTGGCCACACATTTTAATTCCACATCCCATTCCCATTCTGACATGTCTATCCACGGCCTCCTCTACTGTAAAGATGAAGCCACACTCAGGTTGGAGGAACAACACCTTATATTCCGTATGGGTAGCCTCCAACCTGATGGCATGAACATTGACTTCTCTAACTTCCGCTAGGCCCCACCTCCCCCTCGTACCCCATCTGTTACTCATTTTTATGCACACATTCTTTCTCTCACTCTCCTTTTTCTCCCTCTGTCCCTCTGAATATACCTCTTGCCCATCCTCTGGGTCACCCCCCCCCCCGTCTTTCTTCCCGGACCTCCTGTCCCATGATCCTCTCGTATCCCCTTTTGCCTATCACCTGTCCAGCTCTCGGCTCTATCCCTCCCCCTCCTGTCTTCTCCTATCATTTTGCATCTCCCCCTCCCCCTCCAGCTTTCAAATCCCTTACTCACTCTTCCTTCAGTTAGTCCTGACGAAGGGTCTCGGCCTGAAACCTCGACTGCGCCTCTTCCTATAGATGCTGCTTGGCCTGCTGCGTTCACCAGCAACTTTGATGTGTGTTGCTTGAATTTCCAGCATTTGCAGAATTCCTGTTGTCTGAGAATACACACACTGGGGCAGCGTGGAGGTAGGAGGGGCTGCAGGAGTGGGAGGAACAGCCTCCAGAAAAAGAGACCTGGGCATTCTCATCAGTGTGATAAACCCAGGTCGAGGATAATGTGAAACCAGGAGACCTACTAGGGTCGACATACTGAAAGTAGACCCTGACTAAGGGTAAAAGGGCTGCGTCTTCATTGTGTTAGAATACCAACTCAAGTGAGCAGTGCACAAGTAAATTTCATGTTGTCATAAAACATACCAGAGTGACTTACAGATGAATATAAGCAATGCAACAAGTCATTTAAGCGAAAGGATCAAGGATTCCTCTACTGATGTGTCATAATCTGTGCAGGAGAAGCTCCAAAGCAGAGTTTGATGGGTTATTTAGTGTTATTAGTGCTTCCTTGCCTGACTGATGATGTGCTGTTGGAGTGTGGTGTTTACTATGTTTGCTTGAGGGACAATGATCCCAAGCTTGCAACCAGGGATGGCAGGGCAGCAGAGAGGCTTACAGCACAGGTGACAGCACTTTACAGTACAGGTGATCTGGGTTCAATCCCCTTTGCTGCCTGATCGTGTGGGTTTCCTCTGGGTGCCCTGGTTTCCTCCCACAGTCCCAAGATGTACCGGTTGGTAGGTTAATTGGTCATTGTAAATTGTCCTGTGATTAGGCCAGGATTAAATTGGACAGTTGCTGGGTGGTGCACTTCGAAAAGGTGGAAGAGCCTGTTCCACACTGTATCTTGATAAATAAATATAAAAGAGAAGAGTCTGCACCAAGGAATCAGAATATTCCTCGAGGACAGTGCTGGTTTAGTTAGTTTAGCTGTTATGAGAGACTCTGCAAGTACATTCTCTGGGAAGATACCTTCTTCCTCCTGCCCCCATGGTTCTTCAGGGCATGTCCTGGTCCAAGTTTCTCTGGATCTCCTGCCCCTGTGGTTCTTCAGGGCATATCCTGGTCCAAGTTTCTCCGGATCTCCTGCCCCCGTGGTTCTTCAGGGCATGTCCTGGTTCAAGTTTCTCCGGATCTCCTGCCCCCGTGGTTCTTCAGGGCATGTCCTTGTCCAAGTTTCCCCGGATCTCCTGCCCCCATGGTGCTTCAGGGCATGTCCTGGTCCAAGTTTCTCCGGATCTCCTGTCCCCGTGGTTCTTCAGGGCATGTCCTGGTCCAAGTTTCTCCGGATCTCCTGCCCCCGTGGTTCTTCAGGGCATGTCCTGGTTCAAGTTTCTCCGGATCTCCTGCCCCCGTGGTTCTTCAGGGCATGTCCTGGTCCAAGTTTCTCCAGATCTCCTTCTGCCCCTGTTGCAGCAGTGGCTGCTTTCTTCTGTTGGCCAGATCGCTCAGCATGCAGCAGACCACAGTGACATCTCTGCTTCCGACTCTCAAATCCTGCAAGTGATCTGCAGCCTGATGCATAAGATAAAACCTAATCTTCAGATGCCAATGACATTTTCCTCGGGTTGGTCCACTTCTCTTAGTGGCTCCTGTCGCATCTGCTTTTAGGCACTGCGCCAGGAGTCTGAATTGTTGTGAAAGTGATACAGACGTTCTCCACCCAATCAGTGCAATTTCACTTGGAAATGATTGCAAGTGCAATGCACTCCAGATGAAACTAATTTTTATGTGATTACCACAAAATAAATGGGCACTTTTTTTTATTGGTTTCACACAAATAGAAGACAGAAAATAGAAGCAGGCATAGGCTAACTGGTTCTTCAAACCTACACAAGGTGGATCTCGATTTCTCTAGTTTACTATCAATAATGGATCACTGGTCGAGTTAAATAGAAGCAAGCCTAAGGAAACAACGTCATGTTGGTCCAAACTACTTGAGCCTGTGAAGTTGAAGATGGCTCTCGGTGAGTCAGGCTCTGTAAACTCGGTTAAATGAAGGCTGACAGGTGGCAATTATTTTAATGAAATATATCCTAGACTGAACAAGAGCAGCAAGACGGAGGTGTCAGAGACCAGTCATTAATGCTGACAAGAAGTGGTTTCAGTTGTGACAGCTGTCTTGCTCTCAGGTGGGGGCTACAACCTATCTTGATCTGTCTCAAACATACAAAGATGCAAAGGACTGAATCTTCAGCTGTCAGTGGGAAATATAGAGTCCACACTAGCATGACATGAGCAAACCAAAAGAGGAAGGGAAACCTTCCAAAGATAGATGATTCAACTTCCATGTACAGCTTGTAGTTGCATATTTTATCTGAGTTTATAACAAAACTGTATTAAGTAGTATTTTTCACTTCTGTAGAAATGTATATCGGTTACTTTTTTATCTAAAATATTTGGTTGTGCTTTAGCCTAATTTTAATAGTGCCAAGACCATCTTTTAGAATTTATTTTAAATTCTGCATTGTGCCTGAATAGCTTCATTGTACTGCCAGTATTTTATAGCTCAGTGAGAGTAACAATGTCATAAAAGAATTTTACTTCTAAGTAGTTAACTACAAGGTCAACTTTTGATACAGTTGTTTTACAAAAAAAAAGTGCATTTGATTCAGTCAAATTTTATAAATATTTTGCATTGAAGGATTACAAATGTGTTAGTAAGCTGTGAAGAAAATTAATTTCAGTTAGAGGTCCATTCTGGTTTTAACAGTTTACATTTAATGTATTTCTTCAAAAATTACCTTATTTTCTACAAAACTACCAAGTCATGAACAATTTGTACTTGTCCAACATTTCTAGGGGTAATGTGACAAGGTTGAGAAATTACAGAAGAAAAAACACTTTTTGATGATAATGTTCCTTTGAAATACAATCCCACAACACCGCTTTAGATTCTTGTACATTAATTACGAAAACAATATGGGTGGAAAATACACGACCTGGACATACAATGAATATGACTTCAAACGGTAATCAAAAATAATGAAGATAGAGGAAATCTGAAGTGAAGACAGAAAATTCTGAAAACAGCAGTCAGCAGCCAGAGAAACAGGGTTAACATTTGAAGGTCCAAGATCCTTCAGATTCTGAAGTATTTCAAAGTTCAAAATAAATTTATTATCAAAGTACATATCTGGAACCAAATGTAACACTGAGATTTGTTTCCTTGCGGGAATACTCAGTAAATCCTCGAAACACAATGGAATCAATGAAAGACCGTACCCAACTGGATGGACAAGCAACCATCGTGCAAAAGGGGAATTACAGGCTGCAGATTGCAGTCAAGAGTGATTCAGAAGAGCTATATATTTAGAAGTTTTGTTAGCAGCCAGCAATACATCGCCATGGTCCACCAGGGCCATCTTGATATTTTGGACCCAAAACAACAATTGTTTCTCTCTCCACAGAAGCTCCCCAATCACTCAGTATTTTCTGGCTTTATGAGGGTTTTATTATCATGTTAACTCTTGCCCCACAGCCCTTCAGATGGCTGGATTTTCCCTTCAATTAAATTCTTCACCTCTCAAATGCAGAATTTATGCAAGTGCCCATCATGTCGGCTGCCTTAATCATGAGGTCGGCCAAAGTATGAACTTATTGTGCATGTTATGAGTTTAGCTCTACAGATTATTCACCATACCAACAAGGCATCTGAGAACAGGGATAAATTAATTTTGAAACGATGTGATGAGGTGCAAAATACCTTCAATGAAAAAAGAAAACTTAAATCACTTTTATTCATATAGGTCAATTTTAACGATTATTTTAACACTTTCCTGTGACCATTTGGATTAACATTCAGGTGGTTCTCTCCAATTTTCTGATTGATAGCATATCGGATGACTTTCTACTGATCAGGATTATGGCACAGTATTAGTCGCATTATCAACTTAATGCAGTGGACACTCATTGGCTGTGACAAAAATGCGGCAGGTTGCATTGAGGTGTATGTCCTTTTCACAATAAATTATTTTCAGTAATGCAAATGCAGGCAAAAAAAATCAGAGAAACACTAACATTTCACAATCTGAAGGTCATATTAAAGTAAGCTCTTAATACATATTAGCCTGGAGTTAATTTTTTCAGTTTAAATTATCATTTAGCATTAATGAAGTTAAATACGAACATATATGCTGAGAAATTACCATTTGCAATACTGGTGGTCAACATGTTAATGTGCTTATATGTCATTCCTCTGGCTATTTCCAAACTGTACTCTAGCTGTTTATTATAAATTCACAAGAATTGCATTCACCAAAGGAATGATGAAGAATATCACTGACTATTTGCCGACAAATATTGTCAGTGATTGTGTTTGGGAAATACTGATAATTACATCTAAAGTCTGTTTTCTAATGTAGTTTCTGATGTTTAATAAAACTATTATTTTTCCAAAAATTGTTATTGAATAATTATCAAAAAAAGCTATTTTATTCTTTAATAAAATATAGCCAGTGCTAATGAGGTTCTGTAAAAAATTACCTCTAAGGAATGATAATTAAATTGCAAGTTGGAGTTTATATTTTTATCATAACTGAAGGAATACAACACCAAACAATGACTACCAAACAGCATTCTTTTGTCAAGGCAGACACTCTACAGATTTGTAATGTATATGCATTTTAAAATGCTCAGGACAGATAATACTACATTTTGTTTCTTTTATTATGCAATAACATTAATGCTAATGAATTTGAGGTCAATTTAGTGATCTTTTTGCTACTTTCAGTTTATTGTAAAATGGTAAAATATATGAAATATTAAGACATGCTTTCAATTCACAGAAACAATTGTTTTTACCAGTACTATTGCCTTATCAAAACCAGCTTTTTAAAAGGAAAATAATACAAACGTTGTAAATATCTCCAGTTTAAAAGGCTAGCAGGTACAGCTTACATACAGCACACATTTGGGTTGAGAATAATGACATTCTTTAATGTTAAAAATGTTAGGATACTCAATTCTAAATATTTTTATAACTGTTTGGCATAGATATAGTAAGATTTTATTGTACTCTGCACTGCTTTGGAAAGTGAAAACTGTTACTTTTTCACTCCTGCTCTCAAAGCTTTTCCGGATTAAAAAAAACAATTATGACGAATGGAAATTGTAAATCAATTTAATATTAATTTGATTTAAAGTTGCCTACAGAATGAATGTCTACATTTGTTACAATGTAGTGTTCAAGAGGAATAAATGACAAGATGATAAACTTTCTGGAAGAGTATAATAGATTTTTGGAAAGGAGCAAGCAACATCTTTTCAGAAATTCCAAGTCACAATATTGAATGTACTGAAAAATGATTCAAGTCCGCAAGGTGTTTCAGAGCTGAAAGTCAGCAATCTCTGATCCATAGCATACAATGCCGTGGGGCTCCTGTGCTGTAGATATCAGCAGCAAAGGCCCTCAAAGTAATTTTCATTGGCCTGCGAGATGCAAAGAACATAAGGCTATTTGAAGTTACCTAAATTTTCAAAGATAAAATACCAGTAGACTTTTAAGTGAACTGAATATCTTATAAGTGCTTTATTGATATTTGAAAAAGTTCAACATTATGATGGTATTAAGATCAGGCAGCCCGCCCTGCATTGATGAACTCCTACACCTAGACATGAAAGCAAACATTTCATTCAGAGATTACAGTTTCTAACACCACACAGAGAAAGACAAAGCAGCAGTTTCATTGTGCCTAGCTTTGCAATGATTTTGATTTAAATCAATTTGCCTAAACCTGACAGGATTTTAAACTAATACATTAGGTGCAGCTAATGCATTTTTCTGAACACTTGAATTCAGTAATTATAGAGATTACTTAAATAATTTAATGTATAGTCTTTTTCCCCCAAGATAGGGCAATCTAAAAATACAGGGTTTAAGGTTCAAGGTGGAGGGGAAAAAATATGTAGCAGCAAGTTCTTCCATATGGAGGGTGGAGATTATGTGGAACAAGATGCTACAGGAGGCGGTATTGGCAAGCACAATTTAAAGGACATTTGGATAGTTTCATGGATAGGAACATTTCTGAGGAATGAGGTGCAAATCCAGGCAAATGGGAATAGCTCAGAAAGGCACCTTGAATAGTGTGGACAAGCTGGGTTGAAGGTCTTGTTTCTATGATGTATAACTCTTAATTTTTCCTCATGGGACTAGGAGGAGCATCAGGGTTTCAGCAGAATGCATGAGGATAGATAAGTCCATAAATGTTCCGTGGCTCCCCCCAGGCAGCACAGTGGCATAGCTGGTCGCCGGAGACCTGGGTTCAAATTTAACCTCGGGTGCCTTTTGTGTGGAATCTGCTATTTCTCCCTGAGAAGCTGTAGGTTTCCTCAGTGTGCTTTAGTTTCTAACCATATCCCAAAGTATGTGACTTGGTAGGTTCACTAGCCATTGTATATTGCTCTCAGTGGTGGAATCAGGGTTGAGTGAATTTGATGAGAATTTGGGGGGGGGGAGTTGATGGGATTAATGTACGATTAGTGTAACTGGGTGGTTGATGGTGAGCACAGATACCAGTAGGCAAGGGGCCTGTCCACATGCCGCTCTCTCACTTTTCCCACAATGCTTCTGAGGCTCCTGCCCCAGAAACATCTTCCAGACTGTATGACTCTAAATTAAAAGACATGGGGTTATTTCTTCAAGCACAACCCATCAACCTGCAAGCTCTGGTTATTTTTGTGTTGTAAGCTACAGGAAAAAAAAATGATCTCATAAGGATGTGACAACAACGGAAGTTTATTTCCTCAATTAGTAAGAGTTAGAGGCTGAGAGAAAAAAAAACCCAAAATGAATGGAGAAGGAAATAGAGCAAATTAAAATCAAATCAGATATAGTGTTAAATTGAACTGGATTAATAAAAAAATTGTCTTAATGGAAAGATAAGGAAACATACAATTTCTCAAAGCAACTCACTGTTTGAGTGAGATTAAGATTTTAACTGACCCTTTTCAGAGCCATCAAGGCTGACTTTGGTGATTCTTACACCAAAAATAATTGGCTGAACTTTGTGTTGACTGTGTTTGTTTTTTGCAGCAGAAATCCAACAGTTTATGTTGCTCAAAGAGAATTCCACACCTGAGTTCTATTTGGGGGAAATTAGCAGCAAAATCACACGTCTTCCAGTAACTTGTGATGATTCATAACATGTTGACAGGTTTGTCTTTGCCTTTAACTGCTGGGATTGCTTAATCGTTCTAACAATGGCATAAGTGATTAACTCATTGTAATTTTCCGAGAAGATACAGCAGTGAACTGAGAAATTTATGTGAGAAAAATATCAAAAACTGAAAACAAATGTGTTACTTCTAGACTGCCCTTAAACAATTCTTAGAAAGGAAAGAATGGTGGAACATTTGCACTAGTTATTTCAGTCACTGAGCTACAGCCACATTTTCACTGGACATCATACGCGAGAAGAATTAAGATGCCCTGGGAATGGTTTCTTGACCCAGGAAATTGATGTCTGTTTTTAAGCATATAAACCTCATACCATGTTTATGTTTGATACTTCGAGTACAACTCATGTGAACTTTGATACTGCGGCATCAAACGAAATTTGGACCTTGTCTAGAGAACACAGCTCCTGCTGTGGCAGTAGAGCAGTGAGACTTTGCTGTCACTGCTCTTCCCTGAGCTACATATATTCATTATATGTAGTTTGCATCATTCCAAATGAAAACGTCAAAAAACATCAATGACTTCACTCTTTAACACTTCCTCACCAACTCGACAGTCTCATAACCTCATAACCTATTGCCTCAAACCCTGTAACATAATTAACACTGCACTGCACTCTAAGTTTCAATTGTTTTACTTTGATTACTAGTGATAATTACTTTAGTCTATAATAGATACATTATAAATTACATGCAAAATTATTTCAGCATATTTTGCAGACGTTATGCAAAAACATGGATATATTTGACTCTGTTAGGTAAAGTTAAATGAATTAGATTATCATCAAATTAATGCATTGCACCTTTCTTCAAAATCGCTTAGGACTTCCAGTGGATAATGTGTCAACATGACTATACATATAATGTATTTAGGGTTACTGTCTAGGATTCAGTTCCTAGTTAATGGAGTTGAATGGTATCTAATCAAAACAGAGTCTAATAGGAAAGCTAATCATTGTAGTGAAGTTTCTTTGCAATGTTAGTTAAGCTCCCTGGAAGAAACACAAAATTAGTGTGTCATTACCGAGCACCTAATCAACTACAGGTGGAATTGACATGTGAAGCATTGCTACTGAATCTGGAGATGGAGAAACCTGGCTAACTGAAAATAGAGGAAAATCAGTCACTGTAAACAGGGCAACAGGGTCTTCTATGTGATATATCGGTCACAACTTATCTCTAAACTAAACAGATCAAAATTCAAAGAACTGAGATCAAGTTCAATCTTAATTTGATAAAAATGATAAAACCACTAATACCTTTTATTTTATTTTGGTGAAGGAAATAGGAGGGATTCAGAATATATTCCCTAAATGGAAATAGCTGAGACCAATGCCTTCAAACTCCCACAAGATAATTGGATTAGTCTTCAAATTTACTGTCAATAAATAAACTATTTCTCAATGACAGTGTTGCCATTTAGATAAAGCCCCTAATACCGACACCAAATTGAAGACATTTTCTACTGTACTTGAATTTAGTGTATTGTATGGGGAGATTGCATCAAATTTATGTAAATACACTAGCAAACAGCCCTATAATACAATGATACTCACTGGCAAGGTACACTGATTGACATGGTTGTAAGAGGCAGTTTGGTTAGTCTAGTTTGAGTGAAAATCACAGGAATTTTTGTCCATACGTTTAAATAAGAATTCAAGTCTCCAGTCTCAACAATGTATTAAAATTTATATATGGTATTAAGGTATAAACATCTAGATAATGAAGTTAAATATGCAAATTAATAAATAATTAATCCAATATGTCTTCTCTATATGCAAGTTATTCAATGAATCCTACAGGCGGTTTGACTTGAAACTAAACCTTACTAAATCATATGGAACAGGGGGCGGGGTTATGTCCAGATTGTGATGCACTTTGAAAAAGTATCTTCCTGGAACATATTTTCAGCTTGATTGATACCCGCTACCTATCCACATTGCAAGTTGACTGTAAATGGAATTAAACTGACTTCTTTCAAGATTGCTGTAAATATAAATCATATAATCTCAAAAACATCCATAACACATACTTATTTTCTTATAAATTCTCAGTTAAAAGCCACTTTCTGTGGTGTGTGACATAGTTAACAGCAAAATAAGTTACCCATCATCAATTGGGGACCACTTTGTCCGACACCTCCACTCCATCCGCCAAAGCGGAACTTCCTAATGGTCAAACATATTAATTCCAATTCCCATTCCGACATATCAGTCCATGGCCTCCTCTTGTGCCAAGATGAGGCCACCCTCAGGGTGGAGGTGCAACACCTTATATTTCATCTGGGTAGGCTCCAACCTGATGGCACCAATATTGATTTCTCCTTCTGGTTAAAAAGCTGTTTTTCTCTCTCCCTCTGCCCTCTTCTATTTCCCACTCTGCCCTTTTACCTCTCCTCACCTGCCCATCTCTTACCCCTCCTCATTCCCTTTCTCCTGTGGCTCACTTTCCTCTCAGACTTCTTCTCCAGCCCTTTACCTTTCACACCCACTTGGTTTCACCTGTCACCTCCTAGCTATCCCTCTTTCCCCTCCTCCCACCTTTTTCGTCTAGTATCTTCCCCCTTCCTTTCCAGCTCTGATGAAGGGTCTCGGCCTGAAACGTTTCCATAGAAGCTGCCTGACCGGCTATGATAATCATATGAAGTGGTCTTTTAAATCTGTTTTGCAACATGCAGATCTATTGCTATATAAATGGTCGTAAGTATATATGCTGTACAACTAAATAAATTCAGTTACAGAATGCTATTTGCACAGCTGCTAAATATTTTTACTTTCACACTATTTACTTAAGCAACTATGAAAGAAAGCATTTGCATTATTCATCATAATGGGTTTTGTTTGAACAAAAAAATAACTCAGTTCATACAGTTGGTTATCGCATCGAACTTATTAAATTAGATTATTTCTATATTTACTTTTTGATAAAGATTCAAATAGAGAATTAATTACATTACCCTCAGATATATATAGTAGGTGCAGGGGGAGAGGGGGGTAAAAGTAATTTGAAATGGTAGTGTAAAATATGTGATAATGAAACAGACGTATATTTAATGCCCATCTGGATTTTGTAAAGGGCCCACCACAAGAAAATTCATTAGCTCTTGACGCCCTAGATGTTCTGTATTACCTAATTGATATATGTCATAAGTGCAAATCTTACAAATGATATCATATGCCTAGCCTTAATGTCTTTTCCGGGCAGCTACAAAAGGAGAGAGATCAGTCCACAAAACAGAGCAGATAGGGCACGGACTGGTTTGGACCATAAGACCACAGAACATCGGAGCAGAATTAAGCTATTTGGCTCATCGAGTCTGCTCCGCCATTTCATCGTGGTTAATCCATTTCCTCTCAGCCCCAATCTCCCGCCTCCTCCCTGTATCCCTTCATGCCCCGACCAATCAAGAACCTGTCAAACTCTGCCTTAAGTATACATAAACACTTGTCCTTGCAGCTGCCTGTGGCAAAGTATTCCACAGATTCATCACTCTGAAGAAATTCCTCCTCATCTGTATTCTAACAGGACACCCCTCTATCCTAAGGCTTTGTTCTCTGGTAATAGACTCTCCCTCCATAGGAAACATCCTCCCCACATCCGCTCTATCAAGGCCTTTTACCATTCAATAGGTTTCAATGAGGTCACCTCACATTCTTCTGAACTCTGGTGAATACAGGTCCAGAGCCAACAAACACTCTTCATATGACAACCATTCAATCCTGGAATTATTTTCATGAACCTCTTTTGAACCCTTTCCAGTCTCAGCATATCCCTTCTAAGATAAGAGGCCCAAACCTGCTCGCAATACTCCAAATGAGGCCTCACCAGTGTTTTATAAAGTTTCAACATTACATCCTTGCTTTTATATTCCAGTCCTCTTGAAGTGAATGCTAACATTGTATTTGCCTTCCTCACCACAGACTCAATCTGCAAATTAACCTCTAGGGAATCCTGCAAATCCTACCAAATCCCTTTGCATCTCAGTTTTTTGTATTTTCTCTTCACTTAGAAAATAGTCAACCCTATCATTTCTTCCACGAAAGTGCATGATTCCACATTTCCCAACATGGTATTCCATTTGCCATTTCTTTGCCCATTCTCCTAATCTGTCTAAGTCCTTCTGTAGCCTCAAAACTACCTGACCCTCCATCTACTTTCATATTGTCTGCAAACTTTTCAACAAAGCCATCAATTCCATCATTTAAATTATTAACATAAAACATAAGAAGAATGGGTCCCAACACAGACCTCCGTGGAACACCACTAGTCACTGGCAGCCAGTCAGAAAAGGTTCCCTTTAATCCCATACTTCACCTCCAGCTAATCAGGCACTGCTTTGTCAATGCTAGATTCTTTCCTGTAATACCATGGGCTTATAGCTTGTTAAGCCGCCTCATGTGTGGCACCTTGTCAAAGGCCTTCTGAAATCCAAGCACACATTAACCAATTCTCCTTTGTCTATCCTGCTTGTTAATTCTTCAAAGAATTCCAACAGGTTTGTCAGGCAAGATTTTCCCTTGAGGAAACCATGCTGACTTCGGCCAATTTTATCATGTGCCTCCAAGTACTGAGACCTCATCCGTAATAATCAACTCCAACATCTTCCCAACCACTGAGGTCAGACTACCTGGCTTATAGTTTCCTTTCTTCTGCATCTTTCTCTTCTTGAAAGGTGGAGTGACATTTGCGATTTTCCAGTCTTCCGGAACCATTTCAGAATCTAGTGATTCTTGGAAGATCATTATTAATGCCTCCACAATCTCTTTAGCCACCTCTTTCAGAACCCTGGGTGTATACCATCTGGTGCATGTGACTTATCTACCTTCAGACTTTTCAGTTTCCCAAGAACCACCTCTCTATTTACGGTAAGTTCATACACTTCATGCTCCCTGACACCTGGAACTTTCACAATACTGCTAGTCTCTTCCACAGTGAAGACTGATGCAAAATACATATTCAGTCATCTGCTGTTTCATTGTTCCCCATTACTATCTCTCCAGCATTGTTTTCCAATGATCTAATATACACTTTCATCTCTCTTTTACACTTTATGTACCTGAAGAAACTTTTGGTATCCTTTTTAATACTTTTGGCTAGCTTATTTTCATATTCCATCTTTACCTTCTTAATGACTTTTCAGTTGCTTCTGTTGGTTTTTAAAAAGTTCACAATCCTCTAACTTCCTACTAACCTTTTCTCTAATATATACCCATTTTGGGTTTTATGTTTGCTTTGACTTCTCCTGTTAACCACATCTGTGTCCCCTTTCCTTTAGACTATTTCTTCCTCTTTGAGATGAATATATCCTGTGCCTTCCAAATTGCTTCCAGAAATTCCAGCCATTGTTGCTCTGCTATCATCCCTGCCAGTGTTCTTTTCCAATCAATTTTGGCCAACTACTCTCTCATGGATCTGTAATTCTGTTTACTCCACTGTAATATTGGTATGTCTGACGTTAGCTTCTCCTTCTCAAATTTCAGAGTGAATGTGATCATATTATGATCACTGTCTCCTAAAGGTTCTTATTTATTAAGGTCTCTAATCATTGCACAACACCCAATTCAAAAATTCCTCTAGTGGGCTTAACCATGAGCTGCTCTAAAAAGCCATCTTGGAGCACTCTAGAAATTCCCCTTCCTGTAATCTAGCACCAACCTGATTTTCCCAATCTTCCTGCATATTGAAGACCCCATGACTACTGTAACACTGCCCTTCTGGCATGCATTTTCTATCTCTTGTAATTTATAGGCCATATCCTTACTACTGTTTAGGGGTCTGTATGCAATTCCCATCAGGGTCTTTTTACTCTTTCAGTTCCTTACCTCTATCCACAGTGATTCAACACCTTCCGACACTATGTCACCTCTTTCTAATGATTTGATTTCATTTTTTACTAACAGGGCAACACTGCCTTCTCTGTCTTCCTGCCTATCCTTTCAAAACAATCTGCATTCTGGACGTTTTGCTCCCAGCTATAATCTTTCAGCCATGACTCAGTGATGCCTACAACATCATTCCTGCCAATCTGCAACTGTGCTACAAGTTCATCTACCTTATTCCATATACCGCGCACATTCAGATATAACACTTTCAGTCCTGTATTCACCCTTATCAATTTTGTCCACCTTTTATGTTGCAATTCATCCTGTTGACTACAATTTTGCCCTATCAACAGCCTCTCCTCACAATACATTGCCTCTCTACAAGCTACCTCATCTTCAGCACTATTATCTGTCTTTCCTATGATACTTCTTGCAGCTCAGGACACCAGTCGCTCCTTGCTCAATCTTTTGATTCCTAACTTTGTGTGTAGTCTTTAAACATCTGCCTCAACAACCTCTGCACAAATTGTACTAGCACTCTGGCTCCCACTCTCCTGCAACTCTAGTTTAAACCCCACCGTTATAGGATATTAAACCTCTCCAGTTCAGGTGCAAACCGTCCCTTTTGTACGGGTCCTACCTTCCCTAGAAGAGAGCCCAATGATCCAAAAATCTTATCCCATCTCTCCTACACCAACTCTTTAGCTACGTATTAAAATATATAATCTTCATAGTTCTAGCCTCACTAGCATGTGGCACAGGTAGCAGTCCTGAGATCACAACCCTGGAGGTCCTGCCCTTTAACTTGGCACCCAACTCCATGAACTCTCTCTGCAGAACCTCGTCACTCATCCTACCCATGTCATTGGAACCTACTTGGACCACGACTTCTAGCTGTTCACCCTCCCTCTTAAGAATGCTGAGGACTTGATCCGAGATATCCTGGATCCTGGCACCTTGGAGGCTACATACCGTCCGGGAATCTCGTTCTCACCCACCGATCCTCCTGTCTGCATCTCTAACTAATGAACCCCTACCACCACAGTGTGCCTATTCTTCCCACTTCCCTTCTGAGTCACAGATGCAGACTCAGTGCCAGACACCTGACCACTGTGACTTTCCTCTGTTAGGACTCACCTCACCCCTGCAACATTACCCAAAGTGTTATAACTGTTGTTGAGGAGGGATAGCCACATGGGTACTCTGCATTGACTCCTTAACAAGTTTCCTCTTCCTGAGTGTCACCCAGTTTCCTCTGTCCTGCACCTTGGGTGTAACATCCTCTCTATATGTCCTATCTATCACCTCCACAGCCTCCCAAATGATCTGGAGTTCATCCAGTTCCAACCTCAACTTCTTAACCTGGCTTGTTAGAAGCTGCAGCTGGATGCACTTCTTGCAGCTGTGGTTGTCATCGACAGATATAAAGAGAAGGAACAAAAAACCTTGAGTTTTTCTTTCCTTTGCTTTCTCTGATTGAAGCCTCTTGGCTGAAGCCTCAAAGAGCTAAAGCCTCAAGATCAGCACTCGGACGATGGCCGCTGCACTTGCCCCTGCCTTCTTTTAATTTGTTCTGACTAATCAATCCCAAATGCCGATTGGTCGCTGGTCAAAGCTCTATTACACTGCCACGTCCTGGTTCTGCCTTTTATCCTTGGGCAGGCGTCCTGATTGAAGACCCCTCCTCTCCCAACTTCCGATGTCCAAACTGGCCACTGGTCAAGCACTGGTTTCCCAGTATCAGTGCTAGCTTTCAACTCTTGTTTTTGGGAAGGTGGAGTGGAGGGTGTGCAGACATGGGGCTGTGCCTGCCAATGACAGCAAATGGTGAAGGTGGGGGGGGCGGAGGCACATGCGGCAGTATATTTGGTAGTCATTTGGTGAACATTGGGAAATTGTGGGTAAGGCAGGAGTCAAGCAAGCACTAAACAATGTTAGCATCAAACTAACTAGAGCAGGTCATGAAAGAAGAACTTTTGAAGCTCTTTCATTAGCTGGTGTGCTATCACATAAACTTTAAGTAAAAGAAGGAGTTCCAATCATGCCAACAAGGAACGTGGGTGCACCCATGCTATCAGCGACACAAGATAATCTCTTCAAAAATTACTACCACATGTAATTGAGGTTACGATGTTGGTTGGTTGTTACTGCTGTTGGAGAAAATGGTGTCTTTTGTCGGATACCATTTCTGTCATCAGATCTACCTTTTCAATGCAATAGGGTATCTGCTTTCCTCTAGATCAGGGGCTCTCCATCTTTTTTATGCCAGTGAGCCTTACCTTTAACCAAGGAGTCCGTTCAGAACCCCTAATCTATATAGAACAAGGACAACTTCCCCCAGTGAATAAGTTTGCACATATGTGGACGATACTCGATAAACTTATTTCAGAGGAACAGGGAGTATACAAGCAATCAAAGAGGAATACAAAAGCAGTTACACAGCTTGGAGTATGAAAAACAGAAAATGTTGGAAAGTTAGCTTTCCAATTTTGTAGCAGTTTAGTTGTATAGGTGAAATATTATATCTTTGAAGCAGCAAATCTGTTACTAACTTCAATATTATTGAACTTGCAAAGAATTTCTCTCATTTTGTACCTTGTGTTTCAAAATTTTACATCTGCTCATAAGCAACAAAGCAGATTCTTGCAGTCTCATATAATCATGAGAAGGTATCTGGTGTTGCTTTCAAATAGTTTGCTAAACATGAAAAGTATTTCCATTTATCTGCACCCAACTTGAATGTGATATCATTATACATTAATACATCCAGTCTGTACCAAGTAACGGTAAGGGTTTCAAACAGAAGTTAGGTCATCATGTTAAGTAAATACAATTAAAAATGAAACCCCAGCAGCTCATGGTTTTCTGTTACACATTTCAAATATATAAAATAACTTCCCTCAAGCTGTTTTAAATGAAGTAACAGCCTTTGTTGGTTCAAAATGAAAAAGGTCAGGCTGTCAGTTTGTTGGCCTGGCTGCTTCCTTTGGCATTAAGGTGGAATATTTTTAAAATATAGCATAAGTGGTTATAATTGTCTTTGTTATCTACAAGTTGGTAGGTAGATAATTAGCCAGGGTGTCAAAGATTGTGAGGAGAAGGCAGGATAATGGGGGTTGAGATGTGTGGCATGGTAGTGCAGTGGTAGCACAACGCTTTACGGTACCAGCAACCTGGGTTCAATTCCTGCCGCTGTCTGTAAGGAGTTCGTATGTTCTCCCCATGATCGCGTGGGTTTCCTCCGGGTGCTCTGGTTTCCTCCCACAGTCCAAAGAAGTAACAGTTGGTAGGTCAGTTGGTCATTGTAAGTTGTCCCTTGATTAGGCTAGGGTTAAATTGGGGGATTGCTGGGCGGCAGGGTTCATGGACACACGCACTGTAGCTCAACAAATTAATGAGTAAACACCGCATGGCCTTCGTGGGTTGATTTAACATGTGATATCTGTGCAGACAGGAGATTTCAAACATTAGGGGTATTAGGAAATCCCCTCTTATGCACTCTTTTGATTTTCTGAAATCGGCATTAGAAAGATTGCCTGCCACCATGACAATTTAAATGGCACGGCATTCTGTCTGCAGCTAAGTTAGTTGGGCAGAACTCATAAACACAAGGGATTCTGCAGATGCGGAAATCTTGAGCAACACACACTGAAAAACTAGAGGAACCCAGCAAATCAGCCAGTATCTGTGGAGGGGAATAAACAGTAGTTGTTTTGCTCTGACACCCTTCATCAGATTGGATTTCTACCGAACTCATTACTCTTTCTGGGATCACAGCCAACCAATTTCGTTTCCTCTCTAACTCTTAACAAAAACCTTCTATGTGACAAAGTCACAATCTTTCAACCCAACTGCTAATTATGGCACTCCTAGCATGTATAGAGGCAATGTAATCAGATACAGGCAATAAAAGCTCTTGGCCATGCATATTGTAGTTTGTATTTATTATAGAACACGTGATCGCAATTCCCAGCCAAAAAGAAAATCAGGGCAAAAAATTGCAAATAAAGATAAAGCTAAACATAATAAAAATGGTCACTGATCAAAAATTATCTATACATTACAACTTAATGTATTGGTAAAAGTTTTGTATTTTGGCATATTATCTAAGCTGAGTCATTCTATATTGATATTCTCTCTATCCACCTTAGTTGTGGTGAGCAGCAATCTGAATTTATTCAGAAAACATGCTTCCACTTACTCTGTGGTGCTGTAATGTAAAGTATATGTCTCAAAAGGAATAAAAACTTAATGCAGGGTGACACAGAATTAAACAACTCTCCACTGGACAGACAGCCATGGTGAAATTGAAACAAGCTTTAATTTGGTGTCATTCCCAATTAAGTCTTGTTGTCTAAGTCAGACTATAAAGACTGAGCTAAAATTATAAATTTTCGCTCTTTACCAGTCACATGCACCACTAACTTCAAGGAAAGGCTAATGTGTTTTTAAAAATGACATCAAGATTTTTGTGGTTACATTTTTAAAGCTACAATATACTATGTGGGATTCATTGAAATTTTTGTCAATACATTCACTATAATAAATGTATACGATCACACATTTTCACACTAAAGTCAAAGAATTGAGATATTCCTCTGGAATGTTAACTAATTCAAATAAATGTAATTAATAATCCAATGTTTCTATCAAATTAATTCTTAAGAGTTACCTGTTTGATTTAGCCTATTCAGTCTAATGTCATTATGTTTATGATTACATACAGTATCTTGCAACTATAGCATTTTCTAACACCAATTAATTAAATAGTGAATTCCTAAAATGTATTTTAATGTATCCAATTATTAGTCTAAATGAAATAATGCCATTTAGTTAATGAGCTGAATTGGCTGTGTCTACAATTTGATTATATTGCTGGTATAACTGTTCACACAAAGCCAATAATGGTATTGTTGTTTTGACTAGTGATTTGATAGGAACTGGAGTGAAGGGACTCAGGATAGGACGGATGGTAAAAATGTAAAAATAGCATGCAGTCAGACTCTCAGGAAGGGTGGGCAGATGATAGAACAAAATTGCAGCCAGCAGGGTGAGTATCAGTGTATTAGGAATGCAGAATCAAAAGAGTAGCAAATACAGTACCCAAAGTGTTATATCTCAGTGCACGGAGTATAAGAAATAAGGTGGCTGATCTTGCTGCACTATTACAGATTGTCAGGTATGATGTTGTGGCCATCACTGAATCATGGCTGAAGGATGGTTGTAGTTGGGAGCTGAATGTCCGGGGTTACATGTATTGTAGAGATAGGAAGGTAGGCAGAGGAAGTAACATGGCTCTGCTGATAAAGAATGGCATCAAATCAGTAGAAAGATGTGATACAGGATCGGAAGATGCTGAATCCTTGTTGGTTGAGTTTAGAAACTACAAGGGTAAAAGGACCCTGATGGCAGTTATATACAGGCCTCCCAACAGTAGCTGGGACGTGGACCACAGATTACAATGGGAAATAGAAAAGGCGTGTCAAAAGGGCAATGTAATGATAACCACGGGAGATTTTAACATGCAGGTCAGTTGGGAAGGTGCAGGACAGGTACATTCCAAAAACAAAGAAATATTCAAATTGAAAAATAGTACAACTTTGGCTGACAAAGGAAGTCAAAGCTAATGTAAATGCAAAAGAGAGAGCATACTACAAAGCAAAAATTAGTGGGAAGATAGAGGATTGGGAAGCTTTTAAAGATCTACAGAAAGCAACTAAAAGAATCACAAACAAGAGAAAATCTGCATATGCTGGAAATCCAAGCAACACACACAAAATGCTGGAGAAACTCAGCAGGCCCCAGGCAGCATCTGTGGAAAAAGTATGGTCAATATTTTGGGGTGAGACCCTTCATCAGAACTGGAGAACAAAGATGAGGAGTCAGAGTTAGAAGGTGGGGGGGGGGCAACTAAAAGAATCATTCGGAGGGTAAAGTTGAAATATGAGAGCAAGCTAGCAAACAATATCAAGGTGGATACAAAAAGCTTTCTCAAGTACATTAAAGATAAAAGGGAGATAAGAGTATATATAGGGCCACTAGAAAATGAGGCAGGAGAAATAATAACAGTGGAAAAGGAGATGCATATGAACTATATGAGTATTTTGTATCAGTCTTCATTGTGGAAGACACTAGCAGAGTGCCAGGTGTGAGTGCAGTTACTATTACAAAGGAGAAGGTGCTCAACAAGTGTAAGTCAGCCAGACAAGATGAACTGCACCCTAGGGTTCTGAAACAAATTGTGGAGGCATTAGAAATGATCTTTGAAGAATCACTGGGCTCTGGCATGGTTCCAGAAGACCGGAAAATTGCAAATGTCACTCCACTCTTTAAGGAAGGAGGGAGGCAGCAGAAAGGAAATTATAGACCAGTTAGCCTGACCTCAGTGGTTGGGAAGATGTTAGAGTCAATGTTAAGGATGAGGTGATGGAGTACTTGGTGACACATGACAACACAGGACAAAGTCAGCATGGATTCCATAAGGAACAATCTTGCCTGACAAACCTGCTGGAACTCTTTGAGGAGATTACAAGTAGGATAGATAAAGTGATGCAGTGGACGTTGTTTATTTCGATATTTCAGAAGGTCTTTGACAAGGTGCCACACATGAGGCTTTTTATCAAGGTAAGAGCCCATGGTATTACAGGAATGTTACTGGCATTGTTAGAGCATTGGCTGATCGGTAGGAGGCAGCGAGTGGGAATAAAAGGATCCTTTTCTGGTTGGCTGTCAGTGACTCATGGTGTTCCACAGGGGTCGGTGTTGGGACCACTTCTTTTTATGCTGTATATCAATGATTTAGATGATGGAATAGATGGCTTTGTTGCCAAGTTTGCAGATGATACAAAGATTGGTGGAGGGTCAGGTAGAGTTGAAGAAACAGGAAGGCTGCAGAAGGAGCTAGACAGATTAGGAGAATGGGAAGAAAGTGGCAAATGAAATGCAACATTGGAAAATGCATGGTTATGCACTTTGATATAAGAAATAAATGTGGAGACTATTTTATAAACGGGGAGAATATATAAAAATCTGAAATGCAAAGGTACTTGGAAATGCTTGTGCAGAACACTCTAAATGTTATCCTGCAGGATGAGTCAGTGGTGAGGAAGGAAAATGCAATATTAGTATTCATTTCAAGAGGTCTAGAATACAAGAGCAGTGATGTAATGCAAGTACGGAGGAAGAACTACAAAACTTAATTGATATAATTGTTGAAGAAATTGCAAAAATGGGTCTATCTATCAATTGCAAAAAGACGGAATGTATGGTGATATCCAAAAAGAAGGAGAATCCTATCTGCAGGCTGAGAATAAACAGGGAAGACATAAAACAAGTACAGAACTTTTGCTACTTAGGAAGCTGGGTGACATCAGATGGCAGATGCCACATGGACATCAAAGAAGAATAGGGATGGCAAAAGACATCTTTAGAAGAATGAAGAGTATACTGACCAATACTACACTAGGCATGACAACCCACCTCAGAGTACTGAAATGTTACGTTTATCCAGTTATGTTATATGGCTCAGAATTTTGGACAATATCTAGTAACATGAGGAAACAAATTGAAGCAGCAGAGATGTGGTTTTTGAGGAGGATGCAAAGAATATCATGATTGAAACGAATATCTAACGAGGATGTCATGAACAGAGCAAACACAAAAAGAGAAATAATGTATGAAATCATGAAAAGGCAACGTAACTTCACTGGACATGTGATTAGGAGAGAGGAGTTAGAATGCACGGCAATTACGTGAAGGATTGAAGGGAAGAAAGCAAGAGGAAGACAAAGACAAATGATGATGGAGACAGTAGCCAGAGAACTGGAAATGAATACCAATGAATTGATCCACTTGACCCGAAACAGGTGTGTGTGGGCCATGGCAGTCAAAGCTCAAACTGATGATGATGATAATGATGATATAATACGGAGGCTTTATAAGGCACTGATGAGGTCTCACCTTGAGTATTGTGAACAGTTTTAGGCTCCTTATCTAAGAAAGAACATGCTGGCATTGGAGAGGGCTCAGAGGAGGTTCACAAGGATGATTCGAGGAATGAAAAGGTTATCACATGAGGATCGCTTGATGGATCTGGGCCTGTACTCACTGGAATTTGGCTAAAGATCTCACTGAAATCTTTTAAATCTTGAAAGGCCTAGACTAAGTAGGTGTGGAAAGGATGTTTCCCATGGTGGGGGACTCGAGGACAAGAGGGCACAGCCTCAGGATAGAGGGGCGTCCATTTAAAACAGAGATGCGGAGAAACCTCTTTAGCCAAATGGTGGTGAATTTGTGGAATCTGTTACCACATGCAGCTGTGGAGGCCAGGTTGTTGGATCTATTTAAGGCAGAGATTGATAGGTTCTTGAAAGGCCATGGCATCAAAGGTTACGGGGAGAAGGCCAGGCAGTGGGGCTGAGGAGGGGAAAGTAGGATTAGCCATGATAGAATGGTGGAGCAGGCTGGATGGGCCCATTGGGCTAATTCTGCTCCTATGTCTTATGGACTTAACTATTGGAGCTGACAACCTGTGATATTAGTTTACTGAATGTGCAACTTTTTGACCAACAATGACTACATAAATATCTGGAAAACTGGCTTGTTATACTGTCATTGATAAATTCTTAAGAAATACATTTTTAGTGGATATGAGACAAACTCTACTTTATAATTACATCATTAAAATACAAATTACTATACAATCAGCAAAATTGAAAGCCTTAATATATACCATGTGGATCTGTATATATCCAATTGCATTTAGATTAAATCAGACAGAAAATGATCCGTAATGCCCCTGCTTTGAAACAAGTGCTCCAATTGCCTATCTTGATACTAGACCCATATTTTGGATTCCATTCTACATTAATGCCTATGCATTGCAGTACTCACATCTGGATAAATTTTTATTCAATCGCCAAAGTGTTAACAATCACTTAGCTGCCCAATACCACTATTAAAATCGCAAACAACAGGAATTCTGCAGATGCTGGAAATTCAAGCAACACACATAAAAGTTGCTGGTGAACGTAGCAGGCCAGGCAGCATCTCTAGGAAGAGGTGCAGTCGACGTTTCAGGCCGACACCCTTCGTCAGGACTTGCTTGAATTTCCAGCATCTGCAGATTTCCTCATGTTTGAGACTTCTTGTAAACTCTGCATTTAAAATACTTCATTTCAACATCGAAGATGTTCTTTACAATGATGTCATCAGTCAAACCACAGCACACTTCAGTCTGAAACAAGTTATGTATAGCTAGAGGGTGTTTGGCTGTTGAAACAAGTCTGAACTCTTGTCTTCCACACCCACTTTGTGAAACAGAAAAGCACAGGACCTCCATAATTCTAAACAGACCAACAACAGCATGTTTAGCATTCACAAAAAAAACCTTTGGAGACACATATTGGTTCAAATGGACAAGAGCAGCAAGCAATTAAATAAAAATGGCTCTGTCTTCACAAATTGTGTAATCCAGCAACTCCACAGCGCAGTTTACACTGGAAGATATCCTTTCATTCTGGACACAACAGTTTATTTTGTAAGAACATAATGAACCAACCAGAAGTTTGAATCTCTGTTCATTTCCTTTAATCTCACCACAGGAACGTCTAAGTCAATCATCCTTAATCCTAAACTGCTATGGTCATTTCAACTGTGAGGACCAGCCCTATCTGTTCTGGAGATGCTCCACTGTAACCAGAGAGCACAGAGGTCCAGAATCAGAATCGGGCTGGGTGGTAGCCATGAGAAGAGGCCATGTACTGGGTGATGGGGGTCCTTAATGATGGATGCTGCCATTTTGAGGAATCACCTTTTGAAGATGTCCTGGATGCTGGGAAGCCTGGTGCCCAAGAAATAACCAATTGAGTTCATGAGCTTCTGCAGCATATTTTGATCCTGTGTAATCCCTCCCCCCCAAACCAGATGATGATGTAGCCAGTTAAAATGCTCTCCATGCTATATATGTAGAAATTTCTGAGTATCAATGATGACATACCAAATCGCCTCAAACTCCAACAGAAACATAGCCACTGCTATGCTTCCCTTGTAGCTGCATCGACTGTAGCAGTTAGGCCCAAGATAGATCCTCAGAGATGTTGTCACCCAGGAACTTGAAACTGCTCACTTTTTCCCTGTGATCCCGCTATGAGAACTGATGTGTGTTCCTTCACCTTACCCTTTCTGAAGGCCACAATCAATTCTTTGGTCTTACTGTTGTTGAGTGCAAGGTTGTTGCTGTGACACCACTCAATTAGCTGACCTGTCTTGTCCCTATACACCTTCTCATCGCCTTCTGAGATTCTGCCAAAATAGTTGTGTTCTCAGCAAATTTATCGATGGCATTTGAGATGTGCCTAGCCACACAGTTATGGGTGTAAAGAGAGCAGAGCGGGGGGCTAAGCACATCTTTGAGATACGCCCGTGTTGATGCTCAGCGAGGTGCAGATGCACAGACTGTGGTCTTCCGGTGAGGAAGTTGAGCATTCAGTTGCAAAGGGAGGTACAGAACCCAGGTTTTGGAGCTTTTTGGTCAGAACTGCAGGAAATGGTGGTGTTAAACGCTGAGCTGTAGTCAGTAAACAAGCAGCCTAACGCAAGTATTAGTATTGTCCAAGTGATCCAAAGCTGTGTGAAGAACCAATGAAATGGCATCCGCTGTTGACCTCTTGTGCTGATAGGCAAACTGCAGTGGTCCAGGTCCTTGTTGAGGCAGGAGTTGATTCTAGCCATAACCAACTTCTGAAAGCACTCATCACTGTAGATGCGATGCTACTGGACAATAGTTATTAAGGCAGCTGTCCCTGCTTTTCTAGATTTTTGCCATTTTGGAAATTTCCTATTATAACACTGTAAGATTCAAAATATCTTCGAACACTCCGCCAGTTGGTTGGCACAGGTTTTCAGAGCCCCAACAAGTACGCCATCGGGGCCTCTAGCCTTGCAAGGGTTCACTCTCTTAAAAGAAGTTCTGACATCAGCCTCTGAGACAGAGATCACAGGGTCACTGGGTGCTGCAGGAATCCTAATAGCTGTAGTTTTATTCTCCCTTTCAAAGTGAGCATAAAAGGTGTTCAGCTCATCTGGGAGTGAAACATCACTGCCATTCGTGATGTTAGGTTTCATTTTGTAGGAAGTAATGACCTGCAAACCCTGACAGAGTTGACGTGCTTCCGATTCCACCGCTAACCTCAATCAGAGTTGTTCTTTTGCTCCCAAGATAGCCCTCTGTAAGTCATACCTGTCCTTCTTGGATTGTCATAGATCACCAGACTTGAATGCCACAGATCTAGCCCTCAGCAGACCATGATTCTCCTGGTTCATCCACTGTTTTTGATTTTGGTATGTACGGTAATTTCTTGGAGGCACACACTCAAACACGTAGGTTTCAATGAAGTCAGTGACAACTGCGGTGTATTCATTGAGGCTCGAAGACGAATCTCTGAAAACTGTCCAGTCCACCAGCTCAAAGCTGTCCTGTAAACGATCCTGTGCCTCCCTTGTCTATACCTCCTTGGCCCTCACTACTGGTGCTGGAGTCTTCAGTCTTCGCTATCTGCCTGTACTCAGGGAGTAGAAATACAGCCAGGTGATCACACTTTCCAAAGTGTGGAGAAGGGATGGCAGAGTAAGTGCTCTTGATGGTGGCATAACAGTGGTACAGTGTGTTGACCCCTCTGGTTCCACAAGCGATAATTGTTTGGAGACTATCCAACTTCAAGTTGTGCAATTGCTCACAAATTCCATGTAACCTCCTTTTCCGTTTGCCTCTATCCACATGCATTGGAGCAAGTTGGAACATTATTTCAACTAAATTCCACCGAACTGGTTTAGCATAAAGAGTAGCTATATTTCTCTTCCAAGTGTGCTATCTACTGATGAACTCTCTCACCTTCTGGCTCTATTTACTTTTTACTTGTATAAAAAATGATGGGGACTTCGATCCATTGAAATGTTAGTAATCATAGAATTTTGAATGGTGGGTTGGAGATATGTCTCTACCAAAGGAGGTGTAAGGTGCTCCTTCCCTCAGCTAGCCTGTAAGTCACCCTTGGGCAAGGTGTAGTGCCTGCTTAGCCCCTGATGGGAGCAGGTGGTAGACGGTTGTATGAGCATATTAAAACTCCAGGTTATGTGGCCATTGTCGTCAGGCAGACGATCTCTGAAGAGTATTGATGATGGCTGGGATCACCCATCTCATAAAGACACTGGCTAGAAGAGGACAATGGCAAACCACTTCAGTAGAAAACAGTCATGGTCATGGAAAGAGCACAATTGCCCATGTCATACAACAAAATGCATAATGAACGAATGAATCATAGAATCATATGCATTGTCAAAAGATTCTTGCACTGCAACATTGTCAATGGATATTTTTAAATGAGCAATGGATTAGGTTTTAAAAATAATCTAATAATAATTAATGCACCATCTTAAAAATACTAAGGCAGTTATCAACTATTTATTCTGGTTCTGGTAAAAGCACAGATAACATCAAAATGACCTCTTTCTTACAAATGCATACTTTGTGAGTTTCATTTAATTATCTAAGTAGCTGACAGTAATACATAACCTCTATAAACTGAAAGTGTAACTTTTATACAGGATATTATACCTGACAAGAATTGAAATAAACTGTTGGCTAATACAGTTTATCATCTCTTCTCTGAATAGTTCACTCAGCTAGTTTTTTTTAGTAATCCAAATTAAGGAGAAATATTCATGAATAGGAGTATATATTTGAACTCAAAATAATATTTACACTAGGGTGGTCTAAAATGCATGACAGTCTTTATTTATGTTTAGGTTACGCTGCAGATAGACACTCACATGCTTAGCTTACTGTAGACAAAGTGATTGATTGTGATACATTATTCAGAAGTTGCCTATAATTAGACAATGAAAAAGTGAATACAAATTCCCACTCAAAGACAACCTTTAAATGTCTGAGGAAAATCAAAGTAATCCAGTGAAATCCATAAAGAAATTATTTCAAATTTCTCAAATGCAATTTTTCCAACAACAACCTTTGTATTTAATTTATGGAAATCAACTGGAATAATGCATTTTACTTTGCAGCAACAACTACTTGTGTGTTCCTTGAACTATTTCCAACATCGGGTACACAAGCTATAGAAATATAATAGGAAATGAAGCCAAACATGTCCATAGTTTATAAAAAGGTGTAATTTATATATTAAGAAATAATTTAAATTTATTATTGAACTTACAATATAGAATTATAGTTGCAGTTCAAGGAAAATGAGAAACACTGTTAGCATATTGCCTAAGTTATACAATTGCCGTATTTTATTGAAATTTTTAGTTAATTTATGCAGCAAAAAATGACGTTATTCTTATACACTTTTCAGATTTTTATACTTTATTCGAAAAGAGGTGAACTAAAAAATCATTGCATGACTCCTGGTAATTAACTTCAAAATATAAACAGCAATTAAGTATGTACACATAATTCAAAACACATTACATTTAGTGACTTTAAAAGGCCACTGATAGAATAAACTCATTAAAATATTCTCTTCAAATTTTGCAATTTTTTAAATATTAGGGTGAATACTGAATTAAAATTGGAAAAGTATTTATTACATTGTCAAGTGCAAAATATAACTAGATAATGTAAAATGCAAGAAAGTCCAGATGGAAATTGCACGAAAACAAAATTCTAAACCCATTAAAGGAAGCTTACTTCTAAGATGCAAGAAACTTCAGAGACCCACATGTGCAGAACAGTGATAGCAGCATCTTAATTAATAACTTTGATGGAAACCTTTTAGCAATCGATTAACATCGCTGGCATAAGTCAATCTAACCACCCCACAGTCCAAAGTGACTGATAGGGATCCTAAACTTAATCCTGTTATCTTTTTGCCTTCTATGCAGATTAACATGGCAGACATTATCAAATTTACAACCATCCATTCAGACATCTGCCCTACTTTTACCAGGGAGTTAATGTAAAAAGAACTAATCTCTTTAAGAGCAATGGGGGCATTTCATAAATGTGAGTGCAAAGGACAGTTAAGGTTGTCATATCTCTTTCGGAGGACAGCAGCTGAATACAAGTGTCAGCCATCCACTCAGCACTCAGCACAGCAATTGCTGTTGGTGGGCAGCCTCTCTATCTTCCAGCTTTCTGCTTTAATGAGATGGCAATACAGATAATGAAACAGTAGGGGGAAGAGCTCAATACTGGCAATGGTATATCGGACTTTCTTTTAAAGCTACATCACTCCAATGTATAGTATATATTATTGCTGTTCAATTTACTTAAAAATCTTTATACTCAAAAAAATTGAAAAATTGATTTTATATGCTAATAATTATGATCAGCACATGTAACTTATTCCTACCTTTACTTCATTATTTATCAGTCTTGGTTTAACTTGAACACAGAGAGACTCCAGTCTCCCGGATAAACACATCTGCACCAGGTACACCAAGCTGCAGCTCCTCAGAGAAGGCTTTAAGGAACTGGAGCTGTAGCTCGATGACCTTAGACTCATACGGGAGAATGAGGAAGGTGGCAGATAGGAGCTGTAGGGAAATAGTCACCCTTAGGTTGCAGGAGACAGGTAACTGGGTGACTGTCAGGAGAAGAAAGGGAAAAGTAACCCTGTTACTCTTTTTAGAGCTACACATTTGATAAATTTGTGGAACCATGATGATTTCCTACAGAACTGGACCACTCTAGAAATACAAACTTGCACACTCTTATCACAAATCACATTTGCACAATTAGCTGATTTCCAAACTGGATGCATGCTATAATGTTGTCATTCTTCATACAAGACCTTCTTCCACACAGATTAGATCACTTGACTGACATGGTCCATCTCAGCAAAATCAGGTTTCCGCTTTGCTGCTTGCTTTCTGGCACTGCCATTATAACAAGCCCCAGCCAGGAGCTTGAAATCACGCTTTGTCAGAGCCCCTTTATGAGCTGGAGAGAAGCATTTAGGTTGGCATTGAGAACCACAAGGCCCTTTTCTGGGTGATTATAGACACTGAGCATAAGTGACTACCAGCCAAGTCATCCATCCACCTGCTCCATCAAGCACCACTTGTCCTTCCTGTCGCAGATATCAAATTTGCGACAAAGGTAACCTCAGAGTGCACAGAACTGGACTGACAAAAATGCTCTCTCTCCTCTTATTACTGGCCATCTCCCCTCTTCACTCACAGTCCTCATGCTGGACTTGGACCAGATACATTAACAATTCCTTCCTCCCGCCCAACTCCACAGACCCAATTAGTCCCTCCAGCAGATTATTTGTTGCTCCAGATTCCACCATTTGCACTCTCTGGTGTCACCTTTGCTTCGGAGATGGATAAGGAGGCCTTCACCACCCAATGGAAGAAGCTCCTTGAAGAGATCTCCAAACTGGACAGTTGTTCACAAGAATGGTGCCACCCCTAATCTGTAAGTATTTAGTATAAGGCCTATTCTGTTGTTTATTTCAGTAAAAAGTAAATTATGGAAGAAGGAAACAGTGAAAACATTAAACAAATACTCTAAGCCTATCTTTATGAAAGAAGAGATACTGGTGAAAAACCAGCTTAAGTTAGTGAAGAACAAAAATGAATTATCATTCATAAAAGAAGAGGAATTAATGGGAATTGGACTGAAAATATAGAGAGCTCTGGTGAGACCACACTTAGAATACTTGGCGCAGGCCTGGCCTCCCTATCTAAGGTGGCCAGTGATTGAAATGAAGATTCATTAGTTTGATTCCTGTACTGGAAGAATTAGCCCAGCAGAATAGATTAAGAAACATACACACATATATGTTTCGGTATGTGTTGTGTGCATGTTTGTACAGGCTTGTACATGTATGTGTGTGTTGTGGTCTTAAAGAGTCTTGTGTAAAGAATGTGGTATGTAGAATATTGAGATTCAATTTCATTGAACTGTACAAAATTCTTGCAGGGCTTGATGAGATAAATGCATAAAAGATGTTTTCTCTGATGCAGCTCTCCAGAACTAGGGGTCATAGAAACAAAACAAAAGATCAGCTTTTAAGGACTAAGATGAGAAGAAATTTTTTAACTCGAAAGATACTGGATCTTTGGAACTCTCTCTGCAACAAGAGTGGGGGAGCTCAGTTGCTGAAGACCAAGGTTAAAAGATTGTTGCCCATTAAATTACTATGGAATTTATATAGGAAAGTGGTGCTAAGCTAACAGACCAGCCATACTTGTAGAGAATGGTGAAGTGGATATGAAAAGTAATTCTTCTACTTCTAAAGTTCAAAGTAAATTTTATTATCAGAGTACATGTATGTCACCACATACAACCCTGAGATTCTTCTTCGTCTTGCGGGCATACTCAGCAAGTTGATAGAATAGTAACTATAACAAGATTCAATGAAAGATCAAGCACAGTGCAGAAGACAACAAGCTGTGCAAATGCAAATATAAATAAATAGCAATAAATAACGAGAACATCAAATAACAAGATAAATAATCCTTGTTAAGATAATTGGTTGTGTATCTCAGTGATGGGGAAGCTGAATGTAGTTATCCCCTTTTGTTCAAGAGCCTGATGGTTGAGGGGTAGGAACTGTTCTTGAACCTGCAGGCCTGAGTCCTGAGGCACTTACATCTTCCAGATGTTGGTAGCAGCAAGAAAGAGCATGACCTGGGTGGTGAGGATCTTTGATGAATGATGCTGCTTTCCTATGATAACGTTTCATCTACTTCTTATAAGTTTATGTTGAAGCAGATGGAAGCAGACATTTTAAAAATTCATAATGGATCTCTTGTGCTGCTGGTTTGGAGACAAAAAGACTGTTTAGCTCAGAGGCAGTGAATTTGAAAAGCCACTGACAGAAGTTGGACCTCAGGGCACAACCTAATACATTTTTCCATTGGAGCCTGGAAATTTTTAGATTTTAAAGTAATATTTTTATTTATTCATCTATATATGTGTCATTCTTTAAATTGTTACTCAAATATTGCTTTACTAATTAGGTCAAGTTCTTGAAATTTATTTCCAACATGAGGGATGTAATTTCAACTAATCAAATAAAAATGAACCTGGAATTTTTCTAAGGCAAAAGGTATCAGTAAACAAAACAGTAAATTATAAAATCATTCTTAATGTACTCATTTATTCAGCTAAATTTATGTCTATTTGTTTGTATTTTCCAAACATGAAAGCAGTTTGAAAAGGGATCTAGTGTTTTCCTGGAGTATATGACAAATAAACTCTTTTTGGCTTTCCAGGTGGGTACACGTACTGATTATAACCGACGTTTCGATGACAAACTCTGCCGTCTTCATAATGGATGATATCTGGGCATGTCTAGCCGGTGGTATTTATATCTCCATAGTCCCTCCCTCCTGAATGGTTAGTCCTTATCCAATCAGGTTTCCGCTCTGCCAGCTTCTTTACAATCGAATTCCAGTTCTTACCTAGAGTGAGACCTTCGTCTTTGTTAAAATTCTTTTCTCTAGTTTTATTTCAATGGTCTCCTTCACCAGGCAGTCCCAAAAGCCACTGGCACGGCACAGTAGTTTTGTGCCATCAAAGTCATTCATATGGCCATTGCGAATGCTACAGATTCCTCAAGGTAACCAAAATTATACACATTTTTTGCTCCTTGACGCAGGTTTCCACCGTTGCCCCTGTCTGACCGATATCCGCTGCTCTGCATTCTCAGGGAATCCTGTAAATGCCAGCTGACTTGAGACTTGAATGGCTGCAAGATGAAGGAAGTCAATTGGGCTTTTAAAAGGGCCGACAAAAAAACCAGGAAACCTAACAACGAGGAGGAACCGTCACTACCACATCTTCCCTATATTTCCACAGTTTCTGGAAGGAATTTCAGGATCCTGAAGAAATACTGGATTAATACCATTCACAATGCTGTAGGGAAGCTCAAATCACAGCTTATGTGGGTCAAGATTACCTGGTACTCAGGCCGACTGGCGTTTACAGGACTCCCTGTGAATGTGGAGCAGCGTATATCAGCCAGATAGGATGCACGGTGGAAACCCACATCAAGAAGCACAGGAGGTGTATCCTTTTGGGTTACCCGGAGAACTCGGTGGTGGCGTAACACTGCATTCGCAATGGCCATATGATTAACTTCAACAGTACAAAACGACTTTGCCACACTAATGGTTTTTGGGGCCACCTGGTAAAAGAAGCCATTGAAATAAAACTAGAGGAAAAGAATTTTAACAAAGATGAAATTCTTGCTCTAAGTAAGGCCTGAAATTTGATTGTAAACAAGGTGGGAAAGCTGGGACCTGATTGGATGTGGACCAAACCATCAGGAGACTAGACTATCCTAGGCTTCATCCCTGATGAAGATGGCAGAGTTTGTCATCCAAGCATCGGTTATAATCGGTACCTGTACCTGGCTGGAAGCCTGAGCAGAGTTTATTCATGAAAGCAGGCTGATTTTGAAATATCACTGATTTTATATAAGGGTATGCCTTAATCCACATTAACATCCTGTGACAGAATAATAGGGACAAAGTCCACAAAATAGATCATAAATAAACGAAAAAGCCCTTCATTTCAGAGAGAGATTACATAAAACATCTTGCTTGCTTTGCCACTTGCATCAACTACATGAAAAATATCAGAGAAAATGGATGGGATCCAATCTCTACAGATGGCACAGAAATTCACTGGCAGTGACTGTTAAATGCCTTCTATAAAATGAGCTCAAGAGGGCCAAATGTAGGTACAGCAAAACTGCCCTCGCTGCTAGGAATAACTAGTATTAACAAATTTCACTTGCAAAGCAATATAGGATGCTTCCCAGTTTTAATCACTAAATTTTTATGTCCATCTCTCCATTTGTCTCAAAAAGTTCCAAGTTCAATGTGAAGTTCAAAGTAAATTCTATAATCCAAGTACATATATGTCGCATATACAACCCTGAGATTCATTTTCTTGTGGGCATATTTAACAAATCTGTGGAATAATGACTGTAACAGAATCAATGAAAGATCATCCAACTAGAGTGTTCAACCAGAGTGCAGAAGACAACAAACTGTGCAAATACAAAAGAAGAAATAATAATAATAATAATAATAAAGAAATCCGCATTGACTATAGAGAATATGAGATGAAGAGTCCTTGAAAGTGAGTCTGTTAGTTGCAGGAACATTTCAATGATGGGGCAAGTGAAGTTGAGTGAAGTTATCCTCTTTGGTTCAGGAACCTCATGTCTGAGGATTTCACCATATGACATGAGGTGAACTCATGATGTATAACCAGGATTCAAGACAAGGACAACATGACTTGAGACCATAGTCATCGTCATTTCTAGGTTTTGTACTGAGAAGACCAGCACATGAAACATATGTAACTGGAAATTCCACCAGTGCATGATGTTTTTAATCAAGCCATTCTATACATTTGGCTGACTATTCTGGTTGGAGACATTTTTGGAATTTTCTCTATACTGACTTAGCCTCCTGTAGTTAGCTATCTTGTGCTCACTTATTTTACCTTGTGTGTTCTCAGAGGAAGCTAAATATGAGGAATCAGCCAAACAAGAAGAACCAGGAGACAGTAGGAACCTAAGTTTAGGAAACAGGTTTGCAGCACTAAAACCAGAAGTAGTTTTAACCGATTTGTAATCAATGCAGGCTAGACATATTCTATCATATATCAATAACAGCACTGCTATCACTTAAAATTCTGTAATACCTTTCAGTATTGCACTTACTTTCCATTGTCTCCATATACTTGGTAGGAATAACAGACAAAGTTATGAAGTGAACATTAAGATAGGACAACTGCACAGGGAGCAACTCTTCTCAGAATAGAAATTTTACTGGAAATAAGTCTTAACCCCTCACCCACTTAGTGACATATAAGAGAAAACCACCTCAACTAACATTTTAAAACTGGTGAAACAATCAAACAATAATGAATTCCTTATTTCTCAATACAAAATTTGGCCCATCATTCAAGTTGTGCTGAAAGATGGATGGTAGTACTTGTAAAAGTTGTCGCTGTGTCTTAATATACTATGTGCAACTAATCGTCCTATACCTCCCATTCAAGAAATGTCCGCCACATTACAAGGTAATGCCAGGCTTCCCAGACAATGCCAATTTTAGAAAATCCCATCCGAGTTTCCATCTCTGTCTTCACTTCAACTCAGGCTCCACGTGAAAGTGAAAACACAATCTGTGTTTAGAATACATATATGAAACAAAAACTGACCTGAACCAAACTGAGAGTTTACTCAAAGATCAACAACATTGCAGTGCTGGACTCTAGTTACAGAGTTGATAAATGCAAACAATTCTATAGCTTTAAACTCAATAAACAAGTTTATACATAATGGTTCATATTACAGTCATGTTGACAACCCATCCCTTTCATTGGAGTCGATATTAACTTCTATTTGTCATACTTATAGTGTGCCTGCCGCTGCAAGAAACTAACTTTCATGGCATTAATGCTCAGGTATGTGTGCATATGACAATAAACTTGAACTTGGCATTCCATGTTAGTGGTATAGGTTTAATGGTGTAAAACCAGCAATGCTACTTAACAACCCTCCTGGACCTAAAACAAAAAAAAACCATGTTACGTAAAGAGTTAATACCTCAGATAGTTATTTCATAATTCTGTGGTTCAAGAATGTTTATTTTAATTTTTGAAAATCTCATGAAATTTCAGCTTCTATTTGTCATTATTTTTCAATATTTAATTCACACCTTGCAAAATATGTAAAATTTGTTAAAAACTTTTATTTTGTACTTTTTTCTTGCTCTGGGTGAGAATTGATCAGTTTCTCAATTTGTTGATATCACTGTGGTTGCAGATTAGAATTGGAACAACTGAGTAGATGGTGAACACTTTCTTTATTGAAAATGTATGACCTAGTAGTTTTCCAAGGCTACAACCAAGGTGGGTAGGATGTCAAACTTAAAATTAAAAGTCAAAGTCGAGATTATTGTCATATGCAGAAGTTCATGTGTGCAAACGTGCCTACTGAATGCCTTTACATGCGCTGAACTGGGAAACATGGAAGTCCCATTTTAATGTTTGTTTCTGGTTGAAAGCCACCCTAACAATTTTTCACACTGGTGTTTGCCCAAATTCAATTTTTTTTTGAAGGAGAACCTGATAGTGTATTAGTACTGAGAGCAACAATGTTTTATCACACCAAAAAAATGTGTAATCTTAATTTCTTGTCATAAATTGCTTAAGCACCTGTAACAATGTTGTCTTTGTGTCAAACAGTTATAAAGATACAAGCAGTTATAACGCCTTAGTCATATGTCCAACCAAAGTATAAGCAATCCACAATTATCTTGGGGCTTATGGAAAGACCTGCAAAATCAGTTTAGTAATATAAGGTAGAATTTTAATGAATTTAGATAAATCTTTTTCATGCTGATTAGATATGCCAAAAATCCTCTGGCCGGCGAACTATTGATAGCATTTAATATCAGATGGAGCTAAACTCCACTGTAATACCTATCAGGGACAACTGAAAATAGAAAATAATATGAGATTATTCAAGTAATGATTATAGCAATCATTGTTGAGGATGACATGTATCTTGATTTACATATTTTTTCTCAACAGTAGGTTCTGGCTCTTGAGATGGTATTTGCCACGTAATGAAACAAGCTCTACAATCTCCTGACTAGATTTTCTGCCAATACTTTACCAACATCAGGACCACAATTTACTAAAAGCTTAAACAGAAGGTACAAGGTTTTAATTTTGGCTGCAATACACAAGCCACGATGACCATGACTCACAGTTTTTCTAAAGAATCAGAAAATAATTTCCATGCAAATATAAGTTGGCCACTCTTGTTGTGAGCAGATGTTACTTAACCAATTACCATTAACTAGTATAAACAGGATCTCTGCCATAAAGCCTACCGCAGCAGAGTGGAAGAAGTTCCAATAAAATTCTTAACCTACATCTTAGCAGATTTGCAGCTATTCTTAGTTTTGAAAGCCACATTCATGATTCTTAGAATACAAATATTAAATCCACAGAAAGGAGCATTCAGTCTGGGAAAACCAGGAAAACAGAAGGCAAGGAAATAGTGGTAAGTTGGGGAGAGACAGGCAGGGGTGAAATAAGAATTCCTCAATGAAATAAAAAATGGCTTGGAAGACTGGAAGAATTGAGGAGAACAGGAAATTTATAACTCGATGGGTCTGTCACCTTATGCAACAAAAGACAAACACATCTTTAATTATGTTGCGAAGATTCTAATAAAAGCTCTAATTATACAGATTACTTTTCTCCCCCCACAGTTCACCATAGGTAGTTACAAAAGATTCACATTCCTGCTAATAACTACACTGCACTTACATAGATCATCCGTTCAACTGACTAGGTGGGCTTGAACCAATAATTCACACATACATTCAATAAATGGCTCTTCTGTAATTTTTCAACTTATAGAGAACATGGATCACTGGTTACAATCCCTTTGTCTCAGGAGGGCACAGAGCTGTATAGCTCTGGAAATAAAAGTCTGGACCGGCTGCACTCGCCTCAGGACTGAACTGACTCTGTGGCTGCGGACTCATTTTTGGAAACTCTGCGATTCTTGCTCTCTGTGTTATTAATTTACTTTTTTATTGTTTGCACAATTTGTTTTTTTTTCTACTTTGATGGTTTGTCAGTCTTTGCTGTGTGGGTTTCTTTGTGGATTCCATTGCGTCTCTTTGTGTTGTGGCTACCTGCAAGAAGTCAAGTCTCAAAGTTGGATATGATATACTTTACTTCATACTTTATAGTCGCCAAACAATTAATACTAGAATGTACAATCATCACAGCGATATTTGATTCTGCGCTTCCCACTCCCTGGATTACTAATATTAAATATTAAAAATATTAAAAATAGTTAAAATTAGTAAATATTTAAATTTTAAATTTTAAATCATAAATAGAAAATAGAGAAATGGAAAGTAAGGTATTGCAAAAAAACCAAGAGGTAAGTCCGGATATTTGGAGGGTACGGCCCAGATCCGGGTCAGGATCCGTTCAGCAGTCTTACCACATATACATACTTTGATAATAAATATGCTTTGAACTTTAAAACTCAGACACTGAACAAAAGAATTAAAAATAATTTTTAAAATGTTGGAAACACTCAAGAAGCCACATAGCATCTGTAGAAAGAGAAGCAATTAGTGAACATCAGGTCTAAGTCCCTTCAGAACAGAACAGAAACTGGAATTAACTGCTTAATTTTATTTGGAAATGGAAACGAAAAATGCAAAGGCTTTGGGCTGAAATATAATTGCACCTGTAACGCCGAAGATGTGAACTTCCAAACTACCCAGTTAAATGGTTCCAACACTGATATCTACCCAACAATGTACACAATTAGGCAGATATGCTGTATAATGTCTACAAAACCTGAAAAATACAATCTGGTTAATCACCACCTGATCAGGCTAACCACAAATGTCAGGAAAGTGATAAGAGGTTCATCCACAGTGCTTTCTGGTGACACTTACTTACCAATTATCTGCTCACGGATTCACAGTTTGGAATTCACCGGGATCATTCGTTACCAGACAAAGGGCAATGATTGAATTTTTGTGAATGGAAATCTATTGCCAATCAGACGAAACAGGGCTCAGTACTCAGTTTCTTGATCTAGTAACATAAATTAATGACCTAAATACACCAATCATGGTAGGGAAATTAAAAGATGTGACAAAGACTGGACATGGAGAAAGCTTCAGACTGCAGAAAGGTATAGTCTCGGCAGTCGGGCAGAAAAGCAGCAAATAGAATTTAATCCACAAAGTGTGAAGTAATGATTTGGGGCTGCGAAAAGGCAAGAGAGTAGACAATAAATGGGATGATATTAAGTGGCGGGTGGAAGAAAGGGACATTTGATATGGTGCACAAGATAAATGTGGTAGTTAAAAAGGCAACAGGTTGCTTTTCTTTATAAACTGACACTTAAGTATAAGGGCAGGGAATTTATGCTGGAACTCCATCCAATGCCATACTAGCTTGAGCATTAGATATGTTTCTGGTCATTACAGTAAATTTGTTAATGTACTTTTATGATAGAGAAGAGATTTGTGAGAGATTTTCCTCTTCCCTCATTCCCCCCTCTGGCTCTCCTCTTACCTCTTCACTTCTCACCTGCCTAGCACTCTTCCTCCTTCCCTTTCTCCATTAATCCACTCTCCTCTCCTATCAGATTTCTTCTTCTCCAGCCTTTCACCTTCTCTTCTCACCACTTCCCAGCATTTACTTCATCCCCCCTCCCCATCCACCTGCCCTCACCTATCACATTCCAGGTTGTACTCCTTCCCCTCCCTCCACATTCTAATCCTGGCTTCTTCCTCTGTCCTTTCCAGTCCTAATCAAAGGGACTCAGTATGGAACATCGACTGTTTGTCCTTTCCATAGATGCTGCCTGACCTGCTGAGTACCTCCAGCATTTTATGTGTGCTGTGCTAGATTTCCAGCATCTGCAGAATCTCTTGTGTTTATGAGGATGCTATCTGGACCATAAAATCACGGGAATGGAGAAAGATTGCGTATGACAGGGTGGTTTTCTTTGGAAGAGTGAAAGCCAAGGAGTGGTGTAATTGAGGTATATTAAATCGTGAGAAGCCTTATTGGACTAAATCGGAATGATTTCACTTCCCTAAGAGATAGATCAAAATTTAAAGTCAAAGAAACGGATTTTGGTTTCTCCTTCCTCAAATTTTCGATGTCTGAGACTACGATACAAATAAATCTTAATAAGATTTAAAAAAAGAGTTAGAGATGAAATTCATTCACTGAAGAAAATTCCATCACATTTTGGTACAACAATGAGTTAATTTTTTTGAGAGCTGTGACTCCTGTGAGGGAGCAAACTACTCAACTGAAGTTAAGTGATTTGCTCAAATATGCTTGATAGCTCCTTTCAATTTCGAAAAAATCTTTAAATTTATGAGGACTCAGAAACTGTTCTATCAGTTTGAATTTTTCCAAATGATGAAAGCTATCTGGGACTTCTAAACAGCTTATCGATTAAGCAATATAACTTAGAAGGAATTATTAAACAGGAAAATTAGTTACAGTATCATTCAACATAAAAATTATAAACTATTTTCTATAGGCCCTTAGCTAATTTTAGCAACAGTAATAACTATTCCAATTAATTTGTTTCATCCTGTTTAACAAGTAGAAAAAGCATTTGAATTGTCATATTTTCATGCATTGGGAAAATCCTATGAAAGCACAACGTGCAAGAGTGGTTAAAATAACATTTTCAAGCAATATTGAAGGTCATTCAGTGAGAAAGAAATAGCAATCGAGTCACGGAGCACCGCAGCACAGAATCGAGTCACGGAGCACCGCAACACAGAATCAGGCTCTTCCGCTCATCTAATCCACACTGAACTGTCACTCTGCCTCATCTCATCAACCCGCACCTGGACCACAGCCCTCCCTACTCCATATACTTTTCCAAACTTCTTTCGGATGTTGCAGTCGAATCCACATCCACTACTTCCACTGGCAACTTGTTCCACACTCTGAGTGAAGAAGTTCCTTCTCAGGTTCCTCTTAAGTATTTCATTTTTCACCCTTAAACCATGACATTTCGTTCTAATCTCTCCCAACCTCAGTGAAAAAGCCTGCTTGTTTTTACCCACCTGTATTCCTCTTAATTGAGTAAATTTCTATCAAACCTTCCCTCATTCTCTCACGCTCCAGGAAATAAAGTCCTAAACTATTCAAACTGTCCCTGTAACTCAGGCCTCAAGACATGGCAACTTCCTTGTAAATTTTCAATCTTATTGGTATCTTTCCTATAGGTTAGTGATCAGAGCTGCACACAATACTCTAAATTTGGCCTCAGCAACTTCAAAATAACATCATAACTCCTGTATTCAATAAATCTGATGCATGGGAACTGGGGTTGAGGAGGAGGGAAAAAAAGGATCAGCCATGATTGAATGGTGGAGCCAACTCCATGGACCGGATGGCCTAATTCTGCTCCTATGTCTTATGATCTAATGAGGCCAATGTGCCAAAAGCTCTCATTACAACCTTATTTCCCTGTGATAACATTTCCAAGGAATTATGAGTGTGTATTTCCAAATCCGTTTGTTCTACATTCACAGATCTCTTTGATTCACAGCCCATACTGTTCATATCAGTTCGTAGAGTATTTTGCCCTACTTATTTCCTGTAATCTATCCTGCCTCACATGCCCAATGATGCCAGCAACGCCTCACACCTATGATCATGTTTCCATCTCCTGGAGGTGTGAAACAGCAGTATGAACTCTGCACCACTATGCTGCTCAGAAGCTACACCTTTAACCAGCTACCAAATCAAGTGAGAACAGTCTTTTGGGTTTGGAAATATAACAGGAATAATTTGAAGTAGTGAACTTAGACATATTTCAGTAAAAAGACAAATGCACCACCCGAGAAGTGTAACGCTGACCTCCAGCTGCTTGCAGCTGATAAGTACAGGAACATGCATCCACGTAAAGGCTTGTTCACCTAAGCCCACATGGACACTCCTTTGGCTCCTAAGATGGAGCAACAAAGCAATGAAGTGATGAGGTGGGAGTTGGCAGCCATTTTAGCTGTACATCTCCAGTGAAAATCATGATTTCTCCCAAGTCCCTGGGCACCACCAACAGGGAAAAAGTTGGGAAAAAAAGTCAGTCAAATCTTTGCTGTGACGCTGAGTGAGGCAAAAGAGCCCTGCAGACTGGAGAATGAGGCACAGAGGCTTCGTGGGCCCTTTAGATGACAGTTAGTAGGGAATCAGCTGGGGCAGTTGGAGCATGGAAGGGGTCAGAAGCTGAGACACGGGGGAATTGGCGATCAGGATCAGCAGCAGCAACTTGATGTGCAGAGAAATGCAAGGGTTACTAGGGGTTAGAGACTGCCAAGACACAGGAAAAATCTAATCCAAAAGCAAGGTACTTAAAGGGCCATTCCTTATTAAGACTTGATCAAATTTCAGTCCATCTTTGGCAATATTTCAGTACATTTGAACTGTATATATGTATTAGCACGCTTTATGAACATAAGGAATGTCACTTGCAAAGCTCCTGGATGTTTAGCTTATGCTGCTCTTCTCTGAATATCAGAAAAGGGGACATGCACTCTTTCATTCACACACCAGAAGCTTTGTGAAGGCCAGTTAAAGGCTGTTCTTATCAGAGAATAACAAGTTTCTTCTTCTGAAAGTCTGGCTTATTGCCAATTAAGTTTCCTTGGATAATTTTCAATTTTCTAATGACTCAACACTTCATAGATCTTACATTTTCAGAATAATATCCACTTAATGAATGGCCATTTCAGAGTGGATGGCTCTGTGTAACATAACTTGTTTTGTTCATAATTATAAGGAAAATATGCAGCAATGATAATGAATAGAAGTGGAAAACCTTTTAATAGGTCCAATATGGTTTAACAAGCTGTTCTTTGAAGTGTCTTTAAAAATAATATGTAAATCGAATCTTATATGAATCGACTGGAAAAAAAATCAAAGGTCCAAAAATGTTTGAATTTGAAATAAAAGAATGCATAATTTAAAGTTCTAAAGGACAACTCCAGTGAGTGCTCTCTTCCTTATTTTGAAGAAAAATAAGCACAATATGCAAAACATCATTTACAGATACAACATTCCTATAGTCAGAAAATAATGCCTCATAAACAATATAGGATACTGCTGCACACATTAACGAGACACAGATCTTCAGAAGAATGTATGGCTAAATAAAACTGTTTTCTCAGGGACTACCTAAGCTACCTGCTGTCCCCAGCCGCTCCCACTGAAACTTTGTGGCAGATGTTGCTGTGTTAACTTAGCTCTGAAGTGGCTCATCTTCCCTTGGCTCCCCTCACAATAGAGTCAAAATACATTAGATCTCCTTATTTGTGCCCGAGGCCAGTTCAGGAGCACAGCTGTGTCCTTCCCTGCTCTACCTTTGGTGTTTAAGCCCCTCAGGCAGCAAATGTGAGACCAAAACTGTTCTGCCACTCTCAACTGCATCTGCTGACACTCCAGCAGACTTGCTGCAGGCTGGTGAGGACTACTGCCTCCCATCCTAACAGATGTCTGCAACAACCTGCTTACGTACACCTCTACTGGCACTTGTAACCTCACAGAACATTTGTTGAAAAATTCATCACTCACTCCCCTCTCTCAGGATTTACATCCAGAATCAAAGTCTCTGCTTTCACACCAGGCAAGCTCAAAGTGGTTCCACCATACATTAATTGTTGGCACTGAAGAGCTTTTCTAGCTTTGATGCATCCTGCCTAAACTTCAATTACAACATCAAGGCACTGAAACCTATGGTGAATACTTGCTAAATGATAAACATTGGCCCACTGGGTCAGAGAAGAGTAATGTCTGAAACCAGCTGCACATGTAAAAATGATTTTTTGTTTACTATAAATTAGGCCGCAACTGAAGTAAACAGTTTTCCTTGTAATACTATTTTTTCCACACATAAAGAATTATTCAAATCAAAGTTTAAATATTAGAATTTATTTCTCAAAATGCTCTTTGAAACTAATGAAAAGAACATAGTACCTTGTAGATTTAAAACTGTTAGTATTTGTACTTTTCGTCTGCTCAACACATCAGGCAACTTGGGATTGTTACCATCTTTGTGAAAAGATCATCCTCAATGCTTATCTTGTTATGAAGAGGCTGAACACAACAGGATTATTTCAGATGATTCTGTTCATTAAACTTTGAAATGAAACTCAAATTAAACTAAGAAATAGAAAAGTACAACAATCACCTGTTTATGTTGAATAAACTTTTCCCTGTGCTTTAGTGTTGTAGAATGCTTTATTGTTATGTAATGTCTATATCCTTTTGATAAACTTATTCCATCAAAACAGGAAGAATATTTTGCTTTTTATACATCATTATAAAGGCCTCTTGTGTTTGCTAATATCATGATGTAAATGCACATGAAGAAAACTCTTTCATGTGAGTTATCTTTCCCAGAAAGTATTTCTAACACATACAATACCTCCCAGTCTTCAGCAGCTAATTAATTCTTTGCTCACTTATGAAAAGGCTCCACAACAAAAATGGTTAATAAATTATAATATTTAACTTCAAAATTGTCAGGGTGGGCTGAAGACATATTAATAAAGAGATCTTTATTAATGGGAAAACTGGTCATATTATAGTATATCCCTTCAGGTCTTGTGTCACTATCATTTCTGTTAGACCTTTCCTATGTCATATGGAATTGGGGGATGCATCTAAAGAGAGAGGTATTTTACCCATGAACTACAACTGACAGAGAAAATGTAACATTCTTTTATTTGACAGGATTTAGAGTATCTTGGCCAAAACTGGCACCCTAGGTGATATAAACAAACATGAGGTGTTAAGTCTTACATCTTAAATTATGTATTTTTGACTCACTCACCAGTAGTGTGAAGTTTTATATTAAACTCAGCAAGCAGTAGTTTCACAAGTAGGAGTTTGTAAGTAGGAGTTTCAAAACCAAATATTTTGTAAATAAGTTTACACTTTATTTGAATGAAGTGTTTTAGTGCAAGTCCAGAATAAATAATGATGCGTGGGTAGTAATATTACATTCATCACCATCAAGGCAGTAACTATTCAAATTACAAGTACTTGATGAGTTAGACCTGCCAGTTGGGTTTAAGCCATAGGCAATAGCCATAGGCATAGACACAACTCCCTTGTCCATTCGTCCCCCCCATCCCTCCCCACTGATCTCCCTCCTGGCACTTATCCGTGAAAGCGGAACAAGTGCTACACATGCCCTTACACTTCCTCCCTTACCACCATTCAGGGCACCAAACAGTCCTTCCAGGTGAGGCATCACTTCACCTGTGAGTCAACTGGGGTGATATACTGCGTCCAGTGCTCCCGATGTGGCCTTTTATATATTGGTGAGACCCGACGCAGACTGGGAGACCGCTTTGCTGAACATCTACGCTCTGTCCGCCAGAGAAAGCAGGATCTCCCAGTGGCCACACATTTTAATTCCACATCCCATTCCCATTCTGACATGTCTGTCCACGGCCTCCTCTACTGTGGAGATGAAGCCACACTCAGGTTGGAGGAACAACACCTTATATTCCGTCTGGGTAGCCTCCAACCTGATGGCATGAACATCGACTTCTCTAACTTCCGCTAAGGCCCCACCTCCCCGTCGTACCCCATCTGTTACTCATTTTTATGCACACATTCTTTCTCTCACTCTCCTTTTTCTCCCTCTGTCCCTCTGAATATACCTCTTGCCCATCCTCTGGGTCACCCCCCCCCCTTGTCTTTCTTCCCGGACCTCCTGTCCCATGATCCTCTCGTATCCCCTTTTGCCTATCACCTGTCCAGCTCTCGGCTCTATCCCTCCCCCTCCTGTCTTCTCCTATCATTTTGCATCTCCCCCTCCCCCTCCAGCTTTCAAATCCCTTACTCACTCTTCCTTCAGTTAGTCCTGACGAAGGGTCTCGGCCTGGAACGTCAACTGCACCTCTTCCTATAGATGCTGCTTGGCCTGCTGCATTCACCAGCAACTTTGATGTATGTTACTATTATGTGTATAGCAGCTTTTAGACTAATTCATCACAACTCTCCAATGCTCTCATCACATTCTTTCACTCTACATTGCATCTAAACTACTTCCAACCATTCTTCATTAAACTATTCTTTACCTGTCATGCAGACGGATAAGCAGAAGGCACCATCCTTTGATAAAGGAAACTAGACAAGGTGTACACATACTAACATTCAACTAGATTAGGGTTGTTAAGGGTGCGAGAAAAAGTACCTCTTTTTTATTTTATGGATTAAAATATTTTAATACAGTGGTGATTGTGTTCCAGATAGATATAACTAAATGACACAAGAAGACCTTCAGCAGAATTAATTTTTTTTGACAGTATACGGGGATTTGTTATTAAGCTAAAACCACAAACAACAGTTGTTCAATGTCATCTTGGCATTAAGATGCTTTGAAGCAAAATACGGGAAAGCACTAAATATTCTTTACAACAATATGGTTTCAATGCACAGAGTTTTTTTATCGTAACAGTGAAAACAGCATACTTTCACAGGAAAAGCCCCATTACCACAAAAAACACTGCAGCTTTAATGTTTCAATGAGGAAGTTAGCAATTTCACAAGAAATTAGTTAAAACATTCTCAGCATAAACTAAAAAAAAGATCTGCAGATGCTGGAAATCCAGAGCAACACACACTAAATACTGGAGGAAGTCAGCAGGCCAGTCAGCATCTATGGAAAAGAGTAAACAGTTGACATTTCCGGCCAAGACACTTCATCAGGACACAATAGCTCTTTTATTTTATAAAGGCAGCTACTCCAATATTTGAAAAAGGAGTTAGAAAGTGATTTTGTAAAGATGTAAAGATGTAAATTAAATCTTTGGAAACATGTAAAATCCTAAGGAAAGCTGTATGCTCTGCAATGAAGATAAACTGAGAGATTAAAATTACTTTTATTTTCTGTATTTAAAACAAAATTGGTGGACAAATCTTTTGCCTAAGTAGGTCCTTTCTACCTGTATATGGAGCAGAAAGGATTGTTACCACCACAGCTTATCTAAAACAGATACAATATCACTGGCTTCCCACTCTGGTTTGGAGCACCCAGACGACAGTAAAATTATGTCAGGTACTGTTTATCAATTACAGTTCATTATTCAAAACCATCAGCCCTTCAGTATCAATCATCATGCTTCAAACCCTGGGCCTCTGTACCTCCCACTGCACCTTGATCCTTGACTTCCTTATAAGGAGACAACAATCTGTGCAGATCAGTAATATCTCCTCCTCAGTGATACATGTTTACTCTGCAGTTCTACCTCTCTACGCTCATGCACGTGTGGCCAAGCAGAGCTCAAATGACATCTCCAGGGAGATGATATTAGTGAGATAGATTGTCTGGTTGAGTGATGTCACAAGAAGCTTGAATTGATTGTGGACTTCAGGAGAACACATAGCAATCTTCACTGAGGGGTCAGCAGTAGAAAGGGTGAACAACTGCAAGTACCTTGGCTCAACATCTCAGAAGATCTATCCTGTGGCCAACACACTGAACCATTCACAAATAAAGCATACCAATGGCTCTACTTCATTAGGAGGTTGAGGAAATTTGACTATTATAATTTCTGTTCCTATATGGTGGAGAGCATTATGACTGATTATATCACAGCCTGGCATAGAGTCTCCAATGTACAGGATTGCAAGGAGCTGCAGAGGGCTGTAGACTCGGCCAGTTCCATTACCAGTACAATTCCCCTCACTATCAAGGAAATGTACTCGAAAAAGTGGCATCCATCACTCAGAAGCCTCGCCATTCAGGACATGCTCTTTTCTCGGGGAGGAGGTACAACAACCTAAAGACCCACAATCTGAAACTCGCAACACAATGCCAGCTACGAAAGCTACCCACTCCTAGGTGAGCTGCCACTGTCCGTAACAGCAGAGGACATGAGAAGGACTCTGCATAGAGTCAACCCATGTAAGGTGTCTGGGCCAGACAATATCCCAAAGCCAGGTAGTCAGGAAATGTGCACACTAGCTCACTGATATCTTCATAGACATCTTCAATACTTCACTCATCCAGGCTGCTGACTCCACCTGCTTCGAATCAACCACCATCATCCCCGTATCAAAGAACTCTACACCTTCAGAACAAAGCGACTACTACCCAGTGGCACTAATGCCAATCAGCCAAGTGGTTTGAATAGCTGGTGATGGGACATATCAAAAACTCCATTCCTGCCAGATAGGACACTCACCGACAGCATTGGTGCACGGCAGATGCCATAGCATCTCTCATGCCCCTATCCCAACACACCTAGAAAACAAGGACAATTATGTCAGAATGCTCTTTCTGGATTTCATTTCAGCATTCAATACTATTCTCCCACACATCTTGGTGAACAAATTCCTACTTCTCAGTCTAAACATACCAGTGTGTAACAGTGTGTTGGATTTCCTAACCAGCAGACCTCAGAGAGCCAGGATACACAACCCCTCCTCCCTCCCCATCATCTTCAACACAGGAGCCTCCCAGGGCAGAGTTCTGGGCCCATTACAGTACACCCTGCTCACACGTGACTGTACGGCCAAAACCCCAGCAATCACATTGTCAAGCTTACCAATGGCACAACAGTGGTAGGGCTCATCACCAACAATGATGAGGCAGCCTACAGACAGGAAGAAGAAATGCTCAAGGCCTGTTGCCAAGCAAATAAGATGGAATTCGACATCAGGAGAACTTGCTTTACTCACAGCCCTGCCTTTACATCGGTGGCACAGCAGGGCAACTGCAAACTCCTGGAAGTGTGCAGCTCACACAACCTCTCATGCTCCAAGAACACATCCTACACAGCCAGGAAAGCTCACCAGCGCGTCTACTTTCCGAGGAGGCTGAAGACAGCTGGACTATGCATATTTATGCTCATGTTTTTCCACAGATGTGCAGTTCAGAGCATGCCAACGTGCTGTATCACTGCAGGGTACGGCAACTGTACTGCAGCAGACAGGGAGGCTCATCAAAAATGATCAACCGATCACTGGCACCAGCCTACCTGCCATCAAAGACATATAAACAGAAAGATGCCACAAAAGAGCCAGTAACATCATGAAGGATCTCACCCACCCTGTTCAAGACTATTTGTTCCACTCCCATCAGGGAAAAGGCATTGCAGCATTCACAGCACGACAGTTACTTTCCCCAATCAGTAAGGATGATCAGTTCTCCTACCCACTAACAAAGTTCTCTACATCCCCCCACCACCACTACCTTATCCTCTCCTGTCAGTCACCTTAAGTACAGACACTCCTGTGCCTAGCATCACTTTATAGACATACAATCAATCATTGCACAATATATATACTACCTTACGTATATTTATTATATTTTTTCATTATTCTGTACTTGATAAAGGACCTAGTGCTTTCCTGGTGTATACAACACATAAACTCTTCTCAGGCTTCCAGCTGGGTTCACAAAGGAGCTGGTTGTGGACTACAGGAGGAATGAAGACAGGCTAACCCCTATTGACATCAATGGTTCTGAGGGTGAGAGGGTGAACAGCTTCAAGTTCCTCAGCATCCACATCACCGAGGATCTCACGTGGTCTGTACATACTGGCTGGGTGGTGAATAAGGCACAACAGCACCTCTTTCACCTCAGGCGGTTGAGGAAGTTCGGTATGGGCCCCCAAATCCTAAGAACTTTCTATGGGGGCACAACTGAGAACATCCTGACTGGCTGCATCACTGCCTGGCATGGGATTTGTACTTCCCTCAATGGCAGGATTCTGCAGAGAGTGGTGCGGACAGCCCAGCACATCTGCAGATTTGTTATTCCCACTATTCAGGACATTTACAGAGACAGGTGTGTAAAAAGGGCACAAAGGATCATTGGGGACCTGAGTAACCCCAACCACAAACTGTTCCAGCTACTAACATCTGGGAAAAGGTACTGCAGCATAAAAGCCAGGACCAACAGGATCCGGGACAGCTTCAACCACCAGACTATCAGACTGGTTAATTCACGGTGACACAATTGTATTTCTATGCTATATTGACTGTCAATTCAATTTTAACTGATGTTTCAATGACAAATCTCCAGCACTTTCATCAGGAATGATGCCTAGGCATGTCTAGTGCAGTGGTATATATACTCAACTCCTGTTGTTCGTGCTTCCTGATTGGTTGGTCCTCAACCAATCACGTTTCTGCTCTCCCACCTTTTTAAAATCGTATTTCAGTTCTTTCTCAGGGCAAGACCTTTGTCTTTGTTGAAATTCTTATACTTGAGTTTTAATTCAAAGGCTTCCTTCACCAGGCAGTCCTGAAAGCCATCGGTGCAGCACAGTAATTTTGTACTGTTGAAGTCAATCCCGTGTCATTGCGTATGCAATGTTCGGCTACCCCCGATTTCTCTGGGTAACCCAAACACTTCCTACGCCTCATGATGCGGGTTTCCACCGCATGCTCCGTCTGGCCGATATGCACAGCTCCACATTTACAGAGAATCCTGTAAACACCATCGTGCTGAGTCCCACGTCATCTAGGATTTGGAGTTCTTTATCATATTGGATTTTTCTTGTGTGAGTTGCATCGGACACATAGTAACAATTATTCTGTTCTCCTTTAAACTTGTATACCAGAAATGAGTGATAAATAAGGTGAATTCTATTTACATAACTGAAAAAACTACAATAATTCCAAACTGCAGATGTTGTGAAGCAAAAAATGCAATGTGAAATGCAGTAATATTTGATCAGAATAGATTCCCAGATGCTACTGCCAGTTTAAATCCAGCTCAGTGGGAAATGATTCAAGTCACCCTGGTATAAGTGGTCTGAGTGAAATCCATGATGGTCTGCAGCTCAATGTACTGTCATTTCATTCACTTGACAAGTATATGAGTGTTCGGCATGTGCACAGCTTTACTGCATGAGTGAATCCCATCATTAGCAATTATTTATTGAAATGTACCACAAAAGGTATGGAACCACATTATTTTTGGCAAAACAGTGATAACCATTGCCTTACAGAATTTCCTTAAATTTGCAGAATTGACTACAAAGCTGAAGATTATTACACAGCACAAATCTTTCTTTTCAACCTCCACTTTCATAGTAGTAAGTTGAAATATTGCAACATTAATTTAAGATGATTAAAACAAAATGAAGAGATAGTACGAAAATATATCAGGTATAAAAAATTCACTACCAAATATAATAATGGAATTATTACTTGGTCTATATATTTAGAAACCATAGAAACTACAGCACAGAAACAGGCCTTTTGGCCCTTCTTGACTGTGCCGAACCATTTTCTGCCTAATCCCACTGACCTGCACACGGACCATATCCCTCCATACATCTCCCATCCATGTATCTGTCCAATTTATTCTTAAATGTTAATAAAGAACCCGCATTTACCACCTCATCTGGCAGCTCATTCCATTCTCCCACCACTCTCTGTGTGAAGAAGCCCCCGCTAATGTTCCCTTTAAACTTTTCCCCCCTCACCCTTAACCCACGTCTTCTGGTTTTTTTTTTCTCCCCTTGCCTCAGTGGAAAAAGCCTGCTTGCATTCACTCTATCTATACCCATCATAATTTTATATACCTCTATCAAATCTCCCCTCATTCTTCGATGCTCCAAGGAATAAAGTCCTAACCTATTCAATCTTTCTCTGTAACTGAGTTTCTCAAGTCCCGGCAACATCCTTGTAAACCTTCTCTGCACTCTTTCAACATTATTCATATCCTTCCTGTAATTTGGTGACCAAAACTGAACACAATACTCCAGATTCGGCCTCACCAATGCCTTATACAACCTCATCATAACATTCCAGCTCTTATACTCAATATTTCGATTAATAAAGGCCAATGTACCAAAAGCTCTCTTTACCACCCTATCTACTTGTGACACCACTTTTAGGGAATTTTGTATCTGTATTCCCAGATCCCTCTGTTCTACTGCACTTCTCAGTGCCTTACCATTAACCCTGTATGTTCTACCTTGGTTTGTCCTTCCAACGTGCAATACCTCACACTTGTCTGTATTAAACTCCATCTGCCATTTTTCAGCCCATTTTTCCAGCTGATCCAAGTCCCTCTGCAGGCTCTGAAAACCTTCCTCACTGTCTACTACACCTCCAGTCTTTGTATCATCAGCAAATTTGCTGATCCAATTTACCACATTATCATCCAGATCATTGATATAGATGACAAATAACAATGGACCCAGCACTGATCCCTGTGGCACACCACTAGTCACAGGCCTCCACTCAGAGAAGCAATTCTCTACCACCACTCTTTGGCTTCTTCCATTGAGCCAATGTCTAATCCAATTTACCACCTCTCCATGTATACCTAGCAACTGAATCTTCCTAACTAACCTCCCATGTGGGACCTTGTCAAAGGCCTTACTGAAATCCATGTAGACAATATCCACTGCCTTCCCTTCATCCACTTTCCTGGTAACCTCCTTGAAAAACTCCAATAGATTGGTCAAACATGACCTACCATGCACAAAGCCATGTTGACTCTCCCTAATAAGTCCCTGTCTATCCAAATGCTTGTAGATTCTGTCTCTTAGTACTCCCTCCAATAATTTACCTACTACCGACGTTAAACTCACCGGCCTATAATTTCCCGGATTACTTTTTGATCCTTTTATAAACAACGGAACAACATGAGCCACTCTCCAATCCTCCGGCACCTCACCCGTAGACAGCGATATTTTAAATATTCCTGCCAAGGCCCCCGCATTTTCAACACTAGTCTCCTTCAAGGTCCGAGGGAACACTCTGTCAGGTCCCGGGGATTTATCCACTTTAATTTTCCTCAAGACAGCAAGCACCTCCTCCTTTTCAATCTGTACAGTTTCCATAATCTCACTACTTGATTCCCTCAATTCCATAGACTTCATGCCAGTTTCTTTAGTAAATACAGACGCAAAAAACCTATTTAAGATCTCCCCCATTTCCTTTGGTTCCGCACACAGCCGACCACTCTGATCTTCAAGAGGACCAATTTTATCCCTTATGATCCTTTTGCTCTTAATATACCTGTAAAAGCTCTTTGGATTATCCTTCACTTTGAAGGTATTCGAAGACAATGTATTTGAGGGTAAACCTTTGGGGAAAATATTACAGGTTCTGTAATAGAGCCAAGATCTGGGATTAGTTGGCAATTTTTAAAATTTGTAATGGAGCCAAGATCTGGGATTAGTTGGCAATTTTTAGTATAATTTTTAAAAATGCCCTCTCAGCAGTATAATTCTTGGTACATTGTAATGTGGTATCTGATTGTTCAATATTCATTCAGGCAATACTTCTGATTTTCATACACCCACCATTTTTCTTTTTTTCCTTATGATAAATTCCACTGAACTCTTGCCATTACTGAGAAGTGATACAGCTAGAGCCAAACTTGAATTTTTGGCTTCATATAAACACAATTCAAGTAAAACTGTAGATCCTTAATTAATTAGCAAGGCAGGGTAGGGTAAATATATATTTCAAACACACCAAAGCATAACATGTGCCTTTCTAACAATATGGATTAATCTTTACAGGATTTACAATACTTTTCCATTGCACTGTATATGGAAATCTACTTAACACTTACCAGGGAACTGCCTAAAAACCTGCCAAACCTGAAAAGTGACCCCTTTTTTTGAGTTCTTAAAATTTGGCAGAGCTTGATACAATATTGTTTTCAAAGAATAATCACAAAAGTTGGTTCTTGACTTATTTTAAAGTTTTTATGCAATCCTGAAAGAAGTTTTGATAAACATCTATATGTTTAAAATATGACTTCAGAAGACATCGATATCAAAAGGACCACTCTAAAAGTTGATTATAAACAAATCAATTGGCTTAATTAAAATACAAATGGAAGTAAAGCAACAAATAAAATTGCATATTTTCATTCTATTTTATCTTCACTTTTCTTTGAAATGAACATTCTTGTCTCCCTAAAAGGAATTTGATCAATACCTCATCGCCATTTTGCGGTCGCATCAAAGAAACTCGATCATACTGCCGCCTCAGCAGTGCCCACAATGCGTCAAGTCTGCCCTGTAATTTGAAGAGAAGCCAGAAAACTAAAACAAAATGAAGCTTGGATGATTTATTCTGGTACAAAAAGCAATGTGTTCCAATGCTTCAAAGCTATCTAACTTGAAAGCTCATATTAATAACATTTGTATACAGATAAATGCTATATTTTACCCTAATGCTTACTCTTCCTTTCACTAATCCATGGTACAAATATTGTCATAAACATCCATATCCCAGTGTTCTTGCTGCTTAAACTCATAACTTTGTCTTGCATTGAAGATTAATGTTATTTTAGACAGTGTCAAGAGGATAAATGAATATATACCTAGGAACTCAAGTCATGAAACTCAAAGAATCTGATCTTTGAATTCTTAATAATTTTATAAATACCTAAGTGCAATATAATTTATTATGAAATGGGACTGGAATTACCTTAATAGGATCATACCACTTCGGTGAATTTTGAACTGGAGGAGGAGATTTAGGTGACCTTGGAGCAAGAGGTTCCTCTTCATATCCTGAGCTTGTAACAACTGCATTTTTGGCCTTTTCTAACCTTGCTCCTTCTTCAGTAGATCCCTTATCTCCCCATTTGACCTAGCAGGAATAAAAGCAGTAACAAACAATCAGCAATGTCAAATATATTTGATGAAACAATACAGAAAATGATAACTACACACTCAGTGACATAACTGAATTGCTGGGAAGCAATGAAATTAAATCAGAAAGTAGGTAGTGTCATTCAAAAGTACAACTACTTAAGGTGTTTACACAAAACTTAATATTAACAAATGCAAATGAGTCTTACATCATGTACTTCTATCAGTAACCCTTAAGAATTAATTATTAGAGATGTTATTATATATGTACTTAACCTAAAACCAAAGTTTAATTTTGAACAAACTTTTGGGAAAAGTTAAGATAAATACCTAAGTAAAGATCTCTCCTAATATATAAAAGAATGAAATGGATAAAGATACCAAACAAGAGATGGTAAACAGCAACAATGCTACTTAATTATGCCCTGGAGCATAGTCATTCCTATATAATGGGAGAGCAAAATGTTCGGTACAAACCTGTGATTTCAGACATTCCTAGACAGAAACTTGCACTTTGGAGCTGAGTTATCAGTTTACAACCCTAATCTCAATTTTAGAACCCTGTCAAAGCCTTGTCTACAAGGAGCAGAGCTTGTGAACTTGATAATGAATATCATTATCGCTCTTCACCTCTGCACCATCCCATCAAGCTACTCACATACAAAATACAATATCTATTATGAAATTAAAACCATGATCGAGAAGGTACCAATGTAAATTTCTTGTCTACTCCTTCCTATTATGTATGTAAAAGTATACTACACCAAGAATAGACAATCAGAGCTTGTAGGCAAAGGTCAGGCCCATTGACTTTGTACTTCCAGCAAAAAATGGCCCAAGGTTTTCTATTACTATATACTAACGCATCATAAAAGTATGAGGGCAAACTTAGTAACTACAGTTTTTGTTCATCCTCCCCCCATCTCTTTAATGACCTCTCTTCAAATTCTAAATTTTCTCTTTCTAGTTCATTTTCACATGATGGATTGGTACATTCAGAAACATAATTCAAAATATATGGGTCACATTATTGATAATTCTTCTCTTTACTTGATTCCCTCCTTATTCCTCAAATTATTTACACTCTCTGTTCCGCCCTTCAGGCAACTGATTATGTTTTTCTTCTCCTCTGTGATTAAGCACAACCAGCTTTTATATTGAAACAATCTGTATTAGGTTATTTCCTGTGCAGTCAGGAAGTAGGAAGTAGGAAAGCACATTGGCTGGCAGAAGACCAAACGTTTATGTCAGGAGCTAAAGAAGGTTCTACCTAAGACCATCCTGCTGTTTCCCCAGTGGAAGGATTGCTTGTAAGTTGATGTTATATTGTTTAGAAGTTAATCTAAAGGTGTCGATAAGATTTTGCTGAAATATAACGTTATTTTTCAGTTTATTAGACACTAACCTAGATGTTAATCGTTTACACATACTATTTACCTGTAGTGCTTACTCGTTGGAATTCGACAATGCTTACCTGCAGGAAACCTAACCAGGTTCTTACTTGGTGGCCGTATTTACTTGTGTGAATGGATTAAAGTGGCAATTGCACTGATTTTTGTCGTTTTTCAACTTCACTCCTTATTCACTGTGTCATGCCTTTGAGACTGCAATAAACCCAAGCAGCAAGGAGTCTATACCCTGACTCTCATGTCGTTTTTGACTGGAGTTCAGCTGACTGTCTGGTTAATGTTACAACGCTCCAGCAAGGGCAGTACTCTCCCCATTCTCACCTTTATGTTCTCTTTCTCATTCAAGTTAACCCCATCTTCCAATTCATACTTATCTGAAGTAGAATGATGCACCATTACCGATATGGATATGTAACGTGCTCCACATTCTTATGGCATGAATGTATGTCAGATGATGCCATCCACCCAAATGCCTCTGATTTTGATATAGACCTCAAACCGACATCACATTTGCGGTTCATGAAATAACTTAAGTGAACAGGATTGGAGCAGCAGATGGCAAGACATTGCTCACGTTTAGCTTTGCTGATAAATGGGATTTTAGAAACAGAAACATGGAAACATAGAAAACCTGCAGCACAATACAGGCCCTTCAGCCCTCAATGCTGTGCCAAACATGTACTTGCTTTATAAATTACCTTGGGTTACCCATAGCCTTTTTCTATTTTTCTAAGCTCCATGTACCTAACCAAGAATCTCTTAAAAGACCCTATCATATCTGCCTCCACCATGGTTGCCAGCAGCCCATTTTATGCACTCACCACTCTCTGCATAAAAAACTTACCTGACATCTCCTCTGTACCTACTTCCAAGCACCTTAAAACTGTGCCCTCTCATGCTAGCCATTTCAGGCCTGGGAAAAAGCCTCTGATTATCCACACGATCAATGTCTCTCATCATCTTATACACATCTATCAGGTCACCCCTCATCCTTCATCGCTCCAAGGAGAAAAGGCCAAGTTCACTCAACCTATTCTCATAAGGCATGCTCCCCAATCCAGGCAACGTCCTTGTAAATCTCCTCTGCTCCCTTTCTATAGTTTCTACATCCTTCCTGTAGTGAGGTGACCAGAACTGAGCACAGTACTCCAAATGGGGTCTGACCAGGGTTCTATGTAGCTGTAACATTATCTCTTAGCTCTTGAACTCAATCCCATGGTTGATAAAGGCCAATGCATCATACGCCGTCTTAACCACACAGTCAACCTGCGTAGCAGCTTTGAGTGTCCTATGAACTCGGAACCCAAGATCCCTCTGATCCTCCACGCTGCCAAGAGTCTTACCATTAATTCTATATTCTGCCATCATATTTGACCTACCAAAATGAACAACCTCAAACTTACTTGGGTTGAACTGCATCTGCCATTTCTCAGCCCAGTTTTGCATCCTATCGATGTCCTGCTGCAATCTCTGACACTATCCACAACATCCACAGCCTTTCTGTCATCAGCAAAATTACTAACCCATCCCTCCACTTCCTCATTTATGTCATTTCTCAAAATCACAAAGAAAAGGGGTCCCAGAACAGATCCCTGAGGCACACCATTGGTCACCGACCTCCATGCAGAATATGACCCATCTACAACCACTCTTTGCCTTCTGTGGGAAAGCCAATTCTGGATCCACAAAGCAGGGACCCCTTGGATCCCATGCCTCCTTACTTTCACAATAAGCCTTGCATGGGGCATCTTATCAAATGCCTTGCTGAAATCCATATACACTAATCTACTGCTCTACCTTCATCCCTGTGTTTAGTCACATCCTCAAAAAATTCAATCAGGCTCGTAAGGCATGACCTGCCTTTGACAAAACCATGCTGACTATTCCTAATCAGATTATGCCTCTCCAAGTGTTCATAAATCCTTCCTCTCAGGATCTTCTCCATCAACTTACCAACCACTGAAGTAAGACTCACTGGTCTATAATTTCCTGGGCTAACTCTACTCCCTTTCTTGAATAAAGGAACAACATCTGCAACCTTCCAATCCTCCAGAACCTCTCCTCTTCCCATTGATGATGTAAAGATCATTGCCAGAGGCTCAACAATCTCCTCCCTCGCCTCCCACAGTAGACTGGGGCATATCTCATTCGATCTTGGTGACTTATTCAACCTGATGTTTTCCAAAAGCTCCAGCACATTATCTTTCTTAATGTCTATATGCTCAAGCTTTTCAGTCCACTGTAAGTCATCCCTATAATCGCCAAGGTCCTTTTCAGTGAATGCTGAAGCAAAGTATACATTGAGTAACTCTGCTACCTCCTCCGGTTCCATACACACTTTTCCACTGTCACACTTGATTGGTCCTATTCTCTCACGTCTTATCCTCTTGCCCTTAAGGATTTCAGGCACTTTTGATACATAATGTGGCTCTGCTGCTTACTGAGCTTATAACTTACAATGACATTCGTGTGCTCACCAACAAGGAGTGGGCACAGCTCCATGTCGATAAGCATGATTGGGATTGGGAAGTGGAGTGTGATCAGCTGTGGACTGACCTGAGAAACCAGCCCAAGAGTTCGACACTATGATCATACTAATGACCAAGCAATACATATAGAATGCTGGAGGAACTCAAAAGGCCAGGCAGCATCAATGGAAAAGAGTACAGTTGATGTTTCAGGCCGAGACCCTTCACCGGGACTGGAGAAGAAACATGAGCTGTCAGAGAAAGAAGGTGGAGGGAGGGGAGGAAAAAGTTCAATGTGGTGATAGATGAAACTGGGAATCTGACAGGAGAGGACAGAAGAGCATGCAGGAAAGGGAAGGGGGAGGTGATGAGCAGCTAAGGAGTTAAGTTGAGAGAGAAAATGGAACTGGGGGAATGGTGAGGAGGGGGGCAATCACTGAATGATTGAGAAATCGATGTTCATACCTTCAGACTGGAGGCTAGCCAAAGGGAATATAGAGTACTGCTCCTGCAACCAGATTTAGCCCCAATCCCCCACCACAGCAACAGTGCTAGGTCCATTAATCAAGAGGTCTGAGAGCCACAGTTAGCTATTCAACCTTTACAGGGTGCTCTTTACCCTGGTTTATTTGCAAATACTGGTATGGGAAGTCACTTTCATTCATACAGACTTCACTATTTTTAGAATGGAATAGGACTCATTTAATTTATTTACAAAGGTTAAAATTATGAGGTTTAGATTCAACTTCTATTATTCAATTACCACGTGTAGGAAGTATCTAAAAAACTGAAACCCATATTGGAATGAATCTTGACAAGAGTTTATATTCCAGTTCATCCAATCTTGGTACAGTCCAAGGTCTTTCCAGAAATTTCAAGCCACTGTATACAAGATATTTTTTCAATGTAAGTAAACAGTAATATGTAATAAATTTGTAAAATACCTCCATTCTTTTTATTCCACCAACACCTCTACCACCATAGTATGATGCATCGACCGTTGGCCACTTCTTTTTTCGCTCTGGATCAGGAATAATTTCCTATATTAAATAGATTGATATAGCAAGTAATGATTATGTTTGCATCAAACAACTGCACACATAAATATTTACAGTACATAAATTATCTTACTGCTCTGTACTGAGCTTGTAATGATTGAAACTATCACCGAAAGGGGTTACTTTGGAGTATTGGCAAAGAGTGGAATGCCATAGACTGACTGTACATCCCAACTTACTTTTAATTCCACTGAAGTGAATAAAAGGTAAACTTGAGGAGGATGCAGTAAGTGGTAGACTTTTCACCTGCGACCAGTGTAAAATATGACCAATAAATATAAATTGACTAATTAAATGTATTGGTCCAGATCAAAATTATTTTATTTATAACCATTGGTATAAACAAAATTTATCATCAAATACCTCCCCATGAAGAAATACAATTCTTAAAAAATTCTAATAGCTTAATGACTTCTTCCATCTTTTGTATTCTGTGACTTAACCTGCGAGAATTATACAATGTTTTTATAATAAAGTCGTAAATTAATTTTTCTCTTTCGCTATCTCCACTATTTTTCATTAACCCAACTTTCACATGTCCGAATATTTACATACCTCTTTTGGAGGAGGTGGAGGCGGAGGAGGATCTTTTATGACCTGCAACCAAATCATTAAAAAATATATGACTTGCATAACAGCAATAATATAAAGCTTTGCCCTGAAATACTCAATTTCTATAACTGATCTTTTCACTGATTACCGACGGTTTAATGTGTAGGTGCCGCACAGCATCTAATGTCTTGTTGGCAGATGCAGTTCATGCATCTATTCACTTAACCATTTACTGAATGAGTGTAACTTCATCAGCGTAACTTTTCAGCCATAAGCTTCAGGCCTTCATTCAAACATATAAGATAAATTAGTAGCACACCACCTATCACCTAAGAATGGCTGCTCTTTATAATAATCATAGTGATTTTTTTTCCTGAAGCTTTGATAAGGAATACTTTCTGTAAACAAAAATAAATGCCAGTAATAAGTAATAACTGTTATCTCATACGACAGATACAAACCCTAAACACATAGTTAATTAATGAAACAGATTTAAACTTTCTTACTAAATATATAAAAGACAAGTAGTTTTTCTACAGATTCCTCTGCTCAAACATTGTCATTTCCTTTCAAAATTAGTATTTTTATTCCACTGTCCACCTCAAAAAGCACCATGATGAAACAAATCAAAATATTATGACTGAACTTCTAACATGCTAAATCTCACACGACTATGTTTTGACTGAGATGATTAAAGTGATGCAGGGTAGATAATCAAATCCCTGATTAAAGACGTAGGCTAAGGAGTGTCTTCTAGAAGCAAAGTATGCATGGCTGCCAGTACTAAAATGTAGAGATGATGAAGTTGACAAAATTGGAGCTGTGCAGATAATTTCAAGAATTATGGAGCTAAAAAATATTAGAAATGGGAAAGCTCCAGGTAACAGGAATTTGAAAGAATAGGAATGACAGCCAGAAGCCAATCTAGATCTGAAAGTAGGTTTCGAGTTTGCGGTCAAGTTCAGCTTATTGTCATTCAACCATACACTCGTATACTGACAAATGAAAAAACATTCCTCAGGACCGAGCTGCACAACCCAGCACATATAACTCACGCACATAACACCTACACAAAAGTATATTACCACAAATAAATTAACAAAGAATAAGGTGTATATGTGTCACAAGTTAAAAGTAGACAGTATAACACTACTGATGCTTCATAATTGATGAGACATGGGTGGTGGCAGGGAGTTCAGTTGCCCGACAGCTGGGGGAATTTGCTGTTTCCCATCATAACAGTTCTTGTCCCAGTGCTACTGCAGCTCCTAACTGATGATAAGGGGTTAAAGAGTTTGTTGGACAGATGGGAGGGATCATTGACAATGCAACACTCCTGATAAATATCTCTGATGGGTAGAAGACGGATCCCAATGATCCTCTCAGCAGTTCTCACAATCTTTTGGAGGGGCTTACGGTCAGATGCCTTGCAATTCCCATACTAGATGGTGCTGCAGCCAGTCAGGAAACTATTGATGCTGCTCCTATAAAAATTGGTTAAAGTGGTGGGAAGGTAGGGGGTTGGGGGGTGGGGGAAGAGGCCTTACTCACCTCAACCTCCACAGGAAGCGGAGATGTTGCTGTGCTTTCTTGACCAAAGAGGTGGTGTTGATGGACTAGGTAAGATCGTCCAATATGTGCACTCCCAGAAACTTGGTGTTCTTAACTCTCTCGACAGAGGGGCCATGTATCTACAGTGAGGAGTGCTTAGCCTTCACATTCCTAAAGCCCATATTCATATAATTGATTGTGTCCCTGTTGAAACTCAAGTTGTTCTGCTGGCTGCTCTAACTCCTCTTTTTACGCCAAAGTTTGGGATAACCGCAAAGGGTTAGTACAATGCATGCCAGCTCGGAGCGTATTCCAGTAATCAAGTCTAAAGCTCACGTAGAAGCAGGTGAGCTACAGCAGAGAGAGAAATGGTGATGCTATTGTGGTAGATATAACTGATTTTAACAATGGAACAGTACACGGTTAGAAAACGTCTGAGCCAAAAAATAAGAAACTTAGGCTGTGCTGTCATGTCCAGTTGCTGGTGAGCTGAAGGCATTGAATGACGATGACTTTGAAAAGGCATTCCACAGACAAGAGTAAGATAAGAAAGTGATTAGAATACTGGAGGGATTCAACAAGTCAAGCATAATCTTTTAAGGTAAATGAACAGTCAACATTTCAGGCCGAGGCCCTTCATCAGGACTTGTTTATTAGTTAGTATATTTTCTCTTCAAGGATATAGAATATACATTCTCATTCTAAGATTGTGCCTGTCTACCTCAAAAATCTGAACCCCACCAAATAGATGTTTGCTCTCCATAGCAGCAACAGAGCCTTAACTAAAACTAAATATAACATTTACATGAACTGGCAGTAGTGCTTTATCCTTCCTGCTCTCATTAGTGACAGGAAGTGTTGACATCACCAGAATGAAATACTGAAATTGGGCTCTTCAGACCTCAAAGCAAACTTTGATAAACAAGAAGTTAAGATCAAAAGCTCTTTCAGAATATTTCTTCTTCTCTGGATGGAGTTGTGAGTAGTATTGGTGTGCAGATAAAGAAAACAAAGGCTGTGAATCTCAGAAATAATTATTGTAGGAAGCTGCTTCCCTACCCAGCTGCTGAAAGACAGAACAAAGTGCAACTGAAGATATGCAGTTGTAAAAGACAAGACATTTTATTGCACTTTAGTAGATTTTGCTTTATGCTTTTAATCTCATCAATCAGGTGCGAACACAAACGTAATTCTGTGCTTGAGTTGGCCATCTATCTATAGAGATTTACATAGAATTTACATCAGCATCAAGATGTACGATATGATAAGAAACAGCAACAGAGAAGCTTCTGGCAATACACTAGGGAAGAGATTTAGCTATACAATATGCTTCCTGTTAGATCTTCAAGCCTAAAATTTGAAAACAATTTGCAGACTCTGTTTAGATGGACAACCATATGCTTTTTGATAGCAAAGTTTAGGACTTTGTCTGTCACTTTGGCAGTCCCTCAGGAACAAAGATAGCATCCTTTCACTGTGGTTTTGTTTGATGCTGAGCCGGCTGATAACCCCTAAGCGAGAGCAGAGGAAGAGTGGGTGGGAAGCATGAGGTGGTGCTCTACTTCTGCTACTTAAGCAGGGCTATGAGGAAGTCACGTCCACCTATGTTTATAAATACTTTCTATCTGGATTATATGGGTTAATTGATGTACGGATTATATGGGCATTGATGTACGGATTAACAACAATGTTTCTGAATTATTGAGAAAGCATATACTTTAAATATAAGAATACAAAATACTCTTATATTCTTAATTACATTGGTAAGACGTACTGTCCTGCTTTCACTGAAACCTTGCACATTCTTCCTTTTCGGGTAAACTACTAAAAGTTGAAAATCAAATGGCTTCTATCAGGATAATAAGAATATTAAAGCCAAGCTTTAATAGTAAGGTTTCAGTAGACATTTCAAATAGTTCGCAAACCATAGCCCGAAACTGGAAACTTGCATTTAATGTTGCTTCTAAAGCTGGATAAAGTGTGCCGAAGGCCTCCTGATCTTGGACAAGCAGTGTCTAAGCCATGACTATTTAGTTATTATATATTTGTGTAATATAGATCTATAAAATTTGCAAAATACTGATCTTAATAACTGAAGAATGGCATTTGGTCCATTTAGAAATATTTTAGTTCATGCTTGGCATCGATCCATAACTGACAGAGCTAGAAATAAAATTTCAAACTTAAAGATAGGTAGCTGGTATAAACGTGCTAGTTTACAGATTGAAGTTTCTAAGTTTCCAGCTTTAAACCATTTATTGTTGTTTTACAGAAACAGCACTGATGAGGACTAAAAGCTTAATTTGATTTGCTTAAATCACTGGCAACAGGAGTTATTTGAGGATTATGAAGTGCACGGTGTCTGGAATTGAATTCATTCACACACACTTACCACTTTGCAGCAGAGAGGCCAGAACCACCAAAGCAGTGCAAGCCCCAGCAGCAGCAACAAGCTGAAGATGGCGATGAATACAGCTGTTCCATCAGACTGCAAAGGACATCAATGGCATTAGACACTTCAACAATCCACTTCAAGGAATACTAAATCTTACAAACAATATTAATAGAATTGATTGTACATTAGTCTGCTTTTTTGAGTTATCTAATGTTGGAACCAGAGTCAGCTATTAGTACGATGTCATCAGCATATCTGATGTTATTTATATTATGGCCTCCAATTTTGGATTCTTTGATGTCTTTGATACTTCTCAAGATATTTTCACTATACAGGTTGAATAAGTCTGGCGAAAAGACACAACCTTGCCTGACTCCTCTCATGATATTCACATACTCACTCACTTCTCCTTCTATTCTGATGGATGCTGTTTGGTCCCAGTATAAGTTTCTTAGGAAATGTATATCTTTCCCATCTATGTCAAGATCTTGAAGCATTTCCAAAAGATCTTGGTGTCTGACAGTGTCAAAATCTTTTGTATAGTCAATGAAACATAGGTAGATGTCTTTTTGTACCTGGATTGATTGTTCACAGATCATCCGTAGCATGAAAATTGCATTTCTGGTTCCAGTGTTTTCCACAAAGCTGCATTGTTCTGAGCTAACTCAGAAACAAAACTTCAAGAACTGCTCACTATAGTGACAGCGGAAAGTAACCACAGAGGCCTCTCAATCAACATCAAGAAGACAGAAAGCATGGTCATCTCCAGAAAGGCAAACATCCCACAATGTGTGATCAAGATTGAAATACAAACATCAAACCAGTCAACAAATTCAGATATCTTGGCAGCCTAATAGCAAGTGATGGCAGGTGCGACACAGATACCAAGTACAGGATAGCAATGGCAAAAGAAGCTTTCCAAAAAATGAAGACCATATTAACAGACAGAAAGATGAACATGGACACTAAAAACAGAACACTGCAGTGCTACATTTATTCTATCCGTGATGGAAGTGAATGCTGGACCATTTCCCCAGCAATGCAAAAGAGACTAGAAGCAGCTGAATTATGGTTCTACAGGAGAATGTTAAAAATATCATGGACCACACACACATCAAATGAAGAAGTTCTCAGACGAGACCAAGCAGTTCGATCACTCACACCAAAAATAAGAGAAAGACAACTCAGATTCCTAGGACACATCATGCTGAAAGATGAACTAGAAAATCTCATACTCTCTGGAAAGATTGAGGGGAGCAAACCTAGAGGAAGACCTCAGCTTATGTACATCAAAAGCCTAGCAAGGTGGCTACACATCGAGGAAACAGAAGTCATCCAAAGAATGAGGGATAGATCTATATGGAAAACCACGGTCACCAACGTCCGCATCGGATATGGTATCTCGACAGACAGACAGAATGTTGGAACCAATAATTCTACTTTTATTTCTTCTAATAAAACTCAGTAGTAACCTTTATCAAGAGTAAAGTAACTGCCAAAAGTAAAAAGGAAAAGCTAACTGGTTCAGCCAAAGGGGGGTTGGGGGGTTGGTGTTGTTATATATAGCACAGGTAAATGGGGCATGTCTAAGTATTTCCACTGCCATATGGCTCTGAAACATCTATGTCTTCAGATATTTTTGGAGAAATCAGAATGGATATGACCCAGGTGCCTTGAAAATAATTGTTATGACATACTTTCTGGAGTGTAATGTGAAAAGTTGTAACTGAACTGCATCTCTAAACAGTGAATCAAGTATTCAAAACAAATTTGTTCTTCCACTTCTGCTTCTGCTACCATTTAGATTGGGAATGAAATCTTGCTGCTTGTGCTTGATAAGTACATCCACATGCACTTTGTTAGACACTACACCGTGCTTAGAGTGGTTTTTAAAGTAGCGTTAGTTTTTTGTGTTTGTGCTCAAAAAGCAGTGATTTTTGTCACTTACAGTTGGCAAGAAATAAGCAGTAAGACAATTCAGAATTGTTTGGCTCACTGTAGTTTCAAGCATTCAGGATTGGAGATGGCAAAAAAACATTCCGGAGTGAAAATTAAACAATTTCACTACTTCAACAAGTTAGAAACTACAATGAATGTGAAGGCATCAACAATCATCTTGAACGTTACAATGAAAATGAAGATCTGGTGGAAACAAACATTGAACGCATTGCATGAAGGCTATCCATTATCTGCACTAAGTCTTTTGTTCATTTACAGTCAATCAAAAAAACACAGCAATGTACACTAGATTAATTCTTCCGTCGATAACTTTTAGGAACAAATACACAGTCTTGTAGTACCGTGGAAATATTGGTAGTGTTCTAATTTGTTCTGTATATCATTTAAATGCATAATTTGTTACTCAGTTAAAAGGTAGTTAGTCTTTTTATACCTTTAACTATTTCCAAGAAACTTCAGCTAATTCAGCCAGCCGCTTAATTGGGCCAAAATATACCGGTCTGGACGTGTCCAATTAACCAGAATCCACTGTATTGTGATTGCATCAACTTGCCAGCCGTATAAAGACGGTCAGGCACAAAGAATTTCATATCACTGATGGTGCATCAGCAGGAAACCTTCTGGACAGGAGTACAGCATTGATTTTACACTTAATATTCACCAAACATTGAAATGAAAGTTTGTTTCCTGGGAAAGGCTACAACTTGCAACATGACATGTCTACCGTCATTTCCCAAAATGTGAGTTATTAATATCCCTTAATGGCATAAATGTTGTTTAAATAGAACATAGTACAATACAGCACAGGAACCGGCCCTTTGATACACAATGTTGTGCTAAGCTAATGACACCTATTCGGCCTATATAATATCCACATGCTTCCATTCTCTGTACATTCACATGACTATCTAAGAGCCTCTTCCATGACTTTACCACATCTACTTCCATCACCACCTCTGGCAGTGCATTCCAGACACCCACCACTCTGAGTAAAAATTTCCCCCACATCTCCTTTCAACTTTGAACTTTACCCCTTCACTTTAAATGCTTGCCCACTAGTATTAGGAATTTCATCTAGGGCACCAGAGATGGATGCAGTAGTCCAGATATAGCCTTACAATAATTTTATAAAGCTGCACAAAACTTCCTGACCTTTGTATACAATGCCCCATTAATAAATGCAAACTTGATATAAACCTCTTAACCATCCTATCAACTTATGCAGCCACTTTCAGAGAGCTTTTGATTTTGACAACAAGTGTTCTGTGTACAGCAGTTCCTTACCATTTTCTACCAATGCAAGGTGACCATTTGGCTAAGAACTTATTTTTTGATACATTTTACTGATCATTGCTAGAAACTAGATCATGGCATCATGTTTCTGTGCCGTCCACAATCCAATTGGACAGTCAAACTACCATAGGACTTATATAAGGAATGACAGGAGTGTAATAGAACACAGGGACTTATATTCTGTAGCATAGTGGTTAGCACAATGCTTTCCAGTACCAACAACCCAGGTTCAATTCCTGCTGCTGTCTATAAGGATTTTGTACATTCTCCCTGTGACCGCGTGAGTTTCTGCTGGGTGCTCTGGTTTCCTCCCACAGTCCAAAGACGTAGTGGTAGGTTAATTGGTCATTGTAAATTGCCCTGTGAGTAGACTAGAGTTGTTGGGCAGCACAACTCAAAAGGCTGCAAGGGTCTACTCCGCATTGTACCTCAAAAAAATATTACGGATATATAGCATGGTGGAAAAAGGTTTTTAACATGCATCAGTCATAGCTTTGAGTGAGGGAGCATTATGTTGCAGTTGTATAAGTCATCAATGAAGCCACATTTGGAGCACTGAACACAGTTTCAGTCATTCCGTTATAGGAAATACATAGTGACACTGGAAAGAGGGCAGAAAAGATTCACAAGAATATTTATAGGACTGGAGACTCTGAGTTTAAGGAGAGTCAGTGTTTATTCCTTGGAACAGAGGAGAATGAGAGATGACGGTATAGAAATGTTTAGAATGATGAGAGACAGAGATAACGTGCATTGTATCAATTTTTCCCAAGGTAAAGGAGTCCAAAACTAAGGGGCACAGATTTACGGAAGAGAGCAAAGACTTGAAAGGGACCCGAGGAACATATTTTTCACACCGAGAGTAGAGAGTATATAGAATGAGCTGCCAGAAGAAGTGGTTGAAGCAAGTATCTGATGGCCATATCTGCACCCGGTGTGTCGAGCTGCTGCTCTTGAGGGGCCAAGTTGAGGAACTGACGATGCAGCTCGATGACTTTCGCTTGATCAGGGAGAGCGAGGAAGTGATAGAGAGGAGTTACAGGCAGGTGGTCACACCGGGACAGTCAGGAGGGGGAAAGGGAAGAGTCAGGTACTAGAGAGTACCCCTGTGGTCATGCCCCTTGACAATGAGTACTCCTGTTTGAGTACTTTTGGGGGTGGGTGGGGGACAGCCTATCTGGGGGAAGCGGCAGTGGCCGTGCCTCTGGTACGGAGTCTTGTCATGAAGCTCAGAAGGGTAGGGAAAGGAAGAGGAAGGCAGTAGTGATAGGGGACTCTATAGTTAGAGGGTCAGACAGGCAATTCTGTGGACACAGGAAGGAAACTCGGATGATAGTTTGCCTCCCAGGTGCCAGGGTCTGGGATGTTTCAAATCACATCCAAGATATCCTGCAGTGGGAAGGAAGAACAGCCAGTGGTCATGGTACATATTGGTACCAACGACATAGGTAGGAAAAGGGAAGAGGTCTTAAAAAGAGAGTACAGGGAGTTAGGAAGGAAGTTGAAAAGCAGGACTGCAAAGGTAGTAATCTTGGTATTACTGCCTGTGCCACGCGACAGTGAGAATAGGAATAGAATGAGGTGGAGGATAAACGCGTGGCTGAGGGTTGGAGCAGGGGGCAGAGATTCAGATTTCTGGGTCATTGGGACCTTTTTTGGGGCAGGTGTGACCTGTACAAAAAGGACGGGTGGCACTTGAATCCCAGGGGGACCAATATCCTGGCGGGGAGGTTTGCTAAGGCTGCTGGGGAGAGTTTAAACTGGAAATGTTGGGGGGTGGGAACCGAACTGAAGAGACTGGGGAAGAGGCAGTTGGCTCACAAATAGAGAAAGCTTGTAGACAGTGCGAGAGGGAGGATAGGTAGGTGACAGAAAGGACGCGCTTAGACCGAAGGCTTGAGATGCGTCTATTTTAACGCAATGAGTGTTGTGAACAAAGCGGTGTGGATCAGTACTTGGAGATATGATGTGGTGGCCATTCCAGAGACTTGCATGGCTCAGGGAAAGGAATGGTTACTTCAAGTGCCGGATTTTAGATGTTTCAGATAGGATAGGGAGGGAGGCAAAAGAGGTGGGGGCATGGCACTGTTGATCAGAGATAGTGTAACAGCTGCAGAAAAGGTGGACACCATGGAGGGATTGTCTACGGAGTCTCTGTGGGTGGCGATGAGGAACAGGAAGAGTTCAATAACTTTACTAGGTGCTTTTTATAGGCCACCCAATAGTAACAGGGATATCGACGTGCAGATAAGGAAACAGATCCTGGAAAGGTGTAATAATAACAGAGTTGTTGTGATGGGAGATTTTAATTTCCCAAATATCGATTGGCATCTCCCTAGAGTAAGGGGTTTAGATGGGGTGGAGTTTGTTAGGTGTGTTCAGGAAGGTTTCTTGATACAGTATGTAGATAAGCCTACAGCAGGAGAGGCTGTACTTGATTTGGTATTGGGATATGAACCTGGTCAGTTGTCAGATCTCTCAGTGGGAGAGCATTTTGGAGATCATGATCATAATTCTATCTCCTTTACAATAGCACTGGAGAGAGGTGGGAACAGACAAGTGTTTAATTGGGTAAGGGGAATTATGAGGCTATCAGGCAGGAAACTGGAGGCTTAAATTGGAAACAGATGTTCTCAGGGAAAAGTACGTAAGAAATGCGGCAAATATTCAGGTTTATTTGTGTGAAGTTCTGTATAGGTATGTTCCAATGAGAGAGGGAAGTTACGGTAGGGTACAGGAACCGTGGTGTACAAAGGCTGTATAAATCTAGTCAAAAAGAAGAGAAAAGCTTACAAAAGGATCATAGAGCTAGGTAATGTTAGAGATCTAGAAGATTATAAGGCTAGTAGGAAGGAGCATAAGAAGGAAATTAGGAGAGCCAGAAGGGGCCATGAGAAGGCCTTGGCAGGCAGAATTAAGGAAAACCCCAAGGCATTCTACAAGTATGTGAGGGGCAAGAGGGTAAGATGTGAAAGAATAGGACCTATCAAGTGTGACAATGGGAAAGTGTGTATGGAACCAGGGGAAATAGAAGAGGTACTTAATGAATACTTTACTTCAGTATTCACTATGGGAAAGGATCTTGGTGATTGTAGTGATGACTTGCAACAGACTGAAAAGCTTGAGCATGTAGATATTAAGAAAGAGGACGTGCTGGAGCTTTTGGAAAGCATCAAGTTGGATAAATCACCAGGACCGGATGAGATGTACCCTAGGCTACTGTGGGAGGCAAGGGAGGAGATTGCTGAGCCTTTGAGAAAGTAAGGAGGCATGGGATCCAAGGGAACATTGCTTTGTGGATCCAGAACTGGCTTGCCCACAGAAGGCAAAGAGTGGTTGTAGACAGGTCATATTCTGCAGCTTGGTGACCAGTGGTGTGCCTCAGGGATCTGTTCTGAGACCCTTACTCTTCGTGATTTTTTTAAATGACCTGGATGAGGAAGTGGAGGGATGGTTTAGTAAGTTTGCTGATGACACAAAGGTTGGAGATGTTGTGGATAGTGTGGACGGCTGTCAGAGGTTACAGCGGGACATTGATAGGATGCAAAACTGGGCTGAGAAGTGGCAGATGGAGTTCAACCCAGATAAGTGTGAAGTGGTTCATTTTGGTAGGTCAAGTATGATAGCAGAATATAGTATTAATGGCAAGACTCTCGGCAGTGTGGAGGATCAGAGGGATCTTGGGGTCCGAGTCCATAGGACACTCAAAGCAGCGGCGCAGGTCGACTCTGTGGTTAAGGCGGCTAATGGTGTAATGGCCTTCATCAATCGTGGAATTGAATTTAGGAGCCAAGAGGTAATGTTGCAGCTATATAGGACCCTGGTCAGACCCCACTTGGAGTACTGGGCTCAGTTCTGGTCGCTTCACTACAGGAAGGATGTGGAAGCCATAGAAAGGGTGTAGAGGAGATTTACAAGGATGTTGCCTGGATTGGGGAGCATGCCTTATGAGAATAGGTTGAGTGAACTCAGCCTTTTCTCCTTGGAGCGAAGGAGGATGAGAGGTGACCTGATAGAGGTGTATAAGATGATGAGGCATTGATCGTGTGGATAGTCAGAGGCTTTTTCCCAGGGCTGAAATGGTTGCCACAAGAGGACACAAGTTTAAGGTGCTGGGGAGTAGGTACAGAGGAGATGTCATGGGTAAGTTTTTTTACTCAGAGAGTGGTGAGTGCGTGGAATGGGCTGCTGGCAATGATGGTAGAGGTGGATACAATAGGGTCTTTTAAGAGGCTTTTAGATAGGTACATGGAGCTTAGTAAAACTTTGTGGGCCGAAGAGCCTGTATTGTGCTGTAGGTTTTCTATGTTTCTAAGTATAACACTATCCAGGAGGAAGATCAGTGGGGAAGGATGAATGGACAAGTGAGTCATGTCAGTAGTGATCCCTGTGGAAATCGGACAGTTGGTGGGGGGTCGGTGGGGAGAAGGAAAGATGTGCTTGGTGGTGGGATTCCGTTGCAGATGGCAGAAGCTGCAGAGAATCATCTGCTGGATACGGAGGCTGGTGGCGTGGTAAGTGAGAACAAAATGAACCCTATCCCTAATGGGGTGGCAGGAGGATGGGGTGAGGGCAGACATGCGCAAAATGGAAGAGATGTGACTCCCTTGTCCATTTGTCCCTCCCCATTGATCTCCCTCCTGGTACTTATTCTTGCAAGTGGAACAAGTGCTACACCTGCCCCTACAACTCCTCCCTCACTGCCATTCAGGACCCCAAACAGTCCTTCCAGGTGAAGCAACACTTCACCTGTGAGTCTGTCAGGGTCATATACTGTATCTTGTGCTATCCGTGTGGCCTTCTAAATAACCGTAAGACCCAACGTAGATTGGGAGACCGCTTCACTGAGCACCTATGGTTTCTCCACCAGAAAAAGCAGGATCTCCCAGTGGCCACCTATTTTTATTTCACTTCCTATTCCCACTCAGACATGTCAGTCCACGGCTTCCTCTACTGCCGCGATGAGGCCATACTGAGGTTGGAGAAACAACACCTTATATTCCATCTGGGTAGCCTCTTAACCGATGGCATTAACATCAATTTCTCGAACTTCCGGTAATCCACCCCTCTTCTCCTTCAACATTACCCATTCCTATTTCCCTCTCTCACCTTATTTCCCTACTTGCCCATCGCCTCCCTGTGGTGGTCTTCCCCCCATTTCTTTCTTCCATGGCCTTCTATCCTCTCCTATCAGATTCTCCCTTCTCCAGCCCTGTATCTCTTTCACCACTCAACTTCCCAGCTCTTTAAGTTCACCCCTCCCTCCTTCTACCCCACCCCCCCACTGCTTTCACCTATCACCTTGTGTTTCTTCCTCCCCTCCCCCCACCTTCTAATGCTGACTCCTCATCTATTTATCTGATGAAGGGGCTTGGCCTAAAATGTCAACTGGACTCTTCTCCATTGATGCTACCTGGCCTGCTGAGTTCCTCCAGCATTTTGTGTGTGTTGCTCAGATTTCCAGCATCTGCAGACTTTACCTAGACTGAGCTGCTGAGTGTTTTCAGTATTTTCAGATTTTTGCCACATACAGTAACAATAACAGCAAACAAATGTCCCTCAAGCCTGTGCTTGAGAAAGTGAACTTTGGAGTTAAACACATTTGCAAAATACTTCAGAAATTATGACAAATGCGTGTGGATAAATTGAAAACTGAAGAAAAACTTTCTGAAGAAGTCAGTAAAGTCAATACTTTAATAAAAATTCAAAGACACAGTAAAACCTTAATAATTATAGCACATATCATATTTTATTTTAAATCACTTATAATGAGCACATCCTTGCATTTGCTTTGGACTGAGTTTAACATGTATAGGATAACCTCGATTTTTTTTCTTTGATGTTAAATCCTTCTATTAAACATCTCCATAGAAACCCCATTCAAATGATAATTTTTAATTCTCAGTCCTTTTCCTACATATTATGACGTTAAGTTCTATTTATCATCGAGTTGATTATATAAGTCTATATTCAATTTCAGTGTTGGCTCTCCTCTTTTCAGCACCAACTGTGTGTGTTTTTTTTTCATGCTTCCACACTGGGAACTGATGAACTTTCATGACAGGAGTCCTAAGTAGCACTGAAAACCAGCACTTGTTGCACTTCCATAGACTGGATGAGCTAATGCGTCACTGTTGAATCTTCAGTCTCACTAGAATAAATTCTTGAGATTTCAGAGCCACTAAAATAGCCTTCATTTGGAATGAAGGACAAGCAGTTCAGGATTGTTCTTTTAATCTACCAAATCAAACATTTAAACAACCTTTGCCACACGAGGTGTGGAGGAAATACAGGCAATTTTCGTACCAAAGATAGTCATCTCCACTTCAATACACTGTAAACATTTTCACAACTCTCACGTAAAGCTATCTGTCGGAGAAACGTCATAATCTTGTCCAATGCACTCCCTCATACAATGCCTTCTTGCTTCCACCTTCCCTGTCAGAATCAACACTGGTGTATCTACTATTCTCTTATTTCCCAATGGTTGATCGCAAACTTCAAATTTTTGTCTTGAGAAGTTTTCTTTCATATATTCAAATTTTTGATATTATAAAATTAACTTATTAAAAAGAATGTCAAAAATGTGTAGTATCCATAACAAGTTTAACTTTCAAGTTTCTTAGTGCTGTGCATTGCGATTATGTCTAACCACTGGGGATGTAAGATGATAGATGCAAAAGATCTTCGCTCACTCTCATAATATCCGAGAGCAAACAAGAAGCTTCTCCTGTTTGTAAAAGATCTTTATTCATCATGACAAGCAGACATTCTACACTGAGTAGAATCTCTCCAAATTCGATGTACATAAAGTTTTTATACTTTTAAGAGTAAAGATAATAGCAGGTGATTTAATAAAATTTCAGTAGCTACAATCATATTGTTTATTTCAATATTTTAGTGCCAACAAATTGGTCCACTGAAACATAAATTAATAATGGCAGTACACTATAACTGACAAGGTATTTCTGAGAGTGCAAATACTTCTGCTGGGACAAATTAATTCATGTGGCTAGTCTAAAAGCTTCTGAGGACAGACAATCCTGACTCGCAGGATTAGTGATGTGAAAGCTAATTCTCTGGGTGCACAGGCCCAGATATTGATAGACAGAGAAAATCTGCCTATGATCATGTTTGACGTGATTAGTTACAAAATAGGTTTGGTCAGGAAGAATCCTTGATCTCAGACGCAATGGTGTAAAATAACTTAGCTGAAGGCGCTGATGCCTAGTTTGACATAGACCAATTAACACACATTGTCTTATATTTGGCGGATGCACACAAGAACAACTCATTGTCGCGTCAGTTTACAAACCACATCTCCTGTGCTGGTTCCTGCAGTGGGCAGTAGCCTGTCACTGTAAACAGTAATGGTTTACAAAACTATCCTTTTAGTTTCAAAACTTGATTACTATTCGCAATTTACATTAGAAAAGATTTTTTTCTTGAAGACTAGCTCTTACCTGTATTAATGCCTAATATCCAGAGAACTTCTGAAGATGTCTCAAATAATCCCCAGCATTGGGTAATGTTCAAAGTAATAATCAAATACAGAATTACCAGATCAACATAAGATTGGCAGATTCACAAATACATGGCCACTGTCTTTCCATGGGAAAATCTGAATTTGGAATGCAAGCTACCTATTCCATTCAGATTTGAAAGCTCTTGTTTTAATTTGGATGTAATTTATCAATAAGTTGCAATGCAATTTAAAAGTCACTGGGAAATATTTGACACATTAATATCACATTTCCCTTTTGGCCATTGAATGCCTACTGTTGCAGTATAAAGGTAAATGTGGTGAGACTCATTTAACTAAATGGGGAAGCTTTTGAAGTCTGGGTACTTTTTGCAGATACTGAACTGACTTACTAATGCAAAAAGAAATAAAGATTTAGTAGTGCATAAATTTGTATTGTTAACATTTAATGAGGAAAATGCATTGTTGTATCTGCTTAATATGACAGGTTTATTTCTCCATGTGTCTTCATTTATTTATTGATCCAACCTCTCATAACACATTAATCTTTGGCTCTAATGTACTGCAGATGCATTGGTTGCCATGCTTACATTGAAGAATAAGGTCAAATGAGGCTGATATATTTAAAGAAAAATTGAACATTTTGTATTTCATTGCAAACCAATAAGAGAGTCACTTCAATAATCTAGAAGAGGCTGTTGCAAAAAGAATGTACTACTAAAAGTCTTTATGAGGCAAATCATAGTGTGAAGTACATGTGAAAACTGCAAGGTACATTTTCTGAATAAGGAGTATCATTATAAAAACATCAGCTTCTGCAGAACTGTATGCCAAATGTTGCAGAAATGTTGTCTTGGAAAGGAACAAGTCTTTACAAATATCAACACCCCAAACAACAGAATCAGCTGAAAATGTCAGGATGATTCAACATCCATTGTTACTTTCTCTATTGCGATTGATTAAAAAACAGAAATGGAGTTAATGGGGTCACATGGGTGTATAGAAACATAGAAACATAGAAAATAGGTGCAGGAGTAGGCCATTCGGCCCTTCGAGCCTGCACCGCCATTTATTATGATCATGGCTGATCATCCAACTCAGAACCCAGCCTTCCCTCCATACCCCGTGACCCCTGTAGCCACAAGGGCCATATCTAACTTCCTTTTAAACATAGCTAATGAACTGGCCTCAACAGTTTGCTGTGGCAGAGAATTCCACAGATTCACCACTCTCTGTGTGAAGAAGTTTTTCCTAACCTCGGTCCTAAAAGGCTTCCCCTCTATCCTCTATCCTATACATGGAACTGATAAAATCATTGTATCTTTGTAGAAATGCAATTGCAGCAGATAACCTGTGATTTGGAGGATATTTGCAAAAACAAGGTAGAGACTGATAGCACTTCTACACTGTGATCAACTTTTCTAAATTAGGGTCACTGAAGCAGGTGGGTGGGGCTCACTTTCTCAGCCTGGTCTCCACCTTCGTATAGGATTGCAGACAGCTGATTTTGTTGTAATCCAGAATAAACTTTGGCCGGTGGTGTAGTGGCATCAGCACCAGACTTTGAGGTGAATGATCCCAGGTTCAAATCCGGCTGGCTCCTTGCATACTTTCCATCCCTGCTGGGTTGAGCGCCAACCTAGCAACTCAGCCTCATAAAAATAATTGTCAAAAATGCTACAGAAACGGCAAACAGTAACAACGGATGTTGAATCATCCTGACATTTTCAGCTGATTCTGTTGTTTGGGATGCTGATAGTTATTGTTTGTAACTATATGCATAATTATGTAGTTTTGTCAGTTTTTTTTAGTCTTGGTTTGTCTTGTGTTTTGTGACATCACACCAGAGGAAATAATGTATTATTTCTTAATGCATGTATTACTAAATGACAATAAAAGGGAACCACGTGTCTTCATAATCTAAAAAAAATGCCACCTGATATGCCACAAGGGGCAAAGAGGAACAACAACAGAATAAACTTTGCTTGCTATCATTAAACTGAACTGATTAGGGTAATCACTGCCACCTTGACACTTCCCACTTCAGACATGCACCTGTTGATATTAATTCTCATCTAATACACACTTGAAGCCCTTTTTAACATAGTCTGCAAACCTGTGACCCAAAAGCTACTGAACTAGGAGCAGAAACCATTTTCATACAGTTTAAAGGATTACCTCATTCACAATGGATCACTGCACAAGGCAGCTCCTACCGTCAAGCCTGGAAGTTTCTGGAGTGCTTTCTGGAGAATTAAGTAGCTGAGGGACTCATTTTGTTATTTTGTTAAATTTATTTATTCAGGTACAGTGCAGAATAGGCCCTCCTGGCCCTTCGAACCAGCAATGCTGTTTTAGTCCTAGCCTAATTACTGGACAATTTACAATGAACAGCTAACCTTCCAACCAGTACATCTTTGGACTGTGGGAGGAAACCGGAGTACCTGGAGGAAACCCACGCAGTTACGGGGAGAACGTAGAACTCCTTACAGGGACTATATTTCTGTGCAGCCTTTACGGGAGCCCAAAGACCTACACTCAACACTTAAGGACTGCTGCCTCCCCTCTGCCATCAGATTTGTGAGCGGTCCATGAACACTACCTTATTACTTGTCTTTTGCACTATTTATTTTTGAGAGTGAAAGTAATTTTATGTCTTGCACCGTACTGCCACCTCCAAACACCAAATTTCAGGATGAATGTCAGTGATAATATACTTGGTTCTGATTCACTGGAACTTAATGTTTTCTCAGAGGATATCTGTGCTCACTCCATGATCCTTCTGGCCTCTCATTGGTTTTTTCTAGCATCTGACAGTCAGGAGCAGTGTGCCTTTAAAGGGATGACATCCCTCTCTGAATGCAGCAAAGCTGCAACATTGCAACTGCTCCCACTGGGGCCATTGGGGACAGGAGTTAACAAATGCAGTACAAATGCATATGAAAAAGAGGAAATGCTGTTTCTAGGGAACAGTTATTGCGGTGTTATCCTCTTGTGTAGAAAGTTTTGTTTACTAGCTTCAGGAATAGGACACCTATGGTTAAGTCCAGGCAGCTGTGCAAGAGTCAAAGAGGAAGCACCTGTTCTTTTACAAGTTTTATATTAGGAATTGCTATTTTGTTCCTATTTCATCATGCAAGATTTCCTAGGCTCAGACATTCAGAGTGCAAACGCAAAAACTATGCACATCATACAGTCTCGTTTTTAGAAGAGATGAAAACAATGTGTTTTCAGATCAACAAGCTATCAAATATCATACATTTAAGGGCAAAGTCTTGATACTATTTTTCTTGGATTTCTATTGATTCAAATATAAACAAAGTCAATTCCATATCATTTTTTATTGTAAACCTTGCTAAAGAATTTACACAATTTTGAGTCAACTTTTTTGCTTATGAATCAGATGGTTGTTACAAGATTTAAAGGCAACAATTAAATTGTTGCCAAATTATTATTCATTAGAGCTTAAGCAATCTGCTTAACAATGCATAATATTCAATATTATGATGATTTTTTTTTTAAATGGGAAGGGTTGAGTTGAAGGTTTGCTTGTTGGATTTGTGACTATCTTCTTATGAAAGTGGTACGTGCAAATTATCCTGATCGTCTAAGTAATAGTGTGGGAAATTAATAATAGCTTTATGGTGATAACTCTCTATCCAATCACTGGTCAAACAAGGTACAAGCCTTGAAGCTGTTGGATTTGTGAACTTGCAAAATTTCCTGAGAAATACTTTATACAGGAAAACAGTCATTACACAATGCAATGCGTGTCACAATATTTTCATGCTTCAAAACTCTGCAAATCTAAAGGCTAATTTGCAATTAGCTTTTTGTTAGCAGTTCAGTTGCATAAAATTGGTACAAGTATCTTTTATCTGCTAATAGCACATAAATTTTAATGCATTTTTCTATAGATGAAGACAAGCAGAAAATTGTTTTGCTATAAGCATCATTCTAACACTAAAGTAAATTTCAAGACTGTACAACTAAAGCTCTGCCACTTTAAGAGAACAGTATTTTATTTAAACAATGTAGCTTTCCACTGAAAACAAGTTTAAGTTACTTACACAAGCTGTGGCAGTGATGGTAACTGAATTAGAGATGAATGACTGTCCATTATTCAAACTCACTGATACATCCATTGTTCTGAAATAGAAATATTAAAATGCACAATCATAAATTATTTCAGAAATATTATAATCTTCTGAGGTATGTAACAACCGTACTCAATTACCATAGCACGGCAAACAAGCCCCATCTGCACCACCGGGCAGATAGGGTTCATCAGCTATTGTTAGCAGCTCACCTAGAAGGAAAACTCTGATCTCAGACCTCCACTGCCTTGTGACAATACTCACCCATGGGGAAGGCTTCAGAAATAAACCCCGAAGAAAAACCAGGAGTTGCAGTCCGTGAGGCAGTCCTTCATTGAGAACAACACTGACTGGCAACTCCTGTGCTGCCGCTGGTGCCAAACTGTGTTGATCCTTGCCTTTGGATTCATCAGCTGCGTGGGGCGGGGGAGAGCCTGATGCATGGGCAATGGTTAGCTTTCCATATCGTACTGCTCTGACTTGTGTATTGAATTGCATATCAACTTCGCCATGTAGTGCCAACACTATTCAAGAGAAGACACTCCTGCTTCACCTCATGGTGTTGACACAACATGGGAAGCAGTAGGTACTAGTTAGAAACAGCTAGGCCTGATTGACGTAGAGCATAGTGCCAGGGGTTGTTTCCGATGGTGGAAGAGATTCTTGGATCTCACTAGATGGCTACCGCCTGCCTTAATCTAGGCAGTCTCCAGTCAAAAAGGTGCTGAAACACTGTGGACTACTTTCCTCATGGGGGGGGGGTTAGGTACTATCCGAACTGCAGACTGAAAACACTGCACATGGTAAGGCAAGACAATGAAAAAGGCCAGCTGTAAAACTGGGATGTTGGGATGTTCGGACAATGTTGTCTGGCCTCTCTGATAGCCTGCGAGATATCAGTAATGACAGAAAGGCATTCTTCCTTCAGTTAGTCCTGACGAAGGGTCTCGGCCTGAAACGTCAACTGCACCTCTTCCTACAGATGCTGCTTGGCCTGCTGCGTTCACCAGCAACTTTGATGTGTCAGCTGTAATAAACAAGGAGCTCAAAAGACTTCACTTGAAGGTGACTACCATCCAGGAGACATGTCTGGCTGACACACTAAAGGAGAGAGAATACATATCTTACTGGCAATGGAAGGGCACTGATGAGCCCAGAGAGCATGGAGTAAGTTCTGCAGTGAGGAACACGTTGTTGAAGATGGTGGAGCCAAGCAGAGAGACTTCTTACTCATTGGTACAGCACCTCCAAAGATCCAGTTACTCTTGTCAGTGTGTCCATTCCCACAGTGTGCTCCACAGCTGAGGCAAGGGATGAGTTTTATGAGAACCTTGCAGCCACCATCAGAAATAACCCCAGTAAGGAACACCTTGTTCTCCTGGGTGACTTCAATGCCAAAGTGGGTGCAGATCATGACTCTTGGCCCTCCTGCCTAGGTTGCCTTGTTTTGGGCAAAGTGAACAAGAGCAGACAGCGATTGCAGGAGCTCTCTATCTATCATAACCTAGGCATCACCATTTTGTACTTCCAGACCAAGCTTCAACACAATGTTTCCTGGAGATACCCTCGCTCCAGAACCTGGCACCTGCTGGACTTGATCCCAGTTAGGTGGTCCCTCGGCAGTGTGCTGTCCACGTGCTCATACAATAGTGCAGATTGTGCTATAGACCACCTACCGTGTGTTGCATGATTGGACTGCAGTAAAAAAAATCCATTGCGCTAAACAAGAAGAGAACCCTTGCATCAATCTTAGGAAGATATCTCACCCAGAGCTGGTGGAACAGCTTGCTAAGTCCTTTGAGAAAGAACTGAGCACTCAGCAGCCTGGAATCTCTGTCACAGCGAAATGAGATAATGTAACACACACAAAATGCCGGAGGAACTCGACAGGCCTGGCAGCATCTATGGAAAAGAGTAAACAGTAGATGATTTGGGCCAAGACCCTTCATCAGGGCATCCTGCCTGTTCCACTGAGTACCTCCAGCATCTTGTGTGTATTTGATTTCCAGCATCTGCAGATTTTCTCTTGTTTGTGACAGGGAAATGGGAACTTCTGTGCAATACCATCTGCAGCACTGCCTTAGCTACCTTTGGGAAGAAAACCTCAAAAACAAATGGCTGTTTCAAAGCCAAATCCAACAAGATGACGCCCATCATTGAAGCCAACCATGCTGCCCTGGCCTAGTATAAGCATTGGCCATTGAGAGGAACCAGTAGATCTTCAGAGCTGCTCAAAGTGAAGTTCAGCAGACTGCCAAGCACTGCACCAACAAGTACTGGAGGCAGCTCAGTGAAGACATCCAAACCACAGCAATGACATGCAATATCAGGGGTATGTATGATGACATCAAGAAATCACTCGGAGCTGCTCAGAGCAAGATGGCTCCCGGCAAATCCATTAATGGAGGAGCAATCACAGACAGTGGTAAACAGATGGAGAGATGGGTGGAACATTCCTCTGACCTCAACTCCAGAGTGAACACTGTCACCACCTCAGTCCTGGATGCCGTTGAGTGCTTGGCCACAATGAAAGAACTGGATACAGAGCCAACCCCATAGGCCATCGGCAGCTTGGCCTCAGGGAAGGCACCAGGCACTGCTTGCCTACACAACTGCACCCACTGCATGAAGTCCCCTGTCAGCACTGTCAGGAATAAAATCATTACCCTCTGCAAAAGCAAAGGTGAGGGAAGTACCTGGAACAGCTACAGGGGCATTTCCCTATTAAGTGTTGTTGCTAAAGTTTTTGTCTGAGTCTGCCTCCAGAAGATAGTTGAAAGTGCCTACTGAGTTAGAGTGGCTTCCGTGCTGGAAGCTCCACTGCGGGCATGATTTTTCCTCTCCACCTACTCCAGGAAAAGTGCAGAACGCTCTCTATGTCAAGTTTATTGACCTCACCAAGGCACCTGACTCGATTAGCCGAGATGGGCTCTTTCTACCCCACGCTAGGCTGCAGATCATGATCAAGTCCTTCCACAAGAACATGGAGGGGATTGTGCAGTACAACGGCAGCTCTTCAGAGCCCTTTGACGTTAAGCAAGGCTGTGTTCTTGCCCCAGTGCTCTTTGGAGTTTTGTTTGTCCTTCTGGCACTGCAACGGGGGTGGGGGGGGGGAGATCATCTCCACACTAGATCAGATGGCAGGCTTTTTAACCTCTCCCACCTCAGAGCCAATGATCAGGGTGTGGATTGTGACTGCTGCATCATCACCCCAATAACGTCACACTAACCACTACACTACTACAGCACGTTTGCAGAAAGCAGTGACCTAACAGCACATCTTTGAGATGTAGGCAGAATCTGCAGCAACCAAAGGAAACACACAGTCACACAGAAGGGGTACATATCCCACACAGACTGCACTTGATGTGGGATCAAACCCAGATTCCTCGAGCTCTGGGGAAACAGCACTAACTACGCTAGGGACAGCTTCTCAATAAAACTGTATGCTGCTAAATAATTATATTTTTATTCAATTATTATTCCAGTTGCACATGGAATAACTTCATTCCTCAAGTTTGAGGAATTAAATACAGTTTAAAAGTGTACCTGTGGTCGGGCCCCTACCAATAGAACCATATTTTCAAAGCAGTACTAGCAGCACCATAAAGAAAACCTCCCCGTACATGTTGTACTTAATTTGTTTTTAAACTTGCATGCTCTCCTCAGGCTCTCACTCCTTCGATATCCACTGCCCTCAACCCGAAGCTGACACCCACCTTGCAGCTGCCTTGTACCTAAGCCACCCTCCCACCCAAAGGCACTGATCCCCTTCTATGGCCTGAATCTCCAGAAATTTCATTCCAAGCATACCCCAAATCTAAGGCCTTGATCTTTGGCTATATCCCCATCCCGATCACACTTCCAATGGGGTTTCCAACCACCAGCTCTTTTCTTTATTTCCTGCCCTTCCCAAATTACCAGAAGCCCCATTTCTGCTGCTTCAGTCCCTTGCACCAAGTAATAGATGTCAGAAAGGAACAGAAGGACTATAATAGCATCAGTACTATCCACCACCACATGGTAGTGCAGATAGGTAAAAATACACTGCATTGTAAATTGCTTACAATGATCTACAAGAACATAACTTTGTAAAAAAGGTATGATTAATTACCATCAAAAATATTTTCAGCTATTGCATAGAATAAGTTCCAGTCATACTGTATGAAGTTTGGTGACAGAAAGTTAAAGGTATGGGCTGGTTTAGTCCAGCTGACTTGGTTTATTAAAGGATAAGGCAGGTTCAATATTGTTGTTTAAAGATAACTTGGATAGATATATGGACAGGAAAGGAATCGAGGGTTATGGGCTGAGTGCAGGTTGGTGGGACCAGGTGAGAGTAAGAGTTCGACATGGACTAGAAGTGCCGAGATGGCCTGATTCCATGCTGTAATTGTTATATGTTATATGATAACCGATGAGGCCATAACCGTGTTGTGAGAAACAAACTGATTGATTTATTTATTGAGACACAGTGTAGAACAGGCCCATTGAGCTTTGCTGGCCAGCAATCCCCGATTTAATCCTATCCTAATCACAGGACAATTTACAATGACCAATTATCCTACCAACTGGTACATCTTGTGGAAGAGAACATACAAACTCCTTACAGACAGTGACGAGAATTGAACCCGGGTCATTGGTACTGTAAAGCATTGTGCTAACCACTACACTACTGGTAACTTTTCAAGTCAGTAATTTGAAAAGTAACTCTGTTTCCCTCTCCGCAGATAATATGCCTGGTCTGCCAAGAAGTTCATCCTTTTCCGTTAAATATTGGTCTTGTCCACCAAGCTTGGTGCACATAAGCATTTTTAGTTTTAAAAGTGCCGTGGCCTCTTGTTTCCCAATGATATCAATGACTTGGAAATAGGCATACAGATATTTTCAATGTAAAATGATAACAGCTAAAATTTAGATGTATCAAATTTGAAGAAGCTACAAGGTTTAGTTAGGTCTCAGGGTCAGCTGGGATGAAGTCGGGGTGCAACTGAATGGTAAAAGAGTGTGCTTATTTAGGTGAAACACAAAGCAGGATATTTGACAGTGTGGAGGCATGAATAAGGTCAACAGATATACAGTTTGGGAACAAATAGTCTAATACAAGTTTTCAAAAAAAGTGAAAGGAAAGGACAAAGGGATTAAGAATTTTGCAACAAGCAAAAGAAGATAACAATAAAGCTATAGAACATACTAGTTACAACAGGAATTCTGCAGATGCTGGAAATTCAAGCAACATACATCAAAGTTGCTGGTGAATGCAGCAGGCCAAGCAGCATCTATAGGAAGAGGCGCAGTCGACGTTTCAGGCCGAGACCCTTCATCAGGACTAACTGAAGGAAGAGTGAGTAAGGGATTTGAAAGCTGGAGGGGGAGGGGGAGATGCAAAATGATAGGAGAAGACAGGAGGGGGAGGGATAGAGCCGAGAGCTGGACAGGTGATAGGCAAAAGGGGATACGAGAGGATCATGGGACAGGAGGTCCGGGAAGAAAGACAAGGGGTGGGGGGGCGACCCAGAGGATGGGCAAGAGGTATATTCAGAGGGACAGAGGGAGAAAAAGGAGAGTGAGAGAAAGAATGTGTGCATAAAAATGAGTAACAGATGGGGTACGAGGGGGAGGTGGGGCCTTAGCGGAAGTTAGAGAAGTCAATGTTCATGCCATCAGGTTGGAGGCTACCCAGACGGAATATAAGGTGTTGTTCCTCCAACCTGAGTGTGGCTTCATCTTTACAGTAGAGGAGGCCGTGGATAGACATGTCAGAATGGGAATGGGATGTGGAATTAAAATGTGTGGCCACTGGGAGATCCTGCTTTCTCTGGCGGACAGAGCGTAGATGTTCAGCAAAGCGGTCTCCCAGTCTGCAACATACTAGTTAGGTCATTATTGGATATCTGAATATATTTTTGGATATCCAGTCATGGGAAGTACAGTGAATTCCGGTTAATTAGGACACATCAGGATGGGTACATTTTGGACCAATTAAGCGGGTGTCCCAATTATCCAAAGTTTCATGGACAAAAAGACAAACTCAGTAACAAATTACTTAATTAAATGAAATACAAAACAAATTATTACACCACTAATACTTTTAAACTGTGAAATAGTTCCTAATACTTATTGACAGAGGAATTCATCCATGTCACATTCTTTTGACCATAATTAAACAACATTAGCATAGACACTTAGTCCAGATAATGTACTGCCTTCATACAATGCCGTCAATGATTTCATTCTCCAAATCTTCATTTTTGTTGTAATATTTAAGGTTTTTACTCATACCTTCAAATTATTCATAGTTTCTAACTTGTTGAAATAGTGAAATCATTTCATTTTCACTCCCAGTCATTTCTGGCATTTCCACACCTGTACGTTTGAAACTGCAGTGTATGCAACTGACGCTAGTTAGAAACTGTTCAATAAATGTCTCCTGCCCCAGTTAAATGGCATAGTGTCCCAAATAAATAAAGGGAATTCTGGCTATTTTCTCAATTTGTTTTTATACTTTAAGAGTTATCCCAAATAAGTGGCTGTCCCTATTAACCGATGGCCCAATTAAACAGAATCCAGGATATAGGAAGCTTGAAAAGATTGCAGGAAGATTCATAAAAAGGAATCAGAATTTTAGACAAAGCAAAAGATCAGGATTAGGTATATTTGACTGGAGATTGTTGGGATTATTTTATAAATTGTAGTGGTTTTGACAAGGTGAATAATCATTAACTTGATTCTAATATTTGAAAGATGAGGCATTATTTGGAATTTCAATTTTCATTGGAAGGACACTATTACTGTTGTAGCAATAAATTGACCAGGAATGCACAGAAAAGATAACCAGCAGCCACCATGCTCATCTGTTGTACCCTGATCCTCTCACTGATAATGGTGAGATGCACAATAACCATGAACCACCCAAACTACCCAGGCTTCTTTCAGAGAAAATAAACTATTTGGGATGAATATTTTGAGCAGTGATGTGAGGCAAGTGTGACATGATTGGGAAAAACTTTAGGTCTTTGGTTCCTACAGGCTTCCAGCACTTGTGTTATTTCTTGCACTTATGACATAGACCAGGTGTAGGCAACACAAAGGTATTGCCTACCTTGCCAGATCTGGCCCACAAAGGTATTTTGACCTGCCTGCTAGCAAATATTGGGATACTATACTATGCGAGCGATTTTTCCTTATTCTGAGTGTTTCACGCGACCACACTGATGGACATGCATGGCGTCTTGTTACACTAGCCCCAGGTTCCGTTTTGTTCCAAACCAAACACTGGTATATACGAATGATGGGAAGGCAGACTACCTTATTAATATGTATTAGATACTCTCTGTGCACACGCAGGTTTTCAGATGGGATTGTTGCCCGTTCAAATTTATAAACAGAAACAGCGTCACTGTGTTTTAACAAGAAATCCATGCTATATATCCAGATGTTTACATGTGCTACGATACTTATTGAATAACTCGCCTTTTGAAATAAAACGAAGGAAAAAATTCCAATGGCAATGAATGCAAAATGCAGGAAGGTAGACAGTGAGTGCCGAAATTTTCAAGACACTTGGACACTAGATTACTTCTTCATCAAGCAAGCTGGGAAACCAGTTTGTCTCATTTGCCTAGAAAATGTTGCTGTGAAGAAGGTGGCAAATATCAGGCAACATTAAGAGACCCGCCATAGTGGAAATTTTAGCAAGTTTACTGGGCAAGCAAGGAAAGATGAAGTTGAGCGAATGAAGGCTAGTTTCGGAAAACAAACGTCATTTTATGCCAAGAAAAGCAGTGAAATGAAGGAAATACCCATGCCAGTTACGAAGTCCCAAAACGTATTGTCTCAAAAAGTGGACACTGCATCAGAAATTTTTCAAATGGAATTGACTGAGATGCAGTGTGATGACATATTGAGATCAAAATTTCATTCTGAAGATGTGTCAGTGCTTGACTTCTATAGAAAATATATTTGTCCAAGTGGGAAGTATCCCAACTTAGTGGACCATGGAAAAAAGTTGGCATCATTGTTTGGCAGCACTTATCTATGTGAGCAATTATTTTCAAAAATGAAGCACACCAAGCACCATTTGAGAACAAGATTGACTGATGCCCATCTGGATAATGTCTTGCTCTTAGCATCAACAAGTCTGACACCCAATATAGAGAAGCTTTCAAGCAACAAACTGCATCAAGTTTCACATCGATTTGTCAACTGTTTGCATTAAATTTTTCTTTTTTATTATACTTAATTTACCACCATTCAATGCATCATGTTCATACGTTTTATGTTTAAAGATTCTTTGTGTCCTTTTAATAGATTCAAAAGATGCCTCAATTGTAATAAATTGCAACTAAACTGAGTTCTTTGATTACTAATTCGCATCCTTGGTTAAGCACAAATGATTTTCCAGCATGTGTTATTCATTAATTTGAGGCAAAACATAACCAGATGTATTTGAATGGATAATTCCCATATTTCAAGTTTTTTATGGCATTTATCTGGCTCATTAATACGTGATCTGGCCCACAGAGGCAAAAAGGTTGCTGACCCCTGATATAGAGTATATAGCTAGAACTGGGCACTGAAAAATGTAGAGGAACAGAAAAATCTTTGAATTTACATATTCTGATCCCAGAAAGGAGGATAGACTTATATGACATTCGTGAGGCACACAGACATCTGCTCTTACTGACTGAACATGACAATAAGAAGGAACTCATTTTTAAACAGGCAATCAAAGTGCTAGCCATACACGAGGAAGTGTATATTGTGCTGCATCACTGTTACAGGAACAATGGAATATGAAACAGGAGAGAATATAGAAAATTAATAAATTGGATAATTTTAGCTGTGATGTAAGCCTGGCAAGAGTGAGGTGGTTTTCTTCAGCACAGAGGAAAGTTAAAGAGAAATTTACTCAATTCTATAATAATATGAGACACTAATATATTCAAGACTATATTAGTCTAATTAGACTAATATACTTCAAGAATATATTGAAGAGGAAGTCTCTTTTCCATTGTAGAGTTTCGAGAAGAACGTCGATCACCTGGGATATAGATTTACAATAATTGGTAGAAAGTTTAGAAAATCTACAGCACAATACAGGCCCTTCGGCAACTTCTTTTATCCCCAAGTGGGGAACCTGAGTTAAGATGAAGAACTTCTGCCTGAAAGGATAGTTGGGTCATTGCCTTCAGTGGAATTAAAAATACTTGTGTTAACACATGACATTTTACTTCTGAGGAACTGGCTTTAGCCTGGACGGCTCTTCAAAGAAAAACAAGATTATAACTTAGAAACACATGAAGGTTACTGATTTTCATTCAAAGGGCTATTTGAAAATGTTTACTTTTATTTGAAATGCTGGGGACAGATATTGTTTTATTTACAAAATAGGTAAGTATTTGAAAATGACAAGCATGCAAGTACACGGGGGCGGGTGGTGAGCAAGAATGTTCTAAAAACATGATAGCTTTTTAACAACACACACAAAATGCTGGAGGAATTCAGCAGGCTAGGCAGAATCTATGGAAAAAAGTACAGTCAACATTTCAGGCCAAAACCCTTCGGCAGGACCGGAAGATTTAGACTTCTTCAGGGTAGGCATCCCTGGCAGAGACTTTGCAGGGTAGTAATCAAACCAAAAAACAAGAGAACATCTAAATTTAAGAGAAATAGATTTTCTCTTGTTTGTGATACCTTTTTATGTTGATATCAATCTTTGAATCAAGCTCACATACTGGATGGGCTCTCATCAGAGCTATCCTAATTTCTTAGCAACTGACCTTGCGTTTAGAGCAATATAGCATTTGTCTCGAGTCCAAATGTTTTGGAAAGTTATAACCACATATAACCATATAACAATTACAGCACGGAAACAGGCCATCTTGGCCCTTCTAGTCCGTGCCAAACTCTTACTCTCACCTAGTCCCACCGACCTGCACTCAGCACGTAACCCTCCATTCCTTTCCTGTCCATATATCTATCCAAGTTAACTTTAAACAACAACATCAAACCTACCTCAACCACTTCTGCTGGAAGCTCGTTCTACACAGCCACCACTCTCTGAGTAAAGAAGTTCCCCCTCATGTTACCCCTAAACCTTTGTCCTTTTCAGTCTCATGTTCTCTTGTTTGAATCTCCCCCACTTTCAATGGAAAAGGCCTATTCACGTCAACTCTATCAATCCCCCTCATAATTTTAAACACCTCTATCAAGTCCCCCCTCAACCTTCTACACTCCAAAGAATAAAGACCTAACTTGTTCAACATTTCTCTGTAACTTAGGTTATGAAACCCAACAACATCACCTATCTTAGTATCATCTGCATACTTACTAATCCAATTTACCACCCCATCATCCAGATCATTAATTTATGACAAACAACATTGGACCCAGTACAGATCACTGAGGCACAACACTAGTCACCGGCCTCCAATCTGACACACAGTTATCCACCACTACTCTCTGGCATCTCCCATCTAGCCACTGCTCAATCCATTTTACTACTTCCATATTAATGCCCAAAGATTGAACCTCCCTAACTAATCTTCCGTGTGGAACCTTATCAAAGGCCTTACTGAAGTCCATATAGACAACATCCACCGTTTTACCCTCATCAACTTTCTTAGTAACCTCTTCAAAAAATTCAATAAGATTTGTCAAACATGACCTTCCACGCACAGATCCATGTTGACTTTTCCTGTCTACCCAGATAATTATATATACCATCTCTAAGAATACTTTTCATCAAGTTATCTCTGATTATCTTCAATAATAAAGGCTATGATTATCTTCAAGATTTTTTCGGCATATATGCTGTTGCTAAGGTGTTGAATAGGAAAGCGGATCCCTATATTTCCTGTCATAAATATGCAAATTTAAATTATGGGTCAGACTGCATAATACACAGCCTACAATGTGGACCAGGAGATCATTCTGGATCTGCAAGGTAAATCAATGCCAAAAAAATTAATTGGAAATACACTATTACTGTTGTAGCTCTAAAATGATTCCAATATTAGACAGTGTAGACATTCTGCTTATCTACTGCACCCTGATCCTCTCAACTGAGAATACTGAAATACACAATTACGACATAGATACCCTTACAAATTACCCAGGCCTCTTTCAGAGAGAGAAAAAAATTGTGACAATGATCAACTTGAGAGGTTACATGAGGTAGATGTAACAGGATTGGAAACTAACTCTGAGTCTTTGGTTCACATAAGCTTCCAGTATTTGTGTTATTCCTGACACTGATGAAGAGTTAGTAGTATATATTCTTTTCTAATGACTGGAAACAATTCCATTATCATTGTGTCCTCTAATTACCAGCTTAGTCTATTTCTCCTACCCAGAAATTACTATATTGCTGTGTTAAATATAATAATAGAAACATCGATGTGACCACCAAAGAATTTTGGTATCTTTTTAAATTCTAAAATGCATTTGCAAAATGCAAGACTGAAAAACGATTTTCCTCATCTGACTTGTAATTTATGCAATAAAACTCTTATCCAGCACTGTCCGGACTTGGAGGTTCTATAATAGCAGAAGTTCCAGACTATTGGATGCCATCTCTAACACCCTTTCAGTTCATTACTCTTTATGGTGTTGCGTAACAGAACAATAAATTTTTCAGTGATCCCAGTAAGCATAAAGAGAGTCAGAATTAGGTGAGTTTAAAGATTACAGGGAAACTGGAGCTCCAGAGAGTGGATAGGGAACTGAGAACTGTGGCTTTAGTGAGTGGCAAAGGAGGCGGGAACGTGAATACTGGCGAGTCGAAAGGGAGCAGAACAACATGAGGCCTAGAATATTAAAGGAATATGCAGGAACTGGGGCCACACAGAATGGATGGGAGCAGCACAAACATCACCTGGTGACCGAGATACCAAACCATCACGATTTCCAAACAGTCACGTACAGAGTTTGACCATTCTTGCCGCTACTTTCCTGATGTAAAGTACAAATGTACAAATAACCTTGAATGTGTTTTCCAAAGAATAAAGTCCATACCACCGAGCTATTATTAACACAGGAGATTCTGCAGATGCTGGAAATCTTGAGCAACACACACATAAATTGCTGGAGGAACTCAGTAAGTCAGGCAGCTTCGATGGACGGGAATAAATAATCAATGTTTAGGGCTGAGATGCTTCATCAGGACTTGACAAGCTATTAGTAAATTTAGTTCCATCTATTAATTCAACATGCTGTAGTTCCTCTAGACTGCATGGTTATACCACATATTCTGCCTGGGGAGTCTACAACCCAATGGCATGAACATTGAATTTTCCTATTTCAAGTAACCTCTGTTTCCTGTGTTCACCCCACCCCATCATGCCCCCAATCTCTGCCCTTTCAATTTACCATCCTCCTATTTTTGTGCCCTTTACCTTACTAACCCCTCCTCACTCCAGGCCCCCATCAGCCATTTTTATTCCCCTCCCTTTCTTGGTTCCCTGCACACATTTTACCCACCAGATCCCCCCTTCACCCATCTAGTTCCACCTTCCCTGAGGGTTCCCGATATCACCTTCTATACTTATCAAATTCCAGCACTTTGTGACACCTGCATTCCCACTTCAACCCTTGGGCCTTCATCCCCACATTCACCCTCCTCCACTTCCTCCTGGTTCCATCTTTCCTTTTTTATCCAGCTTTCTCCACCTATCATCTTGTCCACTAACTACAGGCGTCCCACTTCCATTTCTGACTCCACCTGCACATCAGCCTGCACCCCTCCTCAACCTACCAATTACCCTCCAGCCCTCATCTTACCAGAGCATCTCTCCTCTTCAGATGGGTTATCTCCCTCTTTGTTTTGATGGAGTGCTTCAACCCAAATCACTGACACTCACGTTGCTGCACAGCTGCAACTTGACACACTGATTTTTTTCCAGCAGATTGTTCAAGTGCCAGATTCCAGCCTCTGCACTCTCTGTGTCTCCAAAGGGTAGACATAGTGAAGTAGGGTGAGGGGAGGTGAGGGTGGAGGAACGCACCGATGCCAGAGGTAATAAGGAGGAACACAAAAGCCTGGAGATTCTGAACTGTAATCAATGAGGAAGGTAAAGAAGGGATGATGGGCAGATAGTACCAATAGTGGAAGGAAGTGGAAGACCCATGAGGGTAAAGGTGCGGGTGATAGACTGGTGGAAGCAGATGGTGGTTAGCACTGAGACTGAGTGATGGGGATTGGGGTGCAGTTCAAAGCTCAAAGATCAATTTATTATCAAAGTACAGATATGTCACCATATGCAACCCTGAGATGCCGTACCAACAGGAAGGGCAACCAGTGTGCAAAGGACAAAAACAAAACTGTGCAAATGCATAAAGAAAAAAGAAATAATAATAAAAAATAAACAATAAATGTCAAGAACATGAGATGAAGAGTCTTTGAAAGTGAGTCCATAGGTTGTGGGAATAGTTCAGTGATGGGGCAGGTGCACTGGCGTGATGGTATCCCCTCTGGTACAAGAGCCTGGTGCTTGAGGGGTAATAATAGTTCCTGAACCTGGTGGTCAGGCTCCTGTACCATCTTTCTAACGGCAGCAAGAAGAAGAGAGCACGTCCTGGGTGGTGGGGGTCCCGGATGATGCATGCTGCCTTCCTGCAACAGCATTCCGTGTAGATGTGTTCAATGGTGGGAAGGGCTTTACCTGTGATGTGCTGGGCCATAACCACTACTTCTTCTAGGATTTTCCATTCAAGGGTATTGTTGTTTCCATATTAAGAAACACCAGGCAGTCAATATACTTTCCACCATACATCTGTTGATATTTGTCGAAGTTTTAAACATCATGCCAAATCTTCACAAACTCCTAAGGAGGTAAAGGTGCTGCCGTGCTTTCTTCATAATTGCGCTTATGTGCTGGGCCCAGTGCAGGTCCTCGGAAATGATAACACCAAGGAATTTAAAGTTGCTGATCCTCTCCACTTCTAACCCCACTCTCCCCACCCCCCCACCCCCCCCCAGTGATGGTCCTCTGCTTTGCTCTTCCTGAAGTCAATAATCAACTCCTTAGTCTTTGCTGTTGTGTGGCACCACTTTGCCAGATTTTCATTCTCCCTCTATATGCTGATTCTTCACCAGCTTTGATTCAGCCTTTGACAGTGGTACTATCAGCCACACAGTCATAAGGGTGAAGCGAGTAGAGTAGGGGGCTAAGCACACAGTATCATGGTGACCCTGTGCTGATGGATATTGTGGAGGAGATGTTGTTGCCAATCTGAACTGACTGGGGTCTACAAGTGAGGAAACTGAGGAATCAATTGCACAGGGATGCATTGAGGCCAAGGTCTTGAAGCTTATTGATTAGTTTTGAGGGGATGATAGAATGCCAAGTAGTAGTTGATAAAGAGAATCTACAAGTATGCACCCTGCTGTCCAGATGTTCCAGGATTGAGTGAAGAGGCAATGAAATGGCATCTGTTGTGCCAGTAGGCAAACTGGAGCGGATCCAAATCTTTTCTCGGCAGGAGTTCATATGTTTCTTCACCAGCCTCTCAAAACACTTCATCACTGTGGATGTAAGTGCTACTGGACAATAGCATTGAGGCAGGTCACCATGCTCTTCTTAGGCACTGGTATAATAGAAAGTAGGTGGGTACCTCATACTGCTGAAATGAGAGGTTAAAGATCTGTGAACACTCCAGACAAATCAGCACTGGTCGTTAGTACTCGGTCAGGTACGCCATCTAAGCTGTAGTTCACCCTCTTGAAGGATGTCCTCATGTCTGCCTCAGAGTCTGAAATCACAGGATCATCAAGGGCTGTGGGAGTTCATGACGGTCCCTCCATGTTTTAACAGTCAAAGCCAGCACAGAAAGCATAGAGCTCATCTGGAAGTTAAGCCCTGTTGCTTGATTTCATTTTGCAAGAGGTGATAGCATTCATGCCCTGCCACAGCCACCGAGCATCCTTCACTGGTTCAAGCTCAGTCCAGAACTGCCACTTCACCCATGAGATGACTTTCAGGAGATCGTACCTGGACTTCTTGAACTTTCTTGGTTGCCAGACTTGAATGCTTCTAATCTGGCCTTCAGCAGAATACGGATCTCATGGTTCATCCAGGGCTTCCACTGGGAAAGGAAGGCCGAATGATTTTGACTGAAGGAAGAGACTCACTCATCTATGACTACTTTTATAAATTCTTGGGAAAAGTTTTGGGAAAAGGGAGGTGAGAGGACCTGGGTGCACCAGAAGAGAAGAGAAAGGAACACATGGATACAGGTGATTGAAAATATTTTTCTGAATTAATTTCAAGTACGTTAGTGAAAAACAAGAGACAACAGCAGCAGCTGGTATGCTTTGTATCTGCTAGGCATCATCACTGACTGCAAGGAAAAAAGGGTTTAAAAGTGCAATTCTATTTATGTTTTAAAAACATTGACCTCTTAATCTTTTGCACTATAATTTAGTTTACTTTACATTAACCTCGAAAATAAACTGGATCAATTCAGTAAGTCATCATCTCAATTACCATTGAATGAGAAAGGTATTTTTCATGCTTTTGTAAATGCCCCTTGATATCTGAGCACAGTGATGTATTTCAACATGCTCATATACTGGGCAACATCACTCTCTGCTCCGTTCACAAGGACAGCACAGTGGTGTAGCAGTCAGTGCTGCTACCACACAGCTAGAGACCTGGGTTCAATCCTCATCTTGAATGCCATTTTGGGCAGAATTTTCAGACTCCGTCCATGACCACAAGGGTTTCCTCTGGTTTCCTTTCAAATGTCAAAGATGATGTGCCGGTAGATTAAATGGTTACTATAAATCACTCCTCAGTGTAGTTAATGACTAAAGGGAATTTATGGGTGTCTGTGAGAGAGGACATTTGTAAGGACCATTGGGATTGCTTTGCTAATGGTCCCAAAGAGCTCAAGTCCTTTGTTTGATGTCATAATAAGTATAAGACAAACTTGGTTTCAGGATAATGCAAATTCATTTCACAGTCATTGAGTAAATATTGCTAAGAAGGGGTACAGTGTGTTGGCATTCATCAACTGTGGGATTGAGTTTAAGAGCAGTGAGGAAATATTACAGTTATATAAGACCTTGGTTGGACCCCACTTGGAGTACTTGGTTCAGTTCTGGTCACCTCATTACAGCAAGGATGTGGATCCTATAGAAAGAGTGCAGAGGAGATTTACAGGAATGTTGCTTGGATTGGAGAGCGTGCCTTATGAGTGAACTTGGCCTTTTCTCCTTGAAGCGACAGAGGATGAGAGGTGACCTGATAGAGGTGTATAAGATGATGAGGCATTGATCGTGTGGATAGTCAGAGGCTTTTTCCCAGGGCTGAAATGGTTGCCACAAGAGGACACAGGTTTAAGGTGCTGGGGAGTAGGTACAGAGGAGATGTCGGGAGTAAGTTTTTTTACTCAGAGAGCGGTGAGTGCGTGGAATGGATTAGATTAGATTCAACTTTATTGTCATTGTGCCGAGTACAGATACAAAGCCAGTGAAATGCATTTAGCACCTGCCCAGAAATGCAAAGAATAGTGTTATTTACAAAATAACTGCGAATAAAAAAAGTGGTACAGCACACAAATATAAAGGTACTGAGACAGTACAATATGGATGCAATACTGCTTAGCACTGTGATGAGAGGTTCAGCAGTATCACAGCCTCAGGGAAGAAACTCTTCCTGTGCCGCTGGTGTGGGAGCAGAGGCTCTTGTAGTGCCTACCGGATGGGAGGAGAGTAAAAAGGTAAGTTCTTGTTTCTCCAAATTCCTATATGATGCAAGTAGTCTGAAATTATATTGGTTTTCAGCTTCTAGCACTCCATCATAAACAAAAAAAATCTGAGGAAGCAACACTTTCGAAAAAAATTTTGTCCAGTGCTATTAACAAACATTGAATATTGTGTTACAGTCTAAACTTGACAGTGAGAGAGTGAAGATAATCCTTATACTTTCAGCCCTTATCCACCTTGATAGTAGAGATAATAGAATCAAATTCCAGATTTGCACAGGCGCCACATCAATTTCTCAGCATAAATAGTTTGTTTGTAGATAGATATCAATCAAGCAGAATATTTTGCCTTAAATTACGTCATATTTCTGAAATGTCATTATAATTGGACTCAAACAAGCAAGAAATTCATTGCATTTCATTGGAAGATATTTTGCCAAAGAGTACAACATATTAAGCAACACACATCAAAGTTGCTGGTGAACGCAGCAGGCCAGGCAGCATCTCTAGGAAGAGGTACAGTCGACGTTTCAGGCCAAGACCCTTCGTCAGGACTAACTGAAGGAAGAGTTAGTAAGAGATTTGAAAGTGGGACGGGGAGGGGGAGATACAAAATGATAGGAGAAGACAGAAGGGGGAGGGATGGAGCCAAGAGCTGGACAGATGATTGGCAAAGGGGATATGAGAGGATCATGGGACAGGAGGTCCGGGGAGAAAGACAAGTGGGGGGGAACCCAGAGGATAGGCAAGGGGTATAGTCAGAGGGACAGAGAGAGAAAAAGGAGAGTGAGAGAAAGAATGTGTGTATAAAAATAAATAACAGATGGGGTATGAGGGGGAGGTGGGGCATTAGCGGAAGTTAGAGAAGTCGATGTTCATGCCATCAGGTTGGAGGCTACCCAGACGGAATATAAGGTGTTGTTCCTCCAACCTGAGTGTGGCTTCATCTTTACAGTAGAGGAGGCCGTGGATAGACATGTCAGAATGGGAATGGGATGTGGAATTAAAATGTGTGGCCACTGAGAGATCCTGCTTTCTCTGGCGGACAGAGCGTAGGCGTTCAGTAAAGCGGTCTTCCAGTCTGCGTCGGGTCTCGCCAATATATAGAAGCCCATATCCTCATATCTCCTTTGCCAATCTCCTGTCCAGCTCTTTCTTTCTTTTTAAATCTTTTTATTGAGTAAGTATACAAAAAAGGTAAGCCATATAAACATTAATACAATGTTAAAGTATAATAAAATTCCAAAAGATAACAATACCAAAAAGAAAATACTACAAACAATGTAATTTAAGCATAAGAAACCAAGATAACATAATAGTATACTAGATTTTATATATATCAATGGAAAAAAAAAGAAAAAAAAACCCCAAAAAAAAACCCACCGTGCAACTAACTAAAAGCAAAGCAAAGCAATGGGCTAACTTGAAACCAAACAGAGTTAAACTTAAAATCACGTCCTCAATCCCGACCTCCATTAAAACAGTGAAGAAAAAACAAGAAGGGTAAATATTACATTAAATGAAAATATCGAATAAAAGGTCCCCAAATCTGTTCAAATTTAAATGAAGAATCATAAAGGTTACTTCTAATTTTCTCCAGATTCAAACATAAAATCGTCTGAGAAAACCAAAAAAAGGTAGTTGGAGCATTAAGCTCTTTCCAATGTTGTAAAATACATCTTTTCGCCGTTAAAGTAAGAAATGCAATCATTCTACGGGCTGAAGGGGAAAGATTACTAGAAATTATAGGTAGTCCAAAGATAGCAGTAATAGGGTGAGGAGAGATATCTATATTTAATACCTTAGAAATAATATTGAAAATATCTCTCCAAAAAGTTTCCAAAGTAGGGCAAGACCAAAACATATGAGTTAAAGAGGCTATCTGCCCCGAACATCTATCACAGAAAGGATTAATATGCGAGTAAAAACGCGCTAACTTATCTTTGGACATATGTGCTCTATGAACCACTTTAAATTGAATTAGGGAATGTTTAGCACAAATAGAGGAAGTATTAACTAATTGTAAAATCTGCCCCCAATCATCCACAGAAATGGTAAGCCCCAATTCCTGTTCCCAATCTACCCTAATCTTATCAAATGGAGCTTTCCTAAGTTTCATAATAATATTATAAATCATAGCCGATGCACCTTTCTGACATGGATTAAGGTTAATTATCGAATCTAAAATATATATAGGAGGAAGCATTGGAAAGGAAGAAAGTATAGTACTTAGGAAATTTCTAACTTGTAAATATCTAAAAAAATGTATTCTTGATAAGTTATATTTATTAGATAATTGTTCAAAAGACATAAGGGAACCATCTAAAAATAAATCCAAAAACCGTAAAATACCCTTAGTCTTCCAAGTTTGAAAAGCGCGATCCATAAAAGAGGGAGGAAAAAATATGTTACCTAAAATAGGAATCGCTAACCCGAATTGATTAAGATCAAAAAATTTTCTGAATTGAAACCAAATGCGCAAAGCATATTTAACTATCGGGTTAGAGACCTGCTTAAGACGTTTCGAATCAAAAGGAAGAGAGGAACCTAAAATAGAACCAAGTGTATAACCCTGAACAGATTGTAATTCCAATGCTACCCATTTAGGAATAGATAGTATGTCCCGGTCAAGTAACCAAAATTTCATATGTCGAATATTAATAGCCCAATAATAAAATCTAAAGTTAGGTAATGCTAAACCTCCATCTCTCTTAGCTTTCTGTAAATGTATTTTACCCAGTCTCGGATTCTTATTCTGCCAAATAAATGAAGAAATTTTAGAGTCAACTTTATCAAAAAAAGATTTAGGAACGAAAATTGGTAATGCCTGAAACACATATAAAAATTTTGGCAAAAAAAACATCTTAACTGCATTAATACGACCAATCAAAGTTAAATATAAGGGAAACCATTTAGATGAAAGTTGAGTAATATGGTCTATTAATGGTAAAAAGTTAGTCTTAAATAAATCTTTATGTTTACAAGTAATTTTAATCCCAAGATATGAAAAGTAATTATTAATCAATTTAAATGGAAATTTATAATATAAGGGAAGATGTTTATTAATCGGAAAAAGTTCACTCTTACTAAGATTTAATTTATAACCTGAGAAAAGACCAAATTGTGCTAATAACTCTAAAACAGCAGGAATGGATCTCTCAGGATTAGAAATATATAAAAGTAAATCATCAGCATAGAGTGATAATTTATGGGACTTTAATCCCCGAGTTATCCCAGTAATATTTGAAGATTCTCGAATAGCAATTGCAAGAGGTTCTAATGCAATATCAAATAATAGGGGACTAAGAGGACAGCCTTGTCGAGTACCACGAAAGAGAGGAAAAAAAGGTGAGTTTAAGGAGTTAGTACGAACCGAGGCTACAGGGGAGTGATATAACAGTTTAATCCAGGATATAAATTTCAAGCTAAAATTAAACATTTCAAGCACCTTAAATAAATAAGGCCATTCTACTCTATCAAAAGCTTTCTCGGCATCTAAAGAAATAACACACTCAGGAACATTTTGTGAGGGAGTATAAACGATATTTAACAATGTACGAATATTATAAAAAGAGTAACGACCTTTAATAAAACCCGTTTGGTCTTCCGAAATAATAGAAGGGAGTACTTTTTCTAGTCTATTTGCTAATAACTTAGAAAAAACTTTAGAATCAACATTTAATAAAGATATTGGTCTATAAGATGCACATTGAGCAGGGTCTTTATCCTTCTTTAGTATTAAAGAAATTGATGCTCTATTAAAAGATTCCGGAAGTTTACCAAGTTTCAAAGAAGCCTCAAAAACCTTATAGAGCCAAGGAATCAATAAAGAAGCAAAACATTTATAAAATTCAACGGTAAACCCATCAGGGCCAGGAGCTTTCCCCAGATTCATAGAAAAAATAACATTCTTAATCTCATCCATTGTAATGGAAGTATCTAATAAAGAAGACATATCCTGTGAAATCAGAGGGAAGTCTAACTTATCTAAAAAATCATTCATATATTTAGAATCTCGAGGAGACTCTGATTGATATAAAGAAGAATAAAAATCACAAAAGGTTTGATTAATCCCCACATGATCCAATATCAATCGATCATTTTGGTTATAAATCTGATTGATTTGAGATTTAACATAATTAGATTTCAATTGATTAGCCAGCAGCTTGCCAATTTTATCACTGTGAACATAAAAATCACTTCTTGTTTTCTTTAATTGGTTTACAATCGAGGACGAGAGTAGTAAACTGTGTTCCATTTGAAGTTCAGTTCTTTGTTTGTATAGCTCCTCAGAAGGAGCCATAACATATTTCTTATCAATTTCTTTAATCTTGTCCACAATTACCATCTCCTCCTGCTTCTGTTTCTTCCTCAAAGCAACGGAATACGAAATAATCTGACCCCGAATATAGGCTTTAAAAGTGTCCCAAAGAGTGTTAACCGAAATATCTTCTGTATGGTTAATTGTAAAAAAAAGCTCAATCTGTTCATTCATAAAATTAACAAAGTCCGAGTCCTGAAGCAACAGCGAATTAAAACGCCATTGTCTATTGTTTGGTATATTGGCCATAATTTTAATAGAAAGCTTAAGTGGAGCATGATCCGAAATGGTTATAGAATCATAATCACATTTAATCACTGAAGGAATGAGACGAGAATCAATGAAAAAATAATCAATTCTTGAATAGGAATGATGAACATGTGAAAAGAAGGAAAAATCTTTTTCCTGAGGATGCAGAAAACGCCAAATGTCCGTCGACCCAGAATCAGAAAGGAAAAAATTAATCAAATTTGCAGATTTATTAGGTAAAGTCCGTAAAGGAGCCGAACGGTCCAAAGCTGGAGATAAACAGGTATTAAGATCTCCGCCCCAAATCAATGAAAACTCGTTCAAATTCGGAAACTGATCAAACAATGATTTATAAAATTCCGGACAATCCATATTAGGAGCATAAACATTAACCAAAACTACTTTTTTATTAAATAATAAACCACTAACCAATAAAAATCTACCATTCGGATCAGAGATAATATCCTGTTGTATAAAAGTAACTGAGGAGTCTATAAAAATAGAGACGCCTCGAATCTTAGCATTGGAGTTCGAATGAAATTGTTGTCCCTTCCAGAATTTGAAAAAACGTAGTCTGTCCCCCCTCCGTACATGGGTCTCTTGTAAAAATAAAATTTGTGCTTTAAGTCTCCGGAACACTTTAAAAACTTTTTTCCTTTTAATAGGATGATTAAGACCATTAGTATTCCAGGAGACAAAATTAATAATAGACTCCATAAATCCTAAAGTCAACCCATAACAAGGAGGATTGACAATAGGCGCGACCCACAAACCCGGAGAGGAAACAGAACATACAAAAGATACCGGGGAAAAGGACGCAACCAATACTTCAATAATGTATATAGCCCAAAGAGAAACAAACTAAAACGTGAAGCCCCTCCCACCGCCCCCCCCCCCACGCCCCCAAGGCGAAATCTAAAGCAGACCCGCCAGAAAGAAGCAAGCGCTAAAACTACCCCCATGACTTCCGGTATACGCTCCCTAAAAAAAAGGTATAAATATGAAAAGGATCAGCTAATTGTAAAACAGTAAAAAAATAAGTAAAAAAAAGTTAGCTCAATTAAAATACACACAGAACAGAACAAAAGCCGGAAAGTATATATTAAAAAAAAACCACAATAAACCTCAAACTCATGAATAGACACAGCAACAAAAAAAATAGGATTATTAACATAAAATGATTATAAAAAGCAAAACAGAATAAAATTTTAAAAAAACTACAAAATTTAAGGCCGCACAGGAAATACGTAAGATGACAAAAGGGAAGTAACCACCCAGAAACCCCTGGGAAAAGAAAGAAATGACGCAGTTAAAAAGAAAGTTTAGCAGCCATATTAAGAAATCGAAAGTAAACTTTTCTGCCCAAATAGGGCACAGAAAAGTTAAAACCAACCAATTCACAGCCTCCGATCAACGGAGAAAATTAAAAAAAAGGCAATTAAGATGTTGAAGATGAAAGTTGATCCAGATAACTCTGGGCATCCGATGGAGAATCAAAAAAACGAAGGGCTCCATCTAACATGCGAATCCTTAGACGTGCAGGGTACAGCAGCGCTGGTCTTAAATCCATCTTATAGAATTCCGACATCACGGATCTGTAACGGACCCGTTGGTCCCAGATTGGTTTACTGAAATCTTCCACGAATCGGAACTTAAGATCCGAAAAATCAATGAAACCTTTAGATCGAGCGAATCGAAACAGTCTCTCCTTGTCTTGAAAGTAATGAAAACATAAGATAACATGCCTAGGTCTATCTGACCTAGACGAGTATGATGGGATTCTGTGAACACGATCCAGTAGCGGTGGTTGGTCAGGAAATACAGTAGGGAATGCATCTTTTAAAAGTTGGGAGAAATATTTCATAGGGTTGTTAGCTTCCACGGCTTCCCTGACGCCAATCATTCGTAAATTCTGCCGTCGCATTCTAGATTCCAAGTCAGAGTTTTTAAAAGTCAAAAAGTCAAGTTTCTTCTTCATTACATTAATTGTTTCTTCGACTTTCCCCATCTTAAGCTCACTTTGTTGCGCGGATTTTTGAAGACCAGATATAGCCGACTGATGTTCCGCAATACATGTTTGCATCTTATCAATTAAATCGGCAATTTTCTGGAACTTAGTTGAGATTTCCGTATGAATCAGGTCTTTAACAGAGCCCATAATTTCTGTACGAATCATCTCCCTAACAGAGGTTGAAATTTCCCTCTGAATTAACTCCGATATAGCTTTCAAAGTCACCGGTGATTCAGTCGGAGGGAGATCCGTAGCTTTCGGTTTAACCGGAGGTTTACCATCCTTGCCGTCTTTCCCGTTCTTAGACATAGCCGATCTCAGTATCATCCAATTGTCAGAGAATTCAGTTTAATTCAAAGTATTGTAAAAATTGATGCCTTAATAGTTAATTAAAGTATAGCTGACCATAGAGAGAAAAAACTCAGAGGTAATGGAGCGAGTCAAGAACGCGACTTCACTCCATGAGCGCTACCGGAAGTCTCCCTCCTGTCCAGCTCTTGGCTCCAACCCTTCCCCTCCTGTCTTCTCCTATCATTTTGTATCTCCCCCTCCCCCTCCCACTTTCAAATCTCTTACTAACCCTTCCTTCAGTTAGTCCTGACGAAGGGTCTCGGCCCGAAATGTCGACTGTACCTCTTCTTAGAGATGCTGCCTGGCCTGCTGCGTTCACCAGCAACTTTGATGTGTGTTACATATACAGTACTTGCTTGTTAAGGATAAGTCATTGCTGGAATATGTTGAAACAAATATCAGAATTTGCTCTCTCAAGTTGCATATATCAGTTTGTTTCGGTCCCCCTATGGAAAGTATTTTTATTATCACTTATGTGAGCAAAGGTAATAAGGAATGTCACATAGTGGAATAAAAGATTAAACAAGACTTGTCTATAGATTTTGTCAGAGGAGTTCAGAGTCTCAAGAGTCAATATACTTAGAATGAGTAAGATACCTTTTTTCCATTATGTTGTCAAAATGTCAAAGCTAATAACTTCAACTAATACATCAATGCCAAAGAGAGGGGCCATTTATGAAGAAAGGTATTGTTTCATATAGAAAAAAATTTTGTCCTCCAAAAATCTGGACTTTATATTGCAATAAGTTTATACCTTGTGGATAAATCTGTTAACAGAAAATGAAGTTTCTTCCAGAAATATATACTATATATGGAGAGTTAAGTAGCAGGACAAAAGAGGCTACCATGAAACAAAAGAATGGGAAATACAAAAGAGGAACGATTAGAAAATATACAACAGAGTGCCAAATACACTATGTGAAAATTAAAGGTGAAAGTAAAACAGATTATGGAGTATTGTGTCACCAACAAGAGAAAATCTGCAGGTGCTAGAAATCCAGGAAACACACACAAAATGCTGGAGGAACAGAGCAGGCCAGGCAGAATTCATGGAACAAGTACAGTCGACGTTTCAGGCCAAGACACTTCGGCATGAGTATTGTCTGCAGCTTTGGTCACCTACCTACAGAAAAGAAGCAAATAAAGTTGAAAGAGTGGAGAGAACATTTACAATGATATTGCTGGGACTGGAGGAACTGAGTTATAAGGAAAGATTGAATAGGTTAGGACTGCATTCCTTGGAACGTAGAAAATTTTACAGAGATTTGAGAGAGGTATACAAAATTATGTGGGGTATAGATAGGGTAAATGCAAGCAGGCCTTCTCCAGTGAGGTTGGGTGGGACTACAACTGGAGGTTAAGGGTTAAGGGTGAAAAGGTGCGAAGTTTAAGCCGAACATGAGGGGGAACATGAGAGTATGGAATGAGCTGCCAGCACAAGTGGTGCATGCAAACTCGATTTCAATGTTTCAGAGAAGTTTGGACAGGTACATGGATGGTAGGGGTATGGAGGGCTATGGTCCCAGTGCAGGCCGACGGTTCAGCATGGACTGGATTGGCCAGAGGGACTGTTTCTGTGCTGTACTTTTCTATGCTCTAAGTACCAAGAATGAAGAGAAACAGATTCAAGCACACCACAAAATAAATCTTCTAATACAAAATAAAAAAGAAGCATCTGGGAAAGGATTTATAACTTTATGGGTTTATCTGAAGTAGAAAGGACAAGCATACTAAGTGACACACCCATTGGCCATTAACAGATCTGGTACCAATTATGTAACACAGGACAAATAAGTGGTTCAGAGTTTTGATGAAACAACAACAATATCCCAAAATAATATGAAGGGGCAGGGAGGAACCTCATGAAACAACAGCAGTCATTTTCATTAAATCAACTGACAAACTGGAAAAGAAGTACATATCTTCTCTGCCCTTGAGAATTAGCCAGAATTCACTGACTGCAAAACGTACGGTCAATAATCAGAAGAAAAATTATGAAAATGCTGTAACCACAATTTCAGCTGCTTTGGATTATGTTAAACCAACTTGATGGAGTTCAGCTTTTGAGTTAGTGCCTGCCATTAAACTCCCCCACTATCCAGCCACGCTGACTTCTTGCCACAACCAGACAGGAGGTTCATGAGCTTTAGGTCCCACACCACCACCACATTCAGGAGCAGTTACTTTACAACCATAATACTCCTGAACTAGTGTGGATTATATTGTATTTAATATTTCAGTAATATTTGAGTAATATTGTAAATATACTGTAAGATTAAGTATTCTTTGTTTGTTGGTATAATTCATTATGAATTACATGTAAAAGTATGTGAATGGCACACGTTATTATGCCACATCATATGAGCGCACCTTACTGAAGGAAGAACCGAAGTGTACACATTCTCCTGAATTCCTGTGTTTTTCTTTCAACTAATTTCTGGTGTTATAAAACATAACATGGATAACTTTGCTCATCTCACTGAACTGATTCTACAACCTACAGACTCACTTTCAACTCATATTCTCTGTGTTTTTAACTGCACAATTTGTTACTTCTACATATGGTTTTAAATAGTTTTTTTTCATTAATTCTATTGTCTTTCTTTATTTTCCTGGAAATGCCTGCAAGAAAATGAATTTCAAGGTGGGATATGGTAATATATATGAGCTTTGCTGATAAATTTTACTTTGAAATTTGAATAGTTGTTGAGGTGGAGATGGGCAGTGAGAGTGGGAAAGGGAGATGGCCTGTGTTGGTTTGGCTGAGGGATTGTAATAACCGCAAACCAAAGTCATAAAGAATTCTGATGAATGATTGCTCCGTAAATCAAATTACAAACAAATGGCAGTGTAATTCCCTCACTGAAGTGTTGTAACATCAACAAGATAGTCAGCTAAACTCCATTCAGAAATGACATAGCCTCCTATCTCCCTGGGTTTATTCCAGACTCAATCGCATGACATAGTGAATAAGGAGTGAAAAAGTAATGCTTCTACTGGGGAAACAGGATGGCTTAAGACAGAAACATCTTTAACTCCTAACATAAACCTCTAGCGTTCTGCCAGCCAATGTACTTTCCTACTTACTATTTCCCGACTGAACAAGTGACCTAATACCAATCTGAATCTGCTCATTCCAAAATAAGAACTGAATGTACTTAATCACAGAGAAGAAACAAACAATTGCAAGAGCTGAATTATGTGAAAGACTGGATCTTAATGAAGGATGATATCTATCAAAAGGTCAGGACACTGTCTTGTAAACTGCAGTGCAATGGGGCTGGCAGAGAGTTCCTTATCTGATAGTGACAATGCCAAATACTCTTAGTAAATATAATATTTGAACACTGTGTAGAAACGAAAGATGAAGCAGGAGAGCACAATAGTCTATAAAGTTAGAGTTATCTTAAATATATTTGGGTAAACGGAGGATAATGTATGTTAGAAATCAAAAAGAGCCTATGTATTGCAGTGGTAGAGGTCTCCATGGCATAAAGTACAGAATGTAAATGAGACCATACAGGGCTTTATAGCCTGGGTTCCCAACCTGGGGTCCTCGGTTACTGGTAAGGCTCCAAGGCATGAAAAAGGTTGGAAACCTCTGCTTTATAGTAAATCAAGTTCAAATTATACAGGAACTGTGCTAAAGCTATGAAGTCACAAACAGGAGAAAATCTGCAGATGCTGGAAGTTGAAGTGACACATACAAAATGCTGGAGGATCTCAGTGGGCCAGAGTAAAGAGTAGAGAAAAGAGTACAGTTGACATTTTGGGCCGTGACTGAGAGTCCTGCTGAAGGGTCTCGGCCTGAAACGTCAACTGTACTTTTTTCCATAAATACTGCCTGGCCTGCTGAGTTCCTCCAGCATTTAGTATGTGTTGCTTAAGGCTATGAAGTAGTTAGGCAGGCAAACTAGTTATAGTGAATTTACAACTATAACTCAGGGAAATCATTCAGGCCTTGTAAGTACTGCAGAAGGTATAAAGCAGCTGGGTCCTGAAAGAGATAAACGCTGATCAGTCACTAACAAGGCTTTGCCTCTTCAGCCTAAGGAAGAGATTTCAGGGAACAGAGCAGTAGGACTTCCTTCTATTAACATAAGCCAAACATAGAAATTAGAGAAGAAACAGAATACATTAGAAAGAATAATAGGGAATTTTGAGAAAAATTGGCAAGGAGCATAAAAGGTAACACAGGTTGAGTACACCTTATCTGAAAATCTTGGGGCCAGAAGTGTTTTGGAGTTTGGATTTTTTTGGAATTTAGAATGTATAATGAGGAAGCTTTGGATCGCCATCATTCCCAAATCTGAATTTATATGACTGGTACGCAGTCTCTGTTCATCGCACAATTGTGACGATCTTGGAAAGCTCACCAATAAATTTCTATGCTGCTTCATGATCGGCAGATGCTTTATCACCACAAATCTTTAAAAATTTAGTGCTGAGCTTTTTTTCTTAAATTTCTGCAACAAGCCTGCTGAATATTCACAATTACCTTCAATTTTCAGCTCATCATGATAGACTTCTCCTTGTTTCATAATCAACATACCATTAAGTGGCATATTTTCACTCCTATGCTACCGAAACCACTCTTTCAATACAAGTTCGAGATATACATTTTTCACTTTATGCAGTGTTTTTCATCAGACTATTACATATGTAAGGTCACCTCTCAGAACTGTCTGTGATCTGCAAAGACCTGTGTATTGCCTGGGAACTTTCCCAGTGCCTTGTGGTATTTTCCATTTGTGAGGTCATGGGAGTACTGAGAGAAAACTGGATTTCAGAGGTTTTCTGATTTTAGAATTTCAGATAAGAGGTCCTCAACCTGTAGTAGCTTTATGGAGAAAAGCAGAAACATAGGTCGATCAAGCTATGGCAATTGGAGCTCAAACTGCAAGGTTATCGACTGAACAACATCTGAGTATTCTCTTAATGAGACTTGAGGAGCTGGGTAGAAAAAGAAGTATTGTAGTTGCCCAAGTTGCAAATAATAAGCCTATGACTTTTTGATATAGAAAGTAATCAAAGGGGCATTTATTGTTCATGAACAGCTGCTTTCCCTCTGCCATCCGATTCCTAAATGGATATTGAACCCGTGAACACTACCTCACTTTTTTAACATATAATATTTCTGTTTTTTCAATGTTTTTAATCTATTCAATATACATATACTGTAACTGATTTACTATTTATTATCTTCTTCCAGATTATGTATGGCATCGAACTGCTGCTGCTAAATTAACAAATTTCACGCCACATGCTGGTGATAATAAATCCGATTCTGATTCGTCTACTGATAGAAGTTGAATTTTCGTTTCACAACCTCTTGGTCAGAAATTATCTGGAGTACAACAATAAGTTTTGTGCAACACAGATATACGGTATTAGCATTTAATGGGAAAAAGTACAGATTCACTAACATTATGCTGGATTTAAGTTAACTACGTATAAATACTTCTCATGCCATACAGAGAGTGCAACACCTGTGTTTCTATTTGCTTCCTATCAACTATACAAAGTTCCACACACTGCAGCTTTCATGCTCACTCTGTGGAGTCCAAATGTTGTGGTCATCACTGAGTCGTGGCTGAGTTGAGAACTGAGTATCCAAGGTAACACGTTATATCAGAGGGATAGGAAGGTAAGCACATGAGGTGCTGTGGCTCTACTGGCATCAAATCAGTAGAAAGATGTGTCAAAGAATCGGAAGATGTTGAATCCTTGTGGGTTGAGTTAAGAAACAGCAAGGGTAAAAGGACATTGATGGCAGTTACAGTCGGCCCTCCTTATCCGCGAGTTCCACATGCGTGAGTTCAACCAACCGCGAATCGAGAAAACCCGGAAGTGCTCTTCTAGCGCTTGTTCTTCGAACATGTACAGACTTTTTTTTCTTGTCATTATTCCCTAAACAATGCAGTATAACAACTATTTTATACAGCATTTAAACTGTATTAGGTGTTATAAGTAATCTAGAGATGACAAAGTATACAGGAGGATGTGCGTAGGTTATCGTGGATTGGGATCAAAAAAAAAACAGAAGTTCTCTTAGATTAGAATAGATTATGAGGACATGCAGTCCTCTTTTATTGTCATTTAGTAATGCATGCATTAAAAAATGATACAATGTTTTTCCAGAATGATATCACAGAAACACATGACAAATCCACTTAAAAACTGACAAAAAACCACATAATTATAACATATAGTTACAACAGTGCAAAGCAATACCATAATTTGATGAGAACAGACCATGGGCACGGTAAAAGTCTCAAAGTCTCTCAAAAGTCCCATCATCTCACGCAGACGGTAAACCTCCAGCGCCGCAAACTTGCCGATGCAGCATCCTGGAAGCACCCACCATAATCCGACTCCAAGTCCGTCCGAAAACTCCGAGCCTCCGACCAGCTCTCCTACACCGAGCACCATCTCTGCCGAGCGCTTCGACCCTGGCCCCGGCAACAGGCAAAGCCGAGGATTTGAGGCCTACCCCTCTGGAGATTCTCGATTGCACAGTAGCAGCGGCAGCGAAATGGGCATTTTAGAAGTTTCTCCAGGTGTTCCTCCATGCTTCTCACGGCTGTCTCCATCAAATCAAGATTGTGCATGGCCCCCTAGTTAACACATATGATATCAATTCGGAATGGCTGCGCGCGCTGCGTCGCGCCGCCATCTTCTCCTCCCTCCTTACTTACTAAGTCGGAACAGGTACATCCGGTATTATTTTGCGTCAGTTAGTCAAACGTTTGCTTTAATATATAGTATATATTTTACCTTTCTATGCATATAAAAAACACTTAAGAAACGTTATGATTCAGTGCCAGGTTCGGGAACGAAAGTTCCCAAGTTCGATCCAGTGACAGACCGCTCCTGAGCGCGCTCTCCATCCGTGCCTGGTTGATGTGGGGGATCAAAAACCCAAAACCCCAAAACCCAATAATTAATCCACTGCGTTGCTTAGTAATAATTGTAGCTTTCATCGGGGCAGGGCCTTTCTCATTTTATCCTTTAAAATTGTTCCAATCGTTGACCGACTGTAGCCTAACATTTTTCCAATGACCAATGGCGTTTCACCTCTTTCTGATTGCTTTATTAATTCCACCTTATTTTAAATGGTGATCATGATTATTTTTGTGAACAAAAACACTGCAGATTCAGAGCTCCGCCGCCGGGTCCTAATGTCCACCGCACTGAGACAGGTTAAACAAGGTCCGGGGTTCCGCTGGGTCCTAAGATCCACCACATTTAGACAGGTTGAATAAGGGACTTGAGCATCCTCGTTTTTTGGTATCCACGAGGGGTCCCGGAACCAATCCCTCGCGGATAAGGAGGGCCGACTGTATATACAGACCTCCCAACAGTGGCTGCGAGGTGGACCACAGGTTACAACAGGAAAGAGAAAAGGCGAGTCAAAAGGGCAATGTTATGGTAGTCATGGGAGATTTTAACATGCAGGTCAATTGGGAAAATCAGGTTGGAAATGGATCTCAAGAGAGTGAGTTTGTTGAATGCCTACAAGATGACTTTTTAGAGCAGTTTGTCATTGAGCCTACTAGGGGATCAGCTATACTGGATTGAGTGTTATGTAATGAAGCAGAGGTGATTAGGGAGCTCAAGGTAAAAGAACCCTTAGGAACCAGTGATAACAATATGATTGTGTTCAACTCAAAATTTGATAGGGAGAAAATGAAGTCTGATGTAGCAGTATTACAGTGGAGTAAGGGAAATTACAGTGGAATGAGAGAGGAGTTAGCCAAAGTAAATTGGAAGGAGCTGCTGGCAGGGATGTCAGCAGAGCAGCAGTGGTGTGCGTTTCTCGGAAAAATGAGGAAGTTGCAGGACATGTGTATTCCGAAAATGAAGAAATAATCAAATGGTAAAATAGTACAATTGTGGCTGACAAGGGAAGTCAAAACTATTTTAAAAGCAAAAGAAAGGGCATACAACAAAGCAAAAATTAGCGGGAAGACAATTGGGAAGTTTTTAAAAACCTACAGAGAGCAACTAAAAAAAATAATTGGAAGGGAAAGATGAAATATGAAAGCAAGATAGCAAATAATATCAAAGTGGATAGTAAAAGTTTTTTCAAGTATGTTAAAAATAAAAGAGAAATGACAGTGGATATAGGACCGCTAGAAAATGGGGCAGGAGAAATAATAACAGGGGACAAGGAGATGACTGATGAACTAAATGAGTATTTTGCGTCAGTCTTCACTATGGAAGACTCCAGTAGTTTGTCTGATGCTGTAGTGTGTGAAGGAAGAGAAGTGGGTGCGGTTATTGTTCCAGGACAGAAGGTGCTAAAAAAGCTGAAAGACCTAAAGGTACATAAGTCACCCAGACCAGAGGAACTGCACCCTAGGGTTCTGAAAGGGGTAGTGTTAGTGATTGTGGCAGCATTGGAAATAATCTTTCAAAGATCATTGGACTCTGTCATGGTGCCAGAGGGCTGGAAAATTGCAAATGTTACTCCACTCTTTAAGAAAGGAGGAAGGTAGCAGAAAGGAGATTATAGACCAGTTAGCCTGACCTCAGTGGTTGGGAAGATTTTGGAGTCAATTGTTAAGGATGAGGTGATGGAGTACTTGGTGACACAGGACAAGGTAGTACAAAGTCAGCATGATTTCCTTCAGGGAAAATCCTGCCTGACCAACCTGTTGAAATTCATTGAGGAGATTACAAGTAGGATAGATATAGGGGATGCAGTGGGTGTTGTATATTTGGACTTTCAGAAGGCTTTTGACAAGGGGCCACACATGGGACTGCTTCCAAGGTAAGAGCCCATGGAATTACAGGAAAGTTACTGGCATAATTAGAGCAGTGGCTGATTGGTAGGTGGGAACAAGTGGGAATAAAAGTGACACACATCAAAGTTGCTGGTGAACGCAGCAGGCCAGGCAGCATCTCTAGGAAGAGGCGCAGTCGATGTTTCAGGCCGAGACCCTTCGTCAGGACTAACTGAAGGAAGAGTGAGTAAGGGATTTGAAAGCTGGAGGGGGAGGGGGAGATGCAAAATGATAGGAGAAGACAGGAGGGGGAGGGATAGAGCCAAGAGCTGGACAAGTGATAGGCAAAAGGGGATACGAGAGGATCATGGGCCAGGAGGTCCGGGAAGAAAGACGGGGGGGGGGGGGGCTGTCCAGCTCTTGGCTCTATCCCTCCCCTTCCTGTCTTCTCCTATCATTTTGCATCTCCCCCTCCCCCTCCAGCTTTCAAATCCCTTACTCACTCTTCCTTCAGTTAGTCCTGACGAAGGGTCTCGGCCTGAAACGTCGACTGCGCCTCTTCCTAGAGATGCTGCCTGGCCTGCTGCGTTCACCAGCAACTTTGATGTGTGTTGCTTGAATTTCCAGCATCTGCAGAATTCCTGTTGTTTGGGAATAAAAGTGTCCTTTTCTGGTTGGCTGTCAGTGACTAGTTATGTTCCGCAGGAGTTGGTGTTGGGACCACTTCATTTTATGCTGTATGTAAATGATTTAGACGATGGAATAAATGGCTTTGTTGTGAAGTTTGCAGTTGAAAGGAAGATTGGTGGAGGGGCAGACAGTGTTGAGGAAACAGATAGGTTGCAGAAGGACTTAGACAAGGTTAGGAGAATGGGCAAGAAAGTGACAAATGAAATACAATGTTGGAAAATGCAAGGTCATGCACTTTGGGAGTAGAAATAAATGTGTGGACTATTTTCTAAACTGGGAGAAAATCCAGGAATCTGAGATGCAGAGGGACTTGGGAGTCCTTGTGCAGAACACCCTGAGGGTTAACTTGCAGATTGAGTTGGTGGTGAGAAAGGCAAACGCATTCATTTCAAGCGATCTAGAATTTAAGAGCGAGGATTTGATGCTGAGGTTTTCTAAGGCACTGGTGAGGCATTACCTGAGTATTGTGAACAGTTTTGTGCCTCTCATCTTAGAAAAGATGTGCTGGCATTGGAGAAGGTCCAGAGGAGGTTCACAAGGATGATTACAGGAATGAAAGGGTTATCATACAAGAAACTTTTGATAGCTCTGGGTCTGTATTCGCTGGAATTTAGAAGGATGAGGGGGGGATCTCATTGAGACCTTTCGAATGTTGAAGGGCCTAGACAGAGTAGATGTGGAAAGGATGTTTCCCATGGTGGGAGAGTCTAGGACAACAGGGCACAGCCTTAGGATCCAAAAAAAAGAGATACAGAGAAATTTCTTTAGCCAAAGGGTGGCGAATTTGTGGAATTTGGTACCACAGGCAGCTGTGGAGGCCAGGTCATTGGGTGTACTTAAGGCAGAGATTAATAGGTTCTTGATTGGACAAGGCATCAAATGTTATGGGGAGAAGACTGGGAACTGGGGTTGAGGAGGAGATAAAAAAGGATCAGCCATGATTGAATGGCAGAGCAGACTCGATGGGCCAGATGGCCTTATTCTGCTCCTATGTCTTATGGTTAAATGCAAACAGCATGACCATCATGAAACGCCATCATTCAGGTCACTGACATGACTATAAACTCCAAGCCAATTGTCACCTTAATCCTTATTTCATATTTCAGCATCCTACATTATTCCACTGAAGCTCAGTGCAAGTTCAAGAAACCCTGTGCTTAAAATTAAGTCAAGTAATGGCAATAATGAAGGGTCTCAGCCTGAAAGCTCAACTGTTTATTCCCCTCCACAGATGCTGACTGACTTCCTGAGTTCCTCCAGCATTTTGTGTTGCTCCAGATTTCCAGCATCTGCAGAATTTCTTGCTTGCCAGAATTTCTACCATAAAATTCTAAGGCCATTACTTTGTAGAGTGGACCCGTTTGCTGGTGTGGCACTCAATTCCAATACTTAACTTGAGCACCTCCAGTGAAAAAGGAACTCACTGAGGGGTACAAGGGACTTGCACTATAAATGAGTTATGGGTATAATTCTTGACCTCAAAACATTGGAAGACTTTAAAGTGGTCCTAGCTTGGTCATTTTCAAAGCATTTAGAAGTATATATAAAAATAATGTACAATTAAAAATAGAAAAAAAAAACAAACAACTAAACAAAAAAAACAAAGATTGGGCTGTCATATTACATCAGCCAAAATTATTATGTGTCATTAACTCCGCTCCTCCATACATGAACAAAAAATTACTACAAAGGATTCAGAAAGGGTCAGCTTACATCATATGAAAATATTGAATAACTGTCCTCCAAGTTTCTTCAAATTTAACCAAAGGATCCATAGTACCGCTCCTAATTTTTTCCAAGTTTAGGCATGCTATCGTCTGGGAAAACCATTGAAATGTAGTATGGGGGTGGAATCTTTCCATTTAAGTAAAATGGATCTTCTGGCTATTAATGTAACAAATGCAATTAGAGGACAAGCTAACGAGGATAAATGACTAGAGTCTATCACTGGTAGTCCAAAAATTGCAGTAATAGGATGAGGTTGTAAATCAATACGCAGAACTACTGAAAATAATATAACTACTTAAATAATATTTTTTTTTAGTTTAGGGTTTTTTTTCTCTTCATAAAATATCTTTTTCATGGTTAGTTACTATGAGATTGGGAGGCTAAACTATATTTGTTACTTGGAATCTGTGCTCGTACATGTTAGCTGTTATTAATGTAATCCAGATCTCTTTGTATCGTTACTATTATTATGTTTATTAATTTTGAAACAATTAAAAAATTGAAAAAGAAAAATAGAAAAATTTTTAAAGAATCATTAGATACACTTAAAACATTTAAGTAATTAAAAACATTGCAGCAAACACAAAAAAAAGTTTTTAAAAGTTACTTTCATTTTGTCTTCACAGCTATAAGGTCTCTATTTAACCAATGGACTTGCATATCCTGCACCCAGACACCAGGGCAGATTGCACCACTGCAAGTTCACACAGAGGATAGTGACAGAAGCACCAGCATCTATCCATCAGCAAGTCTGACATTATGGTGTTTGGACAGATATCTACCAGAGCCCTGAACTTTCTTAGTAGTGAAAAATACTAGCAGGTTGCCAAAGAACTGCCAACAATATTCAGCAAAATCCAGACCAATAATCCTGTCACTGTGACAAAGAATGAACTGTTGCAATGGTTTTGCATTGTTAGGTGAGTTCCACTGGTTAGCAGGCTTTCCAGAGTTTTTAGTCTATTTTCTCTGAAGGACAGAGTCCAATATTGGTCAGAAGACTAATGAAATATTTTTTAAAAGATGACTGAGATTCTAATCTATTCGGGAGAAATGCAAGTCTTGGTGAGCTCTATGTGAATAAAAGGAAATTATTAACCTTGCTGCAGAATTGGTCAGTTGCATTGAGAAGGTTATAGGTCATTTTTTAAAGTTTCTGCACCATCCTGGAAGTGACACCTTTTTTGCAACTCAGAAATATACATTTTAAAGCCATTATGCAATGTGTTTGCAAAACATGTATTTTCCTTAAGAAAACTCTTGATATTTTCAACAAACCTTAAATTGCTATGATTATGCACACAATATAGAATAACTTTAACCCTTGGGTTTGGAACTATTAGAAAATTTGAATTGCATGAAACTTCTTTGTAAATAATTACATTGACATGCAACTTAATAACAAATGGTTTCTCTTCTGCAGGATGTGAAATTCAATGTGAGTAAATAAACTAATAAAAGTAAACAGAATCATTGAAATACAGGGCACTTACTTCACTACAGGAATGCATTCACCCAACCCACATCTGTGCCAGTTGAAAAGAGCAACAGCCTAAAGCCACCTTTGAGTACAAAATCCATCGTCTGCAGATCAATGTTTATCAAACAGATATTCAGTTTGCTTTCTGTCTCTCCTGCCCTATCACATGGTGTGCTTGTTCCAGACCCTACTGGCTTTGGAATGAAAAAGATTTTCCTCAAGTTCCCTCACATTCATCCCCCATTGTGTTAAATCTATGGCCCCTAGTTTTGTCCCTTTGCAAGTTCAACAGATCTTTCCTCTTCATTCTGTCTTGGGCTTTGCGCATTGACACAGCTCAATGAAATCTTCCTTCTCTCTACTGTTTTAGCTTACTCAATGTTTGCTTCACAAACAAAATTTCCAAGCTTGACAAACATTTCTGTAAATTTCATTTCCCCCCAGCCGTCATACCTCTTCTGTATGAATTCTCAAATTGTGATTAAATACCAGAGACACAGAGAGGTACAAGTCATTCTGCCCAACCAGTCTAGACGGACAATCAAGCAGCTACTTTCACACTAATCCCATTCTAATCCCATTGTATTCACTCCATGGTCCCATCTACTCTCCCCAATTGCTACCACTCATTGATATAGGAGGGGCAATTTACAGCAATTGGTTAACTACCAACTCACATACTATGCACCACAGGTAACATTCCACCACCATTCCTCAATGTATTAAATTAATTCACTGAACAGAAATAAGGTAGCAAACATCACCTCTTTACTTAACTGCACCTTGACCCCTCACTCACAGAATCCTATGTTCTGTCAATGCATTTCACAATAAGGCTCAACTAATTACAAGCCACAATAGTAGCAGTTAAATGAAGGGACTGGATGTACTGTGGGCATATTGTCTGAAGATTTGGAGATGAGTGGGTAAGCATTTTTCAGGAAGACTTACAGAATCTGAAAGGAGATGCTGGACTTGTCAAGTATTTGGATAAATATTTGGCAAATGGAGGAGAATTGGGGAAACAATCTTTGCACTCTGGCTGGGAGAGCAAAAAAAGCGGAATATTGATTTAAGTGAAAAGAAATTACAAAGTACTAAATTAAACACAGAATGGGCTAGATATACGCAGAATCACCACGAAGTCCATAGGGAGAGAATTCCAGTTAACACTTCAGTTTGGGTAGCCTTCAAAAAGGGAAAGTGAGAAAACAATGGGTTTAAATTGCAGGGAAGGAGGTGTAACTGGAAAGGACAAAGGGAGTGTTGGCAATAAATCATATGGTGGGTTGGAAATATTTATGAAATGGAGAAAAATCAGAGTACTGTGAGCTTTTTCCCTTCAGTTACAAGGAAAAAATGTGGAATATTATTTAAATGGAAAGAAAATATTAAAATTAAAATTTTTTTAAATGTGCTGGAAATACTCAGCAGGTCAGACAGTAACTATGCAGGTAAAGGCAAGACTAACACGGTGACACATTGTTCTTGTTGTTATCAGTTATTCGATGAATGAAAAACAATAGAACATACTACAACTGCAAGATGTGAGATACAGTGTTTGCTAGAAATCTGAAACTAATGACCAGCACCATCTATGGAGAATATGTTATAGGTGGATGGCCTTACACCAGAACTGACTAGTTCTGACACAAACAAGAACATTTAGTTCTCTGAAATTGTTGAATTCAATACTGTATCCTGAGAGCTACAACATACCAAGATGGAAGATAAGTTGCTGGTCCACATCCTTACACAGGGCTACAACTAGAAGTCATGGGTTAAGGGTGAAAAGTTTAAGAGAAACATGAAGGGAAACTTCTTCACTCAGGGGGCATGAGAGCCTGTGGAACAAGCTGCCAGTGGAAATGGTGCATACAATCTCAATTTTGACATTTAAGAGAAGTTTGGATAGGTACATGGATAGTAGAAGTATGGAGGACTATGGTCTGGTTGCAGGTCTCTGAGCGTAGGCAGATTAAATGGTTCAGCAAGTACTAGATGGGACAAAGGGCCTGTTTCTGTGCTGTACTTTTCTATGACTCTATGTACTTGACTGCAATCATACAGGAGGCCAAAGGCAGAGAAGTCAGAGTGGGAATGAGGAAGAGAATGAAAGTGATTGGTAACTAGAAGCTTGAACTCATCCTTGTCGACTAATGGAGGGTGCTCTGTGAAGTAGTCACCCATCCTGCTTTTGATTTCCGCAGCACAATGATAGGCGCTAAACGCAATACCCCAGTTTTGAAAAAAGTTGCAATTGATTTGCTGCTTCATTTGAAGGCATTGTTTAGTTCGCTAGGATGTCCAAACGAGCTGCAGTGGAGAAGGAGAGAAGTTGATAGAGCCAGAAATAAGTCACAAAGGAATGTTCTACTGCTTTCTTTGAAATTCTTTATCATTATGAAACTAGCTGAGGTCATTTTTTAAAAAATTGAGTTCACATAGAAAGTGGTTCAGAATGTAAGAATCAAAATTTACTTGAAGCAAAAAAAAAGCAAGTTTAAATTCTCTTGGCAACTGCAAATTAGATCAAAGCCTAGCTCTGCATCTAAAGCCATTGTGACATTTCCAGCATCTGCAGAATTCCTCGTGTTTGTGACATTAATGTGCTCATTGATTACCTGTTAAAGGAAACACAAGCCTTTAAGACTGTCCACCATGAAATATGGAATTATCATGGTAACACAACCAGTGCAACTTCCCTACAGCGAGACACTATAACCAGAGTGTTCAGGTAAAAGTAATTAACATCTGATGCAAGCACATTCCTCAGAGTATCCATTGGTTAAAACACTGAGCATCTGTTGGATAAAAGCCTGAGGGTCTACTGGAGCATGCCTGAAGCAACGCTCCCAAAGGCCTGGATGATACATTTGGGGAAGCCTAAAGCATCATTTTAAGAGGCCTGAAGTGACTGTTAGAGGAAGTTCCAAACATCTGTCAGCAGAGCTGGAATCAGTCAGTCATCAGAGAAAACCGTACCTGCAAGTATAATGCCAAATGGTCCAGCTAAAATTAGGAAAGGTTTATGTATGTATTTACTTAATTGAAATAATTTGATTTATTAGTCACTGTCATTAATTGCAGCATTAATTATTTCAAATCTTGCAGATTTGATAAATAACTTTGACCCGATATGCTTCTGAATTATATTTTACCAGGATATTAATTGTTCGAAATAAAGAGTTACACTTGCACTACAAACCACAATTTCAGATCAAAACTGTTTAGTCTGATAGCATTTCTCAATAATACCTGATCTTGATACTAGATAAGGATTTGGCTTCTGTCTTTTGGTCTTCTACTCATTTCCTTTCATTGTGATGCGCTTTCTTTTGTTTGGGGGATATTAGAAGTTGACCTTTCTTTATTATGATAACAAGCAGACAAAATATTATTTTCCAACAAGAGATCTATGTTTAAAGAGGACAGTTAAAACAATGCAATTGAATTGTATTGCTTTCAAACTGATAGCACGTAATAATTTAATCTGTGTGATTAAACAGCCCCTTAATCCAACAGTGAGATACCTTAAAGTGGTATGCGATCCTAACTTCACAACCAATTATGTAGTAAAATTTCTACCATCTTTATGCTGCCTTTAGTCAATAGATCAGTTTCATCCAGAGAATTATGGACTATTAATACACATGGGGTCAGAGTTTCTGGCATTATGCTGGAAGCGCAGGGTTAATTACGTCTTCAGACTCGTTTTGCTTTAGTTTAATTTTCAAGTAATTTGTGTAGTTTTTTTATAATTTACTTCAATTTTAGTTGTATTAAACTAAAGTATGAGATACAATTAATTAGTTAAAACCAATGGCAGTTCTAATAATAGACAAGACCTCATCCCAAGCTTTGCCTTTTATCTGGGGTCATTGTTGTCACTTCGACCTTGTTCCAGAACAAACAAACATATGTCTTCTGCAGCCACCCACTTAAGTAAGGATCTGCTGGGACAGCAGACAGCAATTCAACATGGTGGGTCTGGTTCACCAAAATTGGGTTCCCCTTTAATCTACCTATACATCAGAATTATAATTAGTACCAATATTTACTACTTTCTATGGAGAGAAATTAAGTCAGAGACTACATGCTAAACAAAGCTGCTGTTGGTATAATTCAACTATCAACGTAATTTTGACCCTATAAGCTAAAAGAGTAAAACTCAAACTGGGATTTCAATGTTGTGCAACCATTCAGCGTTCTACGTTCTCTGATCATTTCTGAGAGCATATATTTATCCAGAACATTTGCGGAGAACAAAAATGTGGGTTGTAAAAATGTTCCCTTTTGGGGTGGATATTACTGGAATTTTTAGCCTGATAAAAATACCTTTTTGTTTACAGGTATTGTCACCTAGAAACATCAATCAGGTAAGTAAGAGGATTGTGTCCAGGAATGAATATGGATATCTATCAGAAGCCACTATAATGTGGGAAAAGCCACTGGGTGAAGGAAGAAAGGAGCTACTGTACGGAAGTACAGTACAGACTGAACACTAAACAAAGATTTATACAACTGACAAGCTGCAGTAACTGATTTTTCACCATTGGTTATTCAAGTTGTTTATACAAATAATATACACTTTTTATTAATTTCATTTTTTTAAATATCTTCCCCCTCATCAACCTTCCAGTCATAATAACAGCAGAATCTTAAGGATAGCACAGTTGCTGAATTTTATTTCTTAATCTCACTTTGTCCATCCTATTAGCCCCTTGTTTTCCTATCAGAGAAGACGAGTCTACATTCTTGTGGCCACGTTTCCAAAGCTACTCATTACTCCAATCAGCATCCAGCTAGACAGAAGGAGAAAAAGATGCAAGCACTAATGAAATGACAGTTTCAATTAAGTTCCTGAAGTTTAATTAATGCTGAAAACTTTCAAAGACATTGGCATATTTTTCAGTGTCATTAAATTTTGACATGAACATTTTAAGCCTTTTGAGGAAAAAATAGATTTCAAATAATAGCATTTTGATTACAATGCTTAGCTTACAGGACCTCAGTGGCACCAACTTGGTTTGTAACTTACAGGAATGTTTCACCAAGGAAAACTGCACATTCAAAATTCAGATATAGAAACCCCATTATAAAACACAAGTATCGCAAGAAGGATTTAGTTTTGTACTGGATTCAGAAATAAAGTTTATTCATTTAAAGGGAATCTGCAACTTTACCAGTTGACCAATTCAAATATTGAAGTTCCAAATATAATCCTATCCTAGCCTGGAAACTGCAGAATAAAACAATGAAAAATGTAATAAAATCTGTAAAGAGGAGAAAAGCTATTGTTCGCTTTAATCCTCAGAAAAACAGTTTTAGAGTCATAAAGTGATACAGCACAGACTAGTCTGTGCCAAACTATTAATCTGCCTAGTCCCATTGACCAGCACCCCAACCGTAGCCCTCCACACCCTCCCATCCATGTAGCTATCCAAATTTCTCCTAAACATTGAAATCAAATCTGCATCCACCACTTCCACTGGCATCTTGTTCTACACTCTCACTACTCTCTAGGCGAAGAAGCTCCACTTCATGTTCCCCTTAAACATTCCATTTTTTACCTTTAATCAGTGACCTCTAGTTGTAGTCTCACCCAACCTTATCAGAAAAAGCCTACTTGCATTTACCCTTCTAAACTCGTCATAATTTTTGCATACCTCTATCAAGTCTCCCCTCATTCTACACTCTAGGGAATATAGTCCTAAGTTCTTCAACCTTTCCCTATAACTCGGGTCCTCAAGTCTTGACAATATCCTTGTAAATTTTCTCTGCACTCTGTCAGTCTTATTGACATCCTTCCTATAGGTGACCAAAACTGCAGACAATACTCCAGATTAGGCCTCACCAATGTCTTATACAACTTCAATGTAACATCCCAACTCCTGTGCTCAATTCTTTGATTTACGAATGCCATGTGTCAAAATGTTTCTGTGACTCCCCCTTCAAGGAATTATGGATCTGTATTCCCAGGTCCCTCTGGTGTACCACACTCCTCAGAGTCCTACCGCTCACCATGTAAAGCCTACCCTGGTTTGTCCTCCCAAACTGCAACATCTCACACTTGTTTGCATTAAATTCCATTTGCCCTTTTTCTACAGATTTTTCCAGCTGGTCCAGATCCAACTGCAAGTTCTGATAGCCTTCCTCACTGTCCACTACACCCCCACTCTTGGTGCCATCTTCAAATCTGTAATCCCATCCAGATTAACAATAATTCTATTTAGTGAGGTATAATGGAGCAATTTGTAATGCCCCACAGAAACCTCAAACATAACAGTCCCAAACTTAATTAATCCATTTGTCTAATTAATGGGGGAACTTAATAGCTGCATACGAAGCCTCACAAATTTGTCAACTTGTAATACTGGCAGTTATTTGACAAAACAGAAAACTGCACAGGTATTTCTGTTCCAAAGAAAAACATGGAACCAATACAATCAAGTTATCTGTGACCCATAAAACTGTTTCCAGTTATTAGGAAAGTGGCAGAAGTTGTCTTTGGCAATACTGCTTTTTGCTCACCACAGCTCAGTGTGGATTTCAAGTCAACAAAGTTCTAAATAGCACTGTAGCCTCAGGATTGTATGCAAGTGAGTCTGGTATCAGGGATCCTTCATGAAATTGGAGACAAGGGAAAGAGCTCATTACTTGCCAATACAAAGAAGAATGGCTAGTTTTCCATGGTGCCCATTACTTCAGCACTTGTTACAGCACCTCTTCAACTCAGGGTCTTTGGTCCAAGTATCTTTATCAATGAACTTTCTTCCACCATTAAGGTTTGATGTGAAGTAGTCTCTGCATGTTGCAAAACTTGGGTGACAAATGGAAAGCAACACCTATGACCTCAAGGTACTGGCAATCTTCAACATGATAGATCAAGTCTCCCCGCTTGTCATTTAATGATAGTTCATCACGATAACATTGCCAAACACTCACAGCCAACAACCTCCAAGTCTCCACTGCCAGGTAGCCACAAAATTGTTCAGTTTATAAAAGCAGATCAGAGTTTAGATCTTCTGTGTACAATGACTTACCTCATAATTTCTCAACTATTTACAAGGCACAACTCAAGAGGACAACCAAATATTCTCCAGTTGCCTGGACAAGTGGAGTTCCATCAACATTCAAGAAGCCAGCAGAATTCTGGCCAAGCAACACACTTGGTTGCTACCCATTCCCACTTCAAACATCCTTCCTCTCTTTCATCCATCCAACCATTAATATTCAGACATGGTTCCACAATATTCTGCTGTAATTTGTCATGTGCTCTTCAAAACTACCTCCATAATTTCCAGTCACCTCCACTTAGATGGCAAAGGAAGTAGATGCTTTGAATGAACCACCTCCCCACCCCCACTGTACAGCACAATGTCCTGACTTAAAAATCATAGAGTCTTGGTCAAAATACTGGAAGCTCTGAACTAACAAGACTGCAGGAGCACCTTCCTACATGAACTAAGGCTCATTGTCACCTTCTCAAATTCAATTAGAAATGAGCAATGAATGAAGAAATGCTTTTCTATTTCTATCAGTTCTCTCAGGTGACAACCTTCAGGACTCATGCGTCCTTCATTTTTAAAGTACTGACAAAACAGAAAATTGCATTCAGTCAATTGGAGTGAAGACTGCTACAAGATAGCCACTTACTAGTTCTGACATGTCCTGGAAGTTCACCTGAATAGGTTGGAGAAACCTGTATTATCCTTGTCTTCTAGTTTGAATTTTTCACATGTTAAATACAGCAAATATATTCAGATTCAGACAGAAGACAGCAAATTGCGAGGAAATGAACAATAATGAAATGGTAAGCAGTGCAGTACAGGGTGAAGCCAGAGATTTGATAATATCCTGTCAAATACCTGGTTTATTTATAATTACAGACGTAAACTAATTGAATACTTACTGCCCCACTTCTTGCAATGTGGGTGCTGGGCACAGCAGGTAATTATCCATCACCTTGATACTTCTCTCATCTGGAAAATAAATCATTGGATGAGCTCCTTAGACTGAACTGTTTAATGAACTGGTGAAAAAACTTGCTTCCAAAGATATTAAATTTAACATTTATTTTAAGAAGCCCATTAAACTTTGAAGCAAGAATGACATGGATGCACATCAAAATTACACATACATTCCAGAAAATTAACCTCTGTGAATTCATGTATAACAAAACAGGGAGTAAATTTGATGGGGCCAAGATAAAGAAAAATAAAGCATATCTGATCATCTGAAAGAAATTTACACTTTATCAGGAAAAAATTCAAAACTATGAACTTCTGTGTTTCCCAAAATTCGAAAATATTCTCCAATTGTCTTGCTGTGCTATAAAGAGTTTCTAGATAGTAAGCATCACATATTAGGAGACCTGTAACATAACTAACACCTTTCCAAGACTAAAAATCAGTATCACTATTCACAATCCAACATCAGGAACATAATGATCAAACTGTAAGATGCATAAATGTTTCCAAAATAATATCTGCATATTAAGAAAATTATCACATATCTCTGAACCACATGACTTCTATGTATCATAATTCTTTGCATCCCTGTATTTATTGTTACCGTTGCTAATTCTTATCCTCACATCTGTAACAAAGAGTTCTCATGTTATGATATGACAAAAGGAAAATCAAGTAGCTACCTGTGTGAAAAGATTCCCTCAAGCTTTGCTGAACTAATTTTCCTGAGGCAAGAATGTTCAAATATTTAGGAACTCACAACTAAATTTTAATTCTAAAATTGAAATTTCAAGTTACTTAAATACTGGAATGAGCCTGATATTCTCTCATTTTTAATGTTTTCAGTAGCTCTTTTAGAAGCTACACTTTTGTTCTAAACTACTTCCAACCCATGCTCCTTGAATAGCTCCTGAACTACCAGCGGCCATCACTGGACGCATTGCTATTCTTCCACACCAACGTTACATGCAGTTGACTACTTCAGATCTGGATGGACTACTTCCATAACGCATCCAAAGATGCAGCCCATTTCATTTTGGTCAGAGCTTAGGGAGGTAAGTTGGAGACATTTTCCCTTGCTTCAATGCACTTCCTTCTCCAGTTCCTACAGTTCTCTTACATCCCTCCCCTTCTCCCTCCTATCCACTCATTCTTTACCTTCATCAGCTCCCTTTGTCCATTTTGTTTCTAGACACCTTCATTACATTGTCTCCATTCTCTTCCATCCACTCTTTCTTCAATAAACTCTCATCATCCTCATCCTTTCTCCTTCTATTCCACTGTCTAGAGCTGCACCCCCTCTCCCAAAGGCTCTTCTTCCCTCTACTCTCTGTCCTCACCTCATGCTTTCTTCTATTTAATCCACTTATTTCCTCCTGTCATTCACATCCCCTTGCTCTCCCTTTGCCTCCCCATCCTTCATCCTTTCCACTCTCTTCTTCCTTTTCCATGTAATTTTACTTTCTCCACACTATCTCCCCAAATCTCCATTCATACACCATCTCCACCTCTATAATATCCTTTCCCAACACCATTACTTCTCATCAACAAATCCCTCGGACTCCGTTTCAGTGTGCCTCCTCAGTGTGGATAGTTTAGGTGTAGAATCCCCACCACCAGTTGTGAGCCATCTCGCGGCTGTAATAGACACCAGCCTTCACTTATTTGCACAGTGATTGTGAAAATTAGGTAGGGCTTAGCCCAGTGAAAGAACTATTAGCTTTACTGATAAAGAAAAATAATTTAATTAAAACTATTAGGTTTAATTTGCACAAAACAATTTGTGAAGTGTTAATTCCTTGAAGTTCATAAAGAGAGAGATTCTGTCCAAAAACAGTTCATTTTTAAGATCACTGTGCTTTCTATTCTCCCCCTTTTCACTGTTCCATTAATTTTCTAGCAATCAGTTTTTCTAATAGCAACACACACAAAATGCTGGAGGAACTCAGCAGGTCAGGTAGCATCCATGGAAATGAATAAACAGTCGATGATTCGGGCTGACACCCTTCTTCAGGACTGGAAAGGAAGGGGGAGGATGCCAGAATAAAAAAAGGATAGCTGAAACCAGGTAGGTAGGAAAGGTAAAGGACTGGAGAGGAAAGAATCTTTCTAATGCAGCGGATTCCAGTTAACTGGGACACATCAAAACCAGTACATGTTGGCCCAATTAAGCGGCTGCCCCAATTACCACAAGTTTCATGAAAATAGTTAAAAAGGTATAAAAAGGATATACTACCATTTAAATGAGTAAAAGATTATGTATTTAAAAGAAAAAAGAATGCTACCAATGCGACTACAGTACTATAAAACTACATATTAGTTCTTAACAATTATCAACAGGGGAATTCATCCAGTGTATGCTGCTATTTTCATTTGATTGACTGTAAATGAACAAAATCAGTGTAATCTAGATAATCAAAATCACCTAATATAGATAATGGACTGCCTTCATACAATATTTTCAACAATTGCATCCTCCAAATCTTCATTTTCATTGTAACACTCAAGGTGATTGTTGATACCTTCAAATTCTGTGTAGTCCCTCACATGCTGAAATCGTTTCATTTTTACTCACGGCCGTTTCTGTCACCTCTAAGCCTAAATGCTTGAAACTACAGTGAGCAAAACAGTTCTAAATTGTCTCACAGCTTACTACTCACTAACTATCAGTGACAAAAATCACTGCTTATCAAACACATGCAACTGACACTATTATAAGAATGTTTGCTCTAAGCACGGTGTAGTGTCTAATGGCCACCCAAGTTCACATGACTGGTGCTAGTTAGAAACTGTTGGACAACAGTGTCCTGTCTTAATTGAGCAACACAGTGTCCCAAATAAATGAAGGGGACCCCAGCTATTTTCTTAATTACTTTTTGTTCTTTAAGAATTGTCCAAAATCAGTGGCTGCCTTGATTAACCCATGTCCCAATTAACCAGAATCTGCTGTATAAAGGCAAAATATTTAAAGGGAACATGAGGGGGAATTTCTTCACTCAGAGGTTGTGAGAGTGTGAAATGAGCTGCCAGAAAAAGTGGTGGAGTGGGTTCAATTATAAGACTTAAGAGAAACTTTGATCAGTGCACGAATGGGACAGATATGGACAGCTCAGGTCCAGGTGCAAGTCGATGGTACTGAACAGTATAACAGTTTGGCCTGGACTAGAAATGTAATGCTCCATGTCTCTCTATATCGTGAATAGCAGTCATGCCTTAAAGCTATGAGCGAAAAATCAAACTGCTGGAGAAACACAGTGGGTCAGACAGCATCGGCATCATGATGCAGGGACTCATTCCGAAACAACATCTATTCTTCTGTCTTCACAGATGCTGCCAGACCTTCTGAGTTTCTGCATCCCACTGGTTTTTGTTAGCACCTGCACATTCCTACATCTCTTTTAAAGCTTTGAAACTACTGATAGCACTCAGCAGCAGAAACCCCTACAAATTTCATCTATATATAATGAAAGAAAGAGCAAATTGCAAATGATCATTTTTCGTTTGGTGTCTGACATTTCTGCTAATTTTGTCCAGCAGCTTACGTTAATTGAATTTGTAAGTTAAACAATGCAGTGCAGGGACGGGACTTTCACTTTATTAAATGGATTATTGTTAATCCCGAAGAGCACAGATGTTTCACAAACTGAAGATTGCAACTATAAATCTATACTGATGCAGAATTAATGATAGATTTATTTATATACTTACTTATAATGGTGGAGGCATTTATGTAATAGCTGCATACAATCGAATCTTCCTGTCTGCCTGCTCTAAAGCCATTTCCCCTCAGCACAATCTCAAATTTTTCTGTAAATATAAACATGACAACACATAATTAGACAAGTACAATTTGGAAAATACTGCATCAATCTTGATTAAAATAATGATAATCGTTAAATTACAAATAAAAGTAGATATTCTGCTACAGATTGAGAAAAATAATACAATTACATGAAGTGATACCAGTCACTGGTTGGGAGAAGGAACACTGGTTTGTGTGATAATGATATCTGAAGTCTTCCTTGAGAGCTGCTCTCTCATTTTTTTTAATCAATATACCAATCGACAAATTGTATATTTTCAATGATATTTCTCATAATTGAGTAATATGCAACTAACAGGTTGGAAATATTTTTAACTCTCTTGCCATATGGATTTTCATTTCAAATTTACAGGTCAGGTAAAAAAGGATTATAGAAGACAAATTCTAATTCTGAAAGCTTTTGTAAACAAAAAAAAATCCATTTGAGACAATACTCAAATTTATAACATTGAATCAGGATAAAATTAAATTTGAAACTATCATCATCAGCATCATTATGTTCCGTGACGTATGACATGGACAATCATGGTCTTTCCATGACTGTGATTGTTCTTGCCAAATTTTTCTACAGAAGTGATTTGCCATTGCCTTCTTCATTACAAGATGGGTGACCCTCGCCATTATCAATACTCTTCAGAGATTGTCTGCCTGGCGTCAGAATCAGGTTTATTATCACCGGCATGTGTCGTGAAATTTGTTAACTTAACAGTAGCAGTTCAATGCAATACATAATATAGAAGAAAAAAAGCAAAATAAAATAATAATAATAAGTAAATCAATTACAGTATATGTATATTGAATAGATTAAAAATTGTGCAAAAACCAGAAATAATATATATTAAAAAAGTGAGGTGGTGTCCAAGGGTTCAATTCCATTTAGGATTCGGATGGCAGAGGGGAAGAAGCTGTTCCTGAATCGCTGAGTGTGTGCCTTCAGGCTTCTGTATCTCCTACCTGATGGTAACACTGAAAAAAGGGCATGCCCTGGGTGCTGGAGGTCCTTAATAATGGACACTGCCTTTCTGAGACACTGCTCCTTGAAGATGTCCTGGGTACTTTGTAGGCTAGTACCCAAGATGGAGCTGACTAAATTTACAACCCTCTGTAGCTTCTTTCAGTCCTGTGCAGTAGCCCCCCCCCAACACCAGACAGTGATGCAGCCTGTCAGAATGCTCTCCACAGTACAACTATAGAAGTTTTTGAGTGTATCCGCTGACATACCAAATCTCTTCAAACTCCTAATGAAGTATAGTCACTGTCTTGCCTTCTTTATAACTACATTGATATGTTGGGACAGAACCAGGACTTGTGATATCCACCAACTTCTCACATGACGATCCAGCACCTGCCCCCATGGCTTCACAACCCTGATGGGGTGGGCAGATGCTATACCTTGCCCAAAGATGATCTGCAGGCTAGCAGAAGGAAGGAGTGTCTTACACCTCTTTTGGCAGAGATGTATCTCGACCCTGCCACCCGTTGAAACATAAATAATATACCAGAAGATAGGTTAATGTTAGCCTAGAATGTTTATATTCCAGAAATTATTTTTATTTTTATTCTTACTGAGCTATAACGCAGACTAGGCCCTTCCAGCCCTTCGAGCTGCGCTGCCCAGCAACCCCAGATTAACCCTAGCATAATCATGGGACAATTTACAGCGACCAATTAACCTAACAACTGGAATACCTTTGGACTTTGGGAGGAAACAGAACACCTGGAGGAAATCCACGAGGTCACAGGGAGAACTTGCAAATACCTCACACACAGCAGCAGGAATTGAATGCCCGTCTCTGGTGCTGTGATGCATTGTGAAAATAAAATGAATATCCAAATTTACTGCACAGATGACTATGGGTGTCATTATACAATTATTATCTTATATGAGCTGAAAAAGACATTAAGTGTCCTTTGGTAAAAGCTATCTGTCATGGGAAGCAGAAATAGAAAATGATTACTGTGTGGAATTTGTGATGCAGCTTGTGATCAGGCCAATGAAAATAATACGTGACCTCCTCTCTCTCAACATTTACCTGTATGTACACATCTTCCCCGAAGTTCACATATTATCAGTGATATTTTCAAAAGACCTCGATCCCACTCTGTCCATACAAACCATCAATTACCCATCCATACTAATCCTATTTACCAGCTCTTGGTCCTTAGCCTTCAATGCTTTGGTAAATGAAGTGCACATCTAGGTTCAAAGTAAGTTTTATTAGAAAATTACACATACGTCACCCCATGCAACCCTGAGATTCGTTTTCCTGCAGGCATACTCAGCAAATCTATAAAATGGTAACTATAACAGGATCAACAAAAGAGATCAACCAAAGTGTAGAAGACAACAAACTGTGCAAAAGCAAATACAAATAAATAGCAATAAATAACAATAACATGAGATAAAGAGTCCTTAAAGTGATATTACTGGTTGTGGGAACATCTCAATTGATGCAAAAGTGAGTGTAGTTATCTCCTTAGTTCAAGAGCCTGATGGTTGAGGGGTGCTTCTTATGTTCTGCAGTCAGGCAGGTCCTCCAGATTACAAACACCCTTTGAGTGGAAAAGTTCTTCTTCCGATCCCTTTACTTCAAACTATGCTCCCTAGTTTTAGATACCTCTTCTACGGGGAAAGGTCTCCTACATTCTATCCCATTTTAGCCCTCATAGTTTTGTATGTCTCTACCAGGTCTCTCCCTAGCCTCCATTGCTCCAAGGAGGACAAATGCCTCACAAACTGATTGAGGCAGCCAACATGGTCCATCATCTTATCCACCCTGGACATTCCCTCTTCTTCCCTCCTCCCATTGTACAGGAGATACAAACATGCAACCCTGCATCCATGGGGAAGACTACCCTACCCTGGGTGACAGTGACTGCAGGTCAGGCTGGGAGACAGCAGGAGAGACTACACCATGGCAAGGCTGCTGGCCTGGACGGTATCAGCCCCGGGGGACCGAAGGCCTGTGTGAGACAGCTGTCTGGTGTTTTGCAGCACCTTTACAATCTGATCTGGAGTCAGGAAAAGATGCCGGTGCTATGCAAGATTTCTGGTTTGGTTCCTGTACTCAGGAAGATGATTCCATATGAACTTAATGACGACAGACCAATTGTCCTCACACCTCATGTGATGATTGAAGGTGCTGGAGAGGCTGGTCCTGACTTACCTTGGACTGTAGATGAGATCTTCATTGGACTCTACCATTTGCCTCCCAACCTCATGTGGGAGTGGATGATGCCATCACCTACCTGTTGCAGAGAGCTCTCTCCCACCTGGATGATGCTGGTGGCATTGTGAGAATCACATTTTTTGATTTCTCTAGTGCCTTCAATACAATCCAGCCACTTCTTGTGAGCGAGAGGCTAAAAAGGATGGTGTAGACAAATCCACTATCTCCTGAAATACTAACTACCTGTCAGATAGACCCTAGTTTGTACGGCTGGGTAGTTCTCTGTCTGAGATGGTGGTGAGTGACAATGGAGCTCCACAAGGGACTGCCCTAACTTCATTTCTGTTCATACTGTACACCTCAGACTTTCAGCACAAATCTGAGCCACGTCACTTGCAGCAGTTCTCTGATGACTCTGTTGTGGTTGGGTGTATCAGAGACGGGCAGGAGTTGGAGTACAGAGGACTGGTGGACAAGTTTGTGAAGTGGTGCAGGAGGAATCTCCTGTTCCTGAATGTGGCCAAAACCAGGGAGGTGGTGATTGATTTTAGGAGGCAGAGGACTGTGATGAGTCCTGTAAATAGAAGAAGTTGCGGTGGAAGAGGAGTACAAATACTTGGATGTTCACTTCAACAGACTTGACTGGAAAGCCATCACCAAGGCTGTTTACAAGAAGGGGATGAGCAGACTCTATTTTCAAAGGAAGCTGAGATCCTTCAATGTGTGTAGCAGGATGTTGGAGATCTTTTACCAGTTGTAGAGAGTGCAGTCTTCTTTGTGGCTTTATGTTGGGGGAGCAGCATCAGTGCTGGTGATGCAAAAAGACTAAATACACTCATCAAAAAGGCTGGATCCATCCTTGCCTAAAACCCAGACTCTTTTGAATTAGTTGTGGAGAAGAGGTCGCTAAACAAACTGTTATCCATTATGGACAATCAGGCAAATCCTCTCCATGACCTACTGAATAAGCAGCGGAGCACCTTTTCAAACAGACTCGTTCAGCTCCACTGTCACAAGGTTTGTTACAGAAAATCTTTCCTACCAAATGCAATAAGCATGTACAACAGTTCATCTCCGTACGACAGGAGAACACACATCATAGTACAGTAGTCTCTGTTTCATTATTTCATACATTATTATTGCACAGTATTACACATCGGTATATCATTATTCTGTACTTTATTATTAGTTAAGTCTGCACACTGCTAAGAGTGTTTTTAAATATTGCTGCCGTAATGAAAGAATTTCCCACTCAGGATCAATAAAGTACTTATTATCATTGCTATTATTATTATTTATATCACTTATTTAAAAATAATAACACACTTACATGGCTTTTTAAGCAAAATAAAACATATAACATACAAGTTAAATACCAAAAGTTCAGTTCAGTGAAAACGTTTAAAGAAGTGTCTTAAAGCAGGGGTCCCCAACCTTTTTTGAACCACGGACTGGTTTAACATTGACAATATTCTGGCGGACTGGCCGACCCGGGGGAGGGGGGGTTGTTCAAGTAGGGTTAAACTCACCTCAACATGTCTTTTACAGTTAGGGTTGCCAACTTTCTCACTTCCAAATAAGGGGCAAAAGTAGCAGTCAAATCCTACCGAAGGGTCTCAACCCGGAACGTCGACTGTATCTCTTCCTATAGATGCTGCCTAGCCTGCTGCTTTCACCAGCAATTTTTGTGTGTGTTGACGGGACACTTGTGTTTACCCCAAAAAGACTACCATGACCACAAAGCCTTGCACGGGCACCTGTGTGCGCATGTGTGACATACGCGCGTGACATGTGCATGCATGTAAGTGCCAATTTTTTGTTCCACAAATCGATTTTGGCTTAATCTTCCCAACTACACTGTACATACATTATTTCTACTTTATACAGGCTGTGTATTTATCATATCACTCCTGATTTTACTATATGTTAGTGTTACTTTAGGTTTTATGTGTTATTTGGTATGATTTGGTAGGTTATTTTTTGGGTTTGGGAACGCTCACAAATGTTTCCCCATATAAATTAACGGTAATTGCTTTTTCGCTTTATGCCATTTTGGCATGAAAGGTTTCATAGGAACACTCTACCTTAGCGGGAGAAGTACGGGACAAGAGCGGTCCCATCTCGGACAAACCAACTTAGCCCAATGTACAGGATGTCCTGGCAAATACGGGACAGTTGGCAACCCTATGTTCAAGTTCAACAGTGCATGACAGGGAATGAGGAAAGGTGCAGCTGACTCATATCGTTTCCTCGTGGCCCAGTAGCACATGCTTTGCAGCCCGGTGGTTGGGGACCGCTGTCTTAAAGGAGGAAAGAGAGGTAAGATGCTTTGGAAGGGAATTTTCAAACTTGGTATTTGAAGTTATAGTTGCAAATGGCACAGGAATTAAATTCAAGAATATTTGGAAGTCTAGAGTTATTGGAGTGCTGATACCTGGCTATAAGGCTGGACGATTACAGAGACAAAGGCATGGCAAGACCATGGAGGGAGTTAACAAAATGAACAAAAACACTGCTTTTCCAGTATAGCTCAGAAATCAATAGGTGATACGTGAATGGGCTTGGCATGTTAGATCATGACTCAGGAAGATTCACTGAAATGCTTAAACACAAAATATGATGAGGCCATCAGTAGCAATTGTACAGAGGCTGAGACACACAAGTGATCCTACATCAGTAAAACTGGGGTAACACAGATATTAAATACAATTATGTAGAATAAACAGCTCAGAAACAGAACCTCAGCTTGATCTCTCTAAGCTAGCGTTTAAGCTCCCTGAAACCTCTCCAGAGTCTCTATATCCCATCTTTAATATGGCAACCAGAAATATAAACAGTACTCTAACTGTGGTCCAACCAAGATTTAATACCGGTTTAGCATTACCATCCTATTTTTCAATTCACCCATTACAATTGAATTGTAATGCTTGCAAACATCTGGTGTATTTAAATTCAAATATTCCACCAGCCTCAGGATTGTGCTGGCACTGAAATGACAGTATTTCTGAACTAGTGGATGACTCCAATTAATATGCCTATGAGGTTATATAATAAACTTCCCAGCGAAGATGACTTTAAAGGGAACGTGAGCCTTGGTGACTTTAAAAAAGAGCAGGAGCTAGGCCCTCTGTGGTTAAAGGGAACCGAGGCCTGAAGGATTTGAAGGGAGTGTGGACATCAGGACCCCAGAGTGTTTAAAGGAGCATTGAAACAGGGTCTGTGTGTTTTAAAGGAAACGAGATGCCAGTGTGTTTAATAGGAGCATGGGAATCCATAATAATGATAATAAAATCAATAAAAGACCACATCAACATGGACATTCAACCAGTGTACAAAAGACAATAAACTGTACAAATAAAAAATAATAATAACAATAAATAAATGAGCAATAAATATCGAGAACATGAGACGAAGAGTACTTGAAAGAGAGTCTATAGGTTGTGGGAGCATTTCAGTAACGGGGCAAGTGAAGATGAGTGAATTTATCCCCTTTGGTTCAAGAGCCTGATGATTAAGGGGTGAGAACTGGTCCTAAACCTGGTGGTGTGAGTCCTGAAGCTCTTGTACCTCCTTCCTGATGGCATCAGTGAGGAGGGAGCACGTGCATGGTGGTGGGGGGTTCCTGATGACTGATGCTGCTACTTGCAACAATGCTTCATGTAGGTGTGCTCAATCGTCAGGAGGACTTTAGCCGGTGGTGGACTGAGCTGTTTCTACTACTTTTTATAGGATTTTCCATTCAAGGGCACTGGTGGTTCTATATCAGGTTGTGATGCCGCCAGTCAATATACTCTCCACTATACATCTATAGAAGTTTGTCAAAGTTTTAGATGCCATGCTGAATCTTCGAAAACTCCTAAAGAAGTAGAGGCGCTGCTGTGCTTTCTTCAAAATGGCACATGTGTGCTGCGCCCAGGACAGATCCTCTGAAATATTAACACTGAGGAATTTAAAATCACTGACTCTCTCCCCCTCTCATCCTCCGATAAGGACTGAACATGGACCTCTGGCTTTCTCTTTCTGAAGTAAATAATCAGCTCCTTGGTCTTGCTGACATTGAGTGAGAGGTTGTTGTTATGGCGCCACTCAAGTCAGATTTTCATTCTCCCTCCTGTATGCTGATTTATCACCACCTTTAATTTGGCCAGCGATAGTGGTGCCATCAGCAAACCTGAATATTGCACTGGAGCTGAGCTTAACCTCACAGTCATAAATGTAAAGCGAGTAGAGAAGGGGACAAAGCACACGGCCTTGTGGTGCACCTGTGCTGATGGAGATCATGGAGGAGATGTGGTTGCCAATTCTAACTGCCTGGTATCTTCAAATAAGGAACTCGAGGATCCAATTTGCACAAGAAGGCATTGAGGCCAAGATCTTGAAGATTATTGATTAGTTTTGAGGGGATGATGGTATTGAATGCTGAGCTGTAATCTATGAACAGCACCCTGATGTATGCACCTTTGCTCTCTAGATATTTCAGAGTTTCATGAAGAGCCAAATGAGATGGCGCTGTGGACCTCTTGTGGCAGTAGGCAAATTGAGTGGATCCAAGTCACCTCTCAGGCAGGAGTTGATATGTTTCATCACCAAACTCTCAAAATGTTTGTCCCTGTCTCTCCATTTCATGACCTTATTCCTTGCCCTATTATGAGGTTTCTTACTGAAAGTCTTCTGAAAATCTTACATTTTTTGAAAAGCTACATCTACCCTGTATCATGTCCCTGTAACATCGTTGAGAATTTCAATATGGTTGAATGTGCAAAGGTCTCCCTTTCAAATGCATGTTGACAAGTCACTTTCAAATTATCCCAACACAATTTACAGCCAACCAAGAAACAGAAAATGTAATGCCAGAAGAACTCAGTCAGTCAAGCAACATCTGTGGAAAAAGAAACCAGTTAAGCTCCAGATCAAGGGGTCCTCTGTCTGAACTGAGAGAAAAGTTAAAAGGTGTGAGCTTTCAAAACACAGCGGGGGGTAAGAGTGAGATTCAGGTCAGAAAATTATAGGGAGATGGGTTCACTACTCATGTTCCTTCTCATCTTCTTAATATATTCACAGGAGTTAAAATGTGTTTTAAATATCTGGGGGGGTGAAATTCATGTGGTCTTATTTTTGGGTTCCAAATCAACCCTGAACTAGCAGGGCACCTGCTAAGTAGGAATATCAGAATTAAAGCCTTTAACCCCACCCTCAAGGTATTTACTGCCTGCTAAACTTCCACTTGTACTTCTCCCATTTAATCTTTTCAAAATGTTAGTTGCTTACTTCTTATGTCTTAGAGTCCAGGATAGGGGTGGAGTAACAAAATACTAATAGCTGCCAATGTGTTACTGTAGAATGGCAGGATGTACTTTCATTCCTTGAACAATGAAGTACACTGAATTTATCTGCCCCAGTTCATGCTCCATTCATCCAAAGCAATTCCTGGGTGGAGACCGACTCATTGATTTCAAATGTCAGAGGCCTAAAGTGAAAACTGACCCCAAAAAAAAAACAGCCCTTATCCGATTAGTGGGGAGAATAGAATAAGTGCAGGATTGGGTGCTTGATAGCATGAATTCAGTGGGCCAAACATGCTATTTCTTTGTTATATGACTGTGAATCTTAGGTAATGCTTTTAAGTACTCTTTAGGCATCGAATATTGGTCTCGGCTCATCCAAGTGCAATTCCTCTCCCCTATAATCTTAATCTAGCCTTTCAATTTCCATAATACACTTTGAAAAATATTACTTACGCCCAACACATGCAGATGATGGCTCCACAGACAAGATTTCAGTACATGATTTCTTTAATATCTGCAATTTAAATTTAAGAAAGTAGTCAATAAAGAATCAATCAACACGAGAAGATCTGCAGATGCTGGAAATCCAAAGCAACACACACAAAATGCTGGAGGAACTCAGCAGGCCAGGCAGCATCTATGGAAAAGAGTAAACAGTCGACATTTCAGGCTGAAACCCTTCATCGGAACTCATGAAGGGCTAGGACCCTTCATCAGGAGTTCCGATGAAGGGTCTTGGCCCAAAACATCGACTGCACTCTTTTCCACAGATGCTGCCTGGCCTGCTGAGTTCCAAATCAATCAACATAATCACACATCACCATTGATTCTTTAAAGATAATTTCTTTATTTTCAATCAGCATAGATTAATGTCACCATTAACTGTTTCAAAATTATTCAGAATTATGTTAAAGCATTCATGTACAGAAACAAACATATAGAGCATACAAGAATTTACTTGAGAGAAAGAAAAATCGAGGGAAAGATGTATAACTTGGTTCTATTTTGAATATTTAATGACCCAATATACTTATGAAGAATATATGTTGCTTTCGTTTTTTTTAACCAATAACTGGTTGCCAGAGTTCCTTTGCCTTTGTCATATTTCACACTCTCGATTATTTTGATGATTATAAAAGGGGAAATACTGAATTAGTCACTCATTAAATATCTCTCCAAACTTCAGCTTCTATTTAATTAGAAACCGTATTTGAAAGAAGAAACATCAATCTCTGGGCGAGTTAATCAATTCCAGTTGTAAAAACCCATCTCAAGTTATTTCAAAGGTCTTTTTTTTCCCAATTTATCTTCATTTCCCCTTTGAGCTGGATTAATTTTATTTTTAATTTAATTGTTGGTTGAATTATGCACTCACACCCAACTGATATGTTGATCTATTTTTCTTAAGCTCCCAACAAAAGAGGATAAGTCAGGAAAGATTTTGGGGTGCAACAGTAGAGTAGCGGTTAGTGCAACATTTCTACAGCTTGGAAAATTGGAATTCAGAGTTCAGCTCCAAAGCTTGTTCCCACCATAACTGAGTGGGCTTTCTCCGGGTGCTCTGGTTTCCCTCCACAGTACAAAGGTGTAGGGGTTAGTAGATTAATTGGTCATTGTAAACAACTCCGTGATCTGGATGTGTCGCTGGACAGCAGGGCTCGAAGGGTTGGAAGGGCCTGTTCTACATTCTAACTCTAAGTAAATAAATACTGTAAATAAAACCCATGAAGGAAGTATTTCAAATGCACAAGTAAGAATGCCTCTATGCAGCTACTCTCAACTGTCCAGCAAATCACTTCAAGATAATGCAGGAAGAGCTTTCAAGTATTTGAAAACTTTAATAAGCATAAACCAAACAAGAAAAGGTAGTCATACTGATTTTGCTTTACCTATACTATTACACATATACAGACTGGTTTGATTGCAGCAAAGATGAGCAAAACCAGAATTCTGAATCAGAATCAGGTTTAGTGTCACTGGCATACGTCATGAAATTTGTTGTTTTGCAGCAGAAGTACACTGCAATCACAATGATAGAAAAACTATAAATTACATTAAGTATACATTAAAAAGTTAAATATGTAATGCAAAAAGAGAGCAAAAAATAGTGAGGTAGTGTTCATGGGGCCATTGTCTACTCAGAAATCTGATGGTGGAGGGGAAGAAGCTGTTTCTGAAACAATGAGTGTGTGTCTTGAGGCTCCTGTATCTCCCCCCCACCCCCCGATGGTGGCAATGAGAAGAGGGCATGTCCTGGGTGATGGGGTCCTTAATGACGAATGCCATCTTTTTGAGGCATTACCTTTTGAAAGTCTCCTCAATACTGGGGAGGCTCATGCCCATGATGGAGCTGACTGAGTTTACAACTATTTGCAGCTTTTCCAAATCTGTGCAGTGTTCGGTCCACACCAAATGCTGATGCATTCAGTTAGAAGGCTCTACATGGTACATCCGTAGAGGGTATATGGTGACATACCAATTCTCCTCAAACTCCTAAAAAATATAGGTGCTGTCGTGCCTTCTTTGTATTTGGATCAGTATGATGGGTCCAGGATAGATCTTCAGAGAAGATGACACCCGGGAGCTTGAAACTGCTCACCGTTTCCACTGCCGATCCCTTGATGAGCATTAGTGTGAATTCCCTTGACTTCCCCTTCCTGAAATCCACAATCAAATCCTTGGTCTTACTGACATTGAATGCAAGTTGTTATTGTTGTGACAACACTCAACCAGCCGATCTATCTTGTTCCTGAATGCCTCCTTGTCACCATCTGAAATTCTGCCACCAGTAGTAGTGTCAGTGGCAAATTTATAGACACCATTTATGCTGTGCCTAGCCACAGTCGTGGGTGTAAAGAGAATAAAACAGTTGGCTAAGTATGCATGCGTCCTTGAGGTTGGATGGGCTGGTGCTGGTGGTTAGTGAGGAGGAAATGCTATTTCTGATCTGCACTGACTGTGGCTACCAGTGAGTAAGCCAAGGATCCAGTTACAGAGCGAGGTGCAGAGGCCCAGATTTTGGAGCTTGCTGATTAGAACTGCTGGTATGATTGTGGTGAACACGGAGCCGTAATCAATCTAATTGGTATTAGATGTGGGTACGGCTATTGTCCAGATGAACCAGGGCTGAATGGAGAGCCGATGAGATTGCATCCACTGTAGACCTATTGTGGCAATAGGCAAATTGCAGCAGTTCCAGGTCAGTGCTTAGGCAGGAGTTGATTCTGGTCGTGACCAAATTCTCAGCAAAACTCCCCCAACAAAATAATTAACAAAGGAGATTATATTTTAAAGCAGTCTGGTCTTACTCAATGGAGAACCTAAAGGAACTTGATTACAATAGGTTTGATTTAAAACAGAAGCAAATTCTTGTAATAAAGTAGTAGTCCTGTAATTGCTGCCCTGGTCACCATTGTGCCAAGCGAACACCACACTTTTCTTGGCATTCCACTGGTTGGCAATAAATCGAGAAACAAATTCCACTCTGCCTAAGATGCACCAGGTGGCGAAACAGAAAAATCCCAAAAGGGTTATCACACTCAACTATTTTTGTGGGGACCAGGGAAATGCTGCACCCGACTCTCCTACAGGACTACGGTATTCTACAAACCACAAAGGTAATGCCTAGCTAGCTGGACCAAGCTGACCCCTGGCACTTAATTGTCTCAGACTTTGCGTCACCTTGCAGCTCACTGCCCCACCCCCGATCCTACAATTAAAATCTTGTACTCTTAATACTTATACAGTTATTATATTTAGCTGTGCCTCAAAGGAAAACTCCAAAACAAAAACTATTTTAAATACTGGTTTACCAAGTTAGCTGGGATGTCATCAAAGCCAAGAAAAAGAATTTCAAGATGTACGTTTCTCTGACCTTAAATGTACCTATTGAAACCTACCGGAAATATCTTTTGCCAAAATGTTTACAAGGTGCATTGAAATCCTCAAATTTCTTCCCATTGCCTTCCATATCATATTAGTTTTGAAAAAGTAATTAAGTCAGAATATATTCTGTATGTCAAGCTGTAGTGAAGAAGCAGGGTTAATATTTCAATGGATTTTTAAAAATTAAATCAGATATATTCTACTTTCTTGCTGCCTTATCTATTCATTGGATGTAGGGATCACAGGCAAAGCTAACACTAATTGTCAGCGGACTTGTTGGAATACTATGACTTAACCACAATGCAGAGAACCTAAAGCCACGTAGAGGCCATACTGGGTAAGAACAGCAGCTTTTCTAGCCTGAAGGACATAAGAACATAAGAAATAGATGCAAGAGTAGCTATTTGGTCCCTCGTGATCCCTCTGACATTCAATAAGGTCTGGGATGATACTTTCTTCATCACCATTTCCCTGCACTAACCCCATTTTCCTGACTGTCTTACAATCTAGGGAAACCACATGGATGTCTTTCTCAAATCTGTACCTTCAAAACTACCAGTACTGATGATTGATCAATGAGCTGTCAGTCGTACCTGACACTGATAGTTAAGTTCCTGCAGTTCTGTTGTGCATTCGAACGTGGCTGTTGAGTCCAAGTTGTGCGTGACATGAAGGTCCATAGTGAGAACAGGGATACTGGATCTGGTTGTGGAGCCACTGCTACACCTTTCCTCTTGCTGGGCAGTGACTAGTTCTGCTTAGCGCCTCTCCTCTACGTTGATTCTAACCAAACCACTCTGGTCTTGCACATTCACCTCAGTCATATGGGAACCAGTTTAGCAAATGTGCAATATTAACTTTTGACAGGATCTGCCTCAATTTCTCTATCCCAGTCTGTCTACTAAACTAGAGGTGTACAAAACTGCTGTGGGCAACGGTCTCCTGCATGGATATGAAACTTGGACTGTATACAGAAGGCACCTCAAAATGCTCGTGTGCCTCCACATGTAAAGTCTGAGGTCAATCCTTGGCACCCAAGTCACAAAGCTACCTGTACTGATGATTACTTTTTAATTCTAGTTTGTTTAATCTGCTACTGTATATGCCTGCATATTTTCTGTTTCTATGAACCAAAGATTAAATGCGTTAACTGTTTTCAATTGTGAATATACTAACGAGCATCAATATTCAATTATTTATTTTGCATGCTTTGGGGATTGCTTGTGGTGCCCCCCTTCACACGATTTAATGGAAGGCAGCAAAGTGGAGCAAAGAAGGAAGCCATCAACATGACAGATGACAGATATTCATCCATTTCGCTGTCTGTCCCATGAGATTATGAATGCATGCCATGGAGTGAAATTGTGTCAGCACAAAATCCATTTAACATTACAGTATGGCAAGAACCTCAGTTAGAAATTAGGAAGCATGCATATGACATGTCAATGTCTATGAAAGTGTCATAAATTGGAGAATTGTGAATAGTCATGGGGCCATATGGCATACCTCTTTAGCCCGGTTGACGGAATAAGGAAGCTTTGCTTTGACAGCTTTCTGCAGGTCTGCTGTTTGCAAGTGCATATCTAGCTGTTGATAATAACAGGCATGACCTGCCTTGCGTAGCTGGATCCTGGACTTCCCGTCAGATTGCCGGCAGGTGGCAAGAGTGGGCTCCTTCACCTCTGACACTCAATGCAGGTGCCCCTCAGGGCTGTGTACTAAGCCCCCTCCTTTACTCTCTGTATACCCATGACTGTGTCACCATCCACACTCCAGCGCATCTGTAGATGTGAACTTCCCACTACTGAGGACATTTACAAAGACAGGTGTGTAAAAAGGGCCTGAAGGATCACTGGAGACCCGAGTCACCCCAACCACAAACTGTTCCAGATGCTACCATCAGGAAATGGTACCGCAGCATAAAAGCCAGGACCAACAGAATCTGGGACAGCTTCTTCCACCAGGCCATCAGACTGATTAACTCATGCTGACACAATTGTATTTCTATGTTATATTGACTATCCTGTTGTACATAATATTTATTATAAACTACTATAATTGCACATTGCACACTTAGACAGAGACGTAATGTAAAGATTTTTACTCCTCATGTATACGAAGGATGTAAGCAATAAAGTCAATTCAATTCATTATAATAATTCCTATAACAGGAATTCCCACTTCTGTGAATGGAATCCTTAATTGCAGAAGTCAATAGCCCTTTCTTTCACTTTCTACAATCAGAGCTCCGAAACAGGTTAGATTCTGCAGTGCATAACAATGAAGTCTCCTTTGTCCACATAGCTTATACTTATACCCCTTCTTTCACACTGTACATCGACCATAAGGAGCATTTAAATGTGCGTCTGCTAATGACATTTTAGGACAGCGCAGTTTGCCCAATGTACACAAGAAATATCTGTTAATCATAGATGTCAGAACAAATATAGTTATAGGAAACACCAGAACTGCAAGGTTTGCTCCCCAACTTCAACACAAGCAAGAAATTCAGCATATAGGAAAATAGGGTTTGCCCCAGAAAGAATGCTAGACCTCAGCAGAACTCCTGAATAGAAGGGAACAAAAACTAATAATGTCTATTTACACCCCATGCATGGTGCTGCACTAATGTCCTACTGAAATGACAGAAGCAAATGTTGAGCGGTGAATGGGTAGTGGCATGACGAATATCTGTTCCAATCTCATTGCAGCAGACACAGATACTACAAGGGTCACGTAATCTCTACCAAAAGCAACAAGATAAAGCAGTTACTAGACAGACTGTTTAACTTGAACCAATGTGTTATAACATGATATGGATAACAAGGGAAAACTTACAGAATATTCAGGGACAACATCATATTCAGCTCTGAAAAGAAGATTTATATCAATACATAATAATAATCGAAACTAAATAATAGATTTATGCTGACTTGCAAATTTAGAGCAGGCAGTAAAAGACTGACACTATTAAGTTCTAATCCAAAGCTACAGAAATACTTACATTTCAATTAGGGGTGAATGAGATGCTCAATTATTTTAGACATGCAGCCAGATAACCATAGAAACTATTGTTGTGAGGCTGCCATAAAATGAATAAGTCTGAGGCTTAAAGCCATTATGCACTTAGATTAAAAGCAGGTAGGGCAGCATCTGGCAGCTACATAGCTACAACATAGAAAGAATTTTGAAAGAGTAGTGATGTCCTATGTCTACCACAGTTAATGCTGTTTCTGTGAGATTGACATTGGTGGTACTTGTATCTGTGTAAGTGGGCATTTGATGATGGAAGCATTCAAAGGCAAGTTTTATTTAAATTAGGAGCCTACCTTGCTTGCTTGGCATGGTCTGTCACTTTCCCAGTGTTTCATTTGCCACATCCTGAACAGCACAAGTGAAAACCTGGGCTAACATCCAAGAGAGCTATCATTGTGAAAACTGAGAAGGGCCTCCTGATCTCGTGTTGAAAAATATACAGGGATTTTCCCTGCTCCCTTCTCACCAGAGTGGTACGGCAGGAAGTACTGCTACCTCACAGTCCAATGACCCAAGTTGAAGATATGGTTTCCTGTCACTTCCAGCACAGTGGCTGGTGGATTAATTGGCTACTGTAAGTTGACTCAAGGGTAGGTGGTTATAAAGAGGATCGGGCAGATTATAGATATGTGAGGGAGATCAAGCTACAGGGAAATAAACAAAATAAATTATCCATGAGACTACTCTGAGAGCTAGCATTGACCTAAAGGACACAATGGCCTTCTATGTTGCAAGAGGAATGTAGACGGTCTTAAAGAGACAATACAAACACACACTGAGCTGAGATTCTCGATGCACTTGATTTCTGACTCCTCAGCTTTAAACAATCCAATGATAAAGACAGAAAGGGAAGTGTTTTATTTTCACTTTACCTCTCCAATTAATTATTTTTTAAATAAGGAGATAAGAGCTGTTTGCAATTCACCAGATTCAGACTCCCCCTACAGCAACAATGAGAACAAGGCATGATCTGAGTGATGGGTGTCCTGATGATGGACACCATCATCAAGCAAAGTATTGTTACAATTATACAATACTTAATTTTATACATATACACACCTACCATAATTCACAGGGTTTTCAATTATTATGTATTGCATTATACTGCTGCTACAAAGACAACAAATTTCCCAACATATGCCAGTGATATTAAACCTTATTTTGATCCTAATTTTAAAGTCCAACCCTCGTGCAATAAAGACCTGCTAACATGTTGAGATTCATGGACTAGAACTGTAGTTGGTTCATGTACATTACTGATTCTTCCACAGATTCAGCAAGAGATGCCAGACTGAACAGGGAGTGGAAAGGCGAGAAGATACTCTACTTATATTGCCCTTTCATGTTTACCATACTCATACTCTCAGTGGTATTTGAACTGTTGTTCTCTACTTTCTGCGACACACATAAAAATTGCTGGTGAACGCAGCAGGCCAGGCAGCATCTATATGAAGAGGTACAGTCGACATTTTGGGCCGAGACCCTTCGTCAGGACTAACTGAAAGAAGCGCTAGTAAGAGATTTGAAAGTGGGAGGTTTTATGTGTGTTGCTTGAAATTCCAGCATCTGTAGATTTCCTCGTGTCTGCGCTCTACTTTCTGCAGTTGTGGTTCCCTGGAGTCAGTGGAAATACTGCGTTTTTTTAAAGGAGCTTTGAGAACATCCTCAAATCTTTTCCTCTGCCCTTTGATAACCTCTTCCCACAACAGAGCTCAGGAACCTAGTGCTGGCCATGCAATTGACATGGTCTGACCAACAGAAGTGACTGTGCAATTAGGAAATCGATGCTGATGACTGTGGTCTTCGAAAAGACACTCATTGATTCACTAATCCTTCCAAGTGATTTGAGCATTTTACCAGGGTAGTGTTTGTGATGTTTTCCCAATTGCCTTCTTTAGGTAATCCAAGTCTCAGAAACATAGAGGTAGGCAGGGACCACTGGTACTCAGTGTCCGTGAGTTTTCTGCTAAGTATGAGGTTGTAATCATCAATCACCCTTTTCCTCATTCAGCTAGTTAGTGCTGAATTATATCTTCAATTACTCCATTTGCTGAATTATGGCCCCTGAGATGAGGAGTCTCTTTCTTGATAAACTGCTCTTGAATCCATCCACCACCAACGCACACTGGAAAATGTCATCTGCCAACTTAATGAGACAGCCCTCAAATGCATAGAGTAAAATTTACTGGTAAAGAACTTCAATCACAAATATCCTATATAATAATATTGTTCATTTGTGAAAAAGGAGACAAATCTGATGGCTGTAACTACAGAAGGGTGTCTGCAGTTCACCATAAGGAAAGTCATTGTCAACATCTGCCTCAGACATGAGCAAAACCATTTTCCCCAAATAGTAACGTGGGTTCCATCAATTCAGAAACATGGCGTTCATGATCACCCCTGTGGAGCAATTTTGGAAGAAATGCAGGGACCAACATGGACTACTAGACATAGCCTTTTTCAGCTTCACAAAAGCTGTTGACTCTATCAACCAGGAGAATTGTATTAGGCCCTTTCATTTCTGATGGCATAAAATCATGGACCAACCAATGCATCCACTACACAGGCAATCTCAACAAGGCTGTATCACTGCCCTGATAATTGTTTCAATCTTTCTCACTAGAATGCTGCTCTTCACCCCCCACGAGTTTCCTTCTGGCGCATGTCTCATCTAGGCGAAGAATTAGAAACTGTTCAAACTAATGCACCTAGAGGCAAAGTTCACTGCAACCTCAGTACAGCATGCACACTCCACCTACATAGGCAAGCATTTTAGAGGCCTTATCAACTCTTACACTAAAGCAAACAAAAAGCCAGGTTTTACACTATATCTACATGAACAAGGTCCAATACTCGCCTGTTCTCATTGACACTACTGTCAATAAAGGTCCACTGCAAAACCTGGGAATATGCATGCGCTCTACGTTCAGACAATTCAATTGTTTTAGCAGTCATACTGTATATTTGCACTGTGAGTCAAAACTTGAAACTGAAATGAAAACATAATAAAAATCTCTTACTGCAGGTTCTGCAACTTAGTTACGTTCAGGTTATTCTTGAAATGAACCTCAAATTTCTGTGATCACAGAGGATCTTCAATAGTGTTTATTTATAATAAATTACTCATACTGAATGAGAAACAACCAATCTCATAAGCAAGGGAAGGGAAATTTACTCACAAAATTAATAATCTTATCTGAAATGTCCTCTGGTACTTTACTGCACTCATAAAAATTAGATCACCTGGAACACCATGATTTTGATCATTACAATAATCAATTTCAATTTTGTTTAAAAAAAAGCTCAGTAGCAGAGGAAAATTGGGAAAACTGCCACGTAGTTTCCTCTGAGGCACATAGTTATGAAGAAGCCCAGAAACTGTAGCATCCAAGAGCAGGCAACATGTGTCCGAATGAAGATTCTTTCATTTTTTTTATCATGGATAGCAGAGACCACTCATGTGAAAGCAAGCTTTCACAATGATCATGCTATGCAATTACTTAAAGGGGAGTTATTGAAACAGCTTCCAAACAAAGAGTCCAACTTTGATTGTCATACCATCTGGTCGCGGTGGCTCTGCTTTAGGGCCTCTTGCTAAATTCCAATACCATGTGACCCTACCTCCGGATCAGAACCCTCACTCATCTCCAAGGGCTCCCACCCACACCAGCCTGTTGCCTGACACTTAATCTGCCTCCATTCACATCCAACAATCCACCGCCATCACTGCGGTCACCCAACTTTCAACCAATACTTTTACCGATCCATCCATCAAACCCTATCTCCATAGTCTGCCATCCCATATTAATCACAGCGATCTCTGGCCTGACACTTGCCTTATATCCCCACTGTATGACCACCTGGCCACTAATCTACTGGAAAAAATCCTTGCCTAACCTGCTCCCTTTCAAATACTTCCCACATTCTCTAAACCATCTACCACCCTGCCCATTTTCCACTAATCTCATACTTTTCATCTGCCAAACCCCACTATCCATCACAAGTCTTTTTCCCCCCATTACTCATCCAAACATGCTCTGATTACTATCACAAGTCTTTTTTCCCCCATTACTCATCCAAACATGCTCTGATTACTAGTCCCATGTACTACTGTCCAGCCTCCCTTCCAACCATGCACCTTCCAGCTGAGTCCCTGCCCAAACAACCATCAGCCTGCTGCCTCACTCCCAGATGATTCTACCACCATGTTGTCTTGCTATGCATTGCCTGCACAATATCACACCAAAGATTTGTCTCCCAAAATCACTTCACCAATTCAAATGCCATCTGATCTTTTCCAGACTTACATCATCAATCTGTTATTTATGCCTAGCCAGAACCCCCTTTGATGTGCTGAAGGACTATCTTTCATTATCTCCCAATCAAGGCCAGTCAGTCCTGAACTTAGCACATCCCTTCCTCCACAGCCAGGATGTAATTGATGTACTCTGTGCAACAAACATGACTGACAAATTGAACTTCATGTACCAGTGAATCTCGCAAACTTTGCATACTGTGGTCATTAGCCCATTTACTCTGCCCCATTTACAGGTTTCCCCCGCCATCCGAGGGTAGAGCGTTCCGATGAAACAGTTCGTAAGCCGAAATGTCGTAAAGCAAAGAAGCAGTTACCATTTATTTATATAGGAAAATTTTGAGAGCGTTTGCAGACCCAAAAATAACCTACCAAATCATGCCAAATAACACATAAAACCTAAAACAACAGTAACATATAGTAAAAGCAGGAATGATATGATAAATACACAGCCTATATAAAGTAGAAATACTTTTCCACAATGATTACTGCACTGTTCTCCGTAGCGAAAATCTCACGCAAGCGCTGTTGGCTAAAACACAGTGTAAGCGCTCTCCAGTAACCTTTAAGCTATGAAGCTGCCAAATCATACCAAATAACACGTAAAAATACACAGCCGATATAAAGTAGAAATAATGCATGTACAGTGTCGGGACAGCGCTGAGCACATTGATGGTGTTGTGTTAGACTGAGTTGTCGCAGGTTGGGTGGTGCAGTGGCCCCCACCCTCCAGGCCGCCGACCGATACTGAACCGCGAAGCATGCAGCGGTGCAGTGGTAGCCGGGAGGCACACAGCACATCTTTAAGAAAAAAGCCGAAATAAACATGCTAATTAATTAGGTGCCGCCCAGCACGTAATTGTCGGCCCAAATCAGTGCCAATTTCTAATTGCGTCGTCTCTGTTCTGGGCCGACAATTACATGTCCGGCGGCACCTAATTAAATAGCATGTTTATTTTGGCTTTTTTCTTAAAGATGTGCTGTGTGCCTCCCAGCTGCCGCTGCATTCTCCGCGAATTGGTATCTATCCGTGGCCTGGGAGTTGGGGTGGTGGGACACTGGGGTGTCGTCTGTTTCCATTAGGGCAGGCAGCTCATCTTCTATCTCTGCCCGCCTCAATGTCGAAGGTCGAGATTTGTTGTCTGCTGTGGCTGATTTGGAAGGCTTGCTTGACTGCTGAGCCTCGCGCATTTTTCTATCATACAGTTCTTTGTAAGGACTCAAACCATCTTGCAAATATCCCCTAAATATACGTACCCTTTCAAAATTAAAGTCGTACTTTATCATTGCAGTAAAAATCTCGCGCAGTTGTTTCACGTTCAGTTCGTTACTGCATTCGGTTTCGATTGTTATCCTTTTTTCTTCCAATTGCATCAGCTCTTCATCTATCAGATCTTGGTCATGGGATGCCAAAACCTCATCATCTTAGTCAACTTCCACAAGCTAAACTCACGTTGTCCTTACTTCGTTCACCACGATCGAAGCACTTAATTATGTCTAGTTTTAAGCTAAGCGTAACACCCTTACGAGCTCTTTTAGGCTTTTCCGATACCTTAGAACTCATTTTGCAAACGGCTGCTCGCAGGCACATGTTTAAGCAATGCCGGCGAGAATACTGTTCCGAATCTGGGGGAGAGCAGCTCGGGGCGCGCGCTGCCTTTTATCGCGCACTGATTTTTTATCGCGCGCTGCTTTTTTTCATAACAATGAAAACATCTTCTGAAAGCGAAAACAGGATACTAATGTAGGTCTTTCGTAACAGTGAGGTTTCGTAAAGCGAACGTTCGAAAAGCGGGGGACACCTGTATACGGCATCAGAGGCAGTTGCCAACATTAGGGAAGTAGCTTTTCGAAATGCTACTTTGGTGCACTTTTAGTTCAGATCAGTTTAATTCCATTGCCACAGTATCAAACTTTGTTACAAAATATTAATAATTTTTTGCCAAAACGATGGTCATATGTGTTGTGGTGTATTAAAATTTTGTGAAATATTGGATAAGAGTCTGAACAGCTCTGTGACTGTTTAACTCCTTGTAAGCTCACAGCGTGAAAGTTGTCAAGGTGTCTGTACAAGTTAGACACCATTAAACATTGTTAATGTCTAATGTTTGCTAATAGCAGCTGGAGTCTTCCTGGTCCTCAAGCTATAAGTAGCATTGGGATGTCTGTCAAGGAACACAACGAAAGAAACCATGCTGAGTTAGTGGCACGAGAGCAAAAGACCAAAGAGTTTATCTGACTCTGTGCATCTCAATGCTTGTGGATTGAACTCCCACTGAGGCACCTTTCCCACAGTTTTCCAGATTTCAGCTAAACCACAGAATCGCCATCGATGGGTGCCTAGAATGGACAAAGGGTGATTTCACAGGTCAGAACTCAGTGTTCCCCCGACAACAGTGGCAATCAAGTGGTGGCTAAGAATCTTGAGCCCCGAAATCTTTGTGGAAATCTTTGGAACTTACTAAGTAACCATATAACCATATAAAGTAGCATTTAGTGTGGTTTACTTGTTCTTTCTGTTTTATGATATGAAATTATGCTTAAGTTGCTTTGTTCTGCTTGTACGTTTACTACCACATCTTCTGGACACTGAGGGATTGGTTTGGGTCTCTTGGGTCTGATCAATTACACCATATTACTGCATAGCAGATACTGTACATGATGTAGTTTATTTCAAACGTATTTCCATTGGTAGAAGTAATCTAAATTAGCAATAGCAAATTCTATTCATTATTTTGATTATCATTTAGAGTGTTAACAACTATATACCATTTGATACTGGTTTTTAGAACCTTACTGTTACATCAATAATGAGACCAAACACTTACCAAATCAATTATGCCTTTTAGAGCATGAAAACCTCCATTAACAGGGAAGACGTGATCTGCGGAATTGGCAACACGTTCCAGCTTTTAAAATAGAGAAGAATAAGAGATATTTTAAACAAATTGATTAACATTGTTACTTTAATATTTTAATGTTATGAAATCACTAGTCAATCATGTGCTGTTAAATATGAAACCTTTTCATATTTTCCAGAATACTCATGAGGTGAAAGAAACAGAACTTTATTACATAAACACCTAATTTCTATATTGTGAAAATATCAAGAAACTATTGATGGTCCAGATTTTCCATGGAATTGGCTCCTTGTGGAGTCCAGTGGCAAAGTGATGCAAATTCTAATGTGTTTCTGCATCATTGGCACCATTCATTTCAATGGGAAGCATAGAGATAAATAGAGGCAAGTTTCCTGTCATTTGCACCTTTTAATTTGACTGACTTGTTTACAATGTACCTCAATTGCTTTAAGTGTGATTTATTTTTAAATCTTTTAGCATTTTTACAATTTTAATAGCATGATTAATAATTCATAATCAGAATGTCTGTGACAAGACTATTCAGTCCTGGTGTCGCTTACAGAACTGTTAAAATACTTGCGTGGCATTTACGGTCCCGAGATTTCAGCTATAGAAGGGTGGCTTGCTTCAGTAAGTTGTTGACAGGGGATTCACTCAAGGTAAGAGAACTAGCTGGGAGCTTAGACGTGGTGAACTCTGAATTCCCAGGAAATACTAGACCACCTGTCTTCTCAACTCTTATTGCCAACAGCAGTTTCTCTGCAGTCACACCTATCCAATCTGGACGCAGACTGCCAAAAACGCTAGCTAACGCATCCAAGAATCCAATGGCACTGCACAAGCAGCAACAAGACTTTCAGGAGCACAGCTAAAGGAGGCCTCACATTCCCAAAAGCTTTGACATTCAACAAAGCTCTATGTCCTCTGAAATACCTCTGATTTAAAAGCTATTAAAATATAAACAATTAAACAAAACTGGAAGGTAAATACATAAATTACTTTAAAAATAAATAATATAAAATGATTTAAAAAGTTATCTCCCCCTCACTTCCCCTAATTCTTTGCTTTAGAATCCCATTCAAAGTAATAGGATCTCCGATTCACTGTAACACTGTAAGTCGGGAAGGCCGTTGCCCAGCATAGTGCTAGACAACTAGGAAGACCCAGCAAGACTAGGATCCATTACAGGAGACATGCAGAGGATGAATTGACTAATTATGATGACTGTCTTTTAAACAGCTAAATATTGAAAGATGGTCCAATCTGTATGTTTGAACTTTGAGTAATAACATTCTCATACAATGCTATTTTGACTGAAAAAACTGAAGCACAATGATAATAACATACAAACATAAGAACCTATAAAAACAGGTCAATAAACAGGCATACAGCCTCTCGTGTCTTTTCTGTTACTGTATTCATCAAAATCGTAACCAATCCAATCTTGGAACTCAGTTCCATTTTCTTGCCCAACCTACATGTCTAGGCTTTCTTATATTCCAAGAATCAAACTACCCATCCCAAACTTCTCCATACTCAGTTAATTGGCATCCCTAGCTATAATGGAGCAGGAAAAAAGTCAAAGTTCAAAGTTTATTTATCACCAAAGTACATAAATGTTACCATTTACCACCCTGAGAATCATTTTCTTGTGGGCATACTCAACATATCCACAACAGAATACTAACCGTAATAAAATCAATGAAAGACCACCCAACTTGGGCATTCAACCAGCATGCAGAAGACAACAAAATGTATAAATACAAAAAGAAAGAAATAATAATAATAAATAAATAAGCATTAAATATTGAAAACATGAGATGAAGAGTCCTTGAAATTAAGTCCATTGGTTGTGGGAACAGTTCAATGATGGGGCAAGTGAGGTTGAGTGATTATCCCTTTTGGTTCAAGAGCTTGATGGTTGAGGGGTAATATCTGCTCGTGAACCTGCTCGTGAGTCTTAAGGCTCCTGTACCTTCTTCCTGATGGCAGCAGTGAGAAGACAGCATTTCCTACGTGATGGGGAACCCCGGTGAGGGACACAGCTTTCTTACAACAGTGTTTCATGTAGATGTGCTCAATGGTGGGAAGGGCTTTACCAATGATGGACTGGACAGTATCACCACCTACTCTGAGAAGAAATTCTTCCTCATTTTATTATATGACTGATTCCTTTTTGTGAGACAATGTCTCCTTGTTTTAGACTCATCCACCAGAAGAAGCATTGTCAAAGCATTGGTCAAATCCACTCAGAATTTTGCAGGTTTAACAAAAAACACTTCTCGTTCTTCAAATTTACCATCAATATTGGCCCACTCTGCTTAGTTCTTCCTCAAGATAACTTAGTTTTATCACAGAAACCTTCACTGAAGGGCATTTAATACCATACTTATAATGAGACCTAAACTGTATGTTGTATTCTAGGTGCAGTTTTAGAGGTATCTACTACATCCTTTCAGTTCTCATCTTGATAAGCTTCCTATCAAACTTAAGTTTCAGTAATATTGCCCTTCATCCTTCTAAACAATGAAGGGCAGGGCTTGAAAGGAAGCGCATAGAGAAAAAAGTTGAAAGGAAAGGGGAGCAGCGGGGTGAAGATAGGAAGATAGGTGCTCCTTTTGACAAATGACTCCAGTGAGGAAACTGATAAAGAATGGTTCAGCTGGTGTATCTCTTCTCCCTCAACAAATCATAGAGCCTACATGAAGTGGACTTCACATTTTCCCTCGCTAACAGTCACTCTAACTTATGTGCAGCCCTGTTGTGTCACTTTCCTCCTTTCAAACTGATTTACTTCCCCATTTCATTCACTGGAACTTCCTTCAAATTACTTTATCATTTTTATTTAAACACATTTCCTTCCTGTCATGGACCTTTAAGCTCACCATGCTTCACTTTTTCTCAAGAACTATACTATTTTCCTTTCCTGTTCTTCCAGCTTCCTGCCTCTATTTCTTTCCCAGCTTACCTATTATTTTTGTAGCTGCTGCCTCAAACTAAAATCCTTCTTTAAGCTTAAGTCTTCTGCGTACCAAGCCACATGTCTCCAAATGACACGTTAATACTTCCACAGATTTCTGAACTCACCTTGCATGAAATGTTGTTCAGGGATCAATTTCTCCCCAACGCTGTTTAGCAATTCAATCTTACCTAGGTTGTGAAGACCAGTGAATCATAAACCCCATTCTACCATACACCTATCAAGAATGTCAGTCTCACGAATAAGAATTTGTTCATTTACATTTTCCCGGCTGATGATCCAGTTAGTATCAATGCACTTCACTGAAACATGGTTCACCTTCAATTACACTCGTGTTACAGAACACTCCGCCGTCACTGTGTACAGTATCCTGTTATCACTGTAACATACTCACCGCTCATTCTAAGTTACTGGCTGTCCTGCTAACACAAACAACAATCTTTAAATCAAACACTTACTCTTTTAGAATCATATACATCACTCACAGGATCAAAGCTCTACAGCACAGCCAACTTATTACTTGGTATCTCTTGCAGCCATTTTAAGCTCAGAGTCTTCTTCAATATCTGAAGCAAATTCTTCCCCCTTACTCTATACTTGGTATGTTCTTCTCTTATGCAATTTTTTTTTTTTTTACATAGCATATAAATTACTCTGGGCGAAGCCAATAAACCTGATATCCTTCAACCCCATCAACCTGCATTTTATGAATCAAACCTATATCCACCAGTGGGGTGTTGTGCTTTCCAGTACTGTCAACTTCAGAAGATCCCAGAGGTAAAGGCTTCTTTGTTTAATCTACATGTTATTGCTGTCATCAACAGTCAGGGGTACATGCATGTTCATGCATGTAAATGTGACATTTAACTCCTCTGATTCAATATTAGCAAGGTCAAAGTCATAACTTTGGCCATAAACCTTGTGGCTAGTTGATTATCATCCTCATTAATCCTTTATAAATTGAATTAGATAACCATAGTCTAATTATGCCATTAGCCGTGAGCTGAGTTTTAAATTGGTATCCTGTCTATCACCGAGAGCATTTACCTCACTGAAAAATACATTTCTTCATTCTGTGAACCAGACCTATGCTGTGGTTGACTAATAAATGTTCCTGGATTTCATTTTCATTCACTACTTTCAAAAACTATTGCCAAAATACTTTATGCCAAGATATATATATACACCCCATTTCAAAGTACTTCAGGACTTATTTTTAAGTTAGAAGAAGTCAGTTTTCAGAAATTGTACATCTACGGAAAAATTACAACTTTCTGCTGTGGTACGTTATTTTTCAAACAATACTTAAAAGTTCTAAAAAACTTAAGTAAAGATCTGATTGGTTTGATATTATTTTAAATTGAGCCATTGTAAAATTCAGACATAACGTGGAATTTGCAGCCTTCAAGGGTGCAACTAATTTTGCTTTGGAATTCATCATTCACATACCTTGCACAAAAGGCACAACTTCTATGTTAACAACATTTCAGTTTGACAGTGCTTCCGTTTGGTAAATTGAATCTTTACAAGAGAATTCTAATTAGTGATCTTATGATTAATCTCATCATAATTGGTATCTAGGATATTTCCACTGAGAAATTGTATGATTATGATCTTTTGAAGAGAATGAAGCACAGTGGGAAATGCTTTGTGGAAACTTTCATATAAATTGTCTCACACAAACTGGGCGCAGATTCAGGCCACGCAATTACCGCAACATTAACCTAGTTTCAACATTAACGTACCAAACTGAATTTTAAATTTGGCAGGGTACCCTCTTGCTTTATCTTGTAAACCAAACCTATAATTTGGTTCACTATTAGAATGCACATGGAAGCTAAAATTACCACAGGCCAACAGCTACAAATTAACTATGCATTTAGTTTGAGTAAGGGCTTATCAGAATTCAAATTTCTGACATTTCCAGAAATTTCAATGTACTCTGAAAATATACAATTTTTTGGCCATTGCAAAAATTGATTTCTCAATGGATTTGCAACTGCAAGAGATTAAACCACCTCACTTTTCAAACATGAATGTGGTTTTATGCCCGTTCACATATTTGCATCATTTGGATCTTTATAAGTAGGGACTTATAACTTTCCCTGTTTAATCTTACAAGAGATATAACCTCAAACAAGTGGAAATCTGCAGATGCTGGAAATTCAAGCAACACACACAAAATGCTGGTGAATGCAGCAGGCCAGGCAGCATCTATAGGAAGAGGTACAGCCGACGTTTCGGACCGACCGAGACGCCTTCGTCAGGACTAACTGAAAGAAGAGATAGTAAGAGATTTGAAAGTGGGAGGGGAGGGGGCAATCCAAAATGATAGGAGAAGATAGGAGGGGGAGGGATGAAGCTGAGAGCTGGAAAGTTGATTGGCAAAAGGGATGCAAGGCTGCAGAAGAGAGAGGATCATGAGACAGGAGGCCTAGGGAGAAAGAAAGGGGGAGGGGAGCACCAGAGGAAGATATCGTGAGAGGGACAGAGAGAGAAAAAAAGAGAGAAAGAAGGGGGGAGGGGGGATAATTAATTAATTAATAAGGGATGAGGGAAGAAGGGGAGGAGGGGCGTTAACTGAAGTTAGAGAAGTCAATGTTCATGCCATCAGGTTGGAGGCTACCCAGACGGAATATAAGGAATATAAGAAAGATAACCTAATAGCTTAAGAATGGCAAAGTTATGAATGAGTTATGGTTGTCTCTGCAAGCAAGTTGGAGGAGTCCCATGGCTCCTCATTATATAATCTGTTTACAGTGTGTTAACTATTGAATATTCTTACAAACTAAATGTAAAAGTAATTAATTATAAATTCATTGAACCACAAACAGTTAACTAGTTGGGTTATGTCAACAGAGAAATTCTGCTATACCCCAGCTGACTTGGATTTCCCATGACATCACCATGAAACGTTATGGTTTTGCAGTTATCACTTTGTTCTCTGTGGTGTAAACTGAATCAGAGATTCTTAAAAGAATCTTTAATAGGAACTATTAAATATTGCTTAACATTTTACACTACATTGCCAAATGTATTTTTATTTCAAGTTAAATTTTGTGGTAACTTAAAGAACTCGCAAAGAGTAATGGAATAGCATAGAGACATTCAGCAGAGCATGTTCTGTATATACAGTGATGAGAGATGGAGCCCTGCTCAATCCAAATAGATTTAAGCAAATGTAATTACTGCCGAGGATGTTTGTTTTTAACTGCAATATATAATAAATGTAAGAATAATAAATGAAAAGAGATTGAATTGATTTTATTAACCCAACAATTCAGCAGTACTGGAAAGAGACAGAGAGAGGAGAGAGGAGAGATGAGAGGATGAAAAATGCACCTTATACAAAACTATCAATCTTCTGAAATTACTACTCGTTGATTAATTTGCGGTAATATTTCCTTCATGTGTTGTGTGTGAGTTACATGCACTGTGCTGTGCGCCCTGGTCCGGAGGAATATTGTTTCATTTGGTGGTATACATGTATACGGTTGAATGATAATAAACGTGAAGTTCCACCCCTATGGCAGCATGTGCATTGGAACCACAGTGTATCTAACCTCCCCTCCAAGTTATACATATTCAAAGTTCAAAATAAGTGTTATTATCGGAGTACAAATATGTCACCACTTACAACCCTGGGGTTCATATTCCTGCAGACATACTCAGCAAACCTATAGAACAGTAACTTTAACAGGATCAATGAAAGATCAACCATATACAGAAGATAACAAGCTGTGCAAATATAAGTATAAATTAACAGCAATAAATAACAAGAACATGAAAGAACAAGATAATGAGTTCTTAAAGTGAGGTCACTGGTTGTGGGAATATCAGAATGAATTGGCAAGTGAGTGTAGTTATCCCCCTTTGTTCAAGAGCCTGATGGTTGAGGCGTAGTAACTTTTCTTGAACCTGGTGGAAGGAGTCCTAAGGCTCTTGTGCCTACTACCTGATGGCAGGAGCGAGAAAAGAGCATGACCTGGGTGGTGAGGATATGGACCTCACTTAGACATATAACACCATCCCTTCAGCGTTATTGCATCAAAAAGCTATAACTTTCACCTCTTTACAACCCATCTACCTAGCTAAATTATATTGGATGCCTTCATCACAGTAATTCCAGGGGTAATCCATTGCCATCATCATAATGCAATGATGTGTTTGCCAATGATTCATCAGTTCTTGATAAATAAGAGAGAAATGATATTATAGTATAGTTCCTAATCTAAAACAGAAAAAATAACCAAGTCCCATTTTGTGCTGGGTTCTGTGAAACAACACTGTTCAAAGTTTGGACTGGGAAGTTTGAATAGGTTGAGTCCATACTCACTGGTGTTAGAAGAATGAGAGGCAATAATAATGCAACATAAAAGATTCATAGAAATATTGAGAAGAATGCTGGCATTTTGACTAACAACATGGGGGAATCTGGAGTAACAGAGCAGAGTTTTATTATAAAGGGGTGCCCAGTAAGACTGAATGAGGAGGAGTGGTTTCCTCTCACTGGGAATCTTTGAAATTCCTTGCCTCAGAAAGCCATGAAGCCTTGAATATATTGAGAGCAAAGTTAGATTTATAATCATGATAGAAACAAGAGTTATGCTTATACGGTAGGAAAGTGGACAAGAAAAGATGCACATTATCTTACTCAAGTTTCAAAATTCAAATTCAAAGTCAATTTATAATCAACGTATGTATACACAGAATACAACTCTGTATTCCTGCAGGCCACCATGGAACAAGGAAACTGTTCGAGAAAACATCAATACCCAATGCATGAGAAAAGAACAAATTACGCAAACAGCAAAAAGCAAGCGGACTATCAAACACCAAACTAGCAGCCCAGTAGTATTCAGTTTCGTTCAGTTCAGTGTCACGCTGCTAGACCACTGCAGGCCATAGGGCAAAGCATTCTTCACTGAAGCGCCCAGGCTGCAGCAATCACCCCAATCAGACTGCTCAAAAACAGACATAAAAAGAGTAACTAGAATACGGGAACACATGTAACTCAAACCCTAAATTGCCCCAAAACAAGTCCACTGACTCTGATCAATCCTTGCAACGTGGACCACAAGACTCTTGCATTTTCCTCCGACAGCAGCTATTGAGAGGGAGAAGAATACCAGTCAAACGCAGAGAGACGGCACCAAACACCCACCAGTCCTCTGCTCTCATACTCATCAACTTCAACCTTACTCAAACACCACAATCGGATAAAAGCAATGGAGTCCATCATGGGCTTGTGCCCTTGACAAATCAATCGGAGAGAGGTAATGGAGTCAGTTATGGGCTAGTGCCCAGTTTCCAGGCTGTCAGAACTTCGGGCCACATATTCTCATCCAAAGCTCACCAAATTCCCTCAGAGACAGCAAAGCACCCAATCGATCCAAAAACGCACCATTAAAATAGAACTTACAGATTCCAATCACACTCAGTTTAGTTGTAGAATCATATTTGAAAGAAGAAGTAGTAAAAGAAATAGTTTTGTGAACTGTCTGTAGGATGTCGCTGATGGTCGCATTGTTTGCTAGCGCCATCTTGAAGCTAATGAATATCAAAGCAAAACTGATAGGCCAAATAACCTACTTTTCCTCCTATTTTGTATTACCTTATGTTTTGTGCATTTTTTGTGAATTAAATCAATGCACTATGGAGCAACACTGCAGACTCTTACCTGATGTTTCTTAAAATCTTTGACTCCAACGCAGTAAATGATTGCTCCAAGAGCCCTTGCCTTTTCAGCCTATAATGAAAATCATATCAAATTAGTGCCTGGTAAAAGAAATTCAGCTTAATTGAATGGTACTCTTGAAATTTGCAGATGACACCAGAACTGGCAAAATAGTAGACAGTGAAGAAGGTTGTCTAAGTTTAAAACAGGATCTAGTTCAATGGGAAAGTGGGCGAAGGGAATGACAGGTGGAATTTATCTCATATCTACCTATATAGAATATATCGCAAAGTGATGCATATTGGGGGAGAAACCAGGATAGGACATGCACAGTGAATACCAGCTCTTGGTAATGATGTTAAACAGGCTCAATTTTGGCTAGTTCCTTGAAAAATGGAACAAGGGTGGAAGGTAAAAGGCACGCTTGCTTACATCGGCTGAGGCATTAATAAGAGATGGGACACCTTGTTACAGCTATGTAAGATGTTGCTTAGGTCAAACTTGGAGCACTGCGTGGAGTTTTGGTTGCCTTTCTATATGAAGGACCGTATTCAGCTAGAGATGGTGCGGAAAAGGTTGTAAAGGATGTTAACCAGATTGGATTGAGTTACCTGATGAAATGTATATGCTGCTGTTTATTTTTCCCTTGGAGACATAGATAGGTAGAATGCCAGAGTCTGCTTCCACTTTTACCTTGGGAGGGGTGTCCGGATAAGTTGAGAGGCAGGGTATTGAAACAAGGTCTGAGAGGAAAATTTTCAAAACAAATAGTAGTTAGCACCTGGAATGAGCTGCCAGAAGAGGTGGCAGAGGGAGAAGAAGTAGCAACACTTAAGAGGCATCTGGACAGTTACTCGAATAAAGAATGCATACAGCAGGGGGTCCCAACATAGGGTCCACAGACTTCTTGCTTAGTGGTATTGGTCCATGGCATAAAAAGTTTGGGAACCCCTGGCATACAGGGATGTGGAATTAATGCAGACAAATGGGATTAATGTAAGGTAGGTATGGTGGTCAGCATTAACACAGAAGGTCAAGGGGCCTGACTCTATGTGGTACAACTGCACTCGAAATTTTACACTTACCTCTTCAAGTGTGTATGTCAACACAAGTTCCTTCAGTTCCCCATCAGTTAGAACAATAATAGCACTTGCAGTCTTCAAAGCTCTCTGTTCCAGTATCTGCTCAGCAGCCTAACAAACAGAAATAAATCATATTTTCAGTCTCAGGTTTAGTTTTTAAATAAATTACTGAGCATTTGTTCTATCACGTGCATCCACTTCTCTGAAGAATGGAACCAAGTTTTACAAGTTGTGGCTTACGATGAGACACTCCCTCATCTTTCACAAATTATATTCTTGAATCCCCAACTGTTATGAACTATTCGCAACCAAAACCATAGGCTGATGTTGGACGTTCCACACTGAAGCCAACTCCTTGTAGATAGGATCATAGCCAAATTAATTCTCAAACTTTTTATCATGTTTGAAAGCACCTGGCCGTTATCTATTTATTTAGAGATACAGCATGGAACAGTCCTTTTTGGCCCTTCGAGCTGCGCTACCCAGCAACCCAAACTTTTAACCCTAGCCTAATCACAGGACAATTTACAATGGCCAATTAACCTCCTAACCGGTATGTCTTTGGACTATGGGAGGAAACCGTGGGCCCCAGAGGAGGTAGGGAGGAGAAGATGGCGGTGCGACGCAGCACGCGCGGTCACTCCGAAATGATATTGTATGTGTTAACTAGGGGCCATGCACAATCCGGATTTGATGGAGACAGATGTGAGAAGCACGGAGGACCATCTGGAGAAACTTCTGAAATGCCCGCTTCGCTGCCGTTGCTACTGTGTGATCGAGAATCTCCGGAAGGGAAGGCCCCAAATCTTCAGCTTTGCCTATTGCCTGTTGCTGGGGCTGGGGTTGAAGCGCTCGGCAAAGATGATGCTCGGTGCTCGGTGTCAGGGGGCTGGTCGGAGGCTGGAAGTTTTCAGACGGACTCAAGAGTCGGCTGTGGTCGGGTGTTTCCAGGGTGCTGCATCGGCAAGTTTGCGGCGCTGGAGGTTCATGGCAGGGAGAGTTTCTCTTCCTTCTACCGTCTGCGTGAGATGACGGGACTTTTGAGAGACTTCGAAATTTTTTTTTGACAACTGTGCCCATGGTCTGTTCCTTATCAAATTACAGTATTACTTTGCACTGTCGTAACAATATGTTATAATTATGTGGTTTTTATCAGCTTTTTTTAGTCTTGGTTTGTCTTGTGTTTCTGTGATAACATTCTGGAGGAACATTGTATCATTTCTTAATGCATGCATTACTAAATGACAATAAAAGGAGACTGCGTGTCCTCATAATCTAAAACCCACGCCCACACAGGAAGAAACAGACAAACTTGCTGACAGAAGGTGCTGGAACTGAACTTCGAACTCCAACATTCTCGGCTGTAATAGCATCACACTAACTGCTACTCTACCATGGAGCTGTTATATTCTGTGCCTCTAAGATAACACAAAGTTAATGGATTTGACATTACATGAAATCACGTCCAATTGCAGTGTTCAAGCAAACAAGCAGTAAATCATTAACAGATTTGCCTTTGCAAGTTCACATACTTAAATTTTCAATAGTTGTATAAAGCGTGTGTACTATAAACTTTGCACATTTTTGTAGATGAAAATTAAATAAATAATTTAAATGCACCAACATGAATTTTTGATAATTATCAATGCATTTCTCAAAATATTGTGGCTCATTATTCATTCATCCTTATCCACAATTTTCACCAATTCTCCAAAAAAAAAATAGCAATTCCTCCTTCTAACAGGAGGAAACTAAACAAAGAAACTTTCAAACACTGAGGAAGATTTTGGTCCTCACGGTATCATTCTTTGGAAGGTTTTAAGAGATCGGAAGAACTTGTTTTTGCTGAACTCCCACCAATGTTACAGTTGAACATGGAGAGAAACACTACAAAAGTTCTGCAGTTAAATTTACTGCAAATGAAACTGACTTTGTATATTTAGTTTAACAGAACTAACAAAAGCAAACTGAGGCAAAGCAGACTGCCACAAGCAGATATAACAGTAAAAAAGGAATGGCATTATCTAACTGTGATTAGAACAAAATCAGTTGCGATTTAGTGATAGGACTGTTGTCATATAACCATACAGGACTTCTAACATCATTTTTTCTCTTATACTTTTCATGTACTGCATTTCAATAGGAGCATTCTCACATCAATGTTTCCAACCTCAAGCAAAGTCTAAGCCAAGACTCCAGTACAGAACTGTAATTGTTTAAAGATTTATACAGACCGGGCTTACAGAGAAGCATTCTAAATCTGGGATATATGCATTACAGGTGTAACTGTTACCCTACTCCTTCACAGCACATGGAGGCTAATCGTCCAGCCTGGTTTTAACAGAACTCTTCATTAACACATCTCTACAATTTTACATCAGGCAGCTGTAGCCTAATAACAGAGTTCCTATTCATCTGAACATTTTAATTATTTCTCAGCACTTCAATATGTTTTAAGCAATTTGCATCCATTGTAATCGATTACAGTATAAATATCGCTGAAGATCACAGATTTTTGAATTACCAGCTCAGTGTTTACAATTCCAACCAGCTACCTTTTGCCAGTGTGTTCCAAAGGCTGACTTCCACAGTGTGATGAAAGGTCTTGAAACAAAATTTTGTTTTATTTTCAATTATAAATTAATTCAGTGATTGTAATAAGGCACCCAATGAACACAAACTGAATAGCTAGTTTCAATATTAACCTTAGGCTCCATTCTATATTCTTGACTTCAACTCTATGCTGCAGGAACAATACCACTTTCTCTCTCTATAGATGCTTGTTGACTTGTTGAGTAACCCTGAAATATATTTTTTGTTTTTCAACAACTGGAATTGCCTCTTTGTTCAGTGTTGTGAGAAGACTTCATTCACTTACACATATCTACCTTATAAGCCATGCATAATTATAAAAAAGTATAATAATAATAGTTACTGGTTATTCTTCTTCCAAAAAGAGTTTAGTTCAAGTGGAAAGAATGTTTGGCTTTAAACTGCTAGTACAAACCATTCTGCCTTTCTTTATAACATGCACCATTAGTTTGATGAAGGAGCATGCAGAGTATTTTCCCAAATGGCCTAATTATCTGTTAATATGACTGCAGAGATTTTTAAAACACACTAAAAGTTGATATTTAATCAGCAGGAAGACACAGCAAATGCTGAATTATTAAAATAGAATCAGATTGCCCTGCGACCAAGGGTCTTCAGAAGAGTGGAAAAATTAGCTTTTATTTTGAACCACAAAGAGACTGATAAACTTGAGCCGCACCAAACCAAATTACTGAGAAGCTCAAAAAGAATTCCATCTTTGCCAATAGAGCACGATTCTTTGTGGTTAGTAATGTCAGTGGTTGGTAAGATCAATGTAACTGTATCTCATAAATTTGACCAGGTAAAATCATGCCACTAATTCTGGCAGAATATTGATACACTCAGCAATACCTACATAGCCAGGATCTTCCCCGCCCCCAACCACAGCAAAACATTGTAATTTATACATTTTATAATTATATATTGCAATAGGAATTATATATTCAAAAATAAATTAAATAAGTTGTGCAAAAAGAGGGGAAAATAGTGAGGCAGAGTTCATGGGTTCATTATCCATTCAGCAATCTGATATCGGAAGGGAAGAGGCTGCTCCTGAAACATTGAGTGTGCATTTTTAGGCTCTTGTACCTCCTCCATGATGGTAGCTGTGAGAAGAGGGTGGGTCCTGGGTGATGGACGTCCTTAATGATGAATGCCACCTTTTTGAGACATCGCCTTTCGAAGGTGTCCTCGATGCTGGGGAGGCTCGGGCCCATGATGGAGCTGGCTGAGCTTAGAACTTCCTGCAGCTTGTTCCAATCCTGTGCAACCAATTAGAATGCTCTCCATGATAGATTTGTAGGAGTCTGCAAGAAATTTGGAGACATATCAAGTCTCCTCAAACCTCTAGTGAAATAAAGCCGCTACATGCCTTCTTTGTAATTACATCAATACATTGCATGCAGGATAAATCTTCAGAGATGTTGACACCGAGGAAATAGAAAACGCTCACCCTTTCGACTGATTCGTTGAAGAGGACTGGTATGTGTTTTCTTGGCTTAAGTCCACAATCTATTCCTTAATCTCACTGATATTGAGTGCAAGGTTGTTGTTGCGATGCCACTTAGCTAGCTGTAATATCTCAGTCCTGCACTCCGCCTCGTCACCATCCAAAATTCTGCTAACAATAATTGTGGCATTGAAAAATGTATAGATGTTGCTTAAGCTGTGCTTAGCCATACAATCGTGGGTGTATAGAGAGAACAGGCTAAGCACGCATCCTGGAGGTACACTTGTATTGATTGCCAGTGAGGAGGCGATGTTATTTCCGATCTACACTGACTGTGGTCTCCTGGCAAGCAAGTCAGGATCTAGTTGCGGAGGAGATCCAGAGGCTCAGGTTTTGGAATGTGTTGATTAGCACTGAGGGTATGATAGTGTTGAACGCTGAGATGTGATCAATAAACAGCGGCCTGACATAGGTATTGCTATTGCCCAGGTTGTTATGTTCTGTGACTCCAAAACATTAAATTAATTAAAAGAAAAACACAGAGCCAGGACTATACATTTGTTTTGTTTTTACTTTTACTGAGATGCCTACATGTAACATGGCAACACAATGATGTATGCTTTTCACATACGATACATAATGCATTGCGAGTTATATGTAAAACAATAAAGAATGCTTAATCAAACAATAGCATATTTACAACATTACACAAATATTACTAAAATATTAAATACACAACACTTCTCCCTGTTTAGCTATAAACTTCAGCTCAATGCAGAATACATCTCAACTGCACACACAGTATTCTATAAATTACAACTACTACGTACAGGCATCCACAGCATCGTAAATTTTAAATTGTCACATGATTTCATCACCAAGGAGGATTTCTTACTCTTCTGGGAAAACATCTTTCCTGCCAAGGGGTTCAGCTGAGACTTGTGGCTGTGAAACAATCTCATGTTCAGGGGCCTCCTCCATGGTGGCACAGGAGTTGACTGTGGGACGGCAGGAACTGCTTCTGACAGCCCTCATACCTTTCTTCTGGATGTGTCAGCATCCCAAACGGAACTTGGCAAGCGTCACTAGACGATATGGATCACGTGTGAGAACAGTGTCTGACGTCCTTACCTTTTGGGAAAGCCACCTCACACTGCTCTGACCGTTGCCACTTCTTCCTGATCTGTCATAATAAGTTCAAGAGGTGGAACACAGTAGCCAGGTTTGGCAGGAACCTGTTATAGTAATTAATCAATCCTAAAAAGGACTACATCTGTGACTCGTCCTTTGGCCTTGGGGCATCCACCACTGCTTGAAAATTCTCGGCACACTTGCGTAATCCTTGCTCCATCTCCATCTGTAGATAGGCCTTACCCATATCCACTTTACTGAAGTGTTTCCCTCCAGAAAGGTTTGCAAGGAAATCCTCTACGTTAGGCAGAGGGTATTGACGTACTTTTAGTACTGGGTTGATGGCTACCTTAAAGTCATCACAGATTTTAACAAACACATTCTTCTTAGCTACTGGGATCACTGGCATTGCGCCAGGGCTCCACTCAACCTTGGAAAGAATTCCTTCAGCCTCCATGCAATCAGGTTACTAGCTAATTTATCACGGATGGTATAGGGAACACACGGGCTTTGTAAAGCTTGGGTGAGGCATTTTCATTTAACACTATTTTACCGATGATATGCTTGCATTTTCAAATGCCATCTTGGAAGGAACACTGCTGTGGCATCATCCAGTACTTTTCTTAATCTGGTTTCAGTTAACTCTTTTGCAGGTGATGTGGCATGCAAATGGTGGATGGATCTCCAATCAATTTGTAGTTGTCTCAGCCAACTCTCACCCCACAATACAGGCCCTCCCATTTTTACCACAGACAAGCTCAGTGTACCTTGGTCACTGTATTTCACTGTTACAAATATCATTCCCACACGAGTTACCTTTTCTCCAAAATATGTTCTTAGTTGGATATCTGCAGACTTCAGTTCAACATCTTTGAAATGCCATTCCTTTTGTGGAATGAACAAAATAACTGAGCCAGTGTCTAATTCAATTTTAACTAATTTGCCGTTACCTTCTGGTGTAAGCTATATTATTAGTTCTCACATTGTAAATTTCAAAGCTACCAAGTCTCATCATTATCAAATTTTTCATCCACAGTATGTGGATTAGTTCTCTTTTTGAAACTGCAGCTTGACTTTTTAACTTCACACCTACTCAGTGTGATCCACCAAGGCACAACACCAGAGGAAGGACTGCAAATACAGTAAGTAGCACAAGTCAAGAGGGGTACTGCTGAATTCTCTCAACCAAAACAACCACTTTTTGTATTGTGCCTTGACCCTCACCACGTTGTCCTCTGGAGTTCATAAACTCAAAGACATGGAGCTTAGGATGTGTGAACAGAACTTTTTCCCGAACATGAGTTCTTCAGAGAGGCACTTACAACTTGGTAGTATGGGAAGACAAAAATGGGGAATGTTATGTCTGCTGTCTCGGTATATCTTCCAGTCTCTCTGGGAAAAAGTTGTAGGGACATCCAGCACCACAGGTGGGGGAAAGGAAGATGGCCATGATATGAAGCACTACCATGCAAAACACCTTGGAAGTGGCATCAATAAGAACTGTGGTAGGAATGCGCTGAGAACAGAAGGTTTCAAGTTGTGGCGTCATTGGAGAGAACCACCAAATCCTGCAATATGAAGAATCAACTGACAAATAGCAAAGAAGGCAAGGTAGGCAGATCTGTGGCTTTGATATATCCCATCTACCCAAAAATCTGGCTGCTGAGCCTGCTTTGAGTATTATTATATTGCAACAGTTGACTACATGCCCATGGTGCTAAATATTAGTTCAATGTCTAGGAGGAATCAGCAGGTATATGACAATAGGAACCGATGATAACACGCTGGATGCAAGAGTCCTCAGATAGGTTACAAAACTGCAAAATATTCAGCAAGAGCATAGCCTCCAAGGACATGTTTTAACAATATACTCTTTCCTTATTTTGCTTTAGTTTAATATTGAGGACATATAAAAACTTTTACAAAACCTCACACATTCATAGGGAACCAAGCCAAGCCACAAACTTGCCTCCTTCTCAAACTCTGGGACAGCATCCTCAGGGCGAGACCCTGTATGCACTCTCTCTGTAGCCCAGCCACTGTCTAGGCCTTCATATGTCTCACCATACAGCTCATGTGACAGGAGGCCCAGGAAAACTGGAGCCATGTACCCGTGCAAGGAGTAAGGGTGAATCAGAACAGCAGCCAAACTGAACAAATTCTGAAGAAACCAAATGTAGTTTTGTGTTTGTATTTCTACATGACGTGTTATCTTTATTTATGTGAAGTGATGAAAATATATCAACATACTGTAAATTATTTATGTAAACATTAAATGGGTGCATCAACTGGTTTACCACCTCAGCTCGCAATTCTGCATATAAAAATCTCATAATCAGTAAGGTTTTATATTAGCAAATCACATGAAAATATTCTGCAACTCAGCTGAAAGCCTGAGCAGAGCAAAGGGGAAATGAGCCAAATGAGCAATACATATTAAAGACCATGTTTTGTTTGGAATAATCAAGGGAGCACTTCCTGCCACGAGTCATCATTATGACCACAACATAGTATTTGTATCAGGGACGCATAACTTATGTCATTCTACATGCAATAATTCTTTTCAAGACAAAATTGGATCAGACTTACCTAGGAATGCCTGCTCTGGAGACTCGGAATGAGTAAGTTTAGCAGTGTAGCACTGAACAGACAGCAAAAACCTGCCCTCCTTCCCACATTACATGTACTCCCACAAGCATGTACCAATCTTAACCCACGGCTTTCATCCCCAGCCAACCTCCTGGACTTTCACCCCCACCTCCAACATCAATATTAGCCCTATACCTGCTTCCCTCTCCTCCTCACCACATCCACGCCGGAGAAGTCCCAATCTTTTCATCCACTATACGCCAGTGCGAGTCTAATTCTTTTCCATGCATCAGACCACTGCCAGTTAAGTCCCCAACCCTTTCCACAATCCACATCAGTAGCAAGGGCCCCAACCTCATCCCTCGCTTCCCTCAATACTGGTGCTGGAGCAGAAACAACGTAATCCATGGGCAAGTGACAAGCAAACTCACGGTCTGCAGTACATCCAATCCTGATGCCGAGTAAATACAAGTCACATTTTTAAAATTATTATATTAACACACAGCACAATACTGGAATTGCGTGTACACAGAGCTACATAGCAATTACCAAAATTATAGAATTAATTCCCACAACAAAAATGAAGCAAATTTTAGAATGGCCTTCAGATGAATTTCAACAGGTATTTCATTTTCATCAACTAACTTATACGGAATTTCAAAGGTCCCATGCAATAACCTTAAGGACTATATATTATACAATGGCAATATCTATGCTCACCATTAAGCTACCATCATTACATTTACTTGGAATAGAACATCCAATGTACTTGCCATGCAAACATGTTTTTACAATTCCACGGTTTTACCAAGTAACTGAAAACTGCAACTTACCATTTTAATCCCCAGATGCATGTAGGTATCACCCACAGGATTTACTTGTCTGAGATCATTAAGACCTTTTCTGATCAGAGTCCTATTTGGGGGAAAAGAAACACAGTGAACGTACATGCTAATAAATGATTTTTGAGAAAATTCCCAAAGTTTCGGTCTATTTTGGGAAGAACACAGAAACCCTACAGGGTGTTTTATTCCTGAAACACAGAACCATACATGATCCAAAGAGACTGGATCAATGTTTTCTCTTGGCCAGCTAGATCAGCTCTATTTGAAATTAATTACTTTTCACAAATTCAAATTGTTCCCTGGCGTAATCCTGTTAAGTTACCAGTCAAAGGTAATTTTCCGAACAATGTTTAAAAAACAACAAACAATGACCAATATTATGCTTCATTCGTGGGAAAATCAATTAAATTTAAAGACGTAGGAAGAAATAGCAAGGAAGCAAATCTTTTACCCCACTAAGTCCAAGTTGGGCATCAACTACCTATTCATACTAATTCTATCTGAACCCTCATATTCCCAACTACTTCCCCCACTCCACTCAAGTTCTACCATTCATGAACACACTTGGGCTAACTTGCAGAAGTCTATGAACCTAACAAACCCACATAATTTTGGGATGTGAGACAAAATCAGGTGGTCCTGAGACAGCCTACACAGTCACAGGGTAAATCAGAATCAGGTTCAATATAGAAACATAGACAATACAGGCCCTTCGGTTCACAAAGCTGTGCCGAACATGTCCCTACCTTAGAACTACCTAGGCTTTACCCATAGTCCTCTATTTTTCTAAGCTCCATGTAGCCATCCAGGAATCTTTTAAAAGACCCTATCGTTTCCACCTCCACCACCGCCACTGGCAGCCCATTCCACACACTCACCACTCTCTGCGTAAAAAACTTACCCCTGACATCTCCACTGTACCCACTTCCAAGCACCTTAAAACTATGCCCTCTTGTGCTAGCCATTTCAGCCCTCAGGAAAAGCCTCTGACTTATCCACACAATCAAGGCTTCTCAATATCTTGTACACCTCTATCAGGTCACCTCTCATCCTCTGTCGCTCCGAGGAGAAAAGACCAAGTTCACTCAACCTATTCTCATAAGGCATGCTCCCCAATCCAGACATATGTCATAAAATTTGTTAACTATGCAATGCAATATATAATAATAGAAAAGGAACTGTGAATTACTGTATATATATATTTTTTTAAATAGTTAAATTAAATAAGTAATGCAAAATAGAAATAAAAATGTAGTGAGGTAGTGTTCATGGGTTCAATGTCCATTTAGCAATCAGATGGCAGAGGGGATGAAGCTGTTCCTGAAATGCTGAGTGTGTGCCTTCAGGCTTCTATACCTCCTTCCTGATGGTAACAGTGAGAAAAGGGCATGACTTGGGGGATGGGGGTTGTGGTAAACTATATAGGTTATAACTGGGTTACCTGTCTGGACACACTCCTCTGCTGACTGCTCCTGTGGCTCCTCCCACAGACCCCTGAATAAAGGCGATTGGGCCATGGCTCCTCCTCTCAGTCCAGGGGCAGACACTCAGCATGCTGGAGGTCACATTTTACTGCTAGTAAAAGCCTTTCAGTATTTACTCTACTTCCAGTCTTTTGGAGTTATTGATGGTGCATCAATTTTATTAGCAGTAATTTTAAAGCATGGAACGCACTCTGAGACCCGACAAGTTAGACCTCGACCCGCAAACACCTGAAGCTGGAAACGTTTTCGAACTCTGGCTGGCCTGCTTCGAGTCATACCTAGAGGCGATTGAAGTGACCGAGTTCACAGCGAAGCGCAGCGTTCTCCTTTCCAGGGTCAGTCCACGGGTCTACTCGATGATCAGAGACCAGCTGAGCTACGATGGCGCGATGAGCGCCCTCAAAGGACAATACCTGCGGCCGGTAAACACCATCTACGCACGGCATCGCTTAGCGACAAGGCACCAGCAGGCCCGAAAGTCAAGTGCTGAGTTGTCCAGGCACTACAGACGCTCATGAGGACCTGCGGCTGCCAAGAACTGACGGCAGAACAGCATGTGGAGCTCCTAGTGAGAGACGCTTTCATCATGGGGACCAGGTCAGTGTATGTGCACCAGCAGCTGCTGGAAAAAGCTGATCTTACCTTACGTTCGGCGATTGAGCTGGCCGACACGCTGGAGACGGCTCTGCACAACTCTAAGGCTCTCCAGGCACGTGATCCGATGGCCTCGTGGGCGCCGCAAACCCCGCAACCCGCCTGCGAATCAACCTCAGCGGCTGCCAGTCGCAAGTCCGCGAAGTGCTACTTCTGCGGACTTGAGAAGCACCCCCAGAAACGCTGCCCAGCCTGAGGAGCTACCTGCTCCAGCTGCAGAAAGAAGGGCCACTTCGCCAAGGCCTGTAAGTCCAAACTGCGAGCGGGATTGGGCAGCGCCGCGTGCGAGGCATGGAAGTCGCCATCTTGCCTGCCTCCATCTTACCTGCACACTGCCACCACATGCGAGACATGGGGGCAGCCATCTTGGTTGGCACCACCTCCCACGACCAACGGGTGCTCACGGGGCACCCCACCACGCCGGACCAAGACAGCGACTCAACCTTCATCTCTGTGACCCTTGACCAAAGTGCTCCCCACCAGCTCGCAAGGTCAATGATGGACAGCCTGATGGAGGGACGCAAGACAAGCTGCCTGTTTGGGGCAGCACGGAGAGTTTTATCCACCCGGACACGGTGCAGCATTGCGGACTCGCGATACGGCCGTTAAGTCAGAGGGTCGCCATGGCTTCCAGGTCGCATACAACAGACATCCGGGGGGTAGTGTAGCGACGCTAGTGGTGCAGGGCACAGAATATCGAGACTTTACATTACTGGTCATGCCTCAACTGTGTGCCCCTGTGCTATTGGGGCTTGACTTCCAGAGCCACCTGAAAAGCGTGATAATGGAGTATGATGGGCCCCTCCCACCAATCACTGTCGTAAATCCCCAGTTTTGTAGGAATACGTCACATACCCCTCTACTGACCACCCACACACACACCGACCCGCACATCCCACCCAACACCATCCCAACAGCCGCACTACTGACACCACTTGCAGCCTCTCCACCCTCAAGATCCCTCCCCCACCGCTGTTCGCCAACCTGACCCCCGACTGTAAACCTGTGGCAACTAAAAGCAGGAGGTACAGCGCGGGGGACAGAGCCTTCATTAAGTCGGAGGTGCAGCGGCTGCTCAGGGAGGGGGTCATTGAGGCAAGCACAAGTCATTGGAGGGCGCAGGTGGCCGTTGTTCAGAACGGGGAGAAGAACAGGATGGTCGTAGACTACAGCCAGACCATCAATAGGTTCACGCAACTCGACACGTACCCTCTACCCCACATCACGGATATGGTCAATCAGACAGCACAGTAAAAAGTGTACTCCACCATAGACCTAAAATCGGCTTACCATCAGCTCCCCATCCGCCGGGAGGACCGCCCTTACACTGCCTTCGAGGCGGACGGCAGGCTTTATCACTTCCTGCGCGTCCCCTTCGGTGTCACGAATGGTGCATCTGTCTTCCAGAGGGCAATGGACCGGATGGTGGACCAGTGCCAACCGAAGGCCACGTTCCCATATCTGGATAACATCACCATCTGCGGTCACGACTGGCAGGATCACGACAACAACCTCCAAAAATTTCTCCAAGCGGCCAAATCTTTCAACCTCACCTATAACAAGGACAAGTGTGTGTTCGGAACCACCCAACTTGCTATCCTTGGGTGTGTCATGGAAAACGGAGTCATTGGCCCTGACCCTGACCGTATGCGCCCCCTGTTGGAACTCCCTCTTCCCAATACCCTCAGAGCCCTCAAAAGGTGCCTGGGCTTCTTTTCATATTACGCCCAATCGGTCTCTAACTGCGCAGACAAGGCCCGCCCCCTGGTCAAGTCCACCACATATCCCCTCTCAGCCGAGGCCCACGCGGCCTTCAGCCGCATAAAAGGGGACATTGCCAAAGCAGCAATGCATGCGGTGGATTAGGCCATTCCCTTCCAAGTAGAGAGTGACGCCTCCGACTTCGCACTGGCTGCTACCCTCAATTAGGCGAGAAGGCCGGTGGTGTTCTTCTCCTCTCATACCCTTCAAGGCCCTGAAGTTTGGCACTCCGCAGTGGAGAAAGAGGCCCAGGCCATAGTGGAAGCTATTAGGCACTGGAGGCACTATCTCGCCGGCAAAAAGTTCACCCTGCTGACTGACCAGCGCTCAGTCACATTCATGTTTAGTCACCAACAGTGGGGCAAAATCAAAAATGGTAAAATTCTGAGGTGGAGAATCGAACTCTCCACCTTCAACTATGGCATCATGTACAGGCCTGGGAAGCTCAACGAGCCCTCCGATGACCTATCCCGGGGAGCATGCGCCAGCGTGCAGATCGACTAGCTATACGCCCTACATGTAGATCTTCACCACCTGGGGGTCACCCGGCTTTTCCACTTCGTGAAAGCCTGGAACCTGCCTTACTCCCTTGAGGAGATCAGGACAATGACCAGGGACTGCCAAGTCTGCGCAGAGTGCAAACCGCACTTCTACCGACCCGAAAAGGCACAACTCATCAAGGCCACCCGCCCCTTTGAGCAAGTGAGTGTTGACTGTAAGGGCCCCCTTCCCTCCACCGACTGCAATGTGTACTTTCTTAACGTTATCGACGAGTACTCGCGGTTCCCCTTCGCCATCCCCTGCCCCGACACCACTACCACGTCAGTTATAAAAGCCCTGCGCAAGCTCTTCACTCTGTTCGGATACCCATGCTATATCCACAGTGACAGAGGGTCCTCGTTTATGAGTGATGAGCTGCGCGAATACCTACTGGCTAGGGGATTTGCAAAGAGTAGGATCACGAGCTATAATCCCCGGGGGAATGGACAGGTGGAGAAGGAGAATGGCACAGTTGTGGAAAGCCACACTCTTAGCCCTCAGGTCAAAGGGACTGCCGGTCTCCCGCTGGCAGGAGGTCCTTCCCGAGGCACTCCACTCCATCCGCTCCCTGTTATGCACGTCCACCATTGCCACCCCTCATGAGCGGCTCTTTTCTTTTCCCAGAAAGTCGACCACTGGAACCACCCTACCAACTTGGCTGACATCCCCGGGGCCAATGTTGCTCTGGAAACATGTGAGGAGCAATAAATACTCCCAGATGGTCGAGAGGGTTCACTTACTTCATGCGAACCCCCAGTATGCCTATGTAGTTTTATCTGATGGGTGGGAGGACACGGTTTCCATCCATGACCTGGCGCCCACAGGAGCACCGGGCCCCTACCCTGAACACTTCATGGTGACTATTAACCCCGTACCCACTGATATATATACCCACGAGACACCGTGGACTCCAAGCCCTACACAGACACCTCACAACACTCCCATACTGGGCGCGACGCACACGCACGAGGGATTACCGACGCCTAACATGCTGACACCTCAAGTCAGGCTGGAACCAGCACAACCACCGTTGCCGGTGCAATCACCACCGGTGCTACGTCGATCACAGCGACGGACTCGACCGCCTGATAGACTTAACCTGTAAATACACTTGTTTTAAATATTGTCAGTCACTTCACCCTGCGGGACTCTTTTTAAAAAAAAGGAGGGGAGAATGTGGTAAACCATATATATGTTGTAACTGGGTTAACTGTCTGGACACGCCCCTCTGCTGACTGCTCCTGTGGCTCCTCCCACAGACCCCTGGATAAAGGTGATTGTGCCGCTGCTCCTCCTCTCAGTCCAGGACAGATACCCAGCATGCTGGAGGTCACATTTTACTGCGAATAAAAGTCTTTCAGTATTTACTCTACTTCCAGTCTTTTGGAGTTATTGATGGTGCATCAGGGGTCCTTAAAGGTTGACACCACCTTATTTAGATATTGCTTCTGAAGATGTCCTGGATTCTACAGAGGCTAGTGCCCATAACAGAGCTGACTAATTTTACAATATAAAATGGTAGTATGGTTTGCATGGTAGTTTGAAATATTTTATTTGAAATAAAACAGGGATACAGTACAGCAGCTATCAGAGAAATTGTCTCACCGTTCTAGTGACTTGGGCCTGGGTTCAATCCAATGCAGTCTGTGTGTGAAAGATCACCGGAATTTCCAGATACAGGAAATGAAAAGTTCTTGCTAGTAGAGATAAATAGATGTTGATATGAAGGTAGATTATTCTGGGTAAGAATGTTTCAAAAGTGCATCTGGTGTAGGTGCACATTGCCAGAGAATGCTGTGTTCCATTCTTCAACATCTTTTCCCACCATACATTATTAATATCAGTATGTGCCATGTTGTATGAAGTAGGTGATCATCATCTCATGACCATGATTCTTCTTGGCAAATTTTTCTATTATTACCTTCTTCTGGGCAGTGTTTTTACATGATGAATGATCCCAGCCATCTTCAATACACTCCAGAAATTACCTGCCTAGCATCAGGATGTGATAAGCACCAGCAGCTCATATGACCATCCACCATCTGCTCCCATGGCTTCACATGACACTGACTGGGGGGCTAAGCAGGTGAAAATTGGCTGGCTGACAGAAAACAAAGAGTAGCGATTAACGGGTCCCTTTCGGAATGGCAGGCGGTGACCAGTGGGGTACCGCAGGGTTCAGTGCTGGGACCGCAGCTATTTACAATATATATTCATGATTTAGATGAGGGAATTAAAAGTTACATTAGCAAATTTGCCGATGACACAAAGCTGGGTGGCAGTGTGAAATGTGAGGAGGATGTTATGAGAATGCAGGGTGACTTGGACAGGCTGGGTGAATGGGCGGATGCAGTTTAATGTGGATAAATGTGAGGTTATCCACTTTGGTGGTAAGAACAGGAAGGCAGATTATTATCTAAATGGAGTCAAGTTAGGAAAAGGGGAAGTACAACAAGATCTAGGTGTTCTTGTACATCAGTCTCTGAAAGCAAGCATGCAAGTACAGCAGGCAGTGAAGAAAGCTAATGGCATGCTGGCCTTCATAACAAGGGGAATTGAGTATAAGAGCAAAGAGGTCCTTCTGCAGCTGTACAGGGCCCTGGTGAGACCACATCTGGAGCACTGTGCACAGTTTTGGTCTCCAAATTTGAGGAAGGACATTCTTGCTATTGAGGGAGTGCAGCGTAGGTTCACAAGGTTAATTCCCGGGATGGTGGGACTGTCATATGTTGAAAGATTGGAGCGACTGGGCTTGTATACTCTGGAATTTAGAAAACTGAGAGGGGATCTTATTGAAATATATAAGATTATTAAGGGATTGGACACGCTAGAGGCAGGAAGCATGTTCCCACTGATGGGTGAGTCCAGAACCAGAGGCCACAGTTTAAGAATAAGGGGTAGGCCATTTAGAACGGAGTTGAGGAAAAACTGTTTCACCCAGAGAGTGGTGGATATATGGAATGCTCTGCCCCAGAAGGCTGTGGAGGCCAAGTCTCTGGATGCTTTCAAGAAGGAGATGGATAGAGCTCTTGAAGATAGCGGAATCAAAGGTTATGGAGATAAGGCAGGAACTGGATACTGATTGTGGATGATCAGCCATGATCACAGTGAATGGCGGTGCTGGCTCGAAGGGCCGAATGGCCTACTCCTGCACCTATTGTCTATTGTCTATAAAACATTCCCACTAAACGAAATATCCTCACCCCCTCCACTTAACCTAGGCTTTTCAATATTTGATAAGTTTCAATTAGATCCCCCCCATCACTTTCCTAAATTCCAGTCAGTACAAGCCTAAAGCCATCAAACACTCATATTTTAACCTTTTCATTCCTGGGATCATTCTCGTGAACTTCCTCTGAATGCCCACCAATGTCTGCAGATATTTTCTGAGATAAAAGGCCCAAATCTACTCACAGTACTCCAAGTGCGATTTGACCACTGCCTTATAAAGTCTCAGCATTACATCCTTACTATTATATTTTAGTCCTCTTGAAATGGACACTAACATTGCATTTGCTTTCCTTACGACCAATTCAACTTGCAAGTTAACCTATGAAGTAGGTCTCCCAAGTCCCTTTGCACCGTTGAATTCTAAATTTTCTCCCCATTTAAAAAATAATCTCTGCCTTTTACCAAAGTACATGACCATACACTTCCCTGCATATATTCCATCGGCTACTTCTTTGTCCATTCCCTTAATCTGTCGAAGTCCTACTGCAGACTCCCTGCTTCTTCAACACTACCCGCCCCTTCATCTATCTTCATATCAACCGCAAACTTGGCCACAAAGGCATCAATACCATGATCCAAATCATTGACATATAGCATGAAAATAAATGGTCCTAAAATTGATCCCTATGAAACACCACTAGAAACCAGCAGCCAAGCAGAACAGGTCCCCTTTATTCCCATTCATTACCTCTTCCCAGTCAGTCACTCTTCTATACATGCAGGTGTCTTTCTAGTAACACCATGGGCTGTTGTTTAGCAGCCTCATTGTGTGGTGCCTTATCAAAGAACTTCTGAAAATCCAAATAAACATTCACAGAATCTCCTCTGTCTATGCTGCCTGTGAATTCCTCAAAGAATTAGAACAGATTTGTCAGACAAGATTTCCCCGTAAGGAAACCATGCTGATGTTGGCCTATTTTATCATGTGCCACCAAGGTAATGCAAAACCTCACCCTTACTAATGGACTCCAACTTCTTTTCAATCACTGAAGTCAGGCTAACAGTCCTATAGATTCTTGTCTTTTGTTTCTCTCCCTCTTAAAGAGTGTTATTTGCAATTTTCCAGCCCTCTGGAACCATTCCAGGATCTAGTGATCCTTGAAAGATACTTCCGATGCCTCCACAATCTCTTTAGCTACCTCTTTCAGAACCCCGAAGTGTAGTCCATCTGGTCCTGGTGACTTATCTACCTTCAGACCTTTCAGCTTGCCAAACACCTTCTCCGTGGTAATATTAACTGCACTAATTTCTGCACCAACATTTCAATTTCAGGCATATCGCTGGTATGTTCCACAGTGAAGAATCGCGCAAAATATTTATTAAGTTCACCCTCATTACTACAGCTTCAGCTCCATTTTCCAGCAGTCCACTAAACACTCTCATCTCTCTTTTATTCTGTTTTTCTTTTGGTATCATCTTTTATATTATTGGTTAATTTACATTCATATTTCATCGTTTCACTCCTTATTGCTACTCTTGTTCCCTTCTGTTGGTTTTTAAAAGCTTCCCAATCCTCAAGCTTCTCACTTGTATTTTCTATGTTGTAAGCCCTCTCTTTTGCTTTTATGCTGTCTTTGACTCCCCTTGCCAGCCACGGTTGACTCATCCTCCCTAGGAATACTTGTTCATCTTTCAGACCTATCTATCCTTTACCGTCCAAATTGGTCATAGCAACTCCAGCCATTGCTCTTCTGCCATTATCCCTGCTAGTGTGGGCTTCCACTCAACTGTGGCCAGCTCCTCTTTCATGCCTCTGTAGCTCCCTTTACTCCATGGTAATACTGATATATCTAGTTTTACCTTCTTCCTCTCAAACTGCAATGTGTATTCTACCATATTACAATCATTCTCTCCTATAGCTTCTTTTACTTTCAAAGTTCAAAGTAAACTTATTATCAAATACATATACTGTGTGTCACCATATACATCCCTGAGATTTGTTTTCTTGCAGGCATCCACAGTAAACCTAAGAACCATAATAGTATCAATGAAAGACCACAACCAACAGGGTGGACACATAACCAATGTGAAAAAGACAACAAACTGCAAATACAAGAGAAAATAATAACAATAATAATAAATAAGCAATAAATATCGAGAACATGAGAACATGCTCTGTAATCAAATCTGGTTCATTACACAACACCCAATCCAGAATCCCCTTTTCGCTTGTTGGCTCAACCACAAGCTACGTAAAAAAGCCATCGTGTAGGCATTCTACAAATTCCTTCTCTTGGTATCCAGCACAAACCTGGTTTTTGCAATCTACCTGCATATTGAAATCCCCATAACATTGGCCTATTTACATGGCTTTTCTATCTCCCATTGTAATTTGTACCCCACATGCCGGCTACTGTTCTGAGGCCTGTATAAAACTCCCGTCAAGGTCTTTTTACTCTTGCAGTTTCTTAACTCGACCCACAGGAGGGTACATCTTTTGATATTATGCTACCTCTAAGGATCTGATTTCATTTTTTACCAACAGAGCCATCTCACTCCCTCTGTCTACCTGCCTGCCCTTTCGATTAAACGTGTATCCTTGGATATTAAGCTCCCAACTATGACCTTCTTTCAGCTAGCCACACTCATGGTGGAAAAGGTTGCCCTTCATGTTCCTATTAAATCTATACCCTCACAACCTAAGCCTACTGTCCTCTCGTTCTTGATTTCTCAACACGGGGAAAAAGATCTCAATAAACTAGACTGGATATGATTTCCAAATAGTTAAAAAGCAATCAGTATCAGAGCAATGAAAGGCATTCAAAAAGGAGTAGTGAAGAATCAATATAAATACAGACGTATGGAAGGGAATGTGGCTGTTCCTAGTTCTACACCACCCCAAATATTATGAGGAGCATACAGGCAGGGATAATGTAAGAAACTGGATCAATAAGACAATGGAGAACTCAACAAGATGGGGCCTAGAATCATATAGAAGTATAAAAGAGCTAGAGCATAATTAAAAAGGCAATGAGGAAAAATATAGATAGCTAAAGTTTAAAAAAGTCCTAAGATGTTTTATAAATATGTAAAGGAAAAGAGGATTATAAAGAATCAGTACCATTAGACAGCAAGATATCAGCCCAAGTATGAAGGCAGAAAAGCCAAAAATGAATTCTGAATAAATTCTTGGCATCTGTCTTCATTTAGAAGAGGCAATATAAACAGTGAATTTATGGAAGAATTGTGTTAAGCATTTAGAAATTATAAGCATTGAGCAAGGGGAAACCTGAAGCAGTCAAGCATGTTTAAAGGGGAATGCACTATCAATCCCAGTTAAAATACGTACATAACCCAGCTTGGAAAAGAAGAGGGAGATTGGGAAGTATGGAAGCAAAGAGTCTAACGTTTTGTCTCGAGCTATGCAGAGAAGTACAGTTGCTAATACAGACCCATTGTTTACATAGAGATGCAGAACAGACTGAGCAACATAGACCAGTCAATCTGACATTAGTAATAGACTAATTCTTGGAAGTATATTCTAAAGGGTGACATGTATCAGCATTTAAGAGAAGTACAAGTTACTCAAGGGCAGAAATTGTTACGGTAGGTTCGTGGCTGACTAATTTAACTGAACCTCCTGCAGAAGCATCAAGATATTTTAATGAATACAGCATTTGTGGCATAATACAGTCAAGTTCCAACACAGACCTTGATGAAAACACAAAAATTCAGGCACTGTTTCTTTTTTTTTTAAAGACAATGCATTTGCTAGAATAATCATGAAAATAAAAGTCTATAGGGTCAGAGGAAAACCATCAAATAGGATTTAAAATTGACTTATTGGCAAAAATGCAAATGGTGACAGTCAATAGAAATTTTCACGACGGGACCACTCTGTGCCTTGGGACACTGCAGAACTCTATACAAGGCCATTGCACTTTGTGCTTTAAATATTATTTGGCCTTAAATGCAGGAAACACAATTAAGAGGTTTGCAATCACATCATGATTAATAATGTTTATTATTGAGAGAAAAAATTCTGAACTATAGAATGGTGTCAACAGACTGAATAGATGGCAAAAAACCATTCCAGAGAGCAGGTAATAACAAAAAGATCTTGACTATCTACCCAACTTGTGCCTCTCATAATCTTATCAACTTCTGTCAGGTCACCCATCAGCTTCCTCTACTGCAGCCTATTCTATCTCTACCCATAACTAAAATCCTCAAACCTAAGCACCATCTTTTCTGAATTCTCTCCAGTGCAATCACATCAATGAAGGAGGAGGAGGAGCTAGGAAAGATGGTGTCTTTTCTTCCTTTCTCTCTCACTTTCTCTTTCTCCCCACTCCCTACCCCCCTTCTCCTCCCCACTCCACCTACCCACTCCCCTCCCCCACTCCCCACTACCCACCTCCCCCCCACCCCCTCCTCTCTCCCTCATCTGGCAGCTTGGAGAAGCAACACATAAGATTGTAACATTGGAACAGTGAGTTGCTGGTCTCCATGCTCATTGATGTAGGACAGCGATGGAGAGAGAGAGCTTGTCTGAGACACTGATGTGCTGGATTATGGACCATAGTTTTTGATGGACTTCTGCTATTGCTTGTATGGTGGAGGAGTATGGTGCTTCTGCTGGGGCAAGAAGGGGAGAGTCAATGCTCTTGCTGCTCTGCGTTCGATGGGAAGGCAAAGGGGGTTTGGGGGTTCTAATGCTTCTATCGTTTATTCTATGGGGTTTCTTGTTTCGTGGCTGTATGTGAACAGTAGGAATTTGATGTTGCATTCTGTATACTTTCTGTGATATTAAATTGAACGACTTGAACCAGTGTTCTGTAAGGTTACAGCTAACATATACTCTACGCTCCAACTGCGAGCCTCAGCTGTGGCAGCGCGTTTGTGCCTTTGAGCAAGTCACTTAATCACACATTGCTCTAGTCTGTGCGAGGAGTGGCGCCCCACACAGACTTCCAATCTGCACCTTGTAAGGCATGAAAATGCCCAACGCAGGCCTCTCATGGTCTGAGTCGCTGTTCCCTCCCTACATTATGAAGGCAAGCCTGCCAAAAATAAACAACTGAATCCCTAGGTCTTTTTGTTCATCAACATAACATAGTGCCTTGCCATTTACTGTATACGTCCTATCTTGTTCGATTTCCCAAGATACTTTACTTTGAATATATCAGCATTGTACATATATGCTGATATGTCTGACAATATAATTCTTGCTCAGTCTTGCAATAATTTCCCACTATTTTAAAGCATTTTTAATGGTTACTTGAATGATCTATCACAAGCAATGGAATATTACATCTCCAATTAGTTGACTTGGCTGCAGTCATCTTTCCCTGTAATGATCTGGTGATGTCCTAGAGATTTCTGAATGACATCATGCCCTTCAGCCCATCAACTTCCCACTGTTATGATCTTAGCAATGCTGTTTGCTATAGAAATTACACTCAATTCTGCTGATGTTACTAATACTGCAGTGGATAGTTCCTATTTTGTCAGCTCTGATGTGGGTCGAACATATGCTTGTTTCATTTGCCTACACATCCCTGGTCCTGCCAATATACGGTCTCAATGTTTTTAACTTGGTTCTGACTTTTCATAATTTAATCTTGTACATGCATTACTTATCCTCTCCACAGTGCAAGAAAGGATATACTTTTTAACATGGTGAGTGAAGTGCTGGATTCCTTTTATATGTCATCAACAAGTTGTCTTATTCCTTCCTGGTCCTGTGAAGGACATAAGCTACACATCTTTCCATTCAACACCCTAGATGGCAATGTCTTATCAGCCCTGACACCACAGCTTAGAGTAACAACAGGTCAAGATCTGGGTGTCCCTTTATCTCGCTGCTTTTGATAGGGCTTCAATATGTGTCTTCATTAACATGTCTTCCTGGATAGTATTAAGATCACAATTGTAATTCTGTTTCACGCCTAGATCTCTTGCAATTACATCCACAACTCACAAATGATATAGTACATCTATTCATTTCCTGGTTACATTTGAAATCATGACTCAGAAGCTTCAAGAGTCATCTTTCCAATATTATTCATTTCCTATATAGGACATTCCTGTGGCTTTGGTCTAATAAATAGTGAAAATCTACTTGAAATTCCCTTCGTAGAGATAGAATCAGAATCAGAATCAGGTTTATTATCACCGGCATGTGATGTGAAATTTGTTAACTTAGCAGCAGCAGTTCAATGCAATAATAATAATAATAATAATATTAATAAGTAAATCAATTATGTATATTGAATAGATTTTTTAAATGTGCAAAAAACAGAAACACTGTATATTAAAATAAGTGAGGTAGTGTCCAAAGCCTCAATGTCTATCTAGCAATCGGATGGCAGAGGGGAAGAAGCTGTTCCTGAGTCTGAGTGAGAAAAGGGCACGCCCTGGGCGATGGAGGTCCTTGATAATGGGTGCTGCCTTTCTGAGACACCGTTCCCAGAAGATGTTCTGGGTACTTTGTAGGCTAGTACCCAAGATGAAGCTGACTAGATTTACAACCTTCTGCAGCTTCTTTCTGTCCTGTGCAGTAGCCACCCCCACCCCTCTCATACCAGACAGTGATGCAGCCTGTCAAAATGCTCTCCACGGTGCATAATTTACCACATACACATACGGTACAACTGCTGATAGGCCTTTTGTACTTTTATTTATGCTAGTGTTGAGTACCTTGGATGCAAATGCTGTTAGCTCATCACATTAGCCCAATTACCATCAGCATATAACCTGTAGCACCAGAGATCTCAACACAAGAGACCACTGTTACACTAAGATAAGGAATGCCGATCGCTCCATGCCCATAGTGCATTTCGGTAAGTAAAATAACTTGGTTGTCCTTCTCCTGCTTGCATACAGGCAGAGGCTAAAGTGCAAAGCTCCAGAGATTAGGACAACAAAGAGGTGGTCGCAAGAGGCAGAGGAGTGGCCACAGGATTGCTTCGATTCGATGGACTGGGCACTGTTCCTCACTCACAACACTCTTATGTTCATCTTAAACAGTTCACCTTTCACCCTTATCCTGTGACCTTCAGTTCTAGTCTCCCCTAACCTCAGTGGAAAAAGCCTGCTTGCATTTACCCTATCTATGTCCCTCAATTTTGTACGCCTCTATCAAAACTCCCCTTATTCTCCTATGCTCTAGAGAATAAAGTCATAAACTTTTCCTATAATTCAGGTCCTCAAGTTCTGGCAACAACCTTGGAAATTTCTCTGCACTCTTTTAATCTTATTGATAAATTTCCTGTAGGTAGGTGGCCACAATACTGCACACAATACTCCAAATTTGGTCTCACCATTGTCTTACACAATTTCAACATGACATCCCATCTCCTGGACTTGGTACTTTGATTTATGAAGGCCAATGTGCCAAAGACTCTTTGACATCTCTACTTGTGATGCCACTTTCAAGAAATTATGAATCTGTATTCCCAGATCCTTCTGTTCCACCACACTGCTCAGTGCCCTACCGCTCACCATGTAAGATCTACCCTGACTTTTCCTCCCCATGTGTAAAACATCACACTTGTCTCCATTGAATTCCATCTGTCATTTTTCAGGCCAGTTTTCCAGCTGGTCCAGATCCTACTACAAGCTTTGATAGTCTTCCTCACTGTCTACATCGCTGTCTACAATGTCCCCAATCTTGTTGTGAACTGCAAATTTGCTGATCCAGTTAACCACATTATCATCCAGATAGTTGATATAGATGACAAACAACAACAGAACCAGCACTGATCCTTGCGGTACAACACTGCTCAAAGGCCTCCAGTCAGAGAGGCAACCACCTAGTAACACTCTCTGGCTTCTACCACTAAGCCAATGTCTAATCCAATTTACTACCTCATCCTGAATGATGAGTGACTGAAACTTCTTGACCATCCTCCCACATGGGGCCTTGTCAAATGCCTTGCCTTTCTGTAGATGGCATCCACCACCTTGCCTTCATTAACTTTTCTGGTAATCTCCTCAAAAAACTCAATAAGATTGGTTAGACACAACCTACCACACACAAAGACATGCTGACTATCTCTAATCATTCCTTGTCTATCCAAATACTTATATATCCATTCCCTTCAAATACCTTCCTATAACTTAGCCACTGCTGACAGCAGGCTCACCAGCTTATAATTTCCTTGCTTATTTCTAGGGCCTTTCTTAATCAACGGGACATCAGCTATCTCTGCGAGGGCTCCTGCAATTTCTGCTCTGGCCTCTCACAAGGTCCAAGGGAACACCCTGTCAAGCCCTTGGGATTTATATATCCTAATTTGCCTCAAGACAGCAAACACATCCTCTTCTGTAAACTGCACACAGTCTATGGTTTTACTGCTGTTTTGCCTCACTTCTATAGACACTGTGTCTGTCTCTAAAGTAAATACAGATGCAAAAAATCCATTTAAAATCTCCCCCATCTCTTTCAGCTCCATGCATAGATGGCCACTCTGATCTTCAAGAGGACCAATTTTGTCCCGTGCAATCTTTTTGCTCTTAACATATCTGAAGAAGCCCTTGGGATTCTCCTTCACTTCATCTGCTACAGCAACCTCGTGCCTCTTTTTCTTCTTAACTGTTCTCTTGCATTTCTTATAATCCTCAAGTATCTTGTATTTTTTTTTTAAATCTCTTTTCAGACCTGGACAGTGGCACAGACTTCAACTGTCTGAAAACTCCCACATCCAATAACTCCATGCAGATGTGTAATTCCAGTATCTAACACGTCTTCATGTTCTCCATCATCTCCCTTGACATAGATCCTTCCACTTAAATTCATTTGCTTCAGTCTTTTAATTTTTATTCCTTGATGTTCTCTTTACTGAGCGAGACAGAAGTGTAGACTGTGCTGTGGTTTCCATGATGTGCTGAGCGGTGTCCAAAATGCGCTGCAATTTCTTAAAGAGCATTTGTCATACCAAGCTGCAATACATCCAGATAAGATGCTTGCTATAATGCATTGATAAAAATCAATGATGGTCGAAGGGATACGCCAAATTTCTTTATTATCCTGAGGAATTAGAGGCACTGGTGAGCTTTTTTGACCATAGTGCCCATATGTCCAGGTTACCACAGGTTATAGATGATGTTCATTCCCAGGAACTTTTCGCAGTGCTCAACTTGCTGCCGTTTAACCTGTATTCAGTATATATTTTTTCAGACACAGAGTGGCAAGTCCTTCAGTTCCAGTGGAAGTGGAGAAAAATCACACGGAAGGCATTCAAGGGTGCTGTTGAAAAGTTTCTTGGCAACTACATGTGGCATAAGACATGTAATTAACATCACTCTCTTCTTCAGCAGTCCCTTGGGATTTAACACGCCCCATTCCCGTGTTCTGGCTTGTGAGGTGGCTAATGAGGCTTATGTGGGAACTGCAGACTCTTCCAGAAATGAGGCACGTGGGTGGCAATAGTCTTCCAGTACCGAAGCCCCCAGAGACATGGAGTCTAGAAGAGGCAGGAGAAGATGCCATGATGCATGAACTAGGAATGGAAACGACACAAGATTGAGACAGATTTTGAATCCTTTATGTCAAATAGTCTCTTCTGATAACCCAATCTGAGTTAAGTGAGACTGGCGTTTGTCAAAGGCAAAAGTAGGATTATTGGGTTAAAGACTACAAGGATGGAATCTGCTGTCACCAGGCACAAAAGTTTCTGTGAAGGATTTTGATACTTGAGACAGATGTTTCCCACAATAACTGATGCCAAGATTAAGGAAGGAATTTTGTTGGTTCACAAATCAAACAGGTCATCATTAACAGGCAATTCAAATAACTTCCAGTGGAACTTGAGAAAATCACATGGAAGGCATTCAAGTGTGTTGTTGAAAAGTTTCTTGGCAACGACAGAGCACCAAAATATGTGCAGCTGGTTGACAACATGTTTCAAGCGCACAAAACCATGAAGTGCAACATGTCATTAAAGATTCATTCTCTGGATTTCCATTTAGACTTCATCCTGCAAACCTTGGTACTGTCAGTGACTAGCGTGGTGAAAGGTTTCACCAGGACATTGCAATCATGGAGAAACAGCATCAGGGCAAATGGAATCAATCAATGCTGACTGATTATTGTTGGACAATAATCAGTGAGAAGCCTCAGACCCTGAGTACAAACAAAAATCATAAACAAAGCATTTTCCACTTAGTTGAACTATTGCAAAGTGTCAGCACGGTTATGCAATTAGACACATTATTTTCAATAAAGGTCAATTTCTTGTTTCTCCATATTCCTACATGATACAAGTAGCGTGAAATTATATTTGTGTTCAGCTTCAAGCAGTCTATCATAAACACAAAAAATTTCTGAGAAAGCAACAGTTTTGAAAATATTCGCTATCCAATATGTTATAAATTCTGTATTGATACAACAAAATCTTCTTAAGAAATTAACTCATCAAACCTAAAATAATCCCCACTATATTATGGATCTTCATTTGCAAGTCAGCCCAGGCAGTAACAGTGGGGTTCATTACCAGGCAAAGTTAATAAGCAACAGTTCTCCTTGTAGTAGAGGATAATACGTTCACAGTAGGGAATAGCAAATTCTTGGTTCTGTAGTACAGGGGAGAGAGATGGGGGTGGTGGTGAGCATGTAGCAGAGAAATAAAAGGAACCCCTACCGCATTGGTACCAGGAAGTGAAAGTCTGTAACAGGTTCAAATGGCCTGAGCCACAAGCTGTAGGTTAAAGTGAACCATAGTAAATTCTTCAACCAGAGAACATCTGCAGATGCTGGAAATACGAGCAACACACACAAGATGCTGGAGGAACTCAGCAGGCCTGGCAGCATCTATGGAAAAAAGTACAGTTGATGTTTCAGGCCCAAATCCTTCAACAGGACTAGCGAAAAAATGCTGTGGAGTAGATTTAGAAGGTTAGGGGAGGGGAGGGAGAAACACCTGGTGATAGGCGAAACCTGGAGGGGGAGTGGTGAAGTAAAGAGCTGGTAAGTGATTGGTGAAAGAGACAGAAGGCCATGGAAGAAAAAAGGGGGAGGAGCACCAGAGGGATGCGAAGGGTGGGCAAGGAGATAAGGTGAGGGAGGGAAAAGAGGATGGGAAATGGTGAAGTGGGGGGTGGATAGGAGGCACTACCAGAAGTTTGAGAAATCTATGTTCATCCCATCAGGTCGGAGGCTATCTAAACGGAATACAAGGTGTTGTTCCTCCAACCTATGTGTGGCTTCATCATGACAGCGAAGGAGGCCATGAATGGACATATCAGAATGGGAATGAGAAGTGGAATTAAATTGGGTGGCCACTGGGAGATCTTGCTTGTTCTGGCGGACGGAGTGTAGATGCTCGGCAAAGCGGTCTCCCAATCTACGTCGGGTCTCACCGATATACAGGAGGCCACACTGGGAGCACTGAACACAATAAATGACCCCAACACACTCACAGGTGAAGTGTTGCCTCACCTGGAAGGACTGTTTACGGCCCTGAATGATAGTGAGGAAGGAGGTGTTGGGGCAGGTGTATCACTTGTTCCAAGTAGCAGGGTGGGAAGAGGTATAGTTCAGGTAGCTGTAAGAGTCTGTCTATCACAAACCCACATCGGCGGATCGGGGTTCAGCATGGGTGCAGGAAGCAGCACCAGTGCAGTTGCTGATGCAGTGAATGAAAAGTGCAGGACAGTCACCAGTGTAGGCTTGAAACATAGACTGTTCCTTGTAGCTAACAAACAGGCAGGCAGAGCTGGGACCCATGTGAGTGCCCATGGCTACTCCTTTTATAGTAACCTCATACCTAGTTACCAGCCTAGCAGCGGCTTCATAAAGCTCAAGGACAGAAGCTTTCACTGAATATATTGTATAAGGTATTAAGGACCTCCAGCACCCAGGGTATGCCCCTTTCTCACTGTTATCATCAGGTGGGAGATACAGAAGCCTGAAGGCACACACTCAGTGATTCAGAAACAGCTTCTTCCCTTCTGCCATCCGATTCCTTAATAGACATTGAACCTTTGGACACCACCTCATTTTTTTAATACATAGTATTCCTGTTTTTTGTACAATTTTAATCTATTCAATATACGTATACTGTAATTGATTTACTTATTACTTTTACTTTAATTGTATTTTGTTTTCTCTTCTATATTATGTATCGTATTGAACTGCTGCTGCTAAGTTAACAAATTTCACATCACATGTTGGTTATAATAATAAACCTGATTCTAATTCTGAAACAGCACAGTAGCATAGTGTTTAGCACAGCACTTTACAGTACAGGTGACCCGGGTTCAATTCCCTTTGCTGTCTGTAAGGAGTTTGTACATCCTCTCTGTGACGTGTGTTTCCTCCGGGTGCACTGGTTTCTCCCACGGATAGTTGATCATTGTAAATTGGTCATTGTGGCCGAATCCCCGTGATTAGGCTGGAATTAAACCACGGCTTTGCTGGGGGGGGGGGGGGGGCATGGCTCGAATGCTACTCACTGATAAATGCTAAAATAATTTCTACCATTAATTATCTTAGTTCCACGATTTTATCAATTTTCGTGATTCTCAAAACAGACAAATGTTTGCAAATACAAACGTTTCAGCAACATTGTTGTTTTTTCTGAGCAATGCTGTGAACTGATGACTGGCAATGCCAACAGATTTATTCTAACTCAGTCACCACAAATAGTTGCAGCTTGGTAATTTGTAAAGCTCCCAGATCTCAGCAAATAAAGAAACAGCGAAACATTTAGAAAGGAGTAGTTCCATTAGACAGACGCAGCATGGATTCAGAAAGGGCAGGTCCTGTTTGACAAACTTACTGGAGTTCTTTGAGGACATAATGAGTGCAGTGGATAGAGGGGAACAGGTGGGTGTCGTGTACTTGGATTTCCAGAAGGTGTTCGATAAGGTGCCGCACAAGAGACTTATAAATAAGATACAGATGCATGGAGTCGGAGGAAGTGTATTGGCAGGGATAGTGGATTGGTTAACCAATAGAAGGCAGAGAGTTGGTGTAACTGGGTGTCTCTCCGGTTGGCAGTCAGTGGTGAGTGGGGTGCCGCAGGGGTCGGTGCTGGGCCTGCAGCTATTTACCATTTACATTGATGATTTGGAAGAGGGGGCTGAGTATAGCATAGCAAAATTTGATGATGATACTAAACTGAGTGGAAAAGCAAATTGTACAGAGTATGTGGAGAGTCTGCAGAGGGATATAGATAGATTAAGTGAGTGGGCCAAGATCTGGCAGGTAGAATACAATGTTGGTAAATGCGAGATCATCCTCTTTGGAAGGAGTAATAGAAGAGCAGATTATTATTTAAAGGGTGAAAGATTGCAGCATGCTGTTGTGCAGAGGGACTTGGGAGTGCTTGCTCATGAATCACAAAAAGTTGGCTTGCAGGTACAACAGGTTGTTAAGAAGGCAAACGGAATGTTGGTCTTCACTGCTAGAGGGATTGAATTCAAGAGCAGGGAGGTCATGCTGCAACTATACAGGGTACTGGTGAGGCCGCACCTGGAGTACTGTGTGCAGTTCTGGTCTCTATACTTGAGGAAGGATATACTGGCTTTGGAGGCAGTGCAGAGGAGGTTCACCAGGTTGATTCCAGGGATGAAGGGGTTAACCTATGAGGAGAGATTGAGTCACCTGGGACTATACTCTCTGGAGTTCAGAAGAATGAGAGGGGATCTTATAGAAACATACAAAATTTTGAAAGGGATGGATAAGATAGAAGTAGGAAAATTGTTTCCATTGGTAGGTGAGACTGGAACTAGGGGACATTGCCTTAAGATTCAGGGGAGAGGAGTTATGATGGAGATGAGGAGAAACTGTTTTTCCCAGAGAGTGGCGAATCTGTGGAATTCTCTGCCCAAGGAAGCAGTTGAGGCTTCCTCACTAATATATTTAAGAAACAGTTAGATAGGTTTTTACATAGTAAGGGAATTAAGGGTTAAGGGGAAAAGGCAAGCAGATGAAGCTGAGTTTACGGACAGATCAGCCATGATCTTATTGAATGGCGGGGCAGGTTCAATGGGCCGGATGGCCTACTCCTGCTCCTATTTCTTATGTTCTTAAATAAATAACTGAAAACCTGCCTTCCCATTTTTCACATTGTTTTCCTTTTCCCACACTGACAGCCTGAAGATTTTTGCTCATGTTTTCAACTTACGTCAACAACTGCTGAATCAGAAGCCTTTTATCTTTTCCTATGAACTCTTGCCCAGTGTAATTTTCTTTGGTATGGTTATTTCAGAAATAAATGCAGTGCTCTCCAGAATTAATTGTTTACCTCTGTTTGAGCACTGTTATTAATAGAAGTTCACTGCAAAGTTTCAACCAAATGTATTACAATCACATTTTCAGAGCTTTTGGGAGTCATGTTGCTATTTGAGAAAAGTTTGCATGTGCTTGCATGTGTGTTTCCAGTATTCAAACAGTGTAGCGTCGACTTAAACACTACACTGCCAGGGCAAACCAGAAACCATGGCTGACTGCAGAGGTCTGTGAACTGCTCAGGACTTGGGACGCTGCTTCAGATTGGGGATAGGACGACTCTAGGGTCAGCAACAGCCACATTTTCCCAAGCCAAAAGGAAAGCAAAGCGAGAGCACTCACAGAAAATTCACAGCCACTTTTGTGGCACCAGGTACACGCGGCGCATGTGACAAGGTATACGAACTATAGCATTACAAGTCCAGCCTGCGTGAAAGTGACAGCAACATCTCCCTTCCTGTTAGGCTGAATGCCTTCTATGCACGATTCGACACAATGAATGATGTGACATCAAGGAAAGCCGCCTCTCCTCCTGAGGAAAGCCACTCAGTCTGGCCGTAGCTGAGATGAGAAGGATCCTGGCAGCGTAAACCCATGCAAAGGTGTACAGCCGGTCACATAACTGGTCAGGTGCTGAAGCCCAGCTCATACAGGTTTTAACAGACATCTTTATTATCTCTTTGCAATAGTCCCTGCAGACTTTGAAGCAACCAGCCTCATTCCATTACCCAAGAGAGTGACAGTAACTAGCCTAAACAATAACCGCCCAGTAGCACTAACCTCAACAATTATTAAGTGCTTTGAGCAGCTGATCAGATAAAATCCCACCTTCCAGCTTCGTTGGACCCCTTCCAGTTTGCCTACCAGTCAAACCAGTCCACCGATGACGCTGTAGTCTCGGGCCTCCACTCCATCCTGTCTCACTTAGAAAACAATGCTAGGATGTTGTTCTTCAGCTTGGCACTTAACACAATCATCCCTCAGAGGCTGGTGGGTCAAATGCCATTGTTGGGACTCAACACCCCTCTCTGTAACTGAATCTTGGACATTTTGATGGAAAGACCCCAGTCAGTCTGTGTTGGCAGCAACATGTCAAGCTCCATCACACTGAGCACTGGTGCCCCCAGGGCCATGTGCTCGGCCCGCTGCTGTTCATGCTGTTGACTCACAACTGCACTGCCAGATCCAGCTCAAACCCCATCATCTAGGCCACTGATGATACAACAGTGGCTGGCCTCATCAGCAAGGAGGTAGAGAGGCTTGTCAAATGGTGTGATAATAACAATCTAAGTCTCAACGTGGACAAGACAAAAGAGATGATTGTGGACTTCAAGAAGGTGCAGGTCAATCACTCTCCATTGCTCATCAAATGCTCTGCCGTGGAGAGAATGAAGAGCACAAGGTTCCTTGATGTGCACAAATGGAGGATCTAACCTGGATCCACAACAGCTGCTCATTAGTCAAGAGGGCACAGCACTGCCTGCACATTGTGATACACGTCATTATGTGGTGCAGAAACTACAAAGGATTGGACCTACAGAGGATAGTAAAATCTGCCAAGAGGATCACCAGGGTCTTCCTCCTCCACACCCCCATTTATTAGAAGTATTGTATACGACGGGCCCAAAGCATTGTCCAGGATCCCTACCAACCATCCCACAATCTCTTTAACTGCTACCTTCAGGAAAAAGATACAGAAACATCAGGACTAGGACTGCCAGACTGGGTAACAGCCTCGTCCATCAGACTGTAAGACTAATGGATACCCTGCCACCACCAAGGTCTCATCACTAGAAAAGCAAGACGTTTTCTGTATCGTTTACTGTTTACCTGTGCCATGCACTAAGTGCACTTTGAATTATATTTCATTATCTTGCTTGCGGTAATATTTTGTTCTTATTTGCTAAGTGCGATATATGTTTTGTGGGTGCACTAAGGCCTGGAGGAACATTGTTTCATCTATATATATGTTCAGATAACAATAAACTTGAACTTGAGCTGTGGTATTGAGTGTTAAATCAGTCAGATTCCTAATGTGTAAACAAGTCAACTGTGAAATTTAAGATCCAATTAAATCAAGGGGAATTTGTATTATAACAAGAAATCTTGGTAATAATTACAACAAAATCTGCCTCGACTGTTTAAAAAAAAACAACAGAAAACATCTGCTATTCTTGTCAATCTGTCCTATCTGAGGCACCACTCAACGAGCCACTCAATTGTGTTATTAAAACTGCATTTAAAAGAGTGGAGCAATTCAAAACACAAATACTGCCACACAAGCTCAGCCACTCGTACTGCTAAACACTTATATCCTCACCACACACTAACTTATAGTCATCTACATGTCGTAACACATTCATTCGTCAACATGACACACAGTGCCAGCTTCACTCACACCCCAAGTTGTAAACTCAGTCAGCTCCATCATGGGCACTGGCCTCCATAGTATCCAGGACATCTTCAAGGAATGAAGCCTCAAAAAGGTTGTGTCCATCATTAAGGGCTCCCAGCACCCAGGTTATGCCCTCTTCTCACTGCTACCATCAGGGAGGATTACAGGAGCCTGAAGACACCTACTCAATGATTCAGGAACAGCTTCTTTCCCTCTGCCATCAGATTTCTGAATGGACATTGAACCCATGAACACTACCTCACAACATTTTTGTTTTTATTGTTTGCACTACTTACACACACACACTTACTGTAAATTCATTTTTTTCTCTATTAATATGTATTGCAATGTATGCTACCACAAAGGCAACAAATTTCACAACATATGGTGGTGATATTAAACCCGATTCTGATCTTCCCCAAACATCACTAACCTGCAACACACCCAAATGTACAGTAATAGTTTATAAAAATCGCAATGCTGTCTCTGAAATGGATGTTGTCTCTGCAGTTCGGACGCAGTGTTAATCAACAGGAGAAACTTCTCCAAGACAGTGGGTTCTCTCGTGGTCATCACCTCACACAAATGGAAGAGAGGTTCTTTGTCCTCCTCATAGCTACAGGATGACACAAGGCCAAAATGAGCCTGTAAATTTCCCTGCAAAGTATGTCTCCTATGTCCGCGGTTCATAAACGCATATCCTATATTTGGTTTTAAGCAGAGCTCTATAGGACAGTTCGTGGTGGGTAAGTACACTTCTGCGATCATCAACACATCCTCCAGGGTACACTCAGCAACCTGTTCAGGTATCCTCATAACTTTCATGGTTTTACAATGGTATATGATTTTTGAAATCTGTTTTTTTTTACAACTGTCAAATAAAATGCCCACTTTAAGAAACAACCATTATAAAATGGTGCTGCATAATAAAAGAACATTGGCTATACTTGACACTAAAAGCACATCTGATACTCTAGAACATCACTACCACAAACGTTGTGAAATTTCTACACTTCACAATATGCCAGGAAATGGTCAGAATCATGTTCCACTCCAACTAGAACTGACACTACGTAATGAAGTTTGCAGGAAGTTCAAGCTGTCCCAATGTATTTTATTGTTTCTAACCATACTCCAATTAGAATGTCTTCAAATAGTGGGATGTAATGAATCTGATCATCAGGTATCAAGCAGATATCGAACAGGTGGCAAACATCAGTGGAAATATGGGAAAGTTTTCAATCTAATCTGCTCCCCAAATCTAGCTTCAGATTATACAAATTATCTACCCAAAAACTTCCAGCCATAAACTAAAACTGACAGCTGAATAACGTCTCGCTAAAAGATAATATAAACTAGTTGGCTGTTCTGTTTGGCTAAGCCTTCTCTTCAATAATGAAGGGATTAAAGCTCCTACTGGTTTCTCAGGTAACTTTTTTAGTTTTACTAAGAGAAACTCAAAAATGTTATATTTGTTGAAATTATATTGACATTTACAATTAAAATTTTATTGATTGATAATTGAAACTCTATTTTACCGGTTCTCTTAAAAGTATTCTTATTAATTTAAAAGAATGTTAAGAGATGCTTTCTACCAGACTCTACTTCCACCAGTTACAACATCTTCCGAGCTAAATTTCAATGCTGTACATGATCTGAGCCGTAGATGTAGTGTATATGGATTTTAGCAAGGTATTTGATGAGGTACCCCATGCAAGGCTTATTGAGAAAGTAAGGAGGCATGGGATCCAAGGGGACATTGCTTTATGGATCCAAAACTGGCTTGCTCACAGAAGGCAAAGAGTGGTTGTAGACTGGTCATATTCTATATGGAGGACAGTGACCAGTGGTGTGCCTCAGGGATCTGTTCTGGGACCCCTGCTCTTTGTGATTTTTATAAATGACCTGGATGAGGAAGTGGAGGGATGGGTTAGTAAATTTGCTGATGTCACAAAGGTTGGGGGTGTTGTGGATAGTGTGGAGGGCTGTCAGAGGTGAAAACGGGACATTGATAGGATGCAAAACTGGGCTGAAAAGTGGCAGATGGAGTTCAACCCAGATAAGTGTGAGGTGGTTCATTCTGGTAGGTCAAATATGATGGCAGAATATAGCATTAAGGATAAGACCCTTGGCAGTGTGAAGGATCAGAGGGATCTTGGGGTCTGAGTCCAAAGGACACTCAAAGCTGCTATGCAGGTTGGCTCTCTGGTTAAGAAGGCATACGGTGCATTGGCCTTCATCAATCATGGGATTGAGTTTAGGAGCCAAGAGGTAATGTTGCAGCTACACAGAACCCTGGTCAGACCCCACTTAGAGTACTGCACTCAGTTCTGGTCACCTCACTACAGGAAGGACATGGAAACCATAGAAAGGATGCAGAGGAGATTTACAAGGATGTTGCCTGGATTGGGCAGCATGCCTTATGAAAATAGGTTGAGTGAACTTGGCCTTTTCTTCTTGAAGCGACGGAGGATGAGAGATGACCTGATAGAGGTGTACAAAATAATGAGGCATTGATTGTGTGGATAGTCAGAGGCTTTTCCCCAGGGCTGAAATGGCTAGCACAGGAGGGTATAGTTTTAAGGTGCTTGGAAGTAGACATAGAGGAGATGTCATGGGTAAGTTTTTTTATGCAGCGAGTGGTGAGTGCGTGGAATTGGCTGCCGGCAGCGGTGGTGGAGGCAGATACGATAGGGTCTTTTAAGAGACTCCTGGATGGCTACATGGAGCTTAGAAAAATAGAGGGCTATGGGTAAAGCCTAGGTAGTTCTAAGATAGGGATATGTTTGGCATAGTTTTGTGAGCCGAAGGGCCTGTATTGTGCTGTAGGTTTTTCACGTTTCTAGAAAGAAGGCAAAATCTGAATGCTACAAGTTGACAGTATGCAAGAGCAGATGGACCAAAGGTTGCTTAATTTTTGAAGCTAGCAAGCCAAGTTCAGAAAGGAAGTATGATAACAGGTTACAGGAGTGGAAACCATGATCTAAAAAAAAAGGAAGCTTTACAAAATTGTTATAAATTGCTAGTTAGGCCTCAGGCAGAGTATCATCAACAGATCTGGACACCAGACCTCAGGAAGGGTGTCAAAGCCTTGGCAATATTACAGAGGAGATTAACATGATAAACTAGGGTGAGGAATTCACACATGTGCAGAGATTAGAAAAACTGGAATTGTCCTCCCTAGCAGGGAAGGGAAGAGCAAATAGAATTATTCAAAATTATGTGTTTTTCACAAATTCGAGATACAGCATAATTTCTTTAAACAAACATTTCAAAATCTGGATTGCACATCCTGAAAGATGCTTTGGAATCCAAAATCTGAAAAATCTGCCGGGACTTCCAGAGGAAAGTGGACACATGGATAAGAAGCTGTAATTTACACATTGTAAAAGGGAAAGCAGGCCACCACAGGTGTGATATATCAAATGGTTTTCTTTTGCTAAGCTTCGATAATCCAATTAAATTGCTGCATATCCCACTATCAACTCAGATCTCAGATTGTCTGGCCATGTGCAGACTTCTAGCAAATCCCATGACAAAATTAGCTCAAAATGCAGAATGGTTTTTAACGTGCTGTCCACAACATTCAATCAAGTATTTTTAAGCAGACTTACGTTTGCTCCAGATAATTACCAGGGATGCATATTGAGTGCCTGAACCAATTGTGGTTACATCAAATGAGACTGTGCAGCAAATTTCAAATTTCCAGCACATAAACTTGGCAAATTCGCAGAATGCATAACAATTTTTAGCCCAATAGCTCTAACTAACAAGTGCAGCCACAACGGGGCAAATATGCGATAAATTTAATGATTGCTCCATAAAATTTATGACTATTCCTCATAGATTAATCGTTATATATCCCATGTCCCACAGACCGATCAGTGCACTCCATAACATGCAAGTCACTGAAATTAAAAGAATTACTTTAAGCCCCTTTGTTAAAATTATCACATTTTTGAAGCATATAAATGTGAAAGAGTACGCAAATATACATACACATACTATGTACAGTTTTTTTGTCCTACACCTATGGTTTACCGCACTACCAAAGAAATTTATCAGGATATTGAAGCATCTTTAAACAATGTCTGTCAAGAATAATAACTATTGGCTCTCATATAAAAATGTATTATTTAACAGAGTGAAATCTGTTTTCAAAAGGACACATAACCATAAAACATTTCATCTATTCTATAATCAATTTCAATACATTTTGCATACTGGTGGCAAATTAATTGGTTATTTTCTCAACCAATGGAAAGCTGGAGTAGAATTTCAAACAGGTTAACTAATTGGATGCGCATAAAAATCTAATAATTCATAACTATCGTTAATGCCATTGTAAATATATTTGAGAACTGTTACGTGCTTAAGAGCTGTTGATGAAATAATGATTTGCCAATCAAAACCTGAACAAATTAGAAACTACGTCATAAAACTGCTTGGCTTTGAATGATTATGAGTCAAGAGTCATAAAAAAAAACAATAATCCAGACTTCAACTTTCTTTACGCATATTTCTGCTATATATGAACATAAAGAACAGGTATCCATTGGAAAGTTCAGTTCCATACAGAAAAATCAACTTCTTCTCCATTGTACGTATCAAGCAACTAAAGAAAGTTACTTTTTATGTCTGACAGCATATGCTGCCAAATTACACCAAGCATAACTAGAGTTGAAATTGGCTGATAACTGTCACATGTACTGAAGTCCTTCTTCTCACTGCTGCCATCAAGGAGAATGTTCCGCAGCCTGAAGACACACATTCAACATTTTAGGAATAGGTTCTTTCCCTTCACAATCAGATTTCTGAATTGACCATGATCCCACAAACTCTACCTCACTTTTCGCATTCTGTATTTATTTTGCTATATTTCTTATTGTAACATAATGTAATTTTTAATATATTGCACTGTGCTGCTGCTGCAAAACAACAAATTTCACAGCAAATGTCAGTTATAGCAAACCTGACTCCAGTTCTGGTACAGTGAAAAACTTGTCTTAAGACCAATTCATTACACAGTGCATTGAGGTAGTCCACAGAAAATAATGGATCAGAACTACAAGGAAATAACACTGCTTAATATGCATAACATTATTACCACATCAATAATGAAGCAATTTGCGGTGAGAAAGACATATGGTGCAAATTGCACCTCGTCATAATTTGTGCCACTCCATCATTAGCTTTGGAAAAAAATCACTGGCTAATCTACAGGATGAATAGAAAATTGTTTGATGTCTTTCAGCAAGAGAGCCACATTCACTGAGTTGCTGTAAGCAGATGAGTCTGTGTGTTGCTCACTCAAAGGCTCAGCTCCAAGTCACTCTTGACTTATTCAGTGATGTTTGTGAGAGAGTTGTAATCAGGAAGTATCTTAACATAGGTACGAGTTTTGTGAAGTTACTCCACTTGTTCTTTATAATCAGCATGAGAAGTATATGAATCTAAACATGACAATGTTAAAACTGTCAGATATATTAACCAATGACCTAGCATTTAAAAGAAATCCTCAAAAATGTGACTGTTCCTTCCTTTGGATACTTTAAAGATAACGAAATTAAACTCTTCCATGACCTTTTTCTTACTTTTCCTTTGGCTGTCTTTCTTTTTCTCTCAATGAAGTCCTTCTGTCTCTCTCTCCCAGACTTTACCTATCTTTGTTTCATTAATTTGGTCTTTAGTCAGCCAATTTCCTACGCCATTGTTTCTCATCTTCCCTGATCCTTTAATCTCATTTGGATGAAATAGATAGTTTGCTCTATCAATTCATCCCCAGTGTCCAATTGATCCTGCATTATCTTCTTATGCCTCCAGTAATTTAAGGTTGCAGCACAGCTCCCTGAAGAATACCATTTGTCACATCTGGCCATTCAGAGAACAGGCGTTTCTCCATTATTCTCCAGTGTACAAACTCATACTCCATCAGCTTCTTCCTCAGCAACATACCTTCCTCCCACCCCTACCTCTTGCCTGAACATAACTTCCTTTCACTCTACATCAACGGGTTCTGAGATAGATTTACAAGTTCACAGTGTGATCCACACTCTACTTCAGTCGTTGAGGCATGAGGTGCTTTAGGCCAGCATGCTGCGTACTCAATAGCCGTCAAATGTTTAATGGCATTCTGGCTGCTTCTCCACTTCGATCATTCACAGGCCAGGAGTTCCCAAGAGTTGGAAACGTCCCTCGACAGTTTTACCAGTTATCTTGGTAATCTTTTGCCACTGACGGTATCTCTTCATTGCTTTGGTTTATCTGCTGTAGGTAGTTCATGTTTCTCCGAATATAGGGAAGGGTAGTGATCACTGAAGTCCAGCAGACATTGGCAGTGCAATGATCTGAGACTTTAATTACTGCACACACTTTGTCTGAGATGGGAAGACTGCGCTGGTAGACAGGAGACAGTAATCTGTTTCTTCACCTTACTTGACATATAACTCCCAAAATGTTTATGTTTTCTGTAGTTTGCTGTGGAGCTTAATTGTTGGAGGGAAGGTCAGTAAAGGACCTTAGCTATTAGAATGATTACTGCCACCCCACCTGCCCTCATGCGATTCAGTGAAAGAGTCAACAGCAGTTTGGAGTGTGACCTAGGAGTGTGGTTATTCACAGGCTCCACCTACTTACTGCAGCTCAGTGACTGTGCTTGGACTGTGGTGCTGGAGAGCAGGTGACACAGAATGAACGGCTTCTCATTCATTCTCTGCAGCCCACTCGTCTGGGGTGGGCCAGTTACGAGTCATGCCACAGGTGTCATCAAACAGCACACATTTCTGAGGATAGCCAAATTTGACAAGGAACCCCCACAATCATTATTGCTTGATAGAACTTGGAAAACCCAAAAAAAAATCATTCCAGCACCAGCAGTACCAATATTCCCCTGAAACTGCTGACAACCAGACAAGATCTGCCTCCAACTTAGTGGGCTGTAAAAGCGGTGGAAAATTCTTCTGACCATTGATAATATTCCAGGATATTTAAAAACTTTTAAACAGAAGCATTTATTTAAGTGTTATAAAATAAGTTGAATGAAAAATATTGACAAATCACTAAAAATATCGAAGTGAAACATTTTTTGTTTTAAATTAACTTCCCCTAGGCATTAACCCAGGGTCAATGCTGAAACCCAGGAGCTGCCTGCGAGGAGAATGCTCATTCTCCCTCTGACCGTATGGGTTGCCTCTGTGTGCTCTGCTTTTCACCCACATCCCAAAACACGTGGGCTCCCGGGCGAATTGGCAATTGTAAAATGATCCTAGTGCATAAGGTGAGTGGCAGAATCTGGCAGAGTGGATGAAAAAATGGGATTAATCTAAGATTATTTGGGCACCACCGTAGCGGAGCAGTTAACGCGACGCTAAAACAGCTCGGGACACTGGTGTTCAGGGTTCAATTCCAGCGCTGTCTATAAGGAGTCTCTGTACATCCTCCCTGCGTGGGTTTTCCCTAGGTGCTCTGGCTTTTCCCCCACAGTCCAAAGACATACTGCGTAGGTTAGTTGGTCACTGTAAACTGTCCCGTGATTAGGTTAGGGTTAACCGGGGTTTTTCACGAGTTGCTGGGGTGGTGTAGCTCAAAGGGCAGGAAATGCCTACTTTGCACTGAATTGCTGAATAAATAAATAAGATTAACATACGCACTTGCTAAATGGTTTACTTGGATTCAATAGCTCAATGCCCTGTTTCAGTTTCTACCAGTCTGTGACTACATGACTAGGGTCTCATATCTAATATGGAATACTGTGCGAATTCAGCAAATCTCAATTCACAGCCACTAGCATGCTAAAGCTATTAACAAATCCAAAACTTCTGCATGTGGAAGCTTAGGACACAATGCTATTTTTCAAATGGGCTTGCTGCTCAGACTTGTTGGCATTGAGCAATGAGATCAGCCCTATGAAATTTCTCAATAAATTTCATCTCAATGGATGACTTCACATGATTTATACTGAAGGAAAATTCTCATCATCTTACAAAATGCACCGAAGTATATTTTGTTTATAGAAGGATTAGTATACAGCTGCCAATGACAAGATAAAAGGAATAGCCAGAGCATAAGATGCCAGTCGAACTGGAGAAGGCAATACATGGGAAGAGTAAGAAACTAACGAGATTTGAGCACCACACTGAGAGCCTACATCAGAGCAGCAGAAATACCAAAAGCAAAAGTACATCACTAAGTATTTCAATGTCACATTGGCTGAGGCAACGACACAAATGAAAAGTGGAAGTGGCTGTTTCTCCAAATGATATGGGAATCAATAGGTCATCACATCTTCAGATCATCCCCCTGAACTTAACACATCCACCCAAGGAATAGATGGAAATTAAGACAATGTAGCTTCAGACTTCTTAGTATGTAAAGGAAGGAAATACTCCTCATCCAAGAATGCCCAACAAGAATGCTAACAGCATGGGTAGGAGGAGCTCAGGTAAACCCACCAGGAAGCCACACCAAATCCGAAATATTGTGTGATCCTGCAGCCAACATAGACATAAAATGGATGGGAAAGCATCAGGTATGACAAGTTGTATGGCCTCCCTGATCTAGGCCATCCTCCGGTGTTTTTTTTAGGTATTAAGCTTCACGCAGGTGTCAGGCCTCCCAGATATGAAAATAATGGGCCGAATACTGTTTCTGCATTTTTTAAACAAGAGTATCAATATTATGGTAAGGCAGGGGGCCCAATGAAAAAAGATGGAATTTGGATCAAGAAAAGCAACACTTTTAGGAGGGCGGGGGAGGAATGTAAGTTTCAGAATGAAAAAAAATTGGGCATCTTATGAAAGGTTTGATAACAGCAGTAAAGTTTCTGCAATTCCCCTAACTATGAAAACAAGACATTCTGCACTGACCTGTCACCAGTTATCGGCATCTTCACATCAGCACGGGAGGAAAACACGATGAAAGATAATCTCATTTGCGGACTGCAAATAAAAATACATAAATCATCAGCTGCTATACAACACTAAATATAATTTTCCTTTCATTATTTTCTAATTTTCAAACTTGGATTCGCTTTTGGCCTAGGAAAGACTATTTATTCAGTGGGCTTTGCGTCCTGCTTCCCCCATGCGGCGACAAACTAATGTGAACATAACTTTCCACCAAGCACCAAAAAAAGTTTGTGGAACGTGTTGCTGAAGGTATTACCTGACGAATCGCTGGACCAGTGATTCCACAAAATCATAAATCTCGCCCCAGTTGCTAGCGACACTCCCGGATCTGTAAAAGTAGCAGACATTCAATTCGATCAAGTAAAAACTAAATCAAGCCACCACAATTCCACTGGGCTCTCCTCCCGTCACTTTCTGCTGCTACTTCATGGCCAGAAACAGTTTGACAAGTTTACTGTGGCTCTTTTTTTTCCCACTCTGCCCACTCTTACTCTCTGTTATTACAATTCATTTTATCGCTTTACCCTCCAGCTTGCAGCTACAGATATAAACAAAACAAACCCGGGCTCGATCAGGCACCACCGAAAATCTTACCTGTCAAGTACCAAGTAAAGATCAAACGCTCCATGGCACGATTTCTCTTCAGTTTGCACAACTTCCAGTGTGTTCATGCTCAGAAAAACTGCTACAAAGACCATGAAATTCCATCGCCTAGGGCAAAAGCTCTTGGAAACACTAACAGTCCGCCACGGCTTCATTATCCTGCAATTAATCTAGCTGCAGAACCCAAAAAAAAGCACAAACTCGGAAGAGAAAGCTCCAGCAAACATGAAAGCAGTCAGCATCGGATTCCTGCAAAAATAAAATCGCTCAAACGTCCTACAGGTATCTGAGAAAGAAAAACCAAAGCGATTTCGTTAAACCGCACATTGCAACGGCACAGGAAACCTCTCGGCCACTGCCACAAAGTCGCTTGTTCAGTTCCAAGCGGAAACTTCCAAAGGAGGTCGGCGTTAGAGCGGGGGGTGAACCGTGCCCTTCAGCCAGGACAGCGTTTGTATCCACAAATCAGATGGCAGAACGGCGGCATTCGCGCTGCATTCAGACGGCCGGCGCTTTGTGGGACCGAGGGAGCTCAACAGGGCGTGTCAGAGGCGCCCCTCTGCGGGACAGCTGGTGCCCTTTGAACAAGCAGGAAGATACTGCGGCACACTAATCATCTTTTGCGTGATATCATTTCCTGTGTTAGGAAGGCTTCTAACAAAAATATCAATCAATGTTTGCATTCTGTTTTTTTTTCTCTCTGCGCTGTTAATGCCAGAGAGAAGCCTTACAACTTAAGCTAACGATTAAAGTTCTGTATCGGCGTACAAATGTGCCAGAATCTTAGTTTCCAAATTACAATTGGACGAGGCTTTGTTGTTACTCTTCTTGAACTTAGATAATTATTTCAGTAAGATAACCACATTGTAACTAAATTATTATTATAATAGTATGGGATTGAGGGAAGTGCACACCAAAGATCTGAGGTCAGGGTGATAAGTTGTCATGTCCACATTTAAACAGGGCCTGCATTCTTTCTCAAGTGGCCAGTGGCTGAGTCCCTGTTCTTACAAACAAACTTTGGCACTCTTAGGAAGAGCAAGATACTTATCCCTACTGCCTTGTCCAATATTTATTCCTCAGCGTTGCTCAAAGCAAACTGGTTGACATCCAATTTTTGGGAGCTTGCAGTCCAAATTGGCTACCATATTTCCCATGTTACAACAGCAGCCACACACTTCAAAGGTCTTTAACTGCCTGTAGCCTAAATGCTTTGGAATATTCTGTGATAATGAAAGGTGCTGAGTAAATATGTCTTAATTTAATTAGTCCCACATTTGCTCTGTTACGGTTGGTGATCAAAGTAGAAAGGATGCATGTACAGTAAGTCACAAAAACACATAAAACCTACAGCACAATACAGGCCCCCCAGCCCACAAATCTGTGCCGAAGGTGTCCTTACCTTAGAAATACCTAGGCTTACCCATAGCCCTCCATTTCTCTAAGCTCCATGTATCCATCCAGGAATCTCTTCAAAGATCCTATTGTTTCCGCCTCCACCGTCGCCACTGGTGGCCCACTTCACGCACTGGCCACTCTCTGCGTAAAAAACTCACCCCTGACATGTCCTCTGTACCTACTTCCAAGCACCTTAAAATTGTGCCCTCTTGTGCTAGCCATTTCAGCCCTGGGGAAAAGCCTCTGACTATCCACACGATCAATGCCTCTCACTATCTTGTACACCTCTATCAGGCCACCCCTCATCCTCCATCGCTTCAAGGAGAGAAGGCCGAATTCACTCAACCTATTCTCATAAGGCATGCTCCCCAATCCAGGCAACATCCTTGTAAATCTCCTCTGCACCCTTTCAATGGTTTCCTCGTCCTTCCTGTAGTGAGGCGACCAGAATTGAGCACAGTATTCCAAGTGGGATCTGACCAGGATCCTATATAGCTGCAACATTACTTCTCAATAGCAACGTACCTCTCAATAACATTACACTTTCTAATTTTAGAATAAGACATAAAGCAGAAAACAAATGACATCAGCAGCACGGAGAATCAGGGAGGCAGGGGGACTGTAGGTGCCAGAATCCAGAGCAACACATATGAAATAGGAGGAACTCAGCAGATCTGGCAACATCTGTGGAGGGAGACAGACAATCAGCACGCCAAGTTGAATCCCTTCATGTGGACAGAGGGGAGAGAGTCAGTATAAAGGTGTGAGGGAAAGGGGTGGAACAAGAGCCAGCTTAAGTTAATAACTATTAAGCACTTCCGCTCTATCTTCCAAAGGTGGAATTTCCCAACTGCCAATCATTTTAGTTCCAATCCCCATTCCCATTCTGACATGTCAGTCCATAGCCTTCTCTTCTACAACAATAAAGCCTTTCTCAGGGTGGAGGAGCAACACCTCGAATTCTGTCTACATCGCCTCCAACTTGAGAACATCGATTTCTCCCTCCAGTATTTTTTTCTCTTTTTTTCTTTTCCCCTCTCCCCTCCCTCTTCTTCTATTCCTCATTCTGGCCTCTTACCCCTTCTCCTCACCTTCCTATCACCTCCCCCTGGTGCCCCTCCTTGTTTCCATACTCACATGGTTCACTCTCAGATTGTATTACTTCTTCTCTAGCCCTTTACTTTTCCCACTCACCTGGCTTCACCCATCACCTTCTCTATTGTCCTCCTCCTCCTGCCCCCACCTTTTTATTCTAGCATCCTCTCCCATCCTTTGCAGTCCTGATGGAGGGCTGCGGCTCAAGGTGTCGACTGCTTATTCATTTTCATAGACGCTGCCTGATCTGCTGAGTTCCTCCAGCATTCTCAGGATTTCCAGCATCTGCAGTCCCTTGTGTTTGATAACAATTTCTGCCTCCACCGTCACCAGTGCCACAGTCTACACAGTTTAAGTAATCTGTTCCAAAAATGTATGTAAGAACTTGTACAATTTTAATTCTGCCCATTCTAAAATGCCATCTGATGTATGCCCACGTGCATTTTTTTTTCCTTTGATAGCTTTTCCTCTCAATCTGATACGGAAAGAAAATAATAGAAAATTTTAGTGGATGTGGTTTGTGAGCATCATATAACTGCTGAGGCAGCCCAGTTACCTTCCCTCGTGCACTGCTCAAGCTGCTGAAACTTTTTACCTCAACAAAAGCCTGCATCCTTGCAGCTGGTGCACTGCATATCATTATGCCTTAGGAGTAGCACATGACAATGGACAATTATGGAAACTACGTGAGAAAATAGGGGACAGCTCTCCTCTACCATCACTCTGAGCACCGGTACCCCACAAGGCTGTGTATTCAGCCCCCTGCTGTACTCACTGTACACCCATGATTGTGTAGCCAAGTTTCCATCAAACTCAATATATAAGTTTGCTGATGACACAACAATTGTAGGCCGTATCTTGGGTAATAATGAGTTTGAGTACAGAGAGGAAATTAAGAACCTGGTGGCATGGTGCGAAGACAATAACCTATCCCTCAACGTCAGCAAGACGAAGGAATTGGTTGTTGACTTCAGAAGGAGTAGTGGACCGCACGATTCCATTTACGTCGGTGGTGCGCAAATGGAACAGGTCAAAAGCTTTAAGTTCCTCAGAGTCAATATCACAAATGACCTGACTTGGACCAACCAAGCAGAGTCCACTGCCAAGAAGGCCCACCACCACTAAAGAAATTTCGCCTGTCCCCTAAAACCCTCACTAATTTTTATAGGTGCACCGTAGAAAGCATTCTTCTAGGGTTCATCACAACCTGGTATGGAAGTTGTCCTGTCCAAGACTGGATGAAGCTGCAGAAGATCATGAACATGGCGCAGCACATCACACAAACCAATCTTCCGTCCTTGGACTCACTTTACACCGCACGCTGTCGGAGCAGTGCTGCCAGGATAATCAAGGACATGACCCACCCAGCCAACACACTTTTCGTCCCTCTTCCCTCCAGGAGAAGGCTCAGGAACTTGAAGACTCATACGGCCAGATTTGGGAACAGCTTCTTTCCAACTGTGATAAGACTGCTGAACGGATCCTGACCCGGATCTGGGCCGTACCCTCCAAATATCTCGGTTTTATTGCACTACCTTATTTTCCATTTTCTATTTTCTATTTATGATTTATAGTTTAAATTTTTAATGTTTACTATCGATTTGTACTCCAGGGAGCGGGAAGTGCAGAATCAAATATCGCTGTGATGATTGTATGTTCTAGTATCAATTGTTTGGCGACAATAAAGTATAAAGTATAAAGTATAAAAGTATCTCACCTCTTTAGAACTTTGATAAAACACAGTGAACTAACTATCAACCTTTTCCGACTTTTCAATTACTCAGTGCAATTGTTGTTATAAGCTATGCAGCTCACACTAACGGGAAGGATGAAATAACTCCAGGGGTTTCCAACCTGGGATCCACTCAGTTAATGGTAGGGGTCCATGGCATAAAAAAAGGTTAGGAACGCTTGAACCTAACAGAATAAATGAGCTGACTCAGTTGCAACAGTGGATCTTCATGACCATGTAGCACTGCGGTGTGATCAGGCTGCCAGTACTTTCCAAATTCCTTGAAGAACTAATAAAATTACCATGTGCTGCATCTGTAGTTGACAGGATTTTATGGACTAAAGTACACTGTGCAAACTATAAAGGATGATGACAGGTATAAACAAAAATGGGAGCTTCTCACCCAGAGCAAGAAATACGGCAGCAACTATATGACCTACCAAAGACATAATGCTGAAAGACACCGTTGGTATCTGCCGCTACTGGGCCCTGAGCCCAGAATTCATTTGTGCATCTGCAAATGGACTTTATGCAGTTACCTAAATGCATGTGTTGTGATTATGCACTTGGTATTTTGTTTGTTATCTCCATGGGTAAAAGCTCAACCAATTCAAGGGAAATGATTCTGTAACTTCTGCTAATGTTGACAATGAGAATTTATTCCCAGGTTTGGGATCCCTGAGAAAATCTGAAGTGATAGTGGTCCTCACTTTAGGGGTAAAGTTTGATTGGAATTAACAAAAGCCTTACGCTTTCAAGGTCCAGTGAAAGCCTACATGGATTGATACATGCCTCAGACATTAAACCAGCAATGCCATCAGACTAGGGAGCAGGCGGTCAGAACATTGATAAGGACTAATGGACAAAACTGTTGATCTGTGCTGTTTGCAACCTTAAGTAATCATTATGCATTGTAGATTTTGAGTAATCTAGACATCTGTTTTCCACCCAAGTGCAGAAGTATCTCACACTTTTCTTCACCTTACTTATAAATAGGCGTGGGGCACTGGCCGGTCAGGTTGTTGGGTGTGCTGTAAAGAGTATCTATACATTTAGAAGGTGGCTTGCCAATGCATTTATACCCCTGGATCACAGTGAGTTTGATACTGTTTTTACTTTGAACTGTAAGGGTGCACGGGGCTACACTCTGCCCACAGGATGTCTTTTGCCAGTACAACTGCTTTGAAGGATAATATCAACCTTCATTCAACAATTGCATAAACACCCTGCTCCAAAGCTGCTTCGTGGGGATAGTAGTCATGTTTGCTAAACCAAACATCAAGGGATGTAGCCAGACTTGAGTAACAGTATGAGCAATATCAAAATTACTGGTGACCCTCCGAATTCTGTTAACAGTACTTACCGTATGGCCAATAGGCCTATCACTGTCTGTCAGTGGTATTCCTTCTAAAATAGGATCTCTGGGCTGAACCAAAGCCATGGAGGGATTGTTGTTATCTGACCTACATAGTACCATAGATACACCACCTTCCTACTCTCTCCCTACATCCTAGTGTGTTGGACTGCCACAGCATACTATGGAGACTGAGTGTTTCTGAATTGTGATGTTGCTGTTCCAAGACCCTACCAGACTGGCTCATGAAAGTATCAACATGGCCTCAGCACTGCTGGAGAAACTGGCTACTAACACAGCCTTAGTGCTTCATGAAGGAGCCAGGCCATCAATGACATTAAAGCCAACATGCTGGCAATCCACGCTGTGACTCCAAAAATTACCTAGCACTAGACTTCCTGCTGTCTCCGAGAGGTGGTACTAGTACCACTATTAGCCGGGTGTTTTGCATGTACGTCCCTAATCTCGACAGCCAACTGTCCCTGATGAAACTGCCATGGAGTTTCAGAGTCTCTGTGCATTTGAAATTCAGTAAGATTTTTGTCGTCCTCTACAGGACAAAGAGAGGTGATGCATGTGTGACCTTGATATCAACAGCCAACTGTCCCCAATGAAACTGTCTTGGAGTTTACGTTGTCCTCTACAGGACAAGATTCACATTGTTCTCTGTAGGACAAAGAGGAGGGTCTGTGGAAGTTGCAGTAAAGCAAGGGTTAAAGACAACATCCAGGCAAGGATAGCCTGCGGCAGTTGTGATCAAGTGAGTCCTTTGAAGTGACAATGGGTTGTTGTTTAGTAAGGGTGTTAAAGGTTACAGGGAGAAGGCGGGGGCAGTAGAGAAGGTTAATAAATCACCCATGATTATATGGTGGAGCATTCGATAGGGAAAATGGCCTAATTTGTTCCTATGTCTTACAACCAAAGGGCCTGTTACTGTGCTGTGATGTTTTATGTTCTTTGTAATGTTATTCAATTATATCCATCTTGACATTATATACTATGTATTCTGGTACAGGACCTCATTAAGGAAGACCTGGATTCTAATTTTCCTCACAAATTGGTCCACTTTGAACTCTTTGAGAAATGAGGTAGCATTTCCCAAATACAGCACATGGAAAATGAGTAAAAGCTCTGACTATAACTAAGTCCCTGAGGTCAATCAGATTAGGGTTTATAAAAGAGTCTTTGACTTTACATTGTGTCTAAAGGCTTGATCATCTCTTGTCATGGTCCGGTCCATGAAGTCTGCCTTCCGGTTCACAGTCCGGTCCGTGGACCCTGGACTCTGGGTCTTCCGGCTGTCCCTTGTTTCAGTTGGGCTTAATCATAGGCACCTGCTGCTCGTCTTGTAGCTGGGAATATAAGTGGCCCTGGGTTCCAGTGTGGTTGCTGATTTTTGGCTTTAGAAGAAAGATTCCTGATTGTGAATTGTATCTATATGATTCTCCATGAGAAAAAGTCAAGGTATTCAAGTCTTTAGGTGTCTGGTTTGATGAAAGACTTACTTGGAGGGTTCATACAGATAAAACAATTGGAAAGTGTGAGAAAGTTTTAAATGTTATGAGAAGTATTGCCGGATGTGACTGGGGAGCAGGGTGAGAAACTATGTACTTAATATATCTAGCTATGATTAGATCAGTTATAGATTATGGTTGTATTGCTTATGGTTCTGCTGCTACGGCGGTGCTTGGACAACTAGACACTGCAGTCCAAAGCACTTAGACTCTGTTGTGGAGCTTTTAGAACAACATCAATCCCGGCATTATGTGTGGAGATGGGAGAAGTGCCTCTGCATTTAAGATGAATTCAGTTGGGCCTGCAGTATTGGGTAAAACTGAATGGATTCAATCACAGCTGTCCATCAAAGTGTCTTTTCCAGTCTGAAACACAGAGGGATGAGGCCCCCTCTTGTAGGTGCTGGAGAACACAACTGAGGACCTGAGGGCAAGATTGCTGTATTGGAGGGAAATGAGAGATTGTTGTGTTCTATGCCTGCGTGTGACCTGGCTTTAACGAGCATGGCAGATGCAATGATCAGACTTAAAGGCTTCTTGATTTACATTGGATCAAACTGCTGATTCAGAAAAAGCAGAAGGTGAAGGTGTGTGTTTCATGATAAATTCTCGGTGGTGCTTAGATGTTTCGTTGAACTTGTTTTCCCCCAACCTTGAACACCCGTAATGGTCAAATGTCATCCATTCTATTTATCTAGGGCGTTCTCTCCATAATCCTAACTGCAGTTCACATACCACCAGTGGCCGACTATAATCAAGCACTTGAGGTATTTCATGATTGATGCACTATCAATTATTCCAAAAGACTGGAAGTAGAGTGAAAACACATCCTGAGACCTGACAAGTTAGACCTCAACCCGCAAACACCTGAAGCTGGAAATGCTTTTGAACTCTGGCTAGCCTGCTTCAAATCATACCTGGAGGAGATTGAAGTGACCGAGTCCGTCGCTGTGATCTACGTAGCACCAGTGGTAATTACACCGGCAACGGCGGTTGTGCTAGCTCCAGCCTGACTTGAGGTGTCAGCACGTTAGGCGTCGGTAATCCCTTGTGCGTGTGCGTCGCGCCCGGTATGGGAGTGTATTGTTGGGCTTGGAGTGCGCGGTGTCTCGTGGGTGTATGTATGTATGTGGTTAATAGTCATCATGGAGTGTTCAGGGTAGGGGCCCGGTGCTCCTGCGGGTACCAGGTCGTGGATGGAGACCATGTCTTCCCACCCATTAGATAAAACCATGTAGGCAGACTGGGGGTTCGCATGAAGTAAGTGAACCCTCTTGACCATCGGGGAGTTTTTATTGCTCCTCGCATGTTTCCGGAGCCAGCACAACCACCATCGGCAGTGCTACATAGATCACAGCGACAGACTTGGTCACTTCAATCTCCTCCAGGTATGATTCGAAGCAGGCTAGTCAGAGTTCGAAAGCGTTTCTGGCTTCGGGTGTTTGCGGGTCGAGGTCTAGCTTGTCGGGTCTCAGAACGTGTTCCATGCCTTAAAATTACTGTTAATAAAATTGATGCACTATCAATTACTCCAAAAGACTGGAAGTAGAGTAAATACTGAAAGGCTTTTATTAAAAGTAAAATGGATCCACGTCCATGCTGTATGTCTGTCCTAAACTATGGGAGCAGCAGTGACACAATGGCCTTTATTCAAGGGTCTGTGGGAGGAGCCACAGGAGCAGTCAGCAGAGGGGCGTGTCCAGACAGGTAACCCAGTTACAACCTATATACATGGTTTACCACTATGATACCATCTCCAAACAAGAAAAAGTTCATCCCAATGTATTTCAAACCAGGCTTGTTTAAAGAAAACCCTACCCAAAAACCATCAGCATATAACCTGTAACACCACAGCAGACCACTGTTATATTAAGATAAGGAATGCATACCGTGCCATGCCCAGACCGCATTTTGAGAAATATGATCACTTGGCCGTCCTTCTCCAGCTAGCGTACAGGCAGAGGCTAAAGAGCAAAACTCCAGAGATTAGGACAACGGAAGTGGCAACAGAGGCAGAGGAGTGGCTATGGGATTGCTTCGAGTCCGTGGATGAGGCGTGTTCAAGGACTCCTCTGTAGATCTGAATGAATGCATCATGGTTGTCACAGACTATATTAAAGCAGTTCTAAATGAGCGTATCCCAACAGAGTTGATCAGAATCTTCCCCAACCCTAGCCCTGGATGAACCACAAGATCCAAAATCTGCTGAAGAAAGTGACAAACGGTCCTGGTACAATCATGTCAACAAATACACTCAAAAACCTCTATAGTTGTACTGTGGAGAGCATTCTGACAGGCTGCATCACTGTCTGGTATGGAGGGGCTACTGCACAGGACCAAAAGAACCTGCAGAAGGTTGTAAATCTAGTCAGCTCCATCTTGGGTACGAGCTTACAAAGTACCCAGGACGTCTTCAGAGAGCGGTGTCTCAGAAAGGCAGCGTCCATTATTAAGGACCACCAGCACCCAGGGCATGCCCTTTTCTCACTGTTACCATCAGGTAGGAGGTACAGAAACCTGAAGGCACAGACTCAGCGAGAGACAACAGCTTCTTCCCCTCTGCCATCTGATTCCTAAATGGACATGGAATCTTTGGACACGACCTCACTTTTTTTTAAATATACAGTATTTCTGTTTTTGCAGGTTTTTTTAAATTTATGCAATACAGGTTTCCCCGCCATCCGAAGGTACAGTGTTCCTATAAAACGGTTCGTAAGCCAAAATGTTATAAAGCGAAGAAGCAATTACCATTTATTTATATGGGAAAATTTTGTGAGCATTCACAGACCCAAAAATAACCTACCAAATCCTGCCAAATAAAACATAAAACCTAAAATAACAGTAATACATAGTAAAAGCAGGAATGATATGATGAATACACAGCCTATATAAAGTAGAAATACTTTTCCACAATCATTACTGAACTATTCTCCGGAGCGAAAATCTCACGCAAGCGCCGTCGGCAGAAAATCTCACGCAAGCGCTCTCCAGTAACCCCTTTACGTAATTGTCGGCCCAGATCAGTGCCGATTGCCGATTGCATCGCCTTTGATCTGGGCCGACATTTACGTGTGGGGCGGCATCTAATTAATTAGCATGTTTATTTTGGCTTTTTTCTTAAAGATGTGCTGTTGCCTCCCGGCTACTGCAGCATTCTCCGCGAATCGGTACAATATCTGTCGGCGGCCTGGGTGTTGGGTTGGTGGGACACTGGGGTGTCATCTCATCGTCTGTTTCCATTAGAGCAGGCAGCTCATCTTCTCCTATGACTGCCCGAGGTTGAGGTTCGTCATCGGCTGTGGCTGATGTGGAAGGCTTCCTTGACTGCTGAGCCTCTCGCGTTTTTCTATCACACAGTTCTTTGTAAGGACTCAAACCATCCTGCAAATATCCCCTAAACTGACGTACCCTTTCAAAATTAAAGTCATACTTTATCATTGCAGCGAAAATCTCATGTATTTGCTTTACTTTCGCTACTGTATTCGGTTTCGATTGTTATCCTTTCCTCTTCCAATTGCATCAGCTCTTCATCTATCAGTTCTTGGTCATGGGATGCCAAAACCTCTTCAACATCATGTTCGTCAGCTTCCACAAGCCAAACTCACTTTGTCCTTACTTCGTTCACCACGATCAAAACGCTTAATTATGTCTAGTTTTACACTAAGTGTAACACCCTTACGAGCTCTTTCAGGCTTTTCGGATACCTTAGAACTCATCTTGCAAACGGCTGCTCACAGGCACGTGTTAAAGCAATGCCAGCGAGAATGCTGTTCCGAATCCGGGGGAGAGCGGCTACTCGGGGCGCGCGCTGCCTTTTATCGTGCACTGATTTTTTTCACGCGCTGATTTTTTTTCGTAACAGTGAAAACACCTTCTGAAAGCGAAAACAGGGTACTAATGTAGGTTGCTTGTAACAGTGAGGTTTTGTAAAGAGAACGTTTGAAAAGCAGGGGACACCTGAATACGTAATTGACTTACTTGTTTATTATTATTTTTGTTTTACTTATTATTTATTTTTCTCTGCTAGATTATGCATTGCATTGAACTGCTGCTGCTAAGTTAACAAATTTCACATCACATGCCGGTGATAATAAACCTGATTCTGTTCACTGGAAAGCCATCTTGTGGGCAAGTTAGCAATTTTGGACTAAACTTGAATCAGCGAAGGATGCCCGGCAGTTGTGGCAGGGCCTGAATACAATCACCACTTATAAAGTTAAATCATGTGACATAGGCAATAACAGGGCCTCACTTTCGGGGGTGCTCGATGTTCACTTTGACCATGGAGGAACCATCACAAACTCCTATGGCCTCCGAAGGTCCTGTGATTTTAGTCTCTGAGGCCAACATGCAGGGGGCCTTCAGGACAGTGAACTGACGAAAAGTTCTGGTCCAGGAGGGGTACCTGGCCCAGTACTAAAAGCCTGTGCAGATCAACTAGCTGGAGTGTTCCCTGCGATCTTTAACCCTCACTTTGGCAGTCTGAGGCACCTGCCTGCTACAAGCAGGCTTCAATTGCACCAGTGTCTAAGAATAACATGGTAATCTGTCACAATGGTTATCGTCCAGTAGCTCTTACATCCACAGTGATGATGTGTTTTGAGAGGTTGGTGAGAAAAGATATAAACTCCTGCCTGAGAAGCAACTTGGATCCGCTCCAGTTTGCCTAACGAAACAACAAGGCCACAGCAGATGCCATCTCATTGGCATTTCACTCAATCCTGGAACATCTGGAATATGTCAACAAATACATTCAAAAACTTCTATAGATGTACTGTGGAGAGCATTCTGACAGGCTGCATCACTGTCTGGTATGGGGGGGAGATGCTACTGCACAGGACTGAAAGAAGCTGCAGAGGGTTGTAAATTTAGTCAGCTCCATCTTGGGTACTAACCTACAAAGTACCCAGGACAATTTCAAGGAGCGGTGTCTTAGAAAGGCAGCGTCCATTATTAAGGACCTCCAGCACCCAGGATATGCCCTTTTCTCACTGTTACCATCAGGTAGGAGGTACAGAAGCCTGAAGGCACACACTCAGCGATTCAGGAACAGCTTCTTCCCCTCTGCCATCCGATTCCTAAATGAACATTGAAGCCTTGGACACTGCCTCACTTTTTTAGTATATAGTATTTGTACTTTTGCACAATTTTTTAAATCTATTCAATATATGTATACTGTAATTTATTTATTTATTTATTATTATTTCATTTTGTGTTTTTTTTCTTCTATATTATATATTGCGTTGTACTGCTATTGCTAAGTTAACAAATTTCACATCACATGCCGGTGATAATAAACCTGATTCTGATTCATATATCAGGATGCACTTTATCGACTACAGCTTGGCATTCAATACTTGAGGAAGAGATCAATGGGCCAGTCCTCATCAGAGGAACAGAGGTGGAGAGGATTATCAACTTGAAATTCCTCGGGGTTATTACTTTGGAGGACCTGTCCAGGACCCAGAACATAATTGCAATTACGCAGCAACACTTCTACTTCCTTAGGAGTTTGCAAAAATTTGGCATGACATCTAAAATTTTGACAAACTTCAATCGATGTATCAAAGTCAAAGTCTGTCCCAAGCCTTGTGGCCCATCAGGCCTGTGCTTATGCCGGTCTCTGTGGCGTGAAGCGACTGTGAGTACGAGTCTCGCCCCCAGACAGGACACCAGTCTATTGCAAGTTTAACCCCCAGCATTGACTGGAGTAGCATGCGGTTAGGTGCCTTGCTCAAAGACACAACACGCTGCCTTGGCCGAGACTCGAACCCACGACCTTCAGATCGTGAGCCCAACACCCTAACCACTTGGCCATGCCACACACACACACACCTCAATTGATGTATGGCAGGGAGTATATTGACTGGCTGCATCACAGCCCGGTATGGAAACACCAATGTCCTTGAATGGAACATCCTACAAAAAGTAATGGATATGGCCCAGCCATCAATGGTGAAGTCCTGCCCACCATTGAGCACACCGGCTTTCTTGCTGCAGTGCTCCTTGTAGATGTGCTCGATGATGTGGAAGGATATTCTGGTGATGGACTGGGCTGTATCCATTTCTTTATGTAGGTCTTTCCATCTTTAGACATTGGTGCTTCCTTACCAGACAGGATACTCTCCACTGTGCATCTACAGAAACCTGTCAAAGTTTTAGATGACATGCCGAATCTGCACAAACTTCTAAGAAAGTAGAGGCACTGACATGCCTTCTTTATAATGACACTTACGTGCTCATCTGAGTAGAGAGCCTCTGAAATGATAATGCCGAGGATTTTAAAGTTACCGACCCTGGCCACTTCCAATCCTCAAATGAGGACTGGCTCATGGATCTTTGGTTTTCTCCTCCTGTAGTCAATTATCAGATGCTTGGTTTTGCTGACATTGAGTTAAATGGTTGATGTGGCACCGCTCAGCCAGATTTTCAATTTCCCTTCTATATGCCAAATCATCACCACCTTTGATTTAGCCAACAACAGTGGCATTATCATCAAACTTTAATATCGGATTGAATATATACGTACCTTCAGTGATATATAAAGCAAGTAGACTAAGGAGCTCAGCACACAGCCTTGTGGTACATCTATGCTGATTGTTATTGCAGAGAAGATATTGTTGCCAATCTGTATTGCCAGGGGTCTGCATGTAAGGAAATCAAGGGCCCAGTTGCACAAAGAGATAGCAACGCCGAGGTCTTGAAGCTTATTGATTAGTTTCAAGGTGGCGATAGTGTTGAATGCTGAACTGTAATTAGCGAGGAGCATCCTGATAAATGGATCTTCACTAACCAAACGTTCCAAAGCTGAGTGGAAAGCCAGTGAAGTTGCACCTGCCATTGGTCTGTTGTGAGGTTCGCAAGTTGGAGTGGTTCTAAGTCACTTCTCAGGCAGGAGTCGATATACTTCATGAACAACCTCCCAAAGCATTTCATCACAGTGGATGTAAGTGCTATTGGACAATAGTCATTGAGGCTCATTCTTCTTGGGCTCAGCTATGATTGAAGCCTACTTGAAGCAGAGGGGTAGCTGAGACTGCCAGTTGATGAGCACAGGTCTTCCACACTCAGCTACATACACCATCTCATCCAGTTGCTCTCCTTGTGTTCATCTTCCTGAAGGATGCTCTCATCTCGGCTACAGAGACTGAAATCACAGTTTAAAGCAAACATAAAAAGCATAGAGCTCATCTCTACAAATAAAACCTTGTTGTTATATATGTTGCTTGTTTTTACTTTGTAGGAGCTGATAGGATTAAAGTCCTGCCACAGTCGAGCATTTTTCTGTGATTCATCTTTGGTCTGGAATTGCAACTTTTCATGTGAGATGGCTTTCTAGAGGACATCCCAGGACTTCTTCTACTTTTCTAGGTCACCATTCTTTGCCCTCCAAATAATTTTGTAAGTGCCCTCCTCCCTTCAGTTTCTCTATTTCTGTATGTTCTTTCCTGTTTTCAGTTCACAGCTGCAAACAATCTGCTGGAAAAACTCAGCATCTCAAGCAAATCCATGGGGTGGCGGGGGGGAGGAATTACCAACATTTTGGACCAAAACCCGGCATCAAGACGGTCACAAGCTACCTTTTACTTTCTTATTCCAACTTTTAGTATATCTTGGCATCTGGAATTCTTTGGAAATATTCATCATATCTTTCAACATTGTGTAAACATGATGGCTCAGATCTCTCACTCTTTAATTTTTGAGTGACTTCCATGTATTACAAACTGCGGTGCCTAGTCAACTTTTGCTGTCTTTTCTTTTTATATTGAAGTCTGCCTTTCCCTAATTCAGTGTCTTGATTTTGAGTTCTTATTATCATGAAAGAGGTAGTGTTAGGGAGTATTATGTGATAACAGCAGATATTAATTCAAACAAGGACCAATCTTCAGTTTGTGTCGTTTTATAACTCCAAAACATACAAAATAATTGAAAGGAAAAGACAAGAACCCAGGAGAACTTGTCTTATTTTTATTTTTACTCTTTACTGGTGACATGATGGGATTTACGTACTTTTACATATAATGCATGATAATTTGCCAAAACTCGTTGGACTTTAGACAGATTCTGACAGATTGAAAAACAGTGAATGTCACAGTGATTAAAAAAAAGTAATAGGCAAAAGGCAGGTAACTATATGCCAGTTAGCTCAACAAACATAGTTTGGAAAATGCTTGAAGCTATCATTGAGGAAGAAATTGTGAAACATTTGCATAAAAGCAGTTTCTTCAGGAAGACGCAGTATGGGTTCAAAATGCTCAGGTCCTGTTTGATAAATTTCCTGCCGGTTAGAGAGGAACAGGTAAATATTGTATACTTGGATTTCCAGAAGGCATTCAATAAGGTACTGCATCCGTTAGCTAAGGATGCATGGAGTTGGGGGAATGCATTAACATGGATGGAGGATTGGTTCACCAAAAGAAGCCAGAGAAATGGGATATATGGGTGTTTCTGTGGTTGGCTATCAGTGGTGAGTGGATGCTGCTGTGGTCAGTGCTGGGCATGCAACCGTTCAGGATATTCATTAACAGTATGGGATTGTAGAAAAGCTATGTTTGCTGATGACACTAAATTAAGCAAATAGCAAATTGTGCAAAGAATGCAGAGAGATGTGACTGGGTGATCAGGCAAGTGTCTGGCAGTTGGAGTACAATGTTGATAAATGCAAGGTCACTCACAGCAAGAAAAATAGATCAGATTACTTTTTAAATAGCAAAAGATTGCCACCAGCTGTTGTGCAGAGGTGCTTGGGAGTGCTTTGTATAAATCGCAAAAAGGTTATTTTGCAGGTGCAACAGATTATCATGAAGTCAAACTGAATGTTGGCTGCCATTGCTAGAGGGACTAAATTTAAGAGCAGGAAGGATATACTGCAAATGTACAGGGTACTGGTGAAGCCGCACCTGGAGAACACTATTTCTGGTCTCCTTAGTTGAGAAAAGGTATATTGGCTTTGGAGGCGTTGCAGAGGAGATTCACCGGGTTAATTCCCGAGATGAGGATATTAGTCTTTGAGGAGAGATTGAATTGCTTGGGACTATACTCGTTGGAATTCAGAAGAATGAAGAGGGTCTTGTAGAAACATAAAATAATGAAAAGGACAGATAAGATAAAGCCAGGAAAGTCATTTCTATTGGTGGGGGGACTAGAACTAAGGGAACATACCTGAAGATTTAGGGGAGCAAATTTTGAGTGGAGATGAGGAGGAACTGCATTTCCCAGAGTAGAAGATCTATGGAATTCTCTGACCAATGCAGCTACCTCATTAACCCTTTTAAGACATAGTTAGGTAGATATTTTCATAGTAGGAATGAGAGGTTATGGGAGAAAGGCAGTTAGGTGGAGCCAAATCCACAGCCAGATAAACCATGATCCTATCAATCGCAGAGCAGGCTCCATACACCAGATGGCCTACTCCACTCCTATTTCTTATGTTCTTCTTAGTTTACTTTTTATTAGTCTCCATAATAAACTTTTGACTTACAAAGAGTTACAGTGACTATCTCAAAATTACTCTCCCATTGACATTCCTTCCTCTTGCCTATCTACATTCCAACATTAGATCTGTTACCACTCCATTCAAGTAGGGCTATTTATATATTGGCTTAAAAGGCTTTCCTGGACGCACTTTAAAAATTCCACTCTCTAAAACTTCATATTAAAGTGATCCTGGTTAATATTTGGGAAGCTGAAGTGTTCTATTTTTGTACCACTCTGTGACCTGCCACAGTCACACAAATCCAGCAATTCAAGTTTGATCCTGACCCCTGGTGCTCACCATGTACCTACTGACTTACTTACTGCCATTACACTGCTGGCATTTCAGGCAGTAATGAAGCTCCTCCATCTCTGTCTGTCAAGGACAGACAGATGTAGAAGGATTCTTAATTGCTTTTTCCATAACAGTTTTTTTTTGCCCAGTCAGGGTTGTTAGCCCTGAGCCAAATCCCTGAACCTGGAGGACCGATGGACCACTCTTAGCCTGGCCTCTACTCTTTGACCTGTTTGGTATGGGTGACCCTACACTAAGAGCCAAAGGCTAAAGCCCTGACTCCAGCCAAAATAGCTCGAGGTCATTGAGGCATGCAAGCCTCCAAACCATGACTTGGAGAGCTCACAGTATGGAGTTTGCATACAGTATACCCTGCATGGCCATGTGAGTTTACTCTGGTGCTCCAGTTTCCTCCGTCATGCAGAATGGTAGGCTAATCATCTTACGTAAATTGTCCCTGGTGCAGATGAGTGATAAAATCCAGGACAGGGAAAATAAAATGGATTAGAGATTAGTGTAAGTGAAGTTGTTAGGCCAAATAAACTATTTCTATGCTATACTTTTCTCTGACTCTTTAAGCCCTTGTCTCCTCTGACCAGTCAGAGGCCTGAAGAACACCAGAAAGCAAAGTGGTTACCCATTTTTCACTCCACCAATATAGTCCTAGTTGAAGAAACTTGTAAAATATTTGCTAGCTTGCAACAGTAATGATCTATGTTGTAAAGCAACCTTCACTTTTGTATCCACAGTGTCTTGTCTGAAAATTGTGTACCTTGAAGTGTTGAATTGCTGGTCCTAACCAACTTTTAACCACGCCCCTCTGGTAACAATATCAATTTCCTATGTGTTAATAATGTTTCCCCACCCTGTTCATATCCCTTATCTGTTAGACTGCCTGTATTAAAATTGATGTAATCCATCTTTGCATTCCTCCCATGTGCCTTATTAAGTCTATGCATGCTCTGCCTACTGGACTGAGTTTTCCTGTTGGATGTGGCTGTTTGTCACACCCTAACTTAGTCCTCTCTATATTATCCTCCTACATATGGAAAAATAAATATCCTCGACTGAATAAAGTCCATCTAAAGAAAGTTAAAAAGAATGGAGGCTTAGCCTTACCAAATTTTAGGTTTTATTACTGGGCAGCTAATATACGGAATCTCATGTTTTGGTTATATTATATTAACCACGAGGACTGTCCCATGTGGGTTTCTTTAGAAGCTAACCCGGTTAATAAATTTTTTATTATCTCCCTATTCAGATCTTCACTTCCTTTATCCTTAAGTAAGATAACTGAAAATGTGGTAGTCAAACATACTTTAAGGATTTGGACACAATTTAGAAAACACTTTGGTTTATTGAGATTCTCCCTTTCTAGTCCTATTTTTTAAAATTATTTTTTTAAGCCTTCTATGACTGATGTAGTCTTTAAGCAATGGGAAAGATTGGGCTTTACATGTTTTCGGGATCTGTTAGTGGGAGGAAGTTTTTCTTCGTTCGAACAATTGTCAACTAGCTGTGTACATACATCTATTGATGCTTCTGGACACATCTTCAGTGATGTTCCTGGAATCATCAGGTGTTTCGGGTCTTTCAACATCATACAACCTCCTCCAGGTGATCCAGCTGGAGCTGATCAGACCCCAGCTTGTGTCCAGATGGCTAGCTACTTATGACTCCATGACTCCCCTCTTTTGAGCCACAGCCATCTTGAGGCCCTCTCTGCCACATCGGTGGTACTGCGGATGGCTCTCCTCTTCCTCTCTCCCTTGATGCCCAAAATGCTGAAGGCTCTAATGAAAGAACGGGCTACGAATCCCCTACAACCAACCTCCACTGGGAGACACCTCGCTCTCCATCCAGCCTGCTGACAGTTGCTGACCAGTCCTGCGTACTTGGAGAGCTTCCTTTTGAAGGCCTCCTCCAAGCTATCTTCCCATGGGACTGTCAGCTCCAGCAGCACAACTTGCTTAGTAGACTCAGACACTAGGACAATGTCTGGTCGCAGGGTGGTGGCTGCGATATGGTTGGGGAACTTCAGCTGCCCTTTGAGGTCCACCAACAGCTGCCAGTCCCTTGCGGAGGTCAGAATGCCGGCAGATGTTCTTTTGGCAGGTATTGGCTGCTCCCCAGCTCTGACAAAGGCAATGGTCTGCTTGGAGGGTCGGGACCATCAGGGCAGTTGACCAAAAACCCATTTTTATTGGTACTTACAAATTAGGGATTTTCTGCGATCTCAATTATATGCATTTCCTAATAGACCTGATAAGAACATATTAGATGAAATTCTTAATATGAAACCATTCTATAATGATTCAATATCCAATATTTATGATGTTGGGAATGAGAAATGATTCTTTAGACAAGATTAAAAATCTTTGGGAACAAGATTTACAGACCTCAATTTCAGAAGAAACTTGGAATGAGATTTTTAAATTGGTTAATACTTCATCGCTATGTGCTCGTCATTCCCTCCCACAATTTAAAGTAGTTCATAGGGCTTATATGACCAAGGATAAATTATCTCGTTTTTATAGAGCTACATCTCCCTATTGTGATAGATGTAACAATGGAGAAGCTTCACTTATTCATATGTTTTGGACTTGTCCAAGTCTTGGTAAATATTGGAAGGAAATATTTCATACTTTTTCTGTACTCTTTAAAGTAAATTTTAAGCCTAATCCTTTGACTGTCCTGTTTGGTATTGTTGGAAGTAAAGATATCATTTTGAAGACATCTGATCTGCACATTCTGGCTTTTATCTCTCTTATGGCTAGAAGGGCGCTTTTGTTTAAATGGAAGGATGCTGTTCTGCCTAATCATGCTCAGTGGTTACGGGATGTTATGGCATGCCTAAATTTAGAAAAGATTCATTGTTCAATTTCTGAATCTAACCAAGATTTTCAAAATTCGTGGGGGCCATTTTTAAATTATTTTCATAATCTTTGACTTGTTAAAGTACAGAAGTTGGTTAATAGTACATTTTATTATCTGATAAGTTTCTTTTTTCTTTTTTTTTCCAAACAGCTTCAGCTTTGGTAGTGGGTGTAGATCTTTATTTCTTAATAAAATTGTTTATATTCTAATATATGAACTAATCTAATCCATATGAATATAGAGTAAGGAATTCATCAATGTGATTCAACATACTGTATCTGGTATTATTATATTTTGTTTCTTGTTTTATAATATGTATTTTCTTGAACTCTGTATTCTTCTCTACATAGAAATCAAATCAATAAAAATATTGAAAAAGAAAAAGAAATTAGTTCTATTCTGGGTCCCATTTGCCTGCTAAATTTACTTAGACATCAGTTCATCCCCAGCAAGGATAGGAAACCTATTCCAAATCAGTCATCAACTAATATAGGTTTCACTTTCCCCCGGAAACAGTCCCAATAATTCTGAAATCTAAAGCCCCCATACCTGAACCACATCTTCATGCTTGCCCTCGCCTGACTTGTCCTCCACAAACTCTACTTGCTAGCATCTAGGGATGGAAATAATCCAGAGATTTCGACCTTGGAGGTCCTGATATCCAGCTCACCAAATTGAATTTGCAAGATCCCATTCTCGTTTTCGTTTATGTCATTCATACAATGTGAACAATGACCTCTGATTGCTTACCTTCACCCTTTAATATGCCTTGTAACCATTCCCTGCCATCCGTGACCATGACAGGAGGTAGCATAACATCAAGGCATACTTTGGATGCTTGCTTTTTAAAGATAAAGAATAACTTTACTTGTCACACGTTCATCAACACATACAGTGAAATGCAGTGTTTGTGACAAATCAAATCAGTGAGGATTATGCTGGGCAGCCTGCAAGTGCGACCACACTTCCAGCACCAACATAGTATACTGACAACTTACTAACCTTAACTATACATCTTTAGAGTGTAGGAGGAAACCAGGGCATCCAGAGGAAGCCCTCGTAGTCATGAGGAGAACATACAAACTCCTTACCGGTAGCAGTGGAGATTGGACCCCAATAGGTGATTGCTGGCTAGCGCTGTACATCGATGCTCTAATTCCCCCCGCCCCACCACTTGTACACCTGAGCCACATATGGTGACTTGATCGTGGCTTTGAGCAACCTTTGTCCCCACTCTTTTCTAATATGGATAAATGATTGTGGAATGAGATGCACAGAAGCTTTCCTGACTACCTTCCTGTAGCATTTCCTCTGCTTGGTGGTTATCCATTCACACTCTGACTGCATTTGCTTAAGATGTGGGCTGATCACCTTTAAAAATATGTAATCTCCATTACTGTCAGCCTTGATAAGGCGCCAAGTGTCTCCAGCTGACACCCAAACTCCAAATGCTGGCACTCAGACCGTTCAAACTAGCTGCAAAGAGAGGTTGGGATTTCCCGCATGCTGCAAATCATACAACTCATGGGCTTAAGCTATCCCACCTTGGTTTCACTTAAGATAAAGATATTTAATCCAAATAGAGAAAAAAATTACCTTTAATTTAAATCAACACACATAAAATGCTAAAGAACTCAGTAGGCCAGGCAGCATCTGTAGAAAAGAGTAAACAGTCGACGTTTCAGGCCGAGACCCTTCATTAGGACTACCCTCCGCATTCTACATGCCATCCTTTCCACCATGAGGAGATACCTGGTGGCCCTGACACAGTCGCTGCCACAGCTCCAGGATTCTCTCTCCTTTGCCTGCGATGGATCTCTCTGAAACTTTATCCTCCGCCAGATCCACGCTTTCAACCACCAGTTCTTCGCTTTCTTCGCATCCAGCAAGGATTGGAGGATCACCCATCTCTAGACTACAGATCCTGCCATCTCCAACTCCAGCAGCCTGAGATGTTTCCAGACCATGGTCCCTGCTGCCTCCTACTTGGACCACAATACCAACGGATGCCCCCAGATTCATAGCCAGTCCTGATGAAAGGTCTCAGCCTGAAATGTCGAGAGTTTATTCTTTTCCATAGATGCTGCCTGGCCTGCTGAGTTCCACTAGCATTTTGTGTGTGCTGCTTTAGATTTCCAGCATTTGCAGATTTTCTTGTGTCTTTAAATTTAGATTCCTAGTCACTTTACATAATTAAAGATGACTAATCACAATTCTAGTTGCCTTGTTTTACAGCTTAATAATTTAACTAAATTTAAAGCCAAGTAGATTATGAAGACACACAGTCCTCTTTTATTGTCATTTAGTAATGCATGCATTAGGAAATGATACAATATTTTCTCCGGTGTGATATCACAAAACACAGGACAGACCAAGACTGAAGAAACTAACAAAACCACATAATTATAACATATAGTTACAACAGTGCAACAATACCATAACTTGATGAAGAAGTCCATGAGCACAGTAAAAAGTTCAAAGTCTCTCAAATGTCCCACATCTCACGCAGACAGGAGAAGGAAGAAAAACTCTCCCTGCCATACCCGACCACAGTCCGACTCTGTGTCCTCTGAAAACTTCGAGCCTCCGATCAGCTCTCCGACACCGAGTACCGAGCACCATCTCTATCCGAGTGGTTCGACCTCAATCTTGGTCGCCAACAGCAGGCAATGCCGGGGATTTTGAGGCCTTCCCTCCGGAAGATTCACGATCGCGCAGTTTAATGACAGCAACGAACGGGCGTTTCAGGAATTTCTCCAGATGTTCCTCTGTGCTCTCAAGTCTGTTTCCATCAAATCAGAATTGTCCACGGCCCCTTTTTAATGGATGCGATATCATTTTTCACCAGAGGGCTGCGCACGCGTGGCGCGCTGCACTCTCTCCTCCTGCCTGTACTCTCCTCCTATACTTTGTTTGATCATTGTTTCTAATGCTGCTTGTAAGCTTTGTATTTTCTTTTATTTGTTTTACCCTTTGCACCATTTTCTGACTAAAAGTTCTCCTCATACATTTTTTAAACTTTATTACTCTGCATTCGCACCTAGAGGAAATTATTACCTAGAAATGCCCACTTTTTAGATACGAATGCACAAAATTAAGTTTCACGCAGAGTAGAATTACACTCATGGCCACTTTATTAGGTACAACTGTAGACCTGCTCATTCATGCAAACTCTAATCAACCAATCATGTGGCAGCAACTCAATAGATAAGAGCATGCAGACATTGTCAAGAGGTTCAGTTGTTCAGAATAAACATCAGATCAGGGAAATGTTATCAAAAAAATTATTGTTGGTGCCAGAGAGGGTGGCTGGCTATCTCAGAAACAGCTGATAGCCTGGGATTTTCACGCACAAGCCTTAGAGTTTACAGAGAATGTTATGAAAAATTTAAATAATAAAACACCTAGTGAGCAGCAGTCTGCAGATAAAAATGCCTTGTTAATGAGAGATGCCAGTGGAGAATGGCCAGACTGGTTCAAGCTGACAGGAAGGCAACAATAAGTCAAATGACCACATGTTACAACAGAAAAGAGGTGAAGAGCATTTCTGAATGAACAACATACCAGACCTTGAAGTGGATGGACTACAGCATCGGAAGACCATGAACATACACTTGGTCATGTAAAACTTACTGAATCCTGCAGCAGCTCATAAACCACCTGTAACCAACTCTCAGCAAGCACTCGTGACACTGCACGATGTCATCTGCAGACAAGAAACGGTCCATCCAGACACATTTCAAATTATATTCAGAGACTTCAACCAGGCATGTTTGAAGGAAACACTCCCCAACTACCATAACCTGTAGCACCAGAGGTCCCAACACACTGGACTACTGCTACCATTCCTTGCTCAGACCGTATTTTGGTAAATCATTTCACTTGGCTGTCCTCCTTCTACCGAATGCATGCGGAGCCTAAAAAGCAAGGCTCCAGAGATGAGGGCAACTAAGAGTAGTCGCAGGAAGCAGAGGAACGATTACAGGATTGCTTTGAGTCAGTGGACTAAGCCATGTTCAAGCGCTCATCTGTGGACCTGAATGAATACACCATGGTTGTAATGGACTTTATTAAAACAGCTGTAGATTAGAGTATATCCACTAAATCATTTAGAGTCATTCCCAGCCATAAGCTCTGAATGAACCATGAAATCTGAATCTATTCCCACAGGAAAATGGTGACATATATGTACTTCGATAATAAAATTCACTTTGAACTTTGAATAAACAGTAAGTGCAACAATAAGTACAGTGATGAGCTCAAAGCAACAGAATGGTGCAAACATTGCAATGCAGTCCGAAATAGTGCAAAAGTAAATCATAGAGGACAATAACTGAATATCTGAGAATTTAGAGTCTGGGAACAGTCAGACTCCCTATTGAATACATCAAAGCTAGTACATGCTTTGATAACATGTTATTTAAAATTTACAGTTTAAAATGTTTTTGTCACTGTTAACTTCTACTTGATTTGCATGGGAATAATAGAATTCAATAGCTGCTGATCTTTTAAACCAATGGTTGAATCGTAGGTAGAGGCTACCTACAGTCGCATTCAGGCAAGCAAATCCTCAGTAAATTGGGTGTGCTTCTGGACTTTTGGCATGCATTGAAAGTATTTTTTCTAATTATTGACAAAAATAAAGTTGCCCATCTAGCAATCCAGCAATCCATAGTGTGGAACCGTGTTGTAGTCACAAGCGCTTCCAGGAAATACCTGGCATTCTAATAGTAGTGAGGTCATCAAACTGCTGAATACCAAATCTCTTGAAGATCACTAACCAAAAACTGAAAAGTTTAACTATAACATTTTACAGAGCATGAAATTAAGATTGTAACATATGCACAGGATCAGGATAGAAACTGAAACATCACTGGAGAAGAAAAAATAACAAGTATTATAATAATAATATTTAAATTAATTATCTAAGGGAATTACATCCCACATATATAATCATGCTTATTTAAGTCCTGAGAACATTCACACATAGTACCATAGGAAAATAATATATTTAGGGGTATTTTAAAGAGAGAATTTTGTAAGATAATTATCTGGCAATTTACTGATAATACCAGGAAAGTCTGCAAAATAACAGATCCTGTGATGTAGTTGAGGATCACTGACATTTTGAGAACCTCTGTAGTACTGCTGGAAGGGTCACATCGTGAGAGGTAAATCAGATAACAATCAGGCAACAATGGGCAATTGTCCAAGGGGATGTGAATGAGAGCCCATCAGGAAATAATTATCCTGAACATCATTTACAAAATACTGTGGTTTTGAAGGTAATTGCTAACAACACTCCATGGTCTAGACACAATTCAATTTGACCGAAGGCAAGAATTTACCAATGGCAATATGAATTAATACAATTGGAAGTTATAGAGTCATAGAAAAGTACAGAACAGAAAATGGTCCTTCAGCCCTTCATGCCAAACCATTTTAACTGCCTGCTCCCATCGACCTGCACTGGGACCATAGCCCTCCATCCATGTACCTATCCAAACTTCTCTTGTATGTTGAAATTGAGTTCACATGCACCACTTGTGATGGCAGCTTATTCCACACTCTCATGACCCTCTGAGTGAAGAAATTTTCCCTCATGTTCCCCTTGAACTTTTCACCTTAACCCATGACCTCTGGTTGTAGTTCTATCCAACCTCAGTGGAAAAATTCTGTTTGCATTTACCTTATCTATAGACATCATAATTTTGTATACCTCTATCAAATCTCCTCTCAATCCTCTTAAATTCCAAGAAATAAAGTTCTAACCTATTCAATCTATCTTTATAACTCAGCTCCTTCAGATCTGGCAACATCATTGTAAATTTTCCCTGTACTCTTTCAAACTTACATCTTTCCTGTAGGTTGGTGACCAAAACAGCACACAATACTTCAAATTAGGCCTTACCAATGTCTTATAAAACTTCAACATAATATCTGATGGAGAGATAAAATGTTGAAATATTTTGCCATTTTTTTCTTGGCAGGTAATTAAAAGATGAAATTAAGTCCAAATTAATGTAAATGTTTCCTGGTATTAACAGATTTTGATGTTATAGCTGAAGGCAGCTCCAAGTCAACCATACCTGTCAGTTAACACTCCTGAAATAGTCAGATTTTATAGTCATTACTACACTGTTGGAAAGCTTGCTGTTTGTAAATTAGCTCGGCATTACTGATGTCAGATACTTGAAAATAGTTTATTGTGTGTAATAGGCTTTGGGACATCTTGAAAACAATAATAAAATAATAGCAACAAAATAATGCGTTCCAATATTCAGGCTGAAAAATAGGCAACCAATTAGGAAGTAAATGCAGACAGAATTGAGTAACAATTGAGCAGAATATCAGAGGCCTACGTCCATACTGGATCCATGGGCCATTGTTACTGTGCCCTTGTGAATAGGGTGACCTCAGTCAGACAGGAGGAAGCTTACCACTGCCCTCTGCTGATTAATTGCAAGTTTTAGCTTGTTGTACATCAGTGTTAGCCCACACCATCTACACTTCTGTATGTACCTCCAAGAATGCCTTGCAATTGACAACCAAAAGAATAAATGTTCTTAATTATCCCAGTAAGTCAAATTCCCCTAAGCAATACAAACTAAGAAACTCTATCAAAACAATTGTTTAAATATTCTTGAACAGTCACTAAGGTTTCCATTGATCAGTTATTTTTAAGTGCCGATCTTGTTGAGGTGGAGTTGGATTAAATGTGGATAGAGTCTATATCAAGACATTGAGGAGCTTTGAGGTGCTCATTGCGGAGACAATGGCACAGAGGACCTACTGGACAACTTAAACTAAAACAAGCAACGACTTTCCCTGATTCCTATTGATAGCTTGATCCAGGTCCTTTTTATGGACATAATTTAGTCAAATGCAATTTTGAAATGCACCTTGCCCTAATTTTTACATGCAGGCCTAAAACAACCTTATTCTTAGCACCAATTCTAACCACATTTATGAGTCTAAAATAGAAATACAGATGAACTGAAGGGTTCCCAATAGTTCTAATTTATATCTTGTTTTTTAGTATATTTATAATTAAAATTGAAAGAGGAGGACTACCTGAACAATGTTTTCAAATGGCACTTCTCAATCTGAACAGTTAGTGTCTCCCAAATTATGAAATGACTCAAAATTCTATATTACTTAGAATTAAAGCATCTTAAAACTTCAAATCAACATTTTATAACCATGTTCAGATACTGCGATATACTGTATATATTTCTGGTACTGTTTTGTGGTGACAAATAAGCTTAGCAAATGGTGCTGGAACGCAAGTGTGAACCAGATGGGAATCAGAATCAGAATTAGGTTTATTATCTCTGGCATATGTTGTGAAATTTGTTGCTTTCCTGTAGCATTACAAATAATACATAAAAAATATCATAAGTTACAAAAAAAATAAAAACAGATAATTAGTGCAAAAGGAGTATAAAATAATGAGGTAGTGTTCGTGGCTTCATGGACCATTCAAAAATTAATGGCAGGGGGAAGAAGCCATTCGTAAAACATCGTGTCATACAACACACTAATGGTCATTTTTATGTTTTAAAGGATTCAGTTATACATTGCATATAAATTCAATAGTACATATGGAGAAGAATATTGTCTGGTTCTCGGATTGAGTTTCTAAATTGGAGAAAGGCCGATTTTGATGTCTTTGAACATTGCATAGAGGAACTCCTATAATGTCTTCCAGGATCTAGGATGATTAGTCTTTAACTATCACCATCGTCTTCCAGGTACAAGGTAAGACTCCACAATTGGAGTGGTTAACCAGTGACTTCAGATTTGCTGGGATCAGCCTTATGCTGTTTTGATGTCAAAGGCTGTCACTCTCACCTCATCTTTAGAATTTAGTTCTTTGGTCCATATTTGTGCTTAGACAGTCATGAGATCCGGAGCTAAGTTTGAAGGAATGCAAACTGGGCATCAACAAATAAGTCACCGAATGGCAGGCAGTGACTAGTGATGTACCACAAGGCTCAGTGCTGGGACCCCAGTTGTTTACAATATATATTAATGACTTAGACGAGGGAATTAAATGCAGCATCTCCAAGTCTGCGGATGACAGGAAGCTGGGCGGCAGTGTTAGCTGTGAGGAGGATGCTAAGCGTATTCAGGGTGACTTGGATAGGTTAGGTGAGTGGGCAAATTCACGGCAGATGCAATTTAATGTGGATAAATGTGAGGTTATCCACTTTGATGGCAAGAACAGGAAAACAGCTTATTATCTGAATGGTGGCCGATTAGGAAAAGGGGAGGTGCAACGAGACCTGGGTGTCATTATACACCAGTCATTGAAAGTGGGCATGCAGGTACAGCAGGCCATGAAAAAGGCAAATGGTATGCTGGCATTTATAGTGAGAGGATTCGAGTACAGGAGCAGGGAGGTACTACTGCAGTTGTACAAGGCCTTGGTGAGACCACACTTAGAGTATTGTGTGCAGTTTTGGTCCCCTAATCTGAGGAAAGACATTCTTGCCATAGAGGGAGTACAAAGAAGGTTCACCAGATTGATTCCTGGGATGGCAGGACTTTCATATGATGAAACACTGGATCAACTAGGCTTATACTCTCTGGAATTTAGAAGATTGAGGGGGGATCTGATTGAAACGTATAAAATTCTAAAGGGACAGGCTAGATGCAGGAAGATTGTTCCCGATGTTGGGGAAGTCCAGAACAAGGGGTCACAGTTTGAGGATAAAGGGGAAGCCTTTTAGGACCGAGATGAGGAAAAACTTCTTCATACAGAGAGTGGTGAATCTGTGGAATTCTCTGCCACAGGAAACAGTTGAGGCCAGTTCATTGCTATATTTAAGAGGGGGTTAGATAAGGCCCTTGTGGCTAAAGGGATCAGGGGGTATGGGGAGAAGGCAGTAATAGGATTCTGAGTTGGATGATCAGCCATGATCGTACTGAATGGCAGTGCAGGCTCAAAGGGCCGAACGGCCTACTCCTGCACCTATTTTCTATGTTTCTATGTTTCATTATTTCACATGGTTATGTATAGTATACCCTCAACCAGTTGGTAGTGCTGGGAAATCTCACTGCTGATTACGTGAGATTTGCTAAAAAGACATTTCTGCAAAGACACACTAATATTCTATGCATATATCTTCAACTAAATTGCCAAACTATATTCCAGTGTTGTCACCAACAATAAAATAAATAAACTAACTGAAATGATTGGGCCCAGAACACACACACTCTTATAACTCAAACATTCTTTCTATGTTACTTGTGCACAAGGAGAACAGCTTGGGCCTCTGTCACCCAAACTGTTCTAGAACCTGAACAGAAAACTGTTATTTTCATACCGAGTTGGCTAATCAGCTACAGATATTGATTACTTGGTAAATTGGATTGTTGAATTCCTCATTTCCAGGATCAATCGCCATTCACAATAGAGATGTTAAAAATCAAAACTTCAAGCTGACAACCGATGTTATTTGAAGTTACTAAAGGAATTGTCCCTTAGTTGTTAGGTGTGTTTCACATCCTTCCATTATTCCTGTCACTTCTGTCTCCAGCACCCCTACTGTGTAAAGGGATGCTATGTTTTAATTATTCCTAATTCATGAAATCTTCCCTACCATGATCTTTCCATTATGCAAAATTGTTAATTTATGTTCAAAGAAGTGCAAAACAGAATCAGACTTACTGTGATCAAGGGGTATAAACACATTGGCAAGCCACCATCTAAATGTATAGATACTCATTAGAGCACACACAACAACTTGACCAGCTGGTACGCAATGCATGTTGATAACTAAGGTGAAGGAAAGTGTTGGGAGTATTAATGTTGTGAGATTAAATGGAAAATAGATGTCCAGATTACCCAAAACTTATAATGCATCCTGATTATTTAAGAAGGCAAATTGCGAAGATCAAGAGTTCAGTCCATCAGTCCTCAAAGTTATTCTGGCCATCTGTTTCCTGGTCTGGTGGCACCACTGATTTAACATGCGAGGCTTATTCCACACTGGCTTTCCTTGACATTTAAAGTGGAATATGTGGTCAGCAACATTTGGAATGAACCTTCCCAGTGGGACTTCAGGCAGATTTTTTATCAATAGCTCTCACCAGCACCCAATCTTCCAGTTGGTAGGTTTGGCATTCAGCAGCCAGCACTATCTTCTTGGTTTTAAGCACCTGTTAATGGAAACATTTACGACCTTACGTCAATGCTATACAATAATGTGGCATGCTTCCAGCCATAATATGGATGTCTATCTGTTTAATTAAAAAGCAAGGGGAGGTCTATGTGTCCTTGTTCATCAGTCACTGAAAGTAAGCATGCAGGTACGGCAGGCAGTGAAGGAAGCTAATGGCATGTTGTCCTTCATAACAAGGGGAGTTGAGTATAGGAGCAAAGAGGTCCTTCTGCAGCTGTACAGGGCCCTGGTGAGACCACACCTGGAGTACTGTGTGCAGTTTTGGTCTCCGAATTTGAGGAAGGACATTCTTGCTATTGAGGAAGTGCAGCGTAGGTTCACAAGGTTAATTCCCAGGATGGCGGGACTGTCATATGTTGAACAATTGAAGTGACGGGGCTAGTATACACTGGAATTTAGAAGGATGAGAGGGAATCTGATTGAAAAATATAAGGTTATTAAGGGATTGGACACGCTAGAGGCAGGAAACATGTTCCCGATGTTGGGGGAGTCCAAAACCAGAGGACACAGTTTAAGAATAAGGGGTAGGCCATTTAGAATGGAGTTGAGGAAAAACTTTTTCACCCAGAGAGTTGTGGATCTGTGGAATGCTCTGCCTCAGAAGGCAGTGGAGGCCAATTCTCTGGATGCTTTCAAGAAAGAGTTAGATAGAGCTCTTAAAGATAGCGGAGTCAAAGGATATGGGGAGAAGGCAGGAACAGGGTACTGATTGTGGATGATCAGCCATGATCACAGTGAATGGCGGTGCTGGCTCGAAGGGCTGAATGGCCTACTCCTGCACTTATTGTCTATTGTCTATTGCCTATTGACTTCCCAGGACTAGCTGATGCACAGCGCATTGTCACGAGGTTTAGTGGAAGTGCATCTGGCCACGTTAGCTTGGTCTTGTCATACAATTTAGCTAACCTGCATTACAGGGCCCCTTTCTGCCTTTGAGCTGCTCTGTAAGACCGAGGATGGCAAGTTCAAAGTAAAATTATTATCAAAGTACGTATATATCACCGTATACTATCCTTAGATTTGTTTTTTTGTGGGCATTCTCAGTAAATCCAAGACCCATAATAAAATCAACAAAATACCACTCCTGACAGGACAAACAACCAATGTGCAAAAGACAGCAAACTGTCCAAAAACAAAAGAAAAAAGAAATAATAATCAAAATAAAGAAGCAATAAATGTCAAGAACCTGAGATGGAGAGACCTTGAAAGTGACTCCATAGGTTGGGGGAATTGTTCATTGTTGGGATGAATGAAGTTGAGTGAAGTTATCCCCACATGTTTAAGAGGCTGATGATTGAGGGGTAAGTGCAGGTGAAATTATAGGGCTTTTGCCCACACTTATATAATTCTAAAGTATGGACTATTATCACTTGAGATTTTCCCAGGAATCCCAAATATAGGAATACACTCTCATCATCAAAGTTAGCAACAATTACAGCATCATTTCTCTTGAATTGGTTGAACTTTTACCCATGGAGATAACAAACAAAATGCCAAGTGCATAATCACAACACATGCATTTAGGTAACTGCATAAAGTCCATTTGGAGATAAACAAATGAATTCCGGGCTCAGGGTCCAGTAGCAGCTGGTAACAATGGTGTCTTTCAGTATTGTGTCTTTGGTACGTCATACAGTTGCTACCGTATTTCTTGCTCTGGGTGAGAATCTCCCAATTTTGTTTACACCTGTCATCATCCTTAATAGTTTGGACAGTGTACTTTAGTCTATAAAATCCTTTCAGTGACTGATGCATCATGCTGTAATTTCATTAGTTCATCGAGGAATTTGGAAAGTATTAGCGGTCTGATCACATGGAGTGTAACATGACCATAAAGATCTGCTGTTGCTGCCTGAGTAAAGGAAGTCAGCTCATTCACTCCATCCTTGCCATTAGTGTGAGCGCATAGGTTATAACGATAATTGCAGTAAGTAATTGAAATGCAGGAAAAGATTGATGATCAGTTCACCATGTTTTATCAAAGTACCAAAGAGCTGATAAACCCACATAGTTTCCATAAATGTCCATTGTCGTATGCTACTCCAAAGGCACAACACGATTCAATGCAAGGATGCAGGCTTTTGTTGAGGTAAAAAGGTTCAGCAGCTTGAGCAGTGCACGAGGGAAGGTAACTGGGCTGCCTCAACAGTTATATGATGCTCACAAACCACATATCCACTGAAGTTTTCCACATTTTTCAGTATCAGATAGGGAGGAAAAGCCGTCAAAGACAAAAAATTACATCAGATGCCATTTTGCCAGGGGTGGCGCTAAGGCGGTGCTAGCTGGAGCTATAGCCCCAGCAAAAATTGCAATAGCCCCACCATAGCACCAGCAAGAAATTAACTGCAGCTGCTTTGCTTTCTCTGTATAGTTTTGAATACAGTTTGTTTCTCCAGTTGGTCTAGTGAAACAGCGCCCCCAATTACCATAGCACCCACGCAGCAATGAAGTTATAAACTCTGTCAGATCTACCCTACACTTCTGCTTATTCGTTCGTTGTCAATGTCTTGCCATTGCTGTCCTCAGATCTGTCAAGCTGATCTAAGATCACTTAAGGTGGTGACGTCACTCACTCTCACTCACACGAGAGATTGATAGCATACATCCAGGCGCAGATCCGTGGTCTCGCGAGACTAACGGATGCCACACGTGCACATTGTGCTTTTACAAGCGAGCGTGGGCCTGGCACGTGCATTATTTTGGTCAGCGTGAAAAATGGATCGATTTTTAGTGAGAAAACAACGTCATTCAGAGGAATCAGTGGTGTCTCAGCCTGAGCATGTCTTAATTGAAAGTGGCATGCAGAAAGAAGTAATGCGACAGCAGTTCATCGAAGGAGTGTGAGGGCAAAGTAGAGGAACAAGAAATGTAGCAGGATTCGGAAGAGAACGTGGATGAAGCCACTCTTAGTTCAAGTGGGAATACTGTTAGCGATGTAAGCCAGCAGCCTGAGGAAGGACCCCATTGGCCAGCATTGAAAAAGTACCCTTCGCAACAGCTTGGCAATCAGCAAAGAGTTTTATTCGTGGCTGGTTTGACTAACTGGAATATTCAATCACAAGAGATGCTACATTCTGCTTCGCATGCAGGCATTTCCTGTGTGGAGGACATGGGTTCCATTCTGAGTCTACCTTCACTGTCACCGGTTACTGCAACTGGCGGAAAGCTACAACAGCTTTCAAACCTCGCCATGTAAGTGCAGCTCATAAGTTTGCTGTGGAGGCATGGGCTGAATTCAGATTGAGAAAACAAGACGGTTCAAGATTGGGAAATATGCTTGATAAAGGAATTGCAAAGATTTTCCAAGAAAATTATGAGTATATGAGAGCAGTGGTTGAGCCTCTACGCTATATTGCGCGCCAAGGCATTGCCCAGTGAGGACACTGGGAGAATGATGGATCTGGCAATAGGGGAAACTTTGTTGAGTTGCTCAGTGTAATTGGACAGTTTGATAAGACTAGCTAAAAAAATAGAGGACAATCCTGGAAATGCAAAAAACACCCAACACGATATCCAAAATGAAATTATGGGTACTATGGCAGATATGGTCAGATGTCAAATAAGTGCAGAAATCAAGGAGGCTGGATATTTTGCCATCATGGTGGATGAAAGTAAAGACTTGAGTAAAAAGGAGCAAATATCAGTGGTGGTGCGGTATATGAATAACAAAACAGTGCTTGAAGAATTCTTGTACTTCACTCCAGCAGAAGGGTTGGACGCAGAGTCGCTTCTTAAAAGCATTGAACAGACACGCGCCTAGTGCATTATTGATAAGAACGCGTGTATAGGTCAGTGTAGGTCCTCATGCGAATGGACTTTCTCTTGCCTCAGATATGTCAAAAACTACTTAAGGAATAGCAGCGGCGATGCTCGGAACAGCAACTTGTCTCTGTTGGCCATAAACAGACGGAGGACCAAGGCACTTGACATCCAGAAAATCATTGATTCTTTTGCCACCAATCACAACAACGGACGGATTGTGCTTCTCTGAAAACATTAATGGTGACTGCAGTTGATTTTTTAAAAATTTGGGCCAAGACTAATGCTGATTATTGTTATTATTATTTTGTGGTGGATACCCCATAGTCCTTATGTTCCTGGCAAATCCTAAAATATTACATTTACTGCTATTAAGCCTACTGGTTTTGCTTAGACTTCCAAGCGGTGATTCTGTTGATTTTTGTTTAAATTCAGTAGCCGAATTAATTGAGGTATTGCATGGTCAGAGTACGATTTGTCCAACTCCTGGTAAAGCCTTGCATCTGTTGTTTGCCTTATTTGACTTTAATAATGGTGTATCTTTTGGCATTGCTGTCTATGTAATGCGAATAGCAGTGGGTTCGTGTTGTGTTTTTCAATTGAAAAACATGCATTTGACGCTGATTGCGGGATTGGTGCGTGATTCACGTTGTCCGCTGTTGCTCGGATGCTCTGTTTGTTTGTTTTGTTTATGCTCGGTGTAGCCCAGGTTGTCTCCGATGCTGTTGACACTGTAACAGTTCACTTCTATATTAGATCTGTCAATTGCCGTTGCTTGTAAATCAACAGAGGCATTTATAGTAGGCACATAATGCTTGAAACTGACTTTTTAACGCTTCGCGTCTGGCCTTGCGAATACATATTACCATACAGTGCATCTCTCAGTGCTATCAAAGTTGCCTTGGCTGGGGGCATCTTCGAGCCCAGTGGTCATGCTGTCCGCAAACAAAACATACCCCTCGCAGACATCCCCACATCCACCATCCCATTTCTATGTTTGTTGAATCAAGGAACTGTAAAGCCCATTTAGAATTTATTTCGCATTTAGAATAGTATTATCTACACAGTTCGAAATAAAAATTACCAGTCATAAGTGGGGTGGGTCACATCAGCCTTATGTGTATAAAGCAGGTAATGTTACAATTGAAGTTTACAGTGATATTTTAACCAGAAGTTAAACTGGGAATGATTAGCCAAAAATTGGCCACTGTCAACTTGGTTAAATATAAAACAAAACTATAGGTTAAAATAACATTCAAATTGTATTGGACAGCAATCACAAGACCTTTAAAGCAATGTACAGTAGGCTATAGCAGAGCAGCAGGGAAAACTCACACAAATATTATCCCCATTCCCCTTAACAGCTTTAATCCTTTCATGTTGTAAAACACTCTCAATTTTACTTACCTATTCTAATCTCACACAAGCAACAGTGTATGTTTTACTTTAACCTGGTTTGCAGTTTATCTACAATAACATTTATTAAGACAGGTGTCCCCACTTCTAAAGTTAATGCAGAAGACTTTTACATACATGTTCTATATATTAATAAACATCATTGTCTTCTGCCTGACAATGCTTTTTTATGCCAATCTACAATGCAAGGGAAACGTTTTCCTAAGGCTCCTATCAGACCATATCAAGGCACACTTAAATCAACATTTCACTCCTCCTCTCTACATCCCTCTGCCTCCCGTCTCTCATGGTGCCATTGGGAACTGCCACCTACGGCAGAGCACTGGGTAACGCCAGACAAACCGACTACTCAACAGCTGCCACTTGGCATGGGCCTTGCTGAAACCATACCTGGGAAAGGCAGTGGTACAGCATCTAGTTCATCCTGAGGCTCAGGTGGTAATGTTTCTTTTCAAACACTGAGTATGACACTATTATCCTTTGCCTGTTCTTTCTGTGTCTTTTCCTTCTTTGATTTTTGCTCATTTTCTCAGCTTTTTACAGGATTCATACAACATTTCATGTCTAAATTGAACAATCACAGGCCACCCTGCAGTCCCACATTTTCTTTTCTCTAAAAGCACATCTGTAGAAATTCACTTAGTTAAGTCCATGCATACAATATACTTCTCAACATACTTCATGCTTTCTGGTCCATAAAGCACGCTGCCAGAATCCTTTCAAGATCCGGGGCAGGGGATTTTAACACTACTATTCATGCACACAGAATCAAGGTGCACACGCAAACATGTACGCACACAGACACAGCATTTCCGAATTCCTTGTTTTAACATCACGTGTACTGAATTTTCCTGTACTTTGCATGGGACCCGACCCCGACCACAGCAACTTTGTTTTGGACTCAACCTGCACTATGGCAATCTTGTTTAAGACTCAATCCGTACCACGGCAACCTCATTTAAGACCAAATCCATACCATGGCAACCTTATGCAGGACCCAACCTGCACCAGGCCACCTCATTTAGGACCCAACCCTCACCAGGGCAACCTCGTGTGGGGCAGGACATGGACCACAGCAATCTTTTTCTTAAAGCTGCAGCTTTCCTACATCAGCAGCTTAGGTGTTGCCATACCTTGACTACTCCACACAGGAGGAAATTTGCATTCCAGCAGCAGACGCAGTCCCTTACTCATCTAGCAGCAGCCTAGGATTAAGTACTGATCCACTACTGGAGCAGAATTCCTTTCTCCCATATAATGAAGTTAGCCATTTTCACGGACACTCCAAGTAACTGCATCACTGATTTAAAAAAAATAATTAATTAAGTTAACTAAAATAGCTGGACCGGGACTCCTATGATTCAAACATTCTTTTATTTCACCTGTGCTCAAGGAGAACAGTATCACCCACACTGTTCTAAAGTCTAAACAGAAAACTGTTATTTTTATACAGAATTGGTTTGTCAGGTTGAATTCCTTAATTGCAAGATAAATCATCATTCACAATTGAACCTTCAAGCTGACAACCAATGATATTTGAAGTTAGTTAAGTAATTGTCCCTTGGCTTTTGGGTATGTTTTACATCCTTCCATTATTCCTATCTCATTTGTCTCCAGCACCCCCTATTGTGTAAAGGGATGCTGTGTTTTAGGAAGACCTTCCTGGAAAAAAAAATCACACAACAGAGGCTTCATATGGCTTCAGTACACATTGCCGCCGTCACCCCAAGCCTATCTCACCTGTAGAAGGCAGAGGTGTCTCCGGCAGTCTCATTTCAAAGGTCTCTCAGGACTACAACTGCCTCTGGCTATTCTTGCCTGGACATTGTCATTAACCCTTACCTTACTGCATCTTCCACACCAGCTCCTTACCACTTCAAACTGCAAATTTTACTCTGTAATTTTGTCTCAATAGTATTAAAGTTAAAAAAAGCAAAAATATATCAAATTAATTGCTATACTCAACATCACATGAAGAGGCAAATCTTCAAAAAGGATGTTCAAAGTAAATTCATTACCAAAGTATATATACGTCACCATATACTACCTGGGGGTTCATTTTCTTACAGGCACTCAGTAGAACAAAGACATACAACAGAATCAATGAAAAACTACACAAAAACAAAGACTGACAAACAACCAATGTGCAATAGTAGACAAACTGTGCAAATATTACAGACAAATAAATAATACTGAGAACATGAGTTGTGGATTCCTTGACAGTTTTTCATACGTTGCAGAATCACTTCAGAGTTGAGGTGAATGAAGTTATCCACACTGGTTTAGAACTACACCTGCACTGCATCTATTTACTGTATATGCATAAATGTACAAGCGATAACCTTTTACACATGTTAACACTTAAAATAAAATTCATTGTTTGAGCTGATTTACATTGTTGAACAATATTATACATTTAGAAAATTTTACCAGATAAATGGGTGTTTATTGCAGTAGTTGGTGTAGGCCTTGTTTTGACTGAAAGACCCACACAAATGATGACTGTTTCTGTTTATAGTTGCAAAGGCACTGCAGGTCTGGCACAGTCGGAAACAACAACAGTAACAAGAACAACTTGTACCAAAAAAAAATGCCAGATTTTGCAATTACCTATCCCATCAATTAGACGTTTCCTGTCAATTATAACTGAAATTAGTTATTTCATAAATTAGTGAGAGGAAAGTTCATAATGAAACAACAAAACAGAATGGGCATTTGATATCTCAGTGAAGAGTAGGACCATCATGTCATTCACTGAGCCAATGAGATTAATATGTGTCAGAGGAAGGAAAAACTGAAGAATTAAGGGTGAATATGAGTTAAATTTGGTATAGCAAGATAGGGAAAAGGGAACGGGATTAGAATGAAAATGAAAGAAAAATATTTTTAAAAAGTTAAAATTCTTTAAATCTTTGGTGGAAAAATTTAGAATTTCAGTTACTTTGTGTCTGATTTGTGGAAGTAGAGGAATAACTGTAAGACTGCAGTAAAATAAATGGCATTATCAAATACCTGCTCTATCTTTGTATGGAGATTTTAATTTGCAATGAATCAACAAGAGTTAAAATATTTTTAAGCATCCCAGAGGGGCTGACAGCAAAGTAATTGGTAGCTATAGCTAACGGCAAAGCAATAGCTACCAATTTAAAAGAGTTGGTCATTGAGTTCTGGAAGGTGGGGGTCAGTGCACAAGCTTCTGTTTGCATCAATGGTGCTGAGGTTCAGAGAGATGAGAGCTCCAAGTTCCTAGAAGCAAACATCACCGATAGTCTAATACAACCATGTAGACCTCATAACAAAGAAAAGATACCAGCACTTCTACTTCTTCAAAAGTCTACAGAAATTTAACATATTGCCTTTGACATTCATCAATTTTTATAGATGCACCATACAAAGAATGAGTCTGGATGCATCACAGCTTGCTATAGCATCTGCTCTGCACATGACAGTAAGAAACAGCAGAGAACTCTGAACTCTGCACAGCACATCACAAAAATAAAGCACCTTTCTAAGGACTCTATGGTAAATTGGGGGACCGCTTCACTGCGCATCTCCACTTCATCTGCCAAAAGTGGGGACTTCCCGGTGGTCAAACAGTTTAATTCCGATTCCCATTCCATTCCCGTCCTGACATATCGGTCCATGGGCTCCTTTTATGCCTCCTTCTTCTCCAGCCCTTTACTTTTCCCACTCACTTGGCTTCACGTATCACCTTCTGGCTGACCTCCTTGCCCTCCCCCCCCCCACCCCTTTATTCAGGCATCTTCCCCCTTCCACTTCAGTCCTGAAGAAGCCTCTCAGCTCAAAACTTTGACTGTTTATTCATTTACACAGATGCTGCCTGATCTGCAGAGTTGCCTTGGATTTCCAGCATCTACAGATTTTCTCGTGCTTATCGAAAGGTAGTGCTCATGCACTTGTGCTCTGTTCAGAAACCTGATGGCAGAGGGGAGGATGCTGTTGGGCTTCAGGCTCCTGTATCTCCTCTTTGATGGTAGTAATGAGAAGAGACATGTGCCAGGTGATGAGGGTCCGTAATGAGAAACTACCTTTCTTGAGAAAATACCTTTGAAAATGCACTTGACGGTGGGGAGGGTTGCGTTTGTGATGTATCTGACTAAGTCTACATCCTTCTACAGCCTCTCTTGATCCTGGATGTTGGATCTTCCATACCAGGCAGAGATACAGCCAGACAAAATGCTCTCCATGGTGAAATTTGCTTGAGTCTTTGGTGACATACAAAATCGCCTTAAACTTCCAATGAAACATAACCACTGCTGAGCCTTCTTCAAGATTGGATCAATGCAATGCGCCCAGAATTGATAGGTTAAGTCAAAGATAATGACACTCGCAAATTATGAACCCAAATGATCAAGTCAATGGTAGTTTGATTGGCCAGTACCTTACTGTAGAACTCCTACACTACCTTTCCAAGAATTCTTACTAAGGTTTTCATTCTTTCTATCTTTGGGGATAGAACTACTGTATATGTCATAAACTATTAATCAGTATGAATCTTGTTTTCCTGAAAACCTCAGAAAGGTTGATATTTTCAAAGGTGAAATAAACTCAATATACAAACGTTTGTATATTACATTGATCTACAGGATTTTTTGCTCATTGCTAAACAAAATGAGTAAGTTCCATAGAAGAAGTTCTTCCTACTGAAGAATTTGGATCCAATATCCCAAGCAACTTGTGAAAAATGCACTTGTCGTTGATTTTGTACAGGGCCTTACTAAAGGAAACAACAGCAAAACTGGGCATAACTTAAGAACTCCTCGGCTGTGCGGAGGACTTCATAAGTCAGTCATCTGACAAGTACATGCCAATATAAGACTTAAGATGTAAGCCATGAGAGCAGAATCTCTGGTCTTGATGAAAGATCTCAGCCTGAAATGTCAACTGTTTATTCACTTCCATAGATAATGTGTTCCAGCACTTTGTGCGTGTTACTCTGGATTTCTAGCATCTACAGAATCTCTTGTGTTAATGTTTCTTTCAGGCCATTTCATCAGAATTGGGAAAGAGAAAACAAACCATTTTCAATTGCAGAGAAATTAGGTGGGGGAATAGCTGGAATAAAGAGCTAATCTTTGACAGTGTGAGGGCAAATGCGTTAACATAGCATTTAGAAGCAGATTATGCATTTTTGTTTATGTTGAGAATTGCTAAGAGCATGTTGATAGGAAATGTCCAACAGGAAAAACTATATAAATGGGGACAGTTAAACTGGATTAAAATCGCAGACGGGTAACTAGCAGGAACGGCCAGTTCTGAAACAGACAAGACAGAGCTAGCTACCTAGAGTTGAAGAATTCAATATTCAGACACTACAATGTGCCCCGACAGAAGGTGAAATGTTGTTTCCCAAGCTTGGGCTGGGCCTCTTTGTAACAGTGCAGGAAGCTGAAGGCAGTTGGGACAGTGAGGAAAGGAGAATTTAAGTGGAAAGCAACTGCAAGTTTAGGGCCACTCTTGCAGACCATGTGCAGTGGTTAACAAAGCATCTATCTCATCAGCTCATGGTTTCTCTAATGTAGAGGAGACCACATTGGGAATATTGAATGCAGTACTCTAGACTGGAAGAAGAACAAGTGATTTAGAAAGGGCTGAGAGACCTGACAGTTATGTAAGATGGTGAAGAGGTTTGATAGTATATATTTAGGGAAAGAAGGTAATAACAATATGAACTTTGCTTCCTCTACGGACAGCTAAGATAAATTACAAAGATGTTTTAGAGGAATCACAGAGGGAGAAAAGAATTGATGGTGAGGTTAAATGAAGAGAGGTAGAAGTCAAAGTAGAGTTTATTGCCAAATGTCAAAGTATGTTTATGAACAGATGCAACAGCTTTATGAATGGCATCATGCAAACATCATTCATAAGTTGAACATAAATATTACACAATTTTAACAAGAAAGAATAAAATTAGAACAAAAGAAGTCAATTTTAGTGCAAAGAAATCAAACTGGTCATGGTGTTGTTAAATTGTAGTGAGTAGGGTTGAGTTGGTTCAAGAAACTAATAGTTGAAGGGAAATAGCTGTTCCTGAGCCAGGTGGTGTGGATTGGCTTCTGTACCTCCTGCCGGGTGTTACTGTGAAAAGACGGCATGGCCTGTATGGTAGTTTGACAATGGGTGTTTTGATAAGTGGGTTTAAGGTATCGTTTAAACACTGGCATGGATTAGACGGTCCATTCAGCTGGTTTCTACAAAGCCATGCAGAATAAATGTTTTTGCCTAGAATTAGTCCTTTCACAAGAAGCTGAAGAGGTGTCCTATAAGAGCTGATATTTCACAAAACGTGCCAGACATGCACTTCTGTAGTCTCAGTGAATTCACTTTGCTTTAATCAGAGATCAGTGTGCACAGAGGCTACAGGGAGCTGTGGTAGGAGACTGATGGAACTCAGTAAGATACATTAACTTGAAATCTTTCTCAGAAACAGCTCGATTCCATAAAAATGTCCTTTCTTTGGCAACGTATAACAGAAGGCGTTTGCCAAGTTGAATGTTATCCAATGGATTTTGATTGGCTGCAAACCAGAAAGATGGCATCAAGCACTGCTGAGGTTCTGGCACATTTACCAGATGATGATTGGAAGGTATTGCGTTCATAGATTCTAGGTCATTAGATAGTCAGATTCTGTACCATCTGTTACAAGGGTAGCTCCTATGGCAATGACACATAGGCCTGCTTCCACTTTCTTGGAAGTATTCTGCAATACCAACCTATGGGACTGAGACATGGACTAGAAGACAGACTTTCCTTCTCACAACTACCTCAGAAACAGGATCTCCCCTGTGGCAGCCATGAAATGATGAATTAAATTCTTCAACACCTACCTGAAGAAAACTGCTTGTATATTTGTTTTAATTTCTCTCCATTTTTACCTGTCAGATATATGGTGTCCCCTGCTTATAATAAGTCATTCATGGATGGTGATAAATCTTCAATTTTTTTTCAAAGTTTGAAAGAATTTTTCCTTTTTTGTATAATTTTCCTTCAAAGGAAATTTAAAGGCTTCCACACTATTAAAGTGATTTGCTTCTGATATTTTCAATATGGTCCTTAACTTATCCCAATCTGCACCCAGTGTTATAAACAACCAGGCAAACAGTCTGACCTGCAAATTTAAGCGCTAGTAAAAGTATAAAAATTCTGGTAAAATATTCATATTTTTCTAAAATTTAGATTTATGCAAGTGCATTAGTTTCTTTGCATTAGTTACCTAGGAATTGCAGTTCGTACGCAACAGCAAACATGATCGCACTGGCCACCACAGACTTGTAGAACATCCTCAGCATCGTCCGGCAGATGTTAAAGGACCTCAGTCTCCTCAGGAAATAGAGACGGCTCTGACCCTTCTTGTAGACAGCCTCAGTGTTCCTTGACCAGTCCAGTTTATTGTCAATTCGTATCCCAAGATATTTGTAATCCTCCACCATGTCCACACTGACCCCCTGGATGGAAACTGGGGTCACCGGTACCTTAGCTCTCCTCAGGTCTACCACCAGCTCCTTAGTCTTTTTCACATTAAGCTGCAGATAATTCTGCTCACACCATGTGACAAAGTTTCCTACCGTAACTCTGTAGTCAGCCTCATCTCCCTTGAAGATGCATCCAACTATTGCAGAGTCATCAGAAAACTTCTGAAGATGACAAGACTCTGTGCAGTAGCTGAAGTCCGAGGTGTAAATGGTGAAGAGAAAGGGAGACAAGACAGTCCCCCGTGGAGCCCCAGTGCTGCTGATCACTCTGTCGGACACACAGTGTTGCAAGCACACGTACTATGGTCTGCCCGTCAGGTAATCAAGAATCCATGATACCAGGGAAGCATCCACCTGCATCGCTGTCAGCTTCTCCCCCAGCAGAGCAGGGCGGATAGTGTTGAACGCACTGGAGAAGTCAAAAAACATGACCCTCACAGTGCTCGCTGGCTTGTCCAGGTGGGCGTAGACACGGTTCAGCAGGTAGACAATGGCATCCTCAACTCCTAGTCGGGGCTGGTAGGTGAACTGGAGGGGATCTAAGTGTGGCCTGACCATAGACCGGAGCAGCTCCAGAACAAGTCTCTCCAGGGTCTTCATGATGTGAGAGGTCAATGCCACCGGTCTGTAGTCATTGAGGCCGTTGGGGCGCGGCGTCTTCGGCACAGGGACGAGGCAGGATGTCTTCCACAGCACAGGAACCCTCCAGAGCCTCAGGCTCAAGTTGAATACATGGCGAAGTACTCCACATAGCTGAGGGGCACAGACTTTGAGCACCCTGGACTGACACCATCCGGTCCTGCAGCCTTGCTTGGGTTGAGACGTTTCAGCTGTCTTCTCACCTGTTCAGCTGTGAAGCCCACCGTGGTGGTTTCGTGTGGGGAAGGAGTATAGTCATGAGAGCAGGGTGGGGGACTGTGTGGAGGGGTAGTAGGGGAGAGTGGAATATGTGTTGGTTGGGGGCTGACAACAGATGGCTCGTGGGGGATGGGCAGGGGCCACAATGTCAAATCTGTTAAAGAACAGGTTAAGTTCGTTGGCCCTGTCCACACTGCCTTCCGCTCCTCTGTTGCTAGTTTGCCGGAACCCAGTGATGGTCCTCATCCCCCTCCAGACCTCTCTCATGTTGTTCTGCTGGAGTTTCCACTCAAGCTTCCTCCTGTACCTGTCTTTAGCCTCCCTGATCCTGGCTTTCAGGTCCCTCTGTATTGCCCTCAGCTACTCCTTATTTCCATCTCTAAACACCCTCCTTTTAGCGTTCAGGATGTCCTTAATGTCCTTTGTCACCCAAGGCTTGTTATTTGAATAACAAAGGACAGTTCTTGTCAGAACATTGCAGTCCACACAGAAGTTGATGTAATCAGTGATGCACTCTGTGAGCCCATCAATATCCTCTCCATGTGGCTCACAGAGTGCCTGCCAGTCTGTCACCTCAAAACAACCCTGGAGCGCCTCATAAGCCTCCTCCGACCATTTCCTCACTGTCCTCGAGGCTGCAGGTTTACTCTTCACCAGAGACACGTAGCAGGGTTTTAGATGCACAAGTTTGTGATCTGACCTTTCCAGTGAGGGGAGGGGAGAGGAGCTCTATGCATCCTTAACGTTAGCGTACATCAAATCCAGAGTCCTCTCCCCTCTGGTTGTGCAGCTCACATACTGCATGAAGTTGGGCTGTGTTCTAGCCATGGTAACATGGTTGAAGTCACCCGAGATGGTAATGAGGGCACTCGGGTGCTAGGAGTGACTCCAAGCCACCGTGAAGTATGGGATCATCACTCCACAGAGTCTGCAGTAAGTACCTCCCCTGTACGTTGCTGTACCATGTACTGTGAGATCTCGTAATGATGTGTGAAATATTTAGAACATTAAATTCTCAGACTAGATGATGTACATAATTAGCAACACATCAATGTCTAAGTATTATTCGCTTAATTCATGTCTTCTTATTGACTTTCTTTAGGTTTCCTCTTTCTTTTGATGGTAGGTATAAATTAAAATCTTGAATTATTTCATTCTTTGTAAGTAAAATAAAACAAGTGCAAATAAGGGCATTTTCTTGACTAATACATCTAAAATCAACAATTCGGTCAACATCAAAGCACTTCATCAGCAATTCCATTTGGTCCGGGAGCCAGCATTGCTTCCCAACAAGAAGAATACACATGGCAATTAGCACCAATTGTTTTGAAAGTTTGTATAAGGTTATAAAGGAATAAGTTGTTTTTAACATACTGTTGGTGTTGCAACAGCAAAGCAAACTCTAACTCCAAATCCAATCGTACAACTCCGCCACACATAATTTTAATTTGCTGAAATCATTGTTAAAGTAGTATTGACATTCTCAAAGTAGTACTGCTTCTTAGCTTTGTTAACTCCATTGATCACATCAATGTCATTTTTCAAGAGGTCCAATGCTGCATACAAATACATGCTGAATATTTGGTGGTTACAGTCACTTGGAGTCTGATGACTTTGGCAAAAACTCAGTTCCTGGAGTTTTCAAAATTAAGATCTGGAATTTTCTCAGTGTTGTTCCCAGAGGCAATGTTTGCATTCATTTCAAGAGGAACGGAAGGTAAAAACAGGAAGGTAATGTTGAAGCTTTTTAAAGCACTTGTGAGGCCTCATTTGGAAAATTGTGAGCTGTTTTGGGCCCCTTATGCAAGAAAGGGTGTGCTGACATTAGAGAGGATTCAAAGGAGGTTCATGAAAATGATTCCAGGTTTGAAAAGCTTATCATATGAGGAGTGCCTGATGGCTGTGGGCCTGTACTGGCTGGGATGCAGAAGAATGAGAGAGGACCTCATTGAAACTTTTCAAATATTGAAAGGTCATGAAAGAGTGAATGTGGAGAAGTTATTTCCTGTGGTTGGGGAGTCTAAGACCAGAAAACACGGCCTCAGAATAGAGCAATGTCCATTTAGAATGAAGATGAGAAGGAACATGTTTAGCCAGAGAGTGGTGAATCTGTGGAAACTGTAGCCACAGGCAGCTGAGGAGGTGAAAGTTATTGAGTATATTTAAGGCAGAGATTGATAGATTCTTGGCTAGTCAGAGAATGAAGGGATATGGGGAGAAGGCAGGAGACTGGGTGTCACAGTGGCGGGGGCATTGGGAGGAAGGGTGGACCCAAATGCAAGACACATCTTGTGAGGTTACTTAGATTTAGTTTATTGTTTGATACCAGGAGAGCAAGGCAGGAGCAGGAATAGCGAACTGGACAAGGACTCAGGACTACGACTAGGCTGGGACCAATGGTCTGGGCTTGGACTCGGAATCGGATCCCAGAACCAGAGGAGGCATGAAGAGGCTACGGTATGGACTCCGAGCCAGAGACTGGGCAAGGACCCAGTAAATGGGCCTTGCCTCGGGCTCGGACCCCAGAACCAGGGAAGGACATGACATGGGCTAGGGAGAGGAGGAACATGGGAACACAGAGCCTCGGTCTTGGGGAGCAGGTACATGGAACCATGGACACATACACTGAATACAGAGTTGGGACCCTTCCTTGGGTACAGGACATAGGGCCAGGACTCATGACCCTCCGCGGGGCAACGGCAAGACGGCCTGACTTACCCCACAGAGGCGAGGACAAGACAAGACAGAACATGACCCCCCGCGGGGCAACGGCAAGATGGTCTGACCTACCCAACGGAGACCAGGACAAGACACGACAAGACATGACCCCCTGCAGGGCAACGGCAAGACGGCCTGACTTACCCCACGGAGATGAGGACAAGACAAGACAAGACCAACACAAATGAACACCAGACAGTTCCTATCTAGCTCCTGTGATGGAACTTGACCAAAGTGCAGGCGGGGGCTGCAGACAAGGGCTAGAGGCGAGAGGGGCAGAGAAGGGATTCAGACAAGGGGCTAGGATAGGAATCACAGACCACCAGGGCCAGGATATGACTTGGTGCTTGAATGCCGCCAGAGCCAGGACTTGACTTGGAACTTGAATGCCGCCGGAGCCAGGATGTGGTACTTGGATCCTCCGGGTAGTGGCAAGCTCTCGACTCAGCCCGGGAACAATAGACAGCGGTTCTTGATTCCCTCCAGCGGGTTAACTGACGGACCCACCTCGGTGAGGAAACTTTGCAGGCTTACTTTGGCAAGGTAACTGGACAGGGTTGCTCCGGTGAGGAGAGGTGAATTACCGGCACTCGCTTCGGCAGAGACTAGGCTTGCTAGGGCCAGATGACATTGGCACACCGTACCTTGGATGACTTTGCAGACACTCCCCCACTGAACGGCTGAAAGCCAGAGACTATAAGCTACCGGTTCAGACGAGTGTTAATTGCCTCTAATCACCAAAGTCGAGGGACACGGGAAAACAGGGAATCAACGGTCTGGATCGTAACATAAACAAGCTAAATTTAAAGGGACTCCGATCTGGACCATGACAGTAGTCCCCTCCCAATGGGACCCTCCAGGCGACCAACAGATTTGCCTGTATTATCGATGACCCGGGTGGGTGGGGGAGATTTGGCCAGGGGGCAAAACAGAACAGCACCTTGACTTTCAGGCTGACAAGAATTTGAAAAAACAGTTTGTGTCTGCTGGGTCCATGTTTGGCGGGAGCGTCCTGTCACATTGGCGGGGGCATTGGGAGGAAGGGTGGACCCAAATGCAAGACACATCTTGTGAGGTTACTTAGATTTAGTTTATTGTTTGATACCAGGAGAGCAAGGCAGGAGCAGGAAATAACGAACTGGACAAGGACTCAGGACTATGACTGGGCTGGGACCAAGGGTCTGGGCTTGGACTCGGAATCGGATCCCAGAACCAGGGGAGACATGAAGAGGCTAGGGTACGGACTCCGAGCCCGAGACTGGGCAAGGACCCAGTACCTGGGTCTTGCCTCGGGCTCGGACCCCAGAACCAGGCAAGGACATGACATGGGCTAGGGAGAGGAGGAACATGGGAACACAGAGCCTCAGTCTCGGGGAGCAGGTACATGGAACCATGGACACATACACAGAACACAGAGTCGGGACCCCTCCTTGGGTACAGGACATATGACCGGGACTCACACACAGAACAGCGAGCCGGGACCCCTCCTTGGGTACAGGACATAGGGCCGGGACTTATGACCCTCCGCGGGGCAACGGCAAGATGACCTGACCTACCCCACGGAGGCGAGGACAAGACACGACAAGACCAACACAAATGAACACCAGACAGTACCCATCTGGCTCCCATGATGGAACTAGACGGAAGTGCAGGTGGGGGCTGCAGACGAGGGCTAGAGGCGAGAGAGGCAGAGAAGGGATTCAGACAAGGGGCTAGGACAGGAATCACAGACCACCAGGGCCAGGACCTGACTCAGAACTGGGAAGCCACCAGGGCCAGGACTTGACTTGGTGCTTGAATGCTGCCAGGACCAGGACTTGACTTGGTGCTTGAATGCCGCCAGGGACAGGACTTGACTTGGTGCTTGAATGCCGCCGGAGCCAGGACTTGACTTGGAGCCTCCGGGTAGTGGCGAGCTCTCGATTCGGCCCGGGAACAGTAGACAGCGGTTCTTGATTCCCTCCGGCGGGTTAACTGACGGACCCACCTCGGTGAGGAAACTTTGCAGGCTTGCTTTGGCGAGGTAACTGGACAGGATTGCTCCGGTGAGGAGAGGCGAATTACCGGCACTCGTTTCGGCAGAGACTAGGCTTGCTCCGGCCAGATGACATCGGCACACCGTACCTTGGATGACTTTGCAGACGCTCCCGCACTGAACGGCTGAAAGCCGGAGACTATAAACTACCGGTTCAGCCAAGTATTAATTGCCTTTAATCACCAAAGTCGAGGGACACAGGAAAACAGGGAATCAATGGTCCGGATCATAACATAAACAAGCTAAGTTTAAAGGGACCCCGATCCGGACCATGACATTGAGGCTGAGAAGAAATTGGATCGGCCATGATGAAATGGCAGAGAAGACTTGATGGGCCAAATGGCCTAATTCTTCTCCTATATCTTACGGTCTTATGTGTCATAATTTTCCTAGAAACACTGTTCACATCCATCATCTGGGATCCTGCAAGTGGAATTAAGTTGAAGAAAAGCCTAAATCGATTTTCCTGCATTCGCAACAATTTATGTCAATGTTGCATTCCAGGGATTGGAATTTGCTCCCCCAGTGTATTGAATCAATCATAATGCTTCAGGAAAATGGGCAACAACTGATTTATATCCTTTACTTATGTTGGGACTTTCCAGTTCCAGACAAGTATGCTGATTCAGCATGCAGTAACTGAGAGCAACAACGAGCTCACAAGCACAGACAGCTCTAGCTGTTTGGATTAGGTACACGGGTGTCTCAAGAAAGGGTCTAAATTTTGTACAAACCGCTTCAATTGCGGGACAAGTTACAAGGATAAAGAAAATAATCAACCTATTGAAAAGAAACAAATAAAGAGCACTACAGTTATTGAAGGTTGACCAAGAAACATTTATGCATAAAATACAGCACATTTAGAGGGGAGTGCTGAGACTATCAGCCTCAAAATGCTAAATCGTTACAAGATAATGTTCAGTGAAAAATAATGGAAAATATCAAAGAGCCAACAAGCCCCCTCTTTTTAGTGTTGCAAATATTCTTATAGATCGAATTACTGTTTGTTCACTTGAATAATTTCCTAACTAATTACTGTGCAGTGGATTATGTTTCCCATATGAAGATTACTTGGCTTTAATAGCTTTAAAACGTTAATCTATGTTAGCAGAGCTTAACTAAAGTATTGACACGCAAATGCATGACTCTGGCATTCTAAAGCTAAGACTCTGTTCAAAGAATGCTTTATTTTGATGCTCCAGAGTGTAATATGTTAAAGGCATCCGTTAGTCTTGCAAGACCATGGATCTGCACCTGGAAAGTCTTCATTCTCCAGGGTGCAGGCCTGGGCAAGGTTGTATGGAAGACCTGCAGTTGCCCATGCTGCGAGTCTCCCCTCTCCACGACACCGATGTTGTCCAAGGGAAGGGCAAGGGCCGATACAGCTTGGCACTAGTGATGTCGAGCAATGTGTGGTTAAGTGCCTTGCTCAAGGACACAAAACACTGCCTCGGCTGAGGCTCAAACTCACGACCTTCAGGTTGCTATTGAATGCCTTAACCACTTGTCCACATGCCCACACTATGTAATATATTAATGCTGAAATAATCTTCATGGTTTCATATATCTAATTGGTGTTGGAGGTTTTAAGGCATTTCCTAGTTTCCCCAAACATCTACATTGTTTTGCAACATCAGCTTTAAACATCCCCTTGTGTTTCTTCCTCCCCTTCCCACACCTTCTTACTCCAACTTCTCCCTTTTGTTTTCCAGTCCTTAGGAAGAGATTTGGCCTGAAATGTTGACTGTTTACTCTTTTCCATGGATGCTGCCTGATCTGCTGAGTTCCTCCAGCACTTTGTGGGTGTTGCTCTGGATTTCCAGCATTTCAGATTTTCTTGTGTTAGCTTTAAAATAATTTGGACTGCTTCAAACTGATGGAGTCTGAACTGTAGCTCAACTGAAGCTCATATTTTACAACTTTTCAATATTTCTAAATTAGTTTTGGTTTATGGGTACTTTCTATTGTGTAGGCATTTTTGTTTAACTTTGCTTTATTGCTAATGCCCAGCCAAAGATGGCAGCTCATCATACATCTTTACAAAGTCATGTGAGACCCAGTACCATGTTCCGCAGCTTTTTGAGGAACAGCTTTGAGGCATTTCCCGATTTGTGTCATCTCCCCCAGCTATCTCTTGAAGATCCCTGAAATCATAGCCTTATGATGAGAAGTAAAATCCTAAATCACAATGGATGTCTTCTGATAGGCACATTTTAGTATAATATTTGATTCCATTTGATTCAATATACGTAATTGATTTACTTGTTAATTTATTATTTATGTATTTATTTATTTATTTATTTTTCTCTGTTAGATTATTTATTGCATTGAACTGCTGTTGCTAAGTTAACAAATTTCATGTCATATGCCAGTGATAATAAACCTGATTCGGATTCTGATTCTGTGTCAGTTTATCTCTGCTGTGTTTGGTATACAGTCTGGAAGCCCTGGATGGATTTCCTGTAAGTGGATAAACTTCACAGTGACTCCACTACGTGGAGGACACATGCACATCCAAGTTGCTTGCTCTTGAGTACACAGGAAATTGCCAAGGATCTACTTCGCATCTGTCCTTCATAGCAGTCAGAACCATCTGCAGCAAGAAGAAATCCTGAAGGGGAAAATTCAACTGATTAGCTGTGAAACATGATCCTACTGTGATAGGAATGCCTATACAATCTCTTTTTGTTCAAAGCATTAACCATATTAACATACTAAAATATATTCTGGCTACTATTCAAAAATAAAAGATGCTTTATTCAAATAAAGGCTTAGTACATCAAGTACGTGCAATGAATGAAATGGCTACCTTTGACTGCATTGGCTGACTGAGGCAATGAACAATGAAAAGCATACACACACTGTATATACATCTGTACAAATTAATTTCTATTTATATATTTTTCAACAATATTTATTAAATCAAAATTAAAATTGGAGTTGAAAATGAATAAGCAAACTCTGGTGGAATATCCAAAATGTAATGAGGTATGATTATTTTTCATGTCAAGAATACATTTCTAAGCATTATACAGGTCTCACTAAAGCTGATTTGAAACATTAATGATTAAAACAATGTTTTTCTCTGTGCCTTTATCTTTTAATTTCCAGCATTGCTGTTCTAAGAGTCCTAACCTGTTAAGTAGAGAAAGGAAGACATAATTTTTAACTCAGAAGCTATGCTTCCTTCAATGACTATCTGACAGTTCTTTGTAAAATCATACTTTACTCATATGAAATCATAGTCATGTAGTCAGCTTTCCACTTGTGTGCTCTGTAGGATGATGTTAAGAACACTTAGCACATTTCATTGCTATATTATGTTTTAAAAATCACCTAGACTTCCACTTTCTTTTGTCAATGTCCACTCTTCCGCATTGTGAAGATTTGTGGAAGTAAAACAATTGCTATGCTGTTTGAATTGTTGACATTTTAAAAATGGCAAACAGTGAATCATTGCCTTAAGGGAAGCTACATTATATTGTGACAAGATTTAAAAGAAAATAAGATCATATGCCCAAAAGACACAGGAGCAGAATTAGGCCATTCAGCCCATTGAGTTTGCTCTGCAATTCCGTCATGGCTGATTTGTCATTGTTCTCAACCCTGTTCTCTTGCCTTCTCCTTACATTGCTCCTTATACAGTTGAGTAATGTTTAAAGAATTCCTTAGCAATGTATGAGAACAATGGAAATATTCATAAATCAAATCTTTATATATGTCTTTCCAAAATAAAGTAGCAGTGTAAAAGTTTTCCCAATGGAAAGAAAGTGCTAGTGGTAATCTATCAAATGCATGCTCGCTTCAGCCACACATTTACTAAAACTGGAGCAATATAGAGAAGATTAGCGTGACCTGTGCACAATGATGGCACGTAAATGCATAAAGTGTTCCATATTTGGGGCAGCACCATAGTGTACCGGTTAGCATAATGCTCTCACGGCGCCAGTGACCCGGGTTCAATTTCTGCCATTGTTTGTAAGGAGCTTGTATGTTCTCCCCATGGCTACATGGGTTTCCTTTGGGTGCACTAGTTTCCTGCCACATCCCAAAGACATACAGATTAGTAGGTTAATCGGATGTAATTGGACAGCTAAGCTCATTGGGCCGGAAGGGCTTGTAACCATGCTGTATCTTTAAAAAGGATGATACCATTAAGAAAGTCTTTGACAACAAGTACCTCGGGTCAAGAATGATGAGTTCAGAGAAGGACATAAAGATACGGAAGGCACTGGTGTGGGGGGCTATGAATGACATGAAGGAGATCTGGAAGTCGAACCTGACCAGAGGACTTAAAAAGAAGATTTTCATAGCAGTCATAGAGTCCATCCTCACGTACGGATATGAGATGTGGACACTCACCAAGACAATGTGAAAGTCTCTAGATGGTTGCTGTACACAAATGCTCCGGATGGCTCTTGACGTGAGTTGGCAAAAGCACATGAAGAAAGTCGAGATCTATAATGACCTACCGATGCTCACCACTAAAATCGAGGCGAGAAGACTGCAACTAACGGGGCACTGTCTATGCCACCCCGAGCTACCTGCCAGCCTAGTCATCATATGGGAGCCCAAGCATGGGAGGATGAACCCTGGGCACCTTCCAAAGACTATGGTCAACACGCTCCTAGAAGACAGTGGCACGGCTAATGTAGATTAACTGAACACACTGATGAGGGAGAGGGAGAAGTGAAGAGACCGTCATTGTGCCTGACGCCGGCCCCCTAGGCCTGAGTCAACGTAGTAGTAGTATCTCTAAAAATAAAATTTCTAAAACTGTATTCATGCCAACTGACCTGAAAGATCAATATATTGCATGAACAGAACCTTATGCCACTAAGGAATTCTTTTCAGCAGAAACTGTCTATGTGCAGCTTGATCTTTTCAGCAAGTGAAGATATCAAAAGAATAACAGAAAATACTGCATGATTGCAAATTTACATGACTTTTCTTCCAGTGCCTGGACATCTCCACAGTGTAGACTTCAGTGAAGTCTACTTGATTAGAATTACATAAGTGAAATTTGTACTTAGAGTCATAAAGTCATTAAGCTACCAAAGCAGGCCAGTGAGCTCATTAAGTCCATGTCAGCTCTCTACAGCGTCCTATTCTCCATCCTATCCCTACAGCCCTACAGAGTGAGCAGCTTCAAGTTCCTGGGCATCAACATCTCTGAAGCTCTATCCTAGGCCCAATATATTGATACAATTACAAATAATATAGCTAGCAGCTATACTTCATTGGGAGATTAAGGTGATAATGGAATGTCATCAAAGACTGGTGAATGTCGACGTGGAGAGCATTCTGATTGGTTGCAACACTGTCTGGTATGAAGGTGCCAACGCGCAAGGTTGGAGAAGCTGCAGAAAGTTGTAAACTCAGCCAGCTCCATCATGGGTACTCGTCCCCCCACCATCAAGGACATTGTCAAAAGGTAAAAGCTGAGAAAAGTGACATCCATCAGGGCATGCCCTCTTCTCATTACTACCATCAAGGAGAAGGTGCAGGAGCCTGAAGGAGCCTCAACACTTTAAGAAACGCTTCTTCCCTTCCACTATAAGATTTCTGACTGGTCCATGACCACATCAACACTACCTTGCTATTTTGCTCTCCTTTGCACTATCAATTTATTTATTTTATTCTCATTGCAAGTTAATAGTTCTTTTTATATATTGCACAGTATTGCTGCTGCAAAACAACAAATTTCACAGCATATGCCATAGAGTCATAGAACTCTACACCACAGAAGCAGCCCTTCAGCCCATCAAGTCTGTGCTGAGCCATTAATCTGCTGAGTCCCATCAATCTGCACCTGGACCATAAGCCTCCATACCTCTCTCATCCATGTACCTTTTGAAATTAACCCCGCATGCACCACTTGCACTGGCAGCTTGTTCCACAGTCTCACCACCCTCTGAGTGAAGAAATTCCTCCTCATGTTCCCCTTAAACGTTTCATTTTTCACCTTTAACCCATGACCTCTAGTTGTTGTCTCACCCAACCCTGTTTGCACTGAGGCCCTCCATCGGCTGGGGTCAACTATCGATCTTGTGTCCTAGTTGTCTTAGTGATACACAAGCCAGGAAAGTACAATATGGAGAGCAGCAGGCTCCTATTCTCCACACAGCTGATGAATCCAAAAAGAGAGACCGATACATTTCGGCACCAGCAGCTTTGCAGGAATTGCCAGCCCGCATTGAACTCAATGTTGGACTTCCTTAGGGATTCCAGCTCCAGATTTTTCCTCAGAGTTTGTTCCCAAAGCCTTCCCCATGAGTGGGTATATCCCCAAAGGCAGTAGAGGTGGTCGATCAGAGTTTTCCTTCTCCTAGATGAGCTGCCAATGTCATAGTCCAGTCCATTGACTCCTCATTTCAGTTAATTTCCTTTTCCCCGTGTTCTACCGGGTTCCTTGATAAAGGCACCCGATCCTCATCCGAACAGGCCGCATAAAAACCCCGGCTTACGTCTACTCGGTGCTGGACCGTCACACCACAGCCCCTGCGGCCATGCACATTCCTGGACCGCCGAGAATGGTGGATTCTAAATGGCTTCAGTGCCTGGGCTTGCTTCGGGAATTCTGTCTCTTCGTGTTCAGCTGAGTGATTGCCAGCCGCTTGCCGCTTCATGTGCTACCCTGTGTCAAGATACGAATTGTCTGTCATTGTTTGGTTTTGTCGTCTCGTGTCTAGCTGAGGACTGCAGGCTGTTTGCCGCTCCTCCGAGCCAAGATACGAATTGTCTGTCATTGTTTTACTTTGTCATCTCCTGTCCGGCTGAGTTTTGCAGGCTGTTTGCTGCCACTCTGAGCCAAGATAAAAATTGTCTGTCATTGTTGGTTTTGTCATCCCGTGTCCAAGTCCAAGTCCAGGCTCCGTGCCCAAGTCAAGTCCGAGTCCAGTCTCGAGTCTAAGTTGTGTCCAAGTCCAGTCTCTGAGTCCAAGTCATGTCCAAGTCCAGGCTCTGAGTCCAAGTCGAATCCAAATCAAGTCCAAGTCCAGGCTCCACGTCCAAGTCCAAGTCCAAGTCCAGGATCCATGTCCGAATCGAGGCTCTGTGGCCAAGTCCAAGTCCAGGTTCCGTGTCCGAGTCCAGGCTCCATGGCCAAGTCCAAGTCCATGTTCCTCCGGTTTGTTGTCCAACATTTACGTCCATGTAAGCATCTAATCCTGACTCTCCAGCCTTCCTGGCAATGAGTAATAAAATACACTTCTGTTAGTGTTCCTCCGTGTCTGTGTCCTGCACTTGGGTCCACTTCCAATGCTGCGATTGCAACAGCCAACCATGGCTGATGAGCCCCATCTGCCCAAAGTGACTGGTTTTAAGGATCCAGTAACACACCTCTGCCTCTTCTCCTGTCAGTAGAAATGGTTTTACTAGGCTTAGTCCAGCACAAGAAGTCCAGGAATTTGGCTGTTAGAGGTAATTTGAGATGCATGCCATTGACAGCATTTAATAGGTAGAGGAAGTTTATCCCTACTACCACTCCTGCTATGACAACCTTAAGGAACCACCTTTGCACTTACCCTATCTATACCCCTCATAATTTTGTATAACTCCATCAAATCTCCCCTCAGTCTTCTATGTTCTAGAGAATGAAGTGCTAACCTATCATTATAACTCAGGTCCACAAGTCCCGGCAACAGCCCTGTAAATTTTCTCTGCACTCTTTTAATCTTATTTACATTCTTCCTGTAGGTAGGTGACAAAATTTGCACACAATATTCCAACATCTTATACTATTTCAACATAACATCCCAACTCCTGTACTCAATACATTGACTTACTAAGGCAAATGTGTCAAAAGCTTTCTTCCAATCCTATCTATCTGCGATGGCACTTTCAAAGAATTATGGTTCTATATTTCCAGATCCCTCTGCTATACTGTGCTACTCAGTGCCCTAACACTCATTGTGTAAGACCTACCCAAAGTACGCCACTTCACACTTGCCTGCATTAAATTCCATCTACCATTTTCAGCCCATTTTTCCAGCTGGTCCAGATCCTGCTGCAGGCTATGTTAGTTAATTTTCCTTGCTATCCATTACATCCCCCGTCTTGGTGTCATCTGCAAATTTGCTGATTCAGCTTACCACATTATCATTCAGATCATTGATACAGATGGCAAAGAACAATCGACCCAACACCAATCCCTGTGGCACACCACTTCTCACAGGCCTCCAGTCAGAGAGGCAACCATTTGCAACTACTCTCTGGCTTCTTCCGCAAAGTCAATGTCTAATCCAATTTGCAACCTCGTTTTGAATGCCAAGTAACTAAACCTTCTTGACCTACCTCCCATGTGCGGCCTTGTCAAACGCCTTGCTAAAGTCAATGTAGACAACATCCACTGCCTTGCCTTCATCAACTTTCCTAGTAACTTTCTGGAAAAAAACTCTATAAAATTGGTTAGACATGATCTATGATGCACAAAGGCACATTGACTGTCCCTATTCAGACCCTGTCTATCCAAATATTGTTCTATCTGATCCCTTAGGATACCTTCCAATATCTTTACCACTACTAATGTCAAGGTCACTGGCTTATAATTTCCTGGTTTATTATTAGAGCTTTACTTAAACAATGGAACAATAGATAGATTAGATTAGATTATGAGGACACGCAGTCCTCTTTTATTGTCATTTAGTAATGCATGCATTAAGAAATGTTACAATGTTCCTCCAGAAAGATATCACAGAAACACAAGACAAACCAACTGAAAAACTGACAAAAACCACATAATTATAACATATAGTTACAACAGTGCAAAGCAGTACCGTAATTTGATGAAGAACAGACCATGGGCACGGTAAAAAAAAAGTCTCAAAGCCTCTCGAAAGTCCCAACATCTTATGCTGACGGTAGAAGGGAGAAACTCTCCCTGCCATGAACCTCCAGCGCTGCAAACTTGCCGATGCAGCATCCTGGAAGCACCCGACCACAGCCGACTCTTGAGTCCATCCGAAAACTTTGAGTCTCTGACCAGCCCTCCGACACCGAGCACCGAGCACCATCTCTGCTGAGTGCTTCGACCCCAGCCCCGGCAACAGACAATAGGCAAAGCCGAGGATTTGGGGCCTTCCCCTCTGGAGATTCTTGATTGCACAGTAGCAGCAGCAGCGAAACAGACATTTCAGTAGTTTCTCCAGGTGTTCCTCCGTGCTTCTCACGTCTGTCTCCATCAAATCGGGATTGTGCACGGCCCCTAGTTAACACATACGATATCATTTTGGAGCGGCCACAAAAGGATACCTTCTAATCCTTTGGCACCCCAGCCATGGCTAAGGATGTTTTAAATATCTTTGCTAAGGCCCCTGCAAATTCTGCACTAGCCTACCACAGAGTCCAAGGCAAAAACTTGTCTCCAGACAGCAAACACCTCCTCCTATGCAATTTGTATAGGGACCATTACTTCACTGATGTATTTCCTTTTCTCCATAGACTCTGCGTCCATCTCCAGATGCAAAAAAGTCCACTTAGGATCTCCCCCATCTCTTTTGGCTCCATAAATAAATTACCATTTTGAACTTCCAGAGGACCAATTTTGTGCCTTGCTATCCTTTTGCTTGTAATATATTTGTATAGGTCCTTAGGATTCTCCTCCACCTTGTCTACTAGAGCAACTGCTTGTCTTCAGTGCACATTATTTCTTTCTTAAGTGTTCTCTTGCATTTCTTATACTCCTTAAGTACCTCATTTGTTCCTACCTGTCTATAGCTGCTATGCATCGCCTTCTTTTTCTTAACCAGTGCCTCAGTAAATCTCACAAAGCAAGATTTCTATAAACGTACTATCCTTGTCTTTTATTCTGACAGGAACATAGAAACTCTGTACTCCTAAAATTTCACATTTGAAGGACCCTCACTTGCCAAGTACAACATAGCCAGAAAACAACCTATTCCAATCCGCACTTGCAAAATCCTTTCTGATAGCATCAAAATTGACCTTTCTCCAAATCAGAATCTCAACCCAAGGACCAGACCTTTCCATTTCCATAGTTACCTTGAAACTAAAGGCATTATGATCACTAGATGCAGGTGTTCCCCTACATAGAATTCTGTCACCTGCCCTGTCTCATTCCCTAATAGGAGATCTAGAATCATACTCTCTCTAGGTGGGACTTCTATGGACTGATAAGGAAATATTTCCAAACATATTTGACAAACTCTTTCCCATCCAGTCCTTTTATAGTATGGGAGCCCCAGCCAATATGTGGAAAGTTAAAATCACTTACTATCACAACCTTATGGTTCCTGAAACAGTCTGCAATCTTTCCACAAATTTGTTTCTCTAAATCCCACAGACTGTTGGGTAGTCTATAATATAATCCCATTAATGATATCACACATTTGCAATTCCTCAATTATACCCATACAGCCTCACCAGACAAGCTCTCCAGTCTACTCTGACTGAACAGTACCTTAACGTTTTCCCTGTCTAGTAATACCATCCCTTCCATTCTGTCATGTTTAATACAACAGAACACCAGTCCTGCCCCTCCTTAAACCAAGTCTCACTAGTGGCTACAATGTCATAATTCCACAAGTTGATCCATGCCCTAAATTCATCCACCTTTCCTACAATACTCCTTGCATTGAAATATATGCAGCTCAGTACATTAGTCACACCATACTCAACCTTTGATTCCTAATCTTGTACATAGGCTTAATATCAACTTTCTCCATAACCACTTCTCTATCTATTCTAGTGCTTTGCTTCCCTTCCTCTGCAACTATAGTTTAAACATCCCTGTGCAGACATTCCTGCTAGGATATTAATCTCCCTGCAGTTTAGGTGCAAACTATCCCTTCTGTACAGGTCCCACCTTCCCTGGAAGAGAGCCCAAAGATCCAAAAATCTGAAGCCCTCCCTCCTGCACCAACTCCGTATCCAAAGCAGTATACGTATTCTTGAGGGGAATGGCCATATGCGTACTCTGTACTGGCTGCCTATTCCTTTTCCCTCTCCTGACAGTCACCCAGGTACCTGCCTCCTGCAAGTTAGGGGTGACTACCTCCCTGTAGCTCCTATCTATCACCTCCTCATTATCCTGTATGAACCAAAGGACATTGAGCTGCAGCTCCAGTTCCCTAACATGGTCACTCAGGAGCTGCAACTCAGTGCACTTCATGCAGATGTAGTTATCAGAAAGTCTTTACATCCTCCCCGCACTGCTTACTCAAATATTTGTCCTTGAATTGTAGCTAATGGAAACAGTTCTTGTTTGTCTACATTAACTAAACCTGTCTTAATCTTGTATGTCTCTATCAAATCTATTGTTCATCTCCTTTATTCTAATGTGAGCAATGCCAGCATCTCTAACGTACTCTTGTAATTGGAATCATTCTGTTTAATCTCCTCTGCTCACTTTCAAGGACCTCATCCTCTCTACAGTGACCAGACTAACATTCTAGGTAAGGCCAAACAAGACCTTTATGAAGATTCAACATTAGTTACCTGCTTTTGTCCTTAATCCCCAACATTTCTTCTCCTTTGATCTATGATTATTCAAAAAAGATCAGTTTGTATTTCCGAGGCTCACTGGCAAGGCCAGAGTTTATTGCTCATTTATACTTCCTCTTGAGAAGATGGTAATACCCCTTAGTCATAGAGTGATACAGCACAACTCTACTGAATTTTGAACACTAATCTTCAGTCTAAGAGCAAATTACAGTGACCAGTTAGCATACCAAACCTGCCTGTCGTTGGGATGTAGGAGGAAAATGGAACAACTGAAGAAAAGCTTTGCAGCTACAGAGAACATGCAAACTCCACACAGTGCGCTGAAGCTCAGGTCTGAGTCAGCATATATGCTGTCTCTTCACTTTCCTTCTGAACTTATTGTAATTCATTGGTTCTAGCTTGCAAAGTTCACCTGACTTTCATCATATGCTGTCTTTTGCATTCCATCATATTTTCTCTCCTCTTCATCATCCAAGGAACACTGGCTTCAGTTCTCCTTGGAATGTATTGTTCTTTTCTACGCAAACACACTAAAACACCTTCCCAAATCACTGCCACCACCCAACTTCCTTTAGTTTTTGCCCAACTTGACTGAACACATTCTGATAAAGAAGAAGAGGGAGTTGTATGACATGTATAGGAAACAGGGGGTAAATCAGGTGCTTGAGGAGTATAAGAAGTGCAAGAAAATACTTAAGAAAGAAATCAGGAGGGCTAAAAGAAGACATGAGGTTGCCTTGGCAGTCAAAGTGAAGGATAATCCAAAGAGCTTTTACAAGTATATTAAGAGCAAAAGGATTGTAAGGGATAAAATTGGTCCTCTTGAAGATCAGAGTGGTCGGCTTTGTGCGGAACCAAAGGAAATGGGGGAGATCTTAAATAGGGTTTTTGCGTCTGTATTTACTAAGGAAGCTGGCATGAAATCTATGGAATTGAGGGAATCAAGTAGTGAGACCATGGAAACTGTACAGATTAAAAAGGAGGAGGTGCTTGCTGTCTTGAGGAAAATTAAAGTGGATAAATCCCCGGGACCTGACAGAGTGTTCCCTCGGACCTTGAAGGAGACTAGTGTTGAAATTGTGGGGGCCCTGGCAGAAATATTTAAAATGTCGCTGTCTACGGGTGAAGTGCCGGAGGATTGGAGAGTGGTTCATGTTGTTCCGTTGTTTAAAAAAGGATCAAAAAGTAATCCAGGAAATTATAGACCGGTGAGTTTAACATCAGTAGTAGGTAAGTTATTGGAGGAAGTACTAAGAGACAGAATCTACAAGCATTTGGATAGACAGGGGCATATTAGGGAGAGTCAACATGGCTTTGTGTGTGGTAGGTCATGTTTGACCAATCTTTTGGAGTTTTTCGAGGAGGTTACCAGGAAAGTGGATGAAGGGAAGGCAGTGGATATTGTCTACATGGACTTCAGTAAGGCCTTTGACAAGGTCCCGCATGGGAGGTTAGTTAGGAAAATTCAGTCGCTAGGTATACATGGAGAGGTGGTAAATTGGATTAGACATTGGCTCGATGGAAGAAGCCAGAGAGTGGTGGTAGAGAATTGCTTCTCTGAGTGGAGGCCTGTGACTAGTGGTGTGCCACAGGGATCAGTGCTGGGTCCATTGTTATTTGTCATCTATATCAATGATCTGGATGATAATGTGGTAAATTGGATCAGCAAGTTTGCTGATGATACAAAGATTGGAGGTGTAGTAGACAGTGAGGAAGGTTTTCAGAGCCTGCAGAGGGACTTGGAGCAGCTGGAAAAATGGGCTGAAAAATGGCAGATGGAGTTTAATACTGACAAGTGTGAGGTATTGCACGTTGGAAGGACAAACCAATGTAGAACATACAGGGTTAATGGTAAGGCACTGAGGAGTGCAGTGGAACAGAGGGATCTGGGAATACAGATACAGAATTCCCTAAAAGTGTCGTCACAGGGAGATAGGGTCGTAAAGAGAGCTTTTGGTACATTGGGCTTTATTAATCAAAGTATTGAGTAGAAGAGCTGGAATGTTATGATGAGGTTGTATAAGGTATCGGTGAGGCCGAATCTGGAGTATTGTGTTCAGTTTTGGTCACCAAATTACAGGAAGGATATAAATAAGGTTGAAAGAGTGCAGAGAAGGTTTACAAGGATGTTGCCGGGACTTGAGAAACTCAGTCACAGAGAAAGGTTGAATAGGTTAGGACTTTATTCCCTGGAGCGTAGAAGAATGAGGGGAGATTTGATAGAGGTATATAAAATTATGATGGGTATAGATAGAGTGAATGCAAGCAGGCTTTTTCCACTGAGGCAAGGGGAGAAAAAAACCAGAGGACATGGGTTAAGGGTGAGGGGGGAAAAGTTTAAAGGGAACATTAGGGGGGGCTTCTTCACACAGAGAGTGGTGGGAGTGTGGAATGAGCTGCCAGACGAGGTGGTAAATGCAGGTTCTTTTGTAACATTTAAGAATAAATTGGACAGATACATGGATGGGAGGTGTATGGAGGGATATGGTCCGTGTGCAGGTCAGTGGGACTAGGCAGAAAATGGTTCGGCACAGCCAAGAAGGGCCAAAAGGCCTGTTTCTGTGCTGTAGTTTCTATGGTTTCTATGAGTGAGTATGGAGTGCCCAGTCCTCACCATTTAAAGCCATATTTCTGCTATTTCCTCTGCTCACTCCGCTATTTCTACCCGCAGCTTACCAACCGTATCTGTATTCTTCTGGGCTCTGCTCTTACCTGATATTGTGCTATTTCACTAGTACAATCTATCACCCTCAGTTATGCATCTTATTCCTCTCTTCTGTCTCATCTTCCTTAACGTTGGGGATATTGTCCCCAGTCTTTTCCAGTTTCAATATGTCCTTCTTGAATTGGTGCATCCTGGCCGAAATCCCCAAACCTGCTGCCTACACCTTGCCTTAAGCCAAACATTAACTCGTTCTATCTTCCTGTTTTTACCCTTGCTGGGGCGTATTACGACGAATAATCTAGAAATGGAATCTTCAACCCTAGCTCCCTAAAGACCCACCGTAGAATCTCAGTAGTCGTTATGCTGTTGGTGCGGAGGCAGTACGTCATTCTCATGTTCAATCATAGGCGTGAAAATACAGCAGAACTTTAATCGAAGAAATGCAATCAAGAACTTGAAGTAGGTCCGGTCTGTCATACTTGAATCGCTCTGTAGCGCTGCAACCGGTATATTCATGGGGGTGGAAGATGGGTGGCGGCCGCGGCAGAAGCGCTAATGATCTGAGACTGGTGACTCGTTCATGCTTATATTGCGTAACTGAATTTTAATTGATAACTAGCCAAAAGAATGTCATAACTGATCACATAAAATGTACGCGGCACGTGTAAATTTAATCGGTTTTACTAATTTGGGAGTGGAGCGTTTTAAACCGTAATGTGTCAGTCACGGGCAAGTAAGCAAAGATCAGAATGCATCAGCCCTTGACTGCGCTTTGGATGCCGTACTTTCAATTCTTCTGCCCTCTAAAAAAACAAAATCTAGCCTAGTGCAGGATAATACATTTCATGATTACATTGTTGTTACGTTGCTCACTTTAAAATATACCCATATCGCTTTCCGCTTGTATTTTATTATTATGGTCCATTGCATCGTCGAATCGTGATTTAGTAGTAGTCCACTTGAAAACAGAACAAAACTCTGCCAGTACTGGAAATCTAAAGACGGAAAATGGAGACTGCATGTGCTGGAATCTGGGGCAACAGTAGTGTCCCGACCAGAATTATCGACTATTACTCCCTAACAAACGCTGCCTGGTCCGCCGAGTTCCTCCAGCATCGTGTTTGTTGCTCCAAAACCGAAAATGCTTGAAATAATCGGAAGAGAAAGGTCCGTTTCTCTTCCCGCGGATGCGAGCTGACCTGCTGAATATTTTCAGCATTTTATGATCGTCCATTTGTTGTAGATAGTCAGATATTCTTGACTCTGGGGTATGACATTTACCCCAGATACTGCACAATGTGACTAGTGTTTAAATTGCGTTTCTTGCGTTTTAAGTACAATGTAGACGCCGGGTTCATTAATACCAAAGGTTAGATGTTTAACATTTACCCATTAAAGTATGTCCAAGTTACTGCAGAACCCTACAGATCCATGTTTCCATGCCAATGCCACTTTGAAAGCCAATCGTTTTGTTTTCAAGGACTCTTTGAGCAAACTGAAGACAAAGCCGAGCTCTTTACGGGGGCTGGGGTGGGGAGAGAGAGATTAGAAATTGAAATTGTTTTTGACTCTAAGATTAGAGGGGCACTTGGGTGCCAAGAAGAGTTCAAGAATTAGCCATGTATGACCTGGCAACGGTTTGCTCTCAATGCTCAACGTCTTGATAATGACTTTATCTGAAGCAAATCCATTTTCTCTCTAAGCGTTAGGAGGAGATGCCGAACTTACACCACGTGTTACAGTTGATCATTCTGGATCACTTGAAGAATAGTTATAGGAAGGAAGCGTTCACCTCCTCGTCCCTGTACATTATAGCTACCCTTCTCCGCGCAATGACGTAACTTTCCAGATGGCGGTGCAGCTTGTTTAGTGAAATGCTAGGCAGATCCAGGTGTAAGGTAAGAACTGAAATCCTGGTTTATCACGGGAACATGATTGATCCAGCACTACGTGGTTGCTTACAATCAAAGGGTAAGTCTATTTCTGTATGTCCTATACAAGTCTTTATTACAGAAAAGAAAAATACATTTCACATCACTTAACATTAAGGAACTCGATAAACCAGGTGCAATGGAAAAAAGTTACTTTAATATTAATAAAGGAGTATTAATATACTTTTCTTGTCATTATACAAATTTTTACTACTTTAGAGATTTTATATGTATGCAACAATAGCATGACCGTAAGGCTAAGGCTTCCTAATGAACGTCCCCCCTCCCCCGCCTTGAGCTTTATCTCTTGCCAATCGATGTACATAAATATTGCTTTTCTGGTATCTAACTTTAAGTTTAAGATACAATGGTTGCTAGTCAGGAGTTACTGTAGCTACCAAAATTAAAGAAATAGTAAGTTGTGGTCATTTGAAGTTATCTTTTGTTTCAAGGAACGATATATTTTATTTACATTGTTAGACTCGGATATGATCTAATTATATAGTTGGAGACCCTCTTGGTGCTGCGATTAATCTTGAACAAATTAATTTAAACGACTCCGAATGCTGTATATACTAGGTTACACTCTGATATGGAACTCTTAGTTACGTCACTAAATTAAACCTGAATTTACAGAAAGCAACTAGTCTAAAAATCCAACTTCCGCGTCCGTACAATATACAGTATTGACCATTTCCACTAAGTAAGGGGAGGTTTTTATTTGTTCCTACTTGAAAACAAAGATACTAAAGGCAAACTGCGGAGAAAATATATTTGCTCATTACTGAACAGAGGAAGTGTCATTTGAATTCTAACAATCAAATTATTCAGCAGATTGGTTGCCTCGAAACGAGTGAATAGATGCAGGCGCGTTTAATTATATTGCTACTGGGAGAGGACAAAAGCCTCAATTGAATACTTTGGAAAGAACAGTATTTACACTTTTTTTTAAACAAAGTACCATACTCAACATTGGAAATATTTTATTATACGGCTTAATTGAGTGCACATGAAAGGTATGCTTGATTGTTTAGGGCATTGACTTTACTCGCATTGTGAATATACTAAATATTGAGTCACGGTACTTAAAGTGTATTTTTCCAATCATTTTGGATAATCCTTGAATATATGCTGAGAACAGATATTAATACAAGTATGGGTCTGGATTCGGCTATCCATCCAAGCATTTTCAAATAATATGGGAACTGAAAATATAGCGCTTTTCTGGCATTGCATTTGGGGCGTGCCGCACACTTATTTGAAAACAAACTTTTCAGGTGAGATATTATGATAGTCGGGCCGGATAGGACTTGAAATTAGTGAGATAATAAAAGCGCTTGAAAAGTTGTTGCACGCAAGTTACAGTATTTACCATCGGGAATTTGGTAGTTAGTTGTCGTCCAGAATCATTGTTAGTTATAAGCACGGGGCATATAAATGCATATTTATTTTAAAAGTCTCTACACTTTGTTTTCTAATTCAAATAGTCTTCATTACAGAGACCCTCTGGTTTATTTTTAAACTTGTCCGTATACGACAATTCAAATTTAATAGTTAAGTTCAAGTTATATGTAACCGGATAAGTTCACATTCGTATCATGAAAAGCGATATGCTGCATGTGACATTCTGAAATGAAATGAAAACAGTTTCTATTATGAGGGATGTATGGATTTTAGTTGGTGTTACTTACATGAAAAACTAAACACTTGAATAAGCAAAATAGTAGCATTGCGGTTAGCGCGACGCTGTTACAGCGCGGGGCGTCGGAGTTTGGAATTCAATTCCAACGTCATTTGTAAGAGGTCTATACGTCCTCCCCGTGACCGCGTGGGTTTTCTCCGGGTGATCCGGTTTCCTCCGACATTCCAAAGAAGTACCGGTTAGTCGGTTAATTGGCCATTGTAAATTGTCCCGTTATGAAGCTAGGGATAAATCGGGAGTTGCTGGGCGGCGGGGCACCAATTCGGCACTGTATTCCAAACAATAAATATAAATAAAATAATCGTTTTGCATTGAACATGCAACTATCTTGTCACGAGGTATTTCTTCCCGTTCAACTGTATTGCACGATGCATCAGGTCAGACTGAGTGAGCATTGCCAAACAGTAACTGACTCCCAGATTTTTGCTTACGAAATATTAAATTCGAAACTAATGCACACTGTAATATATGTTTACAGACAATATACGTTTCTCTTATGCGTCTCGATCAATGCGATGTTTATACATTAGGAGGTGAGTTAACTGTATTCATGGCCATTACTTCATTCACGTTTATATACTGTTTATTCGAAAAGTAAAAAAAAACAATTGCTATTCGGAATGATTCATTACAATGGGTACACTTAAAAGATGTCTGATTTGATTAGTATAGTTGTAAGTTATTCGATATCAAAGGTGATCAAAGTTACTGGACGGCTAGACATGCATGTAGATGATGACAGAAAATCTCTGCAGGTGATTATAAAGAGCAAATAAGAAATATTACATTTTATAATTCTGTTATGTCTACAAGAGGAAGTATTCTTTCCCATCAGACTAATTTCTATTAAGTTAGCAGTAATTCATTTAAAATAAATATTCATAAATAAATAAGAAATTAAAGTGTAGAACTGAGAAACAAAAGGTACCTGTTGTTAGCTGGAATTCAATCAACCACTTCATCTTTAAAACATATTTTGACCATACGTATAATATATAATGTATACACACTTTAATAATAAACGTACTTTGAAGTTTGAACTATTTAATAAACATCTCGACGGGAATCATATTTTCTCAACAGATTAACAAGGTCATGATATAATTCATTTTGATATTATGATGGGGATTAAGGTCCCAATAAGAGCAACGTATGGGTTTGATATTATGCTTACAAGATTCAAATGCAGTGCATAGACATTATTTTAATATAATCAGACGTTACCTGCATACAGGTGAGCAATTCCAAGCCTCCCAGTGAAGGGGGAAACTTTTAGAAGTACAATTCATTTTGGCCTTTTTAACTATAAGCTTCAGTGATACACTCATAGCGGTCGCAATTGACACACCGCAGCTGCGGTCACAAGATCATTGTCCATAAAAAGATTAACACCGCACAGTAAGACCAGTGGAGTACCGAAGGCGGAGTAGTTTGAATTTAAGTAAATGATCCAACAAAGTTGCCACTGTATCAAATTATACTATCTCCCTCAATGTCATACAGAAGCACCCGGGCCACACTTTAAAACTAAACAATTTTGGGGGGGGGGTGCAATAAATTTTACTCGTGCGACGTCGCACGGATTCTTGCACTTCACTGACTCGATATCACTAAGATTTATGACTTCGTTCTTAATTCTTGTTGCGATTGATAACTATGTTTCGTTGTAGCACTTTTGTTCGAGGAAAGGTCAAAGACACAATAGGACAGAAAACGTAAATATTATTTCAATATTTACAAAGGGGCAGGTACCCTTCAACTCAGTTTTAGTTATTGCTTTGAATGAATGCATCTCATCATACTGATGATCCTGCAATTAAGCTGTATGACACTAACTTGCTTGTTTTGTACGAACTGCTTCCTGCATTCTTGTAGCCCCTTGCACTTTAAAAATTTAATAGTGTCTCTGTTGACATAGTATATAGTTGCAGATCGTTTCTGTCCTATGAACCTGTGTGTCAAGCGAATGGGTGGCTGTTCAGATTGCCGTCCTCCGGCACAAACGCTGCTGTTGTAGTGGAGGCAGATGGCTACTGATTGGGAGAGCTTTGTGGTTTTAATGCTGAATACTTTATGGAAAAGGGTTTTATCATGCATGGTTGGTCAGAGGCACAATGGAGAAGATTTATGATTACGACATATCAATCGTTTTCTGTGTTTTATCGACAGAAATCACAAAACAATTTCGCAGCAATTCAGTTGGTTGGTGTCCTACTTCACCATTTTTTAAAAAAAATCTCCCAAATAATTTAACCGTAGTTTGAAAAATACTTTTCTTAAAGGAGGGGTCGCATTTCAAATCCCACGCACGTAAGCAACGCCGAGTAAAGCATCTAAAAGCTGTTGACAATCGATTTCATGTGGCAAAGGGTTCTCTTTGGAGGATAATAAAATATATACCGGTTAGATCCATTGTTATTTTGAACAGCATGTTGCCCTGTTAGCATGTGCGACTGTGAGCCTTTCATTGGCTTGCGCTGTGTGATTATTTACTGTTCCTGCAACTCAGTCAATACATAATAGCAAATTAAATTCAATATTTTCATATTCCACTACGTGATGTCTATGTCCTGGTACGCAAGCCATTATTAATTCTAGTTTGATCCCCCTCTTGGATCTTTATAGTCTTCATTATGCCTTAATTCAGCGTAGAATATTGTTAATTCCAAAAATACAGCGGCAGCAAAATAACGTTTTGAGTGACAGCTTCCAGATTTCACACTTGATTCACAAAATGTACTCATTGAAAAGGCAATAGAGCCCTGGAATTGTTGTTTGCATAGCAACTTCCCGGGCATATTATTGCATGTAATCACCGCAGTTAGCTAATAATATAAAAACAAATTACGAATCATTATATAATCTATAATAAGAATGCTTGCAAAAAACTGCCTTTTTCTGAGTGAAATTCAACAGGAATGGTGTAGATAATTTGATAATTGCATTTGTTCCTACTTAAGTATTCATGAAATGAGTGCGTATTTGGCGTTTAACTGCCCATATACATATTTATGATGAATGTTTCTAGTAATATTTAGCTCAATGCATGATCTTTCTGTGTGCGTGGGTGTTTCTGTACGTATTTGTAAATGACAATGTCCATGAACTTGCATGCGTCTACAATTTTACATTAGTGAATAAATATATGCAGATATAGTATGTACCATGGCAGGTAGGGACGTATATATTAAATATAAACATACACATCACAGAAGTGACACATGCTTTTATAGGATGCCATATTTTTCAGTTTGTACCGAATGGTTAAAACACCACCTATCCACGCTGGTGAAATTTTACGTGAAGCCTGAATGAGATGCAGGAATTCGACTGCAGCTTGCCGACAAGTTAAAAAGAATTCGCCCCGGTACCGCGTAGGTTCGCACCTGCTCACTCTGCATCTTTGGATCGCCCATAGCTGTAAAAATTAAATTTAAAAAAACAAGGTTGAATTGTCATAATAATTTAGTAAACTTTCTCAAGTGAAGGCGTGAACTCTCTCAGAACAAAGCTGCTTATGAAACTGAGAAAAAAACTCCACCATGAATTTATGCATTCCCTAATAATTTAATTACAGATTAGCAGTAGAAAAGTAATGATTATGTTATTTTCCGGTCAAATAGAAGAAATGCGCTCCAAATACTCTAAAAGTATCAAAGTTATCCACTGGAAACGGAAAATTGTTAACCTTCATAGAACCTTATCTTTGTATGTTGACACATTGGAATTGCGTGTAAAATGCAAAATTTCCAAACAGGCTCCAATTTCGGCAGGAAACAAACTGCATGTTTAATTTCTTAAAGTTAGGCAGCCCTCTTTCAACATGAATAACAAACTGTACCTCTTCATCCTTTTTAAAGGCCCTGCCGTCAGTTGATCATTCCAAGCTGTCTTTGAAGAGCAACTGTGTAAAATGTACTTGTGACAGAGAAACTGCTCCTACTGAGCGGTTTAATGTGGAGAAGACCTTTAATATGATGTGCCGCCAGTGGAACACAAGAGTTGGCAAGCTCAGAGAATGCATTATGTTACCTTCTCGGAAAAAGAGCATTTCCCCCTCACATTGTGAAATTAGGATCATTTTTGGAGCGCTGTCGATGGAGGGGGCTGTGGTGGGGTAGGGGTGGTCGCCAGTCGGCGGCCACCGAGCTCCCAGCTGGCCAGTGACCCTCTCCGCCGCGCCGCCGAGCCGAGCCCTCATCGCCCAATCAAGCCCGGCGGCCAACATTCCACCGAGCCGGCGTGCGCGTGCCCAGCGGGCACCCACCCCGTCTCTCGCCCGCGAGCGCGCGCTCCTGGGTGCACACCCGGCGCGTGGCAGGTGCGGCGGGGCACGAGCTGCCGCCACCAACAGCGACCTCCCGCTGGCCAATCGGGAGCGCAAGCAGGGTGGTTTATTTCGGGAGCGGGTGGGGGGGGGAGCTCGGTGTGGCGGGGGTGGGAGGGGACAGGGATGGAGTTTCACGCGTCATTGGATAGATTATCTCCACCAAACAAAGTGTCTGCCACTTACGCTTGGGCCCATATGCAACTCTCTCCGCGGCTCCTCTGCTTTTTTTTGTATCGGAAGCACAGCACCGCCGTCACTTTCACCAACGATGCCACTGCGCTGACAGCACGGAGCCGGAGCGCCGCGTCTACAGTTGCTGTTCCATCCTCCTGCACCCGTCCCCTTCTCCCCTCCCCCCAAAATAAAGAGCTAAGAGAGAGACCTTTTAAAACAAAACGCTGCCCTTTTTTCTGGTGAGTGTTTACTTTCTGTTATTGTTTTCATTCGTCCTGGACGCCGGGGATTGGAAAGAAATGCATATTCATGAAAGCGGGTTTTTATTTTCATTTGACGCCCCAAGCGACGTGCGACCTCATTCACTAAAACTAGGCATTTATAAAATGAGCTTACAGAAAATGTTGCATTTTTTTACTCATTGCTTTACAAACAAAACAAAAAAATGGAATCTAGTGAAATATGCAGATGACTGTCCCTTGATCAGGTAAGGTGAGGGGTTCACTTTCTCGTATGACCGGGCTTTGGCTGTGGACTCTCTGCGTTGCGTTCACTCCAAGTTCGCAAGGGCTACAATTGTCTACTTGGCTTTGGTTTCACATTGCGCGAACGATCCAGTGTGACTGGGCAGCGAAACCTCCGCTGGTTAATGCCAGTTATTTAACATTAGAATAGGTTGTTTTCTGGCATTCATTGGCAGACTTATTTTAATTATTGCAATCAAAACAAGCTAGTTTGCATCGAAGGCAAAATATGGACGATGGGGGCTATTTTTGCCTTTAACTTTCTACTTTCCGAAGTCTAAGTGCCTAACACTTTATCGGTCTGCCATCGATGCAATTGTGTTCATCTTTTAAAAAACAATGAGCCTTTTACTATATTGAAATGTATATTGAAAGGTAAGATGCAATGTCAAAACACTTGGCTCATGAAATTCAACGCAATTGCTTGCTCAAATAGTCCAAATTGGAACTGAGAAGCTGCTGACATAGGTTACGATTTCGAAGCGTGCCTGCTGCATAAAATTGGTCCGGAACTCATTCAAACCATTCGAAGATTACCAGCAATGCAAACTCCCCCCCCCCCCGCCCCCCGCCCTTTACAATTCAGATTTCACAAGCTACGTTTGACCGAATCTCTCCCTGTGTCGAACAAGGTAACTGGGATTCATTCTCATCCATAAATAACCGTGTCGAGGTAAAAATAATTAACTCTGCATGCTGCTTTTAATTAAAGTCTCAGAGGGAAAGTGGTGTATTATGGTAATGAGGAGAGCGGACGAAGAAGACATACGTTCTTTCTTGTAGAAAAGATCTAAAGGTTATCTGACATCAAACCACCGTAGATGACTGCACACTTTCCATCCATTTTTATTTGCACTTCCAGGCACCGGAACAGTTCGATTTGATGCTTATTGATGAATGGTCTCGTCAGCATTCAGCCAAAATAACACACCGAGCTGGGAGCGACGCAGGTAACAATCCCACTCATTGTGCTAGAAGCCACCCAAATTTTGAAAACTATTCATCAGTAAATGCAAGGACGAGATTATTATTTGCAACATGGAAGCTGTTTATGATAATACCGCGTGAACAAAAGTTTTTAAAAATGACGTAAAAAACCATTTTAGGCTGATCAATTTGTTTGCACACTCAATGCATGCTGTAAATATTTTAATGGAGTCTCATAATGTCCTTGGTCAAAGATCGGAAATCAGTTTGTAATCAGGGCTAGTAATTGTGCCGTGATTTTCAAAGCTTGAGCATTTTGCCTTCTCTGTCTCCTTAAGCATCGAGGTGACCTTTTCATATCATTTCCTCCAAGAACAAACCTCGATGATGGAAGATCCAAATGCTCACAAGGGGTTTTGGGAGAGCGATGCGAGCAGGGCCGTCCAGCAGTGTCTAACCGACATTTTCACCAGCGTGTATACAACCTGTGACATTCCAGAAAATGCCATTTTTGGGCCCTGTGTACTGAGTCACACGTCCCTCTATGACAGCATCGCTTTCATTGCTCTGAAGTCAGCCGACAAAAGGACGGTGCCCTACATTTTTAGGGTAGGATTCATTTTATTTCTCTGTGCTCATCATATCCCTTTCATGATTTCGTCTTTTGTCTCGCCAGTTAAACGTTTCGTGCGCTCGTTACATTTTTAAACGTTCTGTTTATCACCAACAGATTTGCATATGGGCCCATATTGTATTCCCTCTACTTTATACTTAAGGATGCGTCTCCCTTCTCCATAAAATGTTCCTATGTATGTGTATGTTGGGTGATTTCTTCCCTAATGCTCTCGCGCTGGCCCTTTAGTGAAGCGACACACCGGGAAGGTGGTTTATTGGAGGAGAGGAGGTGGTTGGTAATGTGGAAGGGGGTGGTTAGATGCTGGTGTGGGGGGGGGGAACTGAGATTTGGGCGGGGCAGCGATATTGAAAATATAGGAGCGCGTAAAGACGCCCAAGGCTCGCCTGTCATTTGGTTTTTCCAGAGTGACTCAGTACCTGGAAAGTGCTTATCACTTGAAGCACCCCTCCCCCACTTTTGAATAATATTTTCTTGATTACTGACGGACATTCCGCCGGACAGCGGCATTTCATGTCTTCATTACATTTGCGAGCGAGTCAGCGTGATTCAGTAAAGTATTTAGATCGTGAATCTGACCACGATTTACTCCTAATACACTGCTGAATCAGTTTTGATGTAGTGCATAGTAAATCACTCATGAGATGTTCAATCGTCTTTGTAATATTCGGCCGTATATGTTATCCCGCTGACCTCGGGATTCATTAACATGAAATTATGCTATATAATATTCGCAAACTCCAATACGGGTTGATTTATGTTATGTGGAACTTGGGGGGAGGGAGATCTAAATTTGATCATTGATAATTGGCCTGTATTCACCTTGCCTGTGGCTCATATTTACTGCAGGTGGATACATCCTCGGCAAACAGCTCCTCCGAGGGCTTAATGTGGCTCAGGCTGGTCCAGTCGGCCAGGGATAAAGAAGAACAGAATCTCGAAGCCTATGTGAAGAACGGTCAGCTGTTTTATCGGTCATTGAGGCGGATTGACAAAGACGAAGAATTACTTGTGTGGTATGGAAAAGAACTGCTGGAACTTCTCCTTCTCAGCAACGTCAGAGCGCCAGCCAAAATGAACGGTGAGCCGATATTTCTGAAGTTCCCCACTCATGTTATAATACACACAATCACACATGCGGATGCGCGCTGCACTGTGTATTAGGCCACTGCAAATGTATTATTTAATGTGTCTGCAGTGAGCTTTGTCAACTTGGATTAGTTATTTAAAGATTATTTAATTTTCCTAAAACCCTTTAGTGTAACAAATCGGTGTGTGATATATGTTCATATATTTCAAGTGGTTTTGAAACAAATATAAGTTGTCGAAAGAAGTGATGGAGACGTGTGTAGTTGGAAAGAACCTGCCGAATTGTTTACAGGAGGGGACAGATAGGAAAATGGAAGGACAATTTTGTATGGACAAATCCACAGTGGGAATATAATGGAGCAGAGATCTGCACAAGCACAAGCGTAAGCGAAGGGATTCAGGAGTATGAATGCTAATGTAATTATTGCAATGACAATGAACTATGTATCACGTTATTGATATATTTTCTACGTTGAGAATGTGCACGGTTAACATTGTGATTTATTGCTGGCTGTTAAACCGGTGGACGCTGGAGCACGATTGACTTTGTAGGAGTGAGCAATCTCATTCGGGTGTGCTTTATTCACACAGGAACCTCGCCGTACACGTGCCTGGACTGCAGCCAGCGGTTCCAATGTGAATTCCCCTTTCTAGCCCACCTGAGATTCCGCTGTCAGAAGCGAATCGGCTGCATTGCCTCCGATGAGAACGTTAAAAGCGGCGAAGACCGGGACCATGTTGCTGCCGTGGAGGCAAGTGTCAAATTCGGCCGATCGGAGCGCCAGTCAGTCTTCACTAATGTAGAAAACAGCAAACCCACGACAGATTTCCACAATCTCGCCAGGGACATGGAAAATCCGAGGGAAGATGCTAGGAATCGCCGGGAAACTGAAAGCATAAATGAAAATAAAAGGAAGTACGACGAAATGGAAAAGAATGACGATATAGTGCACGATACAAAAATGGCAGACAGATCGCAGCCTACTCCAAGAGAGAAGCTTCCCTGTCCTTCCCAGCAGTTCAGAGGGAGCTATTTCAGTCTGAGAGAAAACGGAAGGTTGATGACATCCAGCCCAGAGTCTACAGATGCTAAACAGAGCGCCTTCAACGAGGTGAGGAGAACTTCACTTAACCTTAAACAGACAACAAAGGACCGCGCTCCTGAAGCAGATAACAAGAATGGCTCGGTGGCCAACACCGGCCCAGCGGAGAAGCCAGTGGACATTAAATCAGTCCTGACTGAAACGCAAGTCCCTTCTTGTCTGGACAACATTGCCATGGGAAGCGCGTTCAGGAGCGTCTCTCAGCTCTGTGCAACGGAAGAGAGGAAGAGCGCGTTCTCCCAACCGGCCAGATCATTTGCACAGTTGCCACCACTCCTGGTGTCCCAAAAGGTGATCCCTGGTTTAGAGTGCCACCCTGGCGTTGGCGATTCTGGTAGACTTTATCAGGCGAATGCATTGGCTGCAAAGCTCCAAAGTGCAGACGTTAACGGCAGTTGTAATCTGCAAGGAGGTCTCGGTAAACAAAGCCCTTTCATCTATGCTACTGCCTTCTGGCCAAAGGCCGCTGGGCCCATTCAGCTGCAAGTTCCGTCTGCTCTGACCCTTCTTCCTCCTTCCTTCACGTCCTTTTGTTTACCTGCACAAAACTGGTGTGCCAAATGCAACGCTTCTTTCAGAATGACATCCGATTTAGTGTACCACATGAGATCTCATCACAAAAAAGAATATGCCATGGAGCCTTTAGTAAAAAGACGAAGAGAAGAAAAACTTAAATGTCCCATTTGCAATGAATCCTTTAGGGAACGCCATCATCTTTCCCGGCACATGACGTCTCATAACTGAATAAACTTCATGCCCGATTGTAATACTAATTTAATATACAGACAAACTAAGGGAAGGGGCGATTGTGATGACACCTTTACAGTTAACATTTTGTAACTACGAACAACAGTAAAACAAATGCATTTTGTTAGAAATTTATTTCAGTTTAAATACTTTAGGTGCTTATGGTAGCTTGGCAGAGGAATATATGATATTGTCATATTTAAGGAAATAATTTTATTTTAGATAAACAAAAGGTAAAAGAATGGGTTTTGTTTTATTGACTTCATTAAGGCATTTAAGTGTCACCATTAAACAGATATGAGCGGTTTATCTGTAGGAGATACAGAGCTGATGACAGAATAGATGCATGTAAAACGCGTAAAATTATGAACACCAAAATGCAGGTGGGACAGTGCGGAATATGTGTTGTTTTTGTAAATATTTTCGTTTATAAAACAAAACAAATGTACTATTTTGTGCCAGTGTAAAAACAGTCTTAATAGTTATTGTGTTTCTCAATCTTGGCGAAATCTATGAATCTTGATAGTTTATCTGGTCACTTTGGCTGGCTTCAACAATAAATAGCTTTATTTTTACTTGACCACATGTATGTGTATATGTAATCATTTAAATTTGTTGCTAAAATATTTTAACTCAGTAATGCCCAAAATTAATATAGTTTCTACACAATGCCGATATTTTTAGAAACATTATGCGCAGAAAGTAGATTGCCATAGACAAGTTCATCATAAAATAAGTAAAAGCGTGGTATCAGAACCAGACACATAGTCGTGTAAATACTAAAGGCGCTGCCTACAGCAGAACTGTTGAATGTTTTCTCGTTCAAATTACCATAATTTCAGAAAAAAAATGCTGCTGCGTGGGTTGAAATAGATACCGATTTGCTCAAGTTACTGAGTTTGTATTAGACTGGGACAATCCTGGTTCAAACGTAACGAAGAAATAATGTTCTCAGATAAACTTGAAGAAATCTTAAGAGTCAGAGTGAGTGAAAATCTGCAAAGAAAGTGTCTAAAGTTGTACAAAACTTTCCAATCTACGCGACCCCTTCTCCTAGCGCGCGCGCCACACAGACACACACACACACACACACACACACACACACACACACACACGCACACACACACGCACACACAAACACAGAATACAGAAGATCAAGAGGAAGAACCACTGTTGGTGCGTAATCAGCTCTGAATCTCGATTCTCACCAAGACCACCAAAAATTAACTGATAATGTCTTGCTATCTCGATCAGACAATAAATACAAGGTTTTATTGAAGCCAGTGGTACAAGTCAGTCTTTGGGACGAATGAAGGGAATAACAAGAAGAACATGGGGTATAATGTATTTCTTTAATTTAAAAACTCTGTGCCTGTTATAACTTTAGTAGGGAAACTTTTTTGGCAGAATACACTACTGAAACACTTCTAAAATGTATTTTCTAAACTTAATTATATTCTTCGCTCTTTTTAAAATTTCTGTAAGTAAAATATAATTTGATCAATTTATTCACGGCACTTTTGACATATTTCAGTTGCTTTATTTTGAACATTTTTATTACCCCGGAGATGGTTATTTTGTTAGAGGGGGAATTTCCTTAGTCCAATTATACAATGTACTGCATGTATAACTCTAAGTGTTTAGCAATCTGAAACTAAACCAAAATAGAAACTGCTACAAATAGATATCAAGAAAGGGAGTATCTAATGGGGGATATAGGGGCAAATGTCTCCGAAATGGGGAGAAATAGGGGGTTGGGGACGTCTAACCACTGAGCAAAAGAATGGGGATGATAGAGGAAGGTAGCTGCCCCTTACGAGAATTCTATTAGCTTTAATACTTGTTGTAAAATGATTTTATTGTGTAACAAAGAAAGACAATTTTACAGACAGGGCGAAGATTCACAGACCAAACAGGGTTTTAAAACCACTTTCTGTGATTGTTAGAAACATAGCAAAAGAGTACTGTTGCACACCACTCTACTTTGACTACATCCCTCCAGGGGGTAGTCTTATTCATCCAAATAACTCTATTCAAATTCTTGAACTTGCAAGACTCAATTTATTCCATAAATGCATTGGCTTACAGACAAACTCATTTAGCTCAGGGACTTCTGTGACTTATATAGGAAGTAAAGAAGAGTTATTAAAAAACCTGATTTCATCCATATCTAAATAGTTTATGCGACCTTTCTAAAGGTAAGTTTAACCCGACTCACAACCACATCATTTGACAATGCATTATGAACAGAAAACAGCATTAGGAAGGGCAGAACTTCACTCAAAATGAGACCACTTGGAACTACTCTACGCATCAGTTTCACCCTGTTTCAGGTCAATTTTGACATTACATAAATTGTAAATTCAATGTGATATGGTTGTTAACGTTGCAAGCAAAAAGAAACATCTACTCAATGGAATTCGTGCAAATAATATTCATAAGTGTAAAACTCCGCCCTGAAGAGAAATACATCATCCAGCAGAACTCAGATAATACAGATATGATTTTGCCACACTGCAAGTCTAAGTGCACTCCTAATAGCATGTAAGTGTGGTGTAATAAATCGTAATTTCTGTAATGAAGTCATAAATGATTTAGAGTACTCTAGTGAAAATTAAAATCATATTACACATTAAGTCATACAACTCCCAATGTACATTTTAATTAACATAATTAATATATAAGGTTTTTTTTTGGTGGGGGATTGTGCAGATGGGCTGAAGAACTGAAGTAAAACGCTTTCTGAAATTATTTAAATATTTCTAATAACACTTATATGACCTGTTAAAAATGGATGATTATGCACAAAATTCACACCGCCGCAGAAGTGCTGCCTCTGACTTGAATCTAAAACCTACACAACTACGTTGTTACGCTTTTGTTCATACTTTCCATGTCATTGGAGTCACAGTTGCCCTTAATTTAGCAATGCAGCGATGGGCCTTTACAAATTCCAGTATTTTATAAATTAGAAGTTGAGTTCCCATGCTCAGAAGAGAACAATAAGGGAATCACTGCTTGCGTGTTTTTTAAATTGAAATTAAAGCAAATTGAGAAACAATTATTAATTCAGCTACGGCAACACGTGACCTAAGAAGTGGGGTTAACTGTTGCTCACAATGCTACAAATAATATAACATCACAACTATAATTAATGATAATTCTTTCTGGTAAATGTTTATGCTCTATTAATTATGCTTTTGAAAAATGATACATATTTTTCATTACCTAACGTTCATTATGAGATTCTCTATACGACGGGCATCATGTGTATGGTGCATTCATTCAGGGACACCAGATACTGAGGTCCATCTTTCAACTCTGGAACCCACTCTCTGTCTGCTTTTCATAGAACACCACAAAACTTGCAGCAAAGTTTTATATGACCAAACCGTTCAATGCACAATTTAAGTTTTTCATAAGCTTCCAGCATCTTCTCCTAACTATCCATAACCGACACAATTTCCAGCACTTTCTACCAGTTTCCTACCCTAAAAAATATTCATACCGTTTGACTCAGCCAGCCCATGTGATAGAATGTTCCATGTTCTGACCACCTTCTGGTAGTGAGATCCTACTTATAAAGTTGAAATCACATTTTGTGCACAATCTTTATAAATCCTTCTTTTGCGGCCCCTCTGTTGCTTCTGTAACCTTTTACATTAGTGGGGATACACAGAAGTCCTTATTTGGGCTGACAAAAAGTTAGAAAGAAGTTTATCTTTACTTCCCTACATTTTAGCTCCACGTCTCTGTAATGCAGAGTTATACTTGTTTTCCTGTATAATCCTATTCACCGGTGCATCTAGTGATTTGTCTATTTGCTTTCTCAGATTCCCGTCTATCCCTGTCCCACTTGGAACTACTTCAGCCTCGCTTCTCTTGCTAGTTTAACTTTTCTTCTTATCACATCGATTTAACAATTACATAACTATGCGCATTTTAATTGTATTTTTGCAGCTGTTTTTCATCCTCCCCATAAGTGAGTCATTTAGTGCCATCCGTCCGCAAATTTAGTAACTTCGCTTTTGGTTCGGCGGTCTACTTTGCTAAAGTAAACTGTAAACACTCTTCTAGCATCGACTTCTTGGTGGTCCCACTACTAGCTTCTGCCGGTCTGAAGATTTACCATTAAGGTTTATTCTTTGCTTTCAGTCTGGACACCAGCTATTACTATATATGTTAAGTTATTCAGAAGGCTATGCAAGCTGCGTGTGGCAATACGTGTCAGACCTGTCGTGAAATATCCTTGAAAATTCTTCCAATGACCAGTTCCTCAGACAGCCTCATTGTTAAGAAACGAGTATGATCTTCATAGATAAATGCATTAAAAAGTTCACTCATAGATTCCTCAACCTTAACATATTAATATTGATCAGCAGCGAAAGCAATTTAATCAACCAATGGACGCCTCGCTTTTAAAAAAGCAAGGAACTATCATAATAGACATGACCATACATGTTTAGTAACAAATGTGAATATATTGTCACCATATGAGCGATTATATTAAACGGTCTTTGTGAGCGTCGCATATCGTTGTTAACTCCCATTTTGACTAACAGGAACTAAACGTACAAGCTATTCCTGCTTGTCGTTATTACAGAAACTTTAAAGCTAAAAGAAAGCAGGCATTAAACAAAAAGATCACGAGACGCTCTCCAGAGAGCCTCACTTGGCAGTCTCGGTGTTTTGGTTCCAATGGGGACCAAGGAGTGAAATGAACTTGGGACACTTCCAGTCGGGTTACCTGTAAATTTGCGGTTAGCTGCTACTTTTTTCCAATAACTCCAATAATTTTGATCAAGTTAAATTATTAGCAATTTAAACAACATTCCCATGGGGAAAAAATCAACGCAAAAGTGATCCGTGGACATCACGCTATGCATTAAATAATAGAACAGTCAAGAGATTCATAATTCCATGGCTTTTGAAGACAAATTTTGAAATGTTCTACTGTTTCGTAGAAAAATTGAGATATTGATACTGGACGTGTGTCAGCGTAATTACATTACAACGCCAATTCAATTACAAATCTAATTTCCGTGGTACTATAGATGGTCCGCTTTTACTCATTTTAAAGATAGTATCTAACTCAAATAGCGTTGAAACGCGTCTAAAGCATGCTTCAACGTAAATTGCAGAGTTTAAAAAGCAACAGGTAATAGCTTTCTTTACGGTATCAAGGACAACCGAGTTTTAAAGGAATGTGCCCTGCATTGACACGAATTCCGAGTAAAAACAACTGTGCGAAGTTATTTTGGGGCAGGTGTATTGGGAGCTGTGAGATTAGGCGATAGTCTATGTGGTAGACAGTGTAATGTGGCTGTTAAGTGGCCCCTTCGGGCCGACTCGGATTGAAATGAACAAACTGATGTCTGTATAACGTTTCACCCACTGCAGATCAAAGCACCTGTTTGGTTCAGTAGATAGTGTAGTGCCTTTGCACTCTGAATTCGCTCCTTTATTGTTCAATTGAGAAAAGCGCAAGCCTTGCGTCAGCGCTGCCAAATAACTTGAAGTTGCGACTCTGTAAGCCATTGAGTCTTTGAGCATTATATTTCAGTTGTCAAAATTCACGTCTGGGATAATACGTTTATTTGCATTCTGCAATAAAACGACGATATGCTTAAGGAAATGTTAGCACGAATTAATTTGTCAAAGAAACAGCATCCTTGGCGTGCGGGCAGAATATATCGCCAAAAGTAGCCAAACAGCGACCCCAAGCTAACAAAAATGTGTAGATCAAGTACGAGGTGCCGAAGCTTCTTGAAAGTTTGAGGATTGTGTATAACGCAACCACACACCTCAAGTTTCTAAGTGAACTCAATTCTTTCTATTTATTTTGACGCCAGAACGGTTCGCGTGCTTGTCAAAATTGCAGTCAACCATATCTCAAGCAGAATACCATTGAATGTCCCATTTAACAGCCCTACAAATAATTACCTTAAACGCCTCTCATCAAATCCCATTGTTCCTTTATTTAATTTTAGAAATAAGAATTGAGGACCACGAAAACTCGGAAGTTAAGTTTTGTTCACTAAGGCCCAGTGTTATAGGTTGGTTGAATAAATATCATTACTAGTTATATGGGGGCGGGGGAGTGCAGAGATTTTAGGTGAAGCCGCTATTTTAAGTTCTTACAAGTATTTCACAATGTTTTGTCAACACCAATACGTCCCCTAAATTTCCTTAATTCCCGAAAAAAAAATTCAACCCTTGAAATAATAGTAGAATTTTAATCTTAGTAGCTTGGAGTTTACAAATCGCAAACCCGAGCCGGAACTTCAGTATTTCTGCATACGCCTGATCTGATGCATAAATTCAGAGTTTGCTGTCAGTGAACTGACGTGACTGCGGGCTGCAGTCTGACAAAGAAACCAACAGGGATCAACGAGAGAGCAGGAACTTGCATCAATTGTCCATTACAGTGACAACTCACGTAAAGATTTTGTTTCAAATCTGAGAAGCCGCAGAGTGCTTCTCCGCAATAGAAAAAAAGGAAGAGAACAGGTGCGGAAGACCCAGGCTGCGGACTTTCAGTAGCTTTTTAACTTAAAACAACACTTTAGACATCGTCATTGGTAACTTAAGTTTTAATTCATCTCTAAAATATTTGAAGTGTTTAAATGATCTTAAAAGCTTGTATAACTTCTCAAGCTTTTTAAAAAAAATACGTACAAACATGCCTTTAGAGATCTGGTTAATTTTGGAGGCATGTATTTCTGGAACGCCAAGAGCTTTTCTCCAGTTTTATGGGCGGCCCCCCACGATGTCACCTTTAATGCTACGGGGCACCCTGTGGAAAAATCTGGCAAGAGTTTGCACAGACTCACGTACGGAGAACTGTCAAAGACAATGCGCAAGTTTTTAAACCAGGCTTAGTAGCTCCCTCACCACACAACGAGGAATTTAATATAAACATATCCAGCTATTGTAGGAAACCTAATGCAACTTTAAAATGATCTTAAAGCCAATGAGAGAAAGAACTAGCCTTGAAAAAAAAGCATGATTTGAGAATCATTCAAAGAGTTTCACCGCTTTCTGCGATTGTTGTAAAATAAAAATCTAAACAGTCTGTGCAAGAGTAGGCCGAATAATTTGTTAATTATATTTACTGAGTCCAAGAAATATCACTCAAGAATAACCTTCCTATTGTTTCTCAGACCCTCCTAATGTCCCTCATGTGTGCTTCATGTCTGCCTAGAAGATATATAAGCCCTTAGTTTAGTCCCCCATCACAGTGGTAACGGCACTGTCCTTCCCCTGTTTAAAATTGTGAATGACACCTTGCAAACAATAGTGTTTTAGACGTCAACAGTGCAACAAATAAGCTGTGTATTTTGATTTGCTAGTCTTGCTAATTTGATAAAAGTAAAACCATTGATCACTTTGTTTTGTGTTTCAGATTCCAGGTCATTCATACCACCGAGGGTACTTCTGCCGCTGTAGCTCACCCACTTCAATATTCAATGTGTTGTGAATTCAGAGATGCTCTTCTGCACACCACTGATATAACACATGGTTATTTGAATTACTGTCACCTTCTTGTCAACTTGAAGCTGTCTGGCTATTCTCCTCAGTCCCCTCTCATTAACAAGGTGTTTTCACCCACAGAACAGTCACTCTCAGAGTGACTTCCTGTTTCTCAGGCCATTTTCTGTAAACTCTAGAGATGGTTGTGCAATAAAATCCCAAGAGATCAGCAGCTTGTGAGATACTGTACTGACGCTGATACTGCACCATGGTAGCATGGCAGTTAGGGTGACACTAGTACAGCTCAGGACATCAGAGTTTGGCCTTCAATCCCAGTATCCTCTATAAGGGGTCTGTACATCCTCCTGGTAGAATGTGTGGGTTTTCTCCGGAAGCTCCAGTTTCCTTTCACAGATCAAAAAGTACCAGTTAGTAGGTTAATTGGCCATTGTAAATTGGCCCATGATTAGGCTAGAGTTATATCGAAAGTTGCCAGGGTTATTGGGTGGCATGGCTCAAAGGGCCAGACAGGCTTATTCTGTGCTGTATCTCTATATAAAGTAAAATAAAAATAAATAAATACTCAAGCCACCCTGTCTGGCATCAAAGTTCAAAGTAAATTCATTATCAAAATACATACAGTATATGTCAATACTCAATAAATCCATAATAGTGTAATAACCATAATAGAATCAATGAAAAACCACATTAACTGTGTGCTCAGCCAGTGTGCAAAAGACAACAAACCGTGCAAATACAAAAAGAAAGAAATGATAATAAATAAATAAGCGATAAATATTAAGACTAAGATTAAGGAGATGAAGAGTCCTTAAAAGTGAGTCCATAGGTTGTGGGACCAGTTCAGTGATAGGCCATGTTGACTGAAGTCTTGCTAAAGAGTGCCAGCCCGAAACATTGAGTGTATTTTTTTTCCATAGATGCCACCTGGCCTGCTGAGTTCCTCCAGCATTTTGTGCATGTTGTGTTGCATGTTTTATTTGGATTTCCAGCATCTGGAGATTTTCCCTTGCTTGGGAAGTTATCCCCTTTGGTTCAGGAGCCCGATGGTTGAGGGGTAATAACTGTTCTTGAATTTGGTGCTGTGAGTCCTGATGGTAGCAGTGAAAAGAGAGCATGATCCAGGATGGTAGGCTTCCCTGATGATGGACGTTGCTTTCCTACAACAACAATCCATGTAGATGTCCTCAATGGTGAGGAGGGCTTTACCCTTGATGGACTGGGCCATATATACTTCCTTTTGTAGGATTTTCCATTCAGTGCCATTAGTGTTTCCATACCAGGCTGTGATACAGCCGGTCAACAATTATTCCACAGTCAAAGTCCCTTCGATCACATTTCTCTCAGATTCTGATGCTTTGTCTGAACAACAACTAAATCCTTGACCATATCTATATGTTTATGCATTGAGTTGGTTGACTGGCTGGTTAGAAATTTGCACTAATAAGCAGGATGCAGGTGTACTTAATGAAGTACTCACTGAGTGTATATTTGCCATTTTTCAACTTGATGGGACAAGTTCAGAAAAAGGAGAAATTTGAAAGGTTATAGTTAACTTCCTCACCAACTTTCTCTACATATGGTGAAACATATTAGGTCAACACTAGTATTAATTTATGCTCCGGTCCACACCAATCATAACTTAAAAAGTTAAAGGAAGAAGGAAAATAGTATTTTCTCAATACTATTTTCTTTATGCCTTTAACGTTAATAAGTTCCATTTCTTTCATTTGTGTTGATGAATGGCAAAAGCATTTCAACAAGCTTGCAAACACATTATTTTCACTTGGAACAGTACATGCAATTGCTTTTAAAAGTTCCTCATTACTTTTGTGTCTTTATCTTCCACTCTGGGATCAGAAAATCTCTACATATTTCAACATCCAAGAGAAGATTCAAAGAATATTCAGATACTCGGGTAATTTATAACTCTTCTATTTGAAGATTCAATATTAGTCTGATCCAAACATTTTTTATCCTGATGGGGGTGCCTGAGAGTGTGAAATGAGTTGCCAGTAGAAGTGTCTGATATGGGTTCAATTTCAACATTTGAGAGAAGTTTGGATAAGTACATAGATGGGAAGGGTATGGAGGACTATGTTCTAGATGTAAATCAATGCGGTAAGGCAGAATAATTGTTTGGCATTGGCTAGATGGGCCAAAGGGCCTGTTTCTGTGCTGTAGTGCACTATGACTCTCTGATTCTATATAAATATAGTTGTCCCAATAGAGCAATAGGTACTGTATTCTCAGAAGTTGCCATCACACAGAAGATCTTCTTCAACATGAAGCAACACTTTCCCCAGCAATCTTGTTGTAAAGGAGCACTAAGAAGCTGAGTCGAGCAGTTGTCTGGTGAACAGTCTGGAGCTGAAACATTAACAACTTCTTCTTCCAGATGTGAAAGTGACCAGCTGAACATTTATAATACTTAGCATTTGCAGCTTTCTTTTGTTTTTCATGAGCAGGTGCCTGGATTTGTGGTACTCTGCTGTACAATCTGGCCATTTTAAGGGCACCGCTCTTGTTTAGTGACAAACTGAGGGGTGGGAGAGGGAGGAAGAAGAACATGAATTTGAACAAGGAGTTATGGTTTAGAGCAGAAACATAACTCAGCACCACTGGCCAGTCAAAGCTGCCAAAATATGAGAAGATAGCATGGTGAGATATCTTCCTCAGCTTGAGCAGAGGTGCTCGTCTTGTGGACATACATGTAAAACATTGAATTATTCCAACCATGAGGGTGACAATTAGACTGTGGCATGGGAAAATCGGAGTGTGTGCTGTAATGTACTTCAAGCAGTAGAATAGGATCAATAAATGTTTGGAGTCCTGTTTTATTAGTATTAAGCAAGAGAGAAATGTTGGTCGGGTCATTTCTAGAGCATAAAAGCAATTCTTGAACCAATGGAATTGGATTTTTTATGCTTATCCTTGGTGATCAATTGAACCTTAGCTTACGTAATGATAATAAACGCAAGAAAGTCTGCAGAATCTGGAGATCCAAATTAACACATACAAAATGCTGGAGGAACTCAGCAGGCCAGGCAGCATCTATGGAAATGAATAAAAAGTCGATATTTCAGGCCAAGATCCTTCTTCAAGGCTGAAAGGGATGGGCAAAGATACCAAAGTAAAAAGGTGGGGAGAGGCAAAGGAGGATAGCTTGAAGCTGATAGGTGAAGCCAGGTGGATTGGAAAGGTAAAGGGCTGGAGAAGAAGGAATTTAATGGGAGAGGAGAGTGGACAATAGGAGGAAGAGGAAGATACATACAGTATCTATAAAGTCACTCCTCAATCTCCTGTAGCTTCTTCCTGAAGGGAAAAACAAGGAGAGGACATAACCTGGGTGGTGGGGCTCCCTGATGATGAATGTTAGCTTCTAGTGGCAGGTCTCCTTGCAGATGTACTGAATAGTGAGGAAGGCTTTTCCTTTGGTGGACTGGGCTATATCCATCACCTTCATAGGCTTTTCCGTACCTGGGCATTGGTGATTCCATACGTGGCCAGGATGCAGCCACTCATGATACTCTCCACTGTGCATCTATCGAGTCTGTCAAAGTTTGAGATGACATGCCCAGTCTGTGAAGACCACTAAGAAAATAGAGGTGCTGCCATGCTTTCTTTTTTAATGGTGCTTACGTGGTTGTCCCTAATTGGTTTCATTGGTTGCCAAGGAATTTAAAGTTCCATCTCCATCTCTGATCTCCTCATGAGAAATGGCTCTGGTTTCCTTCTCCTGTAGTCAATAATCAACTCTTTGGTTTTGGTGACATTGAGTGAGAGGTTGTACTTGTGGCACCATTCAGCCGGATTTTCCCTTTCCCTCCTGTATGGAGTTTGGTTGCCATCTTTGAAACGGCCAACCACAGTGATGGCATCAGAAAACTTAAGCATGGCATTGGAGCTGTGCTTAGCCTCACAGTCATAAGTATAAAGTGAGTAGAGTAGAGGTTTAAGCACACAGCTTTGTGGTGCACCTGTGCTGATGGAGATTGTGGAGGAGATGTTTTTGCAAATCTGACTTGTTGACTGGGCTCTGCAAGTGAGGAAATTGAGGATCCAATAGCACAAGGAGGTATCGAGGCTTAGGACTTAAAACTTATTGATTAGTTCTGAGCGGATGATTGTACTGAATGCCAAACTGCAGTCAATGAGGAGCATTCTGATGAATGCATCTTCATGGTTCAGATGTTCCAGAGTTGAGTGAAGAGCCAATGAAATACCATCTGGTATTGACCTGTGGTGATGGGAGGCAAATTAGAGTGGATCCAAGTCGCTTCTCAGGCAGATGATATATTTCATGACCACCCTCTCTAAGCACTTCAACACAGTGGATGTAAGTGCCACCGGACAAAAGTCATTGATGCAGGTTGCCATGCTCTTCATGGGCACTAGTATGATTGAAGCCTGCTTGACAGGTTGGTACCTCACAACACTAAAGATGTCAGTAAACAGTCTAGCCAGTTGATTAGCACTGGTTTTCAGTACTCGGCCAGGTACACAGTCTGGACCAAATGGTTTCCAGAGTTCCAGAATCAGGATCAGAATTAGGCTTTATCTCACTCACATATGTTGTGAAATTCAGTTGTTTTGTGGCAGCTGTACAGTGCAATACATACTTATAAAAACTATAATTACGATAAGTATACAGTGCCTATAAATAGTATTTACCCCCCCCCCAGAAGTTTTCATGTTTTATTGTTTTACGACATTGAATCACAGTGGATTTAATTTGGCTTTTTTTGACACAGATCAACAGAAAAAGACTTTCGTGTCAAAGTGAAAACAAATCTCTACAAAGTGATCTAAATTAATTACAAGTATAAAATGCAAAATAGTTGATTGCATAAGTATTCACCCCCTACAGGTCAGTATTTAGTAGATGCATCTTTGACAGCAATTACAGCCTTGAGCGTGGATTGGGCTCTATCCGATTTGCACACCTGGGCACTGCAATCTTTCCCCATTCTTTACAAAACTGCACAAGTTCTGTAAGGTTGCATGGGGATTGTGAGTGAACTACCCTTTTCAAGTCCAGCCACACATTCTCAATCGAGTTGAGTTCTGGAGTCTGACTTGGCCACTCCAAGACATTAACTTTGTTGATTTTCTGTGTTTTTGATTATTGTGCTGCTCAGCTTACAGCGAACATAGCATTTAGTCTGATGGCCAAAAAGCTCAATTTTGCTTTCATCAGACCATACCATAGAACCTTATTCCAGCTGATTTCAGAGTCTCCCACATGCCTTCTGGAAAACTCTAGTCAAGATTTCTTGTGAGTTTATTTTCAATCGTGGATTTCTCTTTCCCACACTCCCATAAAGTTGTGACTGGTGAAGCACCTGGGCAACAGTTGTTGCATGCGCCGCCTCTCCCATCTTTGCCACTGAAGGTTGTACCTTCTCCAGAGATGTCATAGGTCTCTTGGTGGCCTCCCTCATTAGTCCCCTTTTTGTATGGTCTCTCAGTTTTCAGGATGACCTGCTCTAGGCATATTAGATTATGAGAAAACTCAGTCCTCTTTTATTGTCATTTAGAAGTGCATACATGCATTAAGAAATGATAGAATGTTTCTCCGGAGTGATACCACAGAAACCAGGACAGACCAAAGATTAACACTGACAGAACCACATAATTATAACATATAGTCACAGCAGTGCAAAACAATACCATAATTTGATGAAGAACAGATCATAGGCACAGTAAAAAAAAAGTCTCAAAGTCCCGAGTCCCCGATAGCAGGCAGTAAAAGGGAGAAACTCCCTGCCATAAATCTCCAGGCACCGTCAACTTGCTGATACCTTGAAAGCAGCTGACCCCAGCCGACACTGAGTCCGTCCGTCCAAAAATTCTGAGCTTCCGACCAGCCTTCCGATACAGCCTCCTGAGCGCCATTCTCTGCTGAGTGCCTTTGACCTTGCCCTGGCCGCTGAAACATGCAAAGCTGAGGATTTCAAGGCCTTCAGCTCTGGTGATTCCAGTTACCACACAGTAGCAGTGGCAGCGAAGCAGGCATTTCAGAAATTTTCCAGATGTTCCTCCATGCTCTCACATCTGTCTCCATCAAATCAGGATTGTGCATGGTCCCCCATTTGACAGATAACAGATATCATCACCGAAGTGGCCGCATGCGCTGTCGTCGCGTCGCTATCTTCTTCCCCCTCCCGGGAGGTCAATATATTTACAGCTGTACCATATTCTTTCCATTTCTTGATGATTGACTTAACTGTACTCCAAAGGATATTCAGTGACTTGGAATTGTTCTTTTCATCTCCTGACTTGTGTTTTTCAATAACCTTTTCACCATTTTGCTGAGAGTGTTCTTTAGTCTTCACGGTGTAGTTTTTGCCAGGATACTGACTCACCAGCAGTTGGACCTTCCAGATACAGGTGTATTTTTACTACAATCAATTGAAACACTTTGACTGCACATGGTGATCTCCACTTAACTAATTATGTGACTTCTAAAACTAATTGGCTACACCAGTGATGATTTGTTGTGTCATATTAAAGGTGAGATTTATGCAATCAATTATTCTGTGTTTTATATTTGTAATTAATTTAGATCATTTTGCAGAGATCAGTTTTCACTTTGACACAAAAGAGTCTTTTTCTGTTGATCTGTGACATAAAAGCCAAATTAAAACCATGTTGTAAAACAATAAAATGTGAAAACTTCCAAGGGTGGGGGGGGGCGGGTAAATATTTTTTATAGGCACTGTGTATAAAGAAAATAAATTAAGAGAGGAAAATACCGATGTGTTCATGGGTTCATTGTCCATTTAGAGATCTGACGGTGGAAGGGAAAGCTGAAATGTTGAGAATGGGTTTTCAGGCTCCTGAACCCGCTCCTTGATGATAGCAATGAGAAAAGGGCATGTCTTTGGTGATGGAGTCCTTAATGATGGATGCAAACTTTTGAGGCATTGCTCCTTCAGGATGTCCTCGATGCTGGGGAGGCTAGTGCCCATGGTGGAGCAGGCTGTGTTTGCAACTTTCCACAGTTTTTCCAGTCTGTGCAACCTGCCATACCAGATTGTGATGCAACCAGTTAGAATGCTCTCTACAGTACATCTCTACAACTTTGCAAGTGTCTTTGGTAGCATACCAATTTTCACAAACTCCTAAGGAAATATAGCCACTGTTGTGCCTTGTTTGTAATTGCATCAGCATATTGGACCCAGGAAAGATCCTCAGAGATGTTGATATCCAGGAGCTCGAGACGACTCACCCTTTCCAGTTCTGATGCCTTGGTGAGGGCTGTTATGTGTTCCCTCAACTTCCCCTGCCCAAAGTCCTCAATCAATTCCTTGGTCTTACTGAGGTTGAGTGCAAGGTTGTTGCTGGAACACTCAACCAGCTGATTTATTTGGTCTTGTTTGCCTCTTCCTCATCATCTGAAATTTTGCCAACAATAGTTGTAGCATTGACAAATTTATAGATGCTGCTTGAACTGTGCCTCACTACACAATCGTGGGTATAGAGAGAGTAGAGCAGTGGGCTAAGCACATTCTTGATGTGCACTAGTGTTGCTTGTCAGCAAGGAGATGTTATTTCTGATCTACACTGACTGTGGTCTCGTAGTGAGGAAATCAAAGATCCGTTTGTAGAGGGAGGTACAGAGACAGAGCGTTTGCAGCTTTTTGATTAGAACTGAGGGCATGATTGTTTTGAATGCTGAGCTGTAATCAATAAACAGCAGTCTGATATAGGTTTTGCTATCGCATAGGTGAGCCAAGACTGATTGGAGAGCAAGTGAGATTGCATCCACTGTAGACCTATTGTCATGACAAATTGAAGCAGCCCAGGTCCTTGCTTAGGTAGGAGTTGATTCTCACCATAACCAACATCCCAAAGCACTTCATCACAGTAGATATGAATGCCATGAATGATAGTCATTAAAGAAGCTCACCCTGCTCTTCTTGAGCACTGGTATGATTGTCGTCCTTTTGAAGCAGGTGTGAAGCTCTGACTGCAGCAGTGAGAGATTGAAAATGTCCTTGAATATTCCTGTCAGTTGGTTGGCAAAGGTTTTCAGAGCCCCAGGAGGTAAACCATCAGGGGTTGACGCCTTGCGAAGGTTCATCCGCTTGAAAGATGTTCTAACATCGGCCTCAGAGACAGAAATCACAGAGTTATCAGATGCTGCAGGGATTTGCACAGATATAGTTTTATTTTCCCTTTCGAAGTGTGCATAAAAAGTTTTGAGCTCATCTGGGAGTGAAGTATCACAGCCATTCATGGTTTCACTTTGCAGGAAGTAATGGTCTGCAAACACTGCCAGAGCTGATGTGCATCCAATTCCGAACCTAACAGCAATTGAAATTGTTTTATTGCCCTTAAGATAACCTTCCATTGGTTGTACCTTGACCTCTTGTATAGTTCTGGATTACTGGTCATGAATGCCACAGATCTAGCCCTCAAAAGACTACAAATCTTTTGGTTCATCTATGGCTTTTGGTTTTGGTATGTTCTCTAAGGCACACAGTCCTCGACACAGGTCTTGATAAAATCGGTAACACTCTGGCCATGAATCTTTGAATATTATCCAGTCAACTGACTCAAAGCAGACCTGTAAGTGCTCCTCCACCTGCCTTGACCATAACTGCTTGGTCCTCAGCATTGATAATGCAGTCTTTAGTCTCTGCCTACGCACTGGGAATAAAAGTATAACCAGATGATTCGACTTTTCAAAGTGTGGGCGTGGGATGGCATGGTAAGCATACTTGATGGTGGCATAACAGTGGTCAAGTGGGTTGTTTTCTGTGGTTCCACAGATAGTATGTTGTTAGTAGCTGTTCAGAGACTTCTTCAAGCTGGCCTGGTTGAAATCCCTTGCAATAATAGGGAAGGCATCAGGGTGTGCATTTTCATCCCTGATTACATTTCTCAGCTCTGCCAGTGCCTGCCTGGCATTGGCCTGAGATGGAATGTACACTGATACCAGGATCCAGGATGATGGCGGAAAACTTCCTCTACAGACAAAATGGATGACACTTGACTGTTAGATGTTCCAGGTTAGGTGAGCAGGACTGAGGCAGAACTGCCAGGTTTGTGCACCACAATGAGTTCATCATAAAGCATACTCCACTCCCTCTACCTTTAAAAGACTCAGCTGTTCTGTCTTTGCAGAGTATCATGAAGCTATCAAGCTGCAGCACTGCATCCAAAATCATGCGGGATAGCCACGTTTCCATGAAGCAATGTACACAGCAGCCTCTGATGTCCCTCTGATACAGAAATCTTGCTCTGAGGTCTTCAGTTTTATTTTTCAAGGGGAGTGGGGTCTAAAGCGTATCAATCATACTTGCAGACCAGTGTGCCATCCCCACTTTGTTTTCTTAAAGGGGAACAGCACTTGTGACCTTAGTCTCCCATCCAAGAAGAGGCAATTTTGGGTATCATCCTCCTTATGGGTTCACCCTCCTGAAGGAAGCTCTCATATCGACCTCAGAGACTGGGTTGTTGGGGGCTGCAGGAGTTTGTGAAGGTGTCTCCGTGTTCCCTCAGTTAAGGGAAGCATAATAAGACATTGAGCTCATCTAGGAGTGAAAACTTGTTGTCACATATGTCACTTGGTTTTACTTTGTTGGTCGCTATAACATTCAGGCCTTGCCACAGCTGTTAAGTATTCTTCTGTGATTCAAGTTTGGTCCAGTATTGCTACTTGATATGTGAGATGCCTTACTGGAAGTCATACCTGGACTGCTTGTACTTCCTTTGGTTGCCAGATCTGAATGCCACTGATCTGGTCCTCATCAGATTGTGGATCTCTTGGTTCATCCAGGGTTTCTGGTCGGGGAACAATGAGTGGTTGTATGGGGACACACCAGTCCACAAATACCTTTATAAAGTCTGTTGCAACCATGGTACTGTATATTCTTTCAGATCCTCTGATGAGACATTTAATATGGCCCATTCCACCGACTCAAAGCAATGCCTTAGCTGCTCCTCTGTCTCTCTCAACCACCTCTTTGTTGTCCTTAGCTCTGGTGTCTTGCTCTTTAGTCTCTGCCTGATAGCAGGTAGGAGGAGGGCCGCCAGATTTTCAGATTTCCTGAAATGCAGAGTAAGGATGGAATGGTAGGTATTCCTGATGGTAGTGTAGCAGTGGGTAAGTATGTTGGGGCCCCTGGATGTTGGGAACCCTAGTGCTACACGTGATATGCTGATGATAATTTCACTGAGATTTCTTCAAGCTAGCTTGATTGAAGTCCCCTGCAAGAATGTAAAGGGAGTCGTATAGGTTGTTTCTTCTGTCTTCACCACTATGTCTATCTGTGTAGCTGATTTCAATGAACTACGCTGTCTTACGTCTAGGTCACCTTGGAGCCCTACCATTCATAGTAAAGTTCTACACTGATTTGACTTTCCAAAATGCATTAGCTCTCACTTATCGGTACTGAAATCCATTTGTCACTCCTCAGCCCTCTTCCCTAACTGATTAAGATCCCTCTGTAATCTATGATAATCTTCTACACTATCAACAACACATTCTAGTTTTGTGTCATGTACAAATTTACTGATCAAGCCTGAGCACTCCCTTTCAAATCATTTGTATAAATAGTGGATAATAAGGGTCCCAACACCAACCCCTGTGGCACATCATTAGTCATTAGTCTCCATTCTGAGAAACAACTTCACCAGCACTCTCTGGTTCCTACCTCTGAGCCAATATTAACTCCATTTATGTAGCTTTCCCTGGATCCCAGGGACTTAACCTTCTGGACCATCCTACCATGCATGACCATGTCAGAGGCCTTGCTAAAGTCCAAATAGATAACATCCACTACCCAAACCTTATCCATCTTTTTAGTTACTTTTTCAAAAACCTTTAAATGTTCTGTCAAGCATGTCTTTCCATGCACAAGCCAATCTGACTTCTTTTAATCAGCATCTGTCTATCCAAATGCTAATACAGGTTTCCCCCGCCATCCGAAGGTAGAGTGTTCCTATGAAATGGTTTGTAATCCAGAATGTCGTAAACTGAAGAAGCAATTACCATTTATTTATATGGGAAAATTTTGTGAGCGTTCGCAGACCCAAAAATAACCTAACAAATCATGCTAAATAACACATAAAACCTAAAATAACAGTAACATATATGAAAAGCAGGAATGATACGATAAATACACAGCTTATATAAAGTAGAAATACTTTTCCACAATCATTGCCTGAACTGTTCTCCATAGCAAAAATCTCATGCAAACACCATTGGCAAAAACATGACACAAGCACTCTCCAGTAAACTCTAAGCTATGAAGCTGCCAAATCATACCAAATAACACGTAAAAATACACAGCCGATATAAAGTAGAAATAATGTATGTACAGTGTAGTATCACCTACCAGAATTGGGAAAGCACGGAGCACACTGATGATGGTGTGTTAGACTGAGTCGTCGGAGTTTGGGTGGTGCAGTGGCCCCCACCCTCCGGGCAGCAACCCGATACATTGTCCTGAAGCATGCAGGGGTCCAGCGGTAGCTGGGAGGCACACAGCACATCTTTAAAAGAAAAAAGCCGAAATAAACAAGCGACTTAATTAGGTGCTGCCTGGCATGTAATTAATTAGCATGTTTATTTCAGCTTTTTTCTTAAAGATATGCTGTGTGTCTCCTGGCTACCGCTGCATTCTCCACGAATCGGTATCTGTCCGCGGCCTGGGTGTTGGGGTGGTGGGACGCTGGCGTGTCATTTCATCGTTGTCTGTTTCCATTAGAGCAAGAAGATCATCTTCTCCTATGACTGCCCGCCTCGATGGCGAAGGTCGAGGTTCGTCGTCTGATGTGACTGATCTGGAAGGCTTGCTTGACTGCTGAGCCTCGCGCGTTTTTCTATCATACAGTTCTTTGTAAGCACTCAAACCATCCTGAAAATATTCCCGAAACCTACATACCCTTTCAAAATTAAAGTCGTACTTTATCTTTACTCATTCGGTTTCGATTGTTATCCTTTCCTCTTCCAATTGCATCAGCTCTTCATCTATCAGTTCTTGGTCATGGGATGCCAAAACCTCTTCAACATCATCTTTGTCAGCTTCAACAAGCCAAACTCACTTTGTCCTTACTTTGTTCACCTGATCGAAATGCTTAATTATGTTTAGTTTTACGCTAAGTGTAACACCCTTACAAGCTCTTTCAGGCTTTTCGGATACCTTAGAACTCATCTTGCAAATGGCTGCTCACAGGCCCGTGTTTAAGCAAAGCCGGCGAGAATGCCGTTCTGAATCCGGGGGAGAGCAGCTGCTCGGGCGCGCGGCGCGCTGCCTTTTATCACACGCTGATTTTTTTAGCGCGCTGCTTTTTTCATAACAGTGAAAACACCTTCTGTTAGCGAAACAGGGAACTAATGTAGGTCTTTCGTAACAGTGAGGTTTCGTAAAGCGAAAATTCGAAAAGCAGCGGACACCTGTAGATCCTGTCAGCCTGAATTCCCTCCAATAATTTTCCCATTACTGATGTCAGACTCACTGGCCTGTAGTTCCATGGCTTGTCCTTGCTACTCTTTTTCAACAACAGAACCTTCCAGTCTTCAGGATCTTCACCAGTGGTTAACAAAGAAGAAAATACCTCCACAAGGGGATACTTGCAACTAACTAGCAATTTATAGGCAAGGATGTGAGAGTTAAGGATTTATATCACAGATCACCAGATTTATAAATTGTGTTTCTACTACCCGCCATCATGAAATTTCAGTTCCTTAGCTCTGGATTGCTAATCTGAAAATTTGGGTGATATCATGGTAGTGTAGCATTTAGCATAATACTATTACAGCACGACTGACCTGCGTTCTATTCCACTGCTGTTTGTACGGATCTGGTATATTCTCTCTCCTTGACTGTGTTGGATTCCTCCAGGTGCTCTGGTTTCCTCCCACATTTCAAAGATGTACAGGTCAGCTCTTTCCTTATCACTGACTTTAGGGAGCAGATGAGTGGTTACTTGCTTTCTCTCTTTCTCCACTCTGAAATAGCAGGGTCACACTTGAAGTCCACAGGAACAACTCTGGAATCTATATAATTTTGGAAGATGATAATTATCTACAGTCATCTCTTTTGAAACTCTATGATGTAGATCTTGGTATTAATTGGGTTTTAGTCTCACCAGCTTCTCTGCACTAGAGATGCTAATATTATTTTAAAATTTTTCTTTTCACTGAGCCCTTGACTCTTCGGTATTTCCGACATCCACAAAGTTGTCCTTTAATTCCCCATAATAAATTTTCCCATCGCTACTGATTAGTCCACACTGCTGATATTTAAGACTGACAACATAGGTGTTGTGTTCACTTTGGGTTATTTTCTCAAAGCCAGCATTATATCAGCAATTGCAATAAAGTATACTATCATATTTGAAATTATGTCCAGAGATTTAAAAAAAGTTCTTCTTGTCACAAACTTTGCATGCAGGTGCTTCAGAAACAGATGCATTGAAAACATCTATGAAGCAGTGCAATATATTTTAAACAGCTTTCAGATTTTTGAGAAATTTCATTTTTTTACTAAAAATGTACATTGTTAAATTATCCTGTTCATAAAAGGAGCAATGTTAACATCAAATCATATCCCCAGGGACACAGGAATTACTTTCCATGGGTAATAATTTATACTACTTATGTTAGGATACAGACCATTGAATAATTTTTTTTGTTATTCAACAACACTTTATTTGCATAATTTATTCAGGTGAGTGAACTGGGACTAATTTCTTACTCTGCTCAGTCCACAGGACTGTCTCATTTAATGCTCTGTAAACAATATATTTTACCATCTATCATGGGACTAGTCTAAATTTCTATCTGTATGACTCATTGGCACCATAAATATGCATACATTTTTAAATCAGCAGTCCAGGAAGTGCATCCTTGTTACTGTGCAAACAAAGGCAAAGGTGTAAGCTGAGTCTGATTAAATATCAGAAGGAGCATAAATATTTCTGCATGGTCACAATCTCAGCAGGGTAGGCTGTATTGATCCTCTGGCTCACAGAATTTTCAAGGCTAAATTATCCAGAGCTATGTAAAATGCTCGGGAGGTCTAATGCACCTTCCCCGATTGCTGCGGTAGACTGCAATAAAAATAAAAAATGCTTACATAAAATGATATTATTTTCCAATATCATCTTTTAAACCCCAGATGTGACATTAGCAGAATACTTTAGTATTTGAACAGTTTATGATGTCCTTGATCAGGTTTGACAGAAAGTTTGAATATTATGGATAGTTATGAGGCTTTTAAAGTTCTTGTTCACTCGACAGATAATAAGGAGGCGACAGTGTATGAAAGTAACCTCTCTCCCACTTTTGAAAGCCAAGGACAAGGAGACTTTAGTAGTATTTAAAGATTACCTATTACATTGTTCACCCAGTATTTTACCCCCCACAGCTGCAGTCATGGAAAATTATTGTAAATGGACAGGCATGTAAATTGTCAAAAATACTGTATAAGATAGGCTATTCATTTCTAATTTAAAGCTGGCATATTTGACTGGTTTGCTCTGTTCTGATCCATCAATACTGTACTTAAGCATGGCATGCAGTTTTCAACTCAGTTTGGCACCTAGAGTGTCTAAAAAAGTATTCACACCATTTGGAAGTTTTCATGTTTTATTGTTTTACAACATTGAATCACGTTGGATTTAATTTGGCTTTTTTGACACTGATCAACAGAAAAAGATTTTTATTTGTCAAAGTGAAAACAATAGATCTCTACAAAGTGATCTAAATTAATTACAAATATAATATACAAAATAATTCATTGCACAAGTATTCAACCCGCTCAAGTCAGTATTTAGTAGATGCAACTTTGGCAGCAATTACAGCCTTGAGTCTGCGTGGATAGGTCTCTACCAGGTTTGCACATCTGGGCATTGCATTTTTTCCCCATTCTTCTTTACAAATTTGCTCATGTTCTGTCAGATTTCATGGGGATCATGAGTAAACAGCCCTTTTCAAGTCCAGCCACAGATTCTCAATTAGATTGAGGTTTGGGCTCTGACTTAGCCATTCCAGGACATTAACTTTGTTGTTTTAAGCTATTCCTGCGTCGCTTTGGCTTTTTGCTTGGGGTCTTTGCCTTGCTGGAAAACAAATCTTCTCTCAAGTCACAGTTCTCTTGCAGGTTTCCCTGTATTTTGCTGCATTCATTTTACCTTCTACCTTTACAAGCCTTCCAGTGCCTCCTGCAGTGAAAAATCCCCACAGCATGATGCAGCCAGTACCATGCTTCATGGTAGGGATGGTGTGTTTTTGGTGATGTGTGGTGCTTGGGCTCACGCCAAACATTGCATTTAGATGGATGGTCAAAAAGCTCAGTTTTAGTTTCATCAGATCATAGAACCTGCTTTCAGCTGACTTCAGAGTCTCCCACATGCCTTCTGGCAAGCTCTACTCAGATTTCATGTAAGTTTTTTTCAACAGTGGCTTTCATTCTGTCACTCTCCATAAAGCTGTGATTAGTGAAGCACCCGGGCAACAGTTGTATACACAGTCTCTCCCACCTCAGCACTGAAGTTTGTAACCCTCCAGAGTTGTCATAGGCCTCTTAACGGCCTCCCTCACTAGTCCCTTCTTCCACGATCACTCAGTTTTTGAGGACGGCCTGCTCTAGGCAGACTTACAGCTGTGCCATACTCTTTCCAATTCTGGATGATTGACTTAACTGTACTCCAAGGGATACTCAGTGACTTAGAAATTTTCTTGTATCCATCTCCAGATTTGTACTTTTCAATAACCTGTTTGTGGAGTTGTTTGACGTATTTCTTTGTCTTGATGGTGTAGTTTTTGCCAGGATACTGACTCACCGCAGTTCAACCTTCCAAAAGCAGGTATGTTATTACTACAGCCAATTGAAATACCTTGACTCTCCATAAAAACTAGAAAATTAGCATATCAATCAGGATCTGTGGAGGAAGAAACTTTGTTAAACTTTTCAAAAGTTATTGACTGAAAACATTAACTCTGTAAAGCTAGAAATGTATTCTCAGTCATGTATACTAAGTGCAGTGAAGTCAGATGCTCAAGAGCTTCTATATCACGGATGTGTGACTGATAATGAATTTCTCTCTCTTTGGTGTTCATAATCACTTTGTTAGTGACCTATGGAAAATAGTCTGGTGAGAGTGCTTGCTGTGAGAGACATGTTTAGAAATATTTACCGAACCAACATCTCAATATGGGACACATCAAATCACAAATTGGCCTTCAAAGAAGGCAGGACGCTGAAATCATTAGCAGCTCATGTTTGTGAAGGACTCCTTCATGAGTTGAACAGGTACTCACAGGACAGACAGTAGCTTCCATCTTTGCTACATAACCTTAATCATGCCCTTTTATCTCAATGGCTTTCTTGGCTCAGTACCTCTGCGAAGCAGAGTAGAACCTGGACACCTCTGGCAGGTGTACTGAGAAGATAGATACTCCCAGAGAACACTCAAAGGAAAGCGAGCTGCCTTCTGACTTAATTGATAAATTTAGTTAGAATATTATTTTGCATTGGCTTTTATTTTTGCATGGAAGGCAAGTAAACTTCGTGATTCTCAGAAGAGGGAAAACAAGGGTATGGATTGGCTTTGATTTGGGAAATTTGGATTATAATTAAGTACATTCCATTCAGGTGTCCATATGACCATAAGATATAGGAGCAGAATTAGGCCATTCAGTCCATCGAGTCTGCTCTGCCATTCCATCATCCTGGATGTCCAATATCCTAGCCAGAAGAAGATATTGGTATTCCCTTCTCCCTGGCCCTTCTTTCACTCCCAGACATCCTTCGTTCTCCTGTTCATTATCTTGTTTCTCCACTGCAGCTGCTCAGCATGTAGCTGGTGCCAGAGGCCGACTGAGCTCTCAGGACAAAGCTTCACGCAGCAAGCAAATGAGCATAATGAATCTGGGCACCAAGTTGGACTGCTGCACTCCTGCAGAGGCATCCTTGTGTGGGAACATCGCATGTTACCGCTTTGTAAGGCAACATGGCTCTCTCTGCCTGCATGCTGCCCATGTTCACATTGGTTGTGCACAGCAGCAGATGGCCCTTGTCGGTTAAGACTCACACAACCTGTTGCAAGAATGAGGGCATTACCACAACAGACAGAATTAATCTATATAATTTATTTATAGTACTCAACACTGGTTACAAGCTAAGGAACAATTCCTCTTTTTAATTCCAATACAGGGCAGAGCTTACACGTAATGGCTCAGAGTGATGTATGAGCAGTTTAGGGGATCTGTCTCACGGAAAGCCTGTAATCCTTGCAGAGCCAGAAACATTCTCTGCCAACTGGTCTCTGGCAATGAAATGTAGTAAGCTTTACTTGAATACAGAATATCAGTGACCTTCACTGTGCAATAACAACAGAAACCTGAGAAATGTAGAAAATATCTCCAGTTGAAGAGAAGACAGAGCCAGATGTAGAAAAGTTCATGGTCATGGTGAAAGTCACTGTCAGTGCAGTAATTGTTAATGCAGGCAGCAAATTTCAGTAGCAGTGTCTTTACAGAGTCTCAGATTTCTTCGCAGTGTGTTTCTTACTTGTGTTTGGGTAAAGGAATTTTTTTCCTCAGCACCCTGGATGGAAGTGACTTCTTGCCCAGGAGCTCGTTTCCCTTTCCTTCTTCTATCAGCAGCCTCGCTCATTCTCCCACTCATTCAGAATTTTAAGGGGTAATGCTTCCCAACATAACCATGCCTGGCTAAAACTAGTTTTAGTGGGAATCTGTCCAGTATCTAGCATACCATTCCACGTCAACTTCTGTAATTTGAACAAACACCAGAAGCTCCAGCTACCCAATCATAGCGACTTGTTGATTATTCGCTTAGACAGTATAGTAAGCTCCCAATCCATGTATCAATACTGGAAAGCAAGAGAGGTAGATGAGGCACAAACTCTAAAATGATTTCCACTTGTAAACACAAGAGATTCTGCAGATACTGGAAATCCAGAGCAACACATACATAACGAAGAGTCCTAATCCTGATGAAACAACTTGGCTTGAAACGTCTACTGTTTATTCCTCTCCACAGATGCTCCCTGACATTTGAATTCATCCAGTACTTTGTGTGATGTCTACTTGACTTCCCTATTCTGCAAGTGTCCAGCATGGTCTTCCTTTAGGAGGCTGGCTGTCCAACAGCTCCCGCCTGGTGTGTACTAGTCACCAGCTCCACCCCCAAGGAAACCTTTATCAACCAAAGGGAAACTGTCCCTCGGCACAGGGATTCAGGTGTCCAGTATCCTGTGAGGAGCTGCTGCATGCTTGAAGCAATGTTCCCTAATGCTTAGTAATTTTACAGAATTCAAGTCAATATTAAGAAAACTGAATTAAGTTAATTTCTTTAAAGTCAAAGCACCAAAACAGTTACAAACATAAAAATGTTAAACTTGTGTAAATTAATTCAATCCAATCAAGAAAAACAATAATGTTTTGCCAAATACTTGACTTCAAGGTGTATTTCATATGATTTGTGCAAGGCTCAGCTGGAATATTTCCTAATTTGTGCTACCCTCTATACATTCCAGGAGACTGCTCAGGTGACCCAGGGTCAACTCTTAGCAGAAGCAGAAGAACGGACTTCCGCTTGTGCGTGGGAATTCTGGCAAATATATAACAATATTCCCCTGTTTTTTTACAGCTGTGTGGACCAACTATTGCTCTGAGCAGAAAATTTTTACATGGCCTGAAAATTTTACGGCATTTTAAAAGTTTTTTGGTAATATACACTTCAAACAAACACAACCCACAACTCACAACACAAGTAAGCAATGTTAGGCAGTCAAAACAACTGACAGACAGAATGGCAATGGTAAAATGTTTTGACTAGACAGCATTAGCATTCAGTGGGCCGGTGGTTTATTAACAATGAACTATGGCTTCCATTCTGTGTATATTGTTACAATATGAAACACTGACAATGAAGCTGTAAAATATTTCAAAGTAAAGGTTGTGGTACATTTATTATTTAGGAAAGTTATGGATTATATTCATTAACACATAATTAATTACAAGGTATTTCACAATTATATTAACATAGATTTCAAAATTATATTAGCATAATTTCAAAATTATATTCAAATTATATAAAAGAAAATTCCAGCTGCGCAGCAACAAAGGTTATCTATGTAGGCGTATTTCAGTTACTGCATGGCCGTGCACCTGTGCAGTTTAGAGGGAACAATGATATACAAATTGGCATTCTGGTGAACTGCTTTGATGCTAGATGAAATGTTAAATCTGCTTCTTTTTCTGCAGATGTTGTCTTTTGCCAAATATTTCCAGCATTTTCTGTTTTTATTTCAGATATCCAGCATTTATACTGTTCTGCTTTGGCGTATATGCAATTTTCAAAGTTCATTTTGATTTTGATAGTTTCTTCATATCAGGAGATAAATTACTTTTTCATTTAATTTTCATTGTGGACACTACACATTTACATTTAAACACATACATTAAAGTTTCAGTCTGCACTTAAACTGTAAAAGAGTTTCAATGCAAAAGTGACAGCATAATGGAATTGTCCCAATGTAATGTGACAGCTTTTGGAACAGATTCACATCAATCAAGTTTGATATTACATGGTGTACAATTCCATTGAGTCTCTTGGATTATGACCTTAATCATACTCAGACAAGATATTTGAGGTACCGCTGCCTGCCATCTGACCTTTCCTTTGAAAACAGTTTTATATACAGTTTTATAAACAGCTCCTGGAATATGTTGCAGAAATTATCAGTGAGGCCAGGTCACTGCATTAATTTATGATGTAGATCCTTTAAAAAAAGCTCAGACTTACTTCACATGAGTGCTTTCAGTGTACACAAAATTCAATGATAAAAAAACAGAATATTATTTTAAAACTTCTTTATGTTACATTTGATCAAAAATGAATCCATTCAGACTGAGGAACAAAGGTTTTTATAGTACTTTGTGATTATTTTATAGAATAACCATAAGTTACTCACTGCCTGGGAAATTAATTCATTTCCACATTTTCCACATACTGACAGTTAAAAAGCATAGAATGCAAAAAAAAAATTCAGCTTTACTGTTCAAATCAGAGCCAGATTAGACAGTGCTCAGAGTCCACTGATGATGCTGCCTGATTAAATGAGCTATTTATACTGTAGGCGGTATTCTGCATTATAAATTTAATTCTTAAATAACTTATTTAAGTTTGCTGGCACCACCACTGTCGTAGGCTGAAGCAAAAAATCAGCATATAGGAGGGAGGTTGCAAATCTGGCTAAATTGTGCCACAACTACAACCTCTCATGTTAGCAAAACCAAAGAGATGATTACTGATGATGAGATCATGAAGCTGGAGGTCCAGAAGCAATTCTCATGGGAGATGAGAGGTGGAGAGGGTCAGTAACCTTAAATTTCTCAGCATTATCATGTCAGAGGATCTGTCCTGGGCCCAACACTTCAGTGTCATTACAAAGAAAGAATCTTTAATTTCTCAGAAGTTTGAAATGCCATCTAAAACTTTGACATGCCACCTAAGACTTTGTCAAAATTCTATAGCTGCATGGTGGAGAGTTTACTGACTGGTATGGAAACATCACTGACGAAGGATCTCGGCCTGAAACGTCGACTGTACCTCATCCTAGAGATGCTGCCTGGCCTGCTGCGTTCACCAACAACTTTGATGTGTGTTGCTTGAATTTCCTGCATCTGCAGAATTCCTGTTGTTTCCAGGATTGAACAGCTTGTCACATGAAGAGTGATTGATGTTTCTGGGCTTATATTCACTGGAATTAAGAAGAATTTGTAATGAACTAATTGAAACCTATTGAATGGTGAAAGGCCTTGATAGACTGTATGTGGTGAGAATGGTTCCTATAGTGGGAGAGCCTATGGCTAGAGGACAGAGACTTAGACTAAAAGGGCTTCCTTTTAGAACAGAGATGAGGGATTTCTTTAGCCAGATAGTGGAGAATCTGTGGAAATTTTTGCCATGGTGGTTATGGAGGCCAAGTCATTGGGTATACTTAAGTCAGAGTTTGAGAGATTCTTGACTGGTTCATGAAGGGGTTTATGGAGAAGGCGGGAGTTTCAGGCTGAGAGGGAAACTGGATCAGACATGATGAAATGGTGGAGCATACTCAATTGGACGAATAGCCTAATTCTGCTCCTGTATTTTATGGTCTTATGGTCAATGTGGAATACAGAAGAGCTTGTTGGGAGGAGCACCAGGCATACCCAAGTATGAAGTGCCAACATAGCAAAACTGTGATATGAAGCTAAACACCAAGCAACTGACAGAGTCAAGACATTTCACCGCCATATAAAAACCCTGCCTCATCTGGTCATGAATCATGGTGGACAATTCAGCAACTATTGGGAGGAGCTGTCTTATAGGACATGTACCCTCAGCAAAGCCAGTAGACAGCATGAGAGTGCTAAATGAAGACTCAGGCATTCACAGTCACGTTCAGTCAGATGTGCAGAATAGAAGATCCACCTCAACTTCCTCATGATATTCTCACAATCACAGAATCCATTTTCAGTCAACTTTATCCACCCCATGTGACATTAAAAAAAAATCAGAAAGCACTACATGCTTTCATTGGGGAACAACAACCAACACATTTCTTGTACTGAAGCCATGTACTCTAGGACTATCTACGTCTCTGGCCAAGCTGTTCCAGTATAACTATATCTCTGGTATACAGTTGACAAAGTCAAAACATGCCCAGGGATATCCAGTCTCCAAAAAGTAGCCCAGATCCTATCCAGTAAATTACCACCTACCATCACCAATCAGCAAATCAATGAATGTTCTAGAAACATAGAAAATAGGTGCAGGAGTAGGCCATTCGGCCCTTCGAGCCTGCACCGCCATTCAGTATGATCATGGCTGATCATCCAACTCAGAACCCCGCCCCAGCCTTCCCTCCATACCCCCTGATCCCCTTAGCCACAAGGGCCATATCTAACTCCCTCTTAAATATAGCCAATGAACTGGCCTCAACTGTTTCCTGTGGCAGAGAATTCCACAGATTCACCACTCTCTGTGTGAAGAGGTTTTTCCTAATCTCGGTCCTAAAAGGCTTCCCCTTTATCCTCAAACTGTGACCCCTCGTTCTGGACTTCCCCAACATCGGGAACAATCTTCCTGCATCTAGCCTGTCCAATCTCTTTAGGATTTTATACGTTTCAATAAGATCGCCCCTCAACCTTCTAAATTCCAACAAGTATAAGCCTAGTTGATCCAGTCTTTCATCATATGAAAGTCCTGCCATCCCAGGAATCAATCTGGTGAACATTCTTTGTACTCCCTCTATGGCAAGGATGTCTTTCCTCAGATTAAGGGACCAAAACTGCACATAATACTCCAGGTGTGGTCTCACCAAGGCCTTGTACAACTGCAGTAGTACCTCCCTGCTCCTGTACTCGAATCCTCTTGCTATAAATGCCAGCATACCATTCGCCTTTTTCACCGCCTGCTGTACCTGCATGCCCACTTTCAATGACTGGTGTATAATGACACCCAGGTCTCGTTGCACCTCCCCTTTTCCTAATTGGCCACCATTCAGATAATAATCTGTTTTCCAGTTTTTGCCACCAAAGTGGATAACCTCACATTTATCCGCATTAAATTGCATCTGCCATGAAATTGCCCACTCACCCAACCTATCCAAGTCACCCTGCATCCTCTTAGCATCCTCCTCACAGCAAACACTGCCGCCCAGCTTCATGTCATCCGCAAACTTGGAGATGCTGCATTTAATTCTCTCATCCAAGTCATTAATATATATTGTAAACAACTGGGGTCCCAGCACTGAGCCTTGTGGTACATCACTAGTCACTGCCTGCCATTCGGTAACTTATTTGTTGATGCCCAGTTTGCATTCCTTCAAACTTAGCTCCGGATCTCATCACTGTCTAAGCGCAAATATGGACCAAAGAACTAAATTCTAAAGATGAGGTGAGAGTGACAGCCTTTGACATCAAAACAGCATAAGGCTGATCCCAGCAAATCTGAAGTCACTGGTCAACCACTCCAATTGTGGAGTCTTACCTTGTACCTGGAAGACGATGGTGATAGTTAAAGACTAATCATCCTAGATCCTGGAAGACATTATAGGAGTTCCTCTATGCAATGTTCAAAGACATCAGAATCGGCCTTTCTCCAATTTAGAAACTCAATCCGAGAACCAGACAATATTCTTCTCCATAATCATTTTAAATGAATGAAATCATGATCACTAGATCCAAATTGTTCCTCTACACTCACTTCTGTCTCCTGTTCTGCTTCACTCCCTAGTAGGAGCTCTAGTATCACACTCTCTCTAGTTGGGACCTCCATATATTTATTAAGGAAATTTTCCTGAACACATTTGGCAAACTCTATCCCTTCTAGCCCTTTTTCAGTATAGCAGTCTCAGTCAGTATGTGGAAAGTTAAAATCACCTACCATCACAGCCTTATGTTTCTTGCAACTATCTGCAATCTTTACAAATTTGCTTCACCAAATCCCACTGATCTCATTATGGTGATCATTTCTTTCTTATTACTCAGTTCTACCCGTATAGTCTCAGCAGACGAGCTCTCCAGCCTGCCCTCTCTGAACACAGCCAAGACATTATCCCTGACTAGTAATGCTACCCCTTCTCCATTAATTCCTCCCACTCCACCCTGTCTAACACAATGGAAGCCCAGAATATTGACTTGACAGTCCTGCCGCTCCTGCAGCCAGGTCTCACTGTGTACAATGTCATAATTCCACATGCTGATTCATGCTCTCAGCTCATCTGTCTTACCTACAATACTCCTTACATTGAAATAGATGCAAATCAGAATATTATTCCCTCATTTTTTACATTATTCCCACCATACTCAACCTTTTGATTCTAAACATCTGTCCTCACAATCCCTCTTCTATCTGCCCTGGCACTCTAGTTCCCATTCCCCTGCAACTCTGCTTTAAACTCCCCCGAGGAGCACTAGCAAACCTTCCTGCAAGGATATTACTGTGACTGTACATGGAGATCACATGAGGACATGAGCTAATAAGGAGCGATTAGCACTCTTGCCATAGAAGTGTCCAGCACTGAGCATGCACAATAAAAGGAATCCTTATCTTTGACATGCAATTCCATTGTGATTGTCATGATCCTCATCATAAACATCCTGGGGGTTCACCATTAACCAAAACCACAGATGGATTAGCAAGATAAATGTAACAGCTACGGAGAAGGTCAGCGGCAGGCTAGCCTGCAGTGAATGATTTATTTACTGGTACTCCTACACTTTTCCACCATCCGCAAGGCACAAGTCAGGGACTTAGTGGAATAATTTCCACCTGCCTGCAGAAATGGACTTCCAACAACATGCGAGGAGCTTGACATGATCCAGTCCAAACCGCTTGACAAGCACCTGACCCAGGACACAAAACATTAATTGGCTCCAATATCACTGATCGGTGATTGGATTGCATACCGTCTATCAGAATCAGAATTAGTATTAGTTTTATTATTACTGACATTTATTGTGAAATCTGTTGTTTGTGGCAGCAGTACAGTGCTAGATATCAACTTATTATACTGTTAAAATGAATAAATAATGCAAAAGTGGAACAGTGAGGTATTGTTCATGGGTCTATGGACCCTTCAAAAATCTGATGGTGGAGGAGAAGAAGCTGTTCCAAATGCAATGAGTATTGGCTTTCAGGCTCCTGTACCTCCTCCCCAAGTGAGAAGAGGGCATGACCCAGATGGTGAAGATCCTAAGTGACAGATGGCACCTTCCTGACATACCTCTTCTTGAAGAGGTGCTGGATGGTGGGTAGGCTTGTTGCCATAACGGAGCTGATCAAGTCTATGATGCTCTTTTGACCCTGCACATTTTAGACTCCATCCCATACCCGGCAGTGAAGAAACCAGTCAGAATGCTCTCTGCTGTACATCTGTAGGAGTTTACTGGAGTCTTTGGTGACTTACCAAATCTCCTTAAACTGCCAATAAACTATATGAAGTTTGGTTACTTGTATTGGATATAGCAATAGCACCACTTGAACTTACAACCTCTTACACCAAAAAGTCAGAGTGTAGCAAATATTATGAGAACACCATGTATAAAAATGTATTTCAAGTATTTGTTGATTTAATAGGTTCAGCATTGTCGGAGCCATGTATTCTGTGTTGTACGTTTATTATGTGTTTTATGGTAACTAGTCACATGAGTGGGGTGATAAAAGCAAAGGGAATAAATTACATTATCGTGATCATTAGCCACATCTGAGGTGAGTGAGGAATAGAGTAGATAATGCATGTTAATATTTGTTATAAACCATATAAGTTAATTATATTGGAAGAGGTCACTTGGGCCAATATAGCCTCATCATTGTTTGGTTCATCAATCAAGTGCTAATCCAGCTATGATTCTTTTTCCTTAGAAGAGTCTGCTTTAGGTTATTATCCTCAGTTTCTTCAAGGGTGTAATGATTTCACCTCAAACAATTCTCCAACAACACTGCACACAAAAGAAGTTCACCTTACCTTTCCCATCAATATTACTCCTATAACATTAATGCTCATTAATGACTTCTCCATTCAATGAAACGTCATCTCCTTGTTCAACCAATCAACATAGGACTATGTGTGAAATAGTAAACAATATCACAAAAAGGGATAGTAACATCCCCAGACAAGAAAATACAATGGAATTGTTCACTAATCAAGATAATCTTCAGACCCAGGCATGGAGGTGAGGACAACAGTCAGTGGTAGTAAGTTTCAAAATTAAAAGTATAATTACAATTTTAAAATACCTAATTAGATAATCTCCTTGTTTTCTTCGGAAGTAATCTCAGTATCTACAAAGTTATCTCACAATGGACCGGTAATGATATCAAAACTATTGGTGTTGGCTGTTACAATAAAAGCGTTCAGAAAACTGATGGTGGAGGGGAAGAACTAATGATAAATTCATAGCTTATCATGGAAATCCAGATGTTTTAATGAGCAGTTCCATTCTCCCTTGCAGAATTTGAAAGAGAAAGCAAAAATACTGGAACTACTCAGTAGACTAGGTTGCTTCTGTGGAAGAGAAACAAAGTTAATGTTTCCAGCTGAGTTTTCTTTTGGATTTCTAACATCTGTGTGTATTTTTATTTAAATTTTCCTTCACAATATTTGCTATCTGCATTTGCAGACCACTTGATAAAGTATCCTATGCAAGGCTTATTGAGAAAGTAAGGAGGCATGGGATCCAAAGGGACATTGCTTTGTGGATCCAGAACTGGCTTGCCCAAAGAGTGGTTGTAGCTGGGTCATATTCTGCATGGAGGCTGGTGACCAGTGGTGTGCCTCAGGGATCTGTTGTGGGACCCCTACACTTTGTAATTTTTATACATGACCTGGATGAGGAAGTGGAGGGATGGGTTAGTAAATTTGCTGATGACACAAAGGTTGGGGGTGTTGTGGATAGTGTGGAGGGCTGTCAGAGTTTACAATGGGACATTGGTAGAACACAAAAATGGGCTGAGAAGTGGCAGATGGAGTTCAACCCAGATAAGTGTGAGGTGGTTCATTTTGGTAGGTCAAAATACGATGGCAGAATATAGCATTAATGGTAAAACTCTTGGCAGTGTGGAGGATCAGAGGGATCTTGGGGTCTGAGTCCACAGGACACTCAAAGCTGCTGTGCAGGTTGACTCTGGTTAAGAAGGCATACGGTGCATTGGCCTTCATCAATCATGGGATTGAGTTTAAGAGCCGGGAGGTAATGTGGCAGCTATATAGGACCCTGGCCAGACCCCACTTGGAGTACTGTGCTCATTTCTGGTTGCCTCACTACAGGAAGGACGTGGAAACCATACAAAGGGTGTAGAGGAGATTTACAAGGATGCTGCCTGGATTGGGGAGCATGCCTTACGAGAATAGGTTGAATGAACTTGAACTTTTCTCCTTGGAGCGACGGAGGATGAGAGGTGACCTGACAGAGGTGTACAAGATAATGAGAGGCTTTGATTGTATGGATAGTCTGAGGCTTTTCCCCAGGGCTGAAATGGCTAGCATGAGAGGGCATAGTTTAAAGGTGCTTGGAAGTAGAGATGTCAGGGGTAAGTTTTTTACGCAGAGAGTGGTGAGTGCGTGGAATGGGCTGCCAGCAGCGATGGTGGGGGTGGAAACGATAGGGTCTTTTAAGAGACTCCTGGATGGCTATATGGAGCTTAGCAAAATAGAGGGCTATGGGTAAAGCCTAGGTAGTTCTAAGGTAGGGACATGTTTGGCACAGCTTTGTGAGCCAGATGGTCTGTATTGTGCTGTATGTTTTCTATGTTTCTATGTTATTATCTACAAACAATTCTTGAAGTAAAACACCTCTGGAAATATTAGACTTTGATGAGATATACAAGAACACACACAACACAAGAACACAATAGGAGCAGGAGTAGGAAATCCAGCCCATCGAGCCTGCCCGCCATTCAATAAGATCATGGCTGATCTACTCGTAAACTCAGCTCCATCTACCTGCCTTTTCCCCATAACCCTTAATTCCCTTACTATGTGAAAACCTGTCCAACTGTTTCTTAAATATATTTAGTGAGGAAGCCTCAACTACTTCCCTGGGCAGAGAATTCCACACTCTCTGGTTACATATACCGTACTCCTCCACATCTTTGTCTTGAAAGGATGCCCCTCTATTCTGCGGTTGTGTCCTTTGGTCTCAGACTCGCCCGCCATAGGAAATATCCATTCCAGCTCCACATTATCAAAGAATTTCAAAAGTTGATAGGTTTCAAAGAGGTCATTCCTCATTCTTCTGAATTCCAGAGTGTACGACCTCAAAGCTGTCAATCGCATCTCGTATGACAAGCCTTTCAATCCCGGAATTATTTACCTGAATCTCCATAAGACCATAAGACAAGACAAAGGAGCAGAAGTCAGCCATTTGGCCTATCGAGTCTGCTCCGCCATTTTATCATGAGCTGATCCATTCTCCCATTTAGTCCCACTCCCCCGCCTTCTCACTATAACCTTTGATGCCCTGGCTACTCAGTTACCTATTAATCTCTGCCTTAAACACACCCAATGACTTGGCCTCCACTGCCTCCCGTGGCAACAAATTCCATAGATTCACCACCCTCTGGCTAAAAAAATTTCTTCGCATCTCTGTTCTGAGTGGGTGCCTTTCAATCCTTAAGTCATGCCCTCTCGTACTAGACTCCCACATCATGGGAAACAACTTTGCTACATCCACTCTGTCCATGTCTTTCAACATTCAAAATGTTTCTATGAGATCTCCCCTCATTCTTCTAAACTCCAAGGAATACAGTCCAAGAATGGACAAATGTTCCTCATATGTTAACCCTCTCATTCCCGGAATAATTCTAGTGAATCTTCTCTGTACCCTCTCAAAAGTCAGCACATCCCTTCTTAAATAAGGAGCCCAAAATTGCCCACAGTATTCCAAGTGATGTCTTACCAGCGCCTTGTAGAGCCTCAACATCACATCCCTGTTCCTATACTCTACTCCTCTAGAAATGAATGCCAACATTGCATTCGCCTTCTTCACCACCGACTCAACCTGGAGGTTAACCTTCAGGGCATCCTACACGAGGACTCCCAAGTCCCATTGCATCTCAGAACTTTGAATTCTCTCCCCATATAAATAATATTCTGCCCGTTTATTTCTTCTGCCAAATGCATAACCATGCACTTTCCAAAATTGTATTTCATTTGCCACTTCTTTGCCCATTCTTCCAATCTATCCAAGTCTCTCTGCAGACTCACTGTTTCCTCAGCACTACCAGCCCCTCCACCTATCTTTGTATCATTAGCAAACTTAGCTACAAAGTCATCTATTCCATAATCCAAATCATTGATGTACAATGTAAAAAGAAGCAGCCCCAACATGGATCCCTGTGGAATACCACTGGTGACCGGCAGCTAACCAGAATAGGATCCCTTTATTCCCACTCCCTGTTACCTGCCAATCAGCCAACACCCTATCCACATATGTAACTTTCCCATAATTCCATGGACTCTTATCTTGTTAAAAGCCTCATGTGTGGCACCTTGTCAAAGGCCTTCTGAAAATCCAAATATACAACATCCACTACATCTCCCTTGTCTAGTCTACTTGTAACTTCCTCAAAAAATTGTAATAGGTTTTGTCAGGCAGGATTTTCCTTTAAGGAAACCATGCTGAGTTCTGCCTATCTTGTCATAATACGTAACTGATTTTTATAGCATACTAAATCATCGTTATTTCTAGTCCTAAACACATATCTATGAATTACAATCCTCTCAGGTGAATATTTAAACATCTACCATTGAGCCTTAAAGGATTGTGAGAGACATTGCATTTGGAAAAGCAAGGACTGTATAGGAAGAGTCATTGTGGCTTATTAAGTGGGAAGTCATGTCTCATGAATTTGATTGAGTTTTACAAAAGTTTGTCCAAGACAATGGAAGAGGACTGTGAGGTAGACAGAGTCTACATGGACTTTAACGAGGGCCCATTCCAGATCTCGCATGGTAAACTAATCTGGAAGATTAGAACATATGAAATTCAGGGTGAGCGAGACGGTTGGATACAAAATTAGCTTTGTGATCAGAGGAAGGGGATGTTAGTGGAGGATTCTTTTTCAGGCAGAAGGCCTGAGACCAGTATTATGCCTCGGGAATTGGTGTTGGGTTCTCTGTTTTTTTTATATATATATATATATATATATATATGTACACATATACACACTAATAATTGGGATGAGAACCTAGCTGGCATGGTTAATAAATTTGCATATGACACCAAATAAAGTAGTATAGTGGGTGGTGAAGAAGGTAATAACAGGAAACTAGATCACCTGGGATAGTGGGCCAGGGAACATGAGATGGCATTTAACTTGGAGAAGTGTGGAATGATGCATTTTGGCAAGTTAAGCTGGGTCAGGGCATGCACAGTGAATGGCAGAAGCCTGTGAAGTGTTGATGTATAGAGAGACCTTGGGTACAAGTATGCAATACACCCAAAACTGACACCACAGGGAGACAGCATGATGAAGAAGGAGTATGGCATGCTTGCCTTCATTAGCTGAGATAGTAAGTGGAAGAATCAGGACATCATTTAAAAAACATTGACGAGGTCCCATGAGGATGGTAGTCTTCCTTGATGATGGATGTTGTTTTCTTCAGGCAGCACCCCATATAAATGTACTCAGTGGTAGAAGGGGCTTTGTCTGTGATGTACCACTTTTCGTAGCCTTTTCCATTCATGGGTATTGGTGTATCCATACCAGGCCATGATGCAACCAGGAAAGTAGTGACACATAACGTTATAGATAGGGTAGATTGACAGCATCAGCTTCCACTGGTAGGCTGTCTGAAACTAGAGGGCACAGGTTTAAGGTGAGTGCGAGGAGATTTGAAGGATATCTGAGGTGGAAATTTATCACATGAAGAGTAGATGGTATCTGGGATAAGCTGCCAGAGGAGTGTGGAGGGAGGAAGAATAACACCATTTATGAAGAATCTAAACAGACACTTGAATGAATTGAATTGACGTTATTTCTTACATCCTTCACATACATGAGGAGTAAAAATCCTTACGTTACATCTCCATCTGAATGTGCAATGTGCAAATTTTAATAATTTGTAATAACTAATATGTACAGCAAGATACACAGCAGAACACTCAATATAGCTTAGAAATACAATTGTGTCAGTGTGAATTAATCTTTTTGATGGCCCGGTGGAAGAAGCTGTCCCAGAACCTGTTTGTCCTGTCTTTAAAGCTCCAAGAACATCTATTGAGCAAGACATTAAGGGATATGGAATTAATGTAGGCAAGTGATATTTGTATAGATAGCCTTGATGGTCAGCACAGATGTGATGGAGCAAAGGGCTTATTTCTATGCTCTCCAATTCCATGACAATCATTGTATAAGGATTTCTTCTAAATAAGATTATTTGGTACATTTCAGCTTCTACCTTAAATTTTTGTGTGTGCTAGTCTTCATGTTGTACTTTGTAAAATATTTATTTGGAAATACATCAGCAATCCATCACTTTCATTCAGTTTATATTCTGCAGTTCCCCATCTAAGATCATTGTGAGAAGATTTCCTCCAGAAGGATGTTCGTGTTTAATAAAGGAGACTTCCCAAGGAATTTATAATTGCATTTTGTGCCAGAGAATAAATGCTGGCATACCTAGCTTTGCTAAGATCCTAATAAGTAAATAAATAAAAACAACTGTGCTTTTTACTTCATCATCTGATGGCTGGAGAATTCTTCAGTGCTATTGGTTGAGCAATCACATTAAACATTTGCGCAAAATCCACACACCATCTTTAGCTGTTTCATGAATGCTTTTCTTTGGCCTGACATCGTTTTCTAACATGTTCTGCCACCGATTTGAAAGAGAGGGAATGCAACTTTCAGTTGTTGCAAAAGTATTGGCAGATGTGTTTGGAAAAGACTGATGCTTCAGTATATTTGCAAGTATCCAGCTGTCACACAATGGGCCGGATTTGTACATGAGGGATTCAGAAAGTTGGGCAGCCAGTGGAAAAATATTGGGCTGACGTATTCAGAGGATGACAAATCCAAAAAATGTGAGAATGCTTAAAGACCGGAATATGTTGATATTTCAAACCCAAATATTAATATAGAGCTTCCAATCCAAAACCTATTAATTTATATGGAAAACAAAATGTTTCACTTAAAAACATACATAAAGCCCACAGAGAGAATGAGGAGTATAAAACAAAGTGACAGAAGATAAATTTTGTGAAAAGTAGAAGGATGTGAAAAACAGTTGAACCATTAAATTTACAAAAGGAAACTGCTATAAATGGCCCTGCCTCAGATTCAAGAATGAAGTCAGAGACGTTCCATCTGGAAGGAACTCTTGTTCCAGATGTCTCCTGGACTGCTGGGTCATTTTGAAAAGAGGAGAGATTCCCTGAAAGAGAACAATCAAAGTTTTCATCCTGAAATCTTTTACTTCCTGAAACAACTAACTACGCCCTTTGGGATCAATTACAAATGATGACCTAGAGCATCAATGAATTGAGGAAAAGTTTCAGTGAAAAATATTATCATATTAAATAAGATCATTGTGGTTTTTAAAAGCAAAGTTAAATAACAGTCAAAGCAACTTCTCATAAATGTGTTGCTGTGTTTGCTACCATTGCAGATGGAAATTTCAAATCCTGTAACTATGTGACTGGATTTGATATATCTGAAAAATTGAACCCAGATCATGTTTATGTTTGGATGCAAGTCTTTATATCAAAGCTGATAAAAAGCAATAGTACATAGCCTTGAAATAGTGCTCACAAGTGCATTCTTTCTAAAGCATTACACGCTAAATGCAGTGGGTCAAAGAACAAACATCCTCAGCTACCAATGTCATTCACTCCAGTTATTTCCTACCCGATGACAAACACTAATCGCTTCCACCTGCTGCTGTCACCATGGCCTCTGACCAATGGCTCTTGAAGTCACACCACAACAATCAAAATGCAACACAACAAAAAAAAACCCACAATTTAAAAGTGCACAACATGCAAACAATTGTAAGCATTATAAACTGAAAAAAAGTGTGGACTAAGCTTACTTCTTTTGTTGGGGAGAGATAGGAGTAATTTTATATTAGCAGAGCAAATTTCTTCTTGTGTTTCACTTCGAAGTTATTTATGAGCTCATTATTCATCTTATACCTCCAGACTTAATTTTTTCTCCTTTATCAATGAGTTACCATTATTTCTGCTGGTGATGAACAATTCAAAAAATGATATGAAACTACTTGGGGTCTGTAGCTGAAAAATATCTCAATGCATGCATTCATTATATTTGCAAGGCTGAAATAGTGTCACCAATGCAGCATCTGCAAATGGAAGACCAAGATCACTACGAGATCTGTTCCAACAATTTTAAGACAAGGTTGGCACCTACAGTCAATCCAGAAGACAAACTAGAAAGGAGATTATTAACCTTAATTTTTGTCATATATAGAGGAGAAGAACGCACCAGTCTTGAGTGAGCTCAAAGTTCAAGGTAAATTTATTATCAAAGTACATGTATGTCACCATATATACTACCCTGAGATTCATTTTCTTGCGGGCATTCACAGTAGAAGATAGAAACATGACAGAATCAATGGGAAACTACACACAAAGACGAACAAAGATGATGTCAGAGTGTAACTCCAGGTCAGGGTCGTCAAAAGAACCTTGAAAAGGGAAAATAGAGATATCAAAGATAAAAAAATAGAGCTGTTTCTGAAGATGCAAGCAAGGGAGTTGTTGTTTAGTGCCAACATAACTTGGCTCTGCCCCTCTGAAGGCACCAAATGTCAGTTATATCACATTTTTCCCCATTCTGATCATTGATCTGAAGAACAACTAAACCTCTTGACCATGTCTACATGCTTTTATGCATTGAGTTGCTGCCACATGATTGGCTGATTAGATAATTCAATTAACAAACAGGTTTACAGTGTAATAAAGTGGCTACTGGGTGTATAACCTAAAAAATAATTGCTGAAAATACTCAGCAGGTCAGGAAATGTTTGTGGAAAGAGAAACAGAATTATCATTACAGCTTGATGACCTTCCATTAGAACTGGGATAGAGAGGAAAGTGAGTTAGATTTCAGAGAAGGTGGAAGGCAGGTAAAGGATAGTTGGTGATTAAACTTCTCTGTATGTGTTGTGGGATATGCCTGGCAGCCCAGGCTACACTAATGGAGTGGGAAAACCACCACAATATTACAGATGGATGACTTGATTTTCAAGTATATTATACATGCAAACCTACTTTTATAGCTTTAATTCTTGTAGTAATACTAATGTAACCCCCAGGTTCAGTGGGCTGTGCTAGTCTAGGGAAAGACACTCTCTGACCTGCCAAACTTGTGAACTGTCATTTGTGTGGATGCTGCATGATGTTTTCTCCTGTTAGAAAGCAGTACCATGAAATAACAAACAGCACATCATATGCAACTAAACAATTTAGTTTTATACTTCTTAATTTGACTAGAGGGTTAGTAAAGGAAACAAAAAGAAAAAGGACCTATTTTAATGAAATAGTCTAATGTGCATGTTGGAGCTCATGACTTTCCTGTCCATTCATTCTCCAGCGATTTCCCCCAGTCGTCGTTGACTGCCGACCCCATTCCACGTCCACTCAGTCCTGCAGACTACAACCTCTCCGTTCTGGCATCTTCTCTCTCCATCTTCCACCAAACAGAAGCCTGCAAATCCCTCACTCTCAGACACACAAGCGAGAAAACCGCTCCCATCACTGGACGCTGCACATTCCTAAGCCCCGTTATCTCTAGTCATAACCGAAACACACTGCTGCTACAGAGAAACCATTACATTAGCAGAGAAACCTTTCTTAGGGTGTTACACTAAATATAAAACAGTAAATAATTTTTGTATCTGTTATTTTGGGGGCAATCCAGGCTTTCACAGTTCTTACTCTGGTGAGCAGTTTTATTTTCCCTTTAAGGTCACTGCGATTGAGCTCAAGCTCATGGACACTTCTGAGTGAATTTAAATCTGCAATGTATCAACGTGATTGGGCTTGCTTCTGCATCTGCAGTAGAGCCTAGCTAGCACTCCAGCACAACTGGAGTGATGGACGTGTGACGGGCACCAGTGGGGGCTGGGCAGAATGGGTTTATGGCTACTGTATAGTTGAGCTGACACAAAGTTGGTACCACATGTGCTGAAAATCATCCTCACATCCTCTGACTCTTTTGATCCTCACAAAATTCAAACTTCCTTCCAAAAGAAAAATGCCTGATCCTTTTTGAAGCACTCTCCCAAAGGTCCTTTCAAAATTACTAGTTCAGCTCCTTATTTCCTGGTACTCAGTGCAGATGAATTACCATTTACAATGAAAAATTGCCATGCTGCTGGATCAAGATCTGTGTAGCCTGCCTGGTATTGGTGGGCATGCTGTGCACTATATGGTAGTAGTATCTTCTTCTTAGGCCATCCCTTGTAATTCAGGATGAGTTATCTCCACTCTGGTTTTCTGTGTTCTGGGGTGGTTGATGTGAAAACTGCAGACTTTGTAGGGTAGGAGTACCTGAAAGGGTGAGCATGTGCATAGGACAGTACATATACTCCCAGCTGATTCAAAAGGGTGTCAATCTAAGAAGAGCAGGATGAGTTGCTTCAATGACTATCGCCCAGTTGCACTCACATCTACTGTGATGAAGTGCTTTGAGAGGTTGGTCACGGCCAGAACCAACTCCTGCCAAAGCAAGGACCTGGACCCGTTGCAATTTGCCTATTGCCACAATAGGTCTCAGCCAATGCAATCTCACTGGCCCTCCATGCAACCTTGGACCACCTGGACAACAGCAATACTTACATCAGACTGTTGTTTATTGATTACAGCTCAGCGTTCAACACAATCCTACCCTCAGTACTCATCAACAAGCTCCAAAACCTGGGTCTCTGTACCTTCCTCTGCAACTGGATCTGTGACTTCCTCATTGTTACGTACCCTGTAACAGGTTAAAGAACCAGCAGAAATGGAACACACCTGGAGTCTGGTTTTGCTGTTAACTGATGCTATTTTATTAGTAACTACATAATAAAGTAACAGAAAACCAGATAAATCAAACAGGTTAGCAGAGATTATGCATATATATAGGTGTGGAAATATAAACCCAAACTTCTTCAAGCTTAGAACCACAGAACCATAGAAACTACAGCACAGAAACAGGCCCTTTGGCCCTTCTTGGCTGTGTCGAACCATTTTCTGCCTAGTCCCACTGACCAGCACACGGACCATATCCCTCCATACACCTCCCATCCATGTATCTGTCCAATTTATTCTTAAATGTTAAAAAAGAACCCGCATTTACCACCTCGTCTGGCAGCTCATTCCATACTCCCACCACTCTCTGTGTGAAGAAGACCCCACTAATATTCCCTTTAAACTTTTCCCCCCTCACCCTTAACCCATGTCCTCTGGTTATTTTCTCACCTTGCCTCAGTGGAAAAAGCCTGCTTGCATTCACTCTATCTATACCCATCATAATCTTATATACCTCTATCAAATCTCCCCTCATTCTTCTATGCTCCAGGGAATAAAGTCCTAACCTATTCAACCTTTCTCTGTAACTGAGTTTCTCAAGTCCCGGCAACATCCTTGTAAACCTTCTCTGCACTCTTTCAACCTTATTTATATCCTTCCTGTAATTTGGTGACCAAAACTGAACACAATACTCCAGATTCGGCCTCACTAATGCCTTATACAACCTCATCATAACATTCCAGCTCTTATACTCAATACTTTGATTAATAAAGACCAATGTACCAAAAGCTCTCTTTACGACCCTATCTACCTGTGACGACACTTTTAGGGAATTTTGTATCTGTATTCCCAGATCCCTCTGTTCCACTGCACTCCTCAGTGCCTTACCATTAACCCTGTATGTTCTACGTTGGTTTGTCCTTCCAACGTGCAATACCTCACACTTGTCAGTATTAAACTCCATCTGCCATTTTTCAGCCCATTTTTCCAGCTGCTCCAAGTCCCTCTGCAGGCTCTGAAAACCTTCCTCACTGTCTACTACACCTCCAATCTTTGTATCATCAGCAAACTTGCTGATCCAATTTACCACATTATCATCCAGATCATTGATGTAGATGACAAATAACAATGGACCCAGCACTGATCCCTGTGGCACACCACTAGTCACAGGCCTCCACTCAGAGAAGCAATTCTCTACCACCACTCTCTGGCTTCTTCCATCGAGCCAATGTCTAATCCAATTTACCACCTCTCCATGTATACCTAGAGATTGAATTTTCCTAACTAACCTCCCATGCGGGACCTTGTCAAAGGCCTTACTGAAGTCCATGTAGACAATATCCACTGCCTTCCCTTCATCCGCTTTCCTGGTAACCTCCTCGAAAAACTCCAACAGATTGGTCAAACATGACCTACCACGCACAAAGCCATGTTGACTCTCCCTAATAAGCCCCTGTCTATCCAAATGCTTGTAGATTCTGTCTCTCAGTACTCCCTCCAATAACTTACCTACTACTGACGTTAAACTCACCGGCCTATAATTTCCCGGATTACTTTTCGATCCTTTTTTATACAACGGAACAACATGAGCCACTCTCCAATCCTCCGGCACTTCACCTGTAGACAGCGACATTTTAAATATTTCTGCCAGGGCCCCCGCAATTTCAACACTAGTCTCCTTCAAGGTCCGAGGGAACACTCTGTCAGGTCCCGGGGATTTATCCACTTTAATTTTCCTCAAGACAGCAACACCTCCTCCTTTTCATTCTGTACAGTTTCCATGGTCTCACTACTTGATTCCCTCAATTCCATAGATTTCATGCCAGCTTCCTTAGTAAATACAGACGCAAAAAACCTGTTTAAGATCTCCCCCATTTCCTTTGGTTCCGCACAAAGCCGACCACTCTGATCTTCAAGAGGACCAATTTTATCCCTTACGATCCTTTTGCTCTTAATATACTTGTAAAAGCTCTTTGGATTATCCTTCACTTTGACTGCCAAGGCAACCTCATGTCTTCTTTTAGCCCTCCTGATTTCTTTCTTAAGTATTTTCTTGCACTTCTTATACTCCTCAAGCACCTGATTTACCCCCTGTTTCCTATACATTTCATACAACTCCCTCTTCTTCTTTATCAGAGTTGCAATATCCCTTGAGAACCAAGGTTCCTTATTCCTATTCAATTTGCCTTTAGGTGGTAATTGATACAGTCTTACGATGGTAGGTAAAATAAAGTTCAGTTCAGATGCACAGGTTGGTTAATGCGAGATGTTTGTAATCTAAAGGCGAATGTTGTGAGAAGGCAATGACGTCGATATTCCACAGATTCCACGACAGTGATACAAAATAACAATAGTAGTAGGTTTTATCTCCCAAGTTGTTCCACTTCATACACGAAATATCACCGACAGTGATTTTCAATGAATATCCTTTCAACACAAGTGGTACCACACCCAAATTCAGCTACGGGACATCTCAAAGTGGTGGCCACAGGATACTCCAACAGAATCCATGTATGGATTATCACCAACAGTAGCTTATCACAAAGGGGACCCTCTTCTAGGGGACAACCACTCAGGCAAGGGTTGACACACTGGTAGATTCCACAAAGTTACGCCAAACACACAACATGATAGCCACTTATCCAGTTCCACGACATATGAAATAACTCCAACAGTGATTTGCCAGAGTGCCTTTCTTCAGTGAACTACCACACCCAGACAAAGGGTAACACACAAGTTGCATTCACAAAGGTTTTCCCCTCACCAGAGAACCCACTCTTGTGGATTAACTAAGTGACAATCACACTTTCGTAGTCGAATTGAAACAAACTCACCTGCATGGGCTGCTTAGAGAGAGAGTCCAAAGTGACCACTTTGTCACCCAGTTTCTTCTGTTTCAAACCTATCTCTCCTCTATTCTCTTCCTGCAGACTTGTTCTAGTTGCAGAAAACTTGTGAGAGTCATTTATCAATACTCAGGATCGATCTCAACTCACCCCTTTTGGGCTACTGAAAGTTTAAACCAATGACTGATTCACTGGTGTCTTCTATTGACCGAATCAATCTTGACTCTAACTGTGTGTGTCTGTGTGTCTTTGTATATTCAAAACAAGCTGCAGAGAAAGCAGAACATTGATTGTCCATCAAATAACTCCACCTCTCTCTCTCTCTCTCTCTGTCTCTCGCTAGAGCACCTCAAACAGTGTCCAAACGTCAGTCTCATTCTCCCAACATTTTGAAGTGACAGTCCACAGAAAAATATGAACCCTAAGTGTACATAACATCATCAGGAGATCCCAGTCAGTACAGATCAGAAATAACATCTACACCTTGCTGATACTCGGTGCACCTCAAGAAATGTACTTAACTTGCTGCTCTACTCTCTCAATAGCCATGACTGTGTGGCTGGGCACAGCTCAAACACCATCTGTAAATTTGCCAGTGACACAGCTGTTGTTTGCAAAATCTCATATGGTGAGGAGGCGTGCATGAATGAGATAAGATGAGTGGTGCTGCAACAACAACCTTGAAGTCACTGGCAGAAAGACCAAGGGATTGATTGTGGGCTTCAGGAAGTGGAACTCAAGGGAACACACCCCAGTCCTCATTGAGGGATCAGCAGCAGAAAAGGTGAGCAGTTTCAGCTTCCTGGTTGTCAACATCACTAAAAATGTATCCTGGGCCCAACACATTGATGCAATTATGAAGAAGGCACATAAGTAGTTATACTTCATTAGGACTTTGAGGAGATTTGGTATGTCACCAATGAGTCTAGCAACTTTCTACAGAAGTACCATGGAAAGCATTCTAACTCTTTGCATCACTATCTGACATGGACGGATCATTGCACTGAATCAGAACAAGACGCAGGGTTGCAAACTCAACCAGCTCCATCATGGCCACTTGCTACCCCAGCAGTGAGGCCATCTTCAAATGTCGATGCCTCAAAAAGGCAGCATCCATCATTAAGGACCCCCATCACCCAGGATATGTTCTTTTCTTATTACTACCAACAGAGACGAGGTACAGGAGCCTGAAGACATACACTCAATGTTTCAAGAGTAGCTTCGTCCTCTCCTCCATCATATTTCTGAATGGCCAATGAACCAACACATGAACGGTACCTCACTATTTTGATTTCTTTTCACACTACTTATTTAATTATTTTTTTATATACTTCTTATTGTCATTTATATTTTTGGGTATTGCACTGTATTGCTGCTGCAAAACAACAAATTTCTTATGTCAGTGATTCTGATTCTGTTGCAGGAACTCAAGATTACAGCCACTCTGAAATCTCCTTCTCCAATCTGAATGATCACGAGCCAGGGATTCCCAAAAGTCAGGAGGGACATTGCATTTTTTTTCACAGAAGCTTTGAACACATCCTTAAACCTTTTCTTCTATCCACCTAGTAACTTCATCATTTAACAGCACCCAGAAAGAAGTGTCCATTCATCCCACAGCCAATGATCTCAGTTATCTTTACCTTGTTATCTCATGTTCTGGTTATTTATTTATAGTTGCAATTGCACAGCTTTTTGTCTCCTGCACTCTAGTTGATCTTTTACTGACCCTGTTTTAGTTAATATTCTATAGATTTGTTGAGTATGCCTGCAGGAAAATGAATCAGGGTTGTATGTGGTGACAATAAAAGTGACTTTACTTTGAACTTTGAATTCTCAAAAGCAGAATCAGAATCAGGTTTATTATCACCGGCATGTGATGTGAAATTTGTTAGCCTAGCAGCAGCAGTTCAAAACAATACACAATATAGAGAAAAAATATAATAATAATAATAAATAAATCAATTACAGTATACACATATTGAATAGATTAAAAATTGTGCAAAAACCAGAAATAATATATGTTAAAAAAGTGAGGTAGTGTCCAAGGGTTCAATGTCCATTTAGGAATCGGATGGCAGAGGGGAAGAAGCTGTTCCTGAATCATTGAGTGTGTGCCTTCAGGCTTCTGTACCTCACACCTCATGGTAACAGTGAGAAAAGGACATGCCCTGGGTGCTGGAGGTCATTAATAATGGATGTTGCCTTTCTGAGACACCACTCCCTGAAGATGTCCTGGGTGTTTTGTAGGCTCGTGCCCAAGATGGAGCCAACTAAACTTACAGCCCTCTGCAGCTTCTTTCAGTACTGTGCAGTAACCTCCCCCCACTTCATACCAGACAGTGATGCAGCTTGTCAGAATGTGCTCCACGGTACAGCTAAAGAAGTTTTTGAGTATATTTGTTGACACAAATCTCTTCAAACTACTAATAAAGTACAGTCGCTGTCTTGCCTTCTTTATAATTGCAATGATCTGTTGGGACCAGGTTAGGTCCTCAGAGATCCTGACACCCAGGAACTTCAAACTGCTCATTCTCTCCCCTTCTGATCCCTCTATGTGGATTGGTAATGTATCCACTACGAAGACGAGCACTTGTAATAATAACTGTTCTTTGAGAACTTGGTCAATTAATATAATATTCTTCCCTCTGGTTCCTCCCATATATTGTTCCCCATGAACCTTTCCCAGCTGTGCCACTTTCCAAAGGAACCAGTCTTTAGCTGATCACCTGAATAATTTCCAATTTTAAACTCTCCAGGCCGATATCTGAATACTTTTCTTTCCGACAGTGCTGCTGTTTTATGGATCAGTTCCTCACAGAGAGCTACCATTAATGCAGAGTTAATCTGTACCACCTATGCTCTGCCTTTTCCTTGTATTCATCACCTGAGAATTTACTGTATTACCATTAAAATGCAGCGCAGTATTCAGTGAAGCAGAATATGCGGGAGTCTCCCCTTGGCAGTCTATTGAGTAAGATGCATGTGGTGCTGCTCCTATCTTTTATTACCTACTCCACACTGCTAGATCCGTTTAAAGTTTGAAGATTTATCACTTTTACTGAAGGTTTTACGATGTAATTACTGTGACAGGGATCAGGAAAAAAGCTGGAAAAACTGTTGCTGAAACCGACCCAGCAGAGCAATCAGCGGAAGTCCTTACTTCAGAAAGAATGCTCTCTTTAATGGAAGGTATGAATACTAAGATTGACAGCCTGGTGAAGGCTAATGAAAAGTTTGAAAAAATTATTTCCGTCGTCCAGGAATCTTGCGGCAATCTGGAAATCCAATTCTAGGGGCTCAAGAAGACTACTGACAGAATTAAAAGAGAACAGGAAGCAATGAAAATAGTTATTAAAGAACAAGAATTAAAGATACAGTATCGGCTATGGAAAAGAAAATTAATGAGGTTACTTTGGAAATATCGAGAATTAAGAAGAAAACGATCAATCTGGAAAGTAGAAGCCGCAGGATGCATATGCGCATATTGGGTCTGCCTGAAAATATGGAATCCGGTGAGCCATTAAAATATTTTACAGATATGTTATATTCACTTTTTAGTGAGATACTTGAAGCCCCTCCGATGATAGATGGAGCTTATCGCTCTCTCTGCCCAAAACCTTCACCTGAGATGAAACTGCATCATGTGATACTATGCCTGCACTATTTTACAACTAAAGAAGCGAGTCTCTGAGATGCAAGGAAGCGAGGGAAGCTAATCTTTAATGGGGCAACCATTCGTATAGTTGAGGATTTTTCTCCAGAGGTTTATGCTGAAAGAGTTAAATATCGGGAAGTGATGGCGAATTTTATAAGAATAATTGTCATTTTTCTTTGCGCTTCCCGGCTCGTCTGAGAATCTCTCCACCTAATGATCACCCCAAATGGATTGACTCCCCAGAAGAAGGTTGGAGATTCATAAAGGAGTTCAAATCCGTCTCACAAGTAACTTGAGTGATTAATCCTTAGCTGGGAATCATTGAAATGGGTAAAACTTTAATACTTAATATAGTTTTGGATTTAATATACACATATTTACTTACTTTTTTATTAACTTGTAAGTGGCGAGCACTAGTCATAACACATTATTTGGTTGGATTTATCCTTTTTTGATCATATGATTAACTTACTTTAAATTAATTTAAGATAGCCGATGTTAGTTAGGTTCCAACCTCTGTTAGACATACCAAAATATTTGAAATTGTCTACTTCTTCATTTTTTTTGGTTTTGTCTTTAGTTAATGGTGTTAATACATAACTGTGTGAGAAGAGCCTACCAATCGGAGACAGGGGATAAGGGATAGTAGTTTAGCATACTGTCCACCTGTTGGATGGTTTTCGGGCTTTGGGGGGAGGGGGTTGGGTTATTAGATTAGGCGTTTTTCGACTGGGCAATCCTGAGAGCTTTTCCTGTCAATCATGTTGCATTTTTTTTTATCTTTGATCGAGTTCATGCTTTGTTTTTCCTGGTAGATTTGATTTGTGTTGCAAAAAACCTACTTTACAAGATCTTATATTAAAGTGTAAATATGGATGTTAATAAAATTAATATAATATCTTGGAATTTGAATGGTATGAACCAACCTATTAAGCGGAAAAAGATCTTTAAGAAATTAAAAACACTTCAGGATGACATTATTTTTGCGCAGGAGACCCATATTCGTAGGGAAGATGAAAATAGTTTTTTTTTAATTTTGGAGAGATTATCAATTCCATTCTTTATCAGTAACTAAAATTAGAGGGGTATCTAGTTTTATTAAATCTAAAATCTCTCTAATACATTTAAATACTGTTACTGGTTCAATTGGAAGATATTTAATTGTTACTGGTCTGTTATGTGGTCAAAAGGTGGCTCTAGTGTGTGCTTTTGCACCTAATATGGATGGTCCTGAATTTTTTAAGAAACTGTTTTCTGCGTTGCCAAATTTAAATGAACACAAGTTGATTATGGGTGGTGATTTCAATTGTTGTTTAAATCCTTCGATTGGTAGGTCATCAACCATTCCGTTGCTTCCTAATAAGGCTACGACTTGTATTAACTCTTTTTACTGGAATACGGTTTGGTTGGTATCTGGAGATTTATACTCCTAAGGATAGGGATTTTTCTTTCTTTTCACGTGTATATCATAAATACTCAAGAGTTGATGATTTTTTGTTGGACACACAGTTGGAGCCATTTGTTGCCGATTGCACATATGATGTTATCACGTTGTTGGACCATGCATTTATGAAAGTAACATTTAGATTTCCTGATAACATTTTAAAATCTTCTCAGTGGAGATTTAATACTACATTATTACAGGGCTTCGCTTTTGTAAGTTTTATTAAAGAACAAATTTCTTTATTTTTTGAATTAAATGCAACTGAGGGAATGTCAAATTTGGTTATTTGAGATACAATGAAATCTTTTCTCAGGGGACAGATAATTTCATATTCAGTAGGTTTAAGTAGGAAAACCAAAACAGAACTTTTAGTGATTACTAACTGGATTAAAGAAATAGATAAAGTTTATTTAATAACACCTAATGAAGATGTTTATAAGGAAAGGGTAGAACTTCAAGCACAGCATGATTTCCTTTTGACCTATCCCATTGAGCAGCAACTTCTCAAAACTAAAAGTCAATTTTACATGCATGGGGATAGGTGAGGCAAATTGTTGGCTGGTCAATTAAAAGCAGATATGGCTAGAAGACAGATTTTGAAAATATGAAGAGCTGATAGAACTGAAACGTCAGATGGTCAGGAAATTAATAAGGTATTTCTGGATTTCTACTCTAACCTTTATAAATCCGACTTTTCAGACAATACTACTTTTATGAATAGACTTTTGCAAAAGCTGAATATACCTAAAATTTCTACTCAAGATATGAATACATTAGATGCACCTATTAAACAAGAGGAAATAACAGGGCTATATTCTCTTTTCAATCAGGTAAGGTTCCAGGACCAGGTGGATATACAGTGGAATTTTTTAAGACTTTAACTGAGATACTTACATCTCATTTATGTCAAGTTTTTACTGATTTTATTTCCTCTGGGACTCTCCTGAAAACTTTTTATGAGGCATTAATTTCACTAATTCTTAAAAAAGAAAAAGATTTATCTGAATGTGCCTCTTATAGGCAAATTTCTTTATTAAATGTGGATTCTAAAATTCTTTCTAAAATGTTGGCTAATAGGATTCAGAATATTTTACCTAAAGTTGTCTCTAACTATCAAACTGGATTTATTAAGAATAGATATTCACACTTTAATATTCGGAGACTATTGAACATTATTTATTCCTCTCCATCAAAAGAACCTGAATGTGTTGTTTTCCTTGATGTAGAGAAAGCCTTTGATAAGGTGGAGTGGTTTTATTTATTTGAAATTTTAGAAGGATTTAATTTTGGTCCAGGTTTCATTTCCTGGATCAAATCGATCTGTGAAGCTTCTATGGTTGCGGTTATAACTAACAATCAAAAATCTCCCTATTTTAGACTATACAGTGGTACCTGACAGGGCTGTCCTCTTAGTCCTTTGTTATTTAAATTGGCTGTAGAACCTTTTGCTATTGCTCTTCAGAATTCCAATAGTATTCAGGGTATTAAGAGAAGGGATTAAATGCATAAGGTTTCATTGTAATGCAGACAAGAGCACAAGATCACAAGACAAAGGAACAGAAGTAGGCCATTTGGCCCATCGATTCTACTCTGCCACTCCACCATGAGCTAAACTATTCTCCCATCTAGTTCCAATTTCCGGCTTTCTCCCCATAACCGTTGATACCCTGACTAATTAAGATACCTATCAATCTTCTCCTTAAACACCCTCAATGACCGGACCTCCACAGCTGTATGTGGTAACGAATTCCATAAAACCACGACACCTCTGGCTAAAAAAATTTCTCCTCATCTCTGTTTTAAATGGGTACCCTCTAATTCTAAGACTGTGGCCTTTTATCCTGGACTCACCCACCAAGGGAAACAGCTTTTCTACATCTACTCTGTCCAACCATTTCAACATTCGAAATGTTCTATGAGATCCCCTCTCATTCTTCTATACTCTAATGAATACAGTCCAGAACCAACAAATGCTCCTCATATGTTAGCCCCTGCATTCCAGGTATCATCCTCATAAATCTTCTCTGAATGCTCTCCAACATCAGTACATCCCTTCAAGGTAGGGGGCCCAAAACTGCACACAGTATTCCAAATGAGGTCTCCCCAGTGCCCCATAGAGCCTCATCAACACCTCCTTACTCTTATACACTGCGGAGACAGCTCAGGTGAAAGTGGTTGAGCTGTTCCACTCCTTCACATCAGGTGGCAGGACAAAGTCCCCGACACGGAAATCCTGGAACGAGCTGGGCTCTGCAGCGTCTACACCCTCCTGCTGAAAGCCCAAGCCAGGTGGGCTGGACATATGGTCAGAATGCCAGACAGCCGATTGCCTAAGCAGCTGCTGTACGGAGAACTGTGTCAGGGCAAGCGCTCAGTCGGGGGGGGGGGGGCAGAAGAAACGTTACAAAGACTGCCTTAAAGCGTCCCTTAAAGGCCTTGGTGTCAACATCAACACGTGGGAGACGCTTGCCCTCGACCGTCCAGCTTGGCGCAGCAAGATCACCACAGGAGCCCGTGCAGCTGAAGTCAGGCGCACCATCGAGGTGCAACGAAAGCGTGCTGTGCGCAAGGCCCGAGCAGCATCCACTGCCACAACAGCACCCACCCACTTGTGTCCCACATGTGGGCGAGCCTTCAGGGCCCGGATTGGCCTCATCAGTCACCTCTGGACCCACAGCCACCAATCTCCCATTTGACTTTGAAGCCATGGTCATCTTCGACTATGAAGGACGAACAACAACAACACTCTTATACACTAGATACACTACCCTTATGCCAACATAGAATTCGCTTTCCTTACTGCCGATCCAACCTGGTGGTTAACCTTTAGAGTATCCTGCACGAGGACCTCCAAGTCCCTTTGCACTCCCGATTTTTGAATTTTCTCCCCATCTAAATAATAATCTGCCTGATTATTTCTTCTTCCAAACTGTACAACCCTACATTTCTCAACATTGTATCTCATCTGCCATTTCTTTGCCCACTCTCCTAAACTGACCAAGTCTCTCTATAACCTTTCCATTTCTTCAACACTTCCTGCTCCTCCACCTATCTTGGTGTCATCCGCAAACTTAGCCACAAAACCATTTGTCTCTTGCAAAAATGCCATCCCCTTCTCGCAATTCCTCCGTCTCTGCCGCATCTGCTCTCAGGATGAGGCTTTTCATTCCAGGACGAGGGAGATGTCCTCCTTTTTTAAAGAAAGGGGCTTCCCTTCCTCCACCATCAACTCTACTCTCAAACGCATCTCCCCCATTTCACACACATCTGATCTCACTCCATCCTCCCGCCACCCCACTAACAATAGGGTTCCCCTGGTCCTCACCTACCACCCCACCAGCCTCTGAGTCCAACATATTATTCTCTTTTTTTTTTCTCTTTTCAAATCTTTTTATTGTATATATAGGGAAAATAACATGAGTACATCGAAGTAACAACACTTACAATGCCTCAAAAAAACCGTCATCTTAAAGATTGAAAACAAAATTTTGTGATAACGATAAAAACCTACTGAGCAAAAAAGTGAGAAAAAAAAAGAGAACCCATTAGGTGTACAACCCCAGAGCCATGCGTCATACAAAAAACTTCTAATAATAAACATCAAACTGCCAGCAAGAAAAGAAAATATACTAAAAGAATTTACAATTAGATCCTGGATCAATTAACTCAAATGATAATAACGAGCAAATGAGCCCCATCTTTTCTCAAAATCAAATAAAGGTTCAAAGGTTCGACTTCTAATTTTCTCCAAACTGAGACACAGCATCACTTGAGAGAACCATTGTGACAAAGTGGGAGCTGATTTATCCTTACACTTCAACAAAATGGCCCTCCTAGCTATCAATGTAACAAATGCAATAACATTTGGTCAGACACAGAAATACCATGAATATTTTGAGGAACTATTCCAAAAAGCACAGTTAATTTATTAGGTTGTAAATTAATTTTAAGTGCTTTAGAAATCATTGAGAAAACTGACTTCCAGAACTGTTCCAATATAGAACCAGACCAAAACATATGTGTCCGTGTAGCTATCTCAGTTTTACATCTATCACAATGACTATCAACATTAGGAAAGATTTTAGAAAGTCTCTCCTTTGTCAAATGATAATGATGCACAATTTTAAATTGAATCAATGAATGGCTAGCACAAATTGAAGAAGAGTTAACCAACTTCAATATCTGCATCCAATCCTCTGTCATAAAAGTCAAATTAAGTTCCTTTTCCCAATCCTGTTTAATCTTAGAAAAAGGACTCCTATCCCATTGTAATAGTAAATTATAAATTCTTCCAATAGAACCTTTAATCAAAGGATTCATACTCATAATAGTATCTAACAGGTCAGCCTCCAATATGTAAGGGAAATTACTTAAATATTTTTGTAAAAAATGTCTAACTTGAAGGTATTGCAGAAAGTGTGAGTATGAAAGAGAATATTTATCAATTATCTGTTCAAAGGACATCAATCTATCTTCTTTAAATAAATCCAGAAAAGAATTAATACCTTTATTTTTCCAAAGTAGAAAAATTGGATCACTCAAAGAAGGCTTAAAAAAGTAATTTCGGTAAATTAAACTACAAAGTTTAAATTTTTTAAGATTAAAAAATTGCAGAACTGGAGCCAAATTTGTAAAGAAAACTTAATCACAGGATATAGGTTTAAATTAACAACTTTACCTAATTGCGTAAGTAAAGAGCCCCCAATAACGAGGTTAAATAAAATGGTTTTACCACTTTTAGTTCCAGATCTACCCAAATTGGCCGATCATTCTTATCAACCCAGTATAACCAAAAAGACATATATCGCAGATTTACAGCCCAATAATACTTTCTAAAATTAGGCAAAGCAAGACCTCCATCCTTATTCAATTTTTGTAAATGACGTTTACTAATTCTTGGTCTTTTATTATTCCAAATAAAAGATAAAATAATAGAATCAATCTTATCAAAAAACTTCCTAGTCAAAAAACAGGAATATTCTGAAATAAACATAAAAATTTCAGTAGAATCATCATTTTAACTATATGAATACGACCAACAAGTGAAGATGTAAGTGGACTCCATCTACTAAACAAATACTTCATAGAGTCTACTAAGGGAACAAAATTAGCTTCATAAAGATCCTTATATCTTTTAGTAATTATAATACCTAAATATCTAAAAGAGTCTGAAACTTTAAAAGGGGTATTATCATATATAGAAACAGAATCATTTAAAGGAAACAATTCACTTTTACTAAAATTAATTTTATATCCTGAAAAGCCTCCGAATTCATTAAATAATTTTAACAGGGCAGGAATAGATTCGTCAGGGTTAGATATATAAACCAATAAATCATCAGCATAAAGAGAGGCCTTATGCATGGTCTCATTCACAAATATCCCATGGATATTTTTAGCCTCACGAAGAACAATAGCAAGGGGTTCTAATATTAAATTAAACAACAAAGGACTTAATGGACAGCCTTGCCTTGTCCCCTGTGAAAGCTGAAAAAAAGGAGACCTACAATTGTTAATAACAGTAGCAATAGGGGCTTTATATATCATTTTAATCCAACTATTAAAATTAACACCAAAGCCAAATTTCTCTAAAACATTGAATAAATATTTCCATTCGACTCGGTTGAACGCTTTTTCAGCATTCCAAAGATAAACACATTGTGGAATTTTAGAAGAGGATGAATATATAATGTTAAGAAGTCCCCGAACATTTGAAAAGGAATAGCGACCCTTTATAAAGCCTGTTTGATCTTTACCAATAATTTTACCCAAAATATTCTCCAGCCAATTAGCCATTATCTTTGACAAAATCTTAGCGTCAACATTCAGTAATGAAATAGTTCTATTTGAAGCACAGTCAGTAGGATCTTTATCTTCTTTAAGAATTAAAGAAATAGAGGCCTCATAAAAAGTAGAGGGTAAGTCACCTTTCACAAAAGAATCCTTAAACATTTCCAACATATACGGGGAGAGCAACTTTCCAAATTTTTTATAAAATTCTACGGGATAGCCATCAAGTCCTGGGGACTTATCAGATTGCATTGAAAAAATAGCTTTATGAATTTCGGCTTCAGTAATTTGAGCATCGAGATTCTTTTGATCCTCAGCCGAGATTTTAGGGAAAACAATCTTTCGTAAAAAAGCATTCATTTTAGAGGAATCTAATGGACATTGAGATTTAGATAGCTCAGCATAAAAGTCTTGAAAAATCTTATTAATTTCCTCAAATTCCTGAGCTAAGGTACCATCTTTCCTACGAATTTTCATGATTTGCCTTTTGGCTGCAACCATTTTTAATTGAGATGCAAGCAGTTTATTATTTTTATCTCCAGACATATAAAATTGACTCTTTAACTTAAGCAAATAATCTTCAATAGGATGAGTTAATAACAGGTTATATTGTGATTGAAGTTCCACCCTTTGTTTAAATAAATCAGTATTGGGGGAAATTGCATAAATATTATCTAAATCTTTAATTTGTTTTGAAATTCTAATTTTATAAGTTTAGCTGAATAAGAAATAACCTGACCACATAAAAATGCTTTAAATGTATCCCATATAACTAATTTAGACATACCCCCTATATCATTAAAAATATTAAAAAATATGCAATAAAGAACAACTCCCCGTGTTCTTTAATTAGTCTGTTGATGAAGTATACAAGTGACCTTCACAAATCGTCTTTCCAAAATGCGAATACTATACACATAGCCAAACAGCCTTTCAGATGGATCATTCAACAGCAGTGTCGGTGACAGCAGCAGGCAAAGCCTGAACAAAATCCACTGCAGCTTTTGGGTCAAAAAAAGTACGAGGAAGAGAATTAGGAGGGAAAATTTAGGAGGGAAAGTCTTGTCGGATACCTCAGAGATGGGAAAAGATTCTTATCATATGCTTGTTTCATTACCAGGGCAAATTTTGATCTTTGTTCCATTATCTCTCTTGGATAATGTTCGTAGAAGCAGAGCTCAGATTCCATAAATCTAAAACCTCACTGTTTTCTTGCCTGTTGTATTATTTGATCTTTAATTTTAAAGTGATGAAAGCAAACCAGAACAGATCTTGGTTTACTTGAGTCCTTTGATTTTGAGATAAACGCCCTGTGTGCCCTTTCTATAGCAGGCGGCTTTGATAGAATGGTAGGAAATAAAGTGTGGAAAAGCTTACCAAAGTAAGCCATTAGATCTCCATCTTCAGCTCCTTCCTGCAGCCCAACAATTCTTATATTCCTTCGTCGAAACCTAGATTCCAGGTCTAAAATCTTATTTTGATATCGTTCCAAACGAGTTGTAGCTTCAGACAGCTTTTGCTTAGTTATCTTCAATTCCTCTTCATGTGAAATAACTTGAGTTTCCAGGTCTTTAAATTTTCCCAGAAATGACTTCATTTCATTACTATTCTTTTCCAATTGGTCTTTAATTGATCCATTCTGATCCTTAATTGAATTCAGTGTCCGCACAATATCTTCAGCCCACAATGGCATTTCATCAGATCTTTCCTTTTTCACCTTTCCTTTCCCATTACCTTTATCACCAGGTTCAGGTAAATTCTTCCCACTTCTTGTAGACATAGACATATTGATCCCCCTCAGGAATCAACAAGTAAAAATTTTAAATTCAAAGCTTAAACTAGGGGGAAAGAAAGAAAACTAAGAGCAGCAAAAAATTACTGCTTCTCCATTGGCAGACAGGGGCGGTCCTCCCCCAACATATTATTCTCCGTAACTTCCGCCACCTCCAACGGGATCCCACCACTAAGCACATCTTTCCCTCCCCCCCCCTCTGCTTTCCACAGGGATCGCTCCCTACACGACTCCCTCATCCATTCGTCCCCCCCATCCCTCCTCACTGATCTCCCTCCTGGCACTTATCCTTGTAAGCGGAACAAGTGCTACACATGCCCTTACACTTCCTCCCTTACCGCCATTCAGGGCCCCAGACATTCCTTCCAGGTGAGGCGATACTTCACCTGTGAGTTGGCTGGGGTGATATACTGCGTCCGGTGCTCCCAATGTGGCCTTCTATATATTGGCGAGACCTGACGCAGACTGGGAGACCACTTTGCTGAACACCTACGCACAGTCTGCCAGAGAAAGCAGGATCTCCCAGTGGCCACACATTTTAATTCCACATCCCATTCCCATCCTGACATGTCTATCCACGGCCTCCTCTACTGTAAAGATGAAGTCACACTCAGGTTGGAGGAACAACACCTTATATTCCATCTGGGTAGCCTCCAACCTGATGGCATGAACATCGACTTCTCTAACTTCCGCTAATGCCCCACCTCCCCCTTGTACCCCATCTGTTACTTATTTTTATACACACATTCTTTCTCTCACTCTCCTTTTTCTCCCTCTGTCCCTCTGAATATACCCCTTGCCCATCCTCTGGGTCCCCCCCTCCTCCTTGTCTTTCTTCCCGGACCTCCTGTCCCATGATCCTCTCATAACCCCTTTGCCAATCACCTGTCCAGCTCTTGGTTCCATCCCTCCCCCTCCTGTCTTCTCCTATCATTTTGGATCTCCCCCTCCCCCTCCCACTTTCAAATGTCTCACTAACTCTTCCTTCAGTTAGTCCTGACGAAGGGTCTCGGCCTGAAATGTCGACTGTACCTCTTCCTACAGATGCTGCCTGGCCTGCTGCGTTCACCAGCAACTTTGATGTGTGTTGCACAAAACCATTTGTTAGTCAACTTGATAGTCTACGTTTCAGATCCTAAGAAATCTATTCCTTCTATGTTATCCATATTCTCTGAATTTAGTAGTTTTTCTGGATATAAGTTAAATTTATACAAAAGTGAGTTATTTCCCATTAATAATCATTTGGATCAGTATGAGCAATTACTTTTTAGTATTGCTAAAAATCTATTTACTTATCTCGGTATTAAAGTTACTAAGAATTTTAAAGATCTGTATAAATATAATTTTCTCCCATTAATTGATTATACCCAACAAATACATTCTAAATTGTCTCCTATGACGCTAACATAAATTGGTTGAATCAATGCTATTAAAATGATAGTTCTACCAAATTTCTTATATATATTTCAAGCAGTTCCTTCATTTGTTCCTAAACATTTTTTTGACCGAATAGACTCTAAAATTTTATCCTATATTTGGAACAATAAAAATCCTAGATTGAGTAAACCTTTATTGCAGAAATTAAAAAAGGACGGTGGTAGGGCCTTGCCAAATCTTAGACTGTACTATTGGGCAATTAATATTCGATATATTACCTGTTGGATTCATTATTCAGACATATATGACTGTCCTTTATGGGTGGATTTGGAGAAAAACTCGGTGAAGGCGTATTACTTGGCCTCTTTACTGGGAGCTCCTCTTCCTTTTCTGCTCTCTAAGATTGGTAGACAAGACCTTAATCCTATTATTAAACATACATTAAGAATCTGGTTTCAGTTTCACAGATTTTTTTGAATTAAATAATTTTGTCCCTTCTAGTGAAATATATCATAACTTTTTTTAAACCATCAATTTTTGATCAGGCTTTTTAAATTTGGGAAACCAAAGGAATAATAACTTTTTTGGATTTGTTTACAAGGGATTGTTTAATGTCTTTTACTCAGCGGGCAGATAAATTTGATTTATCCAATGTACATTTATTTAGATATTTACAAATTAGGAATCTTTTACATACTTTGCTTCCAAATTATCCCTCTGCTTATCCATCTAATATAATAGATTACCCTCTTCCAGGTTAAACCATTTCAAAAAGGATTAATAGCTACAATTTATAAATGGTTATTGAATTTACGAATGATATCTAACAATAAAATTAAAGCTGCCTGGGAATTGGAATTTCAAGAGTTACTTTCAGATAGTCAACGGAGTAAAATTTTTCATCTGGTAAATACTTTTTCTATTTGTGCCCGTCTTTGCTTGATACAGCTCAGGGTAGTGCATCGGGCACATATGTCAAAGGATAAACTAGCCCATATTTTTCCCAGTATTAATCCTATTTGTGATAGGTGTAATACTCAGGTGGCCACCTTAACTCACATGTTTTGGTCTTGCATGAAGTTGGAGAACTTTTGGAAAGATGTTTTTAAAACCTTACCAAAAGTGCTGGATCTGGATTTACAACCAAATTTATTTACAGCTATTTTTGGGATTATTCCAACGGAAGCAGGATATACTCCTGCTTCCGCTCAGCAGATGATAGGCTTTTCAACATTATTAGCTAGGAAAGCCATTTTACTTAAATGGAAGGACCCTAACCCTCCTACCACCTTTTATTGGTTTTCCTCTATCATGTCCTGTTTAAGTCTAGAGAAAATAAGAAGTCGGACACTGGATACATCCTTTAAATTTGAAGAAATCTGGAGACCTTTTATTCAATATTTTCAAATGATCTGATATTTGTACTGATTCTCTTCCAGCTATTTTTTTCAAAACCTTGGATTTGATCAGAGAGTCTCTCTTTTCCTGGTTTTTCTCTCAGGATGGACTGCTCAGTCCTTTATTTCTGTTTAGAATAGTGGGTTTTTTTCTTTCATTTTTTATATAAAAATTTCTAATAGTCCCTCCTTTCTTCATAACTTGCTAAGAGGAGAATGAATTACATTTTTTTCTCTATTAGACATTCTATATCAAATTTATACTTTGTAGACCAACATTATGTGTGATTCTGATATTGCTTATTTTACCTTCTGTATGTACTGTTATTGACATATATACCAGAGATATTCTCCACCTGTTTGTATACATACTTTTTAAAAAATCAATAAAAAGATTGGAAAAAGAATCAGCAAAGAACCTAGGCATCTATAACTCTCTCTCTCTCTCTCTCTCTCTGATGTCACCACTCAAAGTTGATCCTGAAATGACATTGATATGAAGCTCGCTTTTGTGCATAATTCACACAGAAAATCAAGTTCACTGTGGAGATTTGTAGCTAAGAACAACTGTCGAACAGCATTGCCAATGATTGCAGAGTATCAAATAATACAGTTCTCAGCTTTTATGCCATTAATCTCTTCCAGGCTGCACTGGGATACTCAGGAATTATTAACAATTGTAATCCTTGTTGATGGATTCAGCAATGCCATCCTTAGGAGACTGTGGAATTGTTCCAATTTGATATGGGTTCAGAAAGAGTAGTGGGTTCATCATAGTCAGTTCAATGATGTTTCAGGTCCAGAATTAAATAGACAGGAACCTTCTTACTTTAATAGCACCCACTGCAAATTCATTACCTTTCATAAATAGAAGTGGACGTGTAATATTCAAATTGATTGCAAATAGAAACAATAAATTTGTAGTGCCAATTCCAGATTGATAATCAAGATTTATTTTATTAATTTCTTTATTAATCTAGAGATGCGGTGTAGAATATGCCCTACTAGCCCTTCGAGCCGCATTGCCCAGCAACCTCCGATGACCCCGATTTAAGCCTAACCTAATCGTGAGACAATTTATAATGACCAATTAACCTACCTGATACACCTTTGGACTGTGGGAGGAAACCGGAGCACCCGGCTAAAACCCAAGCATTCCACGGGGAGCATGTACTAAGACTCCTTACAGGGGAAACTGGGACTGAAATCTGACCTCCAACGCCCAGGGCTAACAATAGCATCGTACTAACCAGTACTAAGTAACTGTCTTAACTAGAGAATTGTGTAAGCTTCGAGACACCGCATTATAGTTAGGAAGTGGAATCTTTGGAGAAGTTGTAGATGAGAATCATTGAGGGCTGCCTACATTATAGAGTACTAGTTCTCTAAGAGGTTATACAAGGTAGGATTCTTTTCTTTTTGCAGTGTTGTAGGCTGAATGGGGTAACCTAATAGAAGTATATAACATTTATGATATGAATAGATAGGGTAGAGAATCAGAGTTTCTTTCCCAAAGAGAAATATAAAATACTAGAAAGCATTACTTTAAACTGGGGGAGGGTTGGGGGGAGGAAGATTTAAGGGGAAATCCAGAGTAACACACATAAAACGTTGGAGGGACCCAACAGGCCAGGCATATCTATGAAGAGAAACAAAGAGTTGACAATTAGGCCGAGACCCTTCATCAGCATTAGAAAAGGGGAGAAGAAGCCAGAATAAGAAGGAGATTGTGTGATGGTATTGGGTTTGCTGACAGAGAAGTTGTGAACTCTGCTGAAGACCTTAAGTCTTATCAGTTGTAAATAGTCATGAGTAATCTCATTAAAGGGAGATTATACTGTAACTACCCAATATTCAAAGACTAGTTTACTTTCCTGTTTATTCTCTGTGGTGACTTTAGCTGCCAATACCCACTATTTGAGCAATGGGTCTCCTCTCCCTGCCAAGGGGAAGATACTGAAAGTAACTTCCAGCCAACAAATCAGTTTCAAACACAGTTCACTAATTTTTAGTGATATGCATTTAAATCCAAACAACATCCTTAAAACACATTTAAAACCCACAGAGGATTTATATCTTAAACATTACCAAATAAAAAAGCATTTCTAAAACACAAAGGATTTCCAAAACACAGGTATAATTACTATAAACTAAAAAGATATACTAGAGGGGAACACACAGATATTGTCTGTCGCAGAAACTGAAGCCAGAGGAACAGATTTTAGCTTGTTCCATGATTCTTTCAGCTTTCTTTATGTTCCCTAATCCATTCCTAATAAGCCTGAACTGCTCTCTACATTTATACCTTTTTTCTCTGCCACTTGGGTGACTTCACACACATATGATATTTCCTCAGATACACTTTTTTACAAATAAGATTTGCAAGCTTTTTGGAGACATAGACCTCAGCTCTCCATAATCAATGCTATGAAGCTAACTTCCTTTAATACAAAAAACACCTAACATTAATAGATCAGTTATTGATATGCTAAGTGATATTATCCATCTGGTCTGCAAGCTTCCTTAAATAAGTAACTTAGTTAACATTGTCTCTTTTAAAACAAGCTAAATTAAATAACCCATTGTCTTATACTGCATCTCTTGAGCAGTTAGTCTTGTGGCATGAGCCAGCAAGTCTGGGCTATAAACAGAGCATGTTTGTAAAACTGTGTTTTTAACTTCAGGCTGATTACTGCTTTCCATTTACATTTTATGAACTGAAGACTGGCTCCCATTTATGAACAGAAGTTAAACAACTATTATTTATTGGAAGTTTACTTACAACTGTTTATCCCCCCTTACAAGTATCAACTGCTGTGTTTAGAAAGTGAGCTTGCTAACATGAGAAAGAGGCATAGGAAGTGAATATCAATCATAGGGGACAAGAAAGGAGTACAAGCTGGAAGGTCATAGGTGAAATCAGCTGTGGAGGAAAGTAGTTGGGTGGGGAAGGGAGAATGAAATGAGAAGCATAGAGATGATAGATGGAAAAGGTAAAGGATGACGAAAAAGTAATTTGATAGGAGAGGAAAGTGGGCAATAGGAGAAAGGGAGAAAGGAGAGGCACCATGTGAGGAGAAGAGAAGGGATAAGAAGGGAGCCAGAATAGGGAATGGAAAGGGGAGTGAAATTACCAGAAGTAATTTCCAGGAGATTTTAGAGACATGCTTTTTACACAGAGAATGGTAGATATCTGGAATGCATTGCAAGGGGTGATAGTGGAAGCAGACAGAATAGCAACATGTAAGAGACACTTAGATAAATACCCAAACAGACAGGGAATGGAAGGATACAGATTATCTGCAGGCAGCGAAGAGCAGTTTAAGTTGTCATTGTGGTTGGCATAGACATTATGTGCAGAAGGGCTTGCTGCTGTTCTATTCTGTTTTCAATATTTTATGTTTTATGTTCGCTGTGAATTTTCTTCAGGAGTTTTGCCTCCTAACATTATTTGAGGAGAAGCAAATAACGGGACTGATTGAATAATGAAGTGTGATCTACGGAGATTTTCCTCGTGATTCATTTGGAGGGACATTCATACTTTTCAACGTAAATCCCATTGGTTGCAGGTAAATCCTGGGCGCTACAAAATTACTGCTTCTTAAAAAGTTACTGAAATGGAGGTGATGCACTTGGACTCTCCGTAATCTGTGCATCAGTGTAATGTAGACCGTGAAGTGGATGAGGTTACATCCCCAAAAATAAGGCTAATTCACAGTCTAATTATTTTGCCTAAATCATAACAATACCTTCACTGCAATCAATCACAACATTAACTTAGCTTTCATGCTATCTCCAATCTTTATCTGATAAAATATATATCTTTGTGCGTGCTACATAAAATGCAACATCTCCTCAATCAGATCTCAAAATATAATGAGATTTTATAATGAATACAAATGTTGTCTTCAAAGTTAAATCCTATGTGTACCTCCTTGCTTTCCCTTTTGATTTTTCTTCAAAAGGTATCTTTTAGTTTTCATTTTGATCTATTTCATTTTACCTAGAGCATTTTCATTAATATTTTTAATTTATATTTTTCTGAATGTGCCAATGGTTAATTATTATACTTACTTGCTGCACCCCAATAAAAGACATATTTATAAACATTTAGAAGTGCAGTAATTCTGAAGTTTAAGTTCCTTTGTTAGTTGATAACTCATCAAGTGTTCCAAAAATATATTTGTCTAAGGACTTGGTTGTGTTATTACATTAGAAGTACCCCTATGTTAAATTCACAGAGATTGAATTATTTGGAGTGATATCTCCATTAAAGACTTCAAACAAACTTGCCAGTCACTGTCACTGGGATTCTGAACAAGAAGTATGTGTGAGATAGTTTGAATGGCACTGGCAGTTGGGAATGACATATTTCAAGACTTGCAGAAGAGAGGTAGCAATTTCAAAGCCAGAAGGGTTCAGACACATGAAGACTCTCGGCGGAACAATGTGAGCACTGCAGTCCTGAACAATGTGAACAAGTTAAAGAAGAAGGCAAGTTCAATCAAAGTGACCTCTTTTTGACCTGGGATTCCACAAGGGACTGATAAAACTGCAGGAGGTAAGAACCTAGGGCATTGTCAAATTAGGCTTTGTAATGCTGACTGGGAGAGTGGTAGATGATTTGCACTCACACTTGCCTGAGTGGCAGTTTGTTTTATTTTATTCACCCAGTCTTGTTAGAGATGAACAGTAATTTACAAATAGGTTTCAGTCATATAACCAAGTAATCTTTGATATGGCAATCATATCAGCCCACACTTATATCTTTATTACATACAATAAACAACATTTTACAAAAGACTGAAGAAAACTTTACATATCAAGAAAAGATTCAGGATGAGGATGAAGGTATGGTTAATGGTTGATCATGTGAGGCATGGCATATTGAACTAGTGAGAAGGGAATGACTGAAGGTGACAGCGGTGAATTAATTGTGGGTGGCTGAAGAAGTTGGAATGTGAAGATATTCAGTGCTGTTACATATGTGAGTTATGACCACAGGGGGGAAAAATGGCTGGAATCGCTTAGCACTTTAGTGCAAAGGTGTTTATTAGGAGTGTCAAAAATCAAACTTAGAAAAAAATAGTGAAAATAGCAATAAGAAAACTGTCAATATTTACAAAAAGATATCTGTCAGAAAGCACAAAATTACAATTTTTGTCCAGTGTGAACTCTTGGCAGCTCCGATCTCTCTCTCCTACTGAAAGTGATGATCCCCAGATTTATTAGGCACCAGGTCATACCATCTTTAATTACACACAAAGTTAACTTAAGACTGCACATAAATTAAAATGTGATGCACCCCACAATGTAATTACAAGCATATTACAGAATAAACAGAAGTATCTACCTTAAATACAGCATACAAACAACATATACACATCCCCAACACTAAAGAAATGGAATATTCCACCACATATGGTGGGAAAGGCACCAGAAAGCCAAACCGTTAGGACCCATTATTAGGCTATCCCAGGGAAGACACTGAAGTGTGTGCACTCAGCACAATAACAGCAGAATGGCAAGGCAGTGTGTGTGTGTGTGTGTGTGTGTGTGTGTAAATGTGCATGTGTTTACCAAGTGCTCTCCAATACAAGTGCGTATGAATCCACTTGTGCAATGCACATTATCCAGAAGTAGAACACACTGCAGGACCCACTGTAGTGAGTGATAGAATGATAAGTAATCCATATAGCACTGATTCAAACCCTTGACATTATCTTGATAGGACTCCCAAATAAAGCAGCTTTTACCTGATGATTTTGTTGCTTTTGTCTGCCTCATTTGTTCTGATTTCTTAAGCCCATCAGCCAAACTGGGGTGCTTAATAAGCCACTGCAGGAAGGCACCAGGAATGTAAGTTTCAAGATTCTACGTTTTTTAATTTGTGGTCAAGAGGATGGAGTATCTTTTGTTGACCCACAATAAACAGAGCCATTGCTCTTTTGCCAGGATGAACCTCTTTGGGAACTGATCGCTGCCTCTGGAAGTTGCTGACATGGTAAAAAATGTCCTCAGTCAGACTAACAAATTCCATAATTCAAGCCTGGGCGCTGAGTGGTATCTCAGCAAAGCTCACAGGATACGGCCCCATCTGCCTCTGCATACTGAGGTTGGAAATATGCAAAAACTCAGGGCTGTTTTCTTAAGTGATGTATGCAAAGGAAAACTGATTGATTGTGTGGAACGATATAAATTGTACTGATAATAGTGATATGAATGCATTGCATTATATTTGCCCATTTTATGAATAAGGTAATATTTTGAAATAAAGAATATGACCTTCCCAAGAAAACAGAAATGTCTGATAGTTCAGAGCCCTCCACTAGGATAGGTGACCTATACCACCTTCCTTGAAGACTGAGGAAGTTCTCTGAGATTTTAAAAACTTGAAGAACACACCCAAATGCTTACCTTTAAAACAGTGTCAACATGATTACAGGAACACCTCCCGTGCAGAGGATTCATTAGAAATTCAATCTCTAAGAGCGACATTATGGTCGTGAACAAAACCAAAGAGATTCCAGCGCCAGGAGAGGTTGGCCCTGACAGTGGTGCAGTGGTCATTGCTGCTTTCTCTCAGTTCCAGCAACACAAATTTGATCCTGACCCTGTAGGTGTTATCACTCTGGAGCTGCCATTATTCTTCCAGGTACTCCATGAGTTTTCTCCCAGTCCTCCAGTTGCCCCACATACCAAAGACCAGAATCAGAATCAGGTTTAATATCAGCAGCAGGAGTTGTGAAATTTGTTGTCTTTGCAGCAGCACTACAATGCAATACTTAATAATGAAAAAAAGTGTGAATTACAGTAAATATATATTATACATTATAAATTCTATACATACATATAAATAATATATAATATATATTTACTGTAATTCACACTTTTTTTCATTATTATGTATTGTAGTGCTGCCACAAAGACAACAAATATATATAAAATTGTTAAATTAAGTAAGTAGTGCAAAATAGAGAAATAAAATAGTATTGAGGTTGCCTTCATGGGTTCAATGTCCATTCAGGAATCGGATGACAGAGGGGAAGAAGCTGTCCTGAATTGCAGAGTGTGTGCCTTCAGACGCCTGCATCTCCTTCCTAATGGCAGCAATGAGAATGAGGCGTGCGCTGGGTGATGGAGATCCTTAATGATGTGCACATTATCCCTAATATAAGTAAATAGTCCAAGCCCAAGTTGTGTAAGTGCTGTTCATGTGAGAGAGTGAATTGTGCGATTAAAGTCAGAGAGGGAATGGAACTGATGGGATTACTCATTTGGAAACCAGGATGAAGCAAATGGGGCAAATGATTCTGAGTTGCTAGAAATATAAATAAGGAAGTCATACCCACATATTAGCCTTTTCTGCTTCAACTGGCCCTGCCCATCAATTTTGCTTTCCTCCAGTTCAATATTTTCTGATGCCTAGGTTTGTTTCTGTTTGCACACAGTTCTCCATGAACCACACAGGCCATAAAGAGTTCTTCTTTGAGGCTGTGTCGCTTCCATAGGGAACTCAACTAGCTAGTTACATTCTTTCCCTACTACACATCCACATCCTCTGCTTGGCTCCATTATCTCCTTATTCTTCTCTGGCCACTTCATTAATGTGACTACCCTTTGTAGTATCATAGGAGATTAACTAATATATACCTGTAACTTTACTGCCAATCTGTTTGAAGTTCATTAAAATAGGATTACCCTTTAGTTTTCTCTCACTGCCATCATGGCTACACTTTGGGCTTTAAATCTAACAACTTAATTTCTGATGCCTTCATAGATAGCAGTAAATCACTTCACTCTCTAGAGATTTGTTTTTTAAACCTACAAACATCGATTTATGTTTTCTGTACAATCAAAAAGAAATGAAGGTTGATTCCTGAATCAAAACCCTAAATGCTGGAAGAAAAATCTCATGCTTCAAGAACAACTTTTTAAAAACGCAAACACGAGGAAATCTGCAGATGCTAGAATTTCAAGCAACACACGTAAAAGTTGCTGGTGAATGCAGCAGGCCAGGCAGCATTTCTAGGAAGAGGTACAGTCGACGTTTCGGGCTGAGACCCTTCGTCAGGACATTGTAAAATTTGGCTGTTTGTTACCCAAAGTTTGCAAATTATAAATGTAAAGAAATGGAGAAATAATGAATTATGGGAATGCATTGCTATTACAAGACTGGAGACTGAAGTGAAATAATATGATAATAATTCTCTTACTGGTACAGTTAAATGTACTATATTTTTCAATGAGGTCACAAATCCAACCCTTTTTTTTTATAGTACGAACAATGCAATCATGCAGCTCAATTCCCCCGTGCAGTAGCTCTGGTGTTATTGTCCTTATCTGTTAACTAGCCATTCCAGAATCAGAAACAGAATCAGAACCAAAATCAGGTTTATTATCACTGACACATGATGTGTACAGTGCAAAACATAAAAATGAATCTAAGTCAAAATGAATGGGGAACAGAAACAGAGAGAGGCGGAATTGCCAACAGCTGGAGACAATTGATGTTCATGCCATCAGATTGGAGGCTGTTCTCTCCTATTAGACTCCTTCTTCTTCATCCCTTTACCTCTTCCACCAATCCCCTTCAAGCTTCTTAGCTAATCACCTGTTCTCACTTATCTCCTGAGCTTTTCTTCTTTCCCATCCCCACACTTCCTTATTCTGCTTTCCTTTCCAGTCCTGATGAAGGATCCCAGCCCAAGGCATCGGCTGTTTATTTGCTTTCATAGATGCTGCCTGACTTGCTGAGATCCCCCAGAATTTTGTGCAAGTTATTTCAAGTTGCTCAGATCATTTGTTCTTACCCTTGTCATGTTATGATGCATGTAAACAGAGAGTGGACAGCGGGAGAGGGGAGCGATATACTTTAAAAATTAAACTTCTTTGTCTGGTGCATCTGTTTTGTATGATCAGAGACGTAAAGAATGTGCATCATTCAACACCTAAGATTCAAAGCATTCTTGGATGGAAAACTGAGGTCATAAATGTACACTAGAGGTCACTCTTGCTGCCATAAAATTAAAATTTGAATCAAATGCAAATTAAAAATATTGCCTCATCAGTTAATCAATTGATCAATCAGGGTAGGCAATGTACATGTTTTTGTCATCTACTTTTCACATTCTACTGTATCTGAGGGTACTTAACACCTTGTTTTTCAGATTCAGAATTGCAAAGCAGACTGGGTGGTTGAAAGAATTCTACTTTCCCTTTCAGCCGTCAGAACACTGGAGCAGCCCTGGTGAAGGTGGTAGGAAGGAGGTATCTTCTGTGTCTATGACAGCGACTAAGAAAATTCAGATGGTTCTGTTTATTATCAGAGAATGTATGCAGTATACAATCTGAAATACTTAGTCTTTGCAGAATCCACAAAACACAGAGGAACCGCAAAGATAAAATAACAGAAAAAGATTAAAATCCCAAAACCATCTCACCCACCCCCTCTACCACCCCCCACCACTGAGAAAAAGAGAGAGTGTGATCAGCTGACTTCAAAGACCTCTGTCCATACCTCCATCGCAGCGAAACCCTGATGTCCCTTCTACTGTAATGCCTTAAGGCTGATTTATACTTGTGCGTACTAGCTTACACCGTAGCCTACGCAAGTGGCCTACGCCATTGTGAGCATTTATACTTGTTTGTTGGTGTGTCTGCATCACTCTGTAATTCACCACCAAAACGCTAGTTGGCGGTGAGGTTTCGATGCCACTGTGTTGAGATTCTTTGTGTTGAAACTCAACACAAAGAAACTCAAACTTCACACAATGGCGACTGAAACTGAAGGAGGGTGAATTTTCTGTGCTTGTCCGGCCACTGAGAGACATAGACGAGGAAATGCATTTCAAATAATTTCGGATGTCGGCAGGTAGATTTGACGATTTGGTTCATCATCTCCAACCATTTATTTCACATCAGTGTACGCACAGTATACTCAAAGACTGGCAATCACCATTCGAGTTTTAGCTTCAGATGGAAGCCAACAGGCTGTAGCAGCTAGCTACAAACTGGTGTCAAGCACAGGGTCCTCCATAATTTCGGAGGTCTGTAAAGTTTTATGGAAAGCATTGCAGCCAGAGTTCCTTCCCTGCCCTTCAGTCACCCAATGGGAAGCCATTGCAGCGTAGGAGGAAATGTGATGCTACCAAGCGGACCAATCACAGTTGTTGCGGTCTGCGTTGCCAAGATACGTAGCTACATTTTTGGGGAGGTGCGCGTCAGGCTATGGCATAGGGTGCGGCGTGGGGTACGCAACTACGCCGTACCTATGGTGTCGATTTGACTCACAAGTATAAATTGGCCTTTAGTCAGCAACACTGGCTTAGAATCAGTTGTTCACAGGACCATGCAGGGCCGCAACCTGGTGGCGCCATCTTCCAAGCTGCACCTGCAGCAAGTTGGAAGACAGTCGGCCAGCGAACTCTAGGAGCTGGAACTCATCCGCCATAAAAAAAATGCAGTTTGAGTGCTGTTGCAGGTAAGGACCTTGATAGAACTCCAGCACCTTGAAAAGGAAAATAAAAGAGACATTAAAGAGAGGAATTTAAGCTGTTTCCATAGATGAGCTCGAAATGCCAGCCACTTGGCACCTTCTTAACTCTGCCCACTTGAGTGGGAAGTGCTTTAATATTTGAAAACTGCCAGGCATGGAAATCCTGTTGTTAGCTCAACTCTGTCTTTTTCAGCGCACTCCCTGTTCTCACCAGCAGTCCCATTGTTTCTTCATCTGACAAGTGTCCTTGTTTAGCTACAAAACTTCTTACTGGCTGTCTCATCCGGAATTCGGGCAGTGGAGCCTTTGTTTGTTAATTGGCTGGATTGTACAATGAAGCTTTGCTTGTATCAGTAGTCATTGTCAGGGCAATCTATTGCAAGATGCTTTCTTATTCTCATTTGTTCCAACCAAGGTGGGGAGGTCCAACAAAATGAAAATGCAAGCCCAAATTCTTCGCATTATATTGCTCAGATAGTTAATATGTTTGCTCTTGGTAATTATCTCCATTGCTATGCACAGCTGTGAAGTAAGTTTCATGCATTGTCATTGCCTGTTCTGTTCTGTCACTCCAAACGTAAGCTACAGATTAGCCTTATGGTCCCATGCAATAGTTATGAGGTGCAAAACTAGCAAACTATTTTGATTTGCTAAGTGTTGTGGCTCCACTGTTTATACAGCACACATGAATAATCTGTGTCCGGGCACTAATACTTGAACTTCTGTTTTATATTGTCTATTCTATATTGTACCCTTAAAAATCAAAGGATGGGGAGTGTGGATGAGAGAGAGAGGTTCTTACATTTATTTATTTATTGAGATACAGTGCAGAATAGGCCCTTCCAGCCCTTCAAGCCACACTGCCCTATTTAACCCTAGCCTAATCACAGGGCAGTGTGTTGGCACGTGGCCAAGTGGTTAAGGCATCAGTCCAGTGATCTGAAGGTTGCTAGTTCGAGCCTCAGCTGAGGCAATGTGTTGTGTCCTTGAGCAAGGCACTTAACCACACATTGCCCTGCGACACCACCAGTGCCAAGCTGTATGGGTCCTAATGCCCTTCCCTTGGACAACATTGGTGGCGTGGAGAGGGGAGACTTGCAGCATGGGCAACTGCCGGTCTTCCATACAACCTTGCCCAGGCCTGCACTCTGAAAACCTTCCATGGTCTCACGATACTAACGGATGCTTAAAAAATCACGGGGCAATTTACAGTGACCAACTAACCTACCAACTTTGGACTGAGGGAGGAAACCGGAGCACCCGGAGGAAACCCAGGCAGACATTGGGAGAATGTACAAACTCCTTACAAACAGCGCTGAGAATTGAACCTGGGTCTCTGGTACTGTAAAGTTTTGTGCTACGCACTAGCTACCATGCTGCCCCATATTTTTGAATTCTGATGATTAACTTACTCATTACCAGCATGGGTGACCCTACCAGGAGCTAAGAGCCAGATGGCTAAACTCCAGGCAGTATCGCTCTCGGGACTTCAGCAACTCACCATGACAAGGTGATAATCCTCTGGTAGGACACATCCAAGGTTATTCAAAGAAGCATATGAACAAGAACCCTCCTCTGAGGAAAAAACACCAAAATAAAGTTCTGGACTTCAATATAAATGACATGGAAGCACAAAGAATACTATATCAAGCAACTCTGTAGGGCTTTGCGACAGTTATTCCGGAGTACTCAGAGAAAAACACATAGAAGGAAATGTGTGGCCTGACTTGATAATGGAGTGCTCGATCTTTATGTTCTTACTTTGGCAAGATACAAGATAATGCTGGCAATATACAGTGACATTTTGTGTGCAGTTTGCAAGACTACAAGACATACATCTTCTGAACTGTTATCTCTGCAATCTGCAGCCTGTATTTTCCTTCTAGGAAATACAGTTTGCAATTGTCTCTTTACAACTCACAGAAACATAGAAAATAAAGAACCTACAGCAGAATACAGGCCCTTTGGCCCACAATGCTGTGCCAAACATGTACTTACTTTAGAAATTATCTAGGGTTACCCATCGCCCTCTATTTTTCTAAGCTCCATGTATCTATCTAAGAGTACCTTAAAAGACCCTATTGTATCTGCCTCCACCACCGTCGCCAGCAGCTCATTCCACGCACTCACCACTCTCTGCATAAAAAACTTGCCCTTGACATCTCCTCTGTACCTACTTCCAAGCGCCTTAAAACTATGCCCTCTCGTGCTAGCCATTTCAGCCCTGAGAAAAAGCCTCTGACTATCCACATGATCAATGCCTCTCATTATCTTATACCCCTCTATCAGGTCACCTCTCATCCTATGTCACTCCAAGGAGAAAATTCCAAGTTCACTCAACCTATTATCATAAGGCATGCTCCCCAATCCAGGCAAAATCCTTGTAAATCTCCTCTGCACCCTCTCTATGGTTTCCACACCTTTCCTGTAGAGAGGTGACCAGAACCGAGCACAGCACTCCAAGTGGAGTCTGACCAGGGTCCTATATAGCTGTAACATTACCTCTCGGCTCTTGATCTCAGTCCTACAGTTGATGAAGACCAATACACCATATGCCTTCTTAACAATACAGTCAGCCTGTGCAGCAGCTTTGAGTGTCCTAGGGACTTGGACCAAGATCCCTCTGATCCTCCACACTGCCAAGAGTGTTACCATTAATACTATATTCTACTATCATGTTCTCAGTATTTTAAATTATATTTATACAATGTCTTCTTTTGTGCATTGATCCTTTTGTCAGTCTTTGTCTATGTATAGCTTTTCATAAATTCTGGTGTATTTCGTTATTTTCCTCAAAATGCCTGCAAGCAAAGAAATCTCAAGGTAGTATGTAGTAACATACTGTATATGAACTATGAATATGTCTTACTTTGACTTTGACTTAAGTTATTAGTCACCAAGCATCCTAGCACTGATAACATCCAAATCAAGTCATCCAATATAACAATGTCCTGAACTCCCACTGAATCGTCAGATGGGCATGAATGTGACGGGTGAGAAAGGCATGCCATCTACTTCATGCAAATTTTCAGCAAGTTGCAAAGATCAACCCCCAATTTCTGGAAAAGATAACTTTCATTCTATGTCAGAAAAGCACAATCAAATACTTGTCCAAATAATTCAAAATTATATTGAAACATTAATCTGTTACATTCAATAACTAATCCGTCAAAAGAGTTGACAAAGGGATACTGTGCAAAAAAACACATAAGGAGTTCATCCACTAACATTATGGACATTTATTTCCAAGCTTTAGTCTTTGAAATCACATACAGTGCATCTAATGCAATTAGGAATATCTGTCCAAAAAACCACTACAATATGAAATGTATCTACAATCCAATAGATGCTAAAACATTTTCAAGGTCTTATTTTCATTTGCAACTAAAACTGCTATCTCTAAGAGCATTTATAGTCACTTCAATATCTTTACAGAATCTTATCAGCCATGGTGGCAACATTTTTCTCCACTTATCCATTCAGATAAGATGTTTTTGGCAGCCAGTTCTGGAGAGCAGTCAATACAATTACATGCACAGCAGCTTCTGTAAATGTCCATTCATCTGCCAATTATAATAGCAGCAGTGTTCATGATTGATTAATGCATCAAAATCGTTATTTTTTTATTGTCTACTCTTAGTCTGTGCCATTGCTTATTCCACAGTTGTCTTTGGACTCCCTAGAAATAGGCATTACAATTAAGGGAGCATGCTTCCTCTTCCAAAAATGCAATAGAAATTGACTCTTCTTCTGCATAATAACAAAACATATATTTGGCATTTATCCATAGCTAAAGATCAAGTTAGAAACATAGAAACATAGAAAACCTACAGCACAATACAAGCCTTTTGAACCACAAAGCAGTGCCGAACATGTCCTTACCTTAGAAATTACCTGGGGTTACTCATAGCCCTCTATTTTTCTAAGCTCCATGTACCTATCTAGGAGGTCTCTTAAAAGACCCTATCGTTTCCACCTCCACCTCCACCTCCGTCACCGGCAGCCCATTCCACGCACTCACCACTCTCTACGTAAAAACTTACCCCTGACACCTCCTCTGTACCTACTTCCAAGCACCTTAAAACTGTGCCCTCTCGTGCCAGCCATTTCAACCCTGGGAAAAAGCCTCTGCCTGTCCACATGATCAATGCCTCTCATCATCTTGTACATAAGTTCATAAACCTGCTGGAGCTGCTCGGCAATGATGAAAAGTACACCTTGCTCCTTTCTATACAATTGCCCTGTGAATGGCAGCAATGGTTTGTAGACTAACTTTGTGGTTTCTGGCTAAAGGCAGAGATTAATTTGAAATAGATGTGTATATTTATTTTTTATAACATGTGGTGATTACCTTATTCCCTATTATCTCTAATCTTTTCTGAATTCAGGGCAAACTTTCCATTGAAATCACAATATTCACTCTTAATGAAGCAAAGTCTGTGGTAACACTGGATGGCCACACAGGCGCAACTAAGTGTTGAAATTCAGTACGTTGATTTGCAATTTTCCTGGTGCTCCAAAGCCACCCTATGCCTGTATCTTTTCAGCATTGAAACACATAAAATTGATGTGAAGCTGTTGAACTTACATTATAAATAAATACCTACAAGTGCTTCAGAGAAAGTTAATTCTTATCAACCCATTAAAAAAAACATAGAATGGACCAATCCTTTTTAAACTTTCAAATAACCACACCAGTGTTGAAAAATACAAGAGTGACATCTTGGTCTTTAGATTTTAATTACTGTAATTTTTTTTAAATGGCCGAAAAACTTCAGTTTTCTGTTTATATTCTATCATTTAATATGTTTTTCTTTCTAAACTTATTTTGACATTAAATTCATTATTCCAGATGGCACCTCTAGATTCTAACCCTGGATCTCTCAATAATAGTTATTAACATTAAGAATAAAAAAAAATAGGAAGAAGGAATATTAAGAAATAACAATACTAAGAAATCGGCAGTGGTCTGACCCTTTCCTGGTGTTTCATGGTGGAGATGAGTGTCACTTAGACTTCCTATTCACAGTGGGAGCTGATGTAAAATCCCACTGCGGGTAAATACAAATGCAATAAACAGAATGAAACATGCTGCTGACTTTTGAAAAATCTAACCCATTTTACAAACAAAAATACCAACAGCTGAGGTACCCACTTAATACATTCCCCTAGAGAGGATCCTGTAACTTTTTGTTATGAATATTTTAGCTAATATTGCATCCAGTCCTGGTTTTCATTTGAATTCACAGTACTTCAACTTTCATTAATACGTTTCAGTGTAAAACTTCATCAAATCTTTTGAAAATCAAGTTCGCTTACCAGTAGATCATATTTGGTCAAAACGCTTAAGTTAAGCAGCTGAGCAGCACTCATTTTAGGGCATACGTATTGTGCTTTATATTTGATTGCCCTTGGAATTTTCTGTTGGTAACAATGAATAGGCACCAAAAAGACAGAAGGTATTATCTTTGAAACACCTGCAAGGCTGTTCACCATTTGTAGTAAAGAAGCAGCCTTCTTCACAGGATTTTCAGTGCTCTAGCTCAGAGGCATATTTGTTTCACTTACTTTGACCCTCTTTTAGAGCATAACTGCCTTAAGAGTAAGTACCTCCTCTTTAAGAGTAGCAGGCACTATACCCTCTAAGCTGCACAGCCACATAGTAAATGAAATGCTCCCTCACACATAGCCTTTCTTGCCACGCACATGGAATTTTCTTTTATATAATGCTAATATAATTTTGAAATCTATGCTAATATAATTGTGAAATACCCTGTAATTAACTGCGTGTTAATAAATAAAATCCATAAATGCACAATAAATCTACAACAACCTTTACTTTGAAACAATTTAGAACTTCAACATACTTACATTGCCAGTGTTGCAAATTATAACATTGTTACAAATTGTAATAATAAACACAGAATAGAAGTTGGTAGCTCATTGTTAATAAACCACTGGCTTGCTGAATGTCGATGCCATCTAATCAAAATATTCTATTTTTGCCATTGTACCTGTCGGTTATTCAGATCGTCTGACATTGCTTTACTGTGTTATGAGTTGTGTCTGTTTAATGTGAAAAATTCTATATTTTGACTATTTTGGTAGGGTGTCTTTCAAGAAAATCATAATCTAATAAGAAATTTTAATTATAAGATTGTTAGAACAAGGTAAAAATTTGTATCCATAAAATTATTTACATGACTGTTTTTAAATTAAAATCCTATTTTTGAGTTACCCTGTCAAATTTTTCAAATAGTAATAGTAATGATTAATTTTAGTATTCTCAAATAATAAGTATTATTATTTTTTCTATCCTAGGGAGATTGAAAAGAAAAGCAGAAGAAGTGTTAAGTGCTTTGAAGAACAAAGCTTGTATAAGATTGAATGTAGAATGGCTTTTGCAACTCATAGATACTAAACTACCATCAGTGCATCAAGAACAAAAAAATAATAATTAATGATAGTTTTACATATCAAGATACTGGTGATTTTGCATGCACCATTTGTGCAGAAGTGAAAGTTGGGGGCGAGTTCAGTAGTGCATAAAACTGGGAAGAATGGAAATTAGATTAATTAAAGCAACATCTTAATCAGATAATTCATTTAGATACAGTTCACTCAGATATGGTCAAAGTGGTAATTGGTAACATTATTGTAGCCCCCCGGTAAGCCTCAGGCTCGCTCAGCTCGCTTTCGTCTGGGGGGAGCTGCCATCGGCCCCGCCAAACTGGGTAATCAAGTTTGTGTGGATGCTGTGTGATGTACCCCACCCTGCCAAATAATAGACAATACATCAAATGCGATTAAATTATTACACTTTTTAGATCTTACTGGAACTATGTAATTAATAGAGATAAAATATAAAAGGAAATTAAAAGGCGCCAAACTTATCAAAGTTCAATCACTTCGTGCAAAACAGTTGGAGCTCAATTAACGGAGTCTTCTTTGCCCCACTCGATCCCCTCCGACCTCCTCGACCCGCCGCCTGGGACCAACCACGGTGGTCAACCAGATGCTCCACATGAGTCCTTCTTCGTCTCCTCCCCTCGCCGAAGACCCCGAGCCTTGGACTCCCGCTCGGGGTCCGTCCCGCCGCCCAGCTTACAACATCATGTCTCCTCTCTGTCCCCATCCAACTTCTGCCCCAAAGCCTGCAAAACACAATAGCTTACAGATGCACAAGAAAGAATAATGTCTATCCCAATTGGTTCCTTCCATCTCTTATCAATAATATAACCCAAACAAGCAGAGTGAGAGAGAACTCCTTACATCGCAGTTATTATAACAGAAAAGCCATATTAATTATAACATAACAAAGAAGCCATTTTGTTAGCCTTTGCAGTAACATAAAAGAAGAAACCCCTTACATTATCATAGCAATTAAATTGAATGCTTCCATATACTCCATACGAGAAATTCATGCACATGTTGCCAAATATGTGAATAAGCCAGAGCTGGTGCAGCATGAACTATGTATTTGAATTTGTTAAGTGCTTCAGAAACAGATAATTGACGTATTGTGGAAATTTGCTTTCCATGCACTAATTACTTATGAAATAACAGATGTTTCCGTACAGAAAATGTTAATTTTTAAGTTTTGACCAAAAAAATGAAATTTCCTATAACACTGTGTTTGTGGCATTTTGAAACTCAATGCATGCAACACCTTTGATGGTGTGATTAACTTTGGATATACTTGTTCATTAAAACTTCAAAAAGAACTTGTCGAAGCTAATAGCAGTTGAACACTAATGAAACCTTACTTGACCAAATTTATTTCAGAGTCAAGAGTTTTAAGCAATCTCCTCCTTGAAAGTACATATTGTCCAAGTTCAAATCTAAGCGGATATTTGACAGTCAGACGGTATTACAGTTAGTCTCACCACACCCTTTCTTACAAGTAACCCTTGACATAACTATTTTGCAGCATGGAATTAATTCCATGCACTGTCAGATGCAACATCTGAAATTGTAGTCTAGTAAAGCAAAAAGCCACAGGGTACAGAGAACTTCCTCCTCCCATCCCCCTGAGAACCTACTCCATCTTAAAGAACACATTTGGGAAAGATGCTGGCATCGTCCTTGGGGTGCCTGTGCAAAGCTGTTGCAGAGGAAGCAAATGCTGGGACCCACAAATCATCTCTCTCTCTCTCTCTCTCTCTCTCTCTCTCTCTCTCTCTCACACACACACACACACACACACACACACTTTCATACACACATACACACACACAAAGCACAAGAGATTGTGCAGATGCTGGTATCTGAGTAGTTAGGGTATCGAAGTTTATGGTGAGAAGGCGGGGGAGTGGGACTAAATGGGAGAATGGATCAGCTCATGATAAAATGGTGGAGCAGACTTGATGGGCCGAATGGCTGACTTCTGATCCTTTGTCTCATGGTCTTGTCTTATGGAAATTCTGTACTGATGAAGGGGTTCAGCCGAAAATGTCAATTTCCATAGATGCTGCCTGACCTGCTCAGCATACTGACAAGTTCGTCCATTGTCCAGTTGAAGCCACGCAAGTATGCTAAAGGAGTGATGTTCAGCTTGGCACAATGACTGTCATCAGATCACAATCACAGCTCAAGTTCTGCACTGGCTCAGAATATATTGTTTTCTTGTAGATACTTTCTTGCTATGGAAGAGTTGGAGTGTTGAGCCCCATGGTCAGATGTTAACTACATCCCCTAGATTGCACCCTGTCCACTCCAGTTGCTCACAGGGTCTCTGTAAAAGCTGCTTAGACTGAACCCCAAGCCTGCCATTAACCCTAATGCTTAGGTCCAGCTGTTCAGTCCCTTTGAATACAGATACCACAAATTCTTAACCTGTTCATGTAACTTCTCCATTTCCCAGGTATATAGCTACTGTGTTGAGCAGTGCACCTCTCCCCAAATGCTGTGTTATCCCCATAGCTGCTGTTTGTGTGGGGCTCGCCATGCCTGTGTGTCATTACTCCTGGAGCATTCTGCAGCATTTAACATCTGAGCAGCTTCTGCGATAATGTATGAGGCTGATGAAATTCTATTCTCAAAGGGTAATCCGAATCTGAGGTATGCCCAATTCATCCTAAAGGCTCGACAAGTTAATTCTCACAGATTTATACCTTCTCAAACCTCTGCCACCTGTTGTCGGCTTTTTATTAAACTGACACTGTACAGTTCCGAGCCATTGTCTGAAAATACATTCCACCTCGGCCCGCTCCCATCCGTGCAGGAATGTGAAAACTTTTACACAACCTTCTGGGCTCCGCACTCTCTAAAAAAAATGGGTGGAATATTTCTGCAGCCTCCGGAAAAACATTTTTTAAAAAATAAAGATCCATTTGATGACCAACTCTTCCTTAATCGAAAAGCCCGAAGTGAGAATGGAGAGAGGATGACTATCTGAGTAGGGCCCCGGAGGCTGGAAAACCCCAGGAAATCCACCCTGCTCTGGCCCCAAATCCGACCTGCTTGTCGAATGAAGCGATTAACACTTGCGAACCCACAACCCCACCAAATGAAACCCCTTAGCTTTTTTTCAATCCTTTGCTTTAGCGGAAAACCAGTAGGGCGATGCCTGGATTGGAGGACTTTCATCTTGAGGAGAGGTTAGATAGGCGGAACTTGTATTCCCGGGAGTGAAGGCAACTAAAGATGATTTAAATCGAGTTCGTGTAAGACATAGATAGGATACAAAATCCAAATATATGTTTCCCATGGCAGGGGCATCAAAACCAAGAAGGCATAAGTTTAAACGAAGAAGGATAATTAGAGAGGATCTTAGTGTTCTTCATACAGAAGATTCTCCATACAAAGGTTGATTGATATCTGGAACATGCTGGAGATGGCAGAAATCAGAAACAATAACACTACTTAAGTTAAGAAGTATTATCAAAAAACTTAAATAGGCTAGGCATCAGAATAAGGGAAGAATTAAATAGGAAATAGGCACTTAAAGAGAAGGATAGCCTTACTGTGGATAAATGGGATTAGTATAGAAGGGAAAATGGGTTGGCATGTATGTGGTGGGCTGAAGGACGTTTTTGTGCTTTATAACTGACTCTGTTTCTCTATGACAATGGATTGTAAGCAGTTATAAAGTGAAGCAAATAGAAATCATTAAAAACTGCTGATGCTGGAAACTTGAAATAAAAAAAGAAAATGCTGGCTGGAAATACTCTGCTTGTCAGGCAGAATAGTGGAAAGAGAAACAAAGTCAATGAGTCCTATTAATAACCCTTGGGCAGACGCTTCTAACACTTCTCAAACGAAAGCCCTATGTCCCCATCGTGAGAGGTGGAAACGGGTAAGGCTGGTCAACAGGGCTCTGGTGAAGCTTTTAATGTGAACTCTGTTTTCTCCTTTCATAGATCTCACTGAGGATATCCTGCATTTTCTGGTTTTATAATTTGCAGCACTTCAAGCTGCACAGCTAGAAAATCAAATGAGTTCCATCTCAGCATGCTTTACCACTCTTTGGTCTGAAGCCAAGGTGATCCTTACTGTCCAGGTGCTTTCATCTGCCTAGGGTTGTTTTCCTTCCTTTGCCTTTGGAGTCTGCTCTCAAGGCATGCACTGGACATTACTGTTTCATATCTGAACATTACCATTTTTTTCTCAGTATGAAAAAAAATACTGCACAGGATGTATGGGAGGGTTTGCAGTGCACCTGAACACTAAGTAACCTGTCCATACACTCATGACTCATACGCAGATGTCGTCAGGATCATATGATCAGAAGCCATTATTTGGAGAAGACTTTTGTCTCTAGTGCTCAAAATGAGGTTAGGGACCTGAGAGAAAATCATCAACATGAATTATCAATACCCATCAAAAGAAATAGTGGGAAAATAACACCCTTTCTCTCTCCACAGATTTTGTTTAACCTACGAAGATAGTATGGTCACTTTTGTACTAATGTGTGTATGAAGCTCTTGTGCAAGCAGCCAACAAAAATTAAGGCTAGTTAACATTTCCAAAGCCAGGGGGTTACTGCAGAATTCTCCAGAGGTCTCACTTTATCAAGTTTTGTTTCTTGGCTTGGCAATATGGTACATTGATTTAAAATATAAATTTATCAAACTAATCAGTTTTAGTCATGATTCCTATCAGAAAACCTGGTCATACAATAATCATATTTTATCAATTTCAAGAAGTCATTTTAAGAAAAGCTGTTCTTTTATGCACAAGTCATTGTGTCTGAATGATGCATGCATTTATTAATGCACAAATCTGTTAGTTGTTTTTGACAGAGGAGATTATTTATGAACTACCAATTGCTGCAGATTTGTACAAAAATGCCATTAGTTTCTTTTTGCAGAGTCATTTTGGCATTAACGTTCCTGTGGTGTTGTCTGTGCTGGTGGTATAGTGGCATTGCACTTGGACTGCAGAGCAAGAGTGAGAGGTCCCAGGTTTGAATCCAGCCGGCTCATTGCTTGAGTTCCACCCATGTTGGGTTGAGCATTGAGCTGGCAACCTGGCCTCATAAACAAACAAATGCTAAAGAGATGGCAAGGTTGGTGCCCAATGTGCAAATGAGGCATGGAGAGGAATTTTTTCTGTGTGCTTGCTGTGACATTGCTGATTTTTCATGTTAAACATCACAAAATATGTTTAGTAATTCACTACTGAAGACATTGTTAGTAGTGTGGTATAACCACATAAAATGCTGGGAGCACTTGATAAGTCAAGCAGCATCTGTAAAGAGAGAAACACATAATGTTTCAATTTTATATCCTTCTCTCAGAAGCTTGGTAGATCTGTTTAGTATAATTAACCTGAAACATTAACCCTGTTACTCTCTCCTCAGATGCTGTCTAACCTACAGGGTACTTTCTGTCCAGACTCTGTTGTCTATTTCCTTTATGAAGTTGTGAAAATTATTAGTAAGTGCCATCATTTTACCATCAAGAAAAGAATTGTGTACTATATGGAATCTCATTTATTGTGTGTGTGACTGTTTTAGAAAATCCTGGAAAGTTTATAGAAACATAGAAACATAGAAAATAGGTGCAGGAGTAGGCCATTCGGCCCTTCGAGCCTGCACCGCCATTTATTATGATCATGGCTGATCATCCAACTCAGAACCCAGCCTTCCCTCCATACCCCCTGACCCCTGTAGCCACAAGGGCCATATCTAACTTCCTTTTAAACATAGCTAATGAACTGGCCTCAACAGTTTGCTGTGGCAGAGAATTCCACAGATTCACCACTCTCTGTGTGAAGAAGTTTTTCCTAACCTCGGTCCTAAAAGGCTTCCCCTCTATCCTCAAACTGTGACCCCTCGTTCTAGACCTCCCCAACATCGGGAACAATCTTCCCGCATCTAGCCTGTCCAATCCCTTTAGGATCTTATACGTTTCAATCAGATCCCCCCTCAATCTTCTTAATGTGCTGCTTCTTAATTGCTTACTTACAGTGACTATAGAAAGTATTCACCCCCCCCACCCCCGCAGAAGTTTTCATGTTTTATTGTTTTACAACATTGAATCACAGTGGATTTAATTTGGCTTTTTTTTGACACTGATCAACAGAAAAAGACCCTTTTGTGTCAAAGTGGAAACAGATCTCTACTAAGTGATCTAAATTAATGACAAATATAAAACACAAAATAATTGATTGCATAATTATTCACCCCTTCTAGTCAGTATATAGTAGACACACCTATGGCAGCACTTATAGGCTTGAGTCTGTGTAGAAAGGCCTCTATCTTACAAAAATTAATGGATTTGGCCCAGTGCATCATGGGTAAAGCCCTCCCAACTACTGAGCACATCTACAGTGCCTATGAAAAGTATTCACCATCCTTGGAAGTTTTCATGTTTTATTGTTTTACAACATTGAATCACAGTGGATTTAATTTGGCTTTTTTGACAGTAATCAACGGAAAAATACTCTTTCGTGTCAAAGTGGAAACAGATCTCTACAAAGTGATCTAAATTAATGACAAATATAAAACACAAAATAATTGATTGCATAATTATTCACCTCCTTTAATATGACACACCAAATCATCGCTGGAATGCAGCCAGTTGGTTTTAGAAGTCACATAATTAGTTAAATTAGATCACCAGTGTGTAGTCAAGGTGTTTCAAATGATTATATTAAAATTACAGTTGTATCTGGAAGAACAAATTGCTGGTGAGTCAGAATCCTGGCAAAAACTACACCATGAAGTCAAAAGAACACTCCAAGTAACTCTGTCAAAAGGTTACTGGAACAAAAAAGTCAGGAGATGGATACAAGAAAATTTCCAGGTCACTGAATATCCCTTGGATTACAGTTAAGTCAATCATCAAGAAATTGAAAGGATATGGCACAGCTGTAAATCTGTCTAGAGCAGGCCGTCCACAAAAACTGAGTGAATGTGCAAAAAAGTAGACTAATGAGGGAGGCCACCAAGAGGCCTATGATATCTCTGGAGGAGTTACAAACTTCTGTGGCTCAAATGGGAGAGACTGCCATACAACTGTTGGAAGCGAAAGCCACTGTTGAAAAAACTCACATGAAATCTCAGCTAGAGTTTGCCAGAAGGCATGTAGGAGACTCTGAAGTCAGCTGGAAGAAGGTTCTGTGGTCTGATGAAACCAAAATTGAGGTTTTTGGCCATCCACACATCATCAAAAACACACCATCCTGACTGTGAAACATGACAGTGACTGCATCATGCTGTGGGGATGCTTCACTGCAGCAGGCCCTGGAAGGCTTTTGAAGGTGGAGAGTAAAATGGATGCAGCAAAACACAGGGAATTCCTGGAGGAAAATGTGATACAGTCTGCAAGAGAATAGTGACGTGGGAGAAGATTTGTTTTCCAGCAGGACAATGACTCCAAACATAAAACCAAAGCTACACAGGAATAGCTTAATGTCCTGGAGTTGTCAATTCAGAGTTCAGACCTCAACTCAGTTGAGAATTTGATGCTAGACTTGGAAAAGGATGTTCACTCTCAAACGTGCAGTCTGATAGAGCTTGAGCAGTTTTGTAAAGAAGAATAGGGAAAAATTGCAGTGTCCAGATGTGCAAAGCTGATAGAGACCTACCTGCGCAGACTTGAGACTGTAATTGTTGCCAAAGGTGAAGCTACTAATTACTGATTTGAAGGGGATGAATAATTATGCAATCAATTATCTTGTGTTTTATATTTATCATTAAGAGAAAATTTCAAAGGTTCTTGTTTCAGTCGAAGCAAGCAGCTGAAGAAGGGAGTGAAGAAATCAGGTAGAAAAAAGTTGTTTTTTTTTAAACACTGCTCGGAGAGAAGGGTCTGCACTGCGCAGGCGCGTGACGTAGCGCACCAAGGTTTAAAAGCAGACCACCATATACAGCGGCCATCGTCGGAGTGGACTGAGTCAGAGTGGGACGGCTTTGGTTCAACAGGCTTCGGCGAGAACAGGCAGAGGCCAGGGTAGGTTCCAGTAAGTTTTTTGTTCAGATTGTTTAGAGTAGAGAGAATGCCAGGCAGGATGTTGGAATGCTCCTCTTGCAGGATGTGGGAAGTCAGGGAGCCCTCCAATGTCCCTGGCAACGCCACCTGCAAGAAGTGCATCCAGCTGCAGCTCCTGACAAACCGCATTAGGGAACTGGAGCAGGAGCTGCATGACCTGTGGATCATTCGGGAGAATGAGGAGATTATAGATAGTAGCTACAGGGAGGTAGCTACGCCAAAGGAGCAGAGGACAGGAAATTGGGTCACTGTCAGGCGAGGGAAGAGGAAAGAGGAAAGGGCAGGCAGAGCAGGGTTCCTCTGTGGCCATTCCCCTCAACAACAAGTATACCGCAATGGATACTGTTGGGGGGGATGACTTACTTGGGACAAGCTGCAGTAGCTGGATCTCTGGCACTGAGTCTGGCTCTGCAGTGCAGAAGGGAGGGTGGAAAAAGAGGAGAGCGGGAGTGATAGGGGACTCGATAGTTAGAGGTGCAGATAGGAGGTTCTGTGGTCGTGACAGAGAATCCAGGATGATTTGTTGCCTCCCAGGTGCCAGGGTCAAGGATGTCTCTGATCGATTGCATGACATTCTGAAGTGGGAGGGTGACCTGCCAGATGTCGTGGTACACATCGGTACCAATGACATAGCAAGGAAGAGTGAGGAGGTCCTGGAGAGTGAGTATAGAGAGCTTGGTAGGAAGTTGAAAAGCAGGACCTCAAGGGTGGTAATCTCAGGATTGCTACCTGTGCCACGTGCCAGTGAGGGTAGGAATAGGATGCTCTGGAGGAGGAACAAGTGGCTGAGGAACTGGTGTAGGGGGCAGGGTTTCAGATTTCAGGATCATTGGGACCTCTTCTGGGGCAGGTGGGACCTGTACAAGAGAGACGGGTTACACTTGAACTACAGGGGGACCAATATCCTTTCAGGGAGGTTTGTTAGTGCTATTGGGGAGGCTTTAAACTAGATTTGCAGGGGGATGGGAACCAGAGTGCCAGAGCTGACAATGTGGCTGGGGTGAAAATAAATGATGTTAAAAGTTCAAGCAAATCCGCTAATAGAAAGGTTGTGAGTGGTGGTAAAAATCTTCTGAGGTGTATAATTTCAATGCTAGGAGTATTGCGGGGAGAGGCGGATGAGTTGAGGGCGTGGATTGACACGTGGAATTATGACGTTATAGCAATTAGTGAAACTTGGCTACAGGAGGGGCAGGACTGGCAGTTTAATATTCCAGGGTTCTGATGTTACAGATGTGATCGATGCAGAGGAATGGAAGGTGGGGGAGTAGCATTGCTTGTTAGGGAAAATATTACAGCAGTGCTCAGGCAGGACAGATTGGGGGGTTGTCTACTGAGTCCTTATGGGCAGAGCTGAGAAACAGGAAAGATATGGCCACATTAGTGGGATTGTATTACAGACCATCCAATAGTCAACGAGAATTGGAAGAGCAAATCTGCAGAGAGATAGTAGGCAACTGCAGGAAACATAAAGTTGTGGTGGCAGGAGATTTTAATTTTCCATATATTGATTGGGACTCCCACACTGTTAGGGGTCTAGATGGTTTAGAGTTTGTAAAATGTGTTCAGGAAAGTTTTCTAAATCAATATATAGAGGGACCAACTAGAGAGGATGCAATATTGGATCTCCTGTTAGGAAACGAGTTAGGACAAGTGACGGAAGTCTGTATAGGGGAGCACTTTGATTCCAGTGATCATAACACCATTAGGTTCAACTTGATCATGGACAAGGATAGATCTGGTCCTGGAGTTGAGGTTCTGAACTGGAAGAAGGCCAAATTTGAAGAAATGAGAAGGGATCTGAAAAACGTGGATTGGGACTGGTTGTTCTCTGGCAAAGGTGTGATAGGTAGGTGGGAAGCCTTCAAAGGAGAAATTTTAAGAGTGCAGAGTTTGTACGTTCCTGTCAGGATTAAAGGCAAAGTGAATAGGAATAAGGAACCTTGGTTCTCAACGGATATTGCAACTCTGATAAAGAAGAAGTGGGAATTGTATGACATGTATAGGAAGCAGGGAGTAGATAAGGTGCTTGAGGAGTATAAGAAGTGCAAGAAAATACTTAAGAAAGAAATCAGGAGGGCTAAAAGAAGACATGAGGTTGCCTTGGCAGTCAAAGTGAAGGATAATCCAAAGAGCTTTTACAGGTATATTAAGAGCAAAAGGATTGTAAGGGATAAAATTGGTCCTCTTGAAGATCAGAGTGGTCAGCTACGTGCGGAACCATAGGAAATGGGGGAGATCTTAAATGGGTTTTTTGCGTCTTTATTTACTAAGGAAACTGACATGAAGTCTATGGAATTAAGGGAAACTAGTAATGAGATCATGGAAACTGTACAGATCAAAAAGGAGGAGGTCCTTGCTGTCTTGAGGAAAATTAAAGTGGATAAATCCCCGGGACCTGACAGGGTGTTCCCTCGGACCTTGAAGGAGACTAGTGTTGAAATTGCAGAGGCCCTGGCAGAAATATTTAAAATGTCGCTGTCTACAGGTGAGGTGCCGGAGGATTGGAGAGTGGCTCATGTTGTTCCATTGTCTAAAAAAGGATTGAAATGTAATCCGGCAAATTATAGGCCAGTAAGTTTAACATCGGTAGTAGGTAAGTTATTGGAGGGAGTACTAAGAGATAGAATCTACAAGCATTTGGATAGACAGGGACTTATTAGGGAGAGTCAACATGGCTTTGTGCGTGGTAGGTCATGTTTGACAAATCTACTGGAGTTTTTCCGAAGAGGTTACTAGGAAAGTGGATGAAGGGAAGGCAGTGGATATTGTATACATGGACTTCAGTAAGGCCTTTGACAAGGTCCCGCATGGGAGGTTAGTTAGGAAAATTCAGTCGCTAGGTATACATGGAGAGGTGGTAAATTGGATTAAACATTGGCTCAATGGAAGAAGCCAAAGAGTGGTAGAAGAGAATTGCTTCTCCGAGTGGAGGCCTGTGACTAGTGGTGTGCCACATGGATCAGTGTTGGGTCCATTGTTATTTGTCATCTATATCAATGATCTGGATGATAATGTGGTAAATTGGATCAGCAAATTTGCTGATGATACAAAGATTGGAGGTGTAGTAGACAGTGAGGAAGGTTTTCAGAGCCTGCGGAGGGACTTGGACCAGCTGGAAAAATGGGCTGAAAAATGGCAGATGGAGTTTAATACAGACAAGTGTGAGGTATTGCACGTTGGAAGGACAAACCGAGGTAGAACATACAGGGTTAACGGTAAGGCACTGAGGAGTGCAGTGGAACAGAGGGATCTGGGAATACAGATACAAAATTCCCTAAAAGTGGCGTCACAGGTAGATAGGGTCGTAAAGAGAGCTTTTGGTATATTGGCCTTTATTAATCAAAGTATTGAGTATAAGAGCTGGAATGTTATGATGAGGTTGTATCAGGCATTGGTGAGGCTGAATCTGGAGTATTGTGTGCAGTTTTGGTCACCAAATTACAGGAAGGATATAAATAAGGTTGAAAGAGTGTAGAGAAGGTTTACAAGGATGTTGCCAGGACTTGAGAAATTCAGTTACAGAGAAAGGTTGAATAGGTTAGGACTTTATTCCCTGGAGCGTAGAAGAATGAGGGGAGATTTGATAAAGGTATATAAAATTATGATGGGTATAGATAGAGTGAATGCAAGCAGGCTTTTTCCACTGAGGCAAGGGGAGAAAAAAACCAGAGGACATGGGTTAAGGGTGAGGGGGGAAAAATTTAAAGGGAACATTGGGGGGGGGGCTTCTTCACACAGAGAGTGGTGGGAGTATGGAATGAGCTACCAGACGAGGTGGTAAATGTGGGTTCTTTTTTAACATTTAAGAATAAATTGGACAGATACATGGATGGGAGGTGTATGGAGGGATATGGTCCGTGTGCAGGTCAGTGGGACTAGGCAGAAAATGGTTCGGCACAGCCAAGAAGGGCCAAAGGGCCTGTTTCTGTGCTGTAGTTTCTATGGTTAATTCAGATCATTTTGAAAAGATCTGTTTTCACTTTGATATAAACAGTTTTTTTCTCTTGATCAGTATCAAAAAGCCAAATTAAATCCACTGTGATTCAATGTTATAAAACAATAAAACATGAAAACTTCAAGGCGGCGAGGTGAATACTTTTTATAGGCACTGTGTGTCCCCCCATTATGTTATTTACTCTTACTTCACTACTTTTCTGCAGGTGAAATTTCTGTGTTGTGTATACGTAACGTGGACCAACTGTCAAACAAATTTTCCAGACCAACATGCAATCACTGCTGGCAAATTGTATTCCCAAACCAATCTGCTGTAATCTCTGGCAGACTGTGTTCAAAATGAACCATTGTCACTGCCAACAGAGTGTGCTCCATGGCTTTGCTTTCAATGCTGGCAGCCCCATCACTTGGCCAGCAAAGAAAAACTAATTAAATGTGCATGAAGAAAGTGTGGTTTGATTCAAATGAGGGTTTGATGCCAAAGAGTAGTCAGACTAACATTACTCTCATATTAGACTGAGACGAATAACACTGGTGGGGGGAATGGGGGAATGGGTGATCCCCTAAGTATTGTACCAAATTTGGAAAATTTAGCATAACCAGGAAAAGTGCATTGTGAATTGAAGTTCCCTGACACTGTTGAGCAGTGAATCTCAGTCACCAGGATCAGAGACAATTGCAGTGGGCACCCGCTAATATTCACCAGAATGTGAATACCTCAGAGATCCTGGAAGCTCAGAGCTCAGGACAGAGAGAAAAAAAGGAGGGTGTGAATATGGAATACAGGAAGACAGAATTCAAAACAGTAGGAAGCTTCTACTTATTGGAACAATCATTGTTTAGCGCTGGCAGTCAAAGAGTGAACCAACAGATACTTTAATATTTACACGAGACAGAAACAGAGAAAAGAAGTATGTTTGCAGATGAATGTGCAAAAATCTCATGAATGTAGAAGTCCTGCCAAGTATTACATTCTAATTTTGCTGCCTCTTTTCTCAGGAGGGCAGGAGGCCAGATTGACAAGCTGGCCAGCTGCTGGAATGGAAAGCAAGCAGCAGATGGACACAGCCAGGGACCATTGTAGTCAGTCCCACAGTGAAGGGATGGAGGCTTTGTGGAGGTGGGAGGTGGGTGGGGGGGGGGGTTGCAGCAGACATTCGGGGAGTCATGGAATCAGGAACAAGTTTATCGCCAAAAGTGAGGGAAAGGGAAGGGATAAAAAGTCAACAATTAGGTGCTGGTGAACCAAGAGAAAGGTTAAGTTTGGATGGAAGCATTTAGCCAACTGCAGTTTGTTCGAGGTACCAGGATAACAGACAGTTCCTTTTGATCTTTGGGGACTTGATGACTGAACTAAGGCAGGAAAGAGATACTCAAAGGCTCTAGCCAAAGATTTTCTATTTTTATAAAATATCCAAAGAAAATAATTGCAATGAACAGCACTATAAGAGAGATGAGCAGTATTCTACAACCAAAAAAAATTAAATGAAGGAAATGATTTATAAAGATCTCAGTGTCCAGGAAAGGTATAAAACAGAGCAAGAGGATCTTAAGAAAACAGCAGTTTTTGCAAAAGGGATACGCAAGAAAAACTTACAAAGGATTTCATGTGCATCAGCAAAACAAAAATGTTTTTCACAAATATATTAAAAGGAGGGTGCCTCAGTGCTAAGAATGCTTGTTAATGACAGATGATGCAGAAAGATTTGGGTGTCTTATTACTTGATTCTCAAAAGACTCGTATCTTGTTTCTGCAAATAATGAGGAAAGCGAACAGAATGTTCATGTTTATTGCTAGACAACTTGATTACAATATTAAGGAGGTTCCGTTTCACTATATGGAGCATTGGTGAGACCACATCTGGAACACTGCATACAGAACTTGTCTTTTGATTCAGCTAAGGGTGTTAATGGCTTGGAAGCAGTTCAGAGAAGGTTTAATAAATTAATACCTGGGGTGGCTGGCTTGTCTTACAAGGAAAGCTTGGACAGGCTAGGCTTACATCTGCTGGAGTTTAGAGAAGAAACAGGTGACTTGATTGAGACATATAAGATAATGAGGGATCTTCAGTCAGCACATGTGGACAGAATATTTCCACTTTTGGGAGAATTTAAAACTAGGAACACTCAATAAAAATAAGGCATCATCCACTGAAGAGAGGATGACTTCTTTTCTCATAAGAAAATTGAAAGTACTTTTGTACCCTCGTTTTCCAAAAGAAATAGAAATATAAAGTTTGAAATTCTTTTAAAGCAGATTTAATAGATATTCAGCTGTCCTGTTGCAGGGGGTGGGGGGTGCCTTATTCTGATTATAAAAATCACTTTGTCATGATTGGTTAGTTTAGAAAGTGCAGTTGTTTTTCCTATTGGTTATCTGCCTGATGTCCAGTTACAAACATCCGAGATATCTAGGGAGCATATGTGAGAGGTTCTGTCTCTCTCCCTTTGTTAAGACAAGTGGTGCACATGGCCATTGGGAAGGTATGTTCTGAATGTGCTTTTAAATAAATCTGCTTGTTTTATGTATATGTTTGTTGAATATTCATCTTTGTAGCATCTGTAACTTGGGGAGCATAAATGTTGGGTCGAATTTTTACTGCTTGTAAATAAATGATTAATATCCTTATTTGAAGTTAGTGCTTTCTGTCTCACTTGCTAGACCTGCAAACCTGATTCAACATTACATTTTGGCACTGTGAGAGGGGTATGGCCTTTTGAGCAGAAATCCATTTCCTTAAAAGGTTATTTAAAAGAGCAGACCCCCCATATGAGATATGCAGGTCCCAGGTTGAATAGGTAATTGCACAGGATTGTTGGGGTGCAGTGGGGAGGTCATTCAACTTGTATCCCTCTTCCATGTAAAGAGAGTGTGAATGATTTGAATGCAGAGAAACATGAGGTGTGGCCACATGCATCAGTTTGCTTTTGTGTTTGTGTGTGGACTTTGCCTTTAAGAGATTCAGTGAATGTATTGGTCTCCATCTCGTTGTTTTTTCTTTCCTAGTTGTGCTCTGAAGTGTGCTATTTCTCTGTGAGAAATTAACGTCTGTTTTAAGTTTTTGATGTTCTGTACAAAGTTTTAAAGGAAGAGGTGTACAGCCTGGGCTTTGTGTCTTCAGTTCTAATCTGTTCCTTTGCTTCTTGTGTTTGTTTAGTCAGTTAATTTGTTTCTTGTTTTCTTAATCTGTTATGTGTTTATTGTGTCTCAATCTGTTACTTTGTAATTTGTTTCCCCATGCAATTGGTTTTAGGAATAACCCATTTCATACACGCCATATGAAATTTGAGTTGAAATTTGGTAGACATTTAGGCAACATTAGTCTGAATATAAAATGCCCACATTTCAGAGGGAATTGAGCATTTAGTCGAATTTTCAATTTCTAGTAGTTCTGTCATTGTATTTTCTAAATATCCAGTGATTAATCAGGAGCAAGTGCATTTGTATCCCCCGCATTTCACAATGGCAAATCGGTGGATGTTGACTTGTGGTGGGAGATCCCGTGATACATTCCTGGGGATAGCGTTAAATTTGAACACTGGACCAACAGGCCAGATTGTTGAATTATCACAGAGGGGTGCCATGACATTGATCCCTTTATCAATAAAGGAAAGTCTGTTGGGGGAAATGATCAGGCTTCTCGGGTTTTGGCATTCTGCTTTGGGGGAGCTGGGAGTCTATTCCAGCCAACCTCAACAACCCAGAGTATAGTAACAGCTTTAAGCCCTGGTGGAGTAACTACATTAAGGACTAGTATTTCCCCATGTACCATTTGTTGGATTGGAAGGTCCTGACTTTTAAAGTGATTTTCCCACCTGACAGAGTGTTGGTGTAGGTGTATGTTGAGTACAGGTACAAGGTGCAAGGTGGGTGTCAAGTGTGAGCAGGAACAGTATCCTGGGACGGCTGTGTCTATGCCAGGTGGTGTTGTGAAGGTGGGCACTAGTTAGATGTAGAATGGCACTTACTGGATAGGGTGGTACGGTTGATATGTGGTGCCATACGTCTGCCAGTGGATGAGCGCAAAGGAAAGTTTGTCAAGAATGCTGCACCTACATTCCAAATGGGTTGGAGAACATCACTCACCTGTTGATCATATCTCAGAGTCAGTGGTTAAGGTTAAGTGGGGTGACCAGCTCATTGGCTTTTACACTCCAGGGTGGGGCTGGTGGATATTTGGGGCACAGGGAGGCTAGTGGACTAGTGTAGTACACTAGAAGGTGACAATTGGGTATACAGTACTGAGTACTACTCTCGTGTTTTATATGTAACTTAGGGAGTTTGTGAGAGTCATACTAGTCTGAGGGTTGTAACATCACGTTCACAACTTTCAAGGGGTTGTGTGTCTTGTGGGGGTGGGGGCATGCGTTAGTCTGATTGTTGAAAGTTGCTTTGTTGTGACTGGTTAGTTTAGAAACTGCAGCTGCTTTTCCCACTCGGGTTGCTTAACTCTGCTGAAGAGAGAATGACTTTTGACAGATCATTACTAGTGCCGCCACAATCTATACACCCTTTTAGAACTCTGGGGTGTAGTCCATTTGTTTCAGCTGACTTACCTACCTTCAGACTTTTCTGTTTTCTAAGCACCATCTCCCTAGTAATAGCAACAACACGTACTTCTGTGCCCTGACACTCTTGAACTTCTGGCATATTACTCGTATCATCCATTGTGAAGACTGATGCAGAATACATATTCAGTTAGTTTGCTATTTCCCTGTCCCGCATTACCATCTCTGAGCATCATTTTCAAATGATCCAATATCTACTCTCACCTCTTTTTTTACTCCACATATTTCTGGAAAAAATTGGTATAATTTTTGATACTATTGGCCAGTTTACCTTCCTATTTAATCTTATGGTTTTATTAGTTGCCTTCTGTTGTTTTTTTTAAGTTTTCCCAATCCTCTAACTTCCCTCTAATTTTTGCTCTGTTATATGCCCTCTCTTCTGCCTCGATGTAGAACATGTGCTGTCAGCCACAATTGCGTCATCCTGCCTTTAGAATACGAGGGGTGATTGATTTGTCCGTGGTCTAAGGTAGAAGGAGTCAATTTTAGAAAACCTAGCACATTTATTTTTCAACATAGTCCCCCACTACATTTACACACGTAGTCCAGCGGTCGTGGAGCATACGGATCTTAAACCTCCAGAAAGTGTCCACTGATGGGTGATTGATAAGTTCGTGGCTGAAGGGAGAAGGAGATGAGTTGTACAGCTCTCATTACATGCACAAGCAGGTCAACTCTTTGAGTGATTATGCAGAAAGTTTAAAGTTAATAACTCATCTCCTTCTACCTTAGGCCACAAACTTATCAATCATCCCTGATGAATTATTAACTTCAAACTTTCTGCATAATCACTCAAAGAGTTGAACTGCTTGTGCCTGTAACAAAAGCTGTATAACTAACCTCCTTTTACCTTAAGCCACTAACTTATCAATCACCCCTGCTATGGACACTTTCTGGAGGTCCAAGATCCATATACTGCACGACCGCTGGACTAAGTGTGCAAATGTAGTGGGGGACTATGTTGAAAAATAAATGTGTTAGGCTTTCTAAAATTGACTCCTTCTACCTTAAGCCACGAACTTATTAATCACCCCTCAAACTTATTCTTTGGAATGTATCAATCGTACACCTTCTGAAATGCCCCCAAAAACTCCAGCCATTGCTGCTGTCCCATCATTCCTGCTAGTGACCCCTTCCAATCGGCTTTGACAAGCTCCTCTCTCATAACTCTGTAGTTTCCTTTAGTCTGCTGTAGTACCAATACAGCTGACTTTAGTTTCTCCTTCTCAAATTGCAGGGTGACTTCTATCATGTTATGGTTAGTGAATCTTCAGGGTTCCCTTACCTTAAGCACACTAATTCTATCCGGTTTATTATACAACACTCAATCCACAACTCTTGATCTCCTGGTGGGCTCAACCTCAAGCTTCTCCAAAAAGCCATCTTGTAGCCATGCATTCCACAAATTCTTTCACTTGCAATCCAGCATCAACTTGATTTTCCCAGTCTATCTGCATATTGAAATCCCCGTGACTAATGTAACATTGCCTTTTTGACATGCATTTTTATCTCCCGCTGTAATTTGTAAGACCACAACCTGGCTACAGTTCGGAGGCCTATAAATAATTCCCATCAGGGTCTTCTTACCTTGCTGCTTCTTAACTCTACTCACAAGGATTCTACATCTTCTGATCCAATGTTACCTCTTTCTAAAGATTGCATTTCATTTTTTACCAGCAGAACCACTTCACTTCTGATCATGTGGATTGCCAGAGGCTTTTTCCCAGAGCTGAAATGGCTAGCATGAAGGGGCATAGTTTTAAGGTGCTGGGAAATAGGTACCAAGGGGAGTAGGTTTTTCACACAGAGAGTGGTGGGTGCTTGGAATGCACTGCCGGTGGTGGTGGGGGAAGCAGATACAATAGGGCCTTTTAAAAGCCTCTTAGATAGGCACATACAGCTTAGAAAAATAGAGGGCTTTGCGCTAGGAAAATTCTAGCTAGTTTTAAGAGTAGGTTATATGGTTGGCACAGCATTGTGGGCCGAAGGGCCTGTAATGTGCTGTAAATTTCTATGGTCTATGTTCTAATCCATTCCTGTCATTTACCTGTCCTTCCTGACAGTCTCACTATACACTAATTGTAAACCAACATTCGCATCCTCAGCCTATCACTTTGGCTCCCATCCCCCTGCCAAATTAATTTAATCCCACAAGGATATTAGTCCCCCATGAGTTGAAGTGTAGCCCATACCTTTAGTCAAACTTACCCACAAGAGATCCCAATGATCCATAAATTTTAAACCCATCCTCGTGTGCCAGTCCCTCAGCCACACATTCATCTGCCAGATCAACCTATTCTCGCACTCCCTGGCGCATGGCACAGGCAGCAATCCAGAGAATGTTACCCCGGAGGTCCTGCTCTCTAAATCTCCCTTCACGACCTCCTTTCTTTTCCTTCTTATGTCATTGGTACCAATATGTACCAAGACATCTGGCTGCTCCCCCTCCCCCCTTAGAGTGTCATGGACACCATCTGAGATGTCCCTGACACTGGCACCTGGGAAGCTACAGACCATCTCTCTATTCCATCCACAATCTCTCCTATCTACTCGTCTAAATATGGAATCTCCTATCACCATTGCATTTCTCCTCCCTCCCATTCCCTTCCCAGCCACAGTGCCAGAGACCCAATCACTGGAGCTCCCCACCCCCCGTACATGTTTTCCCCCCAATTATACACTTGTTTTTGACGGCAATGAACTCAGGGGTACTCTGTACCGGCTGCCTATTTCCCTTCCCTCTCCTGTCAGTCACCCATTCACCTGCATCCTGCACCCTGAAAGTAACTATCTCACTGTAGTTCCTATCTATCAGTTGCCCTTATGAATCAAACATCATGGAGTTGCATCTCCAGTTCTTCTACACTCTCTCTGACGAGCTGCAGCTCGGTGCACCTGGTGCACATGTGGCTATCTGGGAGGCTGCAGTAATCTTAAATATGCCATTGGAACTGTATTTAGCCACACACTCATAACTATAAAACGAGTCGGGGCTAAGCGCATAGCCTGTAGTGCACTTGTGCTGATGGTGAAAGTCTACCTTTGACCCAAATAAAGGTAAGTATTTTCTACATAAGACCATAAGGTATAGCAGCAGAATTAGGGCATTTGCCCAATCGAGTCTGCTCCGCCATTTCATTATGGCTGATCCAATTCTCCTCTCAAATCCAATCTCCTGCCTTCTCCCCATACCCCTTCATGCCCTGACCAATCAAGAATCAATCAACCTCAGTCTTAAATATACATAAAGACCTGACTCTGGCAAAGAACTCCACAGATTCAACATTCAACATTCTGTTGCTAAAGAAATTCCTCCTCATCTCTGATATAAAAAGGCACCGCTCTATTCTGAGTCTGTGTCCTCTGGTCTTAGACTTTCCCACCCTAGGAAACATTTTTATTTCACAAAATATTTATTTTGAATGAGTTTCCCTTCATCCAGAGTGAACATTAGGCACTAAAGTTATTGGGGTAATGAATGAGGTGATAAAAGAAATAACAAAGTGCAGTAATACCTGGGTCATCAACGAAAATATAGATAACATCACCAGTTTGGGGCAAGGAAGTTGAAACTAGGAGGCCCCTGATAGATCCTTGATGAATTACAGATAAACACAGAAGGTTTTTTTCTGAAGAAAAGTTTAAGTTAAATCACCAGAATGATTTAAATGCATATTCACTTTTGAGCTAAATTTGTCACATATACATAAAAAATGCAGTGAAATGCATCATTTTGCATCAGCACCAACCGAGGATTGAGCTGGTGCAACCTGCATGCGTTGCCACTCTTCCGGGGCAACATAGCATGCCCACAATTCACTAACCCTAACCGTACATCTTTGGGAGTGGGAGGAAACTGGAGCACCCAGAGGAAACCTATACATTAGAGAATGTACAATCTCCTTGCAGACAGCAGCAAGTATTGAAATCCAGTCATTGGCACTGTAAAGCGAATGCACTAACTGCTATGCTATTGCGCTATCTATTCGATTGTAACTTCATGTAACAAAAATATTCATTTTAGCACATAGTCAATTCAATTCATCTATTCAGTCCCTCAAGCCTGCCTGCTATTCAAAATGATGATGGATTATCTTCTCTTGGCCTTATATTCTCTTCTGTACCAATTCCCCGTAGCCCTCAGTCCCCGGATTTTCAAAAAATTATATACCACCTCAGATACCTTCAATGATATAAAGTCTACAACCCTCTCGATCATTCATTATGTTCCATATCGTATGATGTGGGCAATCGTGGTCTTGACCATAATTGTTCTTAGCAAGTTTTCCTACAGAAGTGGTTTGCCATTTCCTTCTTCTGGGCAGTGTCTTCGCAAGATGGGTGACCCCAGCCATTACTTATAGTCTTCAGAGATTGTCTGCCTGCTGTCAGTGGTCGCATAACCAGGACTTGTGATATGCACTGGCTGCTCACAAGTCCATCCACCAGATGCTCCCATGGCTTCCCATGACTCTGATCGGGGTTGGGGGAGGTGGGGGTGAAGCTCACCAGGTGCTTCACCTTGCCCAAGGGTGACCTGCAGGCAAGCATTAGCGTCTTTCACCTCCTTTGGTGGAGGTGTATCTCACCTACCTTCTAGACTATGAATTCAGAGATTTTTATACCTTCTATGAGAGATTCCTCAGCATCTCTATTTTAAAAGACTTAACTCCTGCCCACTTTATCTTCCAACTTTGTCCTTGCACTTGAGATTTTCCCACTCGTGGTAACTTCTCCCATTAGTGTAGTTGAATATTTTATTTATTGCGAAACTTAGATTATGTTTTAACCTCATCTTATCAACATTGATCACTGTTTGCCTATAATTTTCTCATAATGCTGGTTTGGATTAAATTATGCTACTTAACTTGTAAGGAATAGATAACGTCTTCATTCCCATCCCACACTGCATCAACTTTTAGTTCTGAAATTGCTCTTTCATGTATCCATTGGTAAATTAAATAATGTTGAGTGACATTTGAGTGAAAATCTCTTACAGCAGATTATGAGGTGATGTAACAATTCAGCCCAAGTTTTTCATCAAAATCATTCCTGTTTAAATTCTGCATTTAATACTGAGTAAAACCGAAGTGAACCAAACACTCTTGAAGTTGGATCACCAGTCAAACAAACCATGAAACTAATTTTCCAGTGTAATAATTTAACATTTTCCCAAATACATGATTCTTTAATACAGGTATTCAGTTCATCTACCTTAGTTCCCCCATGCTACTAAAGGTAGTGTTGATAAAAATCTCCAGCTCCCAGGAAAGCAACAAACACCTCTCCTAATTAATTGTCTTAATACATGTGGTGTAAGGTTTGGTGAGAATGTTCAGAGGAAATATTTATTTTTCATGTTAACTTTGCTCAATGTTGATTTATTTTATGTTTTTTACAGTGTCTCGAGTCCTTTGGGCCTGTGCAGCTAACCATAGAGCATTGGGCGCCAAAGTTTCTGGACCACCTGTGTTTACTAATTGTTGTCTTAATTAGCATCACTAAGCCTCTATGCATTCTGTTTAATCTTGTCAAGTTTGTTTTGACTGGCATGGTGTTTCTGTGTTCTATGATTATTTAATGTAGACTCCTGATTAACACTTATAGAGTCCTTGTTTTGATAATGAGTTGTCTCATGGTGCCACTGATGTTCTGTTAGGATTCCTCTGTGTAAACTCTTGATTCCGTCTCTACATGGGAGTCTGCCGTTCCTCCGGACCTGGGTTCAGTCACTGCCAGTGTACACCATGACACTATACCATTGAAATGCATTGAAAAAAGAAAATATTTTATAAATTCCATTGAAAAACTGAAATATTTTCTATATATTCATTTTACAATTTCTCCAAGAGGATCAGAACCTTATTGTGTTATGGAGGGTTGTGTGCCTCAATGATGAAGAGAGTTATGTTGGCTGAAGTCAGGGCTTTGCGCTTTGGCACTTCGTAGGGTCACCCGTGTTGAACAGGTCAAAGGGGGAGATGCCAGACTAAGAGTGGTCCTCTGGTCCCCCAGATTCGGAGGGTTCAACTAAAGGCTAACAACCCTGACTGGTAAAACAAAATTGTTATGGAAACAGCAATGAAGAATTCTTCTACATCTGAGTGTGATGGTATCCTGATTTTCCTGAGAGGGGAGACCAACAGCTTGCTGTTTTGATGTTACAGTCTGCAATGTCGCTTTCATTTTGAGTTACCCAACTCAAGAATTGGCAGCAAACTCTCTCTCACCATTGAGACAAAGAGAGTGATTGCTCAAGTGTAGAGGCCTCTGACAGCCGCACCTGCTGTTTCGATGTTCTGATCTCCTGGGACGCTTCAGTTGGCAACACCAGCGAGGTATCAGCCCACTGGGCTGCACAAGCTGCTTCCCGAAGATGCATGTCTTTCAGGCCGCTCCAGGAGATCTGGAAAATGGACACTCGGTGAGCTCTAAGAACGGCAATTTGTGTGTAGCTGAAGATCACAGATTCTGACAGGACCACAGCCACCTTGCAAGGGAAAGAAATGGCAATATTTTGTAATTCCTTGCTAAAGTTATTGCTTGATTAAACATTGGGTAAATACGGGTATCCTGATGGTGTGGAATCTAGGATCCACTGAAAAGTTTGGAGACACAGGGCCCAAGACAGCATCTGGAGCAGAAAGTGCAAAGAGAAACCTGGAAAATAAAAATGAAAACGAAGGATAGAAATTCTAAGCTGGGGGTTATGGAGTCATAAAGTATACACCACAGATACAGGCCCTTTGGCCCAACCAGTCCTTGCCCATCCAGCTCCTCCAAATTTCCTGTGTTTGGCCAATATCCCCTTGAGCCTATTCCCTCCATGAATCTATAAGTGCTTCTTTAATGGTACTATTGTACCTGCTCTATCCACCTCCACCGACAGCTCGTTACGTATACTCAGCACCCTCTGTATGAAAGCATTGCCCTTCACATCCATTTAAATCTTTCCTCTCTCACTTTAAACCTACGTCCCTAGTTTTGGACTCTCCTACCCTGGGGAAAAGACTGTTACAATCTATGCCCCTTATAATTTTAAACATTTCTATTCGGTTTCTCCTCATTCCCTTATGTTCTGAGGAATGAAGACTCAGCTTGGCTAGCTTCTCCCTCTAACTCAGGCTTTCTAGTCCTAGTAACATCCTCATAAACCTTTTCAGGACCTTTTCAGGACCCTTTCCAATTTAACTAGTTCTTTGTATAACAAGGTGACCAAAACTGTATTACAGTCCTCCAAGTGCAACCTCATCAATGGCTTACACAACTGCAAAGTAATGTTCTGACTATTATACTAAATGCCCTGACTGATGAAGGTCAGTTTGCTAAATGTCCTTTGCACCACCCTGTGACACTGCATTCAAAGATTCAAAGTACATTTATTATCAAGGTATGTGTGCAGAATACAACCCTGAGATTCGTCTTCCCACAGAGAGCAATGAAACAAGGAAAACTACAGAACCTGTCCAAAGAAAAATATCAAACCCCCAAATGCACAAAAAAGAACAAATCACACAAACAGCAAAAAAAGAGCAAGAAACGCAGAATACAAAACACCAAATCACAAAGTCATCGAAGAGACCAGAAATATTCAGTTCAGCTCAGCTCAGTTTCAATAACCTATGCACTTGTATAGATTACTAGGTTCCTCTGTTTCATTACACTCCCTAGTGCTCTATTATTCATAAATTAAGCCCTATGCTGGTTTGACTTTCACTATCAACAAAACACTTATGGACAGTGGAATATAATTGAGTCAAAAGGTGAATCCAATAGGTTTATAAACTAAATTACAATCTCTAAAGTGGCCTTGAAGACCAGTTTCGGTTTACTTTACTGTATCGCTAATTTTCTTTCCATTTCCAACAGATAGATCATAATAGTCCAAAAAGCCTGTTATTTTTCCACACTGGGTTTAGGAAAGATTTCAAAAGTACTTTATACTTTATACTTTATTGTCGCCAAACAATTGATACTAGAACTTACAATCATCACAGTGATATTTGATTCTGCGCTTCCTGCTCCCTGGATTACAAATATTAAATATTAAAAATATTAAAAATAGTAAAAATTAGTAAATATTAAAAATTTAAATTATATATCATAAATATAAAATAGAAAAATGAATAGTGAGGTGGTGCAAAAAAACCGAGAGGCAGGTCCGTATATTTGGAGGGTACGGCCCAGATCCAGGTCAGGATCCGTTCAGCAGTCTGATCACAGTTGGAAAGAAGCTGTTCCCAAATCTGGCCGTACAAGTCTTCAAGCTCCTGAGCCTTCTCCCAGAGGCAAGAGGGATGAAAAGTGTGTTGGCTGGGTGGGTCGTGTCCTTGATTACCCTGGCAACACTGCTTCAACAGCGTGCAGCGTAAAGTGAGTCAGAGGACGGAAGATTGGTTTGTGTGATGTGCTGTGACGTGTTCACAATCGTCTGCAGCTTCTTTCGGTCTTGGACAGGATAACTTCCATACCAGGTTGTGATGTACCCGAGAAGAATGCTTTCTACGGTGCATCTTTAAAAATTAGTGAGGGTTTTAGGGGACAGGCCAAATTTCTTTAGTTTTCTCAGGAAGTAAAGGCGCTGGTGGGCCTTCTTGGCAGTGAACTCTGCTTGGTTGGACCAAGTCAGGTCATTTGTGATATTGACCCCAAGGAACTTAAAGCTTTTGACCTGTTCCACTTGCGCACCACTGATGTAAATTGGGTCGTGCAGTCCACTACAGTTATTGATATTATTGATAAAGTATATTAATAAAGTATACAAGCAATTTGTAAGACTTTTCTGATTTATTGTTTTAGGAGGAAAAATGAATGTTCTATTTTCTCTGTACTCTGTTCCCTGACTCAGAAAAATCAGATGCCGTCTGCCTCGTCAGTGATCCCTTGAGTCAAACACTTCCAATGTTCTTGTTACAGGCTTAGGCACTGATTTCTTTTCCCACACCACAACCCCCAGTATAGAATTGTCATCCTTCACGTACACTCAGCTACTGTATGGGAGTACGGTGACGAGCTTATGTGTAACCTTCTCTAACACTAACTCTGAAATCCAATAGGAAACAGATAAAGTTCAGGCAACAATTTACTCCTCTTTCAGGTGGTATTTCAGCCCTTGGTTTTCAGGAGCACCCTGGTCTTTCATCTGTCATGATCATTGGGATACTATCTTAAAGGTCTTAGGGACAAGTCATGCTGCAAAATACACATAATATGAAGAAAGTGGAAAAATCTAGGCATTGCAAAATCAGGAGAGTCACAGTCATGTAGAAGGAAAAACCTTCTTTAATTTCTGCACTCTAATTATCACAGTATCAGCCCTGTCCCATTTACATCACACTCCACTTCTCCGAGCCCTTATAGCAACTCAGCACACCTCTCCTACAATCAAAAGTTTAATGCAGGTGAGGGCTGTAAATTATGACTATCATTATCTGTAGAATCCATCAGTGTTTATTTATTATGTTGTGTGTCCTGTTTCTGGTGCACAACATTCATACTGTTTATCATCATAGAGCCATTGAGAGACACAACACAGAAACAGAACCTTCACCTCACCGAGTCCACACCAATCATCAACCACCCATTTACATCAATCCTACAGTAATCCCATTTTTTATTCTTCTACGTTCTCCTGAGATGCTACCACTCACTTACACACCAGGGGCAACATACAGTGGTTAATTCACCCACCAAACTGCACGTTTTTGGGATGTGAAGCATGTTGGAGAAACTCACATAGTTATGGGACGATAATGCAAACTCCCTGCAGACAGCAACAAAGGTTAGGATTATGACTATCATTGTTTGTTGAATATATCAGTGTTATTATTTATTATGTTGTGTTATGAAGAAGCAGGTCTACTAGTTGTGCTACTGTACCACAAACTTACATGAATCACCTAGAAATGAAGAAGAACTTTAACCGAAAAAAGACACTGATAAGTTATTTTGAAGAACTGATCAGTTTACTTGCAGGAAAGAGACCAGTTTATAAGGTAAGTTGGATGGAAAATTGACTCAGAAGTGGGAAGCAAAGAATAGTTCTTAATAATAATTTTAGTGACTGGAAAGCTGTCCAAATTTGGGGTCAGCAATACTCATTTTCAAATCCATTGGTTTTCATGGAAAATAATAACAATTTACGAAGCAGAATTAAGAAATGGCAGGTGGTACAAAAATAGTTAATGGTGAGAAAAAAGTGTAACCTTTAAGAAGTTATCATTGACAAAATCATAACCGAGGAAACTGCTTTACCCATCATGCCATTGACAGGCAGAAATAGATATAAGGCCATTGCTACTTCTCAACACCTGGTCCATAGTTTCATTCCTCAAATGCTCATCAAAACACTTTTTAAATGCCAACCTCCACCGTCCTCTCAGACAGCAAGTTCCATATTCCAAGCATGAATTCTTTTTTCTCAACTCCTCTCTTATCGTTCTGCCAATTAACTACTCACTATACCCCTTAGTTGCCATCAGCTCTGCTAAGGGAAGGAAGTAACTTGTTTACTCTGCCGCTGAGCTAGATTTGAAATGGCAAATGGAAAGTGACGCCACATATTTTAGTGGGGAAACAGGGCAGAAGTTGCAGTCAATGATTGGATGTGGAGAGGTGCAGAGGAACAGAGGGAACCAGGGTTGCATATCCACAGATCCTCGCATGGCTTATGCTGGAACCGTCCTAAAAGGGTGATTACTAGAAAACGTGGAATTCTTCCTTTAGACATGGCAGGCCATGTGACAATCAGATGTGACATTGTGCATACAATTGGCATGTTAATGTTACATTTCATGTTCCTGCATTGATATAGAGCCATTCTCCAGGTTGGCATTTAAAAAGTGTTTTGATGAGCATTTGAGGAATGAAGCTATGGACCAAGTGTTGAGAAGTAGCAATGACCTTCTGTCTACTTCTAACTGTGGGCTACGGTACTTCACTCAAGCTGAAAAAATGTGAAGGCTAGAGGTGCAGAAGAAACAAAGCATTCGAGATTTGTCTGTTGAAAATAGACACAATGGGTAAAGAAGAAAGTAGAGCAAAGAATGGCTGATTGCATTGTGGCGTAGTATTTCAATAGGGCCTCAAGTAGCTGATTTTATCCAATCAGACATTTATTTGGGGTGCAGGCATCACTCGCAAGGTCAGGATTTTTTGCCCAGACCTAACATTCTCTGAGAAGTGACCAGTAAGTAATTTTCTTCACTAATTGAAGTTTTTCTCAATAACACACTCCCACAATATTGTCAGGGGGTTCTAAGGACTGGACTCAGCATAGGTAAGGACATTAATAAAGCAGTGGAAGATGGTTGGGCCTGACTCCAACAATGGGGAGAGTTTCCCTTTAATCTCATTGACTACTTTTACAAGGGCTACTTGATGTGATACTCAGTAAAATGATACCAACAACATAGGTAGGAAAAGGGAGGAGGTCCTGAAAACAGACTACAGGGAGTTAGGAAGGAAGTTGAGAAGCAGGACCTCAAAGGTAGTTGTTGTGTTCTTTACACGTACCATGGGTTACTAAGAACAAACCATATCCTGGAAGAACATAACGAGAACTTCTATTTACAACAGCAAACAGCAAGCACATCTTTAACATACAGTTTCTAGATCATTCTGTCATTTCTGCGCATGCTCCCAACTCTGTCCAATTACATTCTTACACGTGACACATGATATCACCACATCTTCCTTTCCTTAAAAAGAAAAACAATTAGCAACATTGATCAGAACGTGTCTCTCTCAGTCTCTCTGGGGGTTTACGAACATGAGTAGACCTTCTAAGTGGTTCACACAGTTCTTGTGTTTCATTGTTATTTTCATGTTTCATCTGGTCTGCATCAGTTAACTGAAACTCTGAAGTTGGCGCTTTCTTAAGGTCTTTGAGAAGAAATCGCAATTCATTCATTAACTGTGTAATCTCTTTTTTATGCTGAGACTTCATCATTTCAATAAAACTTCTCAATTGCTTCATTTATGCTTTCACTTCTTCAACTAGATCCTGATTCATGTCACTCTTTGACTTCAGATCCGTATTGTACTGTACTGGTAAGTTTGGCCTCTTTCCTCCTGTATCTCCTGGTTTTGGTGGCAATGCTTTGTCAGTTGCTGGTAACAAAGGGATGGGTCTGGGAGCTTTCTTTGTGACTTCTTTTACTTTTGCCGCATTGGAATCAAATTCTGTTCTCTCTTGCTCTTTCATCAAGTCACTGTATTCTGACTCTGTGTCACTGTCCAGGACTAATGCTCTTTTCACACATTCAGTCTCCACAGGCAGGTAAACCTAGTATTGCCTGTACATTCTTTGGCACCAATACAAATGAAAGCGTGTCCACCATATTTTTGTGTGATGCTTTTGCCACACACATTCCTTTAACTGGAATGTCTGCAGCTGAATACCCAGTCACTTTTATATTTGTCTGATGTAACTTTTGTCTAGGCTTTAATGCATTAAACTCAGATTCTGCAAGAACATTTACTTGTGCTCCAGTATCCAATTTAAACAGAATAATATTTTGGTTCACTTGCAATGGCAAAGTCCAGTCATTCTTACTTTGTTTGTTTTCACAAAGCACACCTATGTAAAACTCCTCACGTTCATTTTCAAGCACTGCATTTACGTGTTTTATTTCCTTTCTGCTTCTGAAACAGCATGAAAAATGATTACTCTTACCTCAGGTGTTGCACATTTTCCGATACGCTGGACACTTTTTTAGATGACGTTGCCACCCACAGTGATCACAACATTTTTTCTTTCAGATGACGTTTTGCTCTCTGCATTATTTTTTCTAATATGTTCACTCTTTACAGCTGTTCTCCATAAAACACTCTTTAGCCTGCGACATCAAGGTCTCAGAAACTTTGCAGAGTGCCACAGCTTTTCCCAAATTCAAATCTTGTTCTAAAAGTCTTTCTCTCAGACCATTATCCAGTATGCCGCAAATAATTCTGTCTTTAATGAGAGATTCTGTAAGCTCTGCAAACGCACATCTTCTACTGTGGTTTCTCAATTCCGTAACGAGTTGATCAATCGTTTGACCAGGTCTCTGCTGATATTTGAAAAAATTGTAGCGCTCACACGTCACATTACATTTCGGTATGCAAAATGCTTCAAATTTGTCGATTATCGCTTTTAGATTCAAATTATCTGCACTTTCAAAAGTAAAATGGTTATATACCTCAATTGCATCATCCCCTATTACGTGGAGTAGAATTGCAGCTTTCATTTTCTCCGTGTTATTATCTGCTCCGATCGCCGATAAATAAATTTCAAAACGCTGTTTAAATCTTTTCTAATTTTCAGCTACATTTCCAGTCAGCTGAAGCGTCGATGGGGGTTGCAAAACTTCCACTCTTAAAGTTGTTAACAAACAACTAAAAGTTCACACTCTTTTTTTCGATTATCTTTGCTTCTCCCGTGTTAGCGAAATGAATTATTCTTCCAGACCGACTTCTAACACCATGTTGTGTTCTTTACATGTACCGTGGATTACTAAGAACAAACCATATTCTGGAAGAACATAACTAGAACTTTTATTTACAACAGTAAACAGCAAGCACGTCTTTAACATACAGTTTCTAGATCATTCTGTCATTTCTGCACATGCTTCAGACTCTGTCCAATCACGTTCTTACACGTGACATGTGATATCACCACAGTAGTAATATCGGGATTACTGCCTGTGCCACGTGACAGTGAGTATAGGAATAGAATGAGGTGGAGGATAAATGCGTGGCTGAGAGATTGGAGCAGAGGGCAGGGATTCAGATATCTGGATCATTGGGACCTCTTTTGGGTCAGGTGTGACACATACAAAAAGGATGGGTTGCACTTGAATCCGAGGGGGACAAATATCCTGGAAGGGAGGTTTGCAAAGGCTATTGCGGAGAGTTTAAACTAGAATTGCTGGGAGGTGGGAACCGAACTGAAGAGACAGAGTAAGTGGTGGTTGGCTCACAAATAGAGAAAGCTTGAAGACAGTGCAAGAAGGAGGATAGGCAGGTGATAGAGAAGGGACGAGACCAATGGTTTGAGATGTGTCTATTTTAATGCAAGGAGTATTATGAACGAAGTGGATGAGCTTAGAGTGTGGATCAGTACATGGAGCTATGATGTTGTGGCCATTACAGAGACTTGGATGGGTCAGGGGCAGGAATGGTTACTTCAAGTGCCAGGCTTTAGATGTTTCAGAAAGGACAAGGAGGGAGTCAAAAGAGGTGGGGGCATGGCACTGTTGATCAGAGATAGTGGCAAGGCTGCAGAAAAGGAGTAAGACATGGAGGGATTGTCTACAGAGTCTCTGTGGTTGGAAGTTAGGAACAGGAAGGGGTCAATAACTCTACTGGGTGATTTTTATAGACCACCCAATAGTAACAGCGACATTGAGGAGCAGACAGGGAGAGATATTCTGCAAAGGTGTAATAATGACAGGGTTGTTGTGGTGGGAGATTTTAATTTCCCAAATATCGATTGACGTCTTCCTAGAGTGAGGGGTTTAAATGAGGTAGAGTTTGTTAGGTGTGTTCAGGAAGGTTTCTTGACACAGTATGTAGATAAGCCTACAAGAGAAGAGGCTGGACTTGATCTGGTATTGGGAAATGAACTTGGTCAGGTGTCAGATCTCTCAGTGGGAGAACATTTTGGAGATAGTGATCACAATTCTATCCCCTTTACCATAGCACTGGAGAGGGATAAGAACAGACAAGTTAAGGAATTATTTAATTGGAGTAAGGAGAAATATGATACTATCAGGCAGGAACTTGGAAGCATAAATTGGAAACAGATGTTCTCAGGGAAATGTACAGAAGAAATATGGCAAATGTTTACTTTACTTTACTTTATTGTTGCCAAATAATTGATACTGGAGCGTACAATCATCACAGCAATATTTGATTCTGCGCTTCATGCTTCCTGGAGTACAAATTGATAGTAAATATTAAAAATTTAAATTATAAATCATAAATAGAAAATAGAAAAGGGAAAGTAAGGTAGTCCAAAAAAAAACGAGAGGCAGGTCTGGATATTTGAAGGGTACAGCCCAGATCTGGGTCAGGATCCGTTCAGCAGTCTTATCACAGTTGGAAAGAAGCTGTTCCCAAATCTGGCCATACAAGTCTTCAAGCTCCTGAGACTTCTCCCAGAGGGAAGAGGGATGAAAAGTGTGTTGGCTGGGTGGGTCGTATCCTTGATTATCCTGGCAGCACTGCTTCGACAGCGTGCGGCGTATAGTGAGTCCAAGGACGGAAGATTGGTTTGTGTGATGTGCTGGGCTGTGTTCACGATCTTCTGCAGCTTCTTCCAGTCTTAGACAAAACAACTTCCATACCAGGTTGTGATGCACCTTAGAAGAATACTTTCTACGGTGCATCTATAAAAATTAGTGAGGGTTTTAGGGGATAGGCCAAATTTCTTTAGTTTTCTCGGGAAGTAAAGGCACTGGTGGGCCTTCTTGGCAGTGGACTCTGCTTGGTTGGACCAAGCCAGGTCATTTGTGATATTGACCCTGAGGAATTTAAAGCTTTTGACCTGTTCCTCTTGCCATGCAGTCCGCTACTCCTTCTGAAGTCAACAACCAATTCCTTTGTCTTGCTGATGTTGAGGGATAGGTTATTGCCTTAGAACCATGCCACCAGGTTCTTAATTTCCTCTCTGTACTTAAACTCATCATTACCTGAGATATGACCTACAATTGTGGAGTCATCAACAAACTTATATATTGAGTTCTTTGGAAACTTGGCTACACAATCATGGGTGTACAGTGAGTACAGCAGGGGGCTGTTCATGGGATATTTGAATGGAGTTCTCCATAGATACGTTCCATTAGGAAAGGATGGTAAGGGACAGGAACCATGTTGTACAAAGGCTGTTATAAATCTAGTCAAGAGGAAAAGAAGAGCTCACGAAAGATTTCAGAAATTAGGTAATGATAGAGATCTAAAAGATTATATGGCTAGCAGGAAGGAGCTTAAGAATGAAATTAGGAGAGCCAGAAGGGGCTATGAGAAGGCCTTGGTGGACAGGATTAAGGAAAACCCCAAGGCATTCTACAAGTATGTGAATAACAAGAGGATAAGATTTGAGAGAATAGGACTAATCAAGTGTGACAGCGGAGAAGTGTGTATGGAACCAGAGGATATAGCAGAGGTACTTAATGAGTACTTTGCTTCAGTATTCTCTACGGAAAAGGAACTTGGCGATTGTGGGGATGGCTTACAGTGGACTGAAAAGCCTGATCATGTAGATATTAAGTACAAGGATATGCTGGAGCTTTTAGGAAGCATCGTTGGATAAGTCGTCAGGACTGGATGAGATGTACCCCAGGCTACTGTGGGGGGAGAGGGAGGAGATTGCTGAGCCTCTGGCGATGATCTTTGATTCATCAATGGGGTTGGGAGAGGTTCCGGAGGATTGAAGGGTTGCGGATATTGCTCCTTTATTCAAGAAAAGGAGTCGAGATAGCCCAGGAAATTATAGACCAGTGAGTCTTACTTCAGTGGTTGGTAAGTTGGTGGAGAAGATCCTGAGAGGCAGGATTTATGAACATTTGGAGAGGCATAATATGATTAGGAAAAGTCAGCATGGCTTTGTCAAAGGCAGGTCGTGCCTTACGGCCTGATTGAATTTCTTGAGGATGTAACTAAACACATTGATGAAGGTAGAGCAGCAGATGTTGTGCATATAGATTTCAGCAAGGCAATTGACAAGGTACCCCATGCAAGGCTTATTGAGAAAGTAAGGAAGCATGGGATCCAAGGGGACAGACATTGCTTTGTGGATCCAGAACTGGCTTGCCCACAGAAGGCAAAGTGTGGTTGTAGACGGGTCATATTCTGCATGGAGGTCAGTGACCAGTGGTGTGCTCAAGGATCTGTTCTGGGACCCCTACTCTTTGTAATTTTTATAAATGATCTGGATGAGAAAGTGGAGGGATGGGTTAGTAAATTTGCTGATGACACAAAGGTTGGGGGTGTTGTGGATAGTGTGGAGGGCTGTCAGAGGTTACAGCAGGACATTGCTAGGATGCAAAACTGTGCTGAGAAGTGGCAGATGGAGTTCAACCCAGATGAGTGTGAAGTGGTTCAGTTTGGTAGGTCAAATATGATGGCAGAACATGATATTAATGATAAGACTCTTGGCAGTGTGGAGGATCAGAGGGATCTTGGGGTCTGAGTCCATAGAATACTCAAAGCTGCTACGTAGGTTGACTCTGTGGTTAAGAAGGCATACAGTGCATTGGCCTTCATCAATAGTGGAATTGAGTTTAAGAGCCGAGAGGTAATGTTGCAGCTATATAGGGCCCTGGTCAGACCCCACTTGGAGTACTGTGCTTAGCTTTGGTCACCTCACTACAGGAAGGATGTGGAAACCATAGGAAGGATGCAGAGGAGATTTACAAAGATGTTGCCTGGACTGGGGAGCATGCCTTATGAGAATAGGTTGAGTGAACTCGGCCTTTTCTACTTGGAGCGACGGAGGATGAGAGGTGACCTGATAGAGGTGTATATGATGATGAGAGGCATTGATCATGTGGATAGTCAGGGGCTTTTTCCCAGGGCTGAAATGGTTAGCATGAGAGGGCACAGTTTTAAGGTGCTTGGAAGTAGGTATAGAGGAGATGTCAGGGGTATGTTTTCCACACAGAGAGTGGTGAGTACGTGGAATCTGCTGCCAGCGACGGTGATGGAGGCGGATACTATAGGGTCTTTTCAGAGACTCCTGGATAGGTACATGGAGCTTAGAAAAATAGAGGGCTATGGGTAACTCTAGGTAATTTCTAAGATAAGGACATGTTCGGCACAGCTTTGTGGGCCAAAGGGGCCTGCATTGTGCTGTAGGTTTTCTATATTTCTATGTTTCTAAAATGTCACTTTGATACAGGATGTGTCTTAATCTCTGGAATTCAGCTTTTTGAATCATGTTTAGACTTAGATTGTAGCGCTGCCTGGAGCCAAGTGATCCTAGTGAAATCCAAACTGAACATCAGTATACAGGTTATCGCTCAGTAAGTGTCACTTGATAACATTGCAGACAATCTCTTCCATCATTTTGCTGATGATGCAGAGTAAGCTGATTTGGCAGAAAGTAGCTCGATTGGATCTGTCCTTTTTTCAAATTTGTGACATAACTGCATAATTTCCCACACTGAATGGCTGATACCGTCACTGCAACGGCATTGTGCTTGGCTAAAGCCTCAGCTAGTTGTGAAGTACAGACCTACGGAACCGAACCTAGTATTCCTAACTCTTTCTTGATGTCACTCAGAATCAATCAGATTGGATGAAGACTGGCATACCTGATGGTGAGGATCTCAGGATGAACTAGAGATGGATCAGCTCCTCAGCAAATTTGGCTGAACATTGTTCTTAATGCTTTACCATTGTTTTAATCCACTACTATTCATGATTAGATTTGATGGAATTACAGAGCTTTGTTCTGATCTCTTACTCATGAATTCATTCAGCTCTGCTGATGGCATGTGGTTATTACTGTTTTACTCACAGGTGGTTATTTTTGCAGCTTCATGAGGCTGACACCTCATTTTATGTCCAGTGTTGTTCCTGCAATGCCTTGTGCTTTCCTCACTGAACCAGTGTCAATCCCCAGCTTAGTAATAGTAATACTGTAATAATGTGAAACGCATCTTGAGCTATGAGATCACAGATTGTGCTGGTCTACATTTCTGCCACTGGTGTTCGTTGGTGCCTACGGTTGCACTGTCAGATCTGTTCTGAGAGCACATTTCCAGTGCCACACAACAAAATGGAGGTGTTTCCTCAATATTAACATGGGACATTGTCTCCACAAAGACTCTGCAAAGATTGTGCACAAATACTTTACAGCATCACCAATCACTGATCGTGCTTCAGTTCCACCTGCTGTCGATAAGGAGTTTGTATGTTTTCCTCGTGACCGTGTGGGTTTGCTCCACGTACTCCAGGCCCCTCTCACACTTTAAAGACGTATGTGTTAGCTAGGGTTAGTAAGTTGTGGGCATGCTATGTTGATGCTGGAAGAATGGCAACACCTCCGGGCTGCCGCCAGCACAGTCCTCACTGATTTGTTTTGGCGCAAATGAAGCATTTCATTGAATGCTTCGATGTTTTGAAGTGCATGTGACAAATAAAGTTAATGTTAAGCTAATATTAAAATTTTATCGTACCAGCAAATGGATGGATACATTTTTTTCAAGTGGTTGGTGCATTCATCACTCTTTACTCAGACCGCAACTAGTTCCTACAGACTCGTCCAGCTTGCTCTGTCACATTAAATGAGGCAATGCTTTGTGGAGGCCAAACTTCCACTTTGCCTGCTGCAATAGTTTGTACACTACATTCAAGCAGTTAAAAGTTCAAAGTAAATTTATTATCAAAGCAGATGTATGCATTCGCAGTAGAACAAAGAAATAGAAGAATCAGTGAAAAACCACACACCAAAGAAAGAAAATAGCCACTGTGCAGAAGAAGACAAATTGTACAAATTTAAACAAACACACAAACAAACCAATAAACAATGCTGAGAAGATGAGTTGTACAGTCCTTGAAAGTAAGTCCATAGGTTGTAGAATCTGTCAGTGTTGAGGTGAATGAAGTTATCCGCACTGTTTCAGGAACCTGATGGTTGAATGGTATAAGGCTCCTGCACCTCCTTTATGATGGCAACAGCAAGAAGAGAGCATAGCCTGGATGATGGGGTCCTTGATGATGGATGCTGCATTCCTGTGGCATAACTCCTTGCAGATGTGCTCAGTGTGTGGGGAGGGATTCGCCTGTGGTGAAATGGGTTGCATCTCCACTTTCTGTAGGCTTTGAAGGAGAAGGCCCACCCTCCCCCGACCTTCTTTATAGGGCCCTTGCCCCCTCCCTCTTCAGTCCTGACAAAGGGTTTTAGCTCGAAACATTGACTGTTTATTTCCATAGATGCTGCCTGACCTGCTGAGTTCCTCCAGCATGTTGTGCATGTTGCTTTGACCCCAGCATCTGCAGAGTATTTTGTGTTTAGGACTATATCTAACTTGCTGCTTGACTAGTCAGTTTAAAAGCTCTGCAAGTTTACTGGGCTGGGAGTAAAGTAGCCATAACCATGTCTAGGTCAAAGCTAGAACATCTGTCCAGCTCATTCTTGCTAGCCTGGTAAACCTCTGTATCACTATTCTGAAGAGGGAAGTGCAGAGGATGGAGGCATACCGGGGAGGAACATGAGGAATGAGGCACAGGAGATATGCGCAAAGGGAAGAACATGTCAAATTGGGGTGCACAGTAGGAAGATAATAGAGAAACTAATGTTGAGAACTACTTTCTACATCTTGGACTTTCAGACAGGGAATTGATTTATGCATTCTTTCTCTTCTGCATTCTCCTCTCCTAAGCTCTTCCCTCCTGTGGCTCTCTCTCTCCTGTATCACTCTCCAATGAATTTCTGTCTTCTGCTTTCTTCTCTCTTATGTGTCCTCCTCCCTGAACTTCTCTTCTATATGATGTATATTCATCTCTCCTGCCTTTATCTCCCATCCCTACTGCCCTTGGCCATTCTCTTATTCCTCTCTCCATATCCCTTTAGTTTATGTAAACTTCGCTTCTGCCCTTTTTATTTTCCTCTCGTATGCCTCCTTTTAATTCATCTCTTATGTAACTATCTTTCCTCTAACTCTTTTCTATGCCACCTTTAGATTCTTTTAGGCCCTTCTCTTCCTTGTTTCTTCTGTCACACATCCCTCTTTCTTGTGACCCCTCCTTTCCCCCATCTACCTTGGTTTATATCCTTATTTATCTTTCCAGCAACCTTCAAGTTATAGAAATGAACAGAAGAGAAAACAGACCCTTTGCCCCATATACTCCATGGCAAAACCATTTAATCTGCCGACTTTCATTGACTTGCACCAGGAGCATAGCCCTCAATGCCCCTACCATCCATGTACCCATCCAAACTCCGCTTTAGCATTGAAATCGAGCTCGTCAGGGGCGGCACTAAGGTGGTGCTAGCTGGGGCTATAGCTCCAGCAGAAATTGCAATAGCACCACCAAGAAATTAACTGCAGTTGCTTTGCTTTCTCTGCATATTTTTGAATACAGCTTGTTTCTCCAGTTGGTCTAGTGAAACAGCGCCTCCAATTATCATAGCACCCACGCAGCAATAAAGTTATAAACTCTGTCAGATCCACCCTACACTTCTGCTTATTCGTTCGTTGTCAATGTCTTGCCATTGCTGTCCTCAGATCAGTTAAACTGATCTAAGATCACTTAAGGTGGTGATGTCACTCACTCTCACTCATGCAAGAGATTGATAGCATACATCCAGGCGCAGATCCGTGGTCTCGCGAGACTAACGGATGCCACACGCGCACATTGTGCTTTTACAAGCGAGCGTCGACTGGGCATGTGCATTATTTTGGTCAGCGTGAAAAATGGATCGATTTTTAGTGAGAAAACAACGTCATTCAGAGGAATCAGTGGTGTCTCAGCCTGAGCCTGTCTTAATTGAAAGTGACATGCAGGAAGAAATCAGTGGGGATGAGGACGACAGCAGTTCATCGAAGGAATGTGAGGGCAGAGTAGAGGAACAAGAAATGGAGCTGGATTCGGAAGAGAACATGGATGAAGCTGCTCTTTGTGCTAGTGGGAATACTGTTAGCGATGTTAGCCAGCAGCCTGAGGAAGGACCCCGTTGGCCAGCATCGAAAAAGTACCATTCGTAACAGTTTGGCAATCAGCAAAGGAGTATTTGTGGATGGTTTGACCTGTACTCCTGGCTGGAATATTGAATCACAAGAGATGCTACATTCTGCTTCGCATGCAGGCATTTCCTGTGTGGAGGACATGGGTTCCATTCTGAGTCTACCTTCACTGTCATCGGTTACTGCAACTGGCGGAAAGCTACAGCAGCTTTCAAAACCCATCATATAAGTGCAGCTCATAAGTTTGCTGTGGAGGCATGGGCCAAATTCAGATTGAGAAAACAAGATGGTTCAAGATTGGGAAATATGCTTGATAAAGGACATGCAAAGATTGTCCAAGAAAATAGTGAGTATATGAGAGCAGTGGTTGAGTCTCTATGCTATACTGCGTGCCAAGGCATTGCCCAGCGAGGACACCGGGAGGATGATGGATCTGGCAAAAGGAGAAATTTTGTTGAGTTGCTCAGTGTAATTGGGAAGTTTGATAAGACTGTAGCTAAAAAAAATAGAGGACAATCCTGGAAATGCAAAAACCACCCATCACGATATCCAAAATGAAATTATGGGTATTATGGCAGATATGGTCAGACGCCAAATAAGTGCAGAAATCAAGGAGGCTGGATATTTTGCCAACATGGTGGATGAAAGTAAAGACTTGAGTAAAAAGGAGCAAATATCAGTGGTGCGGTATATGAGTAATGAGACAGTGCTTGAAGAATTCTTGCACTTCACTCCAACTGAAGGTTTGGACGCAGAGATACATCTTAAAAGCATTGAACAGACACTCGCCCAGTGCGTTATTGATAAGAACGCGTGTATCGGTCAGTGTAATGATGGGGCAGCAGTGATGTCTGGGTGCAATAACGTGGTACAAGAGAGGTTCAGGAAAGAGGTCCCACAGGCATTATATATACACTGCCATGCTCACTGACTTAACCTTGTTTTAGTGGATTATGTGAGCAATGTACCACAAGCCGGTGAGTTTTTTGAAACTGTGGAGATGCTTTACAACTTCTTTTCAAACTCTGTTGCCCACGATCTTTTCATGAAGAAAGAGAGAGAACTAGAATCAACTGCACAGCCCGTGGAGTTGAAGAAATTGTCAGATACACGCTGGACATGGCACTATACAACTTTGTGGGCTATAAGGAAATCACTCCCTGCCATTCTAGCTACACTACAGGATATTATGGGTCCACCAAATGCATGGAGGAAAACGGAGGCCAGAGCTGTAAATGGACTGATTGATGAGCAGTTTCCTTTACTTCTCACTCTGTTTGAGAATTTATTCCGAGTCACCAAGTTCATGTCAGACCAGCTACAATCTCCCAGTTTGGTGCTTTCATCCGCTGTGGACTTGGCTCAGTCTGTTATCGGTGCACTCTCACCAAAACGGGGAGAGGAACCATGGAGTGAAATTCAGACAAGAGCTAGGGACCTGTGCGTCAAGGCCGGTATACAGAGCAGACCACGTGAAAGGAGACAGGCCCAGCCACCCCGCCGTCTACATGATTTTGTTGTTGAGGCCCAAACTGAATGCACACCTGTCACATCTTCTGATGACCTTCGCAACCACTGTTTCTATCCGGTTATAGACAGACTTCTGACTGAAATGAAAAGACAGTTCTCAGTTGAGACTGGGAGTGTTCTGACTGGAGTCTCAGCATTGAGTCCCAAACATAAGTTCTTCCTGGACAAGAATTGTCTTTGGCCAATGGCCCAATACTATGGAGTGACTGAAGTGAAACTGACTGCAGAGCTACATCAGGTTCGGTGTCTGCTGGAAATAAAACAAAAGCAAGGACAGACAGTGAATGACACAGTGGAATTTCTTGCTCTAATGAGACCCTACCGCGATGCATTTATAGACTTATACAAACTAATCTGCATATCACTGACTCTGCCTGTGACATCTGACTCATGCAAACGGAGTTTCTCTTGCCTCAGACGCCTCAAAAACTACCTAAGAATTAGCAGCGGCGATGCTCGGAACAGCAACTTGTCTCTGTTGGCCATAAACAGCCGGAGGACCAAAGCACTTGACATCCAGAAAATCATTGATGCTTTCGTCACCAATCACAACAACGGAGGGATTGTGCTTCTCTGAAAACATTAATGGTGAGTGCAGTTGATTTTTTAAAAATTTGGGACAAAACTAATGCTGATTATTGTTATTATTTTGTGGTGGATACCCCATAGTCCTTATGTTTCCTGCAAAACCTAAAATATTACATTTACTGCTATTAAGCCTACTGGCTTTGCTTAGACTTCCAAGCGGTGATTCTGCTGATTTTTGTTTTAAATTCAATAGCTGAACTAATTGAGGTATTGCATGGTCAGAGTACGATTTGTCCAACTCCTGGTAAAGCCTTGCATCTGTTGTTCGCCTTATTTGACTTTAATAACGGTGTATCTTTTGGCATTGCTGTCTATGTAATGCAAACAGCAGTGTGTTCGTTTTGTGTTTTTCAATTGAAAAGCACGCATTTGACGCTGATTGCGGGATTGGTGCGTGATTCACGATTGTCCGCTGTTGCTCGGATGGTCTGTTGGTTTGTTTGTTTATGCTCGGTGTAGCCCAGGTTGTCTCCGATGCTGTTGACACTGTCACAGTTCACTTCTATATTAGATCCATCAATTGCTGTTGCTTGTGAATCAACAGAGGCATTTATAGTAGGCACATAATGCTTGAAACTGACTTTTTAACACCATGCGTCTGGCCTTGAGAATACTTATTACAATACAGTGCATCCCTCAGCACCATCACTGAATCATTCAGCCACCCCGTAGCACCAGCAAGGAAAAACCTCTGGTGCCGCCACTGGAGCTTGCATGCACCACTTGTGCTAGAAGCTCGCTCCACACTATCTTGATCCTCTGAATGAAGAAGTTTCAGCTCATGTTCCCTTTAAACTTTTCACCTTTCACCCTTAGCCCATGATCTGTAATTGTAGTCTCACCCAACCTCAGTGGAAAAGCCTGCTTGCATTTACCCTATCTATGCACCTCATAATTTTGTATACCTCTGTCAAATCTCCTCTCAATCTTTTATGTTTTAAGGAATAAAGTTGTAACCTATTCAATCTCTCCTATAACTTAGGGCCTCCAGACCCAACAACATACTTGTAAGTTTTGTCTGTACTCTTTCAACCTTATTTACATCTTTCTTGTAGGTAGGTGACCAAAACTGCATACAATGCTCCAAATTAAGCCTCACTAACATCTTGTACAACTTCAACAAAACATCCCATTCCTGTACTCAATACTTTGAATTATGAAGACCAATGTGGCCGAAGCTTCCTTTCCAACCCTATCTAAGTGCAATGCCATTTTCAGTGAATTATGGACTTGTATTCCCAGATCTCTTTGCTCTACCACACTCTTCAGTGCCCTAAAGTTCACTGTGTAAGACCTACCCTGGGTCCATGAAGTTGATACCACTTTGCCTCAGTTCTATAGACTTCTCTGTCCATCTCCTGAGTACATTCAGCTGCAATAAAAATTTAAGATCTCTCCATCAATTTTGACTGCACACATGGATTACCATTCTGATCATCTGGAAAACCAATTTGTTCCCTGCAATCCTTTTGCTCTTAACATATTTATAGAATCCCCTCGGATCCTCCTTCACCTTGTCTGCTAGGACAACTTCATGCCTTCTTTCAGCCTTCCTGATTTCTTTCTTAAGTGTTCTCCTGCATTTCTTTTTCTCCTCAAGAACTTCATTTATTCCAACCTGCCTCTACCTGCTATGCACCTCTTTTTTTCCTTAATCAGAGCCTCAATATTTCTTGAGAACCAAGATTCCCTATACTTGTTATCTTTACCTTTTATTCTAACAGGCACATACAAACCTTGTACTCTCAAAATTTCACCTTTGAAGTCTTCCCTCATACCAAGTACTCTACCCCTTTGCTAGAAAACTGCCTGTCCCAAGCCACATTTACCGGATAATTTCTGATACCATCAAAAGTGGCCTTTCTCCAACTTAAAATCTCAACCTGCAGATCAGACCTATCTTTCTGCAGAAATGCAGGTGTAGGCCATCTACTCCATTATTCATTGTCAAAATAAATTTTCTACTTTGACGATATTTTCCTGCATTTTTTTTTTATCTCTGATTTGACTGAACTCAAAGACTGGACTCCCACAGCCCTTTAAGGAATCTTGACTCTCGGTATGACAAGGGTTTCATGTCAGCTCAGTTCTAAACTGCCTACCTTTGATTCGGAGTTGTGACTCCTAGTTCTAGACTCCTCATCAAAGGAAACATCCTCGCCTCTATCGAGTCTGTTGTGTCCCTTGAAAACATTATAAGCTTTGATAAGATCTCTTTTCATCCTTCCAAACTCTAGAGGATAGGCAGGTGCACAGCAGGTAGTATAACACAGTTTGCAGGTGCCAGTGACCTGTATTCGATTCTGCCACATCTCTAAGGAGATTGTAGGTTCGATGGCGGCCACCTGGCTTTCCTCCCTGTGCTCTGGATCCTCCCACATTCCAAAGATGCGTGGGCTAGTGAGTTAATTGGCCAGATGGACGTAATTGGGCTGCACTGGATCATTCAAGCAGAAAAGGCTGCATCTCTAAATAAATATATAAATACAGTTTCTTGTCTTTTGGCAATCTCACCATCCCCAGTGTTACATACCTTGTGGGTATCTTGCGACTGTCTTATGACCATGATGTAATTGAGTATCTTGCGAGCATGATGTAATGGTCTTGTGATGGTGGTGTGATGTAATTTTCCCACCAGTGTGAGGTCACATGATGACATGTTCTCAACAGGTATATAACGGGAAACCCCTGTAGTTACACAGTTGATTCATTGTTTATCAGTTACTCTGTTATGCTGCGTATTTGTCTCATGATGCAGTTTTGTTTTAAAATGGAGTTTTACTTTCTATTGTAAGTCTAGTATTGGAGAGTGAAGACCTTACTAAAGTATGAGAACCTGAAGAACTGAGTAAAGTTGGTGTCATTTGGCGGTTTCATAAAGGATAAACCTTATTGAATCTTCGTTCAAAAATAGAGACCTGCATCTGAGATAACCCAAGTAATATCAGGAAGACTTGTGCAGTGTTCATTCGCCAGGAAAAGGTCAGTTCCTTTAAGCCGTTTTATTTCCTTCATCGTGAATCCTTTGGACGGAATCAACAGTAATGTCACGTCTTCAAAGAAATCCTTTTCCAGAGAAGTTTGTTCTTATTGACTGTGTAAATCACTTGGACTTCCAAATTTACCATTTTAAGATTGTGTTTGAATTTACCACTTTAAGAACTGTTCCAGAGTTGCCATACAGCAGTTAATTTCTGGTTAAGTTAGTCGTTTGAATACTTTTTGCTATTGTTGAGCGGAGTTTAATAAACGTTTATGTTTGTTTATAAAACTTGACTCAATTCTATATTCATTGTTGCTGGTCACGTGACACCAGAAACAACCAAGTGAATTTGTGCTGCTCATCTTCTATGGCATGTTTTCGTCGGCAATAAAGACTGTAGGCAATTCCCTTGCTGTGGTCTCACCAAGGGCCTATACAGTGGTAAAAATACCTGTATACAATTCCATTGATGAAGTCTCACCAAGGGTCTATACAATGGTAAAAATGACTGTATACAACTCCATTGTTGTGTTCTCACCAAAGGTCTATACGATGATAAAAATGACTGTATACAATTCCATTGACGAGGTCTCACCTAGGGCCTCTACAACTGTAATGACAACACCTTGCTGCTGTGTTCAAATCCACTCTGATACAGGCTATCATACCAGTTTTATCTCTTAATCACTTGTTGTACATGCATGTAGACTTTCTCTGCCTTGTGTATATCAGCACTATCCAATCTCATCTATTTTAAAGAATTCTTCTCTTTCACTAGACAACACATTTTTTCAAAATGTCTTTTTTTCCTGCTGGTTGCCCCATTGTCATTAAAGGCAGCAATGAATGTCCTTCATCTCTACCTGTCCAAACCATTATACCCAGATAGAGAAGGATTCCTCATTGCTTTTTCCATAGCAGTTTTTTAACCAGTTGGTGTTGTTAGCCCCGACCTGAACCCCCGACCCTGGAGGATTGATGGACCACTCTTAGTCTGACCTCTACCCTTTGACCTGTTTGGCATGGGTGACCTGACCAAGAGCCAAAGTACATGGCCCTGACTCCAGCAACATAACTGTCCAGGTCACTGAGGCACACATGCCTCCAAACCACAACGAAGTTGTGGTCCTCTTGGAGGTGGAAAATGTTGCTCCATCAGAAATTTTTTTGAGCACTTGGAGTGAACACAAATATTATTTCAGACTATTTCTATCATGTACGAATTCGAAGAAAGAAGAAATTAACTTTTATTGACTATAATGCGTTTAATTTCATAAAGATGCTGACTCTTTGCAATAGTTCAACTAAGCTAAAAATGCTTTTTTGATTATTTTCATTTGTATTCAGTATCTGAGGCTTCTCGCTTAAGTGCCCAACAATAATCAGCCTGCATTGATGGAATCCAGTTGCCCTGATATCACTTCTCCATGACTACAATGTCCTGGTGAAAGCTTTCACCGTGCTCATCACTGACAGCACCAAGATTTGCAGGGAAGAAGTCTAAATGGGAATGCAGAAAATGAATCTTTAGTGACATGTCATACTTTATGATTTTGTATGCTTGAGCTCTGTAGTTTGGTGCTCTATAGTCTCCAAGAAAATTTTCAACAACATCACTGAAAGCCTTCCATATGATTTTCTCCAGACTCACTAGAATTTCTTTGATTTGCCTGTCATTGATGATCTCTTTGATTTGTGGACCAACAAATATGCTTTCCATAATATTAACATTAGTTATTCAGGGAAACATTTGACACAGATATTAAAATCCTTCACGGAAATATTTAGCCTTTCTAAAACCCATCCCAAAATGCAGCATCCACCCTGCATAACCACGACCAGACATAGCTGGACAAGATAGAAAACATTTCAGCTTACATTGTGGGTAACATTTTAATTGACTTGAATTATGAATTGAAGTAACAAATATACAGTAGGTAAATTTTTTAAATAATGGTGCGTGGAAGGGAAATTTCATGGTGATTTTCATGATTAGCAGCCCAGATTCCATAAGATACACCCAAAAGTATTCAGGAAGCAAAATCTTTGTCTTCCAATGTTTTCTGTCGTATGCATGTGTGCATGAACTCATATTTTTTTATCACCACTTTTCCCCTGCCGAGTTCTTGCTCACTCATTTGGCTTATCTGTACTAAAACCTAAAAACCTAAATATGCCACATCCATTGCATGCTCCTTATTTATATTCCCACCATAATCAACCTTTCAAATCCAGTCTTTATATATAGGCTAAAGAACATCTTTCCCAACAACTCTGCCACTATCTGTCCTGACACTCTGGTTCCTATCACCCTGCAACTCTAGTTTAAATTCCGCCTCCCCCCCCCCCAATGCAACATCAGCAAACCTTTATGCAGGGATATTAGTCCTCTTCCAGCTCAGGTGCAGACCGTCCTGTCTGTGCAGGTCCTGTTGCTTTGTTCTGCAAAGCAGGCTTCTACTCTGCATTTGGTTCATCCAATGAAGGGCAGATCATTGAATGTGGTGGTGTTTTTCAGGCTTGAAAGATACTTCCTCAATCTGTCTGGTATACTTTTCCAATAACAAATCTTAGAGTACAGTGCCCACTTCTGGAATAGACTGTGAGGTACTCAAAGCAGCCAGCAAGAGTTTCAGTAGTTCTCAAAAACTGGGAATGTTAGGAGAGAATATTGACATTGGTTCATGTATCCTACAGTGCAATGGAAGGATTTCAGAGTGACAGCATTGATGTCCTTACAATGGAGAACAGAAGCAGCCTGGATCTCCTGGTTGTTAGCCATTTTAATTCTCCTCCCCTTTCCAACACTGACATATCTGCTCAAAGCACCCCAAACCCCCTCCCTACTGCCAAGATGAGGTTATGTGCAAGTTAATGGAACATCTCATATTCCACCTGAGTAGCCTAGAACCTGGCAGCATGTGCATTGAATTTTCCAACTTCTGGTAAACGACTCCCCTACTGTCCCTCTTCTCTTTCCCTGATCTACCTAGTCCACATCACTGTGTCCCTTTTCCTACCCCCACCCTGTCCATTTGCCCATCACCTGCACAGTCCTCCCACTGGTTCCCTCACCCACCACTCCCAAGTGGCCCCCCTCCCGCCTTTAATTCTATGATCTATCTTCTTCTCCCATCAGATCCACCAACTTCTCAGCCAGTACCTAGTCCATGTCACTATGTTTCAGCCATTTTCCACTTCTACATACCACCACCCTTATTTCCATGTACACCTCAACCATCTGCCAACCACCATGCCCTCAATGGATCCGCCTGTCATCTTCCAGCTCTTGCTCCACCTCTTCCCTTTGCCTTAAAAAAATAAAATCATCTTTTCCTTTACATATCTCGGGTCAATGTTACTGAATATTTAAGATGTTCTGATTTGTCGATAAATAAATGTAACTGATAATTTTGAAATCTCTGGGATAATAAAAATTCAAGAAAAGTAGTCAAAGACTTTGAAATATAAGCAAAAAAGTGCTGATGAAGGTTGATACTCATTGGATTTGAGGGTTCAGAGACATGATGAGGGGCAGGAATTGCTGTATATTATTAGGTAAAAGCACAGGTACCTTATTTTGGGTGGCAGGGTGGAGATACTGTATGTTTCTACCAAAGGAGGTGTAAGGCATGTCTTCCCTCTGCTAGCCTGCAGGTCACCCTTGAGCAAGGTGTAGCACCTGCTTGGACCCTGATCAGAGTCACATGAGGCCATGGAAGTAGGTGGTGGACGGTCGCATGAGCAGCTGGTGCATATCATAATTCTGGTTATGTGACCACTGATACCAGGCAGACAATTTCTAAAGAGTATTGATAATGGCTGGGGTTACCCATCTTTTAAAGACACAACCCAGAAGAAGGCAATGACAAACCACTTCCGTAGAAAAATTTGCCAAGAACAGTAATGGTCATAGAAAGACCATAATTGCCTATGTCATTTGACATGGTATATAACGAAGGAATGCCTTCAAAGAAATACAATAGAATCAATGAAATACTACACAGATATATTTGGGAGGAGGAGAAGAGGGAGGTGCAATGCAGCGCGCGCGGCCTCTCTGGTGAATGATATCTGTAATCTGTCAAGTAGGGTACCGTGCACAATTCTGATTTGATGGAGACAGATGTGAGAGTACGGAGGAACATCTGGAGAAACGTCTGAAATACCTGCTTCGCTGCTGCTGTTAGTATGTGGAAACCGGAATCTCTGGAGCAGGAGGCCCCGATCCTCGGCTTTGCTTGTTTCGGCGACCGAGGCTAGGTCAAAGGCGCTCGGCAGAGGATGGCGCTCAGGAGGGGCTGGTTGGAGGCTCGAAGTTTTCGGATGGACGGACTCGGTGTCAGCTGTGGTCGGCTGCTTCCAAGGCATCAGCAGCTGTCGGTGCCTTGGAGGTTTATGGCAGGGAGTTTCTTCCTTTTGCCGCCTGTTATCGGGGACTCGGGAGTCGATCGACTCAGGACTTTGAGACATTTTTTTACCGTGCCCATGGTCTGCTCTTCATCAAACTATGGTATTGTTTTGCACTGCTGTAACTGTATGTTATAATTATGTGGTTCTGTTAGTGTTAGTCTTTGGTTTGTCCTGTTTTCTGTGATATCACTCTGGAGGAACATTGTATCATTTCTTAATGCATGTATGCATTTCTAAATGACAATAAAAGAGGACTGAGTGTTCTCATAATCTAAAAAAAAAGAGATACAGTAGAATCAATGAAATACTACACACAAACAAAGAAATACAATAGAATCAATGAAATTCTGAAATCCAAAAAGCTCCAAAAACCAAAGCTATTTTCGCCAACAGTTGTGACGTGGCAGCACTAGCAGAGGTATCCAGACGTCAGTTGTGGCTCAGCGCTCGTACTGGTTACACGTGTATTTGCTGTTTGCTGATATTTTGTGTTCACTGTTGACTTTGTGTTTAATTTCACTGTGAAAATGTCAAAAAGAGCTGCAGATACCCCTATGGGTAACAATGAGAAAAAGAGAAGGAATCTTCTCTCTCAATAATGCAGAAAGTGGAGTTATTGCAGAAGCTTGATCGTGGTGTGTCTGTGCGGCATCTTACTGAAGAAAATAGTGTCGGAACTACCACTGAATATGATTTAAATAAACAGAAAGACAAGTTACTGAAGTTTTATAGTGACAGTGACGTTCTACATTTATTCCAATAAGTTAATTACCATGTGTTGGATTTGGTTTGTTTGAAGCTGTATATTTTTATGTTTTATTGAATGTTTTCATTGGAAATAAAATTTTTTCTTGTCATTATTCCCTGAACAATTTGTATAACAATTATGTACATAGCATTTACATTGTAGTGGGTATTATAAGTAATCTGGAGATGATTTAAAGTATACGGGCGGATGTGCATAGGTTTGGTGTGCCGCCAGGTCTTAAAGTCCACCACACTGAGCCAGGTTAAATAAGGGACCTGAGCATACATGTTTTTTGGTATTGGAGGGAGTGGGGTCTGAAATCCAAAAAATTCTGAATTCCAAAATGCAACTGGCCCCAAGGATTTTGGATAAGGGATTGTGGACCTGTACTACACACAAACAAAGAAATACAATATAATCGATGAGATACTACACAGAAACAAACAAATACAGTAGAATCAATGCAATACTACACACAAATGATACAATAGAATCAATGAAGTACTGCACACAAACAAAGGAGTACAATAGAATCAATGAAATACTACACACAAAAAATACAATAGAATCAATGAAATGCTACACACAAACAAAGAAATATAATAGAATCAATGAAATACTATACACAAACAAAGACTGACAAGCAACTAATGTGCAAAATTCTGGTGCCATCTTTAGTTCCTCCCACCCATCCTTGTTTTCCCAGAGGTTTTTCCAGACCTGGCTGACGTCTTCCAGTCCATCCACAAAACAGTTCTCTTCTCCTGTCCCTTTTTTTCTTTTTCAAGGTGGCTGGGGTCCTGTCAGAGTCTGTGATCTACAGCTGCACTCAAACTACAGTTCATCACAGTGGTGGGTTCTTGCTCTCAGAACTCAGCAAGTAGCCTGGCATTCTGATGTCCCCAGGTGTGGCTTGGAACACATGTGGCTTCGGAGATCAGCCTTGTGGACGACTCGATTCCTTGCCAACATGGCTAACTGAAGCATCACAGGAAATTAAAAACATTAAGGCAGCAGTATACACTGTAGTTGAAAGAAGGCCCCTGGGCCCCTGCACTTGGATAATCTCTCTCTCTCTCTCTCTCTTGGTCCTTGAATAAGAAATGCTGCAGGTTGTAACACTGAACCAGTGAGCTGATGGTCTCCCCTCTCGTATGTTGCAGTGGGGGGGGGGTGGGGGGGAGAGAGAGAGAGAGAGAGACTGTCTGAGACGTCAAGGTGTTGGGATGGGCAGGTAATGTTTGATTGACTCCAGATCACGGTCTCCGAGGCTTTTGCTACTGCTTGCATGGTGGGTGGTGGGTGGTGGGTGGTGGGGGGGCGGTTGTGGTTGATGCTTTTGCTGGAGCAAGTGTAGGGAGGGGGAAGGGGGGCTGTTGATACTGCTGCTGCTGCTTGTGTGTAGGAAAGGAGGGGGAGAGTTCTTTGGGGTTCTAACGTTTTCTATCATTCATTGTTCAGGATTTTTTTTCTGTTTCGTGGATGTCCGCTAAGAGTAAGGATTTCAGGTTGTATACTGTATACATTCTCTGATATTAAATTGAGCCATTGAATCATTGACTATTGAAAGTTAGTAAATTGGTGGCACTAATCAGTACAAGGGGGTATGATTTAGTGGCTGCTACGGAAACATAACCATAGGGTGGAGATGGTTGGGGATTTAACATCCAAGGGCACCAGGTAATACGGAAAGATACGCAGGAAGGTAAGGGAGGTGGATAGTGCTCTTTTCTTAAGGATAATGTCAGAGCAATAGTGAGAGATGAGATAAGATATTAGGAGCGGAATATTGAATTCATCTGGGTAGAGATTAGAAGTAGTTAAAGTGAAAAAGCTCGCTGGTGGGTATTAACTACAGGCTACCAAGTAATAATATTTCATTGACATATGCAATGAACTTAGAAATATCTGATGTGTGTAAGAATGGAACAGCAATTGTCATGGGGGACTTTAAACTGCACATAAACTGAGCAAATCAATTTGGACACAATGGTTTTGAGGATGATATCATGGAATACTTCCATGATAGTTTCCTTGTTACTGTGAGGTGAGGTGAGGGCCTCTGTCAGTCAGAGTTGCATCCTAGCTACCTAGATTCATAAACCTGGGCAATACAATGTGCAGAGCAAGCTGTTGCCCACGTAGCAAGCTCCCCCTCTCCGAGCATCTGATGAACCCAAAGGAACGGTAGAGACCGATACAGTTTGGTACCAGCAGCATCACAGGAGTTGCCAGTCAGCATTGAACTCAATGTAGGACTGCCTTAGGGATTTCAGCTCCAATTTTTTCCCTCTGGGTTTACTACAGAAGGCTTTCCCATGAGTGGGTATAGCCACAAGGCAGCGGATGTTTGAGATCAGAGTTTACCTTCTCCTAGATAAGCTGTCAACCACAGCTGATGATCCCCACCTGCCCGAAGTGACTGGTTTTAAGGTTTTCCCTTGTTATTGTACCTACAAGGGAATATGTTATCTTATTCTGGTCTGGTGCATTGAGACAGGTAAAATGAATGATCTTGTAGTTAAGGATCCTTTTGGAAAGAGTGATCACAGTATGATTGAATTTCTCATACAAATGGATTGTGCAGCAGTTTGATCTAAAACCAATGTATTCTGCCTAAACAAGGGGGAATATAATTGAGTGAGGAGTTGGCCAGCGTAGACTGGAAACATGGTGGGTGGGACATATACGGAACAGTAAAAGACTTTCAAAGAGATTTTTCAGTGGCCAGCAAAAGCAGATTCCTGTTAAAAGCAAGGACAGTGAAGGTAGAGACAGCCAGTCTTGGATAACAAAGGAAATAAAGGCATCGATTTCAAAGCTTATGCATAAAAGTCACCAAGTGTGGAGAAAAATGGAAGATTAGGAAACTTTAAAAAGCAATAAAGAGCCACAAAGCAAACAATAAGGAAAGAGGAGATAGGTTACGAAAATAAACTAGCATAACCTGTAAAACCAGATAGAAGAAGTTGTTATAGTTATGTAATACCAAAAAGTCAGAGCTTGAATTCATGGTGCCATTACTTGAGGTGAGTAGCACCAGTTTTGAAAAGCAAATAGGTCCTGTCAGGATTTCTGCTTGAGGTTGCTTATGTAATTAGGCATATGGCCATGGGGCAATGAAAAGAAGTCAGGTTTAAGTGGAGCAGTCATGGTTGGAGTGGACAAAATTAGAGTGGGGAACTGAGGCTTTGGCTCAAGAGGCTTCAATAAGAGAGGTGAAGAATAAGTTGCGGTTTCAGTCAAATTTTTATTTCTTTCTTTATTAGTGCTTTTCTAGAGTACTGAGATTACAGCACAGGGTAGTGGTATGCTCCTCATGCAATTCCATTGAAACAGCAATTTCAGCTGCTCTTGTAAATGTAAACAACAGGTAAAAAACGAAAGGTCTCGGCCTGGAACGTCGACTGCACCTCTTCCTACAGATGCTGCTTGGCCTGCTGCGTTCACCAGCAACTTTGATGTGTGTTGCTTGTAAATGTAAGTTGTGTTTCAATTCATAACTGTTTTTGAATAATTTCTTGTAAAATTTCATAAACTAGGTGATCTCCTTGTGTATCACTGAGTCCTTTACCAAACTGACAATGCTCAGACAATCGCTTCAATTCAGCCATGTATGTTGAAGTTGTCTCCCCTTCTTCTTCAATCCACTTATGAAACTTGAAGCGTTCTGCAATCAACAATAACTTCAGTTCTAAATGTTCCTGCATTACTTTGACAATATCAGCAAAGCTCATTTCTGCTGATTTGGTTGGAGCAGTCAAACTCAAAAGCAAACTATGACTTTAAAAACAATGCACTTAAGAAAATTGGTACTTGTTCCTCAATTGATATTTAATTTGCTTCAAATTGTTGCTAAATTAGCTCAGTTCAAGTTATATTTTGTGTAATCAAACTTGCCTATTTTTCTGACATAGTCAGCCATTTCTGTTTTTGTAATATGCTGTATAAACAAGATTACTTAGATAGTTTTGAAATATTAATTACACAACAGGCAGGTAGTTGTGTGACTGTCAGGAGAGGGAAAGGGATAGGCAGCCAGTGCAGTCTACATCTGTGGCCATTTCCCTCAATAACAAGTATACCACTTTGGATACTGTTGGGGGTGGGGGCTAGGGAAACAACCTACCTGCGAAAACCTACAGCGACCACATCTCTGGCGCAAAATCTAGCTCAGTGGCTCAGAAGGGAAAAGAGGGAGAAGGGGAAAGCGATGGTGTTAGGGGATTCAGTAGCTAGGGAAACAGACAGAAGGTTCTAGGCACGTGAAAAGAACTACTGGATGGTCTGTTGCCTCCTAGGTCAGAACATCTCAGATCTGGTCCATAGCATTCCTAAACGGAAGGGTTAGCAGCTAGATGTTGTGATACACATTGCTACAAAAAGCATAGCTATCAAAAGCAATACAGTTCTGAAGGGTGAATATTTGGAGCTAAGCAGAAAGCTGAAAAGTAGGACCTTAATTAGGGGTAGTATCTTCTGGATTGCTGCCTTTGCAATGTGCCAGTGAGGGTAAGAGTAGGTAATATACCTGATGAATGTGTAGGTGAAGAATTGGTGCAGTGGGAAGGTTTTCAGACTTGTGGAACTTTGGGAACTCTTCTGAAGAAGGTGTGACTTGTACAAAAGGAATAAGTTACACCTGAAATTGAGGGAACCAATATTCTTTGCTGGCAGATTTGCTAGAGCAGTTGGAGAGGGTTTAAATACTTTGTCAGGGAGATTAGAAACAGAATGATAGATCAGAGGATGGAGCTGTCGGTGTAAAGGTAGATGCAATGAGTAAAGAAACAATGAAGAAGGATAGGTAGTGGATATGGTATAATTTCAATCAGTTGGATGGGTTGAAATGTTTCTACTTTAATGTGAGAATTATCGGGAACAAGAGTGATGAACATAGAATGTAGATCAGTATATGGAACCATGATGTTGTAGCCATCACGGAGACTTGGCTGTTATGAAGGCAGGAATAGTTGCAGATGTTCTGGGGTTTAGATGTTTCTAAAGGGACAAAGAGAGAGGTAGAAGAGATGGGGTAGTGGCAGTGCTAATCAGAAGTAGTATCACAGCTGCCAAAAGTGAGGATGTCATGGAGGGATTGTCTCCTGATTCATTGTGGGTTGAAGTCAGAAACAGGAAAGGATCAATCACTCTATTGAGAGAATTCTATAGACTCCCCATAAGCAACAAAGACAATAAGGAGCAGATCGGGAAGCAGATTTTGAAAGTTGCAAAAATAACAGAGCTGTTGTCATGAGTGACTTCAGCCTCCCTAATATTGATTGGCACCTGCTTAATGCAAAAGGTTTAGAAGGGGCAGAATTTGTCAGATGTGTCCTTGAAGAATTTTTGACACAATCTGTGGAGAAGCTGACTAGAAGTGAGGCCATACCGTACCTAGAATTAGGGAATGAATTAGATTGGGTGAAGATCTCTCGATGGATGACAACTTCAGAGACAGTGACTGCAGCTGCCTGATATTTAGATAGGGATAGGGATGAAGCAGGCAGTAGCCTTGGATAGGGATAGAAGCAGAAAGTAAGGAAAGGCATTTATTGAAAAACATGAATTATGATGCTAGGAGGCAGGATATTGGGAGCATGTATTGGAATGGATGTACTCAGGGAAATGCACAGTGGAAATCTGGAGGTTGTTTAGTAAGCACTTGTATGGGGTTCTGGATAGATCTGTCCCACTGAGACAGACAAACAGTGGTAGGGTGAAGAATCCATGGCTGACATGAGATCTGGAACATCTAGTCAAGAGCAAGAAAGAAGCATACTTAACTTTTAGGAAGCAAGGATCAGACAGGATTGTTGAGAAATATAAGGTAGCCTGGAAGAAGCTTAACAGGGGAATTAGGAGAGCTACAGCGAACATGAGAAGGCTGTGGTGAGTAGGATTTAGGAAATGCCCAAGGCATTCCACACACATGTGAAGAACAGAAGAATAGGACCAATCAGGGATAAAAAGGAATGTGCCTGGAGTTGGAGGAGATAGGGAAGGTCCTCAATGAATATCATTGAGAGGGACCCTGACAGCATAAAACAGGCTGATATGATGAAACATACTTAAGTTAAGAAAAAAAATGCACTGTAATTAAAAAAAACATTTGGATAGAGAAGTCCCCAGGACTGGATGGGATAGACGCAGGTTATTACAGGAAGCAAGAGAAAAGATTGCTGTGCTTTCAGTGATGATCTTTGCATCCTCACTGGCTACAGGTATTGTACCAGAAGATTGGAGGGTATTAAATGTCGTTCCTTTGTTCAAGAAAAGTAATAGAGATAATCCTGGGAATTACACGCCAGTGAGTCTTACATCAGAGGTGGGCAAACTATTGGAGACAGGAATTATGAGCACTTGGAGAAGCATAGTCTGTTTAGGAATATACAGCATGTCTTTGTGAGGGGCAGGTCATGCCTTCAAGGAAGTGACAGAACAAATTGAAGATAGAGCAGTGGGTATGGTGTGTATGAAATTTAGTTTTGACAAGGTTCCCCTTGGATTGTTCTTTCATAAAGTCAGAATGCATGGGATCCAGGGAAACTCAGAATTGACTTGTCCCCAGAGGCAGAGGATAGATAAAGAGTATTCTGCCTGGAGCTTGGTGACCAGTGGTGTTCCACAGGGATCTCTTCTGAAACCTCTGCTCTTTGTGTGGAAGTGTGGGTTAATAAGTTTGTGGATGACAGAAAGGTTGGTGGTGCTGTGGATAGTGTAAACAGCTGCTGTAGGTTACACCAGGACATTGATCAGTAAGAGAGCTGGGCTGAGAAGTGGCAGACGGATTTCAATCTGAAGAAGTGTGAAGTAATGCATTTTGGAAGTCGAACTTGAAGGCCGGGAACAGTGTTAGTGGCAGGACTTATAGCAGTGTGGATGATCAGAGGAGTCTTGAGATCTATTTCCATAAATTCCTTAAATTTGCTTCACAAGATGACATGGTGGTTAAGAAGGTGTAAGTTGTTTTGGCCTCCATTAGTTGGAGGAATGAATTCAAGAGCCATGCAGTAATGTTGCAGCTCTATAAAACTCTGGTTAGACTATACATGGAGTGCTACTGTTCAATTCTGGTCACCTGATTCTAGAAAGGATGTACAAGCTTTAGAGAAGGTGCAGAGGAAACTTAACAGGGTGCTTCCCGGATTAGAGAGCATGTCTTATGATGATATACTGAGTGAGCTAGCGCTTTTCTCTTTGGAGCAGAGGAGGATGAGAGGTGACTCGATAGAGGTGTACAAGACAATAAGATGCATAGATAGAGTGGACAGCCAGCACATTTTCCCCAGGGGGGAAATGGCTAATACAAGAGGGCATTATTTTAAGGTGATTAGAAGAAAGTATAGGGGATGCCAAAGATAGCTTTTTTAGAGTGGTGTATAAGTGGAACATGCTGTCAGAGATAGTGATAGAGGCAGATGCATTAGAGACAGTGAAGAGACTCTTAGGCAGGCACATGAATGAAAGAAAAATGGAGGGCCATTGAGGAAGGAAGAGCTAAATTCATTTTCAAGGAGGTTAAAAAAAGTTAGCACATTGTGGGTTAAATGACCTGTACTGTGCTTCAATGTTCTGAAAAAAAGTGGATAAAATGAATGAACATAGGTCCCTTTGAAGATAAGAAGGAATTAATATTGGGTAATGTGGAAATGGCCAAGGCTTTAAACAACTATCTTGTGTCGGTTTTCACAGTGGAGGCCATGGCATGTCTAAAGTGTCAAAGAGATGTTATGGAAGTGATGGGAAGTAAAGACATCTGTAAGGAGACAGTACTGAGCGAGTTTGTGGGCTTACCGGTAGACAAGTACCCTGGTCCTGATGGAACTGAAAGAAATAGCGGAATTTATAGTAGATGTGCCTGTGGTAAGTTATCAAAATTCTCTGGGCCAAGGGGATTGGAAGATAACAAATGTCAGACTGTTGTTTAAAAAAAAAGTCAGGCAACTATAGGCCAGTTAGCTTATCTTCCGTAGCTCGAAAATGCTTGAAGCTATTATTGTCAAAGAAATAGCACGGCATCTGGACAGAAATGTTTTATTTCAGGCAGACACAGCATGGATTCAAGAAGAGTTGGTCCGGTTTGACAAACTTCGAGGATATAACAAGCACAGTGGATAAAGGAGAACAGGTGGATGCTGTATAGTTGGATTTCTAGGAGGCATTTGATAAGGTGCTGCATGAAAGTCTATCTGAAAGATAAGGATGTGTGGAGTTAGGGGTAATGTATTAGCACAATATAGAATTGGCTAACCAATAGAAGCAGAGAAGTGGAATAAGTGTGTGTTTCTCTGGTTGGCAATCAGTGGTAAGCTGAATGCCACAGGGGTCAGCGTTCAGTCCGTATATATTAATGAGAGACATGGGATAAATGGGTGTGTCTCTGGTTGGCAATCAGTGCCTAGCAGAGTGCCAAAGGGGTCAGTGCTGGGCCTGTATCTGGTCATCACATACTTTAGCGATTCGGAACAGTATGCTGATGACACTAAATTAAGTGGAAAAGCAAATTGTGCAGAGAAATCAAAGGTAACTTAAGTCATTTGCAGGGATCTGGCAGATGGAGTACAATGTTGGTAAATGTGAGGTCATCTTCTTTGGAAGCAAAAATAGAAGATCAGGTTATTATCTAAAAAGTAAAAGATTATAGCATGCTATTGTGCAGACGGACTTGGGAATCTTTGTTCATGAATCACAAAAAATTGCATGTGCAACAGGTTATCAAGAAGGCAAATGGAATGTTGGCCTTCATTGTTAGAGGAACTGAATTTAAGAGCAGGAAGGATATGCTGCAACTGAAGAGGGTATTGGTGAGGCTGCACCTGGAGTACTGTGTGCATTTCTAGTCTCATTTGAGAAAAAGCTTCAGAGGTGGTGCAGAGGAGGTTCATCCGGTTGATTCTGGAGACGAGGGGAATTAGCCCATGAGGAGAGAATGAGTTACCTGTAATTCAGAAGAATGAAGGAATCTTATTGAAATGTATAAGTTTATAAAAGGGATAGATAAGATAGAGGCAGGCAAATTGTTTCCACTTGTAGCTGAGAGTAGAGGAAACTAGGAGATGTTGCCTCAAGATTTGGGGAGTTGAGTTAGGACTACGATAAGAAGGAACTGCATTTCCCAGAGTTTAGAAAATCCGTAGAATTATCAGTCGAGGGAAGCAGTAGAGGTTACCTCATTAAACATATGCAAGATATATTTAAATATATTTTTACATAGTAGGGAAATTAAGGATTATGGAGGTGGAGTTGAGTGCAGTCATGACATTATTGAATGGTGGAGCAGGCTTAATGCGCTAAATGGGCTACTTCTACTCCTATTTCTTATTGCGATACAAAGCAGAATTGCCCTGCTGGCCCTTCGAGCCACGCCGCTCAACAATCCCTCGATTCAGTCCTAGTCTAATCACAGGACAATTTACAATGACCAACCAGCATGTCTTTGGTCTGTGGGAGGAAACCGGAGCACCCGGTGGAAACCTACATGGACACGAGGAGAATGGACAAACCCCATTCAGACCAGATAACTTAACTCTCATGAAATATATATTCTATCCATTACTGTCTGATATCACTTCATCTTTTCATTTGGTATAACTTTCAATCATCTGCTTCCTGAAGCAATTAAAGATGAAGCTCGTGAAATAAGCAGTGACGGAAATTGAACTTGGGTCGTCTGTACTGTAAAGTGTTGCGCTAACCGCTACACTACCGTGCTGCCCCATTATGCTGTTACCACACATGGAGTATCATGAGCAAATCTGGGTAGTGCACCTTTTCAAAGTATGTTTTTTTTTGCAAAGAGGGCAGGGGCGGCGCTAAGGTGGTGCGAGCTGGTGCTATAGCACCAGCAGAAATTACAATAGCAACACCATAGCACCACCAAGAAATTAACTGAAATTTGTCCACTCAACACTTCTGCTTATTTGTCCATTGTCAATGTCTTGCCGTTGCTGTCCTCAGGTCAGTTAAGCTGATCTAATATCAGTTAAGGTGGTGATGTCACACACTCTCACTTACTCGAGAGATTGATAGTATACATCCAGGCGCAGATCCATGGTCTCGCGAGATTCATGGGTCACACACACACACACACACACACACTCACTTTGTGCTTTTACAAGCTAGCATGGGCCTGGCACGTGCATTATTTTGGCCGGCTTGAAAAATGGATCGAGTTTTAATGAGAAAACGACTTCATCCAGAGGAATCTGTGGTGTCTCAGCCCGAGCCTGTCGTAATTGAAAGTGACATGCAGAAAGAAGTAAGTGGGGATGAGGATGACAGCAGTTCATTGAAGGAGTGTGAGGGCGAAGTAGAGGAACAAGAAATGGAGCAGGATTCGGAAGAGAACATGGATGAAGCTGCTCTTAGTGCTAGTGGGAATACTGTTAGCGATGTTAGCCAGCAGCCTGAGGAAGGACCCCGTCGGCCAGCATTGAAAAAGTACCCTTTGCTGCTCGCAACAGTTTGGCAAACAGCAAAGAAGTTTTATTCGTGGCTGGTTTGACTGGCTGGAATATTCGATCACACGCAGGCATTTCCTGTGTGGAGGATATGGTTTCCATTCTGAGTCTACCTTCACTGTCACCGGTTACCGCAACTGGCGGAAAGCTACAACAGCTTTCATAACCCACCGTGTAAGTGCAGCTCATAAGTTTGCTATGGAGGCATGGGCCGAATTCAGACTGAGAAAACAAGACGGTTCAAGATTGGGAAATATGCTTGACAAAGGACATGCAAAGATTGTCCAAGAAAGTCGTGAGTATATGAGAGCAGTGGTTGAGTCTCTATGCTTTATTGCGTGCCAAGGCATTGCCCAGCGAGGACACAGAGAGGATGATGGATCTGGCAATAGGGGAAACCTTGATGAGTTGCTCAGTGTATTTGGACAATTTGATAAGACTGTAGCTAAAAAAAATAGAGGACAATCCTGGAAATGCAAAAAAAAAACACCCATCACGATATCCAAAATGAAATTATGGGTATCATGGCAGATATGGTCAGATGTCAAACAAGTGCAGAAATCAAGGAGGCTGGACATTTTGCCATCATGGTGGATGAAAGTAAAGACTTGAGTAAAAAGGAGCAAATATCAGTGGTGGTGTGGTATTTGAATAACGAAACAGTGCTTGAAGAATTCTTGCACTTCACTCCAGCAGAAGGGTTGGACGCAGAGTCGTTTCTTAAAAGCATTAAACAGACATTCGCCTGGTGTGTTATTGATAAGAATTCGTGTATAGGTCAGTGTTATGTCGGGGCGGCAGTGATGTCCGGGTGCAATAACGGGGTACAAGAGTGGTTCAGGAAAGAGGTCCCGCAGGCATTATGTATACACTGCCATGCTCACAGACTTAACCTTGTTTTAGTGGATGTTGTGAGCAATGTACCACAAGCGGGCAGGTGAGTTTTTTGAAACTGTGCAGCTGCTTTACAACTTATTTTCAAACTCTGTTGCCCACGACCTTTTCATGAAGAAACAGAGAGAACTGGAATCAACTGCACAGCCTGTGGAGTTGAGGAAATTGTCAGATACATGCTGGGCATGGCAGTATACAGTTTTGTGGGCTATAAGGAAATCACTCCCTGCCATTCTAGCTACACTACAGGATATTATGGGTCAACCAAATGTACGGAGGAAAATGGAGGCCAGAGCTGTAAATGGACTGATTGATGAGCAGTTTCCTTTACTTCTCACTCTGTTTGAGAATTTATTCCGAGTCACCAAGTTCATGTCAGACCAGCTACAATCTCCCAGTTTGGAGCTTTCATCCGCTGCGGACTTGGCTCAGTCTGTTATTGATGCACTCTCAGCAAAACGGGGGGAGGAATCATGGAGTGAAATTCAGGCAAGAGCTTGGGACCTATGCATTAAGGCCGATATACAGAGCAGACCACATGAAAGGAGACAGGCCCAGCTACCCCACTGTCTACATGATTTTGTTGTTGAGGCCTAAACTGAACGCACACCTGTCACGTCCTCTGATGACCTTTGCAAGCATTGTTTCTATCCGGTTATAGACAGACTTCTGTCTGAAATGAAAAGATGGTTCTTAATTGAGACTGGGGGTGTTCTATAGACAATAGACAATAGACAATAGGAGCAGAAGTAGACCATTCGGCCCTTTGAGCCTGCACCGACATTCTGAGATAATGGCTGATCATCTTCTATCAATACCCGGTTCCTGCCTTGTCCCCATAACCCTTGATTCCCCTATCCATAAGATACCTATCTAGCTCCTTCTTGAAAGCATCCAGAGAATTGGCCTCCACTGCCTTCTGAGGCAGCGCGTTCCACACCTCCACAACTCTCTGGGAGGAGAAGTTCCTCCTCAACTCTGTCCTCAATGACCTACCCCTTATTCTTAAACCATGCCCTCTGGTACTGGACTCTCCCAGCATCAGGAACATATTTCCTGCCTCTATCTTGTCCAATCCCTTAATAATCTTATATGTCTCAATCAGATCCCCCGTCAATCTCCTTATTTCCAGCCTGTACAAGCTCAGTCTCTCTAACCTCTCTGTGTAAGACAGTCCGGACATCCCAGGAATTAACCTAGGGAACCTACGCTGCACCTCCTCCACAGCCAAGATGTTCTTCCTTAACCCTGGAGACCAAAACTGCACACAATACTCCAGGTGTGGTCTCACCAGGGCCCTGTACAAATGCAAAGGGATTTCCTTGCTCTTGTACTCAATTCCCTTTGTAATAAAGGCCAACATTCCATTAGCCTTCTTCACTGCCTGCTGCACTTGCTCATTCACCTTCAGAGACTGATGAACAAGTACTCCTAGATCTCTTTGTATTTCACCCTAACTAACTCCACACCATTCAGATAATAATCTGCCTTCCTGTTCTTGATCCCAAAGTGAATAACCTCATACTTATTCACATTAAAAGCCATCTGCCAAGTTTCTACCCACTCACCCAGCCCATCCAAGTCACCTTGAATTCTCCTAACATCCTCATCACATGTCACACTGCCACCCAGTTTAGTATCATCAGCGAACTTACTGATGTTATTCACAATGCCTTCCTCTAAGTCATTGACGTAAATCGAAAACAGCTGTGGTCCCAATACCGAGCCCTGTGGCACCCCACTAGTTACCACCTGCCATTCCAAGAAACACCAATTCACTGCTACCCTTTGCTTTCTATCTGCCAACCAGTTTTCTATCCATGTCAATATCCTCCCCCCAATGCCATGAGCTCTGATTTTACCCAACAATCTCCTATGTGGTACCTTATCAAATGCCTTCTGAAAGTCAAGGTACACCACACCCACTGGATCTTCCACGTCTATCTTCCTGGTTACATCCTCAAAAAACTCCAATAGATTAGTCAAGCATGATTGCCCTTGGTAAACCCATGCTGGCTCGGCCCAATCCTATCACTGCTATCAAGATATGCCGCTATTTCATCTTTAATAATGGACTCTAGCATTTTCCCCACTACTGATGTTAGGCTAACAGGGCGATAGTTCTCTGTTTTCTCTCTCCCTCCTTTCTTAAAAAGTGGAATAACATTAGCCATTTGCCAATCCTCAGGAACTGATCCTGAATCTAAGGAACATTGGAAAATGATCACCAATGCATCTGCAATTTCCAGAGCCACCTCCTTTAGTACCCTAGGATGCAGACCATCTGGACCTGGGGATTTGTTAGTCTTCAGTCCCATCAGTCTACTCATCACCGTTTCCTTCCTGATGTCAATCTGTTTCAGTTCCTCTGTTACCCTATGTCCTTGGCCCATCCATACATCTGGGAGATTGCTTGTGTCTTCCCTAGTGAAGACAGATCCAAAGTACTTATTAAATTCGTCTGCCATTTCTCTGTTTCCCATAACAATTTCAACATTGTTCTTAACTATCTTCCTTCTCTTCACATACCTAAAAAAACTTTTGCTATCCTCCTTTATATTCCTAGCTAGCTTGCATTCATACCTCAATTTTTTCTCCCCGTATTGCCTTTTTAGTTAAGTTCTGTTGCTCTTTAAAAATTTCCCAATCATCCATCTTCCCACTCACCTTAGCTCTGTTATACTTCTTCTTTTTTAATGCTATGCTATCTCTGACTTCCTTTGTCAACCACTGTGGCCACTTTCCCCCCTTTGAATCCTTCCTTCTCCGGGGGATGAACTGATTTTGCACCTTGAGCATTATTCCCAAGAATACCTGCCATTGCTGTTCCATTATCTTTTCTGCTAGGATATCCGACCAGTCAACTTTGGCCAGCTCCTCCCTCATGGCTCCATAGTCTCCTTTGTTCAACTGCAATACTGACACTTCTGATCTGCCCTTATCCCTCTCAACTTGCAGATAAAAACTTATCATATTATGCTCACTACCTCCCAATGGCTCCTTTACTTCAAGATCACATATCAAATCCTGTTCATTGCACAACACTAAATCCAGAATAGCCTTATCCCTGGTCGGCTCTCGTACGAGCTGCTCCAAAAATTCACCCCGTAGGCACTCTACAAACTCCCTTTCCTGGGGTCAAGTACCAACCTGATTTTCCCAGTTCACCTGCATGTTGAAATCCCCCATAACTACTGCGACATTTCCTTTGCCACATGCCATTGTTAACTCCCTATTCAACTTGCACCCAATATCCATGCTACTGTTTGGGAGTCTGTAGATAACAACCATTAGGGTCTTTTTGCCCTTACTGTTCCTCAGTTCTATCCACACTGACTCTACTTCTCCTGATTCTATGTCCCCCCTTGCAAGGGACTGAATCTCATTCCTCACCAACAGGGCCACCCCACCCCTGGGACTTATGTTTGGGACTCAGCATTGAGTCCCAAACATAAGTTCTTCCTAGACAAGAATTGTCTTTGGCCAATGGCCCAATACTATGGAGTGACTGAAGTGAATCTGACTGCAGAGCTACATCAGGTTCGGCGTCTGCTGGAAACAAAAGCAAGGACAGACAGTGAATAACACAGTGGAATTTCTAGCTCTAATGAGACCCGACCGCGATGCATTTATAGATTTATACAAACTAATCTGCATATCACTGACTCTACCTGTGACATCTGCCTCATGCAAATGGAGTTTCTCTTGCTTCAGACTCAAACTACTTCAGGAACAGCAGCGGCGATGCTCAGAACAGCAACTTGTCTCTGTTGGCCATAAACAGCTGGAGGACCAAAGCACTTGACATCCAGAAAATCATTGATGCTTTCGCCACCAATCACAGCAACAGACATACTGTGCTTCTCTGAAAATATCAATGGTGAGTGCAGTTGCTTTTTTTAAAAAAAATTTGGGTCAAATGCTGATTGTTATTATTATCATTTTGTGGTGGATACCCCATAGCCCTTATGTTTCCTGCAAATCCTAAAATATTACATTTACTGCTATTAAGCTTGCTTAATTTTTGCTTAGACTTCCAAGCAGTGACTCTGTTGATTTTTGTTTTAAATTCAGTAGCCGAATTAATTGAGGCATTGCATGGTCAGAGTACGATTTGTCCAACTCCTGGTAAAGCCTTGCATCTGTTGTTTGCCTTATTTGGCTTTAATAACAGTGTATCTTTTGGCATTGTCTGTCTACGTAATGCGAATAGCAGTGGATATTGTGGGTTAGTGCTGTGTTTTTCAGTTGAAAAGCATGCATTTGACGCTGATTGCGGGATTTATGCGTGATTCACGTTCTGCGCAGTGGGTCAGATGCTCTGTTGGTTTGTTTGTTTATGCTCGGTGTAGCCCAGGTTGTCTCTGATGCTGTTGACACTGTAACAGTTCACTTCTATATTAGATCTATCAATTGCTGTTGCTTGTGAATCAACAGAGGCATTTATAGTAAGCACATAATGCTTGAAACTGACTTTTGAATGCCATGCTCCTGGCCTTGCAAATACATGTTACCATACAGTACATCCCTCAGCACCATCACTGAATAATTCAGCCCCACTGTAGCACCGGCAAGAAAAAATCTCTGGCGCTGCCACTGAAAGAGGGCAATATATATTTGCCAAAATGAAACCTAACTCCATGAATTAAGTTGTGAAGTGATATCGTATCTGTTAAATAGGGGCCGTGGACAATTCTGATTTGATGGAGAATGGACATGAAAGCACAGAGGAGCATCTGGAGAAATTTCTGAAACGCCCGTTCGCTGCTGTTGTTACTGTGTGGTTGGGAATCTTTCGGAGGGTAGGCCTCAAAATCCCTGGCCTTGCCTGCTTTTGGCGACTGAGAAGGAGGTCGAATCGTTCGGACAGAGATGGTGCTCAGTACTCCGTGTCGGACAGCTGATCAGAGCTTGAAGTTTTCGGATGGCTCAGAGTCGGATTGTGGTCGGCATGGCAGAGAGAGTTTTTCCTCCTTCTCCCGTCTGCGTGAGATGTGGGACATTTGAGAAACTTTGAACTTTACTGTACTCATGGACTTCTTCATCAAGTTATGGCATTGTTGCACTGTTGTAACTATATGTTATAGTTATGTGGTTTTGTCAGTTTTTTCAGTCTTGGTCTGTCCTGTGTTTTGTGATATCACACCGGAGGAAATAATGTATCATTTCTTAATGCATGCATTACTAAATGACAATAAAAGAGGACTACGTGTCTTCATAATCTAATCTAAATATAATTGTACAAATTACCACAGCGCTTCCTAACAGTTTGAAATGTGATTTGATTGCAGTTTTTGTAATAGTAAAAGAAATGTCTCGAGTAAGAAGCTATTACATCAATTCAGTGATTCTGGAATTGGGGGATGAAATAAAAATGAGAAACAGGCCTTTCAGGAATGAAGTCAAGAAAAAATCTATTAGAAATTTGAAACTGTCCTTCATAAATGCCAAATAATGCTAGGAGAATTGTTCACTTTAAGTCTGAATTGATAGATTTCTGTTAGTTGTAGCTGTTAAGAGATATGGGGAAGAGATGGATAAATGGAAATGGGTCACCAGTCAGCCATGACCTTCTGAAATGCAGAAGAGGATGAATGACATAGCTCTGTTGCTAGATTCCTACATTTATTAGGATCTGGCATATGGTTAGCTGAGGTACATCTGTTCAGAATGTACAAGCTGATTTATCAATGTATGTGAGGGTTACATCCAAAATCGTGGACCGAAATGAAGAAGGTTAGACAATTATTTTCTGGCCCTTTGAGCTGTGCTGCCAGCAATCCCCTGTTTTAAACCTAGCCTAATCACAGGTCAATTTACAATGACCAATTATCCTACCAACTGGAATGTCTTTGGAGTGTGGGAGAAAGCTGGAGCACCTGGAGGAAACCTGTGTGGTCATGGGGTAGGGAGGGAGGGAATGCTGACTCAGAGCATGAGAGGCCTGTTTCGGCCATTTTCATGCCTTACAAGGCACAGTAGTCATGGGGAGAGCCGACAAACTTCTTGCAAGCAGCAGCAGGAAATCAATCGCGGTCACCTAAACTGTAAAGCATTGTAAGTCATTGGCAGAGTTAAGTCCGGAATTTCTCAGCAATAGTTTCGAGCAACAAACAATCTGCCAGAGGAGTTTGGTGGGTCAGACAGCCTCTGTGAAGGGAAAGGAATTGTCAGAGGAAGGGAAAGGAATTTTGGGTTCAAAACTTGCTTGAACCAAAACATTGACAGATCCAAAGCAACACATAAAAATGCTGGAGGAAATCAGCAGGTAAGGCAGCATCTATGGAAATGAATAGTCAACATTTTGTGCTGAGACCCTTCTTCAGGAAGGGGGAAGATGCCAGAATAAAAAGGTAGGGGGAAGGGGAAGGAGGCTAGCTGGAAGGTGGCAGGTGAAGCCATGTGGGTGGGAAAAATCAAGGGCTGGAGAAGATCTACTTCCCCCCACAGATGCTGCTCAACCCACTGAGTTCTGCAGCAGATTGTTTGTTTTTCCAGATTCAGGCATCTACAGTCTATTATGTTTTCACTTCTGGACCTTTATGGTGATACCGAAACCCTGAGGTAGGTGAACAATTATGTCAGGGCATGCGATATTTCCATCAAAAGAATCAGTTATGGTACAAACATATCAGAGTTCTTGGTACCTGCTATTTCTGCTAACCAGGCTTTAGGAGTTATGTTGTTTTAGTACTCAGTGCAAACTGAGATTAATCAAATCGATTCATGAGCTAAAAGGGTTAAACTGTGAAGAAAGGCTGTACAGACTGGGCTTGTGTACCTTTGAGTTTAGAAGTGCAAGGAATAAGTCAATTAAAAGAACTGAAAGGGCAGTTGGAGGGAAATTATTTCCTCGTGCTGTTATTCAAAACAAAGAACTGGGGCATAAAATAGACTTGGCTGCTCGAACATGAAGTTGGAAAAGATTTCTTCAAAGAAGAAACTGGACTAATAAGAAAATGACTTGAAGACTGGTTTGCTTTTCTTATTAGGCAGAGTGTTAAATGCTACAGAGTTTGAAAAGCAGACACCTTAAACAAAAATGCACATTAATCATGTTCTAATTGAATTGCAGCAATCATTCAAGGGGTTGACAGGTCTACCTCTGTTCCCATAATTCACTCACCCTTGTCTACCTTGTCAAATATTAATTTACCATACATGTATTTGACAGGCATGATCATTATATGCACATGTGGGCCATACTTGATATCCAATATACTTGTTATTTAATTTCTGACTCCCAGTAAGTCATGTCATCAAAACTGCCATTTTACAGAATCTAATTTACCTCAAAATATTTAGCATATAATGCTATAAATATCATTCATTTTATTTCATGATTTTTTAATTTTGTTCTGAACCAATGTTACTAATCTTCCATAGAATTAATTTCTACAGTTAATAGAGCTGTTAGGGAGTGTTTAAACTAATTTGGCAGGCGGGTAGGAACCGGAATGATAGAGTGGAGGAAGGGGAAAACAGAAATAATCTAAGATAGTGAGCAGTAAAGATGTCAGGAAAGACAGGCAGGTGATGGGGCAAATTTGTAGCCATTAGGATGAGTTACAGTGCAATAAAGTTACAGTGAAATCAAAGCGAAATGTACCTAATACTGGTCTTTAGGTGTTATACTTAAATGCACGCAGCATAAGGAATAAGGTGGATGATCTTGTCATACAGCTACAGATTGGCAGGTATGATATTGTGGCCATCACTGAGACCTGGCTAAAGGATGCATGTCTCTGGGAGCTGAATGTCCAAGGATACACGGTGTATCGGAAGGATAGGAAGGTAGGCAGAGGGGGAGGCGTGGCTTTATTGGTAAGAAATGATATTAAATCATTAGAAAGAGGTGATATAGGATCGGAAGGTGCAGAATCTTTATGGGTTGAGCTAAGGAATAGCAGGGGTAAAAGGACCCTGATGGCAGTTATTTATAGGCCTCCAAACAGCTGCAGGGATGTGGACTACAAATTACAACAGGAAATAGAAAAGGTTTGTCAGAAGGGCAGTGTTATGGTAATTGTGGGGGATTTTAACATGCGAGTGGATTGGGAAAATCAGGTCGGCACTGGATCTCAAGAGAGAGAATTTGTAGAATGTCTGTGAGATGGCTTTTTAGAACAGCTTGTTGTTGAGCCCACTAGGGGATCGGCTGTATTGGATTGGGTATTGTGTAATGAACCGGAGATGATTAGAGAGATTGAGGTGAAAGAACCCTGAAGAGGCAGTGATCATAACATGATTGAGTTCACTGTGAAATTTGAAAAAGCGAAGCCGAAATCTGATGTGTTGGTATTTCAGTGGAGTAAAGGAAATTATAGTGGTATGAGAGAGGAACTGGCCAAAGTTGACTGGAAAGGGACACTGGCGGGAAACTCCAGGTAAAGCAGCAGTGCCTGGAGTTTATGCGAGAAGTGAGGAAGGTGCAAGACAGGTACATTCCAAAAAAGAAGAAATTTTCGAATGGAAAAAGGATGCAACCATGGCTGACAAGAGAAGTCAAAGCCAAAGTTAAAGCAAAGGAGAGGGCATACAAGGAAGCAAAAATTAGTGGGAAGACAGAGGATTGGGAAGTTTTTAAAAGCTTACAAAAGGAAACTAAGGAGGTCATTAAGAGGGAAAAGATTAACTATGAATGGAAGCTAGCAAACAATATCAAAGAGGATACTAAAAGCTTTTTCAAGTATATAAAGAGTAAAAGATAGGTGAGAGTAGATATAGGACTGATAGAAAACGATGTTGGATAAATTGTAATGGGAGATAAGGAGATGGTGGAGGAACTGAAAGAGTATTTTGTATCAGTCTTCACTAAGGAAGACATCAGCAGTGTACCGGATACTCAAGGGTGGCAGGGAAGAGAAGTGTGTGCAGTCACAATTATGACAGAGAAAGTACTCAGGAAGCTGAATAGTCTAAAGGTAGATAAATCTCCCGGACCAGATGGAATGCACCTTTGTGTTCTGAAGGAAGTAGCTGTGGAGATTGCGGAGGCATTAGCAATGATCTTTCAAAAGTCGACAGATTCTGGCATGGTTCCAGAGGGCTGGAAGATTGCAAATGTCACTCCGCTATTTAAGAAGGGGGCAAGGTAGCAAAAACGAAATTATAGACCTGTTAGTTTGATATCGGTGGTTGGGAAGTTGTTGGAGTCGATTGTCAAGGATGAGGTTACAGAGTACCTCGAGGCATATGACAAGATAGGCAGAACTCAGCATGGATTCCTTAAAGGAAAATCCTGCCTGACAAACCTATTACAATTTTTTGAGGAAATTACAAGTCGGCTAGACAAGGGAGATGCAGTGGATGTTGTATATTTGGATTTTCAGAAGGGCTTTGACAACGTGCCACACATGAGGCTACTTAACAAGATAAGAGCCCATGGAATTACAGGGAAGTTACATACGTGGATAGAGCATTGGCTGATTGGCAGCAAACAGAGAATGGGAATAAAGGGATCCTATTCTGGTTGACTGCCGGTTACCAGTGGTATTCCACAGGGGTCCGTGTTGGGGCCGCTTCTTTTTACATTGTACGTCAACAATTTGGATTATGGAATAGATGTCTTTGTGGCTGAGTTTGCTGATGATACGAAGATAGGTGGAGGGGCTGGTAGTGCTGAGGAAACAGAGAGTCTGCAGAGAGACTTGGATAGATTGGAAGAATGGGCAAAGAAGTGGCAAATGAAATACAATGTTGGAAAGTGTATGGTTATGCACTTTGGCAGAAGAAATAAATGGGCAGACTATTATTTAAATGGGGGAAGAATTCAAAGTTCTGAGATGCAACAGGACTTGGGAGTCTTCGTGCACAATACCCTGAGGGTTAACCTCCAGGTTGAGTCGGTGGTGAAGAAGGCGAATGCAATGTTGGCATTCATTTCTAGAGGAATAGAGTATAGGAGCATGGATGTGATTTTGAGGCTCTATAAGGCGCTGGTGAGACCTTACTTGGAGTACTGTGGGCAGTTTTGGTCTCCTTATTTAAGAAAGGATGTGCTGACATTGGAGAGGGTACAGAGAAGATTCACTAGAATGATTCCGAGAATGAGAGGGTTAACGTATGAGCAACATTTGTCCGCTCTTGGGTTGTATTCCTTGGAGTTTAGAAGAATGAGGGGAGACCTCAAAGAAACATTTCGAATGTTGAAAGGCATGGACAGGGTAGATGTGGCAAAGTTGTTTCCCACGATGGGGGAGTCTAGTACGAGAGGGCATGAATTAAGGATTGAAGGGCACCCATTCGGAACAGAGATGCGAAGAAATTTTTTTAACCAGAGGGTGGTAAGTCTTTGAAATTTGTTGTCACGGCAGTAGAGGCCAAGTCATTGGGTGTATTTAAGCAGAGGTTGATAGGTTTCTGAGTAGCCAGGGCATCAAAGGTTATGGTGAGAAGGCGGGGGAGTGGGACTAAACAGGAGAATGGATCAGCTCATGATAAAATGGCAGAGCAGACTCGATGGGCCAAATGGCTGACTTCTGCTCCTTTGTCTTATGGTCTTATGGTCTTAATGTAAATAATTCAAAATGATAATTCACAAGTTCTTTAACATCTGTTATTTTAGTAGTAAAGTTAAAATAATATTTGTGAATGAATTTAATACAGCAATCAGATAATAAGATCAAAGCTTATGTTTTTATATGATCAACACACATCAAAGTTGCTGGTGAACGCAGCAGGCCAGGCAGCATCTCTAGGAAGAGGTACAGTCGATGTTTCAGGCCGAGACCCTTTGTCAGGACTAACTGAAGGAAGGGTGAGTAAGAGATTTGGAAGTTGGAGGGGGAGGGGGAGATCCAAAATGATAGGAGAAGACAGGAGGGGGAGGGATGGAGCCAAGAGCTGGACAGGTGATTGGCAAAAGTGGATACGAGAGGATCATGGGACAGGAGGTCCGGGAAGAAAGACAAGGAGGAGGGGGGGACCCAGAGGATGGGCAAGGGGTATATTCAGAGGGACAGAGGGAGAAAAAGGAGAGTGAGAGAAAGAATGTGTGTATAAAAATAAGTAACAGATGGGGTACAAGGGGGAGGTGGGGCATTAGCGGAAGTTAGAGAAGTCGATGTTCATGCCATCAGGTTGGAGGCTACCCAGATGGAATATAAGGTGTTGTTCCTCCAACCTGAGTGTGGCTTCATCTTTACAGTAGAGGAGGCCGTGGATAGACATGTCAGAATGGGAATGGGATGTGGAATTAAAATGTGTGGCCACTGGGAGATCCTGCTTACTCTGGCGGACAGAGCGTAGGTGTTCAGCAAAGCGGTCTCCCAGTCTGCGTCGGGTCTCGCCAATATATAAAAGGCCACATCGGGAGCACCGGACGCAGTATATCACCCCGGCCGACTCACAGGTGAAGTGTTGCCTCACCTGGAAGGACTGTCTGGGGCCCTGAATGGTGGTAAGGGAGGAAGTGTAAGGGCATGTGTAGCACTTGTTCCGCTTACACGGATAAGTGCCAGGAGGGAGATCAGTGGGGAGGGATGGGGGGGACGAATGGACAAGGGAGTTGTGTAGGGAGTGATCCCTGCGGAATGCAGAGAGAGGGAGGGAGGGAAAGATGTGCTTAGTGGTGGGATCCAGTTGGAGGTGGCGGAAGTTACGGAGAATAATATGTTGGACCCAGAGGCTGGTGGGGTGGTGGGTGAGGACCAGGGGAACCCTATTCCTAGTGGGGTGGTGGGAGGATGAAGTGAGAGCAGATGTACGTGAAATGGGGGAGATGTGTTTAAGAGCAGTGTTGATAGTGGAGGAAGGGAAGCCCCTTTCTTTAAAAAAGGAGGACATCTCCCTCGTCCTAGAATGAAAAGCCTCATCCTGAGAGCAGATGCAGCGGAGACGAAGGAATTGCGAGAAGGGGATGGCGTTTTTGCAAGAGACAGGGTGAGAAGAGGAATAGTCCAGATAGCTGTGAGAGTCATTAGGCTTATAGTAGACATCAGTGGATAAGCTGTCTCCAGAGACAGAGACAGAAAGATCTAGAAAGGGGAGGGAGGTGTCGGAAATGGACCAGGTAAACTTGAGGGCAGGGTGAAAGTTGGAGGCAAAGTTAATGAAGTCAACAAGCTCAGCATGCATGCATGAAGTAGCGCCAATGCAGTCGTCGATGTAGCGAAGGAAAAGTGGGGGACAGATACCAGAATAGACAGGGAACATAGATTGTTCCACAAGCCACCCCACCGGCCTCCAGGTCCAACATATTATTCTCCGTAACTTCCGCCACCTCCAACGGGATCCCACCACTAAGCACATCTTTCCCTCCCCCCGTCTCTCTGCTTTCCGCAGGGATTGCTCCCTACGCGACTCCCTTGTCCATTCGTCCCCCCCCATCCCTCCCCACTGATCTCCCTCCTGGCTCCATCCCTCCCCCTCCTGTCTTCTCCTATCATTTTGGATCTCCCCCTCCCCCTCCAGCTTTCAAATCCCTTACTCACTCTTCCTTCAGTTAGTCCTGATGAAGGGTCTCGGCCTGAAACGTCGACTGTACCTCTTCCTATAGATGCTGCCTGGCCTGCTGCGTTCACCAGCAACTTTGATGTGTGTTGCTTGAATTTCCAGCATCTGCAGAATTCCTGTTGTTTTTATATGATGTTTTGTTTTATTTGAACTGTCCAATTGAATTTCTATTATTCTTGTTTCAGGTTCATATTTCACATGATTAAGATATTGAGAGTTTAAGATGATACACAAGTTGTCTTTGGTGATTGATTTCCCTTAATACTCTCAAATTGATGCAATATTATTTGTATTTTCATAAATGGAGTTAATGATGCAATTTATTTATCTTTTATAAGTTATCAGTTTTCCATATTCTGACCTGAAAGAACTTCCATAAAAAGCAGGGTTGATTTATTAAATTAATTATATGACAGAGACAAGTTATTGACCAGATCTGATACTTTATATTTTTATAAGTTTGGGCAGTCAATCATCTACTAACAGATGTTCTTTAAGCATCTGTCAATAGCAAGGACCCTCGGGTTTTCTGGTGGACATCTTACTTCAGAAGTCAATACCCTGCCATTTGTATGTCATCATCACCAAGCAGGTGTTTGATCATTTGAATTACTGATAAGACATCCTTTGGGATTTATGTATTGACATCATTTTGTCACCAGTCAATATTTTGATTGACATGTGTAAGTCAATAATCAGACAACAGGTGCCGTTAGCTAACCTGTCAATAGCCCTAGAGAATTTTGCAGCTGGCTTTAAGGTAACGGGCAGTGACTAATGTTTTGGAAACACAAAAAGGTGAATAGATAATGTTTCCTAAATGGAAATGATTCATGAAGTGTAATGTTTGGAGGGCTGACAGAGCAGATACCCAGTCATTTATTCAATGGATACGGAAGTTGGGAAAGTAGCATTCTGTGAAATGGATTGCCAACTTTTTTTTAAGTCTCTAAAGGGAAGAAAAGTTTGGTAGAAAATGAAGTATGAATAACTATTGTTGAAACTAATTCACTCTGGGATGGTGCAGTATGACATGGTCTAAAATTGAGTAGAATGAAAATAGCCACTGACCAGCATTTCTCTTAGCACTTTTTCTTGATGAGAATAACTAAGCACTACGAAACACTGAGCTGGGTAAGACAGAAGAATGATATTCCATATCATGATTTGACAATTTTGCCAGCTAGACCCAATGAGCTGAAAATAAAAACTTTACTACTGAAAGATAGGGATTTGCCATGCAATATTATGCCACTTTTTGACTGAGACTTTGACAGTAAAGCAATACAGAAGTGAATAAATCTAAGCTGAAAGCCAATGCGACTCTGGAATGCAGTGGAATTAAATGGTGAGAGATCCCTCGGTTATTTGGTGGAGCATTCTCCTAATTTGATACATCTGATCTCTCTGTCCAGTGCGGTATGAAACTAGATTTCAAGAGTGTACACATGCACAGATGTCTCTCCCTGTGAGTTGGGGGCAATTCAAAACCTGCCATTTGTGTTCTGTTACTATCATCTCCCAATTTGAGACATCAAAAGTACTTAATTGGCTGTAAAATGGCCTGTAATCAGCACAAAGAGACAAATACTTTCTTTCTTTAACAGTACCAATAACAAAAGAAACATGAATCTAAAGAAGAAATAGTGATTACTACTGTCTCCTCTAAGCTGCACTGTTGCACAGTAACTGAAATGCTCACACACACATTCACACATAGCCTTTGTTGCCATGTAGCTGGAATTAGATGCAGGTAGAAAAAGTTTATGAAATGTAAAAGATTTTCTTCGTTGTATTGGTTTCATTTTACCCTTCAATTAATAAATAAAATGTGATTTTAAATTGTCATTCTAAATATTCATAGTATACTTATTACAAAGTAAAACATTTAAATTGCTGAACAGTTTTCAGGCCATGTAACAATTTCCTGCTCAGAGAAATGGTTGGTCCCTGCAACTGTAAAGAAAATAGAGGAATCATTAGTTATTAGACTCAAATGTTTTGGTGAATAAGCAACACAACTAGCCATATAACAACCATATAACAATTACAGCACAGAAACAGGACACCTCGACCCTTCTAGTCCGTGCTGAACACCTACTCTCACTAGCCCCATCGACCTGCACTCAGCCCATAACCCTCCATTCCTTTCCTGTCCATATAGCTATCCAATTTAGCTTTAAATGACAAGGCACAAGGCAACCTCTCACATTTTTCAGACGCTGCCTTTGTTTCTAATATATTTGTTGATATAAAAGGTGATGCCTATAATTCTTTTGAAACTCTTCAAATTTTATTGGTTCTTTGAAGTTATTTGAAATATTGCAAGGCCTAATCTTATGCCAATGTGCTTTGCGCACCTACCACACCCACAGTTTTGCATTACTTTAAACAAGATTGTTGCCTTTGTGCCAGAAATGGTCCGCTCTGCATTTAGCTCATGTTTGTTATTGGGTGGAAGTGCTTGAGCTACATAACTGGGGCAGAGATAAGGACTTTAACCATTCTGTTTTCCATTAGTAATAATGGTCAGGCATACATGAGTGTTGGTTTAACTTGCTGAATTAGGCAGTCTTTTTGGAACATGTATCTATAGTTACACATACTCAGACAATATCAAATTGAATGAGAAGTGAAAACCATAGCAAGATGTTGGACACAATCTTTGCATGAGTAAATGAAAATAATTTTCAAGGCAGTTGCTTTTTGTCTGATCTGTATGGGCTCCATTCAACAAAAAAAAAGCTAAATTTGTCCTAATTTTCCTTTAACATTATCCGGGTTGTAATGACCTCATTGTTTTATATATTTCAACAGGTCGAAATTAAAAGTTATTCAATAGTCTATACTAAAACACTCTTTTGAAATCCAATCCAGTTTGCATCTGCATTTTAAGTTACATGTTGAATCTGTTTTAAATGAAATATCGTGAACGAACAGTCTTTGTGGGCTATATAAATTAACATGTAATTCTGGTTAAAATCCATGACAAATGGGACCTGACGTACGTGTCATACTTTATCCGAATGATTCCATTTTGTTGTTAATGAAAAGTTGATCAGGCTTAGTTTTAAATGAGATTTTAAAGACACAAGAAGGCAGGGAAGATGTGTAGTTAACTGGAAAAAAAAGGACAATATAGGAAATCTTGCTTTCTTGGTTTACTTGATAAATATTGAGTTTCATTAATCGTTCTCTTTGATTTTTTTAGATCAGATGTTAAACTGTCTCTGATGTAAGCAGAAACCTCAAGTTAATTTCTGACCAAACGTTAAAGGAACGGTCCAAACATTTACAATCAGATCAAAAACATTCAATAAAAATCACGATGGGCAGTGTTTTTTTTTATCATCTGAGGTACTTGTAGATCATTGCATATCTGTTTTCTGGATTATTGCTGGAACCGGGACGCGCATGTACATCTTGGGCCAAGTGATGGCACGTAGATCACTCAGATTACTAAAGAAAACTTAATTTGAGTTTACTATTAACTGATTTTTTTTAAAGTAAACGCTGTAGCTTCTTATTTTATATACCGTTGTTCATGTAGTCATTCCCAGCCCAACCGCAGGCTTTGGTTCTCCGCTTGTGCGCATGCTCTTTGAGTATGAGTCTGTTCTCACATTCGCCCCACTCCCTCACTCGCACCTACAATCACAAGTCCTAGTTGAGATGGCTTGTCGATTTTGGTTTTAGTGCAAAGCCAAATCCATTTTACTGCTAGGGCTTCTCCAAACAGATTTAGGCACCAAGTTGAGCCGATCAATCTGTTTCCGGGAGGGTAATAAAGGCCAATGATTTTTAAGAACACGCCTAAAGCTCTTTTGATTCGGGTTGCAACCAAATCTTATTCATCCGCTAAAGAAATTGGAATGTCGATCTCACGATGGCATCTAGGTGTGCTCTTTCTTCAGTGTCCGCATGCTCCCGCTAGTAGGCCGAATGTGGTCGATTTCACATTACTATTAATAATCTTGCAAACACTGGAAAATGTAAAGAATATTTTATTATAAAATGTCAACCGATTTCACAGATATTGAATAATTCCTATATATCAAATAAACTGACTATTTTATAACAAATTATCCTTACACTTTACTTGTCACAGGGGCTACAATGTCGAGTATTTAAGCCCAGACTAAACTTTTTTTTTAACCTGTAACTGCTTTATTTAAATTATTCGCTTCTGTTAGGCAGTTATGTGATACAAACCTGCGAATAGCAAACTTGCCGATATCGATCCACTGAGTAAAGTTGCCTTTTTATTTCATACTGCGCTCTGTGGCCATTTATAAATCAGACTGAGGTCTCTGGAGAGCGACTGGGTCGTGAAAGATCATTGCGGTCTTTGGTTAAGAACCATTAGTTCGCTGTAGCCCGGAGTTTCGGCATGAAATGACTCATTCGGTTGTCCCCTTTGGGACCCTTTGCTGGTTGTTATGAATTATTTGTAGGTTTCTCTCACGATTAAAATTAGCCTCGTCGTGCGTGAAGTCTGTGCAGATGGTGCCCTGGCATTTTTGATATTATTGATGGCACCTCTCGCTCAACGAGTACTCTCTATATTTTGTATTAGACGCGACCATGCCTACTCTCTGGACACTGCAGGATGAGAACCCGTCGTTCAGATCACAGGCAGGCATCTCGCAGTGAGATCATTTGTGTTATAAATATCCCCGTGCCAGCAGTAGCTTTTGCATGGAAATGCCTGGTGAACACGCCACAAACCGTCGGCGGTGCGGGGAGCAAAGGATCAGCAAAATGCGGGCATTGTCCTAGCAGCGAGCACTCGGAGAGATCTACTGGAAGAATGCGCCTTCACTTCCTCCTCCTCTTACTGAATCACGCTGTCCGCTTCGCCTCGGGCCACATCGAGCAGGTAGTGTCCGCAGAATCACTCCAGGGCACTGCAAACGAGAGCTCTTCAGCCATGCAGAGCCGTAGGTCACTAAGGAACGTGTACCAATGGAATAGGTCTGGGCCGCGCACTGGAAGACTCTATTGTAGAGTTGGAATTGGTTTTCATTTACAGATTCAGCCTGATGGCAAAGTCAGTGGCTCCCATGAAGCCAATCTGTTCAGTAAGTGTTTGTTCTAAATAAGCTCACGTGACAATAGCAGACCCTATTACATACAATCATAAATAACGCAATATGCTCTATGGATTGCAATTTTCTACGAGGAAATCTCATAGAAATTACGCATGTGCATCGTGTTTCACAATAATTTCTCGCTGCCAATCTCTTTGCATGATTGCTTGTATTGCAAGTAAATTGCTTCGACCACCAAAATACTGCGCGTTTGGAGGTCACGACAGGGTGTATAAATGTAAGAGTTGACACACTTGTTTGTGTAAAGTAATAGGCAGCTAAGTATTTTAATCTCCGCCAACTTGTTTGCCTGTATGACTTATGTATTAAATAAACGTCGACACAATTTTGTTTAACAGTGCAGGGTTAAGGAAATATATGCAATGTACAAAGAAAGTAACCCTATAATGTCTTAAAGCATATAATCGCTATTATTCTATCTCCACTTAACTGGAAATAGTGTATTTAAAAAGCTATTTTTGTTATAAAGATCGATTTTGTGTTTAGTAGTTCCGGGGACAGGTTGTCTGGCTTAAGATTCGCCGTGGTCATGTTAAGCTGCTAAGTATGTTGTTAACAGGTGCAGGCTAAAGGGAATTGAGCGCTTGGAGTTTTAGATTGTGTTAGAACTTGGTGTGGTCGATTTGGCCAGTTAATACCTGGAAATAATACAAATCATAATTTATGAACACTTGAAAACGCCAAGAAGCAGAAATCATAGGACAGATAGAAAGTCGTAATTGTTCAAAACTTTCTGCACAAGAGAGCTCTATATTTAAAAGGCTGCGAGGCTCTGTGATCTGCAGTGTCACCATATCAAAGCCATGGTACAATCCGTGTTAGTAATAAAAAGGCAGTATGCTATACAGCGCAATTTTCGTAGTTTACAAGATCAAGTAGTTACAGACCTGCTGGTTGTAATGGGCTTTCCGTCATCAATAGGTGAGCGTTGAAAAGAGCTTTAAACAGAGGAAGATTGCTTTTAGCCTTCTGGCGGCAGCCGGTAAGTAAATTTTAGAAACCCGGCATTAAAATATCTTTCCTGTGAATATTTCACTTCCAGGTATTTTGGAAATATTCGCCGTGTCTCAGGGAATAGTGGGAATCCGTGGGATTTTTAGCAACCGTTTTTTAGCGATGAGTAAGAAAGGGAAACTCCATGCAACGGTGAGTATGAGGTCGCAACCATTTAAATTTGCACAGGGCTTGAAAATAGATTATTCCTCAAATCCTGGTGCACTGTGCGAGTGTACATGTTGGATGTGAATTGGACAAACCTGTGAGATGCCTGCAGCCGCTCTCTTATAAATGAGTTGCTCAAAAGGGAATGTAGGTTATGATGAGAAACTGACTGAGCACCCGCAGTTGAGAAGGATCTCTTTGATGCCCATCGTTTCCACAAAAATTTCGCGCAGATCATGATAAATCATCAAACACTACTCAAACGTAAGAAATAAATTGAAACGCTGACCACTGCCAAATCATTCCCTGGTTACTGTTGTATTCCATATTGTTATATATTACTCTGTTGTACGATCAAGCTCTGGTGCTAAAGATGTACGTAAGCCTCTGAAAGCATGAACTTTCCCCGGTGCTTCCACGCCAACTGTTAGGTTTTCCTTCTGGTGCTGTGATCAACTAGATGCAAAAGCTCAAATCTAATTCGTTGAAGACTGACTAGTTTTCTCCATACAAAGGAGAAGCAGAGAGATTCGGTCACTATAGAAACAGAGAAAAATATCTAATTGCATAGGGCATCAGGAAATATTCGGTTTGAAAGCAAAGCTTGTATATATAAAAACCTCTCGAACAAGCTTGCAGTTAAATTCCATTAAATCGTGGAATTGTCCTGCCACCGCGCTACCGTCTTTCAAAATATTACCAAGTAATTTCAACAATTCTTTGCCCACATTGCATTTTAATCTCAACTATGTTGAACGGCATGGATGAAATTGTATTGTAAATTCACAGATTTTATGGGTCACTTCCGAGTTATACCACATAAATAGGATTTGTTGCACATATTTTTACCATCTTTGTCCAATGCCGCGCGTAGATTAAGCCTCGAATTTAAATTATGAGAGATTTATTTTCATATAGCTCTGGGTCACTTTTCAAAATGTTAGCTATATAATAATCCAATGTATTTACTAGTTTGTACAATATTGTTAAGGCTCCTAACGAAATTATACCATTCGAATCTGTCGTGGATTCTAAGCATGCAACTTGACATTTGACCTAAATTGCCTTCTGTTGGTGCTACTAATGCAATCGATAGTAAATGACTCGCGACTGCTTACTGGTCATGCTTGGGTGAAGTTTTGTGATTGCTTAATAAGTTTTGGAAGAACAGTGTGAATGTTTCGCCCGTCAGTCATCATGGGTCTTTGTAGAACTCAATCGGCCCACTTTCAGCTGAAACGAGATAAAAGTCAATGATACAACTAATCCTGCAATCCCGCTGAACCGATTCGCATATGAAGTTGTAACGCTGTTCCAGTTCTTCGTTCCCTTATCTTGACTGGTCGCCTGACATCAGTCCCCCCCCCCCCACCCTTTTTTTTGCAAAATACAGATGGCAACGTAATTAAATCGGTAAGTGGGTTCCTAGGATATTGTATTCCAGCATTTACGTGTCCTAGCAATTATCAACCGCCACAGAGAAGAGATTTTCTTTTAATTCCTCTGGAGGATTTGACACATTTTGAAACGCTGTGATATTCACTCCACATTAATTGCATTTTTTGACTGCCTCGGGCGTGGAAATGGGACATATCACGGAATAATAATTTCATATAGAAGTTTAAAATAACTTCCTTTTCTAATTTTGACCTACAAGCTTAAAACTAAACTGCTATTTTTCCATCAAAATTCCCAAAAAAACGGGCATTTTTCAAATTGAATGCCACCGCTGGAAATAGGCAGACAATAGTTGTCACTAATTGACATCTACTGGCTTCTGGAAATTGACTTCTGTCATATTATTGCAGATTCAAAGAGCTTCTAAAGAAGACTGGGACAGGTGCACGAGGAGCTCATAAAGATACAATTTCTGATATCTATTAAATTGTTCTAAGGTTACAAAAAGGCACAGCTACAGAGTCAGTTTCCTTAGGCTACCGCCAGATGTATATTTTCACATCTGTGACATTTGATCAAAACTATAGCTACCTTAAATACTCTTAAAGACTTATATATCTTGAAAAATATGAGGTGCCATGGCTTCATTTTCCGTTTATGAAGATTTTGAACTTCCGAATCCCTGTTACCATTTTCCCGTAATCGGCATGTGTTCGAGGTTCTTGTCCTTCATAATCTTTTGACAGACACATTCCAAGGCAGCCAATTGTCCTTAGCTAATTGCTGTTGCGTCTACGGGTTTTCATGAGTTGGAACGTTCAATGTGTTTCTCTATCTACAGGTGCTGACTTGCTTATCGAGTAATTCCAGCATTTTTATTTTTTATTGTAAGCGTAACAATTTATGGCAGGACAGTTCGCCCTTAAATGTATACTTGTGGACAAACTAGTTAAACACATTAGTGAGAAAGGAATCGAAAGATAAAGTGGTAAAGCGAGGTGAGATTATTGCATGGAACATAAGTAATGGCATGGACTCTAGGAACTCAAAGGCTCACATATGCTATATTTATATATTACGTTATCTGAGATAGTTTCTTAAAAACAAAGGCTAATTTTGTTTGCGCTTTTGCTTTTATAGACGAAGTTTACAGCTGATTGCAATTTCAAGGAGCGATATCAGGAGAACAGTTACAACACTTATGCCTCGGCTACATATAAAAGCGAGAACGGTAGCCGGGAGTGGTACGTGGCTTTAAATAAGTGTGGCAAAGTTAAAAAGGGGAATAGTCCTCGGGTGAAACCTCAACACATTTCGACACATTTCCTTCCAAGGTTCAAACAGTCTGAAAAAGAAAAGACTTTCAAAATTACTGAGAAGATTCCAGAGAAGAAAACGCCACCCAAGCCTCCTAAATCTCCTCCTCCTGTAAAGGCCAGCAGGAAGTATGTGAATGTTGTCAAATACAGGCCAAAATTCCGTTTTGGATAGCAGTGGGTGGATTTCACTCCTCTTATTTTCTTCGGGCGGGAGCCAGTGACTTTGGTGGGAAGCAGACCTGAAGCAACGAGGCTCACTATACTTCCCGGTGAGGCATGCCATCCATCGATCGCGCCCAGTACCGGCAGCGTGAAATAAAGGTCTTTCATTGTTGTAAGTAGATGCTGCATCAGCACTGGAGACGGGAAACTCAACGGGGACAATGCAAAAACTAATTTTTTTGGTGGAAGAATATTTTCCGGTCTGTATTCAAACGTTAGTGGGGGAAAACACGCTGGAAATGTGCATTAATTTTAATTGGGAAAATATTTTCAGCTGGTGTGTTTCTTCGAGGAAGATGTGTTTTTTTTTAACAGAAAACGCAAAGGGTTACCCCGGACATTGAAAAGGTTTTGAAAGCTATCAAATGCTTAACGATGTATATCTCCTTTCCCAGAGACTTGCAGTTCTTGCTGTTTATGCATCCCATCTCTACGATGGACATCACTGGTACTGTATAATTTACACAGATTCTTGTTTGGAAGGCACTTGCAGCAATGACTCCGAGCACACGACCTCTGAGACCGCCTGAACAGGTGGAAGGATGAAGTGGAGACCGTCAATTAAACTATCACTTTGGAGTTCAGATGTTTAAAATGCCCCTGTCATGATCCTAGCATTCCACTGTTTACAGACCTGAAAGGAAAAGATTGCTTTGCTTGACAGAGAAAAAATACACACGCTTTGGGAGCCTGCGTCTGTCTATAGGTGTATCGAGTGGCAGGCATCAACTTCTCGGACCGTTATCGCACACTGTCATCAGAAACGTTCAATTGGCAAAAATCTCTCCTGGGACTCGTATCCGGAAGGTAGCGATTCCTGTGGTAGACATTGAATTAAAACAAATGCCTTATTGTATACGAGGACACGTTATTCTGAGAGTTTACATGCTTGAACTTCACTTGGGAATCGGTGACTGCTGTCCTTCCCGGTAACAAGCATCGAGGAACATTCATTTATTTAATGTGCATGCACTCTTTATTACACGCCTTCAAATATTTTGAGGCATTCTTTGACAAAGGTATTCAACATATGTAATGTATTAACTTTGTTTACATCCAGGAATTTGATTGTTAATGCTAGGTTCAGATCATCTAATTAAGGAGGTTGTCTTGCTGAATGATATCCAGATGGTTATTAAGATACGTAAAACTGGAATGTATATTTTCTCATTGCCTGCTTGATTTTACGGGCAATATGCTGTAAAAAAAAAGAAGCATTAGTGTCTATGTGCAGAAATTGATTAATGAATGTTTATCAAAAAAAAATCTTGAAGAATCAGATTTTATTTCCATTGGATGCTGTTTTGAGAATACCGATTAAAAAGCCCATTCTCTTTTTATCTTTCGGTAATTTTCAGTAATTCTGTACGTTTATAGTTTAATCTATTGGACCGGAACGGGGCAAATAATAGTGCAGTGAGTATCACATTGGACCTAACAGGAACATTCACCCAGCGACCTATCAAAGCTGAACCTTAAATTTGACTCTGTATTGCATGTAGTAAGTAATTGGTAAATCTTAAATTACATCATTAATTAGATCACTCCACAGGGAGTGATTTCCTGACTACAGCTTCTCTGTCCAAAAAGAAATGTGAGGAAAATCTTGTTTATCTTTAGCTAAATATTTTAAATCTGCATTATTGAACCCCCTGCTGAGGGAAGGAGTTTTTTTCTAATTCCTGATTGAAGCCTACCTTGATGATGTATTGCTTTACCTGACCTTCTCTCAGCCTGTTTTGTTCCACAAAACATAATCCCATCTTTTCCTATCTAAATTTGTTGCTGAAATCTATTTATTCCAGGAAGCATTCAATTTTTTTTTTCACACTGGGGATTTCAAATCCTTCCTTAAACGTCTTGATCAGAATTGAAAACAATACGCTGCTTGGGGTTACATGAATCTTTTATAACTGCATAACATAATCTTTCTGCTCATTTATGAAACCTGGGATCCCATGTGTCCACATGTCCTGTGACCTCCACTGATTTAGGCATGTAAATATCCAGGTCACTTTTGTTCCTGTACACCATTCAGAACTGCAACATAGAATTTATTATAATGAGATTATGAGAAAGAAAAGGGAATTGCAATTTTGATAATCAAGCACCTATCTTCATAAATCCTACTCCAATTAGACAGCTCAAGTTTTTAAAGTAATGAGCATGCCAGGATGAATTAATAATTTCATGACGGAATGTGGATAAATCAGCCCGAGAGCCTGGAATCTTTGGATCTTATTACACAGAAGGTGGCCAATTCACCTGTCAGGTTTAGGCAGATTCCTTTAGTCCCATTTCCCTTCTGGTTTCGCCGTACCCCCGCAACTTATTCCCTTTCATATATGCACATAAGTATGTTGCAATGTCGTAGAGCATTGGAGTGGACCCAAGTGCAGGACACAGACACGGAGGTAGCATTAACAGAAGTATTTTATTAATAGTTGCCAGGAAGGCCTGAGAGAGAGGATTAGATGTTTACATGGATGTAAATGTTGGACAACAAACCGGAAGAACCTGGACTTAGAATTCGCCATGGAGCCCAGACTTGGCCATGGAGCCTGGACTCGGATGTGGAGCCTGGACCTGGACTCGGACTTGGGCACGTAGCCTGGACTTAGACTTGGACATGGAGTCTGGACTTGGACTTGGACACGAAGAGTCAGAATCCCCAACTCGGAGTAGCGGCAAATGGCCGGACCTACTGAGCTGAAAACGAGACAACTAAACCAAACAACAACAGACAGTTCGAATCTTGACATGGAATAGCTCATGAAGCAGCAAACGGCCAGCAATCACTTAGCTGGACATGAAGAGACAGAATTCCCAACTCGGAGTAGCAGCAAATGGCCAGATCTACTCATCTGGACATGAAGAGACAGAATCCCCCAACTCCAAGCAGCAGCAAACGGCTGGACCCACTCAGCTGGAAATGAGACGACTAAACCAAACAATGACAGACAACCAGCATCTTGACTCGAAGCAGCGGCAACCAGCCAGAAACACTCAGCCGGACAGGAAAAAGACAGAATTCGCATCTTGACTCAGAGTAGCGGCAGACGGCCAGCATTTTCAGCAGGACACGAAAATGACAGAATTCTCAAAGCAGCCCCAGGCACTAAGGCAAGTTAGAGTCCATGATTCTTGGCAGCCCAGAATGTGCATTACTGCACTTGCTCAGGTGATGGTCCAGACTTCTCGACAGCCCAGAAAGTGCATTGCCAGACTGGCTTCCGGTGACAGTCCAGCACTGAGTAGATGCAAGCCAGAGCTTTTATGCTGACCATTCGGATGAAGATCAGGTGCCCTAATCAAGGAGCCCAGTGGAACATGGGGAAAAGGAAATTAACTGAAATGAGGAGTCAACGGACCGGACTGTGACAAAGTTCTTCAATTTTTCATTAACCTACACTAAACGGTAACTACAGCATCCAACTAACATACTAGTATACATTTGCGATGTAGGAGGAAACCAAAGTTTCCCGAGGAACCCGATAGTTCTGGAAAGAATATATATTATGCATAGGAATCCTGAGGTCATTTTTAAACCCATGTCCTGGCAGCTGTGTCAGTTGCTCCAGCTGTTGTGCAAATGTGTGTAACCCAGCAGCTTGCTGTCCAGTATTGTGTGAATTATTAATGCTAAAGTAAGTGATTATGATAATCACAATATAACAGAATTTCAATTAAAATTTCAGAACAATATAGTTACATATGAAATGTTGGATTTAATATTTATCCAAAGTCAAATACATATACCTATGGTATGAAATAGCCGGTTGTTAGGATATTGCTATCATACATATGGGAGTAGATAAGTCTTTTTGAAATGAAAAGCATAATTTTCAAAAATATTAGTTCCTTTGAATAAAATCCCACTGTAAAAATAACATATGCATTCCTGTCTAGAAAATTTAATGTTAGCATTGCATTTGAAAATGAAGCTTATGATATTAGTCAGCAGTTTCAAATAGCAGAGGATTGGGCAGTTTTTAAATCAGCAAAAGTAATTTCCGAGAGTCCATGCCCGATCAGAAGGCACTTGTCCCAGTAAATCTATGTCAACACTCAGGCCAATCCCATCCCCACCATTCATCTTCCCAGCAAACCATTCTCCTCTTATTCTCAGCAACTGTCCCTAGATTCTACAAATCACCTACACCCCAGGGGAGATCCAGAGTGGCCGATTAATATACCAACCGGCATGAAGGAGCCAGAGCAGCTGAAGCTCGGGGAATCCCCGTGCAGACAAGATGGGCAGTGAGGATTGAACTTTGGTGAATGCAGCTACAATAACAACAGCCAACAGCTCCACTAACTGTGACTCTGTGTTGTAATGAGATATAGTGAAATACATGACAGTATAGAAAATAAAGCATAAAAGTTATAATAGAAATAAACAACTTGTATGAGTTTTTGTTTACATGTTTACAAAAGTAGGAGAGTGGTGGGGTGGAGATGCGTCTCCACCAAAGGAGGTGTAAGGCACCTTTTACCTCCGCTAGCCTGTAGGTCACCCTTGGGCAAGGTGTAGCACCTGCATAGCACCCACCCCCCCCAGCCCCCAGTCCTGATCAGGGTCATGTGAAGCCATGGGAGAAAGTGGTGGACGGATGGTCATGTGAGCAGCTGGTTCATATCACAAGTCCTGGTTATGCGACCACCGACACCAGGCGGACAATCTTTGTCATGGGGGCGCTGAAGGTGGACCCAAATGCAAGACACAGACACTGAGGTACCGGGAACTGGACTGGACTAGAGTTAGGGATGGGACTGGGCACAGACTAGGAGCTGGGACAGGACCACAGACTTGGGCTAGGACATTGGCTAGGAAAGCAGGACCAGGATAAAGTGGGAACTAGGGGCCTGGGCTTGGACTCCGAGCCAGAGACCGGACAAGGACCCAGAACCTGGGCCTTGACTCAGGATCAGACCCTGGAAATAGGCGAGGACATGATGTGGCTACAGGACTGGACATAGGCTTGGGTTCTTTGGGGCTTGGCTCGGTTAGGGCCTTGAGTATGGAGCCAGGACTTCTTCTTAGAGCACAGGGCCAGGACCCTTCCTAGGACACAGGGCCGGGATGCTTACTAGGATGCGGGGCCGGGATAACTGCCGAGGTAAACCACCAAGGAAACTGTCAGGGATTCAGATGGAGAGGGGAAGGGAACAATCCAGCCTCAGGGTCACGGCAAAGACGTCCTGACTTACCCCACAGAGGCAAGGACAGGAAGGGAGCTCAATCCAGGGTGGCTTTGAGTCTCGGGGCGGCCAGAAACCTTGGCTGGCCACGGAAACAGCTGAGTCCATATCCAGCTCAGAGTGGCAGACGGCCACTCAGCTGGCCCTGGAAATGGCCAAATCCATACCATGATGACTGCTCCGATGAGAGACAACAAGGCTCTGTGAAGCGGTGGTCCTCTAACCAGGCCTAGAGATCATGAATGGCTGCTCTAGCATTCCACTGGTGGGTTGCTCCAAGGTTACTGACGAGACAAACCAGCACTCACACTCGACTCCAGGGCCACTTGTATTCTTAGCCCCAAGACGAGCATCAGGTGCCTATGATTAAGCCCAACTGAAACAAGGGACAGCCGGAAGACCCAGAGTCCGAAGTGCACGGACTGGACTGTGAACCAGAATGCGGACTTCACGGACCGGACCATGACAATCTCTGACTGGGGTCACCCGTAATGTAAAGCCACTGCCCAGAAGAAGGCAATGGCGAACCTTTTCTGTAGAGAAATTTGCCCAGAACAACCATAGTGGATGATAATAATCACCTATGCCATATGACACAGCACATAAAGATGATAGAAATAAGATGTTAGCAAGAATAAATATGGACCGCTTACAGGCCAGGATAGGAGAATTTATAATGGGAAATAAACAAATGATAGAGATTAAATATGAATATTTCATATTTGATATGTAAAAAACTAAATCACAGATTATGGGAAATGAAGAGTTAGAAACTGAAAGTAATTTGAGTTAGTAAAAATATTAAGAATTTGATGGGACTAAATCTCACCAAGTCCCTTGTGTCTGATGTGCTCACACTGAGGAGACAAAAACTCGCCAAGTCCCTTGTGTCTGATGCCCTCATGTTGATGAGACAAAAACTCACCAAGTCCCTTGTTACTGAGGTCCTCACATGACTTTTTGAAGAGATAAATAGAAAACAAATGGATGCATTGATTTGGATTTTCCACACACTTCTAGATTCTAGAAAGGTACTAACATATCAGGGGCATAAGACGGAAATCTGGTGCTCAGTAAGAGGAAAAGAGTAAAATAAGGAACTAATAGCAATTTGGTCTGACGGCATTCGTTGATAAAATCTTAGATAATATAGTTGTGGAATTTGAAGAGTTAACATAAAAAGGAATTGTTTTGAAAAATCTATTTGAGGATATTGAGAGTGAAGTACTAAGGCAGAAAAGGGAAGAAGCAGCTAATGTACTGTATTTGGATTTAATGAAGACATTTTATATATGATGCGGAACAGTAGGTTGATACTCGAATTTTGGTGATGGGACTTTGATCAGTATATATTAGCGTGTGTAGGCTGAGAACTGGATGATAGATAGACAACAGAGCAGAAATAAATACATGAAATTAGCAGAGTGCTAGATTGTCTTCCACTGCTTGCAATCTATATTAAAGGCTTAGATGTGGGAACCACCCTGCATTCCTCCTTTCTTCCATCCTTCCTTACTTTCTTTTATTCCCAGTTCTACAACACATTTGCCGTGAAGTTAATTGTTGAGTAGATCAATAACCTCTGGGTGCCTGTATCTAGCTTATTTTCCCCACTTGTGACCCAGCGTAGCTCCATTCTGATGCAGGATTTTGACCTGAAATATCGACAATTCCTTTTTTCCCCTGGGCCCCACAGATGCTGCTTGGTCTGCTGAATTCCTCCAGCAGGTTGTTTGTTGAACCCATCACAGACTTAGGTTTGGCCTCGTGTAGCATAGGCATAGCTAGTTAGCTACATTCACATAAATGCTTATCAGCCGATAAGGAAAGCATGTCACATGCTATTCTCTCCACACAAGGAGGTTCACTGTCACTGAGAGTGAATATTTAGAAATTATTGTATATCTACTAATGGAACACTAAATACGTTCCAAAATTGGCACTAGTATTGTTGTGGAGGATAGTCATTGCCCTGTCACAGACATTTTTTCGGCCTGCTCATGCTGCACCAATATTTAAAATACCTCCTCTTGCTCTATCCTTTCTCCCCTGCTTCAGTTCTTTCCCACTGTGATGCTTCAGACACTCTCCCCCATTTTGACAGTTTCTAATTTCCTAGTCCCAATCAGTTCATCTGCAGCATGGTTGTACAATCCTTCTATACCGTCATTCACCATCAGAAGAATTTGATGACCGCCTGCTTCTTTCTCAAGCAGGCACCTAACCAGTTCTTCTCCACCAACATACTCATTTGCCTGGCTGAACCTATCCTTCGTTAAGCAAACCTTTCATCATCACATCCTAGACAAGGAACTGCTGAATATTGAAGCACCTTTGATGAACATTGAAAAGTCAAGTCCTGATGTAGGATTGGAATCTAAAATGTCAGTATTTCCTTTCATCACACAGATGCTGCTCGACCCACTGAGTTTCTCCAGCAGGCTGTTTGTTGCTTCAGTTTTCAGCATTTGCTGTCTCTTGTCTCTCCATTGAAACACATTTATTATAGTAAAGTAATTCACATGAGCAGTCTAAACGTTTCTGAGCACAGAGACCCCAGACACTCAGAATTAGTATCGCTAAGCTTGAGGCCCAAGATACACAAATATTCTCTATTACTGAAGTAGGCTTGATATAGACCAATGAACATAGGCCCATTGTCTGTAAGTTTGCCAGATGCACACAAGAAAGTCTCATGGTCATGCCAGTTAACAGACCACAACTCTTGAGCACCCTTTTACTGTAGGCCTGTAGCCCTCAATAGGAGGCCACCCTCTGCAGTTAGTACTCCTTGTTTACTAAATTGTCCCTTTTAATGTCAAAACTTGAATACTCCTTGGAGTTTGCATATGAGTAGTTTCCTTAGAAGACTGGTCTTTGTTTGTATGAATGATTGCTAATGACATAATTCCTGATAGATATCCTGTGTCTAACAATCCCTAACAACCTCCTGTACTGTTACACTGAGGGCCAACACAAGTTCTAGGAACAACATTTTATTTCTCATTGGGCGCATTGCAAGCTGAGCATTCGGTATTGAATTCTCCACCTTTGCATGACTTTCTCTATCTTCTGTTTGCTGCAGGGCAGGTCAGTTTTGTATGCCATCATTCTTTTGTATAATCAGACATGGCCATGCAGGCCAGACAATGCAAAGTTACCCAAACTTCTCAGCATTAGAAATATATTATGCAGACAAAGAAGATTAACATTGTTTTAACAAGTACATTATTTCACCCGAACAGAGCAACTCCCTTTTTTCCTTTCTTTGCCTTCCCCCACATTCTCTGCCTCCGAAACAAACTCGCTTCTCACTCAGTTCTGGTGAAGAGCAGACCTGAAATGTTAACTGTTTGTCCTCCCACAGATGCACCCGACCTGAGCTTTTGAAGTATTTTTTATTTTTATTTCCGATTTACAGAGTCTGCAGTTATTTTGATTTTTCATCAACACACTTGACAGCCAGGAAGCCAGGAGGTGGAGCCAATTCAATGTCAGCAGACGTCTGACTATGTAGATAAAGCTATAATGTTGTGGTTACTAGCTGTCAGGCTTTTTGTTGATGACTGAGCTGGGGGCTACTCTGGAATTAATATTATTGCCCAGGGCAAAGACTCATCAATTTTTGGGCCACAGAAAATATATCCCAATATTGTGGTCCACCTGCCTTCCTTCCATTATAGTCACAAGCTAGGTGTTAAAATATAAACATGCAAAAGTCTCTCATTAATGGAGAGGTATATATAGGGGTGTATTGTTGATAACCCAGACTGTTTAAAACTAGCCAGCCACTCAATTTTCAATGCATACACTAAATCTGGTAAAAGGAGATAATGTTTCAAATATGTTAGCTGAGGTCTTCCTCTGTCCTTTGGGAATTTTATTTTTTATTCTTGTTTGTTTACTTTCAAATATAAATAATGTGACAGACTTATTAATGTAATTCAATAAAGATTAAGTGCTGCAGTTATCTAAAAAAATAATGTACAATATTCATCTCCATTATGTCTAGCCTGCATCCAAAAGATAAGGCGATGCGGAAACCTCTGCGATAAATTAACACTTACAAATTATACATTTTATTTTAACTAATTCTGCAGGAGGGGATTAATTCTTATTTCAAAGTGGACAGATTCCTTAACTTGATACTTTAAAGGCACAGAATATGATTATTGCTTTATTGGTTAAGTGGTAATATCTACTTAGAACTATTAAGTGAACTTTAAAATTAAGTAGGATCTCAAATTACTGCTGGCCAGCTACAGATTGAAAAATATCATTCATAATACAAGGGTGTGCTGTGGGTTAAACCACGTCTTTTCTCAAATATCTGGATCCAAATGGCTGACACTTGGTTCTGTTACAGTTCTAAGTAAAACATGAGACCCAAAATAAATGCTTAGCTTGTATAATTTTATCAGAAGAAAACTAGAGACATGCAGATCAATAGTGATGAATAAGACAGAAAGGCTCTTCAAAAATCTATATCCATTAACAAAATTAATGTCTTGTAAGTGAAACTGAAAACTAAAGAAATTCACAATAGAAGTGGCATTAAGCTATTTGGCTCCTTATACCTGCTGCATCATTCAATCATGTTATTATTGTAACTCCACATATTTTGCTACTCTATCTTCATGTGACGAAAAATAAATTATTTCTATTAGGAATATTCCAGATTACTGCCAATGTTTTAAATTAATAGTGATATTTAGTCAGAACTTGGTGTAGACAAGTTATTCTTGATTGTTTGAAGCAGATAACGTTTTGCATTCTGGTCAATCCCTTATTTAGCATCACCAAAACAGATTACTTTATTAATACCTCATTGGTGATTATGGATGAAGTGTAATGCCTAAATTGGCAACTCTATTTCCTATTTCACAGAACAGATTTCATTTCAAAAGTGATGGCAGTAAGGTGCCTTGGGAGGTTCTTGATCGGTGCAACTCAGCTGGTGTGAGATGTTTCATAATGATGCTTTAAAATATTAAACAAATTACATTTGTGTTTTCTTTCCTGTGCACATTTTAACCTCTCTGTTCTACCCTCAACTTTAACAAAGAGGTTGATTTGTACAGATAGTCAGCCTGCAGTCAACAGAAGATACAGTGCTAAACTGGACTGAACTGAACTAGACTGAACATTGCTAGATTGTTTCAATGACTTTGTGGTTTGATGTTTTATATTCCCTGTTTTTCGCTTGATTTTGCTGTTTGCACGATTGGTTCTTTTTTTTGGTGCATTAGGTATTCGATGTTTTCTTTGAACAGGTTCCATGATGCTTCTTTGTTTTGTGGCTGTCTGTGGAAGGATGACTCTCAGGGTTGTATACTACACACTTACTTTGATAATACATGTATTTTGAATTCTGAATCTTTGAATGACAGCATATAACCATTTGCTCTTTTAAGTGCATTTTCTGGCATAAAATTTTCTGTATATTAACTCATGCCTGGAAGAAGCCCAATTTTATGAAAACCCTGCAATTAAGAGAAATACTATAACCTAATATATAATTTCTTGTACACTTTAGTCAGTTCAAAGAACCTTTGAAGTACCAGATGATGGGAAAATGAGTGAGATAAACTTTTAGAAGTTGAGCATGCATTTTATGTGTGACGGAATAGAGTATAGTGTAAAATTCATCATAAATTACAATTGCATTGTCTTAAATTGATTCTCTGTTTTCTGTGCGGATGAATTACTTATGCATGGACATCTATGGGTACTCTGAGTTAACATTAACTATTGTGCTGTGCCTAGCTGATGGTACTGTATCTATGGAGTGTGAACACAAGAGATTCTGCAGATGCTGGAAATCCAGAGTAACACACACAAAATACTGGAGGTACTCGGCAAGTCAGGCAGCATCTATGGAGAGGAATAAACAGTTGACATTTTAGGCCAAGACCCTTAGTCAGGACCTGGGAAGGGTCTTGGTCTGAACTGTCAAATATTTATTCCTCTCTATAAATGCTGCCTGACTTCCTGAGTTCCTTCAGCATCTAACAGAATGTGAATATCTTTTGAAGAAACTATGTAGACCTTGACAACAGCAGAAGAATTTAATAATGGGAAATCTACCTTTGTCCTGTACTGGAAAGAATGGGCAAGAGCAGATGTGTGGGAAATGGAGCAAATGCAGTAGAAAGTTCATTCCACAAAGGCAACCAGATTTCAGGATGATGTTTTGAGGATCAGCGTGGAAGGCCTTGCTGATGGAATGAATGTGACAGAGACAAAGAAAGGAATGGCATCATTATTGGAGGCAGGGTGAGAGGATACGAAGTCAATAGATGTGAATGACTAGTCTGTTTCCTGAGATAGAGTCAGAGAGTTACAGAAAGGGAAACAACATGTAAGATAGATCATGCAGATGTGAGAACAGGGTGGATATTGACATCTCGTGATAAAATTATGAAGTTCTGTATGGCTGAAGCATATGGTACCAATGTAATCCTGAATGTATAGAGGAACATTGGAGGTGTTATCCGAAATAAGCCTGAAACCAGGATTGGTCAATGCATCCATGTGTGGCCAGAGCTAATTGAGTTCCTGTTGCTTTTAATCAGAAGAAAGTGAGTGAAATCAAAGGAGAGGCTGTTGAGCATGAGGGTAACTTCCAGCAGTAGAATGAGTGCATAGACTGGGCTTCCATTCAACAAAGGCACAGAGAAGCTTGTGTCCTTTTTGACATTGGCTGAAGTTTTGAAGGGATAGGGCATGAATGGTGAAAATGAGCTGCTTGGGATCAGCAAATCGGGTAGTGTTAAAATGGTGAAGGGCGTCAGATGTGTCGTGGATGCAATTGGGAAGGGACAAGATAAAAAGAAATAAGTTCAGCAGGGCAAAATCAGGGTCAAACAATAGGTCTATTGGGTCAGTCCTCCCAGGTATGTATTTAATATTCGGTAATTTTGAGTAATATTGTAAATATATTGTTTGATTAAAGATCCTTGTTTGTTTAAATAATTCATTGTAGATTATATGTAAAAATATGTGAGTTGCTTAAGTCATGACACTACCATGTGATACATGTGTGTCTTGCTTAAAGTAAACATGAAGTTAGATTCACATTTTAGACTCCCTTTCAATTAGTTTAATGTTTTGGAGTTACAAAACATAACACCCCCGCCTCCCCTTTTCTGGAAATGCCTCAATGGGTGGATTCTTTCGACTGCCCATTACACCTGGTTCAGGTACTAAGCTAACTATTTCTTCTTCCCAATGCTGCTTTTTTCTCCTATACTGTCAGCTTCTATGGCAAAGATGTCACAACCACGGATTCGCCTGCACAGCAGATATGGCAATTGCACTTGTGAATATGCACGTGTCAGCTAATTATTATTTATTCGTGATGGTATTTAACTCCATACTTGTCGTCGTAGTGCTTGTCGAGACTTGGACAGAGCACAGCAACGCTTCGCTGCCTGTTTGCATTTGGCCTTCCCTGAGAAATTGGACTGTTGAGTCAACTAGTCAACTGGGCTATATCTGAACCAGGTAACAAAAGAAACTCTTAAATCAATTACCAGTTAATGTATGCCCACAAGTTCATTTGTCTAATTATGGGAAGATGAGTTCAGATACAAAAGCATGCAGATCAGTACTTACTTCTCCTTGCTGACTATCAACACAGGTACGCCTCAAGAATCCACTTCTCTATTCCTTCTGTACTTATGGCTGCGTGGCTAGGCACAGCTCCAAAGCCATCTATAAATTTTCTGAAAGAAGCACTGTGAAAGGAAGAATCTTTGATGGCAACAAGGGAGCGTACAGGAGTAAGTTGATCAGCTGGTTGTTTGGTATCACAATAAAAACCTCACACTCAGCCGAAGAACACAAACCAGTCATCATATTGAGGAGTCAGTGGTGGAAAAGGTGCGCAGATTCAAACTCCTGGGTGCCAACATCCCAGAGGATCTATTCTGGGCCCAACACATTGATGCAATCATGAAAAGGGTAAGCTGCCAGCTTTACTTCATTGGGAGTTTGAGGAGATTTGGCTGCATCACAGCATGGTATGGAAGTTGTAATATGCAGGATCAAAAGATGCTGCAGAGAGTAGTAGACTCAGGCAGTTCCATGATGGACACATCCCACCCCACCCCACCCCAACATCAAGGACACCTTTACGAGGTGGTACCTCAAGAAGGCAGCATCCATCGTTAAGGACCCTCACCATCTGAGACATGCCCTCTTCTCATTACTATATTAGGGAAGAGGTACAGGAACCTGAAGACCCACATTCAATGTTTTAGGAACAACTTTTTCCTCTTCCCCATCAGATTTCTGAATGATCCATGAAGACCACTTTGTTATTCCTCCTTGGTACTATTTATTTACTTTCTTGTTGTAACTTATTATATCTTGTATGGTACTGCTGCCAAAACAACAAATTTCATGAGATATGTCAATGATAATAAAATTGATTCTGATTCTGAGGTATTGAAATATAAGAATATCAAAATATATTACTTTAATACCTCACTTTGGCCTAAAAATGAAATATACAGAGTTAACAATCATTTTCTGGATGTAAAATCGGTCATACCTCGGAGCTCAGAGCAGTCTATCGTGAAATGTGGAAAGAATGTGAAACCACAGCCACATTGCCTAGGTCAGTACACTCCTCTAAACTTTGTCGCTGGAGAAGAATGGCGCTTGTAAGAGAGGTTACTGTGTCACTAACAGTCACTCTGAGAGAGCTGCAGAAGTCAGTGGCTGCAACGGGAGATGAAGTTCATTCACTTACAATCTTGTACAAAAAGGGTATTAATGGAAGGGTGGTAAGGAAGAAGACCTGGCTTTAAAAAAGTATACCCTTGTTTGGAAGGACTTAGAAAATACTGTAAAAAAGTGGAAGAATGTCTGGTGGTCAGATCAGTCTAAAGTGGAACTTTTTGGCTTCAACACTAAGCGGTATGTGTGGCCTAAGTCTAATTCTGCACATCAGCCAGGTAACAACACTCCTACTGTAGAGTATTGTGGAGGTAGCATCATGTTATGGGGATGCTTTTCGGCAGTAGTGACTGAAAATCTGGTTGATGGGAAGATGAATGCTGCTAAATACAGAGTGATCCTGGATAAAAATCTGCTAGCCTCTGTCAGAAAGCTGAAATGGTGGACAAAATTTGTCTTTCAGCGGGGCAATGACCCAAAGCACGCTGCCAGAGCAACCATGGAGTGGCTTCTAATGAAGAAAATTGATGTTCTTGAATGGCCCAGTCAGAGTCTTGATCTTATCCCGATCAAACATCTCTGGCAAGACCTCAAGATTGCTCTTGACTACCGCTCCCCAACTAACCTGGCATGACTTGAGTAATCTTCCAGGGGGGAATGGGCAAAGCGTGCTCTATCACAGTGTGCAAAGCTAATAGAGATTTATCCAAAAGGAAGACTGGCTGTGATAGTTGTGAGAGGTTGTTCAACTAAGTACTGAGCAAAGGAGGATGACTACTTCTGAACTGCTGACATTTCTGTTTTTTAATTTTTAGTTTTTCAATCTGTACAATTTTCCTTTTTTTGGGCTCCACAATAAAAAAGGAAGCACGTGATTCACAAATAAAATTTCTCAGTAAAATTAATCAAAATCCCTGGTTGTAATACTCATTTATGTGAGCAAAGGACTGGGGGCTGAATGCTTTTACAAAGCACTGTATTTGCTGATTCATCACCATGTCATCAGCAAACTTAAACATGGCATTGGAGTTGTACTTAGCCACATGACTGTAGGCATAAAACTTCTGTTTAAAAGTAAACATAACATGAATTTGCTTTCTTTTTTCACATAACACCTGGATCTTAATTATGTTAGTGAAAAGCTTTGAATAGTGACAAGATCTTTCCTTACAAGTTGAAATCAGAATAGTATTTCCAGCATATCACCCTTTTGTACCTCTTGCTAGATATCTGGCTGAGTGGTGTCATAACAATATCCTCTCACTCAATATCAGCAAGACCAATGAGCTGATCGTTGTCTTCAGGAGGAGGAGACCAGAGGTCCATGGGCCTATCCTCAACAGAGAATCGGAAGTGGAGAGGGCCAGCAACTTTAAATTCCTCGGTGTTATTAGTTTGGAGTAATCATGAAGAAAGCACAGCAGTGTCTCTACTTCCTTAGGAACTTGCAAAGATTTGCCATAACATCCAAAATTTTGACAAACTTTTATAGATGAGTAGTGGAGAGTATATCAACTGGCTGCATCACAGTCTGTTATGCAAACACCAATGCCCATGAATGGAAAATCCTACAAAAAATAGTGAACATGACCCAGCCCATTATGGGTAAAGCCCTCCCCACCTATAAACATACCTACACGAAGTGTTGTCACAAGAAAGTAACATTCATCATCAGGTACCCACAACACCCAGAACATACTCTCTTCTCACTGCTGCCATCAGGAAAAAAGATACAGGAGCCTCAGAGCTCATACCACCTAGTTCAGGAACAGTTATTACCTCTCAGCCATCAGACTCTTGAAGCAAAGGGGATAACTACTCTCAACTTCACTAGCCCCATCATTGAAATGTTCCCACAACCTATCAAAAACTCTTCATCTCATGTTCTTGATATTCATTGCTTATTTAATTATTATTATTTCTTTCTTTTGGTATCTGAACAATTTGTGTTATTTGCACACATTGGTTGAATGCCTTAGTTGGGGCAATGTTTCATTGATTCTATTATTCTATTATGGATTTGTTATGCCTACAAGAAAATGAATTTCTGGATTGTATATGGTGACATATGTACTTTGATAATAAATTTACTTTGAACTTTGAGATATTAACAATAGCAATATGAGAAAATGAGTGTAATCTGCACTAAAGTAAACAATGTTAACAGTTAGTTATATTGTTGAAAGCTCTTAGCTCTACCTTCCTATGTCTATGAAGTTGAGATATTGATAAAATGGTAAAAGAACCCAAAAAATAGTAAAATACATAAGTAAAGATATTTGATTAAACACATCTTGAAAGAAGAGCAAATTATTCAAAACATTGCAATGAAGTAAAATAAGAAAACCTCTTACTTGTCTTCTCTCAATGAAGCCTTTCGAAAAGATGGAGCTGTGATTCCTGGGCCAGCCACTCGAAGTGATGCTGGGACTGATTTTCCTCAGCAAGCCAATGTTTTGCTATTCCACTCAATGATAAATCTGGTAGTGGATGAGGGGTATGATATTTCCTGATTGAAACTTGTGAGTCAGAACCACTTCTTGAACAGACCAAACCACCAATATCTCCAACAGAGCTTTAGTCATGCCCAGTTTATTGTTGTAAAACAAAATCGATTGCAAACACTTGTCCAGAGCAGAATTCAGTAGCCAGCACACTGTTACTCCCATAAAGAGGATTAAATGATGAACCAGAGTATTCCCTTAACACAGCCTCCTGTTGTGTTGGGGAAGGGATCATATCTCCAGACAACTTAGCAGGAACCCATTCTGTCCCAGATTGTGAACACTGTAGGGAGATCTGACCACATTACTTCCTTGATCCTAGCTTAACTTTTAACTCTTACAGAGGGAAGGAGAAGTTGGCAGCGCGAAGCAGTGCGCGCCCGCTCTGAATTGATATTGTATTTGTTAAATAGGGGCCGTGCATAATCCTGATTTGATGGAGATGGATGTGAGAAGCACGGAGGAACATCTGGAGAAACTTCTGAAATGCCTGCTTTGCTGCCGCTGCTACTATGTGATCAAGAATCTCTGGCGGGGAAGGCCCCAAATCCTCGGCTTTGCCTATTGTCTGTTGCCAGGGTCTGGGTTGAAGCGCTCGGCAGAGATGGTGCTCGGTGCTTGGTGTCGGAGGCTCGAAGTTTTTGGACGGACTTAGAGTTGGACTGTGGTCGGGTGCTTCCAGGATGCTACATTGGCAAGTTTGCGGCGCTGGAAGCTCATGGCAGGGAGAGTTTTCTTCCTTCAACCGTCTGCGTGAGATGATGGGACTTTCGAGAGACTTTGAGACTTTTTTTTACCGTGCCCATGGTCTGTTCTTCATCAAATTACGCTATTGCTTTGCACTGTTGTAACTATATGTTATAATTATGTAGTTTTTTCCCAGTTTTTTTTAAGCCTTGGTTTGTCTTGTGTTTCCGTGATATCATTCTGGAGGAATAAATTGTATCATTTCTTAATGCATGCATTACTAAATGACAATAAGAGAGGACTGCGTGTCCTCATAATCTAATCTACATACAATGAAAAATTTGTCATGCAAGTTGATAGATTTTTATCAGAATAAGCTGTGCGCCCTGTAAACACGTAAAAAAGTATGTTTTGGTATCTCATTGAACATGCAGCATGATTTTGTGAAGTCTCCAGGATTCACTATTTTAGGTCTTTCATGACGTAGTTACCTAACTTGAGAACATATTTAAACAAAATCTGTAGTGATTTAAAATCTATATGGAAGCTATTGGTGAAGACACCAGTAAGTAACCTTGGAAACATTTACATTATGTTTTGAAAATTGACATATTGGTTTTAAGGGTCAAAGTCCAGAGGTTGATATCAAAAGTTTGATATTTCTTAACAAGGTGGGTGTTATAATCCTCATTGATTGGCATGACTTGCAATGGTATGAAGTTGAGTTCTTGCTCATAGGTCCAAATGGAAAATGCTGCATATTGTTACATCTGGAGCACGTAGGAGTATTTCTATTTTTATTTATTCGTAAGTGTACAAGTCCTAGGACTGATACACCTAGGAATTAAAAAAAATACAAATACTCCTATTTCCTCCGGTCCTAATTAGATGCAGATTTTCAGTTTCATATTCCCATTTTCATACTGGAGATTTACAAATATATTTTTTATTTTCTGCATTTTCTTCTTTGTTAAGCCTATCTAAGTTTTCTGATCTTTATTCTACCCCAGTGCCTTATTCCAGTTCTCTATTCTGGATGGCAACTTGGAGGCTTATCCACTGACGGCATTCAAAATTGAAGCTGATCACTTTCTGTACAATGAAGGAATCAGGTTATAAGATGATGCTCCGGATGGCTCTTGATGTGAGTTGGCAACAGCACATGCCGAAGGTTGAGCTCTATAACAACCTACCGATGCTCACCACTAAAATCGAGGCGAGAAGACTGCAACTAACGGGGCACTGTCTACGCCACCCTGAGCTACCTGCCAGCCTAGTCATCATATGGGAGCTCAAGCACAGGAGGATGAACCCTGGGCGCCCTCCCAAGACTATGGTCAAAACGCTCCTAGAAGACAGCGGCGCGGCTAATATAGATGAACTGAACACACTGATGAGGGAGAGGGAGAAGTGGAGAGTCCGTCATCGTGCCCAACACCGGCCGCCTAGGCCTGAGTCGATGTTGTAGTAGTATAAGATGAGGGCATGGAGCAGGAAAGTGTTGTTGAGGGTGTAAGTTCAGTCATGATATGGCTGAATGGCAGAGCACTACGAGCAGCCTGCTCCTGTTCCTACTTCATATGTTCTCATCTCTAATTGGACCACAACATGAGAACTCTGTATTCCCTGGTCACTGCTGATAGGAAAGATGTCAGTGCATCAAAGAGGGTGAAGGAGGTTTACAGGAAGTGGAAAGTATTTGTTTGGCAAAGAGGAGTTTAAAGAAAGACTTAACTGATGTGTGAAATTATAAGACACCTTGACAGAGTAAATAGGAAGGTCCTTGTATATCTCTAGCAGAGATACAACCCCCTGCAGCTTCTTTGGGTCCTGTGCAGTAGCCCCACCCCCCATACCAGACAGTGATGCAGCCTGTCAGAATGCTCTCCGTGGTACATCGATAGAAGTTTTTGAGTGTATTTGTTGACATACCAAATCTCTTCAAACTCCAAATGAAGTACAGGTATAGATGCTGCCTTGCCTTCTTTATAACTGCATCGATATGTTGGGACCAGGTTAGGTCCTAAGAGATCTTGACAGCCAGGAACTTGAAACTGCTCACTCTCTCCACTTCTGATCCCTCTGTGGGGATTGGTATGTGCTCTTTTATCTTACCCTTCCTGAAGTCCACAATCAGCTCTTTCGTCTCACTGATGTTGAGTGCCAGGATGTTGCTGCGACACCACTCCACTAGTTGGCATATCTTGTTCATGTACACCCTTTTGTCACCATCTGAGATTCTGCCAACAACGGTTGTATCATCAGCAAATTTATAGATGGTATTTGAGCTATGTCTAGCCACACAGTAATGGGTATATAGAGAGTAGAGCAGTGGGCTAAACACCCCTCACCCCCGGTGCACCAGTGTTGATCATCAGCGAGGAGATCTTATCATCAATCCACATAGATTGTGGTCTTCTGGTTAGGAAGTCAAGGATTCAATTGCAGAGGTAGGTACAGAGGCCCAGATTCTGTACCTTCTCAATCAGGATTGTGGGAATGATGATATTAAATGCTGAGCTATAGTCAATGAACAGTATTCTTACATAGGTGTTTGTGTTGTCCAGGTGGTCTCAAGCCATATGTAGAGTCATTGACCTATTGTGGCGATAGGCAAATTGCAATGGGTCCAGGTCCTTGCTGAGGCAGGAGTTCAGTCCAGTCATAACCAACCTCTCAAAGCATTTCATCACTGTAAATGTAAGTGCTACCGGGCGATAGTCATTAAGGCAGCTCAGATTATTTCTTCTTAGGCACTGGTATAATTGTTGCCTTTTTGAAGCAAGTGGAAACTTCTGCCCGTTGTTGAAAATATCCTTGAATACTCCCGCAAGTTGGTTGGTGTAGGTTTTCAGAGACTTACCAGTTCCATCGGGAACTTCCGCCTTGCGAGGGTTCATTCTCTTTCAAGACAGCCGAACATCGGCCTCTGAGACAGAGATCATAGGGTCATTCTCCCTTTCAAAACGGCCATAGCAGGCGTTGAGTTCATCTGGTTGTGAAGCATCGCTGCCATTCACGCTATTTGTGTTTCGCGTTGTAGGAAGTAATGTCTTGCAAACCCTGCCAGATTCTCGTACATCCGATGCTGCCTCCAACCTCGTTCGAAATTGTCTCTTCGCCCTTGAAATAGCCCTCCGCAAGTTTCACAGTTTTATTCCAGCTACAACCAAACCTCTGCCGTCAGCCTATCCTGCTCTCGAAATGCTAAGCAACAGTTATGGATGGTTAAACTGCCGTTCACCACACAGAATACCGAATAAAAAGGAAATCTTGAAATGGTATATGTTTACAGCACGAACTATCAGGCCCATGATGTAAAATAACAAGCCGCACCTTCCCCCAAACAACAATATTGTTCTGGTGAAAGGTGCTTTGAAATGTTAACTGCCTCCTGCACAGGAGAGGTATGATCCAGAATATCGGCAACATTCTCGAATTCCCAATACTTCCAGGTTGTCCCGTTTATTTTCTAGAATTCAAATGCTGCCCTACCCGCTAGAAAGCGCCCCAACACTCTTTAAATTCAATTCCGGGAGCCTCTGAAGTTGGAGCGAGTTTTGGGGCGGGAGACGCCGGAAGTCGCTGTTGCTGGGCGATAGGGTCGGCCCGGGATAAACAACATGGACGATGAGGAGCAGGGAGGCGCGGCAGTTGATAACATTGTCAACGAATTTGAGACCTATGAGAGTTTCCTGGACTCGCAGATCACTTCCCTGGATATGTACTACCTGGAGGTAAGAACCAACTCCGCATCTATCCTCTAGCCGTTTGAGGAGAGCGGACTTGGCCCGGCCAGGACGGCTCCCGCCCGCGGGAGCTGTGAGACAGTAGGCAGGGCACTGATCAGCCTGGCCCGGCCTCGAGAGAAGTCTCTCAGTTTGTAATTGGCTGTGTGCCAAGTCTTGCTTATCCAGTGCAAGACTGTTATTTGTACAGTAATTTCATAAATTGTAACTCCTGACACTGAACCACCGGTTGCTGTTTCCAATCAAGGCTCCCATGTGCAGTCCTGCTACTAAACATCATCCTTATTAACTGCACATCGTAATCAAAATTCAAAAGTAATTTCAACTCTGCACTATTGGAAACGAGAGTTGATTATAAATATGAAACTTATATATAATGTTATTTGGCTGCAAAGTATTGCATTTTGATATGTCGTAAACCAGGCAGGACTTTCTGCTTGGAAAATGTGTCGTGATTAACCAGTCTAAGTAAAAGTGTTCCTACTACATAGTTGTGAACTTTCACTGGTGCTACAGACGGGAAATGTAACCTGTCGAAGGTCATTTAGGCTGAATGGCGAGTAACTGTCTAGCTACAGTTTACCATGAGTTTGTGAGATCTGCCATTGCACATTACATTTGGCACATTAGAGGTGATCTGGCGGGTCAACACTGCTGGATCTAGTGTTGATTCCAGAGGCAGGGCACAAAATCTTGAGCTGACAAATCATTTGTATTAGGCCCCTTAACTTCAGTCAAGTATAGCTGGCATTCACAAATGAGAGAAAATCTGCAGATGCTGGAAATCCGGGCAAGACACACACACACACACACACACACACACACACACACACAATGCTGGAGGAACTCAGCAGGCCAGGCAGCATCTAGAAAAAGAGTACAGTTGACATATTTCGAGACAAAGCGCTTTAGCAGGATTGGAGAAAAAGTGCCGAGTAGCAGTAGATTTAAAAGGTGGAGGGAGGGGAGAGGGAAGCACAAGGTGACAGGTGAAACCTGGAGGGGGAAGGATGAAGTAAAGAGCTGGGAAGTTCATCGGTGAAAGAGACAGAAGGCCATGGAAGAAGAAAAGGGGAGAGGAGCACCAGAGGGAGATGATGGGCGGGCAAGGAGATAAGGTGAGACAGGGAAAGGGGATGGGAAATGGTGAAGGGAGGGGGAGTTGTGGGGGCATTATCAGATGTTCGCGAAATCAATGTTCATGCCATCAGGTTGGAGGCTACCCAAATGGAATATAAGGTGTTGTTCTTCCAACCTAAGTGTGGCCCCATCATGACAGTGAGGAGGCCATGGGTGGACATATGGGAATGAGAAGTGGAATTAAAATGGGTGGCCCCTGGGAGATCCTACTTCCTCTGGCAGACAGAGTGCAGGAGCTTGGTGAAGTGGTCTGCCAATCTATGTCTGGTCTCACCGATACACAGGAGGTCATACCGGAAGCACCGAACACGGAATATGACCCCAACAGACTCACAGATGAAGTGTCGCCTCACCTGGAAGGACTGCTTTGGGCCCTGAATGGTAGTGAGGGAGGAGGTGTAGGGGCCAGTGTAGCATTTGTTCCAATTGGAAGGAAAAGTACTGGAGGAAGATCAGTGGGGAGGGTTGAATGGACAAGGGAGTCGCATAGGGAGCGATCCCTGTGGAATGCAGAAAGTGGGGGGGGAGGGAAAGATATGTTTTGTGGTGGGATCCTGTTGGTGGCAGAAGTTTCGTAGAATTATGTGTGGACGTGGAGGCTGGTGGGGTGGTAGGTGAGGACAAGAGGAAACTTATTCCTGGTAGGATGGTAGGAAGATGGGGAAAGAGCAGACATGCGTGAAATGGAAGTGATGCCGTTGAGGGCAGTGTTGATGGTGGAGGAAGGGAAGCCACTTCCTTTGGAAAAAGGAGGACATCTCCTTCGTTCTAGAATGAAAAGCCTCATCCTGAGAGCAGATGTGGCGGAGGAATTGCGAGAAGGGGATGGCATTTTACATGGAGCAGGGTGGGACAAGGTATCGTCTAGGAAGCTGTGAGAGATCATGGGTTCATAATAGTCATCAGTGGGTAAGCTGTCTGCTGAGATAGAGACAGTGAGATCGAGAAACCCTTCTTCCACCATCAACTCTGCCCTGATGTAGAGAGAGAGAGACAGAATACTAACAAGGAAACATATAAACTGTAAATTGCAAAAATATAGGAAATGTCCAGCATTAGTTAAAAAAAATAAATTACCCATGCATAACCTACAGTAGAACTGATACCGAGAAAGAAACACATACAAAATGCTGGGGGAACTCAAGACAGGCAGTATTCATGGAGGAGATTAAACTGTCAAGTTTTTGATCTGAGACCCTTCATCAGGACTGGAAAGGAAAGAAAAGGGAAGAGGCCAGAATAAGAAGGTGGGAGAAGAGAAAGTGTACAAGTTGACAGGTGATAGGTATAGCCAGGTAGCCACTTGAATCTGGCATGGTCCTAGAGGACTGGAAAATAGCAAATGTCACTCCACTCTTTAAGAAGGGAGGAAGGCAAAAGAAAGGAAATTATAGGCCAGTTAGCCTATCCTCAGTGGTTAGGAAAGTGTTGGAGTCTATTATTAAGAATGAGGTTTCAGGGTACTTGGAGACTAATGATAAAGTAAGTCAAAGTCAGCATGGCTTCTGTAAAGGGAAATCTTGCTTGGCAAATCTGTTAGAGTTTTTTGAGGAAGTAACAAGCAGGATGGACAAAGGAGAAGCAGTGGCTGTTACTTACCTAGATTTTCAGAAGGCATTTGATAAGATGCCACACATGAGGCTGCTTAACAAGATAAAATCCTATGGCATTCCCGGAAAGATACTAGCATGGATAGAGGAATGGCTGAGGTGGAAGGCAGCAAATGGGAATAAAAGGGGCTTTTCTGGTTGGCTGCCAGTGACTATTGGTGTTCCTCAGGGGTCAGTATTGGGACTGCTACTTTTCACATTGTTTGTCAAAGATTTGGTACAATGCAATTAATGGCTTTGTGGCAAAGTTTGCCGATGATATGAAGATAGGTGGAGGGGTAGTGAGTGCTGAGGAAGCAATGTGATTGCAGCAGGACATAGGGAAATTGGAAGAATGGTCCAAAAAAGTGCCAGATGGAATACAGTGTTGGGTGCATTTTGGTGAAAAGAACAATAGTGCAGGCTATTTGCTAAATGGGAGAAGGTTCAGAGGGACTTAGGATTCATAATGCAAGATTCCCAGAAGGTTAAGTTACAGGTTGAGTCTGTGGTAAAGAAGGCAAATGCAATGTTGATATTCATTTCAAGGGGAACAGAGTATAAAAGCAAGGTAATAATGCTGAGGCTTTATAAGACACTAGTCAGGCTGCACTTGAAATATTTTCAATAGTTTTGGGCCCCATATCTCGGAAAGGATGTGTTGTCATTGGAGAGAGTCCAGAGGAGGTTCATGAGGATGATTCAAGGAGTGAAGGGGTTAACATTTGGCAGCTTTGGGTCTGTACTCACTGGAATTTAAATGAGTGTGGGGGAATCTCATTGAAACCTACCAAATGTCGAAAGGACTAGACAGGGTGGATGTGAAGAGGAGGTATCCAGAACCTGAGGGTACAGCCTCAAAAGTGAGGGGCGACCTTTTAGAGCAGAGGTAAGGGGAAATTTCTTTAGCCAGAGAGTAGTGAATCTGTGGAATGCTCTGCCACAGACTGCAGTGGACACCAAGTCCATTGGTATATTTAAGGCAGAGGTTGATAGATTCCTGATTGGTCAGGGCATCAACGGATATGGCGAGAAGGCAGGTTTATGGGGTTGAGTGAGATCCGGGATCAGCCATGATGGAATGGTGGAGCAGACTCGATGGGCTGAATGGCCTCATTCTGTTCCTGTGTCTTATGGTCTTATACCTTTTCTGTACGCTGTGCAATTGATCTTTAAACACCCTCCACATGTCTGCTGTAGACTTGCCAGAAAAAAGGTGTTCCCAATCAGCTCTTCTTGGTTTCTGCCTAATGCGCTTGTAATATGCCCTACTCCAATTTAAGGTTCTCCTACAGGGACTTTGCCTATCCTTATCTATAGCTATTCTGAAAGTTAAGGAATTGTGGCCACTGTTCTCCAACTGTTCACCCACTGAAAGGTCAGTCACCTGGTCAGGCTCATTACCCTACACCAGGTCTAGAATAGCCCCTCCTCTCGTTAGACTATCCACATATTGATTTTATAAACCTTCCTGGATATATTTAACAAATTCTGCTCCATCTAAACTCCTTGCACTAAGAAGGCCCCGGTTTATATTAAGGAAGTTGATAGCCCCCATGACAACAGCCCTGCAAGCAAGGCTGCAGGACCGGATGGTGTCAGTGCAAGGGTGCTCAAAGCCTGTGCCCCTCAGCTATGTGGAGTACTTTGCCATGTCTTCAACCTGAGCCTGAGGCTCCGGAGGGTTCCTATATTGTGGAAGACGTCCTGCCTCGTTCCTGTGCCGAAGATGCCGCGCCCCAGCGGCCTCAATGACTACAGACCAGTGGCATTGACCTCCCACATCATGAAGACCCCGGACAGACTTGTTCTGGAGCTGCTCCGGCCTATGTTTAGGCCACACTTAGATCCCCTCCAGTTTGCCTACCAGCCCCGACTAGGAGTTGAGGATGCCATCGTCTTCCTGCTGAACCGTGTCTACGCCCACCTAGACAAGCCAGAGGACACTGTGAGGGTCATGGTTTTTGACTTCTCCAGTGCGTTCAACACCATCCGCCCTGCTCTGCTGGGGGAGAAGCTGACAGCGATACAGGTGGATGCTTTCCTGGTGTCATGGATTCTTAATTACCTGACTGGCAGACCACAGTACGTGTGCTTGCAACACTGTGTGTCCGACAGAGTGATCAGCAGCACTGGGGCTCCACAGGGGACTGTCTTGTCTCCCTTTCTCTTCACCATTTACACCTCGGACTTCAACTACTGCACAGGGTCTTGTCATCTTCAGAAGTTTTCTGATGACTCTGCCATAGTTGGATGCATCAGCAAGGGAGATGAGGCTGAGTACAGGGCTACAGTAGGAAACTTTGTCACATGGTGTGAGCAGAATTATCTGCAGCTTAATGTGAAAAAGACTAAGGAGCTGGTGGTAGACCTGAGGAGAGCTAAGGTACCGGTGACCCCAGTTTCCATCCAGGGGGTCAGTGTGGACATGGTGGAGGATTACAAATACCTGGGGATACGAATTGACAATAAACTGGACTGGTCAAAGAACACTGAGGCTGTCTACAAGAAGGGTCAGAGCCGTCTCTATTTCCTGAGGAGACTGAGGTCCTTTAACATCTGCCGGACGATGCTGAGGATGTTCTACGAGTCTGTGGTGGCCAGTATGATCATGTTTGCTGTTGTGTGCTGGGGCAGCAGGCTGAGGGTAGCAGACACCAACAGAATCAAGAAACTCATTCGTAAGGCCAGTGATGTTGTGGGGATGGAACTGGACTCTCTGATGGTGGTGTCTGAAATGAGGATGCTGTCCAAGTTGCATGCCATCTTGGACAATGTCTCCCATCCACTACATAATGTACTGGTTGGGCACAGGAGTACATTCAGCCAGAGACTCATTCCACCGAGATGCAACACAGAGCGTCATAGGAAGTCATTCCTGCCTTTGGCCATCAAACTTTACAACTCCTCCCTTGGAGGGTCAGACACCCTGAGCCAATAGGCTGGTCCTGGACTTATTTCCTGGCATAATTTACATATTACTGTTTAATTATTTATGGTTTTATTACTATTTATTATCTATGGTGCAACTGTAACGAAAACCAATTTCCCCCAGGATCTATAAAGTATGACTATGATTATTTTTACACATTTCCTTAATCTGATTACATACCTCTTCCTCAATGTCCTGGTGGCTATTGGGAATCTGTAATATAATCCCATCAGTTTCTACCCAAGTTGACTCATTGTCTGAACCCTCCATTATGTCTCCCCTGAGTGCAGCTGTGATATGCTTCCTGATTAGTAGTGCAAATTTTCTCTTTTACCACTTTCTCTATCTTAAAACTTTGAAAACCTGGTACATTAGTCACCCATTCCTGCCCCTCCCACAACTAAGTTTCTGTTATGGCCACAACATCGTAGTTCCATGTCCTGATCCATGCTCTGTTCATCACCTTTAACCGTAATGCTTCTAGCATTAAAGTATACTGGCTATTTTGCCTGGCCACTCAGTCCTGATTCAGGGTCTCAACCTGAAATTTTGACATTTCCTTTCCTCCCATAAACGCTGCTCAATCTGCTGAATTCATCCAACATATTGTTTGTTGTTTCACATTGCAACCCTATAATTTCTTGTGTTTCTCTTTAATTTTTTTTGCCATTAACTGTGATTAAGGGGTAATTTTGTAGTAGTTAGTTAACCAACCAGCAAGTGTTAGGGATGTGGGAGTGAACCAGACCACCCAGAGGGTGTGCAAATTCTGCACATGAGATGATTGAACCCAGATCCTTAAAGCTTTCAGGTGGTGGTACTAACTGCTACATCATTGTGGCATATTTAATCCTTTGAGTCTTCCACACAAGTTTTAATCACAGATTTAAAATTACTCTCAGGCAACACACATCAAAGTTGCTGGTGAACGCAACAGGCCAGGCAGCATCTCTAGGAAGAGGTACAGTTGACATTTCAGGCCGAGCCCCTTCGTCAGGACTGATCTGGAAGTTTGCCTCCAAGTAGATGCAGATTTATGAATATATTATATTCTAAGTGCCATTCAATCTAAAACCTGGAACTATCTGCAAAACAACGTTGTAGAAATATCACCATTGTAAAGGCTCGAATGGTTCAAGAACATGGCTGATCAGCATTTTCTCAAGGATAATTTGTCATGCATTAAATATTAATCTTGTCAGCAATGCCCACATCTCAAGGAAAAAGAAGAAAAAATAACAGCTTATACCTAGAGGATTCCACACTTCTGCCACTCTATACCCAAAGAAGACTGCATGCTTTTTTTGGTTCAGTAAAATGTGATTTTAGTTCTAAAATCTATTTGGCTGCCTTGTTTCAAAACAAAAAATGATAAATTTGGCCCAACTCCGATTTAAACAGCATTAAGGTGGTTAACATATAGGCACAGTTTCTAGAAGTGAACCATACCATTTCTAACAGAACCATCCAGATCTGTTTGCACATCTCCTGACACTTAGCTATTCAGCTTTCAGAGAATGGCATCCAACCCTTAGAGTGCACTCTACCTTGGCAGATACTTAGCAGCAACACACACATTAGGTGTGAAAAAATGGATGCTGCAGTGAAAGGGAACAGATGTAAATAGACAGAAGTGCAAATCAACAATATATAAATCAGAAAGAAGGTCCAAATATGCAGGGAATAATGTGGGATGACATGCAGGAAACCTTCAGACCTATTGTGACAAGAGCTTGAGAGGAGGCAGTTACAGTAGACTCTTGCAGGAGTGAGGATTTCCATACAGTGCAGTACTGAAAGAAATTTCATGTTCTTGTAAGTCATTTCATAATGATCTACATACCATTATCTCGGCTCTCCTAGCTGATTATTGGTGCAAAGTGCTGGTGTTAAGGATTGCAATGCGGAGGGGGTCATTTGATTGGAGTTTTTCTTTGTGGGCCTTGAAGAAAATTTTCTCTTCATGAAGGTCAAGGCTATATTGACCCTCAAGTTCATCGCGTTTTCCAAGTGGCCACTGTAGATCTCTGCCATTTCTTCCAATTTACTGCATAACAGATGTCACCCAGAGACTTTGTTAATCTATATGGATTTTAGTAAAGCATTTGACAAGGTTCCACACGGTAGGCTTATTCAGAAAGTCAGAAGGCATGGGATCCAGACAAGTTTGGCCAGGCGGTTTCAGAATTGGCTTGTCTGCAGAAGGCAGAGGGTCGTAGTGGAGGGAGTACGTTCAGATTAGAGGGTTGTGACTGGTGGTGTCCCACAAGGTTCAGTTCTGGGACCTCTACTTTTCGTGATTTTTATTAACGACCTGGATGTGGGGGTAGAAGGGTGGGTTGGCAAATTTGCAGGCGACACAAAGATTGGTGGTGTTGTAGATAGTGTAGAGGATTGTCGAAGATTGCAGAGAGACATTGATAGGATGCAGAAGTGGGCTGAGAAGTGGCAGATAGAGTTCAACCTGGAGAAGTGTGAGGTGGTACGCTTTGGAAGGACAAACTCCAAGGCAGAGTACAAAATAAATGGCAGGCTACTTGTTAGTCTGGAGAAGTAGAGGGATCTGGGGGTACATGTCCACAGATCCCTGAAAGTTGCCTCACAGGTGGATAGGGTAGTTAAGAAAGCTTATGGGGAGTTAGCTTTCATAAGTCGAGGGATATAGAGTTTAAGAGTTGCAAGGTAATGATGCAGCTCTATAAAACTCTGGTTAGGCTACACTTGGAGTACTGTGTTCAGTTCTGGTCGCCTCACTATAGGAAGGATGTGGAAGCATTGGAAAGGGTACAGAGGAGATTTGCCAGGATGTTGCCTGGTTTAGAGAGTATGGATTATGATCAGAGATTAAGGGAGCTAGGGCTTTACTCTTTGGAGAGAAGGAGGATGAGAGGAGACATGATAGAGGTATACAAGATATTAAGAGGAATTGAGTCCTTAGCCAGCACCTCTTCCCCAGGGCACCACTGCTTAATACAAGAGGACATGGCTTTAAGGTAAGGGGTGGAAAGTTCAAGGGGGATATTAGAGGAAGGTTTTTTACTCAGAGAGTGGTTGGTGCGTGGAATGCACTGCCTGAATCAGTGGTGGAGGCAGATACACTAGTGAAGTTTAAGAGACTACTAGACAGGTATATGGAGGAATTTAAGTTGGGGAGTTATATGGGAGGCAGGGTTTGAGGGTCAGCACAACGTTGTAGGCCGAAGGGCCTGTACTGTGCTGTACTGTTCTATGTTAACAAGGCAATGCCTGCCTCCCTTGCTTAGCTGGATGAGAAAATGTGGATGCCAAGCCTAATTGTCACCACTTCCCTGTTGCTCTTACTGCTTGTGCTCTTAATCTGTTTACTGGCCCCTATGGTCTACACTCCAGGCTTGTTTCTCTGCTTATCTGGCAGCTGCTGCTGTTCTCAATTGACATTGTTGAGTAACATGTAACAGGCAATGGTGGTCTCCACACTTAGAGGCATGTACCCTTAGAGCAGTGGTTCCCAACCTTTTTTTATGCCATGATAGCTTTGGAAAAGATAAGACTGCAAATATATGACCATGTGACACAGAAGGAGAATTAGGCCATTGAGTCCGCTCTGCTGTTCCATCATGGCTGATTTATTTTCCCTCTCAACCCCATTCTCCCGCCTTCTCTCCGTAACCTTTGATGCCATGACTAATCAAGAACATATCAAGCTCAGCTTTAAATATACCCAATGACTTGGCCTCCACAGCCATCTGTGGCAATGAATTCCACAGATTCACTGACCTCTGGCTAAAGCAATTCCTCCTCATCTCATTTGTAAGGGATGTCCTACTCTGAGGCTGTGCCTTCTGATTCCAGTCACTCCTTGGAAACATCCTCTCCAAGTCCATTCTACCTAGGCCTATTGGTATTTGGTAGGTTTCAGTGAGACGTCCCTTTATTTTTCTAAACTCCAGGAAATACAGGCACAGAGTCATCAAATACTTCTCATATGTTAGCTTTTATATTCCCGGGATCTTTCTCCTGGGAATAAACCTCCTATGGAACCTCTCCAATGCGATTACATACTTACTTAGATTTGATCTTAAAATTGCTCACAATACTCCAAATGTGGTCTGACCTTTGCCTTCTAATGCCTCAGCATTACATCCTTGCTCTTGTGTTCAGGTCCTCTGAACCGAATGCTAACATGGTGTTTGCCTTCCTTGTGACCGACTCAGCCTGTAAGTTGATCTTTCGGGAATTCTGAACTAGGACTCCCAAGTCCCTTTCCAACTCCAATTTCAGAATTTGCTCCCTGTTTTGAAAATTGTCTGTGCCTTTATTCTTTCTACGAAAGTGCATGACCACACATTTCACTACACCATATTCCATCTGCCATTTCTTTGTCCATTCTACTAATCTGTCATAGTCCTTCTGTAGACACCATGCTTCCTCAAACATGAGGAATTCTGCAAATGCTGGAAATTCAAGCAACACACATCAGCAGGCCAGGCAGCATCTCTAGGAAGAGGTACAGTCAACGTTTCGGGCCGAGACCCTTCGTCAGGTCCACCCACTTCCTCCAAACTGAAGGTGCAGCTATGGGCACCCGTATGGGTCCTAGCTATGCCTGCCTTTTTGTTGGCTTTGTGGAACAATCTATGTTCCAAACCTATTCTGGTATCTGTTCCCCACTTTTCCTTCGCTACATCGACGACTGCATTGGCGCTGCTTCCTGCATGCATGCTGAGCTCATTGACTCCATTAACTTTGCCTCTAACTTTCACCCTTCCCTCAAGTTTACCTGGTCCATTTCCGACACCTCCCACCCCTTTCTAGATCTTTCTGTCTCTATCTCTGGAGACAGCTTATCTACTGATGTCTACTATAAGCCTACCGACTCTCACAGCTATCTGGACTATTCCTCTTCTCACCCTGTCTCTTGCAAAAATGCCATCCCCTTCTCACAATTCCTCCGTCTCCGCCGCATCTGCTCTCAGGATGAAGCTTTTCATACCAGGACAAGGGAGATGTCCTCCTTTTTCAAAGAAAGGAGCTTCCCTTCCTCCACCATCAACTCTGCTCTCAAATGCATCTCCCCCATTTCACGCACATCTGCTTTCACTCCATCCTCCCGCCAACCCCCTAGGGATAGGGTTCCCCTGGTCCTCACCTACCACCCCACCAGCCTCCGGGTCCAACATATTATTCTCCGTAACTTCCGCCACCTCCAACGGGATTCCACCACTAAGCACATCTTTCCCTCCCTCCCCCGCTTTCCGCAGGGATCGCTCCCTATGCGACTCCGTTGTCCATTCATCCCTCCGATCCCTTCCCACTGATCTCCCTCCTGGCACTTACCCTTGTAAGCGGAACAAGTGCTACACATGGCCTTACACTTCCTCCCTTACCACCATTCAGGGCCCCAGACAGTCCTTCCAGGTGAGGCGACACTTCACCTGTGAGTCGGCTGGGGTGATATACTGCGTCCGGTGCTCCCGATGTGGCCTTCTATATATTGGCGAGACCCGACGCAGACTGGGAGATCGTTTTGCTGAACACCTACGCTCTGTCCGCCAGAGAAAGCAGGATCTTTCAGTGGCCACACATTTTAATTCCACGTCCCATTTCCATTCTGATATGTCTATCCACGGCCTCCTCTACTGTAAAGATGAAGCCACACTCAGGTTGGAGGAACAACACCTTATATTCCGTCTGGGTAGCCTCCAACCTGATGGCATGAACATTGACTTCTCTAACTTCCGCTAATGCCCCACCTCCCCCTCGTACTCCATTCGTTATTTATTTATATACACACATTCTTTCTCTCTCTCTCCTTTTTCTCCCTCTGTCCCTCTGACTATACCCCTTGTCCATCCTCTGGGTTTTCCCCCCCTCCCCCTTTTCCTTCTCCCTGGGCCTCCTGTCCCATGATCCTCTCATATCCCTTTTGCCAATCACCTGTCCAGCTCTTGGATCCATCCCTCCCCCTCCTGTCTTTCCCTATCATTTTGGATCTCTCCCTCCCCCTCCCACTTTCAAATCTCTTACTAGCTCTTCCTTCTGTTAGTCCTGACGAAGGGTCTCGGCCCGAAATGTCGACTGTACCTCTTCCTAGAGATGCTGCCTGGCCTGCTGCATTCACCAGCAACTTTGACGTGTGATGCTTCCTCAAGACTGCCTACCCCTGCATTTATCTTTGTATCATCCACAAACCTGGCCACAAAGCCATCAATTCCATCATCCAGATAATTGACATATAATCTATAAAATAGGCGTCATACCAATCCCTGTGGAATATACTACTCATTGGCAGCCAACCAGAATAGGACCCTTTATTCCCATTCTTTCCCTTTTGCCAGTCAGCCAATCTTATGTCCATGCTAGCATCTTTTCTATTATACTATGGGCTCTTATCTTTAGCAGCCTCATGTGTAGCACCTTGTCAAAGGCTTTCTGAAAATTGAAGTGATCAACATCCACTGACCCTCCTTTGTCTATCCTGTCTGTTATGTCTTCAAATAATTCCAACAATTCTTTTCAGGCAAGATTTCCCTGTAAGGACACCAGGGTGGATTTTGACCTATTTTATCATACCCTGAAACCTCATTCTCAGTAATGGACATTATAAGTCAGGCTAACTGACTTATAATTTTCTGTCTTCTGCCTCCCTCTCTTCTTAAAGAAAGGAGTGAAATTTGCAATTGCCAGTCCTCAGGAACCTTTCTGAATCTAGTGATTCTTGAAAGATCACTACTAAGTCCTGCACAATCTCTTCAGTTACCTCTTTCAGAACCCTAGGGCATAGACATCTGGCTTAGGTGGGTAAATCTGTGGAATTCATTGCCACAAAACATACATTGCTCATCAGAAAGGTAAGATGCCTTTGAAAACTTTAAGGGATGGTCTTCATTGAATGCTCCAAAGACCTCCTTGTATGTTGAATAGCCAGCTATGATAAGAGTACCTCCAGTAATAGAGTTATGTTTCTAAACTCACTTTATTTTAATTATGAGAATTTAGAAGTAAGATGTGCTCCAAAACATTCAGTATTATATTCAGTACAAACTGTGGATCTTGGAAGGTATTTGAGTGGAGTGCTCCTTTCAATGGTAATAAAAACAGCAAATTGATGTGATGTGTTCCTGTTGCTAGGCATATTCTACAGTAATTCCTGTACAGAGCTTTGTGTCCAATTTATCTTGGAATTTATACTGGTGGAAACATGCCTATCACAAACAATTATGACAGGAAGAAAAAAACAGACATGCTATTTTAAAAAGAAACATGATATCATGCTTGCTAATGTGAGTAGCCCCATTTAGCATGATCCCACCCCAAAATGATCTCACACATAATCTTCTTGGGATAAAGCTGGAACTGGAAATGAATTATTCAGTACCTCATATCAGTCTTATATAATCCTAAGTTTAGACTTACCTGTTTCAAATTGTTAACAAGAGCTTGTGATCATACACAAGGTGGCAGCACTTGATCATAACATTACTTAAAAATAGTTGTTACACCAATGACAATACAATATACTTCAAAATCTTCACTGTAATGAAAAAATTCTGTTCACCTATCCACAGATTATTTGGCATTTCTTTGCACTAAAGACATGTTTAGGAGCAGAGAAGTAATGTTGCAGCTATGTCGGACCCTGGTCAGATCACACTTTGGAGTACTGTGCTCAATTCTGGTCGCCTCAGTACAAGAAGGATGTGGAAACCATAGAAAGGGTGCAGGGGAGATTTACGAGGATGTTGCCTGGATTGGGGAGCATGTCCTATGAAAACAGGTTGAGTGAACTTGGCCTTTTCTCCTTGGAGAGAAGGAGGGTAAGAGATGATCTGATAGAAGTGTATATGATGATGAGAGGCATTGATCGAGTGGATAGTCAGAGGCTTTTTCCCAGGGCTGAAATGGCTAGCATGAGAGGGCACAGTTTTAAGATGCTTGGAAGCAGGTACAGAGGAGATGTCAGGGGTAAGTTTTTTTTTATGCAGAGAGTGGTGAGTGTGTGGAATGGGCTGCTGGCGACGGTGGTGGAGGTAGATATGATAGGGTCTTTTAAGAGACTCCTGGATAGGTACATGGAGCTTAGAAAAATAGAGGGCTATGGGTAACCCTAGATAATTTCTAAGGTAGGAACATGTTCAGCACAGCTGTGTGGGCCGAAGAGTCTGTATTGTGCTGTAGGTTTTCTATGTTTCTAACTCTAATTTGAGATAAAATAGTGTTTTTGCAGAGGAGGCGTATTTTGTGACAGACAAGAGAAAATCTGTAGCTGCTGGAAATCCGAGTAACACACACAAAATGCTGGAGGAACTCAGCAGGCTAGGCAGCATCTGGAAAAAAAGTACAGTCGATATTTTGGGCCAAAACCCTTCGGCAGTTTGTGACAGAATTTCTTGCTGTTAAATGCACTATTAACTGTACAGTAGAGTACAGGAAGGACATGATAAGTCTCGTGGCCTTGTGTAAAGACATCAGCAACATGAAAACACTGGTCATTGATTTCAGAGAGCCAGGTGGTGTGCACCCATCAATAGTGCTGAGGTGGAGATGGTTGAGAGGTTCAAGCTGTTTGGTGTAAGTATCACAAACAATTTGTTCTGGTCTATCCCACATGGACACTACACCAAGAATGTACACTGATGCCTCTACTTAACCTGAAAGGCTAAGGAAATTTGTACGTCCCATTTGACTCTTACCAATTTTTATAGGTATGCCATAGAAAAGTTCCTATTTGAATGCATCACAGCTTGGTGTGCCCCAGACTTCAAGAAATTAGAGGTTAGGAACGTAGCCCAGTCCATCATGCAAACCAGCCTCCCCTCCATTGAACCTGTCTACTTTTCCTGCTGTCTCAGTGAAGTGCTTACGTAATCGTTGACCCCTTCCACCCCAATCATTTCTCTCTTCTCCTCTCTCCCATTGAGCAAATGATAAAAGAAGCCTGAACAGGGACCACCAGCTTCCATTACTACTGTTACTAGACTCTCAAATGGACCCCACATATACTAAAAGATGAAAGCAATCTCTCAATCTAACTGTAAGGGGGTTTCGACTTTTATGTTACTGCGGAGGCTAATTAAAATGGCGTCTTTGTTATGTTAATCTTGGGAATGCGGCTTTGTTGTGTTAAACGCTGAGAAAGTTTGCGCTAACAGTTTGTTTTTGCTTTAGTGTGTGATAAGAGAGTGCTATTAACCAATTGGGATAGTTGTTATGGTTTTGGTGTATTTGAAGATACTGTATGCGCGGGGTTTTGGGGGAGAAGGCGGGAGATCGAGACAGAGGATGGACGAAGTGCTGTGAGTCTGCTAAGGGGGTCGGACCCCGAGCGGGACGTTCGGCGAGGAGACGGAGACGGACTGGTGTGGAGCGTCTGGTCGACCACCGTTGTTGGTCCCAGGCGGCCGGTCGAGGTGGTCCGAGGGGATCGCAGGGTGAAGAAGAAGGTCCTTGAGCTCCAACTGTTTGTGCACGAAGAGATTGAACTTTGATAAGTGTGGCGCCTTTTATTTTCCTTTTATATTTTATTCTCTTTTAATTATATAGTTCCAGTAATATCTATAAATTGTAGATCATTTAATTGCATCTGGTGTATTGTCTGTTATTTGGGCGGGGTGGAGTATATCACACAGCATCCACACAAACAAGTTATCCAGTTTGGCGGGGCCGAGGCTGTTTCCCTAGACGACAGCGAGCCGAGCGACCCTGAGGGTGGCCCGGGGGGTTACATTGTGGGGGCTTTGTCCGGGATGCTTGAGTCTGTTGGTATGCTGTGTGGGTGCCCTGTTTAAATCTGTAGTGTGTGTCTCTGTGGGTTATTTGCTGTTGATTGCTGTATGCGTTGTGGCTGCGGTCTTTGTTCGAGTTCAGGCTGGCATTGACGAGTTGGAGGTGGCACTCGGGGCTGTCCATGCAGTTGGGAGAGAGAGGAAAGAGTGGTCTGATTTGGAGGTAGAGTCTGCGAATAAATGTTCTAGCTCTGGCAGGCTCCGCCTGGCACTTGGGATAGTGTCCACCCCAAGAGGGGCGGAGACGTGCGAGACGTGGGCGGAGCGGATCTCTCAGTTGTTAGATGAGCGGCAGTGCTCGGTTGAGGGAGAGCGACAGGGATTGGTTGAAAGTTTGAGTAGGCAGACTGGTGACAGTGTTAGAGCTGTCAGGTTCACTTACACCGTAATGACAGCTGTCAGTTATTTGAAAGAGGGGGGAAAGTTTTCAGTGTGTCTTCTCTGGCGAGGACGGCGGCTAAATTGCTTGCAGTGCCAGGGGGATCATTTCAGGGGATCAGTTGTTCAGCTAATCAGAGAGGTGTTGGGAAACTTAGTGGAGGCCCAGTGGGGGAACGGCCTGAGGTCTCTGGGGAAGCACGTTCCCAGCAATGTACCAATGAACTTCCGAAAGGAAAAGACCCTATTCCTGAAGGCTTCGAGGGACCACACCCCAGGGTGTTGTTATGAATAGAGGGAAGCAATGCTAAAGCTATCCTCGACCCCGGGGCACAGATCAAGTTGTTGGACAGTTCGTTTTACAACTGGTGTCTGAAGCATTTATCCTTGACAACCGCAAGGGCACCGGAGACTTTGGGTAGTAGTGGCAGTAGTTATCCAGAAGACGATGATTGGTTAATGACCCTGGAGGTCATGGAGGCATTTTCTGGGCACCCAGCGTGTCGAGTTGCTTCTGAGGACGTGTGTAGCAGCCTTGAGCCAGTACCGAATTTAAACGAGACCCGGCGGTGGTATGGCTTGGGGAAAGTAGCTGAGGGTGAGACCCTCTTAGTAGATGCTCCGAACTACCACGAGGGAGGGGAGTTGACCGCTGAAGACACCTCAGTGAGAGAGAGGTCGCGGCAACTGGACCCTAGCGGCGTGGGAGATGAAGGCAGCGTGTGTGTGGATTATGCGACATGGTTTAATGTGCTGCATCTGAGGGGTGGATGTTGCCAGATCCTGAGGAGTGCGGCTGTTGAGCTGAAGATGGCCTTTACTAGGTCCCTAGGATTCTTCCGATCCGAAAAGATGCCCAAGGGCATATCCGGAGTCCCTGCATCCTTTCCGCGGAGCATGAGGAAGACCATGGGGGAAGTGAAGGTGTGTGGAGTTTTGACGTATGTGGATGACCGCCTGGAGCTTGGATTCGCCTGGGGGGACTATGAGGCGAGGCGAGTGGCTGAGCCCAGGCGACCGAAGCGAAGTGTCAAATGTGGAGGAGTTTTTGGCCGGAGGAGTTTGGTGCAATGTGAGGAAAATGACCCGACATACCAGTTGAACTTCCTGGTGTTGGGACAGATGGTGGTGGACCGGGGGATGGAAACCCAGGTCATCAATCTGAATGAGACACAGGGAAGAGAGGGGATTTGCACCGCACTGCGGTCATGTACTGACGAATTAATCCAGCGAGAAGAAACGATGACCCACCTTCGAAGGTATCAGCAGAAACTCAAGACGTCCATTCAGAACAGATTGGAAGATTTACAAGTTGGGGAAGATCAAGGAAGTGTTCTGACTAAGGTCAACAGAAAACCGAGAGCCCAGGGAGGGGAGTTTGACTACACTCCCGAGGAGGTGAAGAAATGGAGAACAGATCTTGGAAAAGGGAGGCGGACGCTTGAAAGGAACCTGAAGGTGACTATCGCGAGTTGAAATGAAGTGGAAAAACTGAAAGTTGACCTGGAAGACGCCCTCAGGAAGAAACAACCGGAGGCTGAACATTCTTTAACTGCTGCTTTTCAGGTCAGGGTGGAAGAAGCTGGTGGGGTAACTGCATCCCAGATTGAGATGGCCAGGAACCCTGAGTCAGAACTGCGGAGGCTGTGGCGAGAGTTGAAGGAGTCCCCGAAGAAGCTGATGTATCGACTGCAGGAGGCTTAAGGGGTAGCCCCGGCTAAATGTTTCAGTTTGGAGAAACTCAAACAGCAGCTACCGATCGAGGGAATGAGGAAGGATACGGGTTCGAAGGATGATGTGCTGCACATGTGGTACATGCTGCCTTTCGCTAACTTCCCCGTGATTGAGAAAGAGACCTTTGGCCCTTCTCCCACTGAGTCAGGTGTAGTGGGGAGGGCTAGCTGTGGGCAGTCTGAGTTACGGCAGGATCAGGAAGGAGGAGAGGCGGGGCCCCGGAGACGGGACTGGGGGCTCCGAGCTGTAGTGGTGGCCTGAGTGAGAGAGGAGTTGGCAAGCAGGCCCGAGGTATCCCTAGTAGTGTCTGAGCCTTTTGGGTTTAGGTGAGGGGGTAGGGAGGTCTCAGAGGGTTAAGAAGCTCCCAGATAGGTTGGCCTATGTAGCGCCCGTGGGACGGGAGTAAGGTCCACTGTTCGGGGAGCACTGTCACTGTGTGTATCTGTGTATGTGTGTGTTGTGTGTCTGCAGGACTGGTTGGCGAGTTATTTAGCAGTCATGGGGACATGACTTTATTTGGTGGGGGGAGAGTGTAAAGGGGTTTTGACTTTTATGTTACTGCGGAGGCTAATTAAAATGGCGTCTTTGTTATGTTAATCTGGGGAATGCGGCTTTGTTGTGTTAAACGCTGAGAAAGTTTGCGCTAACAGTTTGTTTTTGCTTTAGTGTGTGATAAGAGAGTGCTATTAACCAATTGGGATGGTTGTTATGGTTTTGGTGTATTTGAAGATACTGTATGCGCGGGGTTTTGGGGGAGAAGGCGGGAGATTGAGACAGAGGATGGACGAAGTGCTGTGAGTCTGCTAACGGGGTCGGACCCCGAGCGGGACGTTCGGCGAGGAGACGGAGACGGACTGGTGTGGAGCGTCTGGTCGACCACCGTTGTTGGTCCCAGGCGGCCGGTCGAGGTGGTCCGAGGGGGTCGCAGGGTGAAGAAGAAGGTCCTTGAGCTCCAACTGTTTGTGCACTCAGAGATTGAACTTTGATAAGTGTGGCGCCTTTTATATTCCTTTTATATTTTATTCTCTTTTAATTATATAGTTCCAGTAATATCTATAAAGTATAAATCATTTAATTGCATCTGGTGTATTGTCTGTTATTTGGGTGGGGTGGGGTACCTCACACAGCATCCACACAAACAAGTTATCCAGTTTGGCGGGGCCGAGGCTGTTTCCCTAGACGACAGCGAGCCGAGCGACCCTGAGAGTGGCCAGGAGGTTACATAACTAATTGTCATCCTTGCTGTTTATTTATCTACCTCCAGTGCATTTTCTGTGTACGTTCTGCATTCTGTTTTTACTATCATGATGCAATTATGTCGAGCATGATCTATCTGGGTGGTATGTAAAAGGAAATCTTTTCACTACATATTGGTATATGTGACAATAATAAAGCAAAACCAATACAGGCAGACCCTGATAGTTTGGGGTACATATTGTTTGAAATAATTGTATAATGTTCCACAGTGATTATATCACCTGCACTTTTGCTTTTGGTTGACTCTTAACCACTTTTGCAGTGCTTCAGAAACACTCACTTTCTGAATGGGATTGAGAGGAAAGGATTTAAAAATAACTTCACTGAAAGGAGTGTTTTGGAAGCGGAATATGGAAAGGGCAGACACTTGCTCAATATGTAAGGCTGACAAATAATCTATGTATATATTTTTTCCAGGATTTATATTCCCTAAATATTAATATTCATTTCTCTGAAGCTTAATGTATAATGATTTTTGAGCTCCTTGGTTTGGTTGGAAAGACAAATGCTTAGAAATAAATACAGCACATTGGTTGTTACATTTAATATTATTAATTGTTTTTATGTTATAAGGAAATATGAATAAAATGCAGTTTAATAAAAACTCAATTATTTAAGATTTTGTACATCTCAGTTAAATTTCCCTTCTGCCTTCTTCATCCAAAAGAATGTAACTTGAGATTAATGAGTCTCCATAATTAGAATTCTCTGGTCCTGGCAACATTTCCTCTGTTTTGTAGCTATCATGTCCTCCTTGCAACCTCGTGATTATGAACTGTACATAATACTTGAGTTGTGGTTTAACTGATATTTTATGCAGTATCGGCATGACCTCCTTATTCTTCTGTGTCTTGGCCAGAAAAGGTAAGTTTAAAATTTGTCAGCTGAACATTTGTCCTGCTATTTTCAGGTATCTGTAATGATACTCCATGATCTCTCTGTATTTCCATCCTTCTATAGTGTAATTATGCGGATGTTTCTGTTTGTTTAGAACACTTACCGTTATTTGTTTGGGATTTGTAATGCTGAAGTTATAATCATCTTCAATGAGTCACCTTTTAGAGTTTTGAAAACCAGTACACACTTCAGTAAGAAGTACTCTTCAGATATAGTAGTTCATAATTCTTCCAGGACAATGCTAAAACAAACACCTTGTTGAAAAACTATTTGCCCTTACATTTAGCTGAGGCAATGTCTTCAGTTTACACAAAAGTTGTAAGATTTTGTTTTTATTTTCGCATGCTTTCTGACCAGTCAAAAGTCTATAGCATTACTGTAACATCATATGAGGCAGTCCACCAGTGAATGAATTTTAGTTCTGCCTTGATAAATTATCTTCATAAATCCCATAGGATGAAGAGTTGGCTCGACAGCTGGTGGAATTGGGATATAGGGGAAGTGGAGAGGTGCTGAAAAGAGAAGAGTTTGAAAAGAGGAAGGCAACTGCTGAGGCTGCAAGAATTGCTAAAAAAAGCCAAAAGAAGTGAGTATATTCCAGTTCCTTAGTAATGGAAAATATTTCACAATTTTCTTCTTATAGGAGAGAAGCAGCATACATGTTATTTTATATGTTAATGGACATTTGTCATCAGGGTGGTAGGAATGGAAGGCGATCTGGTTTGAAAGTGGTTTTCTCATCTGCTTCATTTGGAAAGAAGTGTATATCAAGTCAATAAAAATATAACAAAATGAATCCTATTAAGTTCCTTTGCGAGCATTAACAAATCCAATAGTCAAAGAAGTAAACGTTTAAAAATAGCATTAGGGCATTTTTTGTACACTTGTAAAGATTATAACAAGCTAATTTTCCTCCTGCTGTAAACATAATAGTAGAATATTTGTTAAATTCTGCTGCTTTACAACAAATAAGGTGACAATACATGATTGTATTAGTTAAATTTTTATATTTTATAATATTACATGCCACAGTGCAATTATATCAGTCCACCATAAGTGTTTAAATTATAAACAGAACGACCTAAGCACTAAGAGCAATTTGCACTGATCATAAGTAATAAAATCAGAAGAGCAGTTTAGTATAAAAGGCCATGAGATTAATGCATGTTCTACTATCCTTTAGTGTAACTCCAAATCCAAGTTCACCTTAAGCACATTGAAAATTTTAAAGTCCATGGCCTGATTCCTGGCATAAATGTCGGGATAATTCTAATTCTAGGCTTGTAAAACTGATACTTCCAGGTTTTGTGGGTTAAATAAATTATGAGAGCTGACATATTCCTTACATCTTTTCCCAGTGGTCAAGATCCTACAACTTTTACCCATAGATTGCTAATCCTGCTGTTGAATACTGAGAGCCTCTTCTTCATCCCTGGTGGTGTCATCTCAATTCATTTTGAAATGATATCCCAATCACTCAACTTTCACTCACGAGCATGAATAGCTGTTCGCTGAATAGCATAAACAGACCACCTAGAGAGGAAACGTAAGGAAAAGACTGAGAAAATTGATAAATCATTGCTAATGCTGGTTCTGGACTGCAAGTGGCAGAGGACTAATTTATCAGTGATCTTTTCCTGGTTAAAGCAGTTATCTGAATGAATTGTTGAAAGACTTGAGCTTAGGCACTCATTGGGATGAAATCAGAAATGGAAGTTTTGGTACAAGAAGGGTCCTCGGGCTCACAGACAAAAATTAGTTGAGCTGCTATCAAGCCAATGTAATCAAGATACAATTATTTTCGAAGTACATGTACGTTTGTATGTTACTATATAAGACTCAGAGATTCATTCTCTTATGGGCAATCACAGCACATACAAGAAACATAGTTGAATCAATGAAAGACTGTACCCTGCAGGACAGACAAACAAACAATGTGCAAATACAAAAAGAAAGAAAAAAATTAAATAAACAAAAAATATCGAGAACGTGTAATGAAGAGACCTTGAAAATGAGTCCATAATTGTGGGAACGGTTCAGAAATGGAATGAGTGAAGTTATCCCCTCTGGTTCAGGAACCTGATGGTTGGGGGTAATAACTGTTCCTGAACTTGGTGGTGTAAGTCCTGAGGCTCCTGTACTTTCCTGATAGTAGCAGTGAGAAGAGAGCATGACTTGGATGGTGGGGAGAGACCTACCCGTGATGGACTGGGCCACATCCACTACCTTTTGTAGGCTTTCCCATTCAAGGCATTGACGTTTCCATACCAGGCCATGCAGCCTGTCAATATACTCTCCACCACACATCTATAGAAGTTTGTCAAAATTTTGGATGACCGGTTGAATCTTTGCAAACTTTTAAGAAAGTAGAGGTGCTGCCTACCTTTCTTCGTAATGGCATTTACATGATGGACTCAGACAGGTCCTCTGAAATGATAACACTAAGGAATTTCAAGTTGCTGACCCTCTCTACTCTGATCCTGCGCTGGGGACTGACTCGTGGACTATGGTTTTCTGCTCCTGAAGTCATTAACCTGCTCCTGGTCGTGCCGACACAGTTATACAGTTACCATGTTATAATTATACAGTTACAAAGTAAGATTATGAACGTTATTGAAGGTCAATCGCCTTTGGTCCAGAACATTATTGCAGATTTTAATCAACTCATCCTCTCGGGCCATCTTCAGATGTCCTTTTATTGACTTTTCTTCCAAGATAAAGTCAGAATAGGGATGTTTGCTTGATAAGTGCATAATGTTTAATGTCATTGCAATTCGCGATATAATAAAGTTGCTCATGTCTGCATTCAGTAAAGCGCAGACAACATTAAAGCTTGGGACGATAAGTTAAATAACATTTTCCATTTGGTCCAGCCAGATAAGTACCATGGCTACATAAACTGGTTAGAAATTGTGAATCTGCAGCAAATAGTGCAGTTTTTGTATCCTGGATGATCAAAGACAATTTTTCTGCATGCATTTATTTGTGCAATTACAAACTGATAGATTATAAATTTGGTTTTCTGAATGCCGTTGGGCTTCTGGGATAAGAATAGCTCTCCCTGCCAATGCAGTTTGTATAATCAATCTTGTTGCTGATTTATGTTCTTTCAATAAAAAAGATTCATTGAAGGAGAATTGTACTCCAGTGCATAACTGACTACCTCATGTGTCTGAAACAAGACCCTCTTTGTTAGATACCGTGTGCCTTTTATACCATGCAGAGAACACTTCCAACATTTTCAGTCAGCAGACTTTTTGTCAGCAGTCAGTAGACAAAAAAAGGTGGTTCTTTTATTATTGGTAAAGAGGAACTGTGACAAGACAGTTACAAATGATACTGAACAAAGCTGTATTGCTCTGGTAACCAGAGAGCATTGTAGTAGATCAGATGGATGATGTATTAAAAGCTAGCATTATGGATCATTAATAATAATGGTGAAAGTCCTCTATGTTGAGATTAAACAACTTTATGTCTGCATGCAGCAAGAATTAGACAATATTTCGGCATGAGCTAGTAACTTTATGTTTTAGCCACACGCCAACACTGATCTGTACAGATCACTGCCAAAGCACAGAGTAATACGCGTCTAATAGCGCATGCAATGACGTGTTACTAAAACATAAAGTAGTCCCTTATTATACTGTAGGCTATACAGTACACTCCTCCCCTTTTATTTTAATAGTGTATCAACTGTTTCTTTTACTGAGGCACTATGCTAAACAAATATGTTTACCCTTAACATACAAACGCCTACCATTGTTTTACTTAGTAACTTAGTAATATCAAATTATAACAAAGTAACGTAACAATATCAGATTATACCAAGCCTTTTTTTTTCCCTTTTGTTGTAAGACCCATTTATAACTCAAGTCTCTGGGGGGGTGAGGGTCTTCTCTGCCTCTCTGGGTAACGTCTGTCAATAAACTTGTTTGTTTTAATACAGATTTCCATGTAAAAGTCATGAAAAGTTCACCTCTGAGCATAGGGAGTTACGAAGATGTGCGCCTCCAACTTGCTAAGAGTTCTAGGCAGCAGATTGCGTCCATATAATGAAGACTCCTTTGTGCAGCTGTCCTAGATATATACGCGTCTTTGTGCTATCACTTGTCTTCCTTACCCATATCTCATTTGTTCCAACTGAGCTAATTACACAGCCAAACTTTGTATTCTCCTTAGGTTCCAAATAGATAGCCTGACCTTTATGGTACCATCTCTTATGATAATATAACTTTCCATCTTCTATTCGTGCTTCATATCTTTGTGCTGGTGATTCAGCAGGAGTGCTGGGAAGATGCTCAGGTGAAGATGGAGATGCTGTCACTTTTTGTGGAACACATCATTTTGGGAGTTAAAGAAATACATGAAAAATTGGAGAACAAGGTTGCATTCTATGCTGGACAACTTGCAAAGAGTTTGAACAGTAACTCTGATGTGAAATCCTGAGGGCTCTTTTGGGCTGTTGTTCAGGTCCTCAGGGACTGTAAAAATAGCGTAGAATGCCTGTTCTTCAGGTATGATCTGAAAGAATGTACTATTTGCTTAGGAGAACTCAACGATCCTGTCCTGCTTCCATGTGATCATTTTTACTGTTTAAAATGTATAAAGTGGTGGCTTGAATCAGGACAATGATTCTGTCCACTGTGCCATACTTCTCTAGATGGTGATTACATACCAGTGATAACAGAAGAAATGAGTGAAGCTGTAGCAAAATTAGTCGTATTTCGCAAGAGGTGTGATGCATTTTTCTTAGCTTCGGTTTCCATGGTCTGCTTCAAAGATGACTTGCCACCAACAAAGAAGTGGTTGCTGATCTGCTGTCTCTGCCAGTTATTCAAAAGTTGGGGCAATCCAATGACTCACAGAAAGATCAGTACTTTACCAGTAATCATTCACCATTTGATCGAAATCCTGTTGTTCGATCCATTGTTCCGTTAAAGTACAGTTTTGCTGATATTAAGAATTACCTGCAGTGCTATCTGTCTGGCTCAAGAGGGAGAATTCCTTCAGGTGCACATTCAGCACAAGTGTGAAAATACAACAATAGAAACCTTACAGGTTGTTGCCAGAATTTGCCTCTGTTTTGATGCTGTTTCTCAACTTCTTTGTGAAAAGCAAGACACATTGGCTGAGGATTCAGAATATGTACGTGCAAAAGAAACTTTCCTGCAAAGGATTAAGTGTATGATTCTCAATGGAGGAAATGACTGGTTCACCTTGTGGGAAAGCTGTTCTGTTTGAATGGAGATGCTGGTCTTTTTGGAGATTTAAGCTTATTGAGAGTTCACAGATCTTCCATTATCTGTTAACAAGTAATTTAACTGCACAGGTGCAGGTTTTCGTCTTCTGTCGCTAATTGGAACAGGGTCATTAGGTCTTCTCCTTAGTTTCCTAGTCATTGTTGACTTTGCCTCCATCGAATCTCCTGTGATTTCCATTGTTAGCCTCTCATTCTCAATCATCTTTTTTCTTTTCTTCTAACTCAATCTTTTTATCTTCAAATTCCTTCACTGCTGCTTTCTTCTCTTTAATGTAATTCCTTTCCACTCGTTCTGTCTCTAGTTGCAGAAAAAGCTCTGCATTTTGTATTCTTTCCTTGTATTGTTGATCTAGTTTCTTCATCCTTTTCTGATACTCCTGCAAAGTGCCTTCCTGTAACTGCTGTAGCTGTCTTTTGAGAGATGTCAATTTCTCCTGCTATATCTGCCCTTTTACTTCCAGGTAGTCTTCAACATCCTGCATATTGGCAATATCTGTCTCCCTTGCATCCTCTGTATCCTCATCCGAGTCGCGGTCACGTATACTGCGTTGTCCTTATCGTCGACGCTGTCTAGCTCCTCCTCGTCATTGTAATAGTGGACAATGGGTGAGAGGAGAGCTGCGGACATCTTCCCCGCTGAGCTGCCCTCCTTTGTTGACACATCTAGTGCCTTGATGGTGTGCCAATCCAACTGGATTTTCCTGAGCCATTCACGTCCCAGCAACGGTGGTCCTCCATTTTTCAGTACATAGAGGTTCAGCTTCTGTGTTTTGTCTCTGTAGGTCACTATTACTTTAATTTTACCTTTGGGACACACTTTCTGTCCTGTGTAAGTCTTTAGCAGTAGTTTAGTTCGTTTCAGAGGTATGTGAGAAAACAGTCGTTTGTAGTCGTGTACAGAGATCACTGTTAAAGCTGAGCCTGTGTCCAACTCCATTTTCAGTCTCATGCCTGCCACTTGTGGAGTGATCTTTATTACTCTTCGATCATCTGTCTTTTTCATGCTGTGAAGTTGCAGACAAGACAATTCACTTTCATCTGAGTCATTTTCATCAGAACTGCTTTCTTCCATTTTGTGTACATTGTTGTGTTTTCCTTTCTGGGGTTTCTTGCTTCTCTGTATTTTGCCCTTTTTCTGCTGTTTACTAGCTTTGCATACTCTGCCAGTGTGGCCCTGTTTGCCACAGTTTCTGCATTCTTTGTCTTTAAACCAACAGTCATCAGGGTCACGTGACATTTTCCCACAATGGTAACATTTCTTTCCTTTATTTCTGTTCAGTTACATTTTATTCATAGCATATTCCAGAGATTTTTGTTGTCTCTCTGAAGCATCCTGTGTTGCTGTTTCCGTTGATTTTGCAATGTTCAGCGCCTTCTCTAATGTAAGGTCTTTTTCACCCAGGTGCTTCTTCTGTGTGGTTTCACAGTGCATGCCACACACTAACCTGTCCGTCAATGCATCCGATAGACCAGCTCCAAATTGACAATGTTCTGATAATTTGCGTGATTCAGCACAACATTCAGAAATGCTTTTATTTTTGCTCTGATTCTGATTCTGAAATTTAAATCTTTCAGCAATGACCAGTGGTTTGGGGTTTAAATGCTGTTGGAGAGTGTCTACTATTTGCTTGAATATTTTGTCAGCTGGCTTTTCAAGGGTTAACAACTCCGTAGCAGGCTGTATGTTTTTGCTCCCATAATACTGAGTAAGACGCTGGCTTTCTTTTCATTTTTAACACCGTTAGCCTCACAATATAACTCCATTCCTTCAATGTAAGTTGCCCAGTCTTCAATGCCACTATCAAATGCTGTAATGGTTCCAATCATCGCCATCTTTGTTATGTTAATACAATGTAGCTTCATTAACCTCGATATGATGTAGGTTCATTAACCTCGTCGCCAATTTGTTGTGTATGTGGCCTGGTTACACAACAATGCTATTAATAAAAACGCTGGATACGGGAGCTAAGGTTCATGGTTCTTTATTGGCAGAAACTGAACTCAGCACATACGTACAGATTAATACGCGCCTAATAGTGCATGCAGTGACGTGTTACTAAAACATAAAGTTGGCCTTTATTATACTGTAGGCTATACGGTATATGTATGTTATAAATTTATAAAAACAAATAAAATGAATGTACAGTTGACATTTTTTCTGTTATCTCTGACCAAAGTGAATTGTAATATGAATATGTCACTCCTGATAGTGATAACATTATTCATGTTGCAGCTGTGCGCTGATTTGACTTTTACATCATTATCAGTGTACACATTACTTTGAAACAAATATTTAGCACCTGAATCTCAAACCTGGGAAAGTTCTGCCACATATTCTGAAGTTTAGAATACATATTTACTAATTATTTTGCCATAATGACACAACTATAGTTTTTGTACAAATACAAGAGGCTCAAACACCTATCTTGCAGTTATGACATCAAATTAACATTTTTACTTGAGTAAAATCCATAGATTGAAATCAGCAAATGAATTCCTGTCTTTGCTTCCTGGATAATAATTAGGCTAATGAGAATACCTGCACTTTATTCTGTTCTTAAGTAAATTGCCATAGCAAATTACTGGTTAGATTTTTGTTTTTACTGCCTGTCATCCATTTTAATAACTAAATTTGAAAGAGAAATGGTAAGGGGAAGGAGTACACACAGCAGGTAGATGGATACCCCAGTTACCAAGTAGAGAGTAAATGGTTTTAACGACCGACATACGTCATTAATTGGTATGGAAGTCATTTATGTGATATCAAAAAGCCACTAGAACGGGAGTTCCCAACCCTTTTTTTGCCATGGACCCTTTCGATTAACCAAGGGGTCTGTGGACCTCAGGTTGGGAACTCCTGCACTAGAGCAAAAATGTGTGCAAACAATAAAGCTTGTAAAAAAAAAGCAAGCAAAATATATATTTTCATTTATATAAAATAAAGTAAGATTTGAGGATTTTTAAATTAAAAACATATTCTAAAACAAAAAGCCAACCTCTCCCCACTAGCTCTGCTTTGGGAAGAAAATGCATGCTTGAAGTATCAATCTACCTTCCTGAACCTACTCGGTGCCCCACCTTTATGAACCCAACTTTTCTCTACCCATTACAAATACTGACAAACCTCATTTCATAAGTCCAACGTTCTTTGCTGACAAGTAGTGCAAGATATGAATAGATAAAATCTCAAGCCAGTGAAATCCAGTTTTTAGGAGAAGTAATTGAGAAGTAGTCACTCAATTACTTTTATAGACATCTATATTTGGAATAAAACAAAAATAGACCTAAAAATATGAAATTAAACAGAAATAATGGAAGTATTGAGTGGTTAGAAAGAGAAACTAAATTAACCAGGTTATTGGTTAATGACTTCATCAGAATTAGGGAAAGTTAGAATGTTGCAAGTTGCAGAAATTGATTGGTTTAGAAAGTACAGATATAAAACTGTGATATACAAAACAAAATATATTACTTACAGCTGCCTGTCATTTTAATTATCCGTCCCTCCTCCGTTTTGATCTGTGCCCTTGGCTTCTTACACTGTTCCAATAACGCTATTTAAATTAGAGAAGCAGCATCTAATTTTTCTCCTTAGTGCATTACAGACTTGAGGCTCAAAAACGATTTCAACAATTTAGCAAAACCAGACTTTTCATTTTATATCAGAATTGACCAGTTCTGGTTAAAAAGTTAGCAACCTGTAATGGTAATTTTGCTTATCTCTCTCTATTGATGATGCCTGATCTGCTTGGTATTTTCCAGCATTCTGCTTTATTTTAGTTTTCCGACATCCGCATTCACTAGTCTTCAGTGTCCTGCCTCAACGACTACCATCCTGTCGCACTCACATCCATCATCATGAAGTGTTTCGAGAGGCTCGTCATGAGGCACATCAAGACCCTGCTGCCCCCCTCACTGGACCCCATGCAGTTGGCATACCGTCCCAACCGTTCAACAGACAATGCCATTGTTATCACCCTCCACCTGGCCCTAACCCACCTGGACAAAAAAGACACGTATGTTTGAATGCTGTTCATAGACTTCAGTTCAGCATTCAACACAATCATTCCTCAGAAACTGATTGGAAAGCTGAGCCTACTGGGCCTGAACACCTCCCTCTGCAACTGGATCCTAGACTTCCTGACTGGGAGACCTCAGTCAGTCCGGATTGGAAGCAGCATCTCCAACACCATCACACTGAGCACGGGGGCCCCCCAGGGCTGTGTACTCAGTCCACTGCTGTTCACTCTGCTGACCCACGACTGTGCTGCAACACACAGCTCGAACCACATCATCAAGTTCGCCGATGACACGACTGTGGTGGGTCTCATCAGCAAGAATAATGAGTCAGCATACAGAGAGGAGGTGCAGCGGCTAACGGATTGGTGCAGAGCCAACAACCTGTCTCTGAAGGTGAACAAAACAAAAGAGATGGTTGTTGACTTCAGGAGGATGCGGAACGACCATTCTCCACTGAACATCGAGGACCCCTCCGTAGAAATCGTTAAGAGCATCAAATTTCTTGGTGTTCACCTGGCGGAGAATCTCACCTGGTCTCTCAACACCAGCTCCATAGCAAAGAAAGCCCAGTAGCATCTCTACTTTCCGCGAAGGCTGAGAAAAGTCCATCTCCCACCCCCCCCCATCCTCACCACATTCTACAGAGGTTGTATTGAGAGCATCCTGAGCAGCTGCATCACTCCCTGGTTCGGAAATTGCACCATCTCGGATCGCAAGACCCTGCAGCGGATAGTGAGGTCAGCTGAGAAGATCATTGGGGTCTCTTTTCCTGCCATTAGAGACATTTACACCACACGCTGCATCCGCAAAGCAAACAGCATTATTAAGGACTCCACGTACCCCTCATACGAACTCTTCTCCCTCAACTTAAATTGTTGAGCATAATGCCTTGCTCAGATACTTTGTTTTAATTAAACTTCTCTACAAAAGCTTCCATTCTTGACTTATTTGCTTCTCACTATTGATCCTTTTCAATACACACTTAATTACTTCCATTCTGTTAACAGCAGTTTTCCTAAGAGGATGCGTATCAAATACTTTTGGAAATGCACATAAATGAGGTCCACTATACTGACAAAAGAATAGCAAGAAATTTGTTAGGCATGACCTGTCTGTATTGATCATGATTTTGGCTTGGAACCATTGCTTTGGTTGGCCAGACCGTCATTTTCCATACTATATGGCACCATAACTCTTTGCTTTTATCATTTATAAATATGCTTGAATGGGTTTCTCTTTTGATAGGTGGCAATATTTTTTCCATAATGGATGTTAAGCTGGCATACCAATGAACCCCCAGGATGATATTTCTGACCTATTTTTAAAAATGCCATAATATTAGTTAACTTATCTTCTGCTATTCTTCCTGAGCCTAATGAACTGTAAAAATTTCTGATGCGGTCCCCATACCTTTCTCAATGAGCCATTGAGAGCGGGTTGACCCATATGACTTATTGAGTTTCTCTCATCACATTTACCACACTTAATAAGATAGGGTAAGAAAGAGGGAAACGTGTCTTTTAAATAATGCTCACTAAAATAGGTCTTCTCATTCATACAAAAGGATTTAGCTATTTCTGCTTACTCTGTACTACATGGATTTGGAAGGGGAAGGGTGGTGCTGATGGTCCATTGAACCCCACACTTTTAACCTACTTGGAGTGATGGCATAATGGTTAATATACTGGACCAATAAATCTCAAATGCTGGACTACTGATTTGGAAACAGCTGTCCAAATCACATCCTGGAAGCAGGAGGATATAAAATCAGCTATGGATATACAGTATTGTCTGCAATGTTGACCATGAAGCTGTTGAATTCTTATCCTAAATGATTCACTGAAAATTTTCAAGAAATGAAAATTGCCTTCTTTATCCTGTCTAGCCTATATATAACTCCAAACCACTAGCAACATGGTTGACTCTGAATTACCCTTTGATGTCGACTAGCAAGCCAACAAACCACCAGAACTACTTGGAACTGAACATTGTATTGGATTCAATGATGCCAAAAGTGCTGATGTACACATTCAGTGTGCACTTTATTGGATACACCTGCTCGTTAATGTAAATATCTAATCTGTCAATCACATGGCAGTAAGTAAATATGGAAAAATATGCAGACATGGTCAAGGGGTTCGATTGTTGTTCAGAACAAACATCAGAATGGGGAAGGAATACGATCTAAGTGACTTTGACTGTGGAATAATAGTTGGTGCCAGCAGAGTGGTTTCAGTACCTCAGACGCTGCTGGTCTCCTGGGATTTTCATGCACAACAGTCTAGAGTTTACAGAGGATGATGCAAAAAGCAAAAATAACATTAAGTGAGTGGCAGTTCTGTGGACAAAAGTGCCCTTTTAATGAGGAAGGTCAGAGGAGAATGTCCAGACTGGTTCAAGGTGAGAGGAAGGTGACAGTAATTCATATTAGCACACATTACAATAGTGCTGTGTGAATGAGTATCTCTGTATGTGTAACATGTCGAACCTCGAAGTGGATAGACTACAGCAGCAGAAGAGCACGAGCATACACGCAGTGGCCACTTTACTAGGTGCAGGAGGTACAGTACCTAAAAAAAACTGATCGCAGAGTGTTAAAAACAAATTGCTGGAAGCAGGTGGCACGTGGCATGTAAGAGCTCTAAATACAGGTCAGACCTGTAGGAAATACCCAGCAGATCAGATAATGATGTATCTGGAGAAACTCAATTATCTGAAGTTGTTGATTACATTATTGAGTCCAAAAAGCTCTCATGTTCCCACATGGAAGACGAGTCATAGAATAATGCAGGATAGATACAGGACCCTCAGCCTAATGAATGCACAATTCCCACTCAGCAAGTTGTAGTTTCCTGTCTTTGGCCCATATTCCTCCAAGCTCTGCTCTTCATGTACCGATCCAACTGCTTCATAAATGATACTATTGTACTTGCCTCAACCACTTCCTTTAGCAGTCAATTCCATATTATCACCACTTTCTGCATTGAAAAAGCTGCCGCAATAACCCCTTTTAATTCTCTTCCTTTTCACCTTAAATATATGCTCCCTAGATGTACCCTGGGGAAAAGACTGTTCCCAATCACCTTGTCTCTGTCTCATAATTTTAAACACTTCTTTAAGTTTGCCCTCATTGCCCTAGGTACCAAGGAGTGAAGACCTAGCCTGCCCAATCTCTTTCTACAAACGTATTACTCCGATGCTCTAATCCTGGTAACTGCCTCAGTTCTTCTCTGTGCTTGTTCCAGTTTATCACACCTTTTCTATAATAGGGCAATCAAAACTACACTGTACTCTGTACTCCAAATGCAGCCTCAGCAACAACTTACACACCTGTAGCATAATGTCTCAATTCTTGTACTTGATCCAGCATGAAATCTGGAGAGGTTATTAACCTGAAACATTAACTCTGTTCCTCCCTCTCTACTACAGATGAAATCCAGCATGCTGAATGCCTCTTTCAAACGCCGTCTATCTGTGATGCTGCTTTCAACAAGCTATGCTCTTGTAATCCTAAATCCTTCTGTTAGGTGTTTTTCCTGTGGCTTGGACCTCATTGGAAAGGTGCATGAGATCATAGACAGACAGGTGTGAGTGCGAGTGGCAGTGGTCGGAGAAATGAAGTGACACACAACTTCAAGTACCGCATTTACATGCATAATGGATTCCCAGACATATTCGCTTAAAGCATTTTCAACCATCTTTAACCGGTATTGCTTAGAGAATTGTCAATCTTGTTCTTTCTCTGAAGATTTCTCTATTAAAGAAATTAATTTCATCTGTGTCTCTTAACTGTTCGATACAGCTATAACAATGACATCTGTATAGCCAAATGGAATATTTCCCAGATATACCCAGAAAGCAGAAATGAATCCAGCCGGCCTTTTATTGTTGCATTAGACTACTCACAACCTTAACCAAAGTATTCGAAAAGCACGAAGCTGCAGATATTAGAAACCTGAAATAAGTACAAAAATTGCTGAGAATACTCAGCAGGTTGAGTAGCATTCTGTATTTGAGAGGAACCGAGTTAATGTTTCAGATTAATACCCCCTCCAACATTGAAGAGTGTTTTAAGTTACAGAGAGGGTGGTAGGATGGTGTGGGTGAAAAAAAAAGAGGAATGTTTAGGGTAGATATTAGGGTTGTCCATGTGACACAGTGCTTTTGGAGCTATATAGTTAATTGATTAATGAAGGTAATTAGAGAATAATTAAACAAAAGACCATGCTGGAAAGGTTGGGGGGTGGGGAAGGAATACTCCTGATAAATGAGTCCAAGTAGATTACTGGAGGCAGTTAGAGTTGCAGTTAGAAAAATGTTAAGCCTCTTTGTGTAATGCGTTGTTAAAAGCAAGGCCACCAGGCCTGATTATACTTCTTTTGCATGTTGGTTGTTTGTCATTCTTTATGTATAGTTTTTCATAAATTCCATTGTATTTATTTTTCTGCAAGTGTCTGCAAGAAAAAAGAATCTGAAGGTAGTATACGGTGACATATATGTACTTTGATAATAAATTTACTTTGACTTTGAGGATATAACTGAATAAGCAACTGTACTTGCCTTTCTTGACCATGTCAGATCATTGAACGAAATTCACATGTGTGACGTGCACGCTTGCTGTTGATCTCCTGGACTATTGTCAGCCTTACTACTTAGTAGTACCAGCTTGTCTTGCCCTCCCACTAAAGAAAAAGATATTTTTGTTGTCTCTTCTTCAGATACTGCAATATATAAAGGGAGAAATGATTGAAGTGAGAAGTAGGTTTAGACCATCCACAATTATTTTTACATGTATTACTTCTGTTCCCATTCCCAATTCCTTAAAGTTCTCTCAAATGAAGGGCTCATTAGATACTGGAATTGAAGTCAAGTAGTTCATTCTATTGACCAAGTCAAATCTAATGTCAAAGTGTCAAGTTATAACATGCCATAATTTTCTGTTTTCCACAAGGTCTTTCTCTATCTGTAGCACATCTTGGTAGGTGTTGGTGCTACTTTTTGTTTCTCAAATAAAGATACGACTTGAAGAATCAAATCATGGATTGTAAGCATTTTCTCCAGTTACCTCTTGATTCTCAGCAAGAAACATCTCAGTGAAATCAAATTATGTGCAGCAGAACAACTACCTCAATGTTATCTGATGTTTTTATGTATATGTATTTGAAGCTGAGTTTACTGACATCATAATTTGTGAGTTGTTAAATTGGAAAAATGCTGCATAGTTATATAACAATTTGCTTACAATCTCTTATTTATGTTTGAGGACTATTGCAAGGAATTAGCTATTATATTATTCTACAGAATATTACCTTTTTTTGTGACATTGAAGGAGGTAGTTCTTTCCCTTGGTCTGTTCCAACTCTCAGAGCATTACCATTAGTCCAATTTCTCTGTAATGTTTTCCCTCGTGTGCATAACTCACCTTAAGTCTTTTGGCAATATACAGTTTTTCAGTTATACTTTCAGCACATCGGTGGGATGTGGATGGGAACTGGAGCATTAAAGAATACCCATATAATCACAGGAAGAATGGGGAAATTTCACAAAGGCCAGGATTCAAACTGTTGTTGGAGCTGCATGGTAACACCATTTACATTTATGGACGTCAAGATCTCTGAGGATCTAACCTGGTCCTAATATATCGATGCAGCTATAAAAAAGGCAAGACCATGGCTATATTTCGTTAGGACTTTGGTTTGTCACCTAAAACTATTATAGATGCACCGTGGGAAACTTTCTGTCAGGCTGCATCACTCTCTGGTATAGGGGGATTACTGCACAGGATCGAAAGAAGCTGCAGAAAGTTGTAAAATTAGTCAGCTCCATCATGGGTACTAGCCTCTGTAGTGTACAAGTCATTTTCAAGGAATAGTGCCTCAGAAAAGTGGCAACCATCACCCCCATCACCCAGGACGTGCCCTCTTCTCATTGTTACCGTCAGGAAGGAGGTACAGAAGCCTGAAGGCGCACACTTAGCAATTCAGTAATAGCTTCTTCCTCTCTGCCAACACATATAAAAGTTGCTGGTGAATGCAGCAGGCCAGGCAGCATCTCTAGGAAGAGGTACAGTCAACGTTTCGGGCCGAGACCCTTCGTCAGGACGAAGTTCCTGCCTGAAATTCCAGCATCTGCAGATTTCCTCGTGTTTGCGTCTTCCTCTCTGCCATCTGATTTCTGAATGGATGTTTTACCCATGAACACTACCTCACTTTTTTTTTATTATTTTTGTTTTTGCATTACTATTTTCAAGTTAACTATTTAATAAAAATATATACTTACTATAATTCATTTATTTTGTTCATTTTTCTATATTGATCATAGATAGATAGATATACTTTATTAATCCCGAAGGAAATTTTTTCATTACAGCCGCACCAACCAAGAATAGAGCGTAAATATAGCAATACAAAAAAAACTCCAACAATCAAACACCAAAATGCAAACTATGCCAGATGGAAAACAAGTCCAGGACCAGTCTATTGGCTCAGGGTGTCTGACCCTCCACGGGAGGAGCTGCATGTTCGATGGCCACAGGCAGGAACGACGTCCCGTGCCGCCAAGTGTGGTATCACGGTGGAATGTGGCCAAAGTCCAACGGTAAAATGTTCAATATCCAGTCTGCAAACACGTTCCTTGATTGTAATATGCCCCGGATTGCACCATCCGTTGTTAGCCAGAACAGTAAGCCTCCAATTCCTTTACACTTACTGCTCTCAGTGCACTTCCGGTCAGCCGGAACGGTATTCCCCACCGAGCTCCTCTTCTCCAAAAGTCTCTGTTTTCTCGACCCGGTCCTCTTTCCTCGGCTTTGTGATCCCCCTCTGTGTGTTTTCCTCCAGATTTCAGCAGGGGTGTCCACTGCTCTGTTCGCTAAGCCGGCCGGTGCTTGCTGGTCTGTGGAATACACAATACGACCTTGCTTCTGTCCCGCATGTCGGGATGTAACCATTTCCAGCACTAAGGAAAACCCAAATAAAACTCTCTTTACCAGCATGTTAGAGAGGGTGCAGCTTCGACGTGTTACAATGAGAAAAAAAATACGAAAAATAACTTAAATTAAGAAGTAAGAAGAAGAAAGTAAGAATAGATCGGAATGGCTATACCAGGCTGCATGCACGACCGGCGCATGCGCACTAGGAGCAATGTGTTGCGTTGTACTGCTGCCATTAAGTTAACAAATTTCATGACCTATGCTGGTGATATTAAACCCGATTCTGATTCTGAAATGCTTATGGAGCAATATTTGAGGCTCTATTCCATGCATTAAATTTTTTATTGTAATTGGTCATGGAGCCCAACCTTCTGGAGCCCTAGTGAATGATGGAGTTAAATCTGAGAGCCATTTGATTTAGATTCTTGTAACACTAGTCAGTGGGCAATTATTACAGGCTTCATTTCTAAACAGATGCTGCTACTTCTTTCAATATTTTCATGATATCTATTATCCTTTTAATTTCTTTTAATTTGTTGCTTTTCCTTCTGTTTCTAAAACCCAAAATATGTTTTAAGGGAACTGCACCGAAACAACAATAAATAATCTCAGTAATATATGATTATTTTTACCCTTTGTACAGAATATAGTATATTGAAATAGGACAACAGGTTTATCAGTGTCTGAATCAGAAGGCAAGCTAATGTCTTGGGTGGAATTCTTTCATCACAACTAAGACTTAGAAAACTAAGGGATTTCTCTCAAGCCTGGGTTATTTGATGCTGCAAGGTATTGCAATGATTTTTTTTGCCATTTGTGGCCAACTCGGTGAAATCATTGTTCAATTTAAGCAATGCTAAAAATAGTCATTGCACCTATTCCATTAAATGCAGCAAAGGTAAGGACAAGTTTCGCTACCGATGTATATTTTAGTATTTTATTTTCATATTTGGACACTTATTTAAAAATTCTATATAGATGATATTAATCAATGAATGTTTTCCAGTGAACTGGACAAATACTTAAATACATTCATTATGATGTACAGTATTACTCTCTGCCTCCATGACCCTATAATTCTTGGCAATTCCCTAATCGTATTAGCTTTCAATGTGGACCCGTATGAACTAAAATGATATGCATAATTTCTGCCCCTATTCCATCCATTTCAACCCCTAAATTTAGTTTTAAGTATGAAATTTAGTTTGTTTGGAGAAATGGAAAAAAAAACATTGAGGTTTTTCTCTGACCTCTGTGGAGATCTAGTTTTAAAATAACCTGTAATAGCATGTAAACAACTGCAATTAAAGAAACAATTCTTATCATAGGATGAGAGGAAAATTGACTTTATGGTTCTGTTGTTCTGGCCCAAGATCAAATACTTTCTATGAAACAGTCGTTAATCACTACCCTGCTGTTTTTTTGTCCTCTGTTTGTTTCTGCATGCCACTTACATTCAATGCATTTAGTACATGCAGGTGAATAAATAAAGCTGTTTTCAATTAACTGACCTCAGTAGTAATGTGCATATGATCGTTTTGTACTGTGCACCTGTGGTAATAAAACACCAAAGGAGAGTGATAGTTTACTGAAACTTAATCAGATGTTGCATTGTTACAGTATTTCACTGCTTAAGCAGCTATTATTGATACGCTACTTTGGTAAGACTTATCATTTGAATCCACAGAGAAAAAGGGCTGATTGTGCCCTCTCACGCAAAACAACATAATTCTTTTCTTTACTTACTTATTCATGGAACCACTGCATGTGTTTTGTCAGATGGCAATGAGGTGAATCATGTGTGAAAGTCTTGAGCAATTGTGCATACATTTTTGATAACAGTAACTTTGTTAATGGTTATTCTACAAATCTTTTTAACTTCTGGAGACAGAATGAAAGAACTTTAGATTCACATGTTGAACCAGCTGAAAATAAAGAATATGAAGTTTGGTAATTAACACCTCTAAATACAAGTCATTTTCCTGCCTTATGTTTTGATACATCATCTTTAGGCCACATAAATTGCTAAAAATAAATATGAGCTATTGCCTGAGAAGGAGAAGGTGTCTTATGTTTAAACCAAGTACATAATGCAGAGGGCTGAATGAGCTGACCAGCTACACTGGAGAAATACCCCACAAGGTGGCGCTGGCTCCAAAAAGAGAGTAATTTCAGGTGGTATGCTGCTGATGTTGCAGCAGAGAATACTGCACCAGGGAGAAGGAGGTGGAGCTGGGGGGGAAGATTTTGTACTGGAACAGGCTTTGCAACAGGCATCAATAGCTACATTTGATGACTGGGTAACGTCTGGCGAGATGAAGTCCTGTGATCTCTGGTCATGTGCTGTCATTCGGGAGTCTGAGATGGCTATCAGACATGAGATTAGTGGTTGGGTCTGCGTATATTTGGTATTTTTGGGTGGGTGAGTGTGAGACTCCTGTGTGATGGCTTGAATGGCGGATGGGGTGTTTTGGTGATGTGTTGGCAAAAGTGCAAGCTGTTGATGAGGAACGTAAGAGGCTTTGATGATTGATGACTTGGAGTCGGGTGACTATTATGAGACAGAATTCGTGAGTGAGGTGTGGTTAAGAGGGTCAAAAGAAAGTTCTTAAGTAAAGAGAAGTAATGTTTCCTATGCAGGTCTGGGACTGCTCATGAAAATTCCTTGAAAATCACATGGCTGTATAGCAAACTGCACAGTTCAAATTTGCGTGGACCATGAACATCTAATGTGACCAAATTTATGTTGCAGCATTTTGACTGAGAGTTATGTGATTTCCTGATGTGGGAAGCATGGTTTGTGCCAGGAAGTATCTAGTTGGATTTACGAAGTCATGCAAATAATCGCAGAACTGGAAATGTTGATTTTCTTCTATGTAGAGTGTAACAAGTGCTGTGCTAACTTTCAGGGAATTTTGTTTAGCAACAACCTCAAATATGGCATGTCCCCTGTGACTCTTACCAAACTGTATCGATTTGGCATGAAATTTGACATGTCCCCATTGACCTTTACCTTTTTTAATTGATGCACCCATAGAAAGCATACTATTTTGAACGCATAATGGTTTGGTATAGCAATTGCTTTGTATGTGACCACAAGAAACTGCATAGAGTCGTGGACGCTCAGCACAGTACCAAAGCCAGTCTTCCAGCCTTACCTCTGTGGACACTGTCTATACTTCTCGCTGCCTCAGTAAAGCTGCAAACGTAATCTAAGCCCCCCCTCCCCCCGATTCTGGACATTCTCTCTTCTCCCCTCTTTCATCAGGCAGAAGATAGAAAAGCCAGAAAGCATACAACCAGGTTCAAGGACAGCTTCTACCCTGTGATTATCAGACTTGAATTGACCACTTGTACGATAAGATGGACTCTTGACTTCACAATCTACCTCATTATGATCTTACACTTTATTATTTACCTGCACTCATTTTCTCTGTAGACTTTACGCTTCATTCTGCATTGTATTGTTTTACCATATTCTACCTCAATGCACTGTGTAATAATTTGATCTGTATGAACTGTAAGCAAGACAAACTTTTCACTGTATCTTGGTATATGTGCGATAATAAACCAATACTGATATCTCTATCGTTTAGAGTGTCTTATGCACATTCATATGCCTCACAGTATACAAACTGATGATGTCTCTATCGCATAGTGCCGAAATGTTTGCAAGTGAATTGCTGAGATGGGAGAACAACTCAATCCCACCACTTTAACAACTACTCCAGGTCACACTTGCACACAACTTGGTATTCAGATCTGATAGGAACTTCATATAGACTTATTGCAGTGTACTCACTAATGCATCTGTATTTTCAGGGCCACAAGCTGCTTTATTTTCTGGGCTTTCTGCAGCTTTTTTCCAATGCAAGTGGGTGACTTGTACCCATTGGAGACGCACACTGTCAGAGCATGGAAACTTAGAGCAGGCCTAGAAGTTGTTTGTAGAGATGATTCGTTGACTTTTCTCCTCTATTTTTACCTTGACTGAATGCAGAAATATCTTTGGAATGTTCATTTGTTTGGTCTTACATTTGGCCATTTTGGCCACATAGACACTGATGATGAATTCAATACAGTATTATTCTGTCTCAAGTTAATGATATATATTTCAGTTTATGAGTGGATGTAAAATATTAAGCTATTATATTACTGTATAATTGAGGATAAAATTTTGTAGTGGATATCTTCCAAGGATCATGTTATATGTTATTTTTGAGCAGAATGTCTCTGTGCCGACAATACTCTCATTTTTGGGCTTTATCTTTTCTGATCTGTTTGGTGGTATGGCAGAAGGGTGTACGTGTCCTCAATTTTGTTATCATTTTGCTTTATACTCAATTTATTGATGACATTCTCAATTTATCTGGTATTTAAAATCTAGTTTTAATGGTTCTGATGAATTATCCATCTGGGATTTTATTTCCTGTTTGCAGACATTCTGTGCCACAATACACACTTACTCCAGCTGCCTTACTTGTTTTTACTGTTTAAATGCTGTTTAAATGCTTGATTGCAGGACCTGATCTGTTCACCTGCCTTCTTCACAATTACTTTACACTTTTAGTACTGAATAGTAATGCTTGTGGATTATGCTGGTATCCACCAGCAGGAGGTGGCGGGAGGAGAAGATGGCGGCGCGACGCAGCGCGCGCAGCTCTCCAATGACATGATATTGTATTTGTAAGTAGGATGCCGTGTACAATTCTGATTTGATGGAGACAGATGTGAGAAGGCACAGGGGAACATCTGGAGAAATTTCTGAAATGCCCGGTTCACTGCCGCTGCTACTGTGTGATCGAGAATCTCCAGAGGGAAGGCCCCAATCCCCGACTTTGCCTGCTGCTGGCGAACGAAGCTGGGGTCGAAGCGTTCGGCAGAGATGATTCTCAGTACTCGGTGTTGGAGGGCTCGAAGTTTTCGGATGACTCAGAGTTGGACTGTGGTCGGGCATGGCAGGGAGAGTTTTCTTCCTTCTCCCGTCTGCGTGAGATGTGGGACTTTCGAGAGACTTTGAACCTTTTTACTGTGCAGTGGCCTGTTCTTCATCAAGTTATGGTATTGTTGCACTGTTGTAATTATATGTTATAAGTATGTGGTTTTTGTTAGTTTTTCAGTCTTGGTCTGTCCTGTGTTTCTGTGATATCACACCGGAGGAATATTGTATCATTTCTTAATGCATGCATTACTAAATGACAATAAAAGAGGACTGCATGTCCTCATAATCTAATCTAATCTAATCTATCTGTGAATATTGCCATAGTTTTCAGATGTAATTTATGCTTGCAAAAGTAAGCATTTTAATATTTTATTCTTTATTGTAACATATTAAAACATTTGTAATACTAATATATTTTAATTAAAATTAATTAATACTATTATATTTTAGTCTCTTGACTGCTATCATGTTCTTAGGAACACTTGACATAATATGATATCAAAGGAGATGGCTTGTCACATATATAAAACAAATCCACAAGCTGTACTGGTATATACAGGAACTGTTCAGGTTTGATGGAGTTTAACTGTTATACTTCCCATGGTGAAGAAGCTGTTTAGAGTTGTTTATGCTTGCATACAACTTTCTAGTCAAAGAATTTGAAAGCAATGTGCATCTATGGAACTGTATTCCATTGCAAGTAATTCTTCAAGTAAATTTAAATACTGTGTTTCAGTTCTGAAGAATGATTCTTGTTCATAAATTCTTATTTGATGTTCCTCGAACTGCTGTCCTTTCAGTGCTTTTTGCTTCTGACGAATTTCAACATCTATTACATTTTTCTTTTGGTGTACGAGGGGTGATTGATACGTTTGTGGGCTAAGGTAGAAGGAGTCAATTTTAGAAAACCTAGCACACTTATTTTTCAGTATAGTCCCCTCCTACATTTACACACTTGGACCTCTTCTGGAGCAAGGGTGATTGATAAGTTTGTGGCCTAAGGTAGAAGGAGATGATTTATACAGCTCTCGTTAGATGCACATGTAGTTCAACGCTGAGTGAAAATGCAGAAAGTTTGGAGTTAATAACTCATCTCCTTCTACCTTAGGCCATGAACTTATCAATCACCCCTGCTGTGGACCACTTCTGAAGGTCCAAGACGCTGACTTCTACAAAGAAGGGATCCATATGCTCCACGACTGCCGGACTAGGTGTGTACCTGCAGGAGGGGACTATGTTGAAAACGAAATGTGCTAGGTTTTCTAAAATTGACTCCTTCTACCTTAGGCCACAAACCTATCAATCACTTGTCATATTGTTTTAATGTTTTTTTAGACTTTGATGCTGCTAATAGCTTCACTGGTGTTGGCTGCTGAAATGTGAAACAAAAAATATCAATTGATTGAAAAGAATAACTAAAATATCATTTGCATTACACAGTCACTTCAAGAAGATGAGGTTACATTTATGTAATTGAATTTATTAGTATTTAATTAGCTGCATTGAGCTTTGTGCAGTCCTGATGTCAATATTAGTCAATCTATATTGTTTATTCATTTTTTTCTTTGCCAAAAGAGATGAAAACAGAGAATAGGTGCCAATAGTAGGTTTTGGATTTGAAGGCTATAAGCCATTAGGATTGATGTTGGAACCAAAGTTGTACCTTATAGACCAATAAATGGATGAAGCAGACCATGTACAATATGCACAGGTTTGCTCTTGGTGCAAACTTGAGTGGCGATCTGTGGTGTGAGAATGATGCAAATGTGGCTGATACAGGTTGGTTAAGAGAGTGAACAGTTGATGTAACATAATGCAGAAAAATAATTCATTTTGATAGAAAAAATTGTTTTTTATATTAAAATCAGAATCATTGAATATCACTGGCATATGCTGTGAAATTTGTTGTTTTGCATTGCAATAAGTATTAATAAAAACTATAAATTACAAGAAGATGTGTGTGTGTGTCTGTGTGTGTGTGTGTGTATATGTGTGTGTATGTATATATATATATATATATATATATATAGTGCAAAAAGAGAGGGAAAATACTACTGACGTAGCGTCCAGTCTTTGTCCAAATGATAATTCCTCAATGCACAAATAGATTCTAAAACATATCCAATTGTTAATTGAAATGCATAGGATGTAGCAAAATATTCCACCTGGCCATTTATGCAGATTAAAAAGAATTCCTCAATTATCCAATGAGCTTTTGCTTTTTATCCAGTACATTTCTAATAGCAAAGATTTTAAAAAGACATTTATATTTATTTTTCACATTTCTTGTCTCATATGAACATGTGCCATTCAAAGCAAAATTTATTCAAGGAATGAATAACATTAAATAATACACACTTAAATGGGAGGTTAAAACTCACAGCTTCATTGCCCATGGGTAACATCTGCATTCTTCTGCATTAACAAGTGAATGGAAACAAATAAGAAAAAATTTTCAAATGGAAGAAGGACACTACCGTGGCTGACAAGTGAAGTCAGAGCCAAAGTAAAAGCAAAGGAGAGGGCATATAAAGAAGCCAAAGCTAGTGGGAAGATAGAGGATTGGAAAGCTTTTAAAAACTTGCAGAGGGAAACTAAGAAGGCCATTGGGAAGGAAAAGATGAATTATGAAAGGAAGCTGGTGACTAATATCAAAGAAGATACTAAAAGCTTTTTTAAGTAGAAAAAGGGTAAAAGAGAGCTGAGGGTAGATATAGGACCAAAAGAAAATGGCGCTGGAGATATTGTAATGAGAGACGCAGAGATGGCAGAGGAACTGAATGCGTATTTTGCATTAGTCTTCACAATGGAAGATGTCTGCAGTATACTGGACATTCAAGAGTGTCAGGGAAGTGAAGTATGTGCAGTGAAAGTTATGACTGAGAAGGTGCTCAGGAAGCTTAATGGCCTGAGGGTGGATAAATCTCCTGGACCTGATGGAATGCACCCTCAGGTTCTGAAGGAAGTAGCTGGAGAGATTGTGGAGGCATTAGCAATGATCTTTCAAGAATGGATAGATTCTGTCATTGTACCGGATGACTAGAAAATTGTAAATGTTACTCCGCTATTTAAGAAGGGTGGGAGGCAGCAGAACAGAAACTGTAGACCTGTGAGCCTGTAGACCTGTGGTTGGGAAGTTGTTGGAATCGATTGTTAGGGATGAGATTACAGAATACCTGGAGGCACATGACAAGATAGGCCAAAGTCAGCATAGTTACCTGAAAGAAAGATCCTGCCTGACAAACCTACTGCAATTTTCAGAGGAAATTACAAGTAAGGTAGACAAAGGAGATGCAGTAGATGTGGTGTATTTGGATTTTCAGAAGGCCTTTGACAAGGAGCTGTACATGAGGCTGCTTAGTAAGATAAAAGCCCATGGAATTACAGGGGAGTTACTAGCATGGGTGGAGCATTGGCCGATCGGCAGAAAACAGAGAGTGGGAATAAAGGGATTCTATTCTGGCTGGCTGCTGGTTACCGGTGGAGTTCCACAGGGGTTGGTGTTGTGACTGTTGCTTTTTATGATGTATGTCAATGATTTGGACTATGGGATTAATGGATTTGTGGCTAAATTTGCCGATGATACAAAGATAGGTGGAGGAGTGGGAAGTGTTGAGGGAACAGAGAGACTGCAGAGAGATTTAGATAGTTTAGGGGAATGGGCAAAGAAGTGGCAAATAAAATATAATGTTGGAAAGTGTATGGTCACGCAGTTTGGTGGAAGAAATAAAAGGGCAGACTATTATTTAAGTGGGGAGAGAATTCAAAATGCAAGGATGCAAAGGGTCTTGGGAGTCCTTGTGCAGGATACCCTGAAGGTTAACCTCCAGGTTGAGTCGGTTGTGAAGAAGGCGACTGCAATGTTGGCATTCATTTCTAGAGGTATAGAATATAAGAGCAGGGATGTGATGTTGAGGCTCTATAAGGCACTTGTGAGACCACACTTGGCGTATTATGTGCAGTTTTGGGCTCCTTATTTTAGAAAGGATATACTGACATTGGAGAGGGTTCAGAGAAGATTCACAAGAATAATTCCAGGAATGAAAGGGTGACCATATGAGGAACATCTGGCAGCTGTTGGGCTGTATTCCCTGGAGTTCTGGAGAATAAGGGGGTATCTATAGAAACATTCCGAATGTTAAAAGAATTGAACAGATTAGATATGGGAAAGTTATTTCCCATGGTAGGGGAGTCTAGGACAAAAGGGAACGACTTCAAGATTGAAGGACATCCATTTAGAAGAGAGATGCGGAGAATTTACTTTAGTCAAGGATGGTAAATCTGTGGAATTTGTTGCCACAAGCAGCTGTGGACGCCAACTTATTGGGTGTATTTAAGGCAGAGATAGATGGGTTCTTGATTAGCCGGGGCATCAAAGGGTATGGGGTGAAAGCAGGGGAGTGGAGATGACTGGAAGACTTGGATCAGCCCATGATTGAATGGCGGAGCAGACTCAATGAGCTGAATGGCCTACTTCTGCTCCTACATCTTATGGTCTTATGAAAACAAGTAATTCACTAGAATGCAAAATTACTGACCAAATTTACTTAAAACGAATTTCAAACATTGGCCTATTTTCTGTGACATTGTACACCGAATACCTAGTAGTACAATGGTTCACAACAATTCCTAAGATGACATTTTGCAGACATTGAGGAATGTCCTCAAGCTGGAATGGGCTATGAGAGCTCAGCTGGCCTCACCACAGTTCAAAGCTTTTGATCTGTTTTTAAATGTTTGTGATAATAAGATACATTTTAAAACTAATCAAATAGTTACAGATAAATAAAAAAATATATATATTCCAGTTTGAGTTTCTCCAATAACTTACAGGAATGAAAAAATGTTCTAATGAATACAATCACATCACTCTAAACTGATAATAGAGAGCCACACTCTTTGCTTTAACTTGTTCCATTCATTAACCTACAATTATTTTTATTCTGTTAATGCCAAAATGTTGGGAGACAGAAAATAATCTTCTCCCTGTGATAAATTACTAAAATATGTACTTTTGGGGCATTTACAGAAACTGTTCTGCCATTTTAATAGCTTATAGAAACATGGTTATCTTACCTAAAATAAGTACATATTGTAAAAATTGTTTTGTAAATTTATTCATTTTCAGGGTCTGGACATTATTTGCAAGGAGAGCATTTATTACTGGTTTTTAATTGCTTTTGAGAAAATTGTAGCGAGCTGTGTTCTTGAGACTTCCCAGTTCTGCTAGGAAGCTGCTCCCGCAAAGCCATAGGGGAAGGGTTTAGACCTAACAGTGATGATGGTATGATGACATAATTCTGAGTTATGGTGATATTAGATTTAGAGAAGAACATGAAAATAGGAGAGACTCCATGTACCCTTGTTCTGCTTGGCAGTGGCAGTGCAAGTTTGGGAGGTGTGTCTGAGAGGATTTCACAAGCAATTGCAGTGCACTTTCCAAATGGTACACAATGCAACCATTCTGTGCGTGTGGTTGAAGGAGTAAATGTGTCGTGTAGTGAAAGGGGTACCAGTCAAGTGAGCTTCTTTGTCCTGCATGGTAATAAGCTTCTTGAGTACTGCAGCTTCTCTCATCCAGGCAAGTGTAGACTATCCTATTAATTTCTTCATTGTGCTCTTCATTGTGAACATTTCAGCTCCTGCCTGACAGGTGACTTGGATCTGCTCTAATTTGACTACCAGAGCAACACATCCACAGCAGATGCCATTATCTTATTGGCTCCTCACTCAACCCTGGGACATCTGGTCAGCAAAGATGCATACATCAGGATGATCTTCATTGTTTACAGCTCATCATCCTCTTCAAATTAAGCTCCAAGACCTCCTTGTGCAATTGGATCTTGGATTTCCTCACCTGTAGACTCCGGTCAGTTGGGATTGGTAACAACTTCTCCTCCACGATCTCTATCAGTGCAGGTGCACCACAGGGCTGTGTGCTTAGCCCCCTGCTCTGTTAGCTTTGTAATTATGACTGTGTTGCTAAGCACAACTCCAATACCACATTCAAGTTTGCTGATGACACAACTGTTGTGAGCCAAATCAAAGGTGGTGATGAATCAGTGTACAGGAGGGAGATTGAAAATTTGGCTATGTGGTGTCATAACAACAACCTCACTCAATGTCAGCAAGACCAAGGAACTGGTTGGGTGGGACTACAACTAGAGATCATGGTTTAAGGGTGAAAGGTGAAAAGTTTATGGGAACATGAGTGGAAACTTCTTCATTTAGAGGTTTCTGAGAGTGGAAAGAGCAGCCAGCACAAGTGGTGCGTGCGAGCTCGATTTCAATGTATAAGCAAAGTTTGGATCGGTACATGGATTGTCAATGGAAGCAGGCAGTTTAAATGATTATAGCATGCACCAGATGGGCAAAAGGGCTTGCCTTGTACTGTACTTTTCTCTGAATCTATGACTGAATCATAGGTCACGAGCCGGTTCATTGGATCAGAGGTGGTCAGGGTTAGACAATAGACAATAGGTGCAGGAGTAGGCCATTCAGCCCTTCGAGCCAGCACCGCCATACACTGTGATCATGGCTGATCATCCACAATCAGTACCCTTTTCCTGCCTTCTCCCCATATCCCTTGAATCCACTATCTTTAAGAGCTCTATCTAACTCTTTCTTGAAAGAATCCAGAGAATTGGCCTCCACTGCCTTCTGAGGCAGAGCATTCCACAGAGAACCACAACCCTCTGTGTGAAAAAGTTTTTCCTCAACTCCTTTCTAAATGGTCTACCCCTTATTCTTAAACTGTGGCCTCTGGTTCTGGACTCCCCCAACATCGGGAACATGTTTCCTGCCTCTGGCATGTCCAATCCCTTAATAGTCTTATATGTTTCAATCAGATCCCCTCTCATCCTTCTGAATTCCAGTGTATACAAGCTCAGTCGCTCCAATCCTTCAACATATGACAGTCCCGCCATCCCGGGAATTAACCTTGTGAACCTACGCTGCACTCCCTCAATAGTGAGAATGTCCTTCCTTAAATTTGAAGACCAAAACTGTACACAACACTCCAGGTGTGGTCTCGCCAGGGCCCTGTACAACTGCAGAAGGACCTCTTTGCTCCTATACTCAACTCCCCTTGTTATGAAGGCCGACATGCCATTAGTTTTCTTCATTGCCTGCTGTACCTGCATGCTTACTTTCAGTGACTGATGAACAAGGACACCTAAATCTCGTTGTACTTCCCCTTTTCTTAACTTGACACCATTCAGATAGTAATCTGTGTTCCTGTTCTTGCCACCAAGGTGGATAACCTCACATTTATCCACATTAAACTGCATCTGCCCACTCACCCAACCTGTCCAAGTCACCCTGCATTCTCATAACATCCTCCACACATTTCACACAGCCACCCAGCTTTGTGTTGTCTGCAACACAATTTGTGTTGTCCATGTCAGTACTCTGCCCCCAATACCATGTGCCCTAATTTTGCCCACTAATCTCCTATGTGGGACTTTATCAAAGGCTTTCTGAAAGTCCAGGTACACTACATCCACTGGCTCAGACTTGTCCATTTTCATAGTTACATCCTCAAAAAATTCCAGAAGACTAGTCAAGCATGATTTCCCCTTCGTAAATCCATGCTGACTCGGACCTATCCTGCTACTGCTATCCAAATGTGTCATAATTTCATCTTTATAATTGATTCCAGCGTCTTCCCCACCACTGATGTCAGACTAACTGGTCTATAATTGCCTGTTTTCTCTCTCCCTCTTTTCTTAAAAAGTGGGATAACATTAGCTACCCTCCAGTCTGCAGGAACTGATCCTGAATCTATAGAACATTGGAAAATGATTGCTAATGCGTCCACGATTTCTAGAGCCACCTCCTGTATCCTGTACCCAGGGTATCAAGTACCCTGGGATGCAGACCATCAGGCCCTGGGGATTTATCAGCTTTCAGTCCCATCAGTTTACCCAACACCATTTTCTGCCTGATGCGAATTTCCTTCAGTTCCTCTGTTACCCTAGGTCTTCTGGCCACTATTACATCTGAGAGATTGTTTGTGCCTTCCCGAGTGAAGACAGATCCAAAGTACCTGTTCAGCTCGTCTGCCATTTCCTTGTTGCCCATGATAATTTCACCCATTTCTGTCTTCAAGGGCCCAACTTTGGTCTCAACTAATTTTTTCCTCTTTACGTACCCGAAGAAGCTTTTACTATCCTCCTTTATATTCTTGGCTAGCTTACCTTCGTACCTCATCTTTTCCCCCCGTATTGCCTTTTTAGTTATCTTCTGTTGCTCCTTAAAAGTCTCCCAATCCTCTGTCTTCCCGCTTATCCTTGCTATGTTATACTTCCTCTCTTTTATATTTATACTGTCCTTGACTTCCCTTGTCATCCACGGTCACCCCTTACTTCCCTTAGAATCTTTGTTCCTCTTTGGAATGAACTGATCCTGCACCTTCTGTATTATTCCCAGAAATACCTGCCATTCTTGTCCCACTGTCATCCCTGCTAGGGTATCTTTCCAGTCAACTTTGGCCAGCTCCTCCCTCATGGGTCCATAGTCCCCTTTGTTCAACTGTAACACTGACACTTCCGATCTTCCCTTCTCCCTCTCAAATTGTAGATTAAAGCTTATCATATTATGGTCACTACCTCTTAATGGCTCCTTTACCTCGAGTTCCCTGATCAAATCTGGCTCACTACATAACACTAAATCCAGAATTGCCTTCTCCCTAGTAGGCTCTAATACAAGCTGCTCTAAGCATCCATCTCTGAGGCATTCCACAAACTCCCTTTCTTGGGGTCCAGTACCAACCTGATTTTCCCAGTCTACCTGCATGTTGAAATCCCCCATAACAACCGTAGAATTACCTTTGCGACATGCCAATTTTAACTCTTGATTTAACTTGCACCCTATATCCAGGCTACTGTTTGGGGGTCTGTAGATAACTGCCATTAGGGTCTTTTTGCCCTTACAGTTTCTCAGTTCTATCCATACTGACTCTACATCTCTTGATTCTGTGTCCCCCTCGCAAGTGACTGAATTTCATTCCTCACCAACAGAGCCACCCCACCCGCTCTGCCAATCTGTCTGTCCTTTCGATAGGATGTATATCCCTGAATATTCATTTCCCAGCCCTGGTCCTCTTGCAACCATGTCTCTGTTATTCCCACAACATCATACTTGTCAATTTCCAACTGAGTCTCAAGCTCATCCACTTTATTTCTTATGCTCCGTGCATTCATATATAATACTTTTAATCCTTTTAAAGTAATACTTTTACTCCCCTCACCTTTCACATTGATTCCTATTGCACTTGGCCATACTCTCCAATCCCTTCCTGAGCTTTCTGCCTCTTTAATTCTGTTGTCTTCCTTAACTTTTCTTATTCTCTCTTTCCCTTTAACTCCATTCTTATATTTCCAGTTCGTCCCCTCCCCCCCACTACTTAGTTTAAACACACCCGTGTAGCAGTGGCAAACCTGCCTGCCAGAACGCTGGTCCCCCGTCTGTTAAGCTGCAACCCGTCCCTTCTGCACAATTTATCCTTACCCCAAAACGGATCCCAGTGGTCCAAGAATCTAAATCCCTGCTTCCTGCACCAAGTCCTCAGCCACACATTCAGATCCCCTATTTGCCTGTTGTTGCCCTCACCAGCACAAGGAACTGGAAGCAAACCGGAGATAACCACCCTGGAGGTCCTGCTTTTCAGCCTTCTTCCAAGTTCTCTGAAGTCCCGCTGCAAAATGTCTCTCGTCTTCTTCCCGACGTCATTTGTGCCGACATGCAGCACTACCTCTGGCTGATCACCTTCTCCCTTGAGGATGCCCTACAATCGGTCTGTGACCTCCTGGATCCTGGCACCAGGGAGGCAACACACCATCCTTAAATCCCGCCTGTTGCCGCAGAAACCCCTATCTGTACCTCTCACTATGGAGTCCCCTACTACCACGGCTCTGCCTGACTTCTGTCTCCTCGGCTTTGTTTCAGCTCCAATTTTTGACTCGCAGACCCGTCTGCCTCTCAGACTGGCACTGTCTTCTGTCCAGACAGCTTCCAAGAGGGTGAACCTGTTTTCAAGAGGTACATCCCCCGGGGTCTCCTGTACTCCAAGCATCCATCCCTTCCTCATCATTGCCTCCTTTCTCTCTTCCGGTACCTTCGGTGTAACAATCTCCCTGCAGGTCCTGTACAGAAGAATCTCGTTTTCCCGGATGAAGCTGAGGTCATCCTGTTGCCTCTCCAGTGCCTCAACACAGTCCTTCAGGAGCTGAACCTGGACACACTTTCCACATTTGTAGCAGCCAGAGGCACCATCAATGTCCCTGACCTCCCACATCTTGCAAGCATCACACTGAATCAGTTGACCTGTCATTTCTTCACCACTTCGCACCCTCTCCAACTGCGGCGTAGTCTCCTCCCTCAGCCTCCTCGCCGAAGACTCTTGAGACAAAGACTCATACTTTTCTCACAAGGCCGCTCCCCGACAGGCTGCTCCCCTAGAGCAAACCTTGATTATATAGGCTGATATTTTGACTAATTCGTTTTATTTGTCGCACCTCGGCCAACCTCGAACGTTTGTCTTGCAGGCTGGTCTCGACCGGGTTTTAAATCAACCGCTCCTCCTCAGCCAATGCCCTCACTCACTCCTTCAATTGTCGCACCTCGGCCGACCTCGAACGTTTGTGTTGCAGGCCGGTCTCGACCAGCAACTTTAAGTTCCTTGGTGTTATTATTTCAGCGGGTCTGTCCTAGACCCAGCACACAAGTACAATTGTGAAGGAAGCATGGCAGCACCTCTACTTCCTTAGAAGTCTGCGGAGATTTGGCGTGACATCTACAATTTTGACAAACTTCTATTGTGAAGAGCCTGGGATGGAAACACCAATGCTTTTGAATGGAAAATCCTACAAAAGGTAGTGGTTTCAGCCCAGTACATCATGTGTAAATTCAGCCCAACCACTGAGCAAATCTACATCAAATGCAGCATCCATCATCAGAGATCCCCACCATCCAGGCCATGCTCTTTCTTTTGCTGCTGCCATCAGGTAGTTTTACCAGAAAGTTTCTTATGAAACCTTCTACAACAGTATTAGGAAGCAAAGGCAGGGCAACTTTCTATGGCATTACCATAAGATCATAAGATATTGGAGCAGAATTAGGCTATTTAGCCTATTGAGTCTGCTGTTCCATTTCATCATGGCTGATCCATTTTCCTTCTCATCCCTAATCTCTTGCCTTATCCCCGTATCCCTTCATGCCATGACTAATCAAGTATCTATAAACCTTTGTCTTAAATATACCCAATGACTTGCCCTCCATAGCCGCCTGTGTTAATGAATTACACAGATTCACCACTCTCTGGTAAAAGGAATTCCACCTCACCTCCATTCTAAAAAGATGCCCCTCTATTCCAGTGCTGTGTCTCTTTGGTCATAGACTCTCTACCATATGAAACATCCTCTCCACATCCAGTCTTGAGGCCTTCTAACATATGGTAGGTTTCAATGAGGTCACCCCTTAATCATAAAATTAACTTTGAACTTTGAGATGTTGGAACGGGATTGTGGCATCAGAAGATAATTTATTTATCCAACCTCTGATTTGCCCGAGTAGCCAGAGTAATTATGTAGCAGGTCCAATGCTCTCAGCTATATTGTGACATGAGGAGTGAATTAGTTTGGTTGAGATCTAATCGTTGATGGACATCACAGGAAGAAGTTGAGATGAATTATCTATTCATCACTTCTTATAAACATTTGTCTTGTTTTTGGCACTCACATGCTGCACTTCAGCATTCTTGAGGATGTAGATGAGCTTTCAGTCTCTTCATCTTGTGTGCAATTCATCAATCATGACCAGATATAGCTGATGTACAGAACTGATCCACTCTGTTATGTAAATAGCATGCCATTTCTGAAGCAATAGTCAAACTGATGTTTGCAAGAAGGATTCTGCAAAGTTGACTGGGCCAGAAATGACTGTTGTCTCTAGGTTTGGTACTTAGGTAAGTGCTGTTGAGTTTTGATCTTTTTTTGTTCCACATTTGCAGTAGAAGTACAACTGAGTGGTTTACCAGACCATATCAGAGTCAATCAGATTGGTAGATCTGAGGGTCACATGAAGACCATGTAAGAATAGCAGATTTCTTCCCTGAAGGGGTTTGTTGACTGAATGGGTGTTTATAACAATCCACTAATTTTAGACCATAAGACCACAAGACATATGAGCAGAAATAGGCCATTTGGCTCATCGAGTCTGCTCCACCATTACATTGTGGCTGATTTATTATCCCTTTCATAACTTCTCCCCTTAATATTTGACACCCCGACTAAACAAAAATCTATCAACCTCTGCCTTAAATATACCCAGTGACTTGACGTGCACAGCACTCCGTGCCAATGAATTCCACAGATCCCTGACCCTCTGGCTAAAGAATTTTCTCCTTATCTCTATTCTAAGTGGATGCCCCTCCTTTCTGAGGCTGTGCCTTCTGATCCTAGACTCCCCCAACATCAGAAACATCCTTTCCATATCTACCGTATCTAGGCTTTTCAATATTTGATAGGTTTCAGTGAGCTCCTCCCCCCAGTCTTCTAATTCCAGTGGTAACAGGCCCAGAACCATTTAATGCTCCTCATACATTAACCCTTTCATATCTGGGATAATTCTCATGAATCTCTTATGGATCCTTTCCAATGCTGGCACATCTGGCACACCAGTATGGCCAAGTGAAATAGGAATTGATATGGGAGGTGAGGGGAGTAATGAATTAAAAGTATTGTATATGAATGCATGGAGTATCAGAAATAAAGTGGATGAGCTTGAGGCACAGTTGGAAATTGGTAAGTATGGTGTTGTGGGAATAACAGAGACACGGCTTCAAGTGGACAGGGCCTGGGAAATGAATATTCAAGGGTATATGTCCTATCAAAAGGACAGACTGATGGGCAGAGGGGGTGGGGTGGCTCTGTTGGTGAGGAATGATATTCAGTCCCTTACGAGGGGGGACATAGAATCAAGAGGCATAGAGTCAGTATGGATAGAACTGAGAAATTCTAAGGATAGAAAGACCCTAATGGGAGTTATCTACAGGCCCCCAAACAGTAGTCTGGATGTAGGGTGTAAGTTGAATCAAGAGTTAAAATTGGCATGTCGCAAAGGTAATGCTACAGTTGTAATGGGAGACTTCAACATGCAGGTAGACTGGAGGAATCAGGTTGGTACTGGACCCCAAGAAAAGGAGTTTGTGGAGTCCCTCCGAGATGGATTCTTAGAACAGCTTGTACTGGAGCCTACCAGAGAGAACGCAATTCTAGATTTAGTGTTGTGCAATGAACCGGATTTGATCAGGGACCTCGAGGTAAAGGAGCCTTTAGGAGGTAGTGACCATAATACGATAAGTTTTAATCTACAACTTGAGAGGGAGAAGGGAAACTCGGAAGTGTCAGTATTACAGTTGAACAAAGTGAACTATGGTGCTATGAGGGAGGAGCTGGCCAAAGTTCAATGGAACAATACCCTAGTAGGGATGACAGTGGAACAGCAATGGCAAGTGTTTCTGGGAATAATGCGGAAGGTGCGGGATCAGTTCGTTCCAAAGAGGAAGAAAGATCCTAAGGGGAGTAAGGGGAGGCCGTGGCTGACAAGGGAAGTAATGGACAGTATAAAAATAAAAGAGAAGAATTATAACATAGCAAAGACGAGTGGGAAGCCGGAGGATTGGGAAACTTTTAAAGAGCAACAGAAGGTAACTAAAAAGGCAATACGTGGAGAAAAAATGAGGTATGAAGGTAAACTAGCCAAGAATATAAAGGAGGATAGTAAAAGCTTCTTTAGGTATGTGAAAAGGAAAAAAATAGTTAAGACCAAAATTGGGCCCTTGAAGACAGAAGCGGGCTAACTTATTATGGGGAACAAGGAAATGGCAGATGAGTTGAACAGGTACTTTGGATCTGTCTTCACTAGGGAAGACACAAACAATCTTCCAGATGTAATAGTGGCCAAAGGACCTAGGGTAATGGATGAACTGAAGGAAATTTATATTAGGCAGGAAATGGTGTTGGATAGGCTGTTGGGTCTGAAGGCTGATAAGTCCCCAGGACCTGATGGTCTGCATCCCAGGGTAGTTAAGGAGGTGGCTTTAGAAATCGTGGATGCATTGGTAATCATTTTCCAACGTTCTATAGATTCAGGATCAGTTCCTGTGGATTGGAGGGTGGCTAATGTTAACCCTCTCTTCAAGAAGGGAAGAAGAGAGAAAACAGGAAATTATAGACTGGTTAGCCTGACGTCGGTGGTGGGAAAGATGCTGGACTCAATTATAAAAGATGAAATTAAGACACATCTGGATAGCAGTAACAGGATTGGTCCGAGTCAGCATGGGTTTATGAGGGGAAATCATGCTTGATTAATCTTCTGGAATTTTTTGAGGATGTAACTATGAAAATGGACAAGTCGGAGCCAGTGGATGTAGTGTACCTGGACTTTCAGAAAGCCTTTGATAAAGTCCCACATAGGAGATTAGTGGGCAAAATTAGGGCACATGGTATTGGGGGCAGAGTACTGACATGGATTGAAAATTGGCTGGCTGACAGAAAGCAAAGAGTAGCGATTAACGGGTCCCTTTCGGAATGGCAGGCGGTGACCAGTGGGGTACCGCAGGGTTCAGTGTTGGGACCGCAGCTGTTTATAATATATATTAATGATTTAGATGAGGGAATTAAAAGTAACGTTAGCAAATTTGCCGATGACACAAAGCTGGGTGGCAGTGTGAAATGTGAGGAGGATGTTATGAAAATGCAGGGTGACTTGAACAGGCTGGGTGAGTGGGCAGGTGCACGGCAGATGCAGTTTAATGTGGATAAATGTGAGGTTATCCACTTTGGTGGTAAGAAGGGGAAGGCAGATTGTTATCTAAATGGAGTCAAGTTAGGAAAAGGGGAAGCACAATGTGTTCTAGGTGTTCTTGTACATCAGAACTGAAGGCAAGCATGCAAGTACAGCAGGCAGTGAAGAAAGCTAATGGCATGCTGGCCTTCATAACAAGGGGAATTGAGTATAAGAGCAAAGAGGTCCTTCTGCAGCTGTACAGGGCCCTGGTGAGACCACACCTGGAGTACTGTGTGCAGTTTTGGTCTCCAAATTTGAGGAAGGACATTCTTGCTATTGAGGGAGTCCCGGGATGGGTGGACTGTCATATGTCGAAAGATTGGAGCGAATGGGCTTGTATACTCTGGAATTTAGAAGGCTGAGAGGGGATCTTATTGAAACATATGTTTATTAAGGGATTGGACACACTGGAGGCAGGAAACACGTTCCCGCTGATGGGTGAGTCCAGAACCAGAGGCCACAGTTTAAGAATTAGGGGTAGGCCATTTAGGATGGAGTTGAGGAAAAACTCTTTCACCCAGAGAGTGGTGGATATATGGAATGCTCTGCCCCAGAAGGCTGTGGAGGCCAAGTCTCTGGATGCTTTCAAAAAAGAGATGGATAGAGCTCTTAAAGATAGCGGAATCAAAGGTTATGGGGATAAGGCAGGAACTGGATACTGATTGTGGATGATCAGCCATGATCAAAGTGAATGGCGGTGCTGGCTCGAAGGGTCGAATGGCCTACTCCTGCATCTATTGTCTATTGTCTATTATCTTCTTTTTTAGATCAGAGGCCCAAAACTGTTCACAATACTTCAAGTGCAGTCTGACCCATGCCTTATAAAGCCTCAACAAGCCTCAACATTGCATCCTTGCTTTTGTATTCTAGTCACCTTGAAATGAATGCTAACATTGATTAGTAATGAAAAAAAGAAACAAAAATTATTCGTCATCATCTGTGCTTTAACAGCATATCAAAGGTTTTGAAAATAATTCAGAAAAGGTCCCCACAATGTTTGAAAGCCTTGGCTAGATTCAGAGGTTGAAGATCGAGTCTTCTCTAAATTTAAACGTGACATCATATCACGTATCCATTGAGCGTGAATAGGAGGGACCGCATCTGTCCATTTAAGCAAGAGCGTCCTTCGGCCATGAGAGAAATTAAAGCCAAAATGTGCAAGTCAGATGACTCCAAAATACTATCCTTTCCTCCAACAATACCAAATAAAGTGGTCAAAGGATTAGGCTTAAAATTTACTTTGAAAAGTATCGAGAAAGTTTGAAATACTTCTTTTCAATATTTTCCAAGACTTGGGCATGTCCAAAACATATGAATGAGTGAAGCTTCCCCATTATTACATTTTTCACAATATGGAGATATATCTAAATAAAAACGAGACAACTTATCCTTGGTCATATGGGTCCTATGGACCAATTTAAATTGTAGGAGAGAGTGGTGGGCACATAACGATGAAGTGACATATCTGTCTTCATTGCACCTTCTCCTTAGTAATAGTGTCTACCCTCACTTCTGCTCCCAGAAGCTCTTGAATTTCTGGCATATGACTGCTCTTTTCCACAGTGTAGCCTGACACAAGACTTATTCAATTCATCTGCTATTCCTTTCTTTCCCACTACTACCTCTTCAGTGTCATTTTCCAGTGGTTTTATATGCACTTCTGGCTTTCTTTTACACTTTATATAACTGGAAAAAAATCTTTGGTGCCTTATTTTATATTATTGGCCAGCCTACCTTCATATTTCATCTTTTCTCTCTTTATGGCTTTTTAGTTGCCTTCTGTTAGTTTTTAAAAGCTTCACAATCCTCTGTCACTATTTTTTGCTATATTCCCTCTCTTTTGCTCTTATGCTGTCTTTGACTTCCCTTGTCAGCCATGGTGGCTTCATCCTTCCTTTAGAATACTTATAAATTTTGTGGTCATGATTCCAAATAATTAGTTTTTATTTAAATAGTTTAAAATATAGGAACTGCCACACCTAGATTTGAATCTTGTCTCTAGATTGTTAATCTGGGTCTGTGTTTCGCAGATGGTACCACTATATCTCAGTGTCTGTATCTCAAATAACAATCTCTGAGTAGAGGAAGGAGTCAGAGAATTTAGTGACATAGTGCTGTGACAGCCACCATACCACAATGTTACCAACAGACTATCCTGGTGTACCCAAGTATTTATAATATCTCTACTTCTTCAGGAGGCTTAAGAAAATTGACATGCTCCCATCGACCCTTACCAATTTTTATTGATGCACCATAAAAAGCGTCTACCCTAATGCACCATAGCTTGATATGGCAATGGCTCTGTCAGTGACTGCGAGAAACTGAAGGGAGTTATGGACACAGTTCAGAACATTTCAGAAACCAATCTTCCCTGAATGGACTCTGTCTACATTTGTTGCTTCAGTAAAACAGCCAACATAATCAGAAGATCTCACTCAGTCTGGACATTCTCTTTTCTCCCTTCTGCCATTGGGCAGAAGATACAAAAGCCTAAATGTACTTACCACTAAGCTCAAGGTCAACTATCCTCAATTGTAAGACTATTGAGTGGTTCTTTAGTGCGATGAAATGGACTTTTCACCTCACAATTTACCTCATTTTGACTTTGTACCTCATTGTCCACCTGCACGGTATTTCTCTGTCGCTGTTCTGCTATTGTTTTACCTTGTGCTTACTCAATGCACAAGTACAATGATTTGATCAGTATGAACCACAGGCAAGACAATCATCCACTATTGTGCTTTTGATCCAGATGCCCAGAAATTGGATCCATTTTTGTCAGGTATTTATGTGGGAAAGTTTATTATTTTTATTAGAGGTACAGCACAGTAACAGGCTCTTCTGGCCCAGTGTCATAGTCATAGTCATAGTCATACTTTATTGATCCCCGGGGAAATTGGTTTTCATTACAGTTGCACCATAAATAATAAATAGTAATAGAACCATAAATAGTTAAATAGTAATATGTAAATTATGCCAGTAGATTATGAAGTAAGTCCAGGACCAGCCTATTGGCTCAGGGTGTCTGACTTTCCAAGGGAGGAGTTGTAAAGTTTGATGGCCACAGGCAGGAATGACTTCCTATGACGCTCTGTGTTGCATCTCAGTGGAATGAGTCTCTGGCTGAATGTACTCCTGTGCCCACCTAGTACATTATGTAGTGGATGGGAGACATTGACCAAGATGGCATGCAACTTGGACAGCATCCTCTTTTCAGACACCACCGTCAGAGAGTCCAGTTCCATCCCCACAACATCACTGGCCTTATGAATGAGCTTGTTGATATTCTGTTGGTGTCTACTACCCTCAGCCTGCTGCCCCAGCACACAACAGCAAACATGATAGCACTGGCCACCACAGACTCATAGAACATCCTCAGCATCGTCCGGCAGATGTTAAAGGACCTCAGTCTCCTCAGGAAATAGAGACGGCTCTGACCCTTCTTGTAGACAGCCTCAGTGTTCTTTGACCAGTCCAGTTTATTGTCAATTCGTATCCCCAGGTATTTGTAATCCTCCACCATGTCCACACTGACCCCCTGGATGGAAACAGAGGTCACCGGTACCTTAGCTCTTCTCAGGTCTACCACCAGCTCCTTAGTCTTTTTCACATTAAGCTGCAGATAATTCTGCTCACACCATGTGACAAAGTTTCCTACTGTAGCCCTGTACTCAGCCTCATCTCCCTTGCTGATGCATCCAACTATGGCAGAGTCATCCGAAAACTTCTGAAGATGACAAGACTCTGTGCAGTAGTTGAAGTCCGCGGTGTAAATGGTGAAGAGAAAGGGAGACAAGACAGTCCCCTGTGGAGCCCCAGTGCTGCTGATCACTCTGTCAGACGCACAATGTTGCAAGCACACGTACTCTGGTCTGCCAGTCAGATAATCAAGAATCCATGACACCAGGAAAGCATCCACCTGCATCGCTGTCAGCTTCTCCCCCAGCAGAGCAGGGCGGATGGTGTTGAACGCAATGAGCCAAAGTCGTCCAGTTAATAGACCCGTGTGACCAGTTAACCTACTAACCCGTATATCTTTGGAATGTTAGAGGAAACCAGAGCACCTGGAAGAAACTGACACAGTCATGGGGAAAACCTACAAATTTTTTATAGGCAGCAGCAGAATTAAACCTGTGTTGCAAGCTCTATGTATTACACAAACTGCTACGCTACCATGCTGTTCCAAATTTATGCAGAGGGAAACTGGTTAAAACAACTTATGTCACAATTCACCCTAACCATCTGTCATATTTCTGTAAACAATAAAACCATCAATATGCATGTTTTTTTTTTACCAATTCCTTAATTTGTTAAAGAATTGAAGTCTGAGTGAGATTTGAAAAAAAAACGTGAGTGGGGGCTATGGGACATTCTGCATGCCACAATTGTGGGGTAATTAGGCACTTGGCAAGGGCCAATAAAGCATGTTAGGTTAAAGCAGAGCGACCATTATGTGAGTGGGCTGGTGTTAAAAGTGGGGAGTTGAGGCTTTGGCTGTAAGAGGTTTTGATGGGGAGAGGCAGAGCATATAGGTAGATGTTAGGTAATTTTCTTTCTTATTGCACAGTTAGAGAAGTGGGAATGCCAGGCAGGATACTGGAACACTCCAGAAGGGTTAAAAGAAGATGTGCTTGTTCTAGCAGACAAGGTGAAGGAGAATTGCAAAGGCTTCTATCAAGAGCAAAAGGATAGGAAGGAACAAAATAGGATCTCTTGAAGATCAGAGTGTTTATCTATGCATGGAGTTGAAAGAGATGAGTAAGATCTTAAGTAGATTTTTTAAGTCTGAATTTACTCCGGAGAGTAAACCTGAAAGTTAACCTTCAGGGAATCCTGCATGAGGCCTACCAAATCCGTTTGTACATCTGATTTAATAATTTTCTCCTCATTTATAAAATAGTGTATGCCTTTATTCCTTCTATCAAAGTGCATGACCGTAGACTTCCTTACACTATATTCCATCTGCCACTTATTTGCCCATTCTCCTAATCTGTCTTAAGTCCTTCTGCTTCCTCAACACTACCTACCGCTCCAGCTATCTTCATATCATCCACAAACTTGGTCACGAAGCCAAGAATTCTGTCATCCAAATCATTGATAAGAAGAATGATTCATTCATTGAAAAGAAGTGGTTGCAATACCAATCCATGTGGAACACCACTAGTTACTGGCAGCCAACTTGTAAAGGCCCCCTTTATTTCCACTCTTTGCCTCCTGCCAGTAGGCTGATCTTCTATCCATGCTAGCATCTTTCCTGTAATACCATGGGCTCTTACCTTGTTAAGCAGCCTCATGTGCGGCATCTTGTCAAAGGCTTTCTGAAAATCTAAATAAATAATATCCATTGACTCTCCTTTGACTATCCTGCTTACTATTGCTTGTAAAATCCATGGTCTCTTATCTTGTTTAGCAGCCTCATGTGTGACACCTAGTCAAGGGCCTTCTGATAGGCCCTTCCTATCCACGTACCTGTGCAAATGTCTTTTAAACTTTGTAATTATACCCACCCCTTCTGGCAGCTCATTCCAGTTAACCATTAACTTCTATGTGAAAAATTGGATATCATTTAAGTTTTACTTCTTTCACCTTAAACCTGTGCCCTCCAGTTCTGGAATCCCCTAACTCTCAGTAAACAACTCTAGCTTCTATACCATTCATAATTTTTGAAACCTTTATGCAGTTAACTCTCAGCCTATTACATTCATGCCTATAAATTTTCTCCTTATAACCACAGTATGCCAGTAATTTTATTCCAAGTAACTCCCTGGTGAATCTATTTGGCACACTTGCTATTGCTGCCATATCTTTCTTGTAGTGTGATGATCAAAATTGTACATAATACTCCAAGAGTGGTCTAACCAGTGTTTTGTACAGCTGAAACATGACGTCAAAGTTCTTATACTCACTGTCTCAGCCTATGAAGCCAAACGTGTCAAATATCTTTTTCACTAACCTATCCGCCCATGTCACCACATTTGGGAAGCTATGGACTTGCACTTTCTTTGCATCAGTGTTCATCAGGCCTCTGTCATTTGCTTTATACGTATCACCAGAATTTGACCTCAAAGTGTATTACCTCACACTTGTTTGGAATAAATTCCATCAGATACTGCTCTACCCAGTTTTCTAGCTGATCTCTGTTCCACTGTAGGCCTATACAACCTTCATTACCATTAGGATTTCACCAGTTTTTATGCTGTCTACAAACTTAATAATGAAATTTGCCGCATTCTCATTCAAGTTATTTATTCATATTACAGACAGCAAAGGTCACAGCTCTGATCTTTGTGGTACACCACTTCTTATGGACTTTAAATCAGAAAAACACCCATCCACCACTGCTCTATGCTGCTTATCATCAAGCCAATTTTAGATCCAGTTTGCCAACATGCATTGGACCCGTTATGCCTTGGGCCACTGAACCAGCTCACCAGTCCATACTTTGTCAGAAGCTAACATATAGAAACTTGACTTTCTTTCTTTTACTTCTCTTCATTATGCAAATCCCTTCTGAGTTATTATCCTAAATTTGTTTTGTACAATGGTAACTATATTCTCCATCACTACTTTTCCTTCACTCATCTAATACATAAATTGACAACAGATTCCTGAAGGATCTTGCCTCAGTCATGACACTTTCCTACCTTGAATTTTAATATCTCCATCCTGGGATGGAGATATTGACTAGTTGACTAGTTTTTAATTTTTAGAGCAGGGACTATTGTTACCTTCTACACTTCAATTCACCAATATTTTGAAAGAATTTCATTCCCCTCCTAATATTTTTGTTTCCGTCACATTTGTTCAAACCTCATCAACGGACATCCCATTTCTGACAATATCACTCTTGCCCTTTCTCCTCTTTTAAAGATCTACAAAAAGATTTCCTTGAAAGATAAGGGAAGAGGGAGTGCCAGGAGAATTAACATTAACATTTGGGAATTTAGAGATCCTGTTTGCAAAACAATAGCAATCCCACTCTCATTGGAAGGTTTAATAACAATTTTGGGGATTTACTTGAGAGAACAAGGGCTCCAAAACAGATACATTGCAGTCGTTGAGGAGAGTAGACTAATGGAAACAGCCTGGTCAGGCAATTCCCTGACCAGCTCTGGATAAGAGTTTCAAATAATAGGAAACTCTGGTCAAGATAAAAGGTCGTCTGAAGGTGACTAACGCTCAGCTACAGAAATTAGCACGGAAGAGAAAATGATAGACGATTGTGCTCAGCTTGAAATTTATTAACATGAGGAATAGCTGAATTAAACTTGGGTTTATGCTGAGGAATAGCTATTTGAATTTATGAATCTTTATACTACTTGACATCTGAAAGAAGGAAAAAGAACTTAGTTGAACAAGTTATTTGAGGCAAAAAAAGAAAATACTGAAAACAGCTAGTCAGAGAATAACTATGGGTGAAGAACAAAGATAATATTTCATCTTGGTGACTTTCCTTTAGATCTGGCAAATGGTATGGCAAACCGAGGGTTACAGGAGTTTTCATGATAGTGTAGAAGAGATAATCAAGTAAGGCAGAAGGAATGGTGAACACAAGGTAATCTGCAGATGCTGGAAATCCAAAGCAACACACAAAACGCTGGAAGAACTCAGCAGGTCAGGCAACATCTATGGAAATGAATAAACAGTCGCCAGGACTAGTAAAGAATGAATGGGGCTAGAGGAGCATTTTACTAGCTATAGTAAGATCATTACTAATGTCATCCAATGACAATGTGGTGGTTATGATTTGTTCAACTTAAATTGAACATAAAATAGCAATATTGAAATGTTCAGTCTTATTGACATAGTGTCAATAAAATTTCCCAATAAGCTGAAAGTTTAAATTTGACTTATTTAATTGCATCTTGGACAGTAGGGTGGACATACTTTACATTGTGGCTCAGCAAAATTTCAAAAAAGTATAAAAACTAAAAGCTAAAAGATCAGAGTAATTTTATCCTCTTTCAATATACAAGATGATGAAGCTTGATTTTTTGTGTATTTCATTTGAAAACACATGCATCATTCTTTTGATTGATGTTATTAATCTTGCAGGCTTGCTGGTGAAAGCTAAACCACTAAAAAAAGTATAATTGATCAAGATTTGATTAAGGAACATCTGTGTGAAATCTGAATCCTCCTTTGTTTATTAAAGGATTGATAATTAATTGTTTGAATTGTTTTACTTGCAGACTGAGAATTTGAGAAATTTTGTCCTGTTCTGTTAAATATCTGTTTTCGGTGGGCATGGGCGTAATATCATAACCTTCCCCAGCTTAAAATGTCCAAAATGTTGTTGCCACATTATTTCATTCAAAGACCTTTAAACAGTAACAGATTTTTCTAATTTTTATGTCTAATTGTGCAGGAATTTGAACTTAACAGGGAGAATAACAGATGTTTAAAATCTTACATTTGGAATAAGTAATGACTAATAATATGTTACATACAAGTCTTTACACCCCTGGGTTTGGTTGACATTCTAAATCATGAAATATTGTTAACTTGAGCTGTTTATTGTCATCTGAGTTTTTGAATCCACAAAAGGCTTGTAATATAATTTCATTCATTGCCTTTGGTTTTTAATTTTATGTACAGACAGTTTTACATGTTTCTCTTATATCAGTGCTCCCTTAATGAGTTTAATTGATGTAATCCATACTTGAGTTGTAGCTGCCAGGAGTTATGATATTATTCAGCATTGTATGAATGGTAATATAAAGTCAATAGAAAGAAAAATTCCAGAAAAAAGTTATTTTTATAGATGTTTAACACTGCAATGTAAGGGATGATAGACTTTTATTATGTTCAGTCCAATAAAAGCAACTTGATATCAGTATTCAAATCTGCTAAAAAAAAACTCTTCTCCATGTCTCTGTTATCCCTTAGCTTTCTTGTTTCAAAGCACTCAAGGCTAACCTTCCATCTCTCATTGTTAACTTCCCATAAATGTATGCCAACCTACACTGCCTCCTGATTTGGCAAACTCCTGATATTTAAATTCTCACATATTTCCATCTTCTTGTATCTTTCCATGGTTTAATTCCCCTTGACCTCTCGGATCTTCCAGACCTTTAAAATATCTGCATTAATCTAATTTTAACCTCCTTCACCTTCATTCTCTGTCTTTGGTTGTCATGTCATCAACCAAACTCTGAGTTCTGTAAGTTTCTCCCTAAATCTTGCTATCTCTACCATCTCACTCAAATTGATCCTTATATTTCACTTTCTTGACCAATCCTCTGTTTATGTTACAGTATTTGGCTCGGTGTCAAACAGTACGAGACTGCACTCTGCTAAAGCATTTTTTTTACTCTGTTAAGGGAACAGTATGAACACAAAATGTTGACATTATTTTCAGATTTGCCTCATTCCTCAGCTGGTCTCAGGTGCAGGAAGAGAAAGAAAATGTTGCTGGAATTTCCTTTAATGTTACTGAGATAAAGACAAAAAAAGAACCTGGTGTGCAGTTGGGGTGGTAGTGTTGCTGAGGAAGACAGACAGACTATTTTAACAACTCACAACCCACACCCCTCTTTATATAGGTGGCAAAGTAGTGGAAACTGCTAGCAGTTTCAAACTCCTGGAGCATGCATCTCGCACAACCTCTCATGGTCCCAGAATCAATCAGGAAAACTCACCAAAGCCTCTAATTTCTGAGGAGGCTAAAGAGAGTTGGACTAAGCACATTTATACTCATGTTCTTCTACAGGTGCATGGTAGAGAACACCCTAACATGCTGTACCTCAATGGACAGGAAGGCTCTAAAGCTGGTAGTCAAATCTGCCCAACACATCACTTGCACCAGCCTACCACCAACAAAGGATGGCTCTTTCTCTCTCTCTCTCTCTCTCTCTCTCTCTCTCTCTCTCTATATATATATATATATATATATATATCTATAGTGGATTTAACAGCTGTTGTTTTGATGCTAATCAACAGAAAAAGACTTTCGTGTCAAAGTAAAAACAGCTCTCTACAAAGTGATCTAAGTTAATTACAGATATAAAACACAAAATAATTGATGCATATATATCCACCTCCAATATGACACACCAGATCATCACTGGTGAAGCCAATTGGTTTTTAAGTCACATAATTAGTTAAATGGAGGTCACCTCTGCATCTTCAAATGAAGAATCAAGGTGTTTCAATTGATTTTAGTAAAAATAAACCTGGAAGGTCCAACTGCTGGTGTGTCAGTATCCTGGCAAAAACTATACCATGAAGACAAAAGAGCACTCCAGGCAACTCTGAGGAAAGTTTATTGAAAAACACAAGTCTGGAGATGGATACAAGAAAAGTTCTAAGTCACTGAATATCCCTTTGAGTACAATTAAGTCATTCATCAAGAAATGGAAAGAATATAGCACAGCTGTAAATCTGCCTGGAGCAGGCTGTCCTCAAAAACTGACTGACCACACAAGAAGGGGACTAGTGAGGGAGGCCACCAAGAGACCTATGACAACTCTGGAGGAGTTACAAGTTTCAGTGGCTGAGATGGGAGAGACTGCGCATACAACAACTGTTGCCCAGGTGCTTCACCAGTCGTAGCTTTATGGGAGAGTGGCAAAGAGAAAGCCATTGTTGAAAAAAAACTCACATGAAATCTCAGCTACTTTGCCAGAAAGCAAGTGGGAGACCCTGAAGTCAGCGGGAAGAAGGTTCTATGGTCTGATGAAACCAAAAGTGAGCTTTTTGGCCATCAAACTAAATGCTATGTTTGGCATAAGCATAAGCATAAGCCAAGCCAAACACCACACAGCATCACTACATTGGAGCATGGTGGTGGCTGCATCATGCTGTGGGGATACTTCACTGCAGCAGACTTTTGAAAGTACAGTGTAAAATGCAGGGAATTCCTGGAGGAAACCCTGATACAGTCTACAGGAAAGCTGCAACTTAAAGAAGATTTGTTTTCCAGCAAGACAATGATCCCAAGCATAAAGCCAAAGCTACACAGGAAATTCTTAAACACAACAAAGTTAATGTCCTGGAGTGGCCAAGTCAGAGTCCAGACCTCAATCTAATTGAGAATTTGTGGCTGTACTTGAAAAGGGCTGTTCACTCACGATCTCCATGAAATCTGACAGAGCTTGAGCAGTTTTGTAAAGAAGAATGGGGTAAAATTGCAGTGTCCAGATATGTAAAGCTGATCTAAATACTGATTTGAAGGGGATGAATACAATGTGTTTTACATTTGTAATAAATTTAAACCAATTTGTAGAAATTTGTTTTCAATTTGACATGAAAGAGTCTTTTCTGTTGATCAGTGTCAAAGAAGCCCAATTAAATCCACCGTGATTCAATGTTGTAAAACAATAAAACATGCAAATTTCCAAGGGGTTGGGATACATTTTATAGGCATCAAATACGCATACTTATAAACACACACACACAGAAAAGGGCCAGTAAAATATTGAAGGATCCCACAACAATCTTGAATCCTGAATCTTAAAGTCTAATTATACCTGCTGTTAAATGCATTAATTTAACCTTGGGGTTTTTCAGGTGCTGGCCAAGCTTTGAAACTGGTCAAATAGCTTGCCAAAACTCCATTTCCACTTTCATACTCCAGCTGGTGAAAGTACAGCATTTGCGTGGAAGAAAATCTAAAGTACTTTCTTGCATTCCATTTGGTATACTTTGACCTGAGATCAACCTATCTGTGTTTGCAAAGAGCAAACCTACCCTTTTGGGTGAGATGATAGTAACATTCCACTTAATACTGACACCCTCTCAGGAAACATTATCTCAGGTATGTGGCTTTCCATTATCTGCTACCCAAGTATAGTTAACTGAAGTTCTTCTAGTCTCACCAGGATCATTCTACTTTGAATATTTTTAAAATCAGTTTGCATACTACATGATACATTACATAAAAGGTTTGATTATAATTTTACTTATTGCCTTTATGTTTTATTTATGTGGACATAGTTTTGCATGTTTCTCTTTTATCAGTAATTCCTTTCATGAGTTTAATTGGTACAATCCATATTTAAGTGATAGCTACCAAACATTATTGTATTGTTCTTATCTGAATGATAACAGAAATTAATGGAATGGAAAATTGGGTCCCATATCTAAGAAAGCATTTGCTGGCATTGGGGAAGGCCCAGAGAAGGTTTACAAGATGATCCCTGGAATGAAAGGGGTAACATTTGAGGAATACTTGTTAGCTCTGTGCCTTTACTCACTGAAGTTTAGAAGAATGAGAGGAAGTGTAATTGAATCGTACCGAATATTGAAAGACCTAGTTGGAGTGGATGAGCAGAGGATGTTTCCGGTAGCAGGAAAGTCTAGAACCTGAGGGCACAACTTCAGAATAAAAAGATATCCCTTTAGACGGAGCAGAGGTGAGGAGAAATTTCTTCAGCCGGAGGGTGGTAAATCTGTGGAATTCATTGACACAAACAGCTGTGGAGGCCAAGCATTAGGTATACTTAAATCAGAAGTTGATAGTTAATTAATTAGTAAGGGTGTCAAAGATTATGAGAAGAAGGCAGGAAAATGGGGTTTGAGATGGGTGGCACAGTGTCTGTAAGGAGTCTATACGTTCTTCCTGGGACAGCCTGGGTTTCCTCCCACAGTCCAAATACGTAGGATTCGAGTACAGGAGCAGGGAGGTACTACTGCAGTTGTACAAGGCCTTGGTGAGACCACACCTGGAGTATTGTGTGCAGTTTTGGTCCCCTAATCTGAGGAAAGACATCTTTGCCATAGAGGGAGTACAAAGAAGGTTCACCAGATTGATTCCTGGGATGGCAGGTCTTTCATATGAAGAAAGACTGGATGAACTGGGCTTGTACTCGTTGGAATTTAGAAGATTGAGGGGGGATCTGATTGAAACGTATAAGATCCTAAAGGGATTGGATAGGCTAGATGCGGGAAGATTGTTCCCGATGTTGGGGAGGTCTAGAACGAGGGGTCACAGTTTGAGGATAGAGGGGAAGCCTTTTAGGACCGAGGTTAGGAAAAACTTCTTCACACAGAGAGTGGTGAATCTGTGGAATTCTCTGCCACAGCAAACTGTTGAGGCCAGTTCATTAGCTATGTTTAAAAGGAAGTTAGATATGGCCCTTGTGGCTACAGGGGTCAGGGGGTATGGAGGGAAGGCTGGGTTCTGAGTTGGATGATCAGCCATGATCATAATAAATGGCGGTGCAGGCTCGAAGGGCCGAATGGCCTACTCCTGCACCTATTTTCTATGTTTCTATGTTTCTATGTACCAGTTGATAGGTTAATCCTTCTTCTTCTTCGGCCCTTGGCTCCCAGTGGAGCGTTGGACATTGATGGCTTCCTGCCTCCATCATCCAAAGTCGATGATATGGTTAGAGTTCATCAATGATTCTGTAATCCATTGTATTCACTGTACAGGGGATTGACCTGTTCAGCTTCACCAGAGCTCTATTGGCCAATCTTACCCGTTTCCACCTCTCAAGACAGTGATGTAGGCTTGGACTTTGAGAGGCGGTAGGTTAATTGGTCATTGTAAATTGTTCACTGATTAGGCTAAACTGGGGGTTGCTCGGAGGCACGGCTGGAAGTGCCATAAGGGCCTATTCTGTGCTGTATCTCAGTAAGTAGATAATTGAGAGGGAAAATAAATTATCCATGATGGAGCAGACTCAATGAGCTGAATAGTCTAATTTTTCTCTGTCTTATGGAAAAATTTACATAAAAATAAGTATCATTTTTTAAATGTAATGGGGATTTTTTTCCCATTATGTTCGGTCTTATAAACATTTTTATATCATTGTTAAAAACTGCTGAAACTCTCATGTTGTATATTTTTTGTTTTTTTAAATGTTACTGTCTATTGTTCAGATAGTACGTCATAGAAACATAGAAACAAATGACATGTTAATTTTCTTATATAAAGCTTGCCTCTTGAATAGTTAACAGAGGAAAGCCTTTTCCAGATTGTTTAGCTCGTAGTGACATTGGCTAGTGACTAAATCATCTACTAACACTCCAGTTCTTAAAGCTCCCAAAATCACTTTAAAATGGGTGAGTATTGTGATGTCAGTAAAATGGACTAACTTTTTGCAGCAATGATGTTGGAGCATATTGGCATCACTGCATCCTTCAAGAATTGATGATGCATTGCAGGATTTGCAATAAAGGAGAAATAGAAGAAGTGGCCAGTAAAAGGAAATACAGTCGGCCCTCCTTATCAGCGAGGGATTGGTTCTGGACCCCTCGCAGATACCCAAAGATGCAGATGCTCAAGTCCCTTATTCAACCTGTCTAAATGCAGTGGATCTTAGGACCCAGCGGAACCCCAGACCTTATTTAACCTGTCTTAGTGCAGTTGACATTAGGACCTGGCGGCAGAGCTCTGAATCTGCAGTGTTTCTGTTCACGAAAATAATCACGATCACGATTTTAAATAAAGTGGAAATAATAAAGTGATCGGAAAGAGGTCAAACGCCATTGGTCATTGGAAAAGCGTTAGGCTACAGTCGGTCAACGACTGCAACAATTTTAAAGGATAAAGTGAGAATCCCGTATACTTTAAATCATCTCTAGATTACTTATAATACCTAACAGAATGTAAATGCTATGCAGATAGTTGTTATACTGCATTTTTTAGGGAATAATGACAAGAAAAAAAAGTCTGTACATGTTTGAAGAACAAGTGCTGGAAGAGCACTTACGGGTTTTCTCGATTCGCGGTTGGTTGAATTCGCGGATAAGGAGGGCCAACTGTAGAACTGGCAAATGTGTATTGCCATTCTGCAGTAGCCAGAACGATATACTCTACGCTCTTTGGAGATAAAATTTCAAAGCCAACAGATGTAGAGTAAATGCCTAACAATCAGCCCACCCTATTTTTCCTATCTTGAAAAAGAACAGTACATTATGTTTTCATTCATTATGAAGGCAAAATATAAATGATGCATTTGAGGCAATTTCATATACAGTTGACTATAATTTATCCAGAATCTGTGCATGGAACTCTCCTACGACTGGGAAAAATTTCTAAGCTCACTTGGTAAACTGAAACAGTGAATTTTATTTCAAGTTGTGTGCAAAATAAGCATGTAAAGATATTTAGTTTGTAGGAAGACAGTGCAGTTGTAGGTTAGTAGTACACAAAGCCGCTGAAGAAATTTGCTATACCTTATATTAATATTGTTTAGTTTAATATATAGAAATACACTGTAAAACATTGTTAGTTGAAAGGGCAGGAAGATGACAGCACAGAAGTTGTTAGATTTATGCATGTAATTAATACTCGTGTATAATGCTCAGTAATCTTTTTGTTGAATTCAACCAACAAGCATATTCATGCAAAAGGCTCTGTTCTATCAGAACATTGTCTAATCACTTTCTCAACTTGTAAAAAGAACCCTGATGCTGACAAACACCTCTTTTTACATGAGAAAATTCTGCTAGTTATTGGTGCCTGCATCCTATTCATCTAATCTAATCTAATCTAATCTAATCTAATCTATTGCTTTACTTTCATTGGAAGAAAACAGAGTCTGCCAGTACACTGTTAGATTTTTACTCTAGGCAATCATATTGGTGAGGTTGAAGATTTGAAGATTTGAAACGGAAAGAAATAGAGGCTTAAAATCGTTATACTCTTTACTTCTACAAAGAAATTTAGTGCAACACACATAAAAAGCGGTGAAACTACACAGGCATACTAGAACAGTTTATGAAAAGGTTGGATCTTTCTTCAAATACCCAGTTTAGCAGGTGAAATCCCAAAACCTTCTAAGTGAATCACACACTCTAAATTCCACAAATAAAATGATTGATTAACCTTGTAAAGCTTGACATTCAGTGAAGATCCTGACAGCTTAGCCACTGTCTGCATCCATCTTCAGAATCAGAATCAGGTTTATTATCACCGGCATGTGACGTGAAATTTGTTAACTTATCAGCAGCGGCCCCCAACCACCGGGACGCGGACTGGTACCAGGCCGCAAAGCAGGAGCTACCGGGCCGCGAGGAAACGATATGATTTGGCGATATGAGTCAGCTGCACCTTTCCTCATTCCCTGTCATGCCCACTGTTGAGCTTGAACGCACGCGAGGTCATTACGCACACGTCATCCATGTCAGCGCGGGAAGGAGATCAACTCCTCGAGCTTGCAAATGACGGTGGGCTGAAAAGTACGTTTGACGTAACATCTCTGCCAGCACTCTGGATCAAAGTCAAGGCTGAAAATCCTGAGATAGTCACGAAAGCACTGAAAATGTTGCTTCCATTTCCAACATAGCTCTGCAATGAATGCAACGAAAACTAAATTGCAGAATAGACTGGACATTAGGAGCCCCCTTTGAGTATCGCTGTTTCCCATCACCCCTCGATCGGACCATCTTGTTGCAGGGAAACAAGCCCGGGGGCTCCCACTGATTCAGCGATATTGGTGTGTTGCAATGATTTTATATGTTCTTTCGGGGAAAATGTGCTGTGTGTTTAATATCCAAACATTACTTAAAATGATGCTATTGAATTATAAGTGACTTATATAACCATATAACATTCACAGCGCAAAAACTGGCCATCTCTGCCCTTCTAGTCCGTGCCAAATGCTACTCTCACCTAGTCCTGCCGACCTGCACTCAGCCCATAATCCTCCATTCCTTTCCTCTCGAAATACCTATCCAATTTTTCTTTAAATGATAATATGGAACCTGCCTCTACCACTTCTACTGGAAGTTCGTTCAACACTTACTTCAAGCTCCCCTGTTCTCCCCTGATAATTGACTTATCACTATATTCATGCGAGGAAAATATGCGCTGTGTGTTTAATGTTAAATTCGTTAGATAAACCCTTTTAGAAACGAAATTGAGTGTATTAGCACCTTATCACCTATATTCAGGTCGTGATTAATTCCCCTCCCGAACAGAATCGCCAAAAACGATTTGTTGAGAAAAATCGGCACAAACACGCATTCGCTAGTCACGCATGCGCACTGGTGCCCGCGCAAGGCTTCATGGTTATTGTAGTTTTTTCAGGGTAAGCTCAACGCATTTGACTGCTACTCTTGTCCGTTGACAACCCTACCCCCCGCGCCCCCCCCCCCCGGATTGGCCGGTCCGCAAGATTATTGTCAATATTAAACCGGTCCGCAGTGCAACAAAGGTTGGGGACCCCTGCAATACATAATCTAGCGGAGGAAAAAAAATAAAAATAGTAATAATTATCAATTACATATATTGAATGGATTAAAAAAATGCTAAGGACATTTATAAAGGGTCATCTCTTCCAGTTTCTTGAAGAATCTGGTTTTAGTCAAGAAATAGAGAGCTCATTTTACTGGAATTAAGGAACGAAATTCAAGTTGGAAGGTGATGCTCACATGGAACACAGTTTTGGAAATCATGTTTTTTATTGATTATTTGAAATTATATAACAGCCTTTCTTTAAACACTTTATTTTGTTCAAACACCATTGAGAAAATGTAACAGAATGCTTCATAGTAGGGTTGTACTTATCTCCATAATATGTGCAAGTGTTTTATTTAATTGATTAACTTCATGAGCGATAGGGATTGGTCTCTAGTTTTCACTCCAAAAACAAAAAAGCAGTAACAGTAAATGAAGTGATTTTGCAATCTGATCTCCCCAACGGGGACCAATATTGAAGAAAGGGGTTCATCTCAACAATTCATTTATTGATTATCTGACCATGATATTTTCATGACTGGTACTTAATATTTCATCCAATAAATCACTGAATGATTATTAATAGAATTGAACAGACATTGTGACATTGATCATCAGGCTATAAAGCTGAAAAACAAATACTAAATGATTAAAAGAAGCAGCAATGATTAAAAGAAGCAGCATTATGATTTTGTGCGCTATGCAATACAATCTATGTAAAATAAAACGATAATAGATATTATTGGTTTAGAGTATAAATTGCAAATTTGTGACTTTTTCTTCTGTGGCATGCTAAGCATTTACGTAATTTATGGAGAACTCTGAACGTGAATAATGACATGTGACATACATCTGGATGGCATTTTCTTGGTTTTAGTGATGTACATTTGGATCCCCACAGACTACTCATATGGCAGCAAGCTTTCAGCATACCTGAGAAACCTACTTTTGTAAAGCGTGGTAGAATGATAAATATGTCCCTGAGCAGGTCCAAAGCCAGCATTTGGAATTCAAAACAGCAAGTCCCACTTGAGTAATTTCCTTAATCATTGCATTTGGTCCTAATCACACTTGGAACAGTTTCCAGTTCCCCTAAGTTTGTAACACATGCACAAACTATCTTCCCACCCACCACCACCAATTCTCATCTCTTGAGTATTAATTGCAACCTGTGCTGCTGAAGAATTTTATGAGATATGTGATGAGGATACAGTGTCTTATTTTGGGTGAGGCTACTGAAGTATATGGTAGGAGATATAATTCGATAATGCACTCATAAACCTTAACTATGCTTTTGATGTCATTAAATGATGTGCAGCTCTTGGTCTGAGTTTGTCCATTCAACTTCAACTCAGTTGTTACTTTCCCCAGTTGCTGTCTCATTGTGTCTCCCAAGGGCTCCTCTGCTTTACTTACAATGGATTCTAGACCTGTAATGGAGATGAAAAAACAACTTGCTTCTTGGAATTGCCCAAGTCCTGTCATGTATGTGGAAGGATCTTTACCACGAAGAGTAGAACAATTCATCTACTCTTGAATCATCACTTCCTTATTTGAGTTGTGCTAGCGATTTGCAAATTTCATTCACAATTTAAGGCCAGCAGCAGCATGTTTGAGCTAAAACTGATTAATAAATTAATATTAATGATGATGTTCATTTAAAATTATTTTATAAATTATTTAATTTGATTTTTAATTGTTAATTTTGTATGGACCCTGCATGGGGTCAGATTAATGGGGGTTAGGTACCATTGCATTTCTAGTGATCATGTCTAACATTATCCAATATAGCTTCTTACATCTTAGTAGATCACAAAAATCAAAGCTATGGCTGCTGTAATTGTTGTCCTCACTAACCTCCAACTTGAATTTCTTATAAATAATTTTCAGGATAACCAACAAAACTTTAATCAGAAGTTATTGCAGATGATACCACTGGCATAAAGTAAGTGTTTGAGTAAAATAATAGTTCCATTTCTAAGAAGGTGGTACAGAAAATATACTGTACTCTGCAAAAGTCTTAGGCACATGTACAATGTATAGCTGGAGTGCCTAAGGCCTGCATAGTACTGTAGTAATTTTATGTATTGCACTGTACTACTGCTGCAAGAAAAAAAACAAATTTCATGGCATATGTGACTGATGATAGATCTGATTTTGTGATGGGTCTCTATTGTGGATTGAGAGAGGGAAGGAGGCAGAGAGAGAGGAATCATGGTTGGGTGAAAGGGAAGGGAAAGAGGAGGGAGTGGGAAGCACCAGAGTGATATTCTGTAATGATCAATACGCCAATTGTTTGGAATCAAAAGACCTTGCCTGGTGTCTCAGGGCTGGGGTGTGTCTGCAGCTATGCCATCCCGCCCCTCCCCTGTCCCTCCTCCTTTGTAACCTGTCCCATGCCTCTCCCGGGCACACCACCCTCACCATTTCCAACATGCCTTGTGCATATCAGATTTACCAACTCGCTCTATGCTCCACGATGACAAATACAGTACTATGCAATGGTCTTAGACACCCTAGCTTTATTTATATATAGACTTTTACACAGTACTGAATATTAGTCACCATTGGTCTGATTAGTCAAAAAATGAATACCCTGTTAAATAACTCACATCAAACAGTGGCCTACACAGAATCACAACATGAATTTGCACAGTTGTTTTATTGTTACACTTTTTTCATATAATTATTTACCTCTTAACAATGTTGTTAAATTATGAGGTTATCCAACCACTCTTGGGGTCTCACTGGCAGAATGCACTCTATTGCTAATTACAATATGAAAATAACAGAAAAATTACAATTTTGCAAGGTTTTTAACCATCAAAATTCTTGTTCTCTGCAGATATCACATACACACTATATGCATACTCTTACTTTCATTGTACTGGTCCCAAAAATACTCTCTAATCCATAACACAGACCAGAGAATGCTTCCACTCTACTTCAGAGCATGGAAACTTTTCACCACGTATAACATCTTGTACCAGAACACAATTATGAGCAACAACTGACTGAGGATATTAGTTAAATTAAAACCATCATTGACATATGGAAGATGTTAGCATATGGACAATATTAACACCAAGAACCATAACAAGTTTTTAATGAAAATGTTGATTGTATCATTAATTTTGCTTGCATTTCTGCTGCTATCTTTTGTTTCTTTTATTTTAATGTCACAATAAGGTTTCTAAAGTGGGTTTCTGAGTATTTTTACAATCTTTGTTGTGTGCCCTAAATTGACCTCTTCTCCCATATCTGGAAAGAGGAGAATACGTCAGGTCACATTAGAAATGCTATATTTGTGACTATTTAAAAAAAAAGAGTTAAATCTGATTGCTGTAACAATACAGCGGCATTCCCCCTGATTGACACTGGGAAGATCTTCAAGGAGCTCCTTAACCACTATCTTTCTGTTACTGAAGAGCTGCAGCTAAAAGACTTTCCATTTAGGAGTGCAATGGATGATCTGCATTGTGTACCAATCCAAGAAAAATGTAGGAAGCAGCAGTAGCCCCTATACATGACCAGCTTGAAACTCAAAAAGAAGTATTTGACTCAGTCAACCAAGGGGGACAATGGCACATGTTTTAAAATTTGGTTTCTTTTAGAGATTCATACAAATTTGTATCCATGTTATTATTGATTCATGATGGAAGGCAAGCTGTAATTTTTAACCAATATGAACACAACAGTCCAGTCTTAGTGCTGACTCAATGTGAAGGAAAGATGTATCAAAGCTCCAACAGCTTTTGCAACTTTTTTCAGCACAATGCAGTTTCTCACCTCCAACAAGCATCCTTTCTTCAGAACACATGGGAAACTGTTCAATCTACATCAACTTCAATACTTAATCCAGGTCAACCTATCTCCACTTATTGAGTAGCGGTAAGCAGAGATACTTCGATGACATACATTTGGATACTGAACTCCAATGTGATAGTTATTCATTGTCGTCAGCCAGTGAGCCCCTTGGCTTTCTAAGCACAGCAGCTGCCATTTGTAAGATCAAAACAGTCGTAAGTGAACTTCCAACTAATATGCTTCGTTTAGCTTGGTCATAAATGGAAGTCAGTCTTCAGTTCTTAAAATGTAAAAGGAAAGCAGTAACCACTTTGAATTTAGAATAAAGTATTGTCTATAGAGCTGCTTTGAAGATGCTCAATGTGTACAAAGTCACTGCATCTGCTTTATTCACAAAAAATCTCTTACTATCTCTTCTTTCAGTTAGTCCTGACGAAGGGTCTCGGCCCGAAACGTCGACTGTACTTTTTCCTATAGATGCTGCCTGGCCTGCTGCATTCACCAGCATTTTTTGGGGGTGTTATTTGAATTTCCAGCATCTGCAGATTTTCTTATGTTTGCACCTGCTTTATTGCTGTTTCTAAGTACTGTATAGTATAAAACAATGGGATGTTTAATTTGACTTGTTTCAAAACAGACAAGCTGACTAAGTTGCTGAGTTTAAGGAAGTTTGCAGACCAGATGGAACCAAATAACTTAACTGATATGTTTGTAGCTGGGAGTTTTATGTACTCAGGAAGTTAGCTTTATGGCATTACCTGGGATCTGTGTCTCCAAGATTCTTTTAGACTGTTCGTGTTAAAAGGGTATCTGAGGAAATAGCATATGCTTGTGAAGTTACCTAACTGGGGGGAAAACAGGGTATAAATGTAGAGAGCAGTTCAGGCTTACTAGGAATGGGATAAAGAATATCAAGAAACATGGGTGAACTAGAATCCATTCCGCTGCCTTCGATTTCTATGACAGACAATATGTTCGACTCCAACACTTTTTTAGTTTTTAGGAATTGTAGCTGTGTCTTGAAAATCCTATGTTCTTAGAAATGGTTTGTGTTTTGGAAATGTTTAAGATAGAAATCTTCTGTGAGTTTTAAATGTATTTTAAGAGTGTTATTTGGATTTAAACGTGTATCCCTAAAAATAATGAACTGTGTCTTAAATGACTTTGTTAGCTGGAAGTATCTTCCCTTTGGTAGGAATGGGAGACCCACTGCTTGAATATTGGAATATTGGTATTGGCAGCTGAGCTCACCATGGAGAAGAAACAGGGAAGGAGACCTGCCACTTTGAAGATTACTTTGAAGATTGAATAGTTACAGTCTACTAAAATTTAGTGAGAATATTTGTGGTTATTTATATCTGATTAGGGCTTAAGTTCTTCATTTGAGTTTAGAACTTCGCAGTCAGCAAACTCAGTGCCATCACACCTAGTCATCATCAACTCATTAAGTGGAGCATATGAGAGACTTAGCCCTGTACTTTAAGCACAGAACAACCTGCCCTGTTATACACGTCTGCTTCCTACAGCAAGGTCTAAACTGAGGTGCTAGAAATCATGAATCATCTTCTCTCAACCAAACTGATGAAATTCATAAATCATCATTGTGCAGCCTGTAGCTGTCTGAGATTTTCAAAAAGTATTGAAGATCAGGACCTCAAACCCAGCACACTGTTAATGGTTTACAGAGCAGTAGTTATACCCCTACCCTCTTGTACAGACATGGACATTGACAGCAACTTGACAGTGGAAAGGTACCACCAATGATATTTCATGAAAACATTTTGTGCAATCCAATCTCCTATAGTATTTGTCCTTGTTGACATTCCTAATTGTAAGTTTATTTGCCACAATCTCCATTGTAATAGTATCCATTGATAGTATAACTAAATCCATGTACCAGACTGAAAAAAGGCAGCTGGTCCTGATGCATCTCAGTAGGGTATGACAACTGCTCTGCCTTCGGCTGCAAGAAATTACAGAGTTTTGAAAGCAACCCTATCCAGCACAAATTCTAGCCTTCCCTCCCTTTGCTCTGTCGATACTTCCCGCTGACTTAGAACATGAGCCAACCTAATCATGGACCGCTCCCACCGTGGTCATTCTCCCTTCCCTCCTTCCAATCAGGCAAAAGGTACAGAAGATTGAGTATGTATACCACCAGGCTCAAGGACAGATATTATCCTGTTGTTATCGGGCTCTTGAATGGACCTCTTGTTCAACAAAGATGAGCTCTTAATCTCTCAGTCTATTTTGAACTTTACTTATCTACCTGTACTGGTTTTACTCTATAAATGTACCACTGTATTCTGCATTCTGATTTTGTTTTTCTTTCATATTTCCTCAGTGTACTTATGTATGGAATGATTAGTGTGAATGGTATGCAAACTAAAGATTTTCATGTATCTTGGTACATGTGACAATAATAAATCATTGCCAATTACCAATCTAACATTAGCACTATCAAGGCTTTAATTATACTCAGCCAGCTCTGATGACCTGCCTAAGTTTTTGCAAGCCCAACACCAACTCATGACAGAGACACTCTATTCCAAACACAAGAAAATCTGTGGATGCTGGAAACCCAAGCAACACACACAAAATGCTGGAGGAACTCAGCTGGTCAGGCAACACCTGACTTCTCATCTTTGTTTCCAGTCATGATGAAGGGTCTTGGCCCAAGATGACTGTTTACTCCTTCCCATAGATACTGCCTGGCCTGCTGAGTTCCCACAGCATTTTGTGTGTGTTACTATTCCAAGCTCAGCAGTGGCAAAAGATTATCAAGTAGAAAGATGGAAAGATTTAAGGACACTCCCAAAATGTTGTGTCCCCTCTACTTCTTGAAAGTCCTGGCTCAGCATTGCTCAAAGTGTAGGACTACTGATTGAGAACCTCAAAGCCATTTATTGGGAGCACATAGGGTAAACAACAGAAAAAGTGAACAGTCTCCCAAAGTATCCATCTGCTGTTCACTGCAAATTGGCGTTATCAGCCTGCTAAAATTATTGAGCTATAATGGCAGTAACACATGCTCAGTCCAGGAAATTAGTGCTGAAAAAGATTAAATGCATTGTAACGGCAAACAAACATAATATCAATTCAGTGGTTGAGGGGAAATTTAGCAAATAATAGGATAAAATATATAGCGGTCAGTGGGGGGGGGGTCCAAAAGGAAATAAGAATTATAAAAGGATTAGAAAGGAATAGCATGTAGAATTAGGAAGGCTAAGTGCTAAATAGGGTTTCTTGGTTAACGCAAATGTAAATACCAAGGGATTTTATAAAGATATTCAAAGAAGCAATAGAACAACTTAGAGAACACCACTTTGACGTAAAATTAATAAATAAAACTAATACCTAATCAAGATTCTGTGTTAATTTTCACCAATTTAGGGTTAAACTATGATTGTGCATGCTGTTCAACAGCCACAGTGGACATTTATATGGCATGAAAGCTACTGACTTAAACTCAACAAACCCAAATGCTGTAGGAGCTAGGAAGAGCACAACCATACTTTTACAAATACTTCAGAAATATGAATAATGTTAAAAATTTGGAGGGTACAAAATTAAACAACTCTTCATTCAAGAAAGTGAAATGGATAAGCAACGAATAATTAGAAAATTAGCCGTACTTTTAATGTGGCTGAAATTTTATACCCTGAAATGGAAATTTTTGGTTAATCTGGGGTCAGTTTTAATCATGGAATACTGAACTAATTATTTGAAAGCTCATCTTATTTCAAGATATGTATAAACTCTTTGCATAGTTATAGCCACAATGTTAATAGTGGTGCTCAACAGCTTAATCTTAAAGGTATGTATACACTTAAAATTAGCTGTATTTATAAGTAATTATTTACTTCAAATTTCATTCAGCTTCAAAAATTTCTTAGCCTTTGCTAGTGCTAGAAGTCTAATACAAAACAGAAAATGCTGGAGACACTGCTAGGATATGGAAGTTATAGAGAGGGTACAGAGAAGATTTACAATGATGCTCCTTAGATTAGAGAGCATGTCCATATGACCACCTTAGGAGCAGTATTAGATCACTCGATCCATTAAGTTTGCTCTGCCATTCAGTCATGGCAGATTTATTATCCCTCTCAGCCCCATTCTCCTGTCTTCTTCCCAGAACCTTTGACGCATTTATCAATCAAGAAAATATCAACCTCTGCTTTAAATATACCCAATGACTGGGTCCCTACAGCCACCTGTGGCAATGACTTCCACAGATTCACCATGCTTTGGCTTCAGAAATTCCTCCTTGTTTTTGTTTCAAAGGGATGTCCTTCTACTCTGTGTCTGTGCTCTCTGGTCCTAGACCACCCCACTGTGAAAAAAACATTATCTTCATATCCACTCTAACTACACCTTTCAATACTTGACAGGTTTCAATGAGATCCCCTTCATTCTTCTGACCTCCAGTGAATACAGGTCCAAGCCATTAAATGCTCCTCATATGTAACTCATTCCTGGGATGATTCTCGTGAACCTCCTCTGGACTCTCTCCAATGTCAGCACATCCTTTCTTAGATAAGAGACCCAAAATTGTTCACAATACTTTTTAAGTGCAGTCAGAGCAATGCCTTATAAAGCATCAGCATTACATACTTGCTTTTGTAATCTAGTCCTCTCAAAATGAATGCTAGCATTGCGTTTGTCTTTCTTACCACCAACTCAGCCTGCAAGTTAACCTTTAGGGAATCCTGCATGAGGGCTCCCAAATCTCTTTGCGGCTCTGATTTTTGAATTTGCTCCACATTTAGAATACTGTCCTTGTCTTTATTGCTTCTATGAAAGTGCATGACCATACACTTCCCTACACTGTATTCCATCTGGCACTTCTTTGCCCATTCTCTCAATCTTCTTCTGCAGACTCCCTGCTTCCTCAACTCTACCTGCCCCTCCATATATCTTTGTATCGTCTACAAACTTCGCCACAAAGCCATCAATTTCTTTGTCCAAATCGTTAACATATAACGTAAAAAGAGCACGTCCCAACATCGACGCCTGTGGAACACCAATAATAACCAGCAGCCAGCCAGAATAGACCACCTTTATTCCCACTCTTTGCCTCCTACTGGTCAGCCAAACTTCTAACCATACTAGTATCCTTCCCATAATACCTTGGCTCCAACTTTATTTAGCAGCTCATGTGCAGCATCTTGTCAAAGACCTTCAGAAAATAAAAGTAAACAGTATCCACTGACACTCCTTTGTCTATCCTGCCTGTTATTTCCTCAATTCTGTGCAACCTTTGTGACCTTCGGGCACAGAGCTCGGAAAAAGTGACGTAACGGACTTTTAACATCATAAACCAGCAAGTTTTTTGTTTCGTTTACCCGCTCGCAAGATTTCCCTTTAAGGAAACTAAGCTGACTTCAGTGTTTTCTTCCAAGTACTCGAAAACTTCATCCATAGTATAGGTGTGCCCCGTTTTTCGAACGTTCACTTTACGACACCTCGCTGTTATGGAAGACCTACATTAGTTACCTGTTTTTGCTAACAGATGGTGTTTTCACTGTTAAAGAAGGCAGCACGCAAAAAAAGGCAGCGCACGCCCCGAGCAGCAAAGCTCCTCCCCCGGAACTGCATTCTAACCAGCATTGCTTAAACACGTGCCTGCGAACATCTGTGCTTTATGTCGATTTATTTTGAGCATCTGTTAGCAAGATGAGTTCTAAGGTATTGGATAAGCCTAAAAGAGCTCGTAAGGGTGTTACACTTAGCGTAAAACTAGACATAATTAAGCATTTCGATCATGGTGAACGCAGTAAGGACAAAGTGAATTTGGCTTGTGGAAGTTGACGAAGGTGATGTTGAAGAGGTTTTGGCATCCCATGACCAAGAACTGATAAATGAAGAGCTGATGCAATTGGAAGAGGAAAGGATAGCAGTCGAAACCGAATGTAGTAGTGAACGGACTGAAAGTGAAGTTGTTCAGGAATTGAACGTGAAGCAACTGATGAGGTTTTCGCTGCAATTGACAACGCTGCAATGATTGCAGAAAAGCAAGACTTTAATTTTGAAAGGGTACGTAGGTTTAGAGCATATTTGCAGGATGAATTGAGTGCTTACAAAGAACTGCATGATAGAAAAATGTGCGAGGCTCAGCAGTCAAGCATACTGTTGTTTTTCAAGCCTTCCACAGCAGACGATGAACCTCGACCTTCGACATCGAGGCAGGCAGATGTAGAAGAAGGTGACCTGCCTGCCCTGATGGAAACAGACGACGATGAGATGACACCCCAGTGTCCCAACACCCCAACCTCCGACAATTCAGCCTAAAACACCATCATCAATGTTCTCGCTGTCTTCCTGATTCTGGTAAGTGGTACTACACTGTACATACATTATTTCTACTTTATATAGGCTGTGTATTTTTATGTGTTATTTGGTATGATTTGGCAGTTTCATAGCTTAAAGGTTACTGGAGAAAGTGTTTCTGCCAAGAGCGCTTGCGTGGAGTGTTTCTGCCGAGAGCGCTTGCGTGAGATTTTCGCTACAGTTGACAGTGCTGCAATGATTGCAGAAAAGTACTTCTACTTTATATAGGCTGTGTATTTATCATATCATTCCTGCTTTTACTATATGTTACTGTTATTTTAGATTTTATGTGTTATTTGGCATAATTTCGTAGGTTATTTTTGGGTCTGCAAACGCTCACAAATTTTTCCGATATAAATAAATGGTAATTACTTCTTCACTTTACGACATTCCGGCTTATGAACCGTTTCATAGGAACGCTTTACCTTTGGATGATGGGGGAAACCTGTAATGGATTCCAGCATCTTCCCAACCAGTGATGTCAGGCTTACTGGTTATAATTTCCTGTGTAACTCTCCGTTTGGCTAGTGGCTTCATCTGGGTGAAGACAGCCCCCAGCCCCCAGCCCCGCCAAACTTAAGAAATCTTGTGTGGGTGGATGCTGTGTGATGTATTCCCCTGTTACAAATCCGTACCACAAAATAACAAACAGTACACAATATGCAATTAAGCAATCGAGCTTTATAATTCTTAATTTGACTATATGGTTAGTAAAGAAATAAAAAAAAGATAAGGGCCCATTCTCATGAAACAGTCCAATGCGCAACGCTGGACCTCACGGTTCAGTCAACCGGTTTCCCATCGACCTCCTCTGATCATCGCCGACCCTCGGACCCTCACTCCAAGTCCACTCCATCCGGCGGTCTACCAACTCTCTCCATTCACGTCTTCTCTCTTCATCTCTCCCCAGCAAAAGACTGCGAAAACCCTGCTCCTAGACCCACAAGAAAAACAACATGCCTCTCATTGGATAGCGCCCTTTCCAAATCCCTGTTACCTCTAGTCATAACCCAAACATTGCTGCTACAGAGAAACCATTATCTTAGCAGTGAAACGTTACCATGCATTACCATGCTTTGACTGGGTGAACCACACAGTCCCTCGTTTAAATTCGGTATCCAACCCAATGCAGCCATGCACTTCCTCAAAAGCAGCTCGAAACACTGGGTGTATGGACAATGTTCCCAGAAAGTTCTCGCCAGCCTTCTCCTTGCAGGCCCCCATGAGCCTCCTTCCGAGAGGGATGTTGGTCCCCACCAGAATTGAAATGCCGTCCTTCTCAACAGGGTCTAGACAAACCAGCAATAATGTATCAAGGTCCTCAGACACTCCCACATTGGCCTCCGGGAGCTCCAACTTCACTGAGAAGTAATGGTCATACGGATAATCACCAGCACTAAGCCCCCAGATCTCCAGGGCCCTGAACGGGGTCAATGGTAAATGCTTCAGATACCGGTTGTAAAACGAATGGTACAACAATATGACCTGCGACCCGGTGTTGAGTATCGAAAGGACAGACTGATGGGCAGAGGGGGTGGGGTGGCTCTTTTGGTGAAGAATGATATTCAGTCCCTTGCGAGGGGGGACATAGAATCTGGAGACGTAGAGTCAGTATGGATAGAACTGAGAAATTCTAAGGGTAGAAAGACCCTAATAGGAGTTATCTACAGGCCCCCAAACAGTAGTCTGGATGTAGGGTGTAAGTTGAATCAGGAGTTAAAATTGGCGTGTTGCAAAGGCAATGCTACAGTTGTTATGAGGGATTTCAACATGCAGGTAGACTGGAGGAATCAGGTTGGTACTGGACCCCAAGAAAGGGAGTTTGTGGAGTCCCTCCGAGATGGATTCTTAGAACAGCTTGTACTGGAGCCTACCAGAAAGAACGCAATTCTAGATTTAGTGTTGTGCAATGAACCAGATTTGATCAGGGATCTTAAGGTAAAGGAGCCATTAGGAGGTAGGGACCATAATATGATAAGTTTTAATCTACAATCTGAGAGGGAGAAGGGAAATTTGGAAGTGTCAGTATTACAGTTGAACAAAGGGAACTATGGTGCTATGAGGGAGGAGCTGGCCAAAGTTCAATGGAACAATCCCCCAGCAGGGATGACAGTGGAACAGCAATGGCAAGTGTTTCTGGGAATAATGCAGAAGGTGCAGGATCAGTTCATTCCCAAGAGGAAGAAAGATCCTAAGGGGAGTAAGGGGAGGCCGTGGCTGACAAGGGAAGTAATGGACAGTATAAAAATAAAAGAGAAGAATTATAACATAGCAAAGACGAGTGGGAAGCCGGAGGATTGGGAAACTTTTAAAGAGCAACAGAAGGTAACTAAAAAGGTAATACGCGTAGATAAAATGAGGTAAACTAGCCAAGAATATAAAGGAGGATAGTAAAAGCTTCTTTAGGTATGTGAAAAGGAAGAAAATAGTTAAGACCAAAATTGGGCCCTTGAAGACAGAAACGGGTGAATTTATTATGGGGAACAAGGAAATGGCAGACGAGTTAAACAGGTACTTTGGATCTGTCTTCACTAGGGAAGACAGAAACAATCTCCCAGATATAATAGTGGCCAAAGGACCTAGGGTAATGGATGAACTGAAGGAAATTTATATTAGGCAGGAAATGGTGTTGGATAGGCTGTTGGGTCTGAAGGCTGATAAGTTCCCGGGACCTGATGGTCTGCATCCCAGGGTACTTAAAGAGGTGGCTTTAGAAATCGTGGACGCATTGATAATCATTTCCCAATGTTCTATAGATTCAGGATCAGCTGCTGTGGATTGGGGGGTGGCTAATGTTGTCCCTCTCTTCAAGAAGGGAGGAAGAGAGAAAACAGGGAATTATAGACTGGTTAGCCTGACGTCGGTGGTGGGAAAGATGCTGGAGTCAGTTATAAAAGATGAAATTACGACACATCTGGATAGCAGTAACTGGATCTGTCCGAGTCAGCATGGATTTACGAAGGGGAAATCGTGCTTGACTAATCTTCTGGAATTTTTTGAGGATGTAACTATGAAAATGGACAAGGGAAAGCCAGTGGATGTAGTGTATCTGGACTTTCAGAAAGCCTTTGATAAAGTCCCACATAGGAGATTAGTGGGCAAAATTAGGGCACATGCTATTGGGGGCAGAATACTGACATGGATTGAAAATTGGCTGGCTGACAGAAAACAAGAGTAGTGATTAATCGGTCCCTTTTGGAATGACAGGTGGTGACCAGTGGGGTACCGCAGGGTTCAGTGCTGGGACCGCAGCTGTTTACAATATATATTAATGATTTAGATGAGGGAATTAAAAGTAACATTAGCAAATTTGCTGATGATACAAAGCTGGGTGGCAGTGTGAAATGTGAGGAGGATGTTATGAGAATGCAGGGTGACTTGGACAGGCTGGGTGAGTGGGCAGATGCATGGCAGATGCAGTTTAATGTGGATAAATGTGAGGTTATCCACTTTGGTGGTAAGAACGGGAAGGCAGATTATTATCTAAATGGAGTCAAGTTAGGAAAAGGGTAAGTACAACAAGATCTAGGTGTTCTTGTACATCAGTCACTGAAAGCAAGTATGCAAGTACAGCAGGCAGTGAAGAAAGCTAATGGCAAAAAGGTCCTTCTGCAGCTGTACAGGGCCCTGGTGAGACCACACCTGGAGTACTGTGTACAGTTTTGGTCTCCAAATTTGAAGAAGGACATTCTTGCTATTGAGGGAGTGCAGCGTAGGTTCACAAGGTTAATTCCCGGGATGGCGGGACTGTCATATGTTGAAAAACTGGAGCGACTGGGCTTGTATACTCTGGAATTTAGAAGGCTGAGAGGGGATCTTTTTGAAACATATAAGGTTATTAAGAGATTGGATACGCTGGAGGCAGGAAGCATGTTCCCGCTGATGGGTGAGTCCAGAACCAGAGGCCACAATTTAAGAATAAGGGGTAGGCCATTTAGAACGGAGTTGAGGAAAAACTTTTTCACCCAGAGAGTGGTGGATATATAGAATGCTCTGCCCCAGAAGGCTGTAGAGGCCAAGTCTCTGGATGCTTTCAAGAAAGAGATGGATAGAGCTCTTAAAGATAGCGGAATCAAAGGTTATGGGGATAAGGCAGGAACTGGATACTGATTGTGGATGATTAGCCATGATCACAGTGAATGGTGGTGCTGGCTCGAAGGGCCGAATGACCTACTCCTGCACCTATTGTCTATGTCTATTGTCTATTGAGTATGGCTTTAGCATAAGTACACTCCATCCGTAGCGACACACTGGAGCATGGACCCACTAAGTCTTCAGGAATTGGGCCTTTCGCTTTCGGGGGTTCCTTGGTATATTGCTGGAAACGTGTTCTTCCAGAAATACCAGGCTGTTCCCTCAATGGGTCTCCTCTAAGTTTTCCTAATGACTCTCTGCTTAGGTACCGGGGACTCATTCTCCTTCTGGTGACATTGCTGCCAGCAGCCCTCTGCATTGTTCATCCCCTTGGGGGATCTGCCCCCCCCATCAGCTCCATTATATGGGGGGGTCACACCTGCTGATAACAGCTGAGACATCTCCATTTTCAACTCTGCCACAATCTCCTCTACAGCTTTCTGGGTAGGCTATCTGTGGTCACTTCACCGCAGGGAAATACTACCAAGGACTGTACCCTGCTGACGGAGGACTCCTGCGCCTCCACCACGGTCTCCCCTTCCCGTACCTCTCTGATCAGTTCAAAAAAAGAGGGAGGGGTGTGCATCTTATGAGACTGTTGGAGACCCCAAGCAATCAGGTCTTGGGACTAGGCGCCATGGCTATCTGATCCACTCTTAACTGATCTACCTCAGCTACTGCAAGCAATTTAGCTGCCTCTCTAGCCAAAAAATATAAGCAGAAAGCTTCTCTCCCTTCTCCTGATGCATGTTCTGAAACCCCACCATGAGCTCCATTAGGCTTCCTGTTGGGCCAAAAGCATTGTCCAGTGCTTGCAGGTAATTGACAGCTGTCGCTACGGGATACCACAACCTAACAGCTCTTACAACGTCAGTGGTCCGCCCTTTCAAACTTTCAACTAATCTGGCGCTTTACATCATCAGAGCACTGCCACTCATCTAACAACTGAGAGGTCCGCTCCGCCCAAGTCTCATACTCCTCTTCCCCTTTAGGGGTGGGTGTTATTCCAGAGAATAACAGAGAATAGGCGGAGCCTACCAGGGCAGGGACTTTGAACCTCGGCATTTTTCCACTTATTCGCCAGAGAGGTAAGGGCAGATACTAACTCAGAATTCTCGCACTTCACTGGGGGACGGGGACTGATTGGACATTCCAAATCCAACCACTCCTTGCCCTCACTGCTCAGAAATGAGAGAACCCTGTCTTTCAAATCTCCGCCCCCAGCTACTGCTGCCTCAGCACTGGTTTGCATTAAAACGAGAGCTGCGCCACTATTTTATGAAACATTTGCCCAAAATCGCAACTTTACAGTACTTAACAGGTGACTTAACAATATCTACCCCACTGGTTCAATGCTCAGGGTAATTACACAGCATCCAATGAAATCAGTCCTGAACATAGCCCCCACAATTGTAACTCTTGGTTCAGCTAGTGGCTTAATCTAGGGGGAGACTGTTCTCAGCCCGGCCAAACTTAAGAAATATTGTTTAGGTGGATGCTGAGTGTTGTGTCCCCTGTTACAAATCAGTACCACGAAATAGCAAACAGTACACAATATGTGATTAAATGATTGAACTTTGTAATTCTTAATTTGACTGTATGGTTAGTAAAGAAACAAAAAAAAGGGCCCATTCTCATGAAACAGTCTAATACACAACGTTGGAGCTCACGGTTCAGACAACTGGTTTCCCATCCACCTCCTCCGAGCGTAGCCGACCCTCGGACCCTCGCTCCAAGTCCTCTCCATCCGGCTGTCTACCAGCTGTCTCCATTTGCGTCTTCTCTCCTCATCTCTCCCCCGACAAAAGACCGACAACAACCCTCTCATTGAATAGCACATATTCCAAAGACCTGTTATCTCTAGTCATAACCCAAACATTGCTGCTACAGAGAAACCATTACGTTAGCAGTGAAATGTTACTACACGTTATACCCGTCTTTTGCCTCCCTCCCTTTTTACAGAGTGGAGTGACTTTTATGATCTTTCAGTCCTCTGGAACCAGGTTTTTTAAGGAAGTTAGCAGGAAAGTAGAGGAAGGCAAGGCAGTGGATGTTGTCTACGTGGACTTCAGTAAGGCATTTGAAAAGGTCCTGCACTGGAGGCTGGTTAAGAAGGTTCAATCACTTGGCACTCAGGATGAGGTAGTAAATTGGATTAGACTTTGGCTTTGAGGGAGAAGCCAGAGGGTGGTAGTAAAAGGTTGCCTCTTTAATTGGAGGCCTGTGACTGGTGGTGTGCTGCAGGGATCAGTGCTGGGTCCTTCGTTGTTTGTCATCTATATCAATGATCTGGATGATGAAGTGATTAAGTGGATCAGGAAATTTGCAGATGACACTATGATTGGGGGTAGAGTGGACAGTGAAGAAGGCCATCATGACTTGCAGAGGGATCTGCATCAACTGGAAAAATGGGCTAAAAAGATTGAAGATGGAATTTAATGCAACAAATGTGAGGTTTTGCACTTGGCAGGATAAACCAGAGTAGATGTAATGCAGTAAATGGTATAGGTCACTGAGAAGTGTAGTACATCAAAGGGATCTGGGAATACAGATGCATAATTTGTTGAAAGTGGCGTCACAGGTAGATAAGGTCATAAAGAAAGCTCTTGGCACATTGTGTTCATAAATCGATGTATTGAGTACAGAAGATGGGATGTTATGTTGAAGACGTATAAGACGTCAGTGAGCCCTAATTTGGAGTATTGTGTGCAGATTTGGTCACCTACCTACAGAAAGAATTTAAGCAAGGTTGAAAGTGCAGAGAAAAATTACATGGATATTGCTGGGTTTGGAGGATTTGAGTTATTAGGAAATATTGAATAAGTTCGGGCTATATTCTTTAGAAAGTAGAATATTGAGAGGAGATTTGATGGAGGTATACAAAATTATGAAGGGTATAGATAGAGTAAATGCAAACAGGCTATTCCATTGAGTAGTGGTCACCAACCTTTTTAAGCCCGAGATCCCCTATCTCGACCTTAGTGAAAGGCAAGATCTACCTACTAAATCATTTAGAGAAAAAGCAGCTCAGATTGTACTTCCAATTTGAGGCCTTTTATTTGGGCTAATTGTATGAATTACAGAAAATACTTTTGTCAAACTTTCAAATTAATTCAAACAAGAAAACACTGTAACTAGCATATCAAACAGGCCATAGCTGTCTTTCTTTAAGAAAATTACAATACTTCACACCTGTAATTCTAAGTTTCATTAATTAATTTTATTTCAACACAAAAAATAAATGAATAAAAATTGACTGTTGCACTCAGTGTGGTGACTCGGGCTGAATACTTGAAGTTTGGCTCTTAACTACAGACAGCCAGTCTGAGACAGTCTGTGAGGTGTCTGTCAGTAAGACAGCTCCTGTACTTAGATTTAATAATTTTCATCTGTGAACTTGCAGTTTCACATAGATAAGTTGACCCGAAGTAGGCACTGACTTTTAGTGCTATAAGACCAACACACACACACCGCACTGCTGGGGCTCCAGCCATCAGTTGTAATTGCCACCAGTTTATGAATGGGGATGTCATTTTCACGGACATATTTTTTAAACTCATTCTAAATATCCTCACCTCTCGTTCTCTCCTTTAATTGCAAAAGAGTGAGGAAGTCCTCCTTTGTTGTAAAATCTTGGAAAGCCATTCTGACAAATACAACAAGCTGAGCTGTTTGCATTACATCCAGGGATTCATCAAACTGTAGTGAAAAATATTCACAGAGTGACAAGTTGATCCATGTCCTCTGACAGTGACTCTACACTCCTTCTAACTGTTGCAGGGCCAAGCGGTATATTATGTATTGTAGTTGTGATGTCGGTTTTGTTTTTGAAGTCATTAAAAACAGTCTCTGCGGTAATGGCCACTGCTTCCTTGAATAAATCGCCATCTGTAAAAGGCTTCTTGTGTGTAGCCAAAAGGTGACTTACACAAAATGATGTTTCAATCGCCGCCTTATTTTGAGCAGCATGTTTTGTGAAAAATGATTGCTGGGCCTTCAACCCAGATTTCAGCTCCTCAACTTTCCAGGTACGAATTGCACTCTTTGGGGCGTAGTTGTCTTTAAATTTCT